>NC_135479.1:143021994-144221994 GCF_052094955.1 Ictidomys tridecemlineatus
ACAAGATTCTAAAGAAAAATGACAACAAAATGTAACATGTGATCCTTGATCATATCCTGTATATTTAAAAAATCCAGCTATAATGGATTTAGGAAAATTTGAATATGGACTATATACCTTGATAGTAGTTTCATATCAAATCAACTTTCCTCAAAGTGATATTAGTATGGTGGTACAAGAGAATTTTCCTATACATAGCAAAATATTAAAATTGATGAATTTAGCTGAATTCATATGGGTGTCATGCTAATCTCCATTTTTGCTTGACATCATATACATATAGAAAAGTATACAGATTATGGTGTACATCATTTTACTGTTCTTGAAACTTTCCTATAGGATTGAACATTTTAAAATAGCATTTAGTGAACAAAAAAGCAGTGTTCAGAGACAAAGTTCTACATAGTCTGAGTTAGTTGCACATACCTAAGCACACAGACTCTAAAACTAACTTTGCTTCTACCAGATGGCTCTTCTACTTGGGGCAGTGCTCTGAGGACAAGGTAAATTGCTTTGCCTCTTACTAGCCCTTGCCTCAAGCCTCAAAAATCTCTGGGAAGTAAAACAGTGAAACATCACAGGTCCACTATGTCTTGTGGAAGATTTCTACCACAGACAGAATTCTCCATAGCCCAGGAGAGGAGTTACACTTACGATTGTTTACCACATGGAGATTTTCTTAGCCAGGTGTTTGTCCCTCCTGCACCCCACTGCCCTACCTGAGGGACAGGGCTGGCAAATTTGCAGAAGTCAGGGAGCTCAAAAGCAATCCTGATTACTTCCTTTTGAAAATTCACGTGTTGGAAGTTCTCTGGTGGGCTGAGATGACCAAGTGTGGGGTCAGCTGGCAGGAAAGCACTCCAAGTCGCTCCTTCCACCTCCCTACAAGCTCCCATGGAGAGGCCAGGAGAAGCAGATATGCAGTCAGAAAACAAAAGGACCCCAGTCTTCCCCAAGTGTGGGCTCCCTGCACTGGTTGGTGTGAAAGACTGAGGGGAAGCAGGGGGTCTCCTCAGGCAGGACCCTGTGGGTTTCTTCCTTCCCCTCTTTTGCCAGCACCAAGCTCCTAAAGGCAAAGAGAGCTGGAGAGAATTTTTGGACAAACCCAGTGGGAAGTCCTGAAGGAAATAACATTTCCCATGAACTTGCCTGTGGGGTGGCACAGTGATTAGTTAGAACTTTACAAACAGATGCGGGCATATTTGTCTTCCAAGCTGGTAAAGCAAGTTTTAGTGTAGCAGGGCTCAAAGTCATTTTAAAGTCAAATGTTATCAGTCTATTCCCCATCTGCCAATCATACACCCATGCACTCAGAGCAAGCACATATGTTCAAATGCTCAGTTGCCTGTCTCCCCCCCCCCTCTGCCATCTCTCCATGCTTTGCCTTCCTCCCAGGTGGACAGGCTGTGGAAGTACTGACTGTGCCCAGTGAAAGACAGGAAGACGAGTCTCAAAGAACCTGGAGCTTGCTCTAATAACTTGGCTTCTCCTTCAAAGAGCCTTCTAAACTCCCTCCACTCCTTTCCTCCCACTCAATGAAGAACAGTAGAGTTCAGATTTTGCATAAAATTCTTGTTCTATTAAAAAAAAATCTGTCCTCTCTTATTCGTAAAGCAATCCAAGAGATGGATTATGCATTTGATTGAATTGGTTGGATTTTTTTGTCAGGTCTCTGAGACAGGACAAACATTTTAAGTAAGATCACACATTCAAATTTTGTTTGTATAGGCCAGTTTCACCTGGAAAAGTCAGAATGTTACTAAGAATATTTTGTTCCATCTTCAAAGTGGTGAAGTATTTGGAGGCCAGTACCCAGGGTTGTGAATTCTTCCCTCAATTTCATTATTTCATTTGAGCTTCTTTATAGCAATGTAAATATATGTATTTCAACAGTCCATCCCAGACAACAGCAAATTGTACAATTTTACTCTTGACAACATCTCTATGGCACTGACTAGAAAGGGTTTATGTTTACCCTGGGAAGAATATCAATTAAAAGTCAAATGTTCTCAAAACTCTTTACACTTATGTTGGAGCTAAATAGCACAAGAGCTACCAGAATTCTTCCTGCTACTAATATCATGGTTTCATTGTAAGACCGGGCACAGTATGTAGAAATAAATTTCACTAGCAAAGGTAGGTCCCTCTCTAACAATATATATATTTCAACATAGAAGATAATCCTAGAAGAAGATAATGCCTGCATTCCAGCTATGGGGCTGCCCTGAGCAGCAGAGTGATAGAAGGGGATCTTGTCACTGCCCAAAACTTTTCCCATGCCAGGTTCCATCAAACAGAACCCTGAGGGCAGCATATGTGGCCTGGATGTATGGAAGGACGTTTCAAATGCCCTGGTGCCCACATTGCTCCTCCCACTGCCCACCCAAGACCATCTACTGTCCCTATTGCAACATCTTTGTGGACATGAGTGTTCCACCTCCCTGTCCACTCACCAACCCATCCCTGGACACCTGGTCAGGACCAGGAAACTCACAGCTTAAGTGGGCCACAGGTGGGTATGAGACCATCTTCCCAGTCTGCTAAAAGTGGCTCCCAGCCACTCTTGCTCACTTCCATCTGTTATGCCTCCAGTTCTGCACCTGTCCTGGGAGGCTGGCCTTGCTTGCACAGGTGCTGACATGCAAAGGGCATCCCCTCTGTGCTGAGCCTGGTGGAGTCAGGGGGAGGAAAGGCAGTGACTGTGCCCTCCCCTGGCTTGCTGATATTAGATTCCCAGCCCTTTTTGCTGACTGCTGCCCGGTCCTGGGGATCATTGCATGTCTTGGTCTGGGTGTCCCAGTTGGAGGGTTTTCTGGTTCTGAGTGTGTTTGTCTTATGTGCCCACCCTGCTCGGGTTCACAAGTGCAGGCGGCTGGTTGGGCAAGGGTGTTTTTTTCATCCTCACCCAGTATCTGAGAAAACAGAGGCCCAGAGTTTTTATGTCCTGCTCCAAGTGACACCAGGCAGGTCTTGTCTCTAAAAACCTCGCTCAGAACAGATGACCTGATGTGCTATGGGGCTAACTGTGCCCTAACCATGGAAACGCCAGGTTGTCCTTGAGATGAGAACCTGTGTGGAGGGCCAAGTGCAGGCAGCCTAGAGGGCTGAGTTGGGGAAGACCTGAGCATTTGGGGGTGATGGAAGTCAGGTCAGATAGACCCTCGAGGTCTGCCTCCTCTCCCCTAGGAGTTGGACCACCACTGTGGGCAGGTGAGCAACAGCTTGGGGTATCTGAACATCTGGCTGTTCCTGCTGCTACTTGTGTCCCTTTGCCTGTACCTGGGTGCCCTGCTGGTGATGTCCATCGCCTTCCTTGTGGCCACCACAGTGATGTCATTATCCTTGGACAAAGCCATGGCTAGCCACACAGTCCCAAGGGCCCACACTGGGAATAGCATTCCTACAGAGTATTTATACATTCACCAATTGAAGGATTTTTCATTGTATCTAGTTTTTCCACAGTGTTTTAGTTTTGTTTTGTTTGTACCAGGGATTGAACCCAGGGGTGCTCAACCACTGAGCTGCATCTCTGATTTATCTGCCCCCTTTATTTTTCTTAAAGGTTTTTTTTTTTCTTTTGACTCAGGGCCCCATTGAATTGCTTAGAACCTTGCTAATTTGCTGAGGCTGGCTTTGAACTTGCAATCCTCCAGTCTTAGCCTCCCAAGTGGCTAGAACTTAGGCACGGGCCACTGTGCCTAGCTAGTTTTTCACAGCTATAAAGAAACCTGCTACAAACACTTGTGTACAGGCATGAGAACCTAAGTTTTTATTTCGGTTGGGTCAATTCTTAGGGGTGGCATTGCTGAGTCATAAGGTAACTGTAGGTGGAACTCTGTAGAAAATTGCCAAATTTTTCTTTCAAAATCACTGTACCATTCCTAATTTCTACCAGCAAAGTATGAAAAAATTCCAATTGTTCCACATCCTCACCAACATTTCATACTGTCATTTGTTCTTGTTTTGTTTTCTCTTTTTATGGAAGCCTTTCTAATAAATGAGTAGTGGCATCTCATTTAAGCTCCAGGTCATGTTTTCCTAATGAGCAATGATGTTGAGCTTATTTTTATGTCTTCTTGCCCATTGGTAGGTCTTTGGCAAAGTGTTGTCTCCAATCTACTTCTCTTTTAAAAAATTTTGTTTTCTTTCCTTACTAAGTTATAAGAATTGTGTACACTGGGTTGAGATCTATGTTTTCCAATATTTTCTTGCAATCTGTGGCTTTTCATTCAATTTTCTTCATAGCATCTTCCGAAGAACAGAAGTTCTTAGTGGTGTTGTTTTTCCAGTTCTGGAGATCGAATCGAGGTGCTCTGCCACAGAGTGTTGTTATTTATTCTACTTGGAAAATCATGTCCTCTGTGAGAAACAGTTTTATTTCCTTCTTTCCAACATGTGTGTTTTTATTTCTTTTTCTTCTTAGTGTTGACTAGGAATGATAGGAGTGGGCATCTCTGCCGTGAGATTCCTTTAGTATGGCATTCGCTTGATTAAAGGCTCTTTCAGGAAGACTGGTGGGCAGCATCAGTGGGGGAGGTGAAGCTGCAGACCCTGAGTCAACTGAAAAGACAGAAGAGCCTGTCTGCTAATCACCTCCCATCCTTTTAGTCAGCACCCCACCACTGCCATATGTGGTTCCCTCCCCCCTGTGACTCCTGTGCTTGGCCCTTATTCCTCAGCCCTGTGGTCTGCCTGTCTTCTCCTCTCTCCAGCTTCACTCCATCATTGAGTTTGCCTGGCAGCCGTTTTTTTTCCTCCATCCTGTGGTTCTTCCAGCCCCAGGTCAGGCCATAGGCCCTTCCTCCTCTGATCAGAATGAGGCCCTCCATGTCCAGGATCACTATTCTCAAGGGACCTAAGTGTGGTTTGCCCTCTGGGGTTCCCCAGTCAGGGCTCCTTTCCATTATTGGCAGCACGATCTCAGGCAGTGATCCCATGCTCCACCTTCACTCTCTTTCTACTCTGCCCCCTGACTGCAACTCCTCCTGGAGTCCCTTGCTTGGTGGTTGGTGGCAAGGACTCTGGGGCCAGACCTCATAAGTCCAAATCAGAGCTCTAGAACTAAGCAGCAGGGAGACCTTGGGTAGCTACTTAGCCCCTGGTCAGTCAACTTCCCTATCTGTAAAACAGGGAATTGTGGGTTAATTCATGTTAACCACATAGAACAGTGTCTGTACCAGAAAGTGCCCTGTGGGCTGAATACAGACCACAATAAACATTGATGAGGATGTGGGGGAAAAGGTACAGTCATACACTGCTGGTGGGACTGCAAATTGGTGCAACCTAATCTAGAAAGCAGTATGGAGATTCCTTAGAAAACTTGGAATAGAACCACTATTTGACCCAGCTATCCCTCTCCTAGGTCTATATCCAAAGGACTTAAAATCAGCATATTACAAGGACACAGCCACATCAATATTTATAGCAGCTCAATTCACAATAGCTAAACTGTGGAAACAGCCTGGATGCCCATAAATAGATGAATGGATAGAGAAACTGTGGTATATATACCTAATGGAAGATTACTCAGCATTAAAATAGAATAAAATTATGACATGTGCAAGTAAATGAATGGAGTTAGAGAATATCATGCTAAATGAAGTAAGCCAATCCCAAAAATCCAAAGGCTGAATGTTCTCTCTGATAAGGAAAAATGGAGAAACTTTGATGGGGCAAAGGGGAGGCAGAGGTAAGGAGGGGGCATGGGGGTAGGAAAGATGGTGGAATGAGATAGACATCATTACCCTAGGTACATGTTATGAATGCACATATGGTGTGACGCTACATTAGATACAACCATAGAAATGTAAATTTGTGCTGCAGTTGTGTACAATGAATTAAAATGCATGGTGCTGTGATATATACCTAATTAAAAATACCAAACAAAAAAAGAAACCCTAAGGCTAGCATGGTCTGCTCCAAAGCTCAATAGACCTGGTAGTTATGATTCTACTACCACTCCTGACCTTTTTCCATGACCCAATGCATGTCATTCCTTCTTCTTGTGCTACAACAGAAATTGACATAAAATTTGGAGGTAGACTGTGACCCAAACATTACTTCATTCTCAGTAGAAACACAACTGACCAAGAGAAATCTGAAAAAAATATTCAACATTACTAATCCTTAGAGAAATGCAAATTAAAATCATAATGAGATACCCTCCCACACCTATTAGAATGGCTATTATCCAAAAGACAAAAGAACCAGTGGCACATGCCTTCATCCCAGTAACTCAGGAGGCTGAGGAGGGAGGATTATAAATTCAAGGTAAACCTCAGCAACTTAGTGAGACCTGATCTCAAAATAAAAAGTAAAAAGGTCTCTGGATGGCTATCAGGGCTAAAGTACCCCTGGGTTCAACCCCCAGTATAAATAAAAGAAAAAGAAAGAAAGACAAAAGATATTAAGTACTGGTCTGGATGTGGACAAACTAGAATTCTTGTACTATGTTTGGGGGAATGTAAATTAGTACAATCATTATGGAAATAAGTATGGGAAGTTTCTTTAAAAAATTAAAAATAGAGGGGCTTAGATGTGGCTCAAGCGGTAGCGCACTCACCTGGCATGCATGCGGCCTGGGTTCGATCCTCAGCACCACATACAAAAAAAGATGTTGTGCTTGCCGAAAACTAAGTAAATAAATAAATATTTTAAAATTCTCTCTTACTCCTTCTCTCTCTCTCTCTCTCTCTCTCTCTCTCTCTCTCTCTTTAAAAAAAAAAAGAATTAAAAATAGAGCTCAGTTGGTAGAGTGCTTGCCTTGCATGGACAAGGCCCTGGGTTCAATCCCCAGCACCAAAAAAACAAAACAACAACAACAAAAAACTACCCTATTGTCCAGCCAATCAGTGGATGAATGGATACAGAAAATGTGGTTTAGAAATATAAGGGGATACTCTCTAGTCTTTAAAAAAATAAGGAAATCCTATCATTTATGACAAATGAATGAGGCCAAAGGACATTTTACTGTGGGAAATAAGCGGGCACAGGGCACCTATCACATGATCTCACCTACATGTGGAATCTATAAAAAGTTGAACTCATAGAAACAGAGAGCAGAATGGGGAGTGGCTGGGCGGTGGAGGGGGAAGATGCTGGTCCCAGGAGAACAAACTACACTTAGATGAGAGGGATGAGTTTAAGGGATCTATTGTGCAATATAATGACTACAGTTAATAATAACATACAACAGAATGACTACAGTTGATAATGTTATCTACACTAAAAATGACTCAAAGAGTAGATTTTAAGGGTTCCCACCACAAATAAGAATATGAAGGGGCTGGGGATGTGGCTCAAGCGGTAGCGCGCTCGCCTGGCATGCGTGCGGCCCGGGTTCGATCCTCAGCACCACATACAAACAAAGATGTTGTGTCCGCCCAGAACTAAAAAAAATAAATAAATGTTAAAATTCTCTCTCTCTCTCTCTCTCTCTCTCTCTCTCTCTCTCTCTCTCTCTCTCTCCTCTTAAAAAAAAAAAGAATATGAATTAATGTATATGTTAAAAAGCTTGACTCAGACATTCTTCAATGTATACATGTTTCAAAATATGTTGTATGCCATAAATATGTACAAATTATTATTATTATTGTTATTATCATTGTCATCAGGGATTGAACCTAGGATTGTTTAACCATTGAGTCACATCCCCAGCTCATTTTATTTTTGAAAGAGAATTATGTCATAAAGCCCACCATGGAAGTGAGGGAAACTGGGAAGATATTTAGTTGGTAGATTTCTACCTCCTTCCCCAAACTGGAGCTCTGTTACAACAAAAAGGAAGAAGTGGAGCTAGGATGAGCAATGAGCACTGTTGACTCCAATTAGCACTGGGCCTGAAAGGGGGATAACCATCACCAAACTTCTCCCCATGCCATCTTCACATATTTTATGGCCTCTGTATTAGCCTGCTTTCTGTTGCTCTAACAAAATACCCGAGAACACATAATTTATAAGGAGGTAAGGTTTATTTAACTCAGAATCCAAGATTTGGCAGCTCCTGCAAGTGATCTCTGGTGAGGGTGTTCACAACATGGTGAATGGCATCATGGTGGGAGGACATACA
This sequence comes from Ictidomys tridecemlineatus, assembly GCF_052094955.1. NCBI lineage: Eukaryota > Metazoa > Chordata > Mammalia > Rodentia > Sciuridae > Ictidomys > Ictidomys tridecemlineatus. The sequence continues at coordinate 143,030,063 of NC_135479.1, forward strand.
AGGAGTGAAAGGTTAATAAAATAGGTACTTGTCACTCCGTTTCTCTACATGCTTAACAAAACACTGTTGAAATTTTAAGAACTGTTTGCTAATCTTGTTCTCAGAATGTGCTATCCCTAAATGTGGACTGTCTGCTAATCTTGTTCCCAGAATGAGCTGTCCCCAACTGCCAAACTACTTCTCTCGCTGCCCTCTCCAGGGAAAGTATATAAGCTCTGCTCAAGCTGTTCTCAGGGCTCTATCTCTCTTTGCTATAGAGAGCTCGGGCCCCAGCATGCTGGTCTCCAAATAAACCCACCCTTCTGCTGTTGCATAAGACAGTCTCTTGTGGTCTCTTACTCCGACGTTTCGCTGGATCCTTACAGGAGTACAGATTGCATGGCCACAAAACAGGGAGGGACCAATCTGGCTTTTTTTATAACAACCCCCTCTCACAGGAGCAAATGGGGGCCCATGAGAAGTCCATTAGTCCCTTGAGAGGGCATCTTGCAGAGTGACTGATTTACCTCCCACTAGGCCCACCTATTTCAGGTTCTACCACCTCATCACTGAGGACCAACCCTCCAGCCTTTGAACCTTTGGGGACAAACCACATCACATCATCACAAGCTCCAACAAAGCTACCATCATAAGAGCAAGATGTCCCAGTCTACAACATGTGCGTATGTGAGGGTGGGGGAAGGTTGATCTCAGAAGTCACTGGAAGCAGCCAGAGCCCCCATTCCAGAACCTCTGTGATGTCACTTCTGTTGTCATGGCAGTCTGGGTGCCAACCCAGAAGAGTTCGTTGGTGGCTTCAGTCTGTGAGACTAGGTGGTCTAGCCATGGTCCCTTCACAGAGTATCATGCCCCCAAATGAACCTCCGATCGAATCCTCATGGCTGAAACCAAGCCTGTTTCCAGCTTTTAATGCAATGCTTCTTACTACAATAAGTGGCATCTTTTTCGCCTTTCCGTGAGTCTCCCATGGAAGGTGTCAGTGTCTTAGACACAGAAGGGAAAATAGACAACGACAGTACAGAGGCAGGGAGGGAAGTGGAGAGAGAGGGTCAGCAGGGGAAGAATGATATAGAGTTAGAGGAAACCCAATGTGCAAGCACAGAGGTTTTGAGTGCCTGACGCATTTAGGGAACTGTGAGAGACTGGTAATGCTGGCGACATTTGGTGGAGTCTCCATGGTCTGTCTCTAACCTGGATATTTAGATCTGTCCTTAAGGCGAGTGAGTCCTACCTCAGGTGAACTAGGCCTCGTGGGGAGCTCTGGGTTTCCCCAGACTAGGACTGAGTCTGGTTCTGGTTTCAGATGCCGGTGGTTGGCTCAGAACGGGCAGTGGGAATTTGCTGTGGTTTCGGGCCTACTCTTTCTAGTGTCCTTCTGCAGCCTCATTTTCCTCAACATGTCAGACCCAGGCATTTTACACAGAGGTAAGGCCTCAGACCCCTGGAAAAAGAGGTGGTACCCCAAGGGCTGATGCCTATAGGGCTGATTTCAAAAGTGCTAACCCCCCCTCAACCCCACCCCCCGCCCCCATGGCCTCAGGATCCCTTCCCTCCATGTCATTATTACTTGGGTCCTGGCACTTCATTTCCCAAGCCACCGAAGTGTGAAAAAACAGAATCCTGGAGGTTTTCCAGCTGCTTTAGAAGGGAGGACTGGGCAGGCTGGCAAGAGAGGCCAGCAGGCTCTTCCAAACCACGCAGTTCACTCCTCCTCCTCCTCATTTTACACACGACTTCAAGCACTGATCACTATTCCAAAGGGGAGAGCTCTGTATAGAGCTCCTGTGGCTGGACAGCCCTTTCTCTTTGACTGCCCGCCCATCTGAGTGGTCAGCTTGCTCAACAGGGACCGGGGTTCCCCTGCCCACCTCCTCCCCACCCTTCTTGTTGCCCAATGATGCTATGGGGCTGCCCCAAGCAGTAGAGTGGTGGAAGGGCCTCCTGCCACTGCCCAAATCTCTTCCCCTGCCAGGCTCCTTAGAGGACCCCAACATTCAATACATAGCACGAGTGAACAACAAGGCCTTCCGCCTGCAGTGGTGCTCGAAGTGTTCTTTCCATCGTCCACCCCGGACCCACCACTGTCCCTTCTGTAATATCTGTGTGGAGGTAAGTACTCCTCCTTCCTGTCTACTCACCAACCCATCCCAGGGCACCTGGCCAGGACCAGAAACCTCACATCATATGTGGTCCAGGGTTGGGTATGAGACCATCTTCCCACACTGCTACAAGTGGCTCTTAGCCACTCTTGGTCACTTATATATGTTATTGCCTCCAGTTCTGCACCTGTCCTGAAAGGCTGGCCTTGCTTGCACAGGTGCTGACATGCAAAGAGCACCATCTGTGCTAAGCCTGGTGGAGTCAAGGGGAGGAAGGGCAGTGACTGTCCCAACCCCTAGCTTGCTGATACTAGATACCCATTACTTTAGGCCAGCTGCTGCCCTGTTCTGGGGATCTTTGCCTGACCACCTCTGGGTGTCCAATTGAGGGTTTCCTGGGTTCTGAGTGCTCTTCTCTCATGTGCACATATTCGTCCTGTACTGGTTTCCAAGTACAGAAGGCTGGCTGGGCAAGGAATTCTTCTCATCCTTACCCAGTATCTGAAAAAATACAGCTTCAGAGTTTTTCTGTATCCTGCTCAAAGTGACACCAGGCAGGTCTTGTCTCTAAAGACCTCACTCATGACAAATGACCTGATGAGCCATGGCATCCTAACTGTGCTCTATCCAAGGACATGCTGGTTTCACCCTGGAGACAGGAGCTCACGAGTAGGGCCAAGAGCAGGAGGTCCAGGGGCTGGGTTGGGGGGGGGGGCTCAAGATTTGGGGGTGTTGGGCTAAGCCAAATAGACCCTCAAGGTCTGCCTTCTCTCCCCTAGGACTTTGACCACCACTGCCTGTGGGTAAACAATTGTATAGGCCAAAGAAATTTCCGCGTATTCGTGCTGCTGCTGGTGACCCTGAGTCTTTATCTGGTTGTTCTTCTGGCTTCCTGTGTGCTTTTCCTCATTCGTACAAGACACATGCCCTTGTCGCTGGACTCAGCCATGGCGTATCCACACAGTCCCAAGGGCCCATACTGGGAAGAGAATGGGTTGTGCGGAGGGACGGACAGCCAAGAGGCAGGACAGCCAAGAGGCGGGGTTAACTGAGGGCAGGGCTGATGTGTGGGCAAGGCTAAAGGGAGAAGCCACTTGGGAGGACCTGTGAAGTCAGGCTGAAGGCGAGTGGGGTCAGGGAGATGGGCCGGGTAGGATGGACTATGGAGTTAAGAATCTAGGGAGGCCAAGAAGTGGGGTAATGAAGGTTGAAAAGGGACAAGTGGGAGGACAGCATGGTGGGGTGAGGTTTCTCTTGGGTGTGCTGGATTAACTGTCCAGGCCAGGGAGGAAAAAGTGGGTGGGTGGGGGCAGCCGGGGCGGGGCTAGTGAGGGCGTGTCGGTCGTTGGGCGGGGCCAGGAGAGAACAGTTTGGCTGTTCTTCTTAGCTTGTGTGCTCACAGCATCGCAGTAGCTGTAACGGCCTTGGTACTCCTGCTGCCTGTCATTATGCTCCTGGTGGTCCAGGCTGTGTCGGTGAGCAAGGTAAGCAAGTACTGCAATACCAGACGGTGCGGAGGCATCTTGCATCTTTGGGACTCCAGAACTTTCTACTGATCTTCACTGCCCTTGGTCCTGATAGTGCCTCATGATTCCTTCCAGACCCACCTCTTAAGATACAGCTCAGATCTTTCCTCTCCCTGGAGCTCAGTGGTCATTCTCCCTCCTGGGTGCATTGCATGGAGAGCCTGTTATTTGAGGGATGGGTACCTCCTGCGCTTGTGTTGATAAGAACCCTCTGATCAGAATAACACCAGCAGACACCTAGGAAAATGCTTGAGACGGGGGTTGGTCCTGAGTGGTGTAGCAGCCTGGAAGAAACTGAGTTTGGTGAGGCCAGCATTGTAGAGGAGGATGTGCCACTCTTCCTGTCCTAGGTGTGATTTTGCAAAAGTGGAAGACAGGAGTGTGTTGTCTGTGAGAGGCACACCTTTGCAAAAAGGCACAGAAACCCGAAAGTAGGATGTTAAGGAAATGAGGAGGGAACAATTCTAAATCAAACCCAAGGTGGCATGGGCAATGAAGTTGACCCCGTGGGAGTCAAGATTAAAAAGCCCCTAAAAGTTGAGCTTCAAATTTAGTTTTGACGAAGTGGAAACCTGGGAGCCATGGTGGGATTAAAAAAAAAAAAAAAAAAAAAAAAACTCATTTATTGAGGAATAAATTAAAACTGCAAAATTCACCCTTTTAGTCTAGGATAAGGGATTTTGACAAATGGATACTGTCCTGCATTCTCCAGCATGATCAAGTTTAGGCAGTTTCTTTACTCCAGAATATCCTTTCATTCACCTGTTGTTGTCAGTCTCTCTCCCTATGTCCTTCTGGTTTTTCTTTTTTTCCAGGATCACATGTAAATGGAGTCATTGCCTTTTTTCCTCTGGCTTTATTTATTTAGCACAATGTATTTGAGATTCATCCATGTTGTCGCTCATATCAGTATTTTATTTCCTTTTATTGCTGTGTAGTAGCATATGAATGCCCTACAGATTGTTATACATTCACCAAATGAAGGATTTTTTACATTATATCTAGTTTTTGCCAGTATTTTGTTTTGTTTTTTTCAAACTAGAAATTGAACCCCGGGGGTGTTTAATCACTGAGCCACATACCTAGCACCCCTTCCATTATGCTTTAAAAATTTATTATTTTTTTTTAAATTTTGAGACAGGGTCTCACTAAGTTGCTTAGAACATCACTAAGTTGCTGAGGCTGACTTTGAACTTGCCATCCTCTTGCTTCAGGCTCCCAAGCCTCTGGGATTACAGGTGTGGGCCACCCAGCTAGTTTGGGGTAATTATAAATAAAGCTGCCCCAAACATTGGTGCACAGGCATGTGAACATAAGTTTTCATTTTTGTTGAATAAATTCTTAGGGGTGGCATTGCTGAGTCATAAGGTAAATGTGTGGAACTTTGTAGCAAATTGCCAAGTTTGTCTTCTAAAACAACTGTAAGGTTTCTAAATTCTAGCAGCAATGTTTGGGAATTCTAGTTGCTTCACATTCTCACCAACATTTCACATTTTTTTTTCAAATATATTTTAGGTATCAGTTGACTTTTTATTTATTTATATGCAGTGCTAAGAATTGAATTCAGTGCCTCACACACACTAGGCAAGCATTCTACCACTGAGCCACAACCCCAGCCCCTCAAACTGTCCTTTGTTATTTTGTTTTGTCTTTTAATCATAACCTGTCTTATTAAATGAGTTGTAGTATTTCATTAAGGTTCCAGGTTGTGTTTTCTTAATGAGTAATGATGTTGAGCCTATTTTCATGTCTGTTTGGCCATCAGTAGGTCTTTGGTAAAGTGTTTACTCCTGGCAGGGCACAGTGGCACACACCTGTAATCCTAGCAGCTTGGGAGGCTGAGACAGGAGGATTCCCAGTTCAAAGCCAGCCTCAGCAAAGCGAGACACTAAGCAACTCAGTGAGACCCTGTCTCTAATAAAATACAAAAAAATTGGACTGAGGATGTGGCTCAGTGGTTGAGTGTCCCTATATTCAATCCGTGGTACCCACTCCCCAAAAAGCGTTTACTCCAGTCTTTTGCCCATTTGAAAAAACGGGTTGTTTTCTTATTGAGTTTTAAGAGTTGTCTACATCAGATTCAGATCTAGGTTTTGCAAATCTCTTCTTGCAATCTGTGACTTGTCATTCCATTTTCTTCATAGCATCTTCCCAAAAGCAGGAGTCCTTAGTGTTGTTTTTCTAGGACTGGGGATGCTCAACCACTGAGTTCTCCCCCAGTATTTTGTGGCTGTTGTACATTCTACATAGAAAATTGTCATTTGTGAAGAACAGTTTCATTACCTTCTTTCCAATCTGTGTATCTTTATTGCTTTTTCTTTTTAGTGTTGAATAGGAATGATAGGAGTGGACATCTCTGTCATGGGATTCCTTTAGTATGGCAATCACTTGACTAATGGCTCTTTCAGGAAGACTGGTGGGCAGCATCAGTGGGGGAGGGGGCACTGCAGACCCCGAGACAGTGAACAGACAAAGGAGCCTCTCTGCTCATCACCTCCCATCCTTTTAGTCACCAGCCCACCACTGCCATATCTGGTCCCCCTCCCAGCTGAGACTCTGTGCTTGGCCCTTATTCATCAGCCCTGTGGTCTGCCTTTACTTTGAGCTTGACCTTTACTGTTTTGTGTACTGAAGGCCTTCAGCCCAGATTTTCCTGGACCATGTGATTTTTGACTAGGAAACTATGATTGGGCCTCCCCACTGCCCCTGTCCTACCAAATAGTGAAATTCAATTAAGGCATAATTTTAGAAAAAAAATGAGAGGTGGGGAAATGAAGTGGGAGTGGGGTGGTGACATTGTCTTTGGAGCAATTGAGCAGCACAAGGAAGAGTTTAAAAGGTATCTGAAAGGGGCTGGGGTTGTAGCTCAGTGGCAAAGAACTTGCCTAGCATGTGTGAGGCACTGAGTTCGATCCTCAGTACCCCATACAAATTAAAAAAATAATAAGGTCTAACAACAACTAAAAAATATTTTTTAAAAAAATGGGGGGGGGGTATATGGAAGGATGAGGTAAGAGGACAGGTGTAGCCAATGGAGACAGAACAAGGATCTTGCACAGGGAGGCACAAGATGATGAGGAGCCCTGAGAAGGCAGGAGAAGGGGGTGCAGTGTCAGCACTGTCTGGGGACAGCTGCTCACAAGTGGGTCAAGGGAGGTCACTCTTCCTAGGAGCCTAGGAAGGCAGGAGGCCCTGGGTCACTCTTGGGCTCCCCTGCTCTTAGAATCTTGCTCCAGGCCTGGGTTGAGCCCTGGCTTAGCTGACTAACTTAGGAAGGGTCACTGGGAGATGGCCTTGACCAGTCCTGCTGGTTCTGAGCTCCTCTTCCCATCCCCATCTCCCTCAGGGCAGATCACTCCGGAAAAACAACCCCTTCGACCTGGGCTGTGCCAACAACTGGTACTTGACCATTTGTATGCCAGTGGGACCCAAGTGAGTTGGTAAACTGGAGGCTCAAGTGGTAGACCTGGGGCTGGTGGGAGTGGGGTGGGATAAAGCTGGGTCTTCTTCTCTGGTCCCTGACCCCAGCTCCCAGGCCCTGTCACCCATTGTCCTTTCCTTTGGGGTTTTCTCCAGGGCACTTTGGGAGCCTCTGGGAACATCCCTATTCATTGCCCTTCTAGGTTCTTGCCCTAAGAAATGGGTAAAGGGGAACTGCAGCCGGGATAAGACTCCTGGCTGGGAACCCTGGGCTCTGTGCTTTCCAAGCTGAGGGTGAGGGTGGTCAGGGGGACCAGGCCAGGTGGGTAGTGACTCCCTGCATTTGATCTGTCGCACCCCAGGTACATGTCTGCAGCTATTTGGATGCAGCGGAAGGAAGGCACGGAGTGGGACCCTGAACAAGGGAACCCAGTGCACACACAGTTCTCGCCACAACATTCCCGTCAACACCATCCCACAGAGTTCCCTGGGCCCACATCTCCAACACATGGGCAGGGCCCCCCAGGGAGTGGCGAGGCTGCAGCTTTACAGGAGGTGAGGAATAGTGGGTATACATTGGGAGAGGGATGTCTGTGGGTCGAACATGTGTTGGGGGAGGCCCCTGAGGTCAGGCTGGCCCTGAAGCTGAAGCACATGGAGCTTAAGGAATGGAATTATGGACCTGGAGTGTGCGGGGTCCAGGTTTCAGAGCACTCCCAGGTGTTGCTGAATAGACAAAGAGAAAAGACTGCACCACTAATTTGCTAGTTGGCCTTGGCCAGTCCCTTACCTTTCTAGGCCTCAGTTTCCTCAGTTATTAATGAGGACTGAGACTAGTAATTTATGTTTTAAAGGAGATTCTTTGTTGGGGGAGAGGGGGACAGGGAATTGAACTCAGGGCACTCGACCCCTGAGCCACATCCCCAGCCCTATTTTGTATTTTATTTAGAGACAGGTTCTCACTAAGTTGCTTAGTGCCTCATTTTTGCTGAGGCTGGCTTTGAACTTGTGATCCTCCTGCCTCAGCCTCCCAAGCCACTAGAATTGTAGTCATGTGCCATTGTGCCTGGCTCTTTTTTTTTTTTTTTAATGGAAATTTGTACTTGAAATCCCATGTGAAATATATGAAGTGGAGCATTAGGAGTGCAGTAGGGTAGATAACCCATGGTGCCCCCCAAGGGCCCTTGCAGTACTTGGGATACCAGCCCTCTCCTTTGTCCTGCCTCCTGGGGCCCAGAGCCATGACTGTGAACTGCAGGATAGAGGCTAGAAAGAACCCCATGTATTGACTTATGTGTTTAGATTTCCATCAGCCCGATGCCGCAGCAGGAAGCCCACAGAGAAGGCTTGGCCTCCCATCCATGAGCCTCTCACTCACCCATTCACACTGCTGGATACTAAGACATCTGAACTTCATCTTCTGAGCCTCCATGTGGAGGCCTCTGGTAGCTGAGCCCTCAATCACTCCCCTATTGGGAGTGCTAAGACTTCCATTCCTGTTGTACATTTGTAAATAGTTTTTACTTCTTCCTATGGCTGCTCTGTCTGTTCTAGGCTTAGAGAAGCGGTGTTTCCTGGGGGTGTAGGGAGGCTCTGAGGGGCTGGAACAAAGCCTTCTTAGAAGGGAAGATCCTTGCTCTCTGGAGACCCAAGCTCGGGAACCAACATTGTCTAGCTCATTGACCTTGAGCAAGACACTTAGCATTTCTCTCATCCTTAAAATGTGGCAACAGTAATACTCACAGTGACTGACCTGGCTGGCTTCCTGGCAAGGGCTGAAGATGAGAGGAGAGAAAACCCCCAGCTAGCACTGGGGATGGAACAAGCCCTGCCCTGCAGCATCCCTGTCTGACTGCAGGGGGTGCCCGCTGCCCAGGAATTTGAAAACCAAGTCTGGCCCAGCCCTCTTGTGGGAGGTGAGCCAGCCTGAGGCAGTCTGGAGCCCCCTCCTGGCTGCCTCCTCCCCAGATGTGGGAGGGTGGGGGTATTCATCCTGCATCTCTCCTGCAACTGTGTCCCACCCTGGTCCCTTCCTCCTGGGGTGCATCAGATGCTGGTTCTGGTCCTATCCCTGGGGTAGACTCAGGTCTTTTGAGTCTGCAGGCCCCAGAGTGTGGGGCAGGGGGCATATCAAACGGTAGGTCTGTTAGTCTCCAGAGTGTGATCTTGGGACTGGGAGTAATATCACCTTCATAGTAGGTTGTTGGAGGAGGAGGTGAGGAGTTTCATCTAGTGCACAGCAGGCAAGCAATGAATGCAGCTGGAATGATCCATGGTTATTTTCTCCACTAGTTGGGCAACTGACCATCTCAGAATTTCCAGAGTACTATTAGTGGTTGTGGGGCTCTCTGAATTTGTATCAAGGACCCCATATCATCTTGCCACATGAAGCATCAGGACAGACAAACCATACTGCTTCTTTCCATACTTGTATCAGGGTGAAACCATCTTGTGTGATAAAGGTGGAGGCAAAAAGATGTCAACCAAGGGGTCAGATACATGTCCCCTAGGGTGTGTGTGTGTGTGTGTGTGTGTGTGAGAGAGAGAGAGAGAGTATGCACATGTGTTGGTATGAGCTCATCCTCGGGGGTTTGTTCGCCTAGCCCCTTATCCTTTCTGACCAACTTTAGGAGGTGGGTGACCTACGATGCAGGATGTGTCTCCAACTCTCCAGACCACAGAGTCCCACCACAAGATTGCTCTTCCCTCTTCCTTTCCTCCCCAAACTGTCCTGGGAAGCCCAGGCTCAGCCCCACCTGCCTGTCCTGGCTGGAACTCCAACTCTTCTCATCCTCTCTCCCTGTTCCAGTATCTATCTCCATGGGCTCAAGTCCCTTTGGGGCTTAAGGCTTTTCTCAAATCTTATTCCTGCTCACTTCCTCTGTCTGGGAAGCCCAAGTTCATGGGCACATGGCAGAGAAGGAGGGGAGGAGTCTTTTTGAGTCCCTGTGCCCAGGTTTTAGTGCCTGTGAACCTGTGTGTGCAGGAGGGATGGCTCAACCCTGCTGACCAACAGGGGGAAAGGCCGAGTGGGGAAGCCAGAGGCTCCCAAGCTCATTCCCCAAGGAGAGCCCTCCCGCTAAACTGGATCTGGGTGAGGGAGGAGAGAGGCGGTCCAGGAGCCTGGGCCAAGGCCTGGATGTGCATCATAGAACTACCTGGGTGGGGGAGTGCTGGAGGGAGTCCAGCTCCAGGGGGGAGGGGGAGGCCAAGAAGGCCAGGCCCCAGTCTCTGGGGAGTTCATGCTGCCTCCTGCCAGTCCCACTGGCTGTCCCCCTGCCATCCTGCCTATCCCCCTGCCATCCTGCCTGGTTCAGGTCTGCACTTATTGGCTCCCTGCCTTCAGGTATACAGGGCCTCACTCAGTCTCAGGCAAGGGCCTTCCAAATCCTAAGCTAGATGTGAGACATCTCCTTGACAATCTGGTCCTCAGTTTCCCCACTGAGGAAGGATGTAATTTCCCTCAGATTCTCAAAAGAGGGCGTGGCCTTTCCAAAGGCAAAGACTTCCTGCTCTGGGATGAAGATTTTAGGTGTGTCTGCCCCCTGTCCCCAGCCTAGGATTCCTAGGATTTCCTTAAGAAAGGCCCTTGGATCACACTCACTGCTTCTTGAGCATTAAGTGGGACATAGAACATTTCTTCCTTTGACGTCCTCCACCATACCCTCTACCCTAAGCCTTGCGCCAGTCTTGTGACTCCTTGCCAAGTTGAGAGGCCCCAACTGGGCTGCACCCCCTTCCATTTTTGCCCCCTTCTCATTTCTGCTAAATGTGCCCTTGATTCTCAGATATTCCCCACCCAATCCTTGGCCCATGGATAAGGCAAGGGGTGTTATAGGGGCCCAGTTACGGGGCCCACTGTCCACATACCCAGGAAACTCTGCCATCCCTGGGCCAGAGCCAAGAAATGGCCCCCATGCCTGCAGGGCTACCAGGTGCCCACAAGCTCCTAGAACTGTAATGCCAGATTTGTGGGACCCCAGTAGACCTCCAGGAGCCGAATCCAATGCAGTTACACAAGAGTCTTTATTGCAGGCTCGAGCCTGGACTCTCAACCATTTCCAACGCAGCGGTCCTGAGTAGTGAGTCCCAACCCTTAGTTCAGTGAGGATTTATAGGTTTTGGGGGGATACTCTATGCATCACAACATCACACAGCAAATCATTTTATACCACGGGAAAATCAAACAACAATTCTTAACATTGATTAGCACATGCACTGGCGGGAACAGTTGGGTAAGGGTAGTTGGTGAGTTCAAATGGTGGATACATTTGAACTGATTGGTTTAGGCCCGGAAGGGTTGCAAGGGTGTATATGCCAAACTGCAGGGTTGTCTAATCATGTTATCAATCACCAAAACTACTGGGAGGTCACCTAACATTTCAGGTATTTTTCCTGTCTCATGCTGATTGGTGGTTGCTAGGGGGTTGCTATGGGTCCTTACCTAGTGTAACTGAGTCAGGGGCACCTAGCACCGCAGATCCCTTCTGTTAAACAACTCAGCAGGGTGGGTATGTGCCTAAGAGCCTTCTGTGGGTTTTTCCAAGGACAAGAGTCATGCCCCCTCCCTCTGGACAGGTCTTGAGGTAGAAGCTCAAAAATGGAGTCACATCAGTTTCTCAGAACCTGGGATGGAGAGCCTAGCATCTCCAGACCTTTCCTCGTGGGCCTCTTGGAAAGTCAGGGCATATAGGATGAGACTCAACCTAGTCACCCAGCTCTGCCGCCAACTAATGTGCCACAGGAGAATCTGTCTTCCCTTTGCTCAGACTTGGAGTCCTCGAGGTAATCATAGATACCACACTGAGGGTCACAGACTCTTAAGTCTTTAGGGAGGGAAGGGACTCAGGGCTACCTCATCCAGCTGTCTGCCACCCCCAGTTTCACAGATGGGGCTCTGGGACCTGCAGAGGGAAGAGTTTGCCCAAGATAACCTGGTGGCATCAGCCTGATGGCTTTCTCTGGTTCCCAGGGGACCACTCCCATTCCTGCTTCTAGGGCCATTCCAGCAGGGGAAGGGCTTGGGCAGTGACCACAGGGCCCCACTCTCTAGGCAAACTTAGAGCTGGCAGTGAAGTTCAGCACAGGGCTGGTTGCTGAGAAGGAGGCCAGTTTAAACCCTTCTCCAATCCTGCACTGTGCCCATAGTGCTCCTGCTGCCTCTGGCTCAGCCCTGCCCTGCTCTGCCCTGACCGCCCCACCCAAGAAGGCCCTGCAAGTGGCTGAAGGTGAGGCAAGGCTAGGACCCCTGGGGCAGAGGGGCTGGTTGTCTGAGGAAGTGCGGGTATCCTGCCCCTTTTACACACTTTAGAATTCCTTTGTTCTCATGCCTTCTCTTCCCCACAACCTGCTTACTTGACCTAAAAGTTGGAGTGATCCAAGGGCCAGAAGGAAGCTGACCAGGGGTCCTGGCAAGAAGGGAGCAGCCTAGGAGGCATTCATTAACAGTCCCTACAACTCCCTGCAGGGAGGAACAATCCCTGGAGGCTGGTAACCTTGGCAACAGGTGGAAAAGGGGAAGTGCTCTAGAGGTATTAGCATTTTATTACTTTTCCTTTCAAACCAGCCACCATCTTTCTGATCTGACCCCATTATTTATTACTTGCACTGTCCTTTTGCCCCTACCAAAAACACTTTCTGAACATGTGTCCTATGAAGGCAATGAAATTTGATTCCACGTGTACAGACCACTGATTACTTCAATTTTCCTTACCTCAATCACCTCTCCCCGTACCTTAGACCTCCCTGCTTCTTTATCATAAATATCCCTAAACCTTATGGAGAGGGAGATCTGAGACTTGATCTGTCTTCTGGCTTGGCTGCCTCCTAAATAAACCTTTTCTCTTTTGCAAAACTGGTTATTTTGAGATAGTAATTTGGGAAGACAGGGAGACATGCTAAGTGTCAAAAGAAGCACCATAAACCACTGAAATGTGAAAAGCTCCCTCCAACAGTTGCAACTTTGAGGGCAATGTGCAAGCGAGGGTGTGAAATTGTGTAGCTCTACTCTGCCTCCACCTCTAGTCCAGCCCCTAGCAATCCTCTCTCTGCAAACACCCCATACCAACAGGTTGCTCTCTGGAGATAGCCTGCTTTACCCCAACGGGGTCTCTCTCTTAAGATAAGCCCCCATTCTTCCTTGAATATGTATCTACTTCATAAATAAACCTCTATCTCTGCCTTTGACTGGTGCATGGTAATATTCTTTTCTGTCATGTCTGCAAGAACTCTGCTGGCCCTGAGTCAAGTTCCCCCTTTCTCTGGAAACATTTCAGACCATTCTTCAGAGAAATATCTTCTCCTGTGACCGGTTCAGTGATTGGCATGCCATCTATGGGAGGCAGGTGGCCAGGACCATGCCTAATTCAGTAACTGACTATCATGGAGAAGAGATCTCTCCAAAGAAGGGTCCAAAGAGTTCCCAGAGGGAACTCAGGGCAGCAAAGAATTTCAGCATGAGTCTGGCAAAGGCAGAGACAAAGGTTTATTTAGAAAGTAGATACACATTTAAGGGAGAATGCCACCTGTCTTGAGAGAGAAGCCCCTCCTTGAGTTGGAGGTCCAACATTTGTAGAAGGGCCATTGCCGCAGTCTTGGCTGGGCACAAGATCACGAGCCACTCACAGCTTTGTAGATTCAAACAGCAATTCTTTATTCCCGAACTCACACCGGCCTCTACACAAACACGTTCTGGGGAAAAATCACGTCCCAAAATACTTTCTCAATTCCTTGAGAACTCAATGGAAACTCAGGCAGCAGGAACGCCCTATACTCAGCAGCAATAACCTTAAACCTGGAACTTCCCTAAACCCAGATTGTCTTAAACCAGAACACCTTAAACCCAAATTATCTTAAACCAGGATACTTCCTAAAACCTGCAGTATACACCTTAAACCTGGATCCACCCTGGTCCTTGAGCAGGGTCACCTTTCTCAAAGACACATGCAATGTCACAGCAAATTTCCATTTAACATGGGGTACGCTGGCAAGGAAATTTCGACGCGTCATCCCTACTTGGCAATGGCCCTCAGCAGGCCATAGTCAGGGACAGGACTGGAGATGGAGACAGGGTGGAGCTGCACAATTGTAAGCTCGGTTTTCCCTGAGTTTATGTATTTCTCTCATTTTACAAGGACATGAGCCAAGAGCCTGTCAAGATTTTAACACAGTGACTCCCACTGCTTGCCTGTCCCCAAGCTTGTCTCTTTTGTCTAAAGAAAACACAGAGACCAAGCTAGAATTCTCATAGGACCAAGCCCATGGGGAAAGGGCTGAGAAAGGAGTGCAGGTTTGGGGGTTGGGGAGGGAATACTGAGGAGATAGCTCTGGCTGTCTCCCTATTCATTCGTACCTACTCCCTTTCTTGCAGTTTTGGAGAGAATACAGGTATGGGGGGAAGGCTGCAAAAGGGGTGGGGGGAGGCTTTCCTTTGGCCCCAGTGGTATCTGAAGAGCCAAAGTGGGCAGCAGGCCAGAAGCTGACTCTCTTGCCTAGCTGACTTATTAAAGTAAAACCACAGTTTTTATTATTTGATTGCTTGTTTTCTTTTGTCTGACTGTACTTACCCTCAATTTTGCCTAAACACGCACACTGGCTCATTCATTTAGCAGGCATATCCTGAACACCCACCAGTGACAAGAGTAAAATATGACCCTGTGCTCATTGTTCACAGACCTAGAAAGGGAGATGGACACTTAAAGAGTTAGTAAAAAAGATGAAAAGTGCCAAAACAAGTAGGGCTGTCTGTGAATGTATTAATCATACCTTTTTATTCTGCTTTTTGTTGTTGTGGTTATAGTTTTTAAATAAGGGACTGCTTCTTTGGGGTTAGCCAATTCCTAAAGACAGTGAAAAACTGCCTGAGGCACACCACTTATATGCATACCAACCACTCCAGGGCCTATACTCCTAACCTCTTCTTTCAGCAAGCTCTTAGTGTTCCCTTTACCTAATTGCCCCAGGGCCAGGTACCAGATTGCAAGAGACATTCCTAAACGCTGCAGCCTGTTGGAGTTAGCCAAACCAAACAATTCAAAACTTATGCTCCTTCACCCACTCCTTCCCTCGGAAACCACAATAAAGGCTCTGACCTTGTTTTCTGACTGATCTGGTATTTCCCTGTATGCTCCCCATTCACAGCCTGCAGTGCCTTCTGTTTGTAGGGATCAGTGGTATAAGTCCCTTCTTCCTTCATGACAGTACTTTCTTTGTCTATGTGACTTAACACACATTTCAAACAAATCCTGGGGTTGGGTATGATGGTGCATACCAGTAATCCCAGCAGTTCAGTAGGCTGAGACAAGAAGATAACAAGTTCAAAACCACCTCAGCAATTTAGCAAGGCCCTGTCTCAAAATGAAAAATAAAATAAAAAGGCTGGGGATGTGGCTCAATGATTAAGTGCCCTGGGCTCAATCCATGGTATCAAAACAAACAAGGAAAAAAAAAACAACCACCACCATTTCACTTTTAAGTTACACTTAAAACTGTGAATGTACCTATATCTCCCCTACTATTTTGTTTAGTATAAACAAACACAACTAGATAAGAGTTTGTTCCCCACATGGATTCTGTTTTATCATTCTCAGAGCAAAGAGTCTATTTATTTGTTTATGAACTATCTTAGTATGCCTGGGATGCTAAAATAATAAACAACAAATTTATTCCTCATAGTTCTGGGGACTGGAAAATGTAAGGTCATGGTACCAGCTTTCCTGATTCATAAATAACTTCCTGCTGTGTCCTCACTTGCTGAAAGAGGCAGATAAACCCCCTTGGCTTATTTTGAAGTTCACTATCCCATTTTTAAAGACAGTAATCTCTGGCAATAGGCATGCACTGTATACAGGAATATAGAGCCCTCATGACTTCATCATCTCCCATAGGTCCCACTTCCTGATGCCATCACCTTGGAGGCTTAGAAATTCAACATATGAATTTAGGGGTTGGGAGTAGGGATACAAATATTCAGACCATAGTAAGAATTTTTGTTTAAGAAACTGGGTGGGGGCCTGGGGCTGTAGCTCAGTGGTAGAGCGCTTGCCTCACACGTGTGAGGCACTGGATTTGATCCTCAGCACCACATAAAAAATAAATTCATAAACATAAATATTGTGTCCATCTACAACTAAAAAAAAAAAGAAAGACGGGCTGGGGATGTGGCTTAAGCGGTAACGCGCTCGCCTGGCATGCCCGGCCCTGGGTTCCATCCTCAGCACCACATACAAATAAAGATGTTGTGTCTGCTGGAAAAAAACTATAAAATATTAAAAAACTCTCTCTCTCTCTCTCTCTCTCTCTCTCTCTCTCTCTCTCTCTCTCTCTCTTTCTGAGTTGGTCCCTGTTCTTTAAAAAAAAGAAAGAAAGAAACTAGGTGGGATTTGGAGGCGGTAGCTGGGGAAGTTTGAGGAATTAGGAATATCCCATTTGTAATGAATTCTTAGTAAGTTTCAAACAAAAATCAGGTAGTCTGACAACTTCTGAATATCAAAGAAAACTATCCATTTCTAGAACTTCAATTGCCAGGCTCCTCTGTGTTTGCAAAGTATCTTTACAGTTAATCTGTCATTACTCATGTATAATAATAATTGGGAGATGTTATAAGACTCACTTGGCTTGAAATACCTTGGCCAATAACCTGGGTTTCCTGCCACCTTATTTGGTATAAATTGCCTAGTTATAACCTCTGTCAAAGGGTAATTTAAGTTATCTGGCAGGGGAGCAATGTCTCTCTTTGATGATTTGCAGCTGTTGAAGATTTCTAGTAACTAGCTTGACATAGAAATTTGGGGATGTTTCTCAAGAAATATCAGCTTAGAGGGCTGGGGTTGTGGCTCAGTGGTAGAGCGCTCGCCTAGCAGGCAGAAGGCACTGGGTTCCATCTTTAGCACCACATAAATGTAAAATGAAGATATTGTGTCCACCTAAAACTAAGAAATAAACATTTAAAAAAAATAAATATCAGCTTAGGGTTTAATTCTGCTAATTCTGGGTATTCTTAGATGACCTCCAAAGCTCAAGTGTTGAAGAGCTGGTCCCCAATGCAGCAGTGTTCAAAGATGGGGGTCTTTGAGAACTGATTAAATCATGAGGGCTTTGACTTCATCAATGCATTCGTTCATTTATGGTTCAGAGTTTACGGGGTTTTGAGTGAGAGGCTTTGTTATAAAAGCAAACTCTCCTTTGCTTCCTAGGCACCTCGAGGCCAATAGCTTTGGTCTACCACATGCTCCCGCAGTGATGTTCTGCCTCACTATAGGCCTAAAAGCAACAGAATCAGCTAATCATGGAATGAAACCTCTGAAACTATAACCCAAATAGAAATCTTTTCTCCTTACTAGTTGCATATCTCAAGTATTTTGTCACAGTGACACAAAGCTGATCAACAAACTGAATCTCAATCTTTTCCTTGGACATATTGCCACAAATCAGTTTGGATAATCACTTTGGCAGACACTGAGACTGACTGGGGCAGGATAGGTGTTCAATAAAATTTATTGCATATTCAGTTGAATGAATAGAAGCTTTACTGCATCAGTTCCAGCTGTGATTTGCATAGAACAGGGACCAACTCTAGTTATACAAAGCAAATAGAGAAATTCCTGGAAGGGTATCAGGAGTTCATAGAATTAAGGCAGTTATCTGGTGCGTGGCAAATTGCAGAATCAAGGCAGTTCCAGGGAGCTGGCACAAATCCACAGGTTCATGAATAATCTGGCCCTAGATTTGCCATTAGCCCTACCTCCAGCATCCCTTCTGATCCAAGATTCAAATTCCTGGGAGTTTAATGGTCTAAGTTACCTGTTTGAAATAATTAACCCAAAGGAGATAAAAGAAGGGTCTTCAACTCCCAAGATGGGAGGCTGCAATGGAAGAATTGTTCCAATAAAGCCTTCACACAATAAGAAAAATTTTAAAAAAGAATATGGTGGTAACGGAAGAGGGGAATTAGATATTGCACTGTGAAGAAAGACAAATGTCATTCACATTGATACTAAAAGAGAGATGGGCTGGGTGGGGGGGCGGTTACTGGTAAAGGAGGAAATACAAGGGTGTAGTTTCAGAAGAAGGCGAAAGTGACCATCACAGTCCTCATGTAGCCGCCAGACAGCTATAAGAACCTGGACAACGGGGAACAGAAAATAGGTATTTCATGGAGTTCCCAAGCTAACATAGGAGCTGAACAAATATTTGTTCATTGAATTCACAACAAAATGGAAACCTAAAACATGCTATTTAGATACAAGGAACTGAGTTTCCTTCTGTTAGCTCAGTGAGGAATGTGTCCCCATAGACAGTAACTCATCCTTAGAACCAGTTGAGACTTCCCATTTACTCTTAGGCCCTCATCACACTGTGCTGGGTTATCTTTTGCCTTCTGTGTCAGAAGTATGGGGTCTCCATGAAGTTAGCCTTGGGCTTTCCCAGACTTCAGCTACACTGGAGTGACTGCTTTCATGCTCCCAGGAGACATGCTTCTCTTTCTGGATTTTCAGATAAAGAATCAGCCCTGAACCATGTGAATGAGAAGTAATACTCCATTTATGTATGTTGTGTCAAAATGCATTCTACTGTCATGTAGAATAGAACAAAGAAAAAAAAAAGAATCAGCCCTTAATTCCTGGCAATTATTTATCTCTTTTTCTATAAGAATCTCTTTTCTAGCCAATCGCAGTGGTGCACGCCAGTAATCCCAGTGACTCAGGAGTCTGAGACAGGACGATCGTGAGTTCAAAGCCAGCCTCAGCAATGGCGAGGTGCTAAGCAACTCGTGAGACCCTGTCTCTAAAGAAAATACAAAAAAGGGCTGGGGATGTGACTCAGTGGTCAAGTGCCCCTGAGTTCAATCCACAGCACCCCCACAAAAAAGAATCTTCTCTGCTGCACGCTGCCCAGTCGTCTGGCCCAGCTGACAGTGACCTGTGGACCCTCTGACAGAAGAGTCACCTGGCCCTCAAATGCACCATGTCTGGTTCCTCCAGCATTGACACTATGAAGAAGGGGGTTCAGCAGGTCTGGCTGGAGGCCAGACTCAACCACATGAAGGTTTCCCAGGCAGTTGCAGACTTGAAAAAATTTTGTCTGCAGAATGCTCACCATGATCCCCTACTGACTGGAGTATCTTCATGTACAAGTTCCTTCAGACCCCAGAAAGTCTATTCCTTTTTGTAGTCATCTTTCTGAGGTTTCCCAAACCCACTGCTCAAGAACCAGTGAATATTCAAGAGAGCTTAATTTGAAGCCTGTACAAAAAATTTCCCTATAACACATGTACCTTAATATAATCTACTTTTGTCAATCCTTAACATCTACCTCTCTGAATTTTCATGAATTTCTATTTCACAAGGGTAATTATTTTATATACACTGGCAGCAACATACAATAAAATATTTATTTATTTATTTATTTTTTGGTACCAGGGATTGAACTCAAGGGCATTCAATCACTGAGCCACATCCCCAGCCCTATTTTGTGTTTTATTTAGAGACAGGATCTCACTGAGTTGTTTAGTGCCTTGCTTTTGCTGAGGCTGGCTTTGAACTCTCGATTCTCCTGTCTCAGTCTTCCCGGCTGCTAGGATTACAGGCAAGTGCCACTGTACCTGGCTCAAAATACTTAGTATTAAAAAAAAATATCTTCCTCTTGCAGAGAAACCACATAACCCAGATATTGAATCCTGGTGTACTATAAATCTGGATTTCAATTTTAGGTCTTTCCCTTATTTGCTGGTTGTCTCATCTTGTTTAATATGACCAGAGCCAGTTCATTACTCTGTGAAACTCCTGTCCTACAGGAATTTTGAGTGAAAATATACTTAAAGTTCCAGACACATAAAATACTGTATTTCTCATGATACCCAGCCATCAGGTCGTGTCCAAAAGATAGACCTATTAAAAATAATGCTCAAGGGCTGGGGATGTACCTCAGTGATAAATCGGTTGCTTGCATAAGGCCCTGTGTTAAATTCCCAGCATTGGGGCTGGGGATGTGGCTCAAGCGGTAGTGCCCTCGCCTGGCATGCGTGCGGTCCGGGTTCAATCCTCAGCACCACATACCAACAAAGATGTTGTGTCCGCCGAGAACTAAAAAATAAAGATTAAAAAAAAAATTCTCTCTCTCTCTCTCTCTCTCTCTCTCTCCTCTCACTCTCTCTTTAAAAAAAAAAAATTTCCCAGCATTGAAGACAAAAGAAAAGTTCAAGATACCACCTCCCCTCACCCAGAAAGAATATGTTAGACAGGTGTGGTGGCATTTGTGATCCCAGTGGCTTTGGAGGATGAGGCAGGAGAATTGCAGGTTCAAAGCCAGCCTTAGCAAATTAGTGAGGCCCTAAGAAACTCAGTGAGACTCTGTCTCTAAATAAAATACAAAAACATGCTGGGGATTTTGCTCAGTGGCTAAGCACCTCTGGGTTCAATTCCCAGTACCAAAAATAAGAATATGTTAGCTGGGACATGAGACTGATCAAATTATGTGCATTCAAGAATATGGTATAATGAATCCCAGTATTATGTATAATTTTACTAATAAAAATAAATAAATAGATTCCAATTTTTTACTTGGGGAAAAAAGCAATGTGTTAGCTTATCAACAACCCCAGAGTAGATCTGTAAATCTGATGCCTGGCATCATAAGTGTATCTGGTGGGTACAAATAATCATTTTCTAGAAACCCATTATTTTGTCATACAGCAACATTTCATTAGGTACTATCAGAGCTTGAATAAAATTTCCCAGTAAAATCTCTCCATTCTGGTCCAACGGTGTCATTCAGTGGTGGAGCAATTACCTAGCTCACGTGAGGCTCTGGGTTTGATCCACAGCACAGGGACCTCCCAAATCCTTTAAAGAAACAAGTGGTTCGATACACAAAGATGTTTGTTAGATCGAAGGAAGGTCACCACAGTGTAAAAGTAAAGTGTAAAGCTTGAAATTACTACAGAGAATTAAATAAATTATAATATAAATTATAATGATTTTGTTATAGATTTTTATGTAGCCGTTAAGAGATCCTGCAGAAATATATTTACTCACAAGTGGCTTTCTGAGGTAATAGCATGCAGTCAGAGTGGTCTGTCAGAGATTCCACCACGGGTATGGTCGGGCCAAAAGCACAGAAGGCAATGGTGCAGCCCATCAACCTCTTCTTCAGATGCTTGCAAAATAGGTGCCAATTTCAGGGGTGGTTCTATGAGCAAATGAATATAATGATAAGGGCTGTATCATTGGTTATGATGAGTACATGAGCTTTGTATCAGATGATGCAGAACAGATTTATTTTAAAACAGTCAAGAAAACAACTGGGTTGGATCATGCTAAAAGAAGATAATATTAGGCTGGGTACAGTGGCGCCTGCCTGTAATCCCTGCAGCTTGGGAGGCTAAGACAGGAGGATCTCAGATTCAAAGCCAGCCTCAGTGAAAACAAGGTGCTAAGCAACTCAATGAGACCCTGTCTCTAAAATAAAATACCAAATAGGTCTGGGGATGTGGCTCGGTGGTCAAGTGTCATGAGTTCAATCCCAAGTACCCCCCCCCAAAAAAAAAGAGATAATATTATTCTGTCACAAAGTGTCTCCAACTAGAAATGATAACTGAAAGGCTGGGACTGTAGCTCAGTGGTAGAGCACCCGCCTCACACATGTGAGGCACTGGGTTTGATCCTCAGTACCACATAAAAATAAATAGATATTGTGTCCAACTACAACTAAATATATATATACATATTTATTTATATTGGGGGGAAAAATTTTTTTCCTATTGTTTTTGTTACCTTTTTGTTATCAGATGACAATGCTGTGGGGTTGATTTTATTTTAAAAAGTTCTGGGCCAGGACAGTGGCACATTCCTAAACTCAGGAGGCTGAGACAAGACTATCACAAGTTGAAGGCTAACCTTAGAAACTTAGCAAGACCCTGTCTTAATAAAAGTAAAAAGAGTCTGGGATGTAGCTCAGTGATGCGTCCCTTGCCTAGGATACAATAGGTCTGGGGTTCAATCCCCAGTACCACACACATATACAAATAAAGGTTGGGGATATAGCTCAGGAATAGAGTGCTTACTTAGCATGTGCGAGGCCCTGGTTTTGATCTCACACACATACACACACACGTTTATATTTAGTTATACAGAAAGGTATTCTATATAAATAAATTATAAAATTATATTGGGGAGGTGGCCGGGTTGTGGCTAAGTGGTAGAGGGTACACCTGCCTTGTGTATGTGAGGCACTGGGTTTGATCCTCAGCATCACATAAAAAAAAAAAAGGTATTATGTCCATCTATAACAACAAAAAAATTTTTTTAAATTTAATAACATTATATGTAATCCTTTTTCTTCGCAGTATTGGAGACTGAACTCAGGAGTGCTCTATCAGTGAACTACATCCCCAGGCCTTTTTGTTTTGAGACTGGGTCTCAATCAATTCCTGAGCCTGGCCTGGAACTTGGGATCCTCCTGCCTCAGCCTCTTGAGTCGCTGGGATTACAGTTGTGTATTACCATGCCCAGCTGTGATCCTGGTTTTATCATGTATATGTATGATTTTTTAATATAATTTAATCTTTTTTAAAAAAATATTTATTTTTTTAGTTGTATTCGGACTCAATATCTTTATTTATTTTTATGTGGTGCTGAGGATCGAACCCAGGGCCTTCCACATGGTGGGCGAACGTTCTACCACTGAGCCATAACTCCAGCCCTAATGTAATTTAATCTTTTAAAATTTTTTTTTTTAGTTGTAGGTGGACATATTTATTTGTTTGGGTACTGGGGAATTGAACTCAGGGGCATTCAACTACAGAGCCACATCACCAGCCTTTTTTGTATTTTGTTTAGAGACAGGGTCTCATTGAGTTGCTTAGCGCCTCGTTTTTTGCTGAGACTGGCTTTGAACTGGTGATCCTCCTCCCTCAGCCTCTTGAGCCTCTGGGATTACAGGCAAGCACCATTGTGCTCATTTATTTATTTTATTTTAATGTAGTGCTGAGAGTCAAACCCAGTGCCTCACACATGGCAGGCAAGTGCTCAACCACTGAGCTACAACTTCAGCCCCAAATGTATGATATTTAAGGAAATATATAATAAATATTATCAGTGCTTATCTAATTCTCCCACAATTATATGTACATAAATTAGGGGAATATGATCATTGCATCCTTTTTGTCTTGATATTAGCCTCTTCAAGGACTCCATTTTTTGGTACAGGGGATTGAAATAGGGGCTTTCACATGCTAGGCAAGTGCTCTACTGATGAGCACCATACCCAGCCAATCCCCCTTGTTTTTAGACAGGGTCCCCCTGAGTTGCCCAAGCTGGCATCAAATTTGCCATCTTCCTGCCTCAGCCTCTTGAGTAGTGGGGATGAGGAGACATGTCCTGCAATGATTGGCTGAGACTAGATTTTTCAAAAAAATTTTTTCTCAAGGATATCTCTTAAGAAAATATAGGAACAAAACTGTGTCCAGAAAAACAATTGAAAATGTATATTGAAGGCAGACTTGAAAAGAATTTTTTTTTCATACACATACAAAAAAGAGGAGGCATGAAAGAGAAACCAACGT
This sequence comes from Ictidomys tridecemlineatus, assembly GCF_052094955.1. Taxonomy (NCBI): domain Eukaryota; kingdom Metazoa; phylum Chordata; class Mammalia; order Rodentia; family Sciuridae; genus Ictidomys; species Ictidomys tridecemlineatus. The sequence goes on from NC_135479.1 coordinate 143,053,669, forward strand.
ACCTGATTGGTTTTACTTTTTTCTTTTCTTTTTTTTTTTTAAAGCAATATGACGGTCTCCCCTCACTGACTTCTTAGCAGAGTCTGGAGCCTTTTCCTTTGTTCTCACTCACTGAGGGGTGAGATACATACCTCACCAGCTCACAGCAATTATCCTGATAGCTTTAGGATCAAGTTTTCTGGATATCTCAAAATTGAGCAAAGGGCACATGATAATGAATACTAATATGTTCCTGGAAAGATATCCTTCTGTGATAAACTAATAGTCTCCTGATTTAAAAATGTTTTCTTGGCCAGGTATGATGGGTGGTACAGGCCTGTAATCCCAGCAATGAAGACTGAGGCAGGGGGATGACAAGTTGGAGGCACCTTAGCAAAACCCAGACTCAAAATGAAAAATAAAAAGGGCTGGGGATGTAGTTCAGTGGTAGAGCACCACTGGGGTTTAATCCTCAGTAACACACACAAACACACACAATTTTCTGAACATTTACTTGGCATGACTAATCTGTAATAAGTGGATAAAATTCCTTTAACTATCTTTGTAAATATCCTAGGTTTGGGAAAGAGAGGAGAGGGTCTTTCCTTAAAAGTCTAGGGTTGAGGACATGACTCAGTTGGTAGAGTGCTTCCCTGGCATGTGCCAGGCCCTGGGTTTAATCCCCAGCACCACCAAAAAAAAAAAAAAAAGAGGCCAAAGTCTAGCTGGGGGAGATGGAAATATAAATAAAAAGTGAAAAATAACAAGAGAAAGATCATAATAGGTTTACTCACAAACTGACATGTTTTAGGGATGCATGGAAATTTGTCACCATCCAAGAGACAGGGGAGCATTCCAGAAGAAAAAAATTGTGTGTCACAACTTGAACTCACTGGTCAGGAAGATCAGTTCCTGGCCTTGAAAAATGGAGACCAGACCTTGTACAGAAAGTACCTCAAAGTACCACTGTCAGCTACAGCTCGTGAACATCTCCACAGGTTACCACAGTGAATGCTTGTCCGAGAAGCAAGATCAGGGACTCAAACAAGAGACATGTGTCCAAAATTATCAGAGATCTCTAATACTTTTGTGTTTAAGCCTTAAACAACAAGGGAACTGAAATCCTGTTTCAGCCAAAAGCCTCACTTTCCTCACAACACTGCAAGTGTTGCCTTTTGCTGAACCGATTACTCAACCTGTCGAGAGCTAATAATTTATGCCGCCCGGATCTCGGCGAGAGAAAAGAGAACCGATAATGGCAGGCAAAGCAGAGGCCTAGTGGGTCCGGCTGGGGTCTCCAATTTCTTCTGAGTTTCACATTTTCTAGATGATACCTACTCCTTGTGTTCGCCCTTTCCCTCCTTCTCTCGCTCTACCAGTTTCTCCAGTTTTCAGGAACCAGAGTTAGTAGCTGACCAGGTCCTCCCGAGGCCAGCCTTTCCGCCTCCCCCGACGCCCCAGCCGCAGCCGCAGCCGCAGCCCCAGCCCCGGCTTCCTCAGCCCCCGCGGTATCAGCCGCAGGAGCTGAGCGGAGGGGCGGGGCGGCTGCAGGCGGGGCGGCGGCGCAGGCGCAGTGGCACTGGGCTCGCCGCGCTGAACTGCAGCTATGGAGCAGGCACCGCCGGACCCCGAGAAGCAGCTCAAGCCTGCGACCCTGGAGCCGCTGGGTCGTCCCGACCCTGGGCTGGAGGCTGTGGCCGGTGAGGAAGCCGAAAGGGCCCGGGAAGAAGGCTCCGAAGCTGACACGGTGAGAAGAAGGGGCGGCGGAGGCCTCGAGGCCTGTGTCCGGGCCTAGTGAGCTAGGCTGGGCTGTGCGGGTGGGCTCGGCCTGGGAGGCCCCGGGGTCGCGGGGAACGGCTGGGCAGCAGAGGCCGCAGGTGCAGCACTGGGTGTGTTGAGGGGGAGGCTCTTCGTGGAAAGCAGGGGCTGTAGGTGGGGAGCCAACGTCAAGAGCACGGCGACCGACGGGAGGGCTTCGGAGGCGCGGGCTGTGGGGCTGTGGGTGAGGGGACCAGTCCTGCCGGCGAGGCTGGAGGAGCGGCAGCTTTCAGTGGTCGCTACACCTGAAAATTACAAAAAATATGTACATATATATAAATATCTGACAAGGGTTTTGCTGGGAAGATGGCTATTTAATGGGGGCACTGTGAGCGATGGACAGCGGTATTCGAGAAGGAAGGGAACGCCAAACTAGGGTGAGCAGCAAGTCGGAGCAATAAAGAGGGGTTGGCTGGGTGCAAACTGAAGAAAGTGCAAGGTTCTAGGTAAGGTGCAGATGAAATATTTTTGTACTTGTTCGGCTCTAATTTCTTTACTTGGGGTAAGGTGTCATTTTCTATTGGAGACTTATCTGAATCCCTTTGGATAATTAGTGATTTTCACTTGTGTGAAAATGTAGCATCTTATATTTGTAAGTGATTTCATTCCAAAGTGTCTATACTTGTAATGCAAGGTTTGTAGACCACTTTAAATAGAAGGACTTTAGCAATTCAGTACAGTGCTTCATGTTAGACCTTCCTGCCCGGTCTCCTTCAGTGTGCACGTCTCATCCAGTCATTTTGTTTCTTCGCACCCCCTCACCCCAACAGGTGTTAGTGCTAATATGAAACTGCCTGTTCTTAAGATTAATGGATAAGGAAAAGTCAAAAGTTGTTTGCTAAATGTAACTAGGAAGACTCTTAACTTCAAGTTTAGAGATCAGGTAATTAGAGTCTTAAGTACAGGAGTTGAAGATTTTGCCTGCTTAAGAAAATAACAAGCCATAGTAGCATGAAGACCTTTTTTCAGTGTACTTTTAAGTTATAAAAATTAATTTTTTAAAGAATAGTTTTAGGTTCACAACAAAGTGGAGAGGGAGATGCAGAGATTTCCCAGTACTCCCTGTCCTCACATATAGTGAACACCTTCCATCAGAGGGTACACGTTAACATTGATCATCATCACCCAGTCCATGTTTTCAACAGGGTTCACTGTTCATGCTGAGCATTCTATGGGTTTCAAAAAATGTCATGATGACATGTATCCACCATTATAGTATCATACAAACTATTTTCACTGCCGTGAACAGTTTTTCTATCCTACCTGGTCTTTCCTTTCTCCCCACCCTATTCCTGTTTGGTGACAACTATTTATTTATTCATTTTTTTTACTGTTTCTATAATTTTTGCCTTTTCCAGAATGCCCTGTCTTTGTAATCATACAGTACATAGTCTCTCTGAGACTTCTTTCATACAGTAGTATGAAAGACTGGCTTCTTTCATACAATAGTTTGCTTTTAAGGTTCCTTCATGTCTTTTCATTGTTTGATAGCTCATTTCTTTTTAGCTCCAAATAATATTTTGTTGTTCAGATATACCACAGTTTATCCGTCTGTTTATTGAAGGATATCTTGGGATCTTCCAAGTTTGGGCATTTATGAATAAAGCTACTATAAGTACGAACATGTGCAGGTTTTGGTGTGGCATTTTCAACTCTGTTGGGTAAATAAATACCTAGGTGTACCATTGCTGGATCATAGGTAAGAATGTAGCCAGGTGCTCATGCCTCTAGTCCCAGCTACTTGGGAGGTTGAGGCAGGAGGATCCTAAGTTGAGACCAACTCAGCAACTTAGTGAGACCCTGTCTCAAAATGAAACATAATGGCTGGGATTGTAGCTCAGTGGTAGAGCACTTGTCTAGCATGTGTGAGGCACATGGTTTGAGTCTCAGCATTGCATATAAATAAATAAAATAAAGGTCCATGAACAAGTTAAAAAAATATGTACATATATATAAAACAAAAACAGTTTAAAAAAATAAAATATAAAAAAGGTTGGGAATGTAACTCAGTGGTAAAGTGTCTCTGGGTTCAGTCCTCAGAAGGCCATCCTGCTGAGGCCTGAACAAAAAGATAAGAATTTTTTTATAAGAAAAAAATTACAAACTGTCTTCCAAAGTGCCTGTACCAATTTGTTCTCCCACCATCAATTAATGAGAGTTCTTCTTGCTACACATCCTTGCTAGCATTTGATATTGTCTGTGTTCTAGATTTAGAACATTTTAATGTGTATATAGTAGTACCTCTTTGTTTTTTTAAATATTTATTTCTTTTAGTTGTACACAATGCCTTTATTTTTATTTATTTATTTTATGTGGTGCTGAGAATGAAACCCAGGAACTTGCATGCACCAGGTGAGCACTCTACCGCTGAGCCATAACCCCAACCCCTTACTTCTTTGTTTTAATTTGCATTTCTCATGACATATGATGTCCAACATCTTTTCAAATGCTTATTTGCCATCTGTATGACTTATTTGGTGAGATATCTATTAAGATTGTTTATCCTTTTAGTTTTTGGTGATGAAACCCAGAATGAAGTGTGCCTTTCGTTTTAATTACGTTGTTTTATTATGGTTGAATTGGTTTTTGTTTGTTTTGTTCTTAATGTTTTTGTGTATATGGTACTGGGGATTGAACCAAGGGCCTTGAGCATTCTAGGCAGGCTCTCTACCATGAACTACATCCCCAACCCTTCTTATTGAGTTTTGTTTTGTTTTATTTTGTTTTATTTTGTTTGAGAGAGAGGGGGGGAGGGAGGGAGGGAGGGAGAGGGAGAGAGAGAATTTCAGTATTTATTTTTCAGTTTTCGGCGGACACAACATCTTTGTTTGTATGTGGTGCTGAGGGTCGAACCCGGGCTGCACGCATGCCAGGTGAGCGCGCTACCGCTTGAGCCACATCCCCAGCCCAATTGAGTTTTAATATTAAGTTTACATTTTATCTTCTCCTAAGATAAAATAATAATTTTAGAATTATTTGTGGAGTAGTCAGGATCTCATTTAAATATGAGAAAAGTGTGTGTATTCTGTAATGCTTAAATAATTAGTAGTAGTTTTTAAATAATTTTTGTGCAGGTTCTCACCTGTGACTTAATTTTTCTATTTTTGTTCAATCATTTTTATTGTGAAGTATATTAGTAATGCAAATCAGCTTTCACAAAACAATTCTTTTGAAGTCCCCACATGTTCTCCTGGATTACCATCATAGAGGTAACCAGTATTCTGAATCTTGTATTAATAATTCTTTTGCTTTCCTTATAATGTTACCATATTTTTCTCTAAACAGTGGATTGTTTAGTTTTACCAGATTTTAAATTTTACATAAACAGAACATTTTTTTCAATGGCATCCTTTCTTTGAGGATTCCTCTAAAATGTGGCTTACTTTATGTTTGTGGCTCTGTAGTATGCCATTTTATAGGTGTTCCACAGTTAATTTATCTCTTCTTATGGACATTGGAATAATGAAATTTTTGACTACCATGAACTTCCTCCTATATATCGTTTATTGTATTATATCCAAAAGTCTAGTATAAATTTAGGAGTGGAATTGCAGGATTGATGATTGTAGGGTAAGATGCTCAACCCTAGCAGGTAGTACCAGATTGTTTTCCAAAGTGCTTGTACAATTTATACTCCCGTTAGTAGTGCCTGACTCTTTACCACTGACTGGGAATTGAACCAAGGGCCTTGAGCATTCTAGGCAGGTTCTTTACCACTTGGCTACATCCCCAACCCTTCTTATTATATTGAGTTTTAATATTAAGTTTACATTGTATCTTCTCCTGAGATAAAATAATAATTTTAGAATTATTTGTGGGGTAGTCAGGATCTCATTTAAATATGAGAAAAACCATAAAATAGTTTTTCAATCTTGTGGTTATTTCTCTCTTTCTGTCTCTGCCTCTATTTTTATGATGTTGGGGATCAAACCCCTTCATTTAGCCCTATGCCTCTTGTAGTATCATGGACACTTAAATTTTGATTATGACAAATTTTTATTAATCATTTTATAAGAAGTTGTCAATATTTAACATAAAATCATAGTATAGAACATAAAGACTATCTGGGTTAACTGAGAAGTGATTATTGGGCTGGGGCTGTGGGACAGTGGGTCAGTGGTAGAGCACTTGCCTAGCATGTATAAGGCACTGTGTTAGATTCTCAACACCACATATAAATAAATAAATAAAGTCCATTGACAACTAAGAAAATATTAAAAAAAAAAAAAAAGAAGTGATTATGTCACCAGAGAAGGGATCTGAGGAGGTCCTCAAGAAGGGAGAAGGGGGACCCCAACTCACTCACTCCTGACAGATGATGATAATGATGATTTTGGTACCAGGGATTGAACTCAGGGGCACTTAACTATTTAGCCACTTTGCCAGCCTTTTTTGTATTTTATTTAGAGACAGAATCTCACTGAGTTGCTTAGGGCTTTGCTAAGTTGCTGAGACTGGTTTTGAACTCACAATCTGCCTGCTTTAGCCTCTGAGTGGCTGGGATAATGGGTGTACACTTCTGCTCCTGGCCCCTTTCAGATTCTTTATACTATAGAAAGGAATTTCAGGTTGCATCAAACGAGGCACAAACTATGAAGATGTGAATTTGGTGTCAACATACCTTATATATAATCAGAGATATGATAAATTATGATATAATGTTGTATTAAGAAGTGTAATGCAAAAATAAATAAATAAAATTTTTAAAAAAGAGGCACAAACTTTTTTTTTAAATAACTTTATTTTCTTTATTTATTTTTATGTGGTGCTGAGGATTGAACCCAGTGCCTCACATGTGTTAGGCAAGCTCCATAATGTGGAGCTACAATCCTGGTCCCAAAGGAGGCACAAACTTTTAAAGAAAAAAAAAAATGAAGATTTGTTTAAGAAAGCAAAGAAATTACTTAGGAAAGCAAGCAAAGGGAGAAAGAGTATAGGTAATTTAGAGTGAGATGCATATTTGGGGACCTGGGCTCTACCTAAATAGTGAACATGGGAAGTTCATGTGTATGTGTGACATTATCCTTGTGAGCTCAGATCTCTTAATCATAGAGCACAGGTGGGCCTTGGTGGTCTGGTTCTTTCAGGATCTCCAGATTGTTGTCATCCAGTCAATTATCTATTAATGTTTGGAAATACTCTGATGACAAGTCTCTAACAGTATTTTTCCTAGGCTTCATTTAATCTAAAGAAAGGAAGTTCATGGTAGTAGTAACTTTTAAAAATACCAGCAATGTAGTTGACATTAATCATGTGTACTCACAAAAATCTAAAATTCAAAGGCTTTTTAAGAATTTAGGCCTGGTAGAAAACAGACTTGAGGAAAGTTGAGGGTGTTTGTGGAACTTTGTAGATTTATAGTTAGTTTCTTTTCCCTGTTAATTTCCTTTCTACCTATTCTATTTCTTCTCTCTTCCTCAATCGTAGGACTGAGGATGTACTCAGTGGTAGAGAATGAGTTGGCAGACACACACACACATAAGACAGGTGTATTGGCATACAGCCTGTAATTCCGACTCTTTGGGATTCTGAGATGGGAAAATCTAAAGTTCAAGACCAGCCTGGGTAACTGAGACCTGTCTCAAAAAAACACAAAGGGCTGGGGGTGTACCTCAGTGGCGTAGCATCCCTGGGTTCAATCCCCCATATCACAAAACAAAACCCCCTGAGAACAAAAAGTGATATAAACCAATGTATATCTGAATCTAAACACCACATGGTACCTCATAAATATGTATAAATAGTATGTGTCAATAAAAATTAATACACTAAAAATAAATAACTTAGCTGGACACTGTGGTGACGGCCCAGCAGCTCCAGAGGCTGAGACAGAAGGATGGCGAGTTCAGAGCCAGCCATAGCAAAAAGTGAAGCGTTGAACAACGCAGTGAGACTCTGTCTATAAATAAATATAAAAAATAAGACAGAGGGTGTGGCTTAGTGGTTGAATGCTCCTGAATTTAATCCCTGGTACCCCCCCAAAATAAAAAACTTTAATAATGCATTTTTTATATTTATTTTTTAGTTATAGGTGGGCACAGTATCTTTATATTTTATTATTTTATTTTTATGTGGTGATGAGAATCTAACCCAGTGCCTCACACTTGCTAGGTGAGTGCTCTACACTGATCCCCAGCCCTAGCCCCTGCATTTTTTTTATTAATTAAATAAAACTGTTTATTTTTGAAAGTACAGAGATGCTATCCTATAAAAGACATTGTACTTATGTATTATTTCTTGACATTTTAAAAAAATATTTGAAAATATATGTAACAAGAAGCCATCCATTGGTGACCCTAACTTATGGAGGTTCCTAAAATAGCTCTTTTAGTTAGTGATTCATAAAGAAGTACAAGCCAGATGGGCATAGTGGTACATATCATTAAGCCACTCCAGAGTCTGAGGACGCAGGATCACAAATTTGAGGCTAGCCCCAGCAACTTAGCAAGATTCTGTCTCAAAAAGTAAAAAAAGACTGGGGATGTAGCTCAGTGGTAAAGTGCCCCTGTGTTCAATCCCTAGTACGGAGAGGGAAGAATAAAAAAACAAACCGTAAGACATTTGTACAGAAATTTTGTATTATCTGTTTAAACACTCATTTATTCAATTCCCTTTCAAAAAACTAGAAACTTTAAGGGTTATCTAAACTCTTTCCTCTTTTTCATCCTCTATTCCATTTAATCTATCTCTAGTTGAGCAAAATTTCAATAGTTTTATAGCCTTGGGCTATTGTTATTGATAGGACTGTGGGCTGAGTAGAAAGGGAAATTGGATTTTATATTTATGAGGGTTCTGTAGAGTGGGGCTCTACTTTCCACTAAATTCTCAAAATTACCCCCAGTAGGAAAGTGAGGAATCAAAAGCTCAGAGAGTAGTTTGGCCAAGGTTAGAGGCTTGTTAGTAGCTTGACTGGAATTAACTTAGTGCTCTTTCCATTAAGCCATTTTGTTTCTCTAAAAAGGAAGGAAGGACAGAGGGAAGGAAGATAGGAAGGAAACTTTAAATTAGTCTTGTAAGTTGTTCCAGTACTGTGTTTTAAGGTTTTTAGTGTAATTATACTTAAGTTGCAATTTAGAGAAGGAAATAGAGGCTATAGAAGATGTGTTGATCTATTTACAAAACTATCTGAGTGTTCAGTGGCCAGAAGTTTGCTGTATCAGCCTTATTTTTGACTTTGCAGATTGGACAATCACCATGTTCCAAAGGGTGGTGGAACACTGCCTAGGAGTCATGAGACTTTTGGTCTTCTGTCTCAGCAATCATCATTCTTGAAACTCTGCTGTGGCTTTTTCTGTATTCTTTTCCTTGTGTGAGTCTTAAATCCTTTTCTTTTCCATTGTTTAATTAGAAATCTCCTGTTATTTCCTTTTGTACATTTCCCTGTGAGGAAGAGTACATTTATTTTTGAAAGTATAGTCAGTTTTACTTAAAATAACTTGAAAAATGGAAAAAATGAGAGGGGAATCAAATCTCTAAGAAAGTAGTAATTAGCCCTAGCAGAAGGGATTGGAAAGAGCAAGGGAATAGGAGAATACTCCTCCAGGCTGGAAGATTCCATTGAATTGACAGTTAAGAGGCAGGGTGGGGCTTATGGAATTTGCCAGAGGAGAACCATTGCCTAAGGAATTCGTAACTGAATTTTTTAAGCCTGCAAGTGCTCATGGAGCAGAGTACTTAAAAATTCCAATGCACAATTAGCACCTTCTTTGACTGACTCAGAGAACTGAGTAGACCAGAACTATAAATAGGTTTGAGGTATTCTGAGGGTGAGGATAATACAAAAAGAGGGGAGAAAATTTATAGGCCTAGTGCTGTAGTTTGGACCCAACATTTTAGGGGTTATGTGTTAAATGCTTTTTCCCCAGCCTATGGCACTACTGGCAGCTGGTGGAGATGGGGCCTATTGAAATAAAGTTGAGTCATTAAGGACATGCCCTTGAAGGGGATATTGAGACCTTAGCCCTCTTCTTTCTCTTTGCTTCCTTGCTGCTATTATGCAGTTTTGTTCCTTTATGCACTTTCATCCATGATGTGCTGCCTTGTTACAGGGACTAGAACTTCCAAAACTGTGAACTAAAAGAAACATTTCCTCTTTTTTTTTGGTAGTGCTGGGATTGAATCTAGGGCCTTGTGCATGTAAGGTGGACACTCTACCAACTGAGTTATATCCCCAGCCCCAGAAACCTTTCCTTTTTTTTTAAAATTTTTATTTATATCAGTTGTTGATGGACCTTCATGGCTTTTTTATTTATATGTGGTGCTGAGAATCAAACCCAATGCCCTACACATTTGAGGCAAGTGCAATACCAATGAGCCACAACCCCAGTCCCCCTTTTCTTCTTTTAAGTAACAGAAAGCTCACATGCAGAGTTATAGAATATATCAGTTAAGCAAGCTAAGCAGCAGATGATTAAATCACACACAGAAAATTTTTATTTTATTGAATTTATTATTATTTTTTTCTACCAGGGGTTGAATTCAAGGGTGTTTAATTACTGATCCACATCCACAATTCTTTTTTTTTTTTCCTGTTTTTCCTTTCATTTTCAGATAAGATCTCATTTAGTTGCTTAGGACCTTGCTAAGTTGCTGAGGCTGGCTTTGAACTTGTGATCCTCCTGCTTCAGCCTCCCAAGCTGCTGGGATTATAGGTGGGTGCCACCATGCCCAGCTCAAGAAATTTTTTAAAAGTTATTTTCTAGCTCAGTGATGATTTTCCGATGTTTTTGAAGGTGACTCAGTTTTGTTTTGGGTTTTTTCTTTTTCTTTTTTTTTTTTTGGTGCCAGGGACTAAACAGGGATGAACTATCAATGAGCTACATTCTCAGCCCTTTGTATTTTTTATTTGAGACCGGGTCTTGTTTAGTTGCCTAGGCTGGCCTCAAACTTGTGATCTGCTCAGCCTTCCAAATAGCTGGGATTATAGATGTGTGCCACCATACCCAGCTCTATTTATTTAAATATTTACTACAATTTTCAGGTTTTGTATATTGAGCTTGTATTTATTTTTATTATCAGAAAAACTTAAACTTACCAGGTATGATGACACATACCTGTAATCCCAGGGCCTTGGGAGGCTGTGGCAGGAGGATCGCAAGTTTGAGACCTACCTTGGCAATTTAGCAAGACCCTCAGTAACCTAGTGAGAACCTGTCTCAAAAGGAAAAAGGACTGGGGATGTAGCTCTGTGTTCAAGTGCCCCTGTACCAAAAAAAAAAGAAAGTTAGAAAAACTTAAGCAAATGTTGGCTAATTGGTAATATGGAGCTACATGCCAGGCAACTTTCAAAACTCTTTTCATACATAGACTCATTAAATGTTCTCAGTGACTGTTGAATTAGGTACTGTCTTTGTTTGTACTGCCATAATAAAATTCCAAAGACCTTACTTCTTAATACCATTATTTTGGGGGTTAGGATTTCAGCATAGGAGTTTTGAGGGACATAACATTCAGTTCATTTTAGGTGCTGTTGTTTCCATTTTACAGATGAGGAAACTGAGGCAGAGAGGTTTGATAATTTGTCCAGAGTTACACAGCTAATGTGTAGCAGCGATGGTATTCAAATTCTGGCAAGACAGTACTGTTATTGAGTCACATCCCTAGTGACTTTATAATTTTTATGCTTTGGATTGTGTTTTTTTGGGGAGGGGGGTGTATACTGGGGATTGAACTTAGGGGCACTCGACCACTGAGCCACATCCCAGCCCTATTTCATATATTATTTAGAGATTCAGGGTCTCATTGAGTTGCTTAGCACCTTGCTTTTGCTGAGGCTGGCTTTGAACTTGTGATCCTCCTACCTCAGCCTCCCAAGCCACTGGGATTACAGGCGTGTGCGACTGCAAATTTTTTTTTTTTTTTTTTTGGTGGTACTAGGAATTGAACCCAGTGCCTTTTGCATCCTAGGCAAACAGTCTACAACTGAGCTACATTCCCAGCTTTACTTTACTGATTCTTTGTATGCCTTGTGATTTTTTTTTTTCTGTGTTGTTGAAAACAGGACCTTTGAATCTAAAAATGTGGTATCTCTGGAAATCATATTCTCCTACCACAGAATTTGCTGTTACTTGTTATTATTTTGAGTTTTTTTTTTTTCCTTATAGGCTGTGTGCCAAAGATCAGTCTGATATGTAAATTTAAAGTCTTGATAGGTTTTTTTTTTCAGAGCCTGATCTTTTCCCTGCATGTTTGTGGTTACTTTCTAATTTTCCACACATATCCAGTTATTTTTGAATCTCCAGGTGTTTTAATATTTGCCTCAGTCTGGCTGGGCACAAAATCACGAGCCACTCAAGCAGGAACAAACTTTATTTTTGAAACTGCTGCCAATGTCCCGTACGCTCCCGGGAAGATTGCCTACCGACCCACGACCCATGCAGTGTTCTCCTGCACCCCAATAGGAAGTTCCTCCGGAATTCCCTCCTACCGCACTTCCCCATCCAATGGGAACTCTCCAGGAGTCCCCTAGCAGGCCGAGGTGGACAGCAGGAGTCCAATATCCATATGAATGCAGATCTTAACATAATCATATCATCTCAGTGGCTTGCTGGCCTCACCAAAAATGCCACTCATCATATTACTTGGCTGTGGCTCTTAGCAAATACTTAGCTTTTAAGAGAGAGAAAAATGGAGGGGAGAAATAAAGGGTCCCCCACAAAAGTCACTTAAGCCAGAGGGAGGCTGTAACAGTATGAGAATGTTCAATAACAGTGGCCACCACCTTTTTGTGCCTGTCTAATTAGAAGAGGCAACCAACAGTAGAGGACATGATGTATTTTTGCCCACCTTGACTCCTGTAAGCTGTATGCAAGCCACTCTAGGTAACACTGCACAGCTGTCTTCCACAGGGCTAGAGTGTGGAATGGGTCACTACCAACGTGCACAGACCTGAAATTGATCTTAATTAACTATACTTTGTTATCCAAGCCTTCCTCTGGAAGTTGTAAGCTATCTTCAGACTCCAGAGTTCCCAAATATTTATATCACAGTCTTCCAGTGTATATGTTGTCTAGATGGGAAGATAGATTCCTGGTGCTTCCAGCTCTACTATCTTCCTAGAATCTTCAGTATATGTGTCTTTAAGATGTTTTCTTTTTTTTTTTTTTTTAAAGAGAGAGAGAGAGAGAGAATTTTTTTAATATTTATTTTTTAGTTTTCGGCGGACACAACATCTTTGTATGTGGTGCTGAGGATCAAACCCTGGCCGCACGCATGCCAGGCGAGCGCGCTACCTACCGCTTGAGCCACCTCCCCAGCTCTAAGATGTTTTCTTACACTTTTGTATATAGACTTATTTTTGGCCACTTAAAGGAAATGTCTGAATTTTAATAAATGTATGGTACCCGTTTAGATACCTCTGAAAAAGTTAATGTAATATGTTGATAAAAAGTACTTGTCATTTGATGCTGTCATTTAGCAATCCCTAACAACTTAAGGAATATAACAAATTATCTAGAAATATATACCAATGATTTTTTGTTTTGTTTGTTTGTTTGTTTTGTGGTGCTGGGGATTGAACCCAGGGCCTTGCACATGCCAGGCGAGCACTCGACCAACTGAGCTGTATCCCCAGCCCCCAATGATGAGTTTTATTAAATTAACTGTGGGCTTTTCAATAACATCTTAAAGTTTTTTTGTTGTTCCATTTTGTCTAGATGACAGATAATAATTTTGGATTAAAGAAGATAGAAATCAGTGTTTCAGAGGCTGAAAAGCGAACTGGAAGAAATGCCATGAACATGCAAGAAACATATACTGCTTACCTCATTGAAACAAGGTTGGTGATGAGAATTAGACTTAAGTTTAGATAGAAAGCTTTTTTTTCTGGTAGCTTTAGTTTAAAGTTTGGTGGAATAAGATTGAGTAAGGATAAAGTCACTGGTTTTTAATTCCCTTTGAAGTTTTTGTGTGTGTTCCTGTTCGTAGGAAGATTTGTTTTTGTTTTTGTTTTTTTTATGCTGAGGATTGAACCTAAGGCCCTGATGGTATAGGAGATGTACAGATAGTATAGGTATTATTGAATAATCATTCCATGATTGGATAAATGGGGTAGTTTGGGGGGTCCACTGAAGTCCTACCTATGTTTTGGCATTTTGCACTGAGTAGATCCTGCTTTAAATGACCATTATTGGGAGAGGTACTGGGGATTGAACCCAGGGGCACTTAACCACAGGGCCATATCCCCAACCCCCTACTCCTTTTTAAAAAATTTTTATTTTTTGAGATAGGGTCTCGCTAAGCTCTTATTAGGGTCTCACTAAGTTGCCAAGGCTGGTCTTAGACTTGCAATCCTCCTGTCTAAGCCTCCCAAGTTGCTGGGATCACAGATGTACACCACACTTGGCTCCTTTTTAAAATTTTTTTGTTATGCAGATTTTCTACCTGCCTTGTAGGTGTGCTGGTTATAGGCTTTATTTATTAGCAAGATATTGAACCCAGGAATGATTTCCCATTGAGTTATATCCCCAGCTTTCTTTGGGGGAGGGGGTGCCAGGGATTGAACTCAGAGGTACTTGACCATTCACTGAGCCACATCCCCAGCCCGATTTTGTATTTTATTTACAGACAGGTTCTCACTGGGTTGCTTAGTGCCCTACTTTTTGCTGAGGCTGGCTTTCAACTTGCGATCCTCTGTCTCAGCCTCCCAAGCTGCTGGAATTACAGATGTGCCCCGCGCCTGGCTTAGTTTTATTTTTGAGACAGGGTCTCACTATGTTTCTTAGGGCCTTACTATGTTTTTGAGACTGGCCTGGAACTTGCAGTCCTCCTGCCTTAGCTTCCGGAATCCCTGGGATTACAGACATGCACCATTGTGCCCAGTGTAAGATGTAGGTTTTGTTGGTAGCTAGTTTGAAACTTGAGATTAACCCAAATATTTCTTCAGCTAGGGTTAGAAATCTGTTTGTATTAATTTTTTGTTGTTTTATCTTGTGTTTTGTGGGGGGTTTTTTTTGTTTATTTCTGGTGTGTGTGTGTGTGTTTTTTTTTTTTTGTGTGTGTGTGTGTGTGTGTGTGTGTGTGTGTGTGCTGGGGATGACCTATGGCCTTCTTTAAGCTGGGCAAGCACTCTACCTCTGAGCTGTATATCCCAGCCTTTTTTAATTGTTTTGAGGCAGGTCTCACTAAGTTTCTCAGGCTGGCATTGACCTTGTGATCCCTCTGCTTCAATCTCCTAAATTCGCTGGAATTATAGGCCTGTGCCACCCTACCTGACTTCCTGGATTGGAATGGTTGTTTGTTATAGCTAATGCTTAGGTCAACTCTTTAAGATGAGTTTTGCTTTAATAGTTCCATATTTTTCCACAGAAGCCATTTGTACACTTTTGTATTTCATATTTTGTTTCCTTTTTATTAATGCATAATTAAATACATTTAGTGATAAATTTAATATATAAATAATAAAAGCAAGCAACTATTGCCAGATGTGATGGTACATACCTGTAGTACCAGCTATTCAGGAGCTGAGGCAGGAAGATTGCTTTGGGTCCAGGAATTCGAGGTCCTCCTGGGCAACATAGCAAGACCCTGTATCAAAAAGACAAAACCAAAAACTTAATAACTATTTTTCTGAGCATAGAGTGAGATAACTATGTTTTCAAATTTTACTTATTTCTGAAACTGATGTAGTCTCTGGGTCTTTATGCACATTGTGGCATATGTGTATTTCTTGGAGGACAAATAAATTATTGTCAAGCAAATAATTAGAAAATGAGAAGGTCCTCCCAGACCAGCAGAAGCAGCAGCCGGAGCATATGCAGCCTGTGCCCTCTGCCACCGCATCCCCCCATTTCCCCTTTCCTCCTCTTCCTCCTACCTGCTGCCCACCATTTTTTGGCTTTCACCCCCACCAGTGACCAAAGACTTGACCACTCGAAGTCCAGTTCCCCATAACACTTCTTGATATGGACACCGGTGTGATTGAAAGTAGATTAAATGTCACTTTCACTATTTGCCTACTTATGTATGGAAAGGAAGTTTGCAGTATCATCAGAAAGAAAGGAGAATCAGTTGAGAAGATGCTCAAGGAGTGTGATACATGCATCAATCTCTTAGAAGGGAATTGTCCCCAGGAGAATTATCACTTTGGTTGGAGCCACTAATGCCATCTTCAAAGCCTTTGCGATGATCATTTGACAAACTGGAAGAGGACATTAGCAGCTCTATGACCAATAGCACAGTTGCCAGTAGACCTGGTCACTCTGAGGCTGGTGGTCCCTGCTAGTGTGGCTCTCTTATTGGTAATGGTGGCTGCAAGATTAAGGAAATATGAGAGAGTACAGGGGTTCAAATCCAGGAGGCGGGGGATATGTTCCCCAATTCAACTGAGTGGGCCATCACTATTGCTGGCATTCTGCAATCCATCATTGAGTGTGTCAAACAGATCTGTGCAGTCATTTTAGAGTCCCTACCCCGAAGGGTGTGACCATCCCATACGTGCCCAAGCCATCAAGTTCTCTAGTCATCTTTGCAGGAGGTCAGGACAGGTACAGCACAGGCAGTGACAGTACAAGCTTTCTTCACACCACCCTGCCCCATGTTCCTCAATCCTGACCTAGAGGGACCACCTCAGAAGCCTATACCATTCAAAGACAGTATGCCATTCCACAGCCAGATTTAACCAAGCTGCACCAGTTGGCAATGCAACATTTTTCTATGAAGCATGGTAATACTGGATTTAGTGCAGTTTTGGATTCATCTGCTCAGACTACTTCTCCTGAACTCACCATTCCAAACGACTTGACTGGCTGCATAATCTGGCATCAAGGTACCAAAATCAATGAGATCTGTCAGATATCTGGCACAGATCAAAATTGTGAACCCAGTGGAAGGATCCACTGATAGGCAGGTTACTGTCACTGGATCTGCTGCCAGCATTAACCTGGCTCAGTATTTAATCAAAGTCAGGCTTTCTTCGGAGACGGGTGGCATGGGGAGTAGCTAGAACAATGCAGATTCATCCATAATCCCTTTCTGCTGTTCACCAACACCCATAATCCATCTGCGTAGTTTCCGAACAGTCAGCAATTCCAGGTTTTAAATAGTTTGTAAATTTTCAGTTTCTACATACTTTATCTTCCACTCATGATTTTTTAATTAAAGCGTTTTAATTTCTTTTTCTGTTCAGCTGTTAATGCTGAGATCTATATTTAGTTTTATAAGCTTCTCTCTTTCTTTTATTGGATAAATTAGTGAAAAAATACATAAAAGTTCTTTACTCAATGCCTGGTTGAAAAGCAGTTAGGAAATAGAAGCAAATAGTACTTAGAGGTATACTTTTTAGAGATGTTTTGATTATGTGTATGTATTTTTATAAAGTAATAAAAATGTTTTTTGATTCCTTTCAGGTCAGTTGAACATGCTGATGGTCAGAGTGTCCTAACAGACTCACTGTGGAGGAGATATAGTGAGTTTGAGTTGTTGAGAAACTACCTTTTAGTTTACTATCCACATATTGTTGTGCCACCTCTACCAGAAAAACGGGTAAGAAGCAAGATGGCAGTAGTTAAAAGTACTATACATTGAGACTCTTCTTAATGATTGTTTTATTTACCTAGGCAGAATTTGTTTGGCATAAACTCTCTGCTGACAACATGGATCCGGATTTTGTGGAAAGACGACGGATTGGTTTAGAAAACTTTCTCTTAAGAGTTGCTTCACATCCTATCCTTTGTAGAGACAAAATCTTCTATTTGTTTTTAACACAGGTATCTTTTTAAAATGTTCATTTGACTTCTTTTTTTTAATGACAAATCCCACTAATATGTAAAATTATAATGCACCTATATAAAAAATGTAGAATGTTTATTTCTTTTTTCTTTTTTGGTGGTACTAGGGATTGAACCCAGGGCTTCACACATGATAGGTGAGAACACTATCAATGAGCTTCATCCCCAGACCTTTTTAATAAAAACATGTTTTGAATCAGAGTCTCAGTGAATTGCAGGAGCTGGCCTTGTGATCGTCTTGCCCCAGCCTCCCAAATAGCTGGGCTTATAGGCATGCACCAACTCAGCCAGCTAAACTGTAGAATGCTTTTATTTTGGTACAGAAATTGAACCCAGGGACACTTTACCACTGAGCTATACCTTCAGGCCTTTTTTTTTTTTTTAATTTTTTATTTTGATATGGGGTCTGCCTATGTTGCTTAGGGTCTTGCTAAGTGCTGAGGCTGACCCCAAACTTGTAATTCTCCTTAGCCTCTCTTTTTTTTCCCCTATAGCTTTATTGAGATAAAATTAAAGTACAATAAAATGTACATATTTTAAATATTCAATTTGATCAATTTTGACATGTATGCAACCAGTACAATCAATATAGAAAGCATTTTAATTTGAAATTAAAATTTTTAAGGTTTTTATTTGAAATCATGCAAACTGTATTTCCTGAATGATTTATTAAACCTTAAGATATATAGATATACACCTCACCCCACATGTCAACTATTTCAAAATTAAATGGCATGCTTATCTCAGAGGTCAAGGAAGAAAGCACAAGAAAAGTAATTAAAAAGTGCTTTGAACTAAGTGATAATCAAAGCTTAAAATATCAGGATCTCTGGGATGTAACAGTACTCAGATGAGCATTTATAACTTAAAGTACTTGTATTAGAAAGAAGGTATAACAAAAAAAAAGAATAACAAATTATCTTCAAATTATGTAGTAGGAAAGAAAAAATAAGAGTAGGAGTAGAAGTATATGAAATAGAGAAGAAATAATACAGCTAAAAGTTGATAAAACATAAACCAGTATAATCAAGAAAAAACAAGAACACAAAAATTAACATCAATGGAGAGGGAGCTATCAAAATAACCTACAGATGCTGAAAATATACTAAGATAATATTACAATTGTATGCCAACTTATGTGATAGCTTACATAACATGCTCTATATTAGAGAAGGATCTGTGTGCTACTGAGAAGAATATGTATTCAGTCATTAATGGATGAAATATTCTATATATGTCTGTTAAGTCTAAATTATCAATTGGTTTGTTTGTTTGTTTGTTTTTGGTACCAGGGATTGAATTCAGGGGTACTTGGCCACTGAGCCACATCCTCAGCCCCATTTTGTATTTTATTTAGAGACAGGGTCTCACTGAGTTGCTTAGCGCCTCACTATTGTTAAGTCTAGCTTTGAACTCTCGATCCTCCTGTCTTAGCCTCCTGAGCTGCTGGGTCAATGTATTTCTTACTTCTATAGCTTTATGTAGTTATTGCAGGATCTATCGAGTGGTAATAGAGTCATGCTAAAGTTACCCAGTACTATTGTGCTGTAGTCTGTTTGATTCTTAAAATTGAGAAGGGTTTGATGTATGTAAATGCTCTATTGTTTGGGGCATAAATATGTACGGATGTTATGTATTATTGATCTATAATTCCCTCACGCAGCATGAAATGGCCTTCTTTGTCCCTTCTGATTAACTTTGGCTTGAAGTCTACTTTATCTGATTTGAGGATAGAAACCCCTGCTGATTTACACGATCCATGTGAGTGACATGTTTTTTCCCATCCTTTCACCTTTGGTCTGTGGATGTGTTTGCCTATGAGGTGAGTCTTTTGGAGATAGCATGTTGTTAGGTCTTGTTTTTTAATCCAGTCTGCCAGTCTGTTTCTTTTGATTGATGACTTTAGGCCATTAATGTTCAAGGTTATTATTGAGATATGATTTATATTCCTAGTCATTTGGGTTCATTACTAGTTTTTAATTTGAATTTGTTTCTCCTTTGATTAACTATTCCTTTAGTGTAGTTCCTCACTTTGCCAGTTTTCACTTTTTTTTTTCATTTCATCTTCATGGAGTATTTTGTTGAAAATATTCTGTAGTGTAGGCTTTCTGTTGCAAATTCTTTAGTTTATCATAGAAGATTTTTATTTCATCTTCAAATCTGAAGCTTAATTTTGCTGGATATAGGATTCTTGGTTGGCATTCATTTTCTTTCAGAGCTTGGCATATGTTATACTAAGAACCTCATAGCTTTGAGGGTCTTGGTTGTGAAATCAGCTGAGATCTGAATTGGTTTCCCCCTATATGTATTCTGATATTTTTCTCTTGTAGCCTTTAAAATTCTATCCTTATTCTGTATGCTAAGGCATTTTTATTATAACATGGCTTGGTTTGGGTCCTATAAGCCTCTTGTATTTGATTTTCCATTCATTCTTTAGGTTTGGGAAATTTTTCTGATATTTTTTCATTGAAAAGATTTGTTCATTCCTTTGGTTTATATCTCCACATCTTCATCTATCTCAATAAATCTCAAATTTGGTCTTTTGATGTTATCCTATAGTTCTTGAAAGTTCTATTCATGATTTCTTAACATCTCTCCATGGTCAACTCTGTTTTCAAGATTTTATGTTTTGTCTTCATTGTCTGAGGTTCTGTCTTCCAAATGGTCTAGTCTGTTTATAATGCTTTCTATTGAATTTTTAATTTGATCTATTGTTTCCTCCATTTCAAGGATTTCTGCCCCCATCCCCCACCCCCATCTCTGCTTCTTTATTGAAGTGATCTGTCACTTCCTGTAGTTTCTTTCTGGTTTCATTTTTTATTCTGCCCTTTACTTTGTAGATCAGTTTAACTATGTACATTCTAATCTCTGACATTTCTTCCACTGTGTGTCAATGGATTCTGTTCTGGAGTATTTTGGCTTGTTTGGGGTGATTTGTTCCCTTGCTTTTTAATGTTTTTTGTGTGTCTACCCTTTAACAGTATGGATCTGAGGCAGTAGAGTTTCTACTCTGTGGACTTATAATGTCCCTAAAGGTTTCCAGTACTTCACCATTTAGGGGGAGACAAATAATAACAACAACCAATGCAAACAATATACAGCATTAAACCAAATAATTCCTGCTATGACATCTACAATGTTAATTATCACAATAAACAGAAATGATAAACAGCTATTGCCTATCATAAAAACAGTGAATTTGCAAAAGGGTTTATAATTTCAAATGGTGAACAGGGAAAAGGACAGAAGTGATATAGGATGTGATGATTATGAGGAAGAGAGAAGTAAAAAATTAAAGGAAGAGGGCAGGGGATGTGGCTCAAGTGGTAGCATGCTCGCATGGCATGTGTGCGGCCCGGGTTCGATCCTCAGCACCACATACAAACAAAGATGTTGTGTTCGCCAAAAACTAAAAAATAAATATTAAAAAAAAAATTAAATGAAGAGTGAAAGAGAACAATAGATATTGGCTGATAACAGAGGAAAAGAGAATCAAGGGAAACAGGAGAAAAAAAACATATAAAGTAAGATGTTTTTTTAAAAATTGAAAATAAAAATAATATAATACAAAACTAAAATATACTAATCAAATGTCCTGGTTCACAAAAAAACAATCCATGAAAAATTGCTGGCTTCAAAAATGCTAGAAGTGAGGGAAAAAAAGCAAAATATGATTATGTATAAATGTCCATGTACCATTAAGGTCACAATTAAACAGAAAAAGAATTAAAAAAAAAAAAAAGGATCTTGATGAAAAGTTAAAAAATTCTTTCCGTTGGAATTCAAAAGATTTTCAGCTTCTCTTGTCAGCAGTTTTAGGTGGGATAATCTGGAGCTGATGCTCCACCCTCTTTATTGCTAGAATGAGAGATGTAATCCAGTAGGTAGAGTTCCTGGAGGCAGGGTTTAGGTTTAGGTGGGTTCCAGGCTCTTTGCTGATCGCCAGTTGTTCTGGAGATTTTAAATCAGCACCTCCAGCACCCAGCACTTGCAGGTCCACGCTCAAATACTGTACTCTAGGGATCTCCCCTGGAATCTACTTGTGTTTTGGGGGACCTAATTTTTAGTCCCCTACATCACCTGCGGACCAAATTTCCTCTCAAGTTCAGTCTCCAGAGAAGAGAATCTCTCCTGCTTGTGCCCTTCCAAGTTCCCAGCCAGATGAATCTCTCTCAGCAGGTCTTGTGAACAGTCGGATATGAGGAGGGATAGAGCCAAGTAGGTTTTCACAACCAGTTGTCGACTTTGTCGAACTCTCTCCACGTTTGATTTTTCTCTTGGTCACTTAAGCACACTCTATTTTGTGCAGTGTATGTTTACCAGGCCTGTATTTTGGGCCAAACTCAGTTTTGCCAAGAATGGGCCACCTCGGGTGTGAGCCCCGCAGTGGCTGCAAAATGGTTCCTTCCTTTGTCTTCTACACTCTTTCTGGAAAGATGGTGGCTTCTTTCTCCGCACACAGATATTGTGCGGCACATCTTTCAGGTTTGCTGGGCAATGCCGTTGATCTCTAAATGCTCTGTACACGCCTCAAGCCTCCCCAAAATGCGGGTTCCTTTAATTTCCTTATCCCTCCACAACTGTGGCTGGTGCTTTTGGCTCAGTTGCTGAAGCGACTATGCCTCTAGGGATTTCTTCCTTATTTTATTATATCCAACTTCCTGTGTCCCCAGTCTGCTTTGAATGTCTAGTTTTAAATTCCAGTAAAGTCCCCCTGCTTTTTTTGTTTGTTTGTTTGTTCACCCACTTTGCTGGGAAGCTGCCTGTTTGCTTTCTTGGTTTCACTATGGAGCAGCCAGGAACATGACCCCTTCTTATTCCACTATCTTGAACACACACACACACACACACACAAACACAAACACACACCCCTTCATGTTAGCCTTTGGAGTTGCTGAGATTACAGGTATGCATTATTTATTCATTTATTTATTTGTACTGGGGATGGAACCCAGGGGTGCTTGATCACTGAGGCATACCCAGCTCTTTTGTTTTTTTTTTAATTTGGGTATGAGGGATTAAACACAAGGATGCATAACCACTGAGCCACATCACCAGCCCTTTTTATTTTTTATTTTGAAGCAAGGTCTTACTAAGTTGTTTAGAGCCTCAGTAAGTTCCTGAGGCTGGCTTCGAACCTGCAATCCTGCCTCAGCAGCCTAAGCCACTAGGATTATAGGCATGAGCCAGCTCTTGTTATTGTTTATTTTGAAATGGAATTTTCCTAAGTTGCTTGGGGTCTCACTAAATTTGCTGAGGCTAAATTCAAACGAAGTCCTCCTCTCTCAGCCTGCAGAATCACTGGAAAAAAAAGGTTTGAGACACCACTCTTGATTATAATGCTTATTTTTTCCCCAATTTTTATTTGATTTTAAAAAATAAATGACAACAGAATGCATTACAAATAATTCATATTACACATAAAGAGCACAATTTTTTATATCTCTGGTTGTATACAAAGTATATGGTTATAATTCTTATTTTTAAAGATGTTTTTGGAGCAGGTTTTTATGTGCAATTTATTGGGTTGGGTTTGGATTTATTGAATTGTTTATTATTCAATTGCAGTATTCTTTTGGTTAGCTTTTTTTTTTTTTTTTTTTTTGCACCGTGGAATGAACTCACGGATACTCAATAACTGAGCCACATCCCAACCCTATTTTGTATTTTATTTAGAGACAGGGTCTCACTGATTTGCTTAGTGCCTCATGATTGCTGAGGCTGGCCTTGAACTCGAGATTCTCCTGTCTCAACCTCCCCAGCCGCTGGGATTACAGCCGTGTGCCACTATGCCCAGCTTGGTTAGCATTTTTATACTTAATTGAAGATACTACTTTTGGTATCACTTAAATGATATCAAAATTAGTCATCAGTTTTTTGAAGCCCTAATCTCTAAAATCTTGGGTCCAAATTCTGTTTTATCTTTTGAAATCTGAACTATATGTTTAATTAAAAAATTTTATTTTAGTTGTAGATGGACACAATAACTTTATTTTATTTATTTAGTTTTATGTGGTGCTGTGGATTGAACCCAGTGCCTGACACATGCTAGGCAAGCGCTCTACCACTGAGCTACAACTCCAGTCTCTTATGTTTAATTTTATAATGAAAGATTTTTTTGTAAACTTTTCTTTACCATTTCCCTTGAAATAAGAACAAAATAATACTGAATTATTTTTGAATTTTTTTATGTATTGTTTTGCTTTGCAGTAATGGTTTTTAAAATTAACTTTAATTTTTAGGAAGGTAACTGGAAGGAAACTGTGAATGAAACTGGGTTTCAGCTGAAGGTAAGTATATTTGTATGAAGTAATTTGCTGTATTTCTTTACAGTTTCTAGCACAATGCTATACTCTTAATGGGTAGTGGGTTAATTTTTTGAATGAATAAATGTCAGAAATCATCTTTGCATCTAATATCATTGATAAGCTTTTCAAAAAGAAACACCACAATTCACTTTTGATTTATGTAATTTTTGTTACTAGTTGGACTATAATGGTCAAATTTATTAATTTAATTTTATTAGATAAGAGCATTTTGAAGCGGTAATCTAAATACAGACTATAAATTTTTCCCCCACAGTATAAACATACTTTTACATCTTTTTCTTTTCTCTTTCCTGACCATTTCCACGTGCACCCCTGCCTCCGGCAATTGATCACTAATACCAGTGAATGGTACTTCTCAAGAGTCTAGCTTGGATTTTTCCACATGAGTAAACTAAAAGATGAGTTTTTGGTCATGCTGCTTCTGTCAGTTGGGACATGGTGGCCAGTTTGAAACCGATATAGGTATCATTTTGAAAGAGCATCTCTTAAGTGATAAATGTGTATTTAGTTTTCTTCAAGTTTAGAATTAATGTTTTGAAATGAGATTGTTATCTGAAAATTGAGGGGTATTGTGGTGGTGAGATGGCTACCCTAATCTACTCTGCTCTCCAAATCTTTCCCCAAAGAAATCTATTGTAGGTTAAAAGCTTTTAAAAGTTTTATGTCTCTTGTAACCTGAGAAGGTAGGTAGATAATATAATATAAATTTACATAATTCAGATTGCACATTCGTAATCTGAAAATCTGAAATTCAAAGTAGTCTGAAATCTGAAATGCTTCAAAATCCATTTGAGTGATGCCCACTCAATACGTTTTGGATTTAGGAATAGTTTGGATTATTATTATTAATTTTTTTTTGGTACTGGGGATTTAACCCAGGGGCACTCAACCACTGAGCCACTCCCTAGCCCTCTTTTGTATTTTTATTTAGAGACAGGGTCTCACTGAGTTGCTTAGTGCCTTGCTTTTGTTGAGGCTGGCTTTGAATCACAATCCTCCTGCCTCAGCTTCCCAAGCCACTGGGATTATAGGCGTGAGCCACCACACTTGGCTAGTTTGTGTTTTGAGATGAGGGATGTTCAACCAGTAGTCTATGAAAAATATTCCAACATCTCAAAAAACTCCAAAATCTAGACTTTTGGTCCCAAGCATTTCAGATAAGAGATATTCAACCTGATGCTCATTTTGGCAGCATATATGCTAAAATTGAAATATTACAGAGAAGATTAGCATGGCCCCTGCCTAAAGATGATATATTAATTCATGAAGCATTCCATGGTTTTTATATAATTGAAGTGACACTGTATGAATGTTGACAATGAATTCTGGATAAGTTTCTTTGCATTGTTATGGAAGCAATATTCTATGTTATAATTTTTTTTTTTTTTGTACCAGGGATTGAACCCAGGGGTGCTTAACTACTGAGCCACCTCCCCATCCCTGTTTATTTTTTGAGACAGGTTTTGCTTAGTTGCTTAGGACCTTACTGAGTTGCTGAGGCTGGCCTTAAACTTGTGATCCTCCTGTCTCAGCTTCCTGAGCCTCTGGGATTACAGGCATGCACCACCATACCTGGCTTTATGTTATGAATTTTTAAATAAAATTCTATTGCTTGCAAAAAAAAAAAACAGAGAGAAAAAGATACTCAACCTGTATATAGCATATAAATTGATAAACTATTCACAGGATAATGTAGTACCAAAAATCATGGTATATCCCATAAGAAGAACAAAATATATTCATTAATTTAAAAAAAATACCTCCCAGATCTTTATGCATTGGTATATAGGTAGTTGAATAGCACAAAATTAATTAGAAAATTATTTTCGTATAGAGAAAATGTAATCAAGTTTCTAATTTTGCATGAATAGATGTTAATTTATAAGTATTTTGTTGGCAGTTATACATTAAAAATTACAGTTTTCTTGATTGAAACTCATTACTTTATAATGCTCAGAGAGAGTGATGGAATTTAGTTTAGGCAAGGACTTGAAATAACTTGAAACTTAGAAAATCATTCTTTAATAGTGGCTTCTGAAAAATAATCCAAGATATGTTAGAAACTAATAAAAAGTGTAAAAAAAACCCCTAAAATACAGTTGTTTTGGTGAATTCCCTTTATATAATACAAAATTTTTAAATTTAGTCATTGATTTGTCACCAGTTTAGTCACTTAATTATCTGTGGTTTGTCCTTGAACCCCGTGTTTGGTCATAACTTTGAAGACCTTGGAAAATACCTGAATTTCTCTATTATTATAGACTGTACTATTTTTTACATAGCGTGCCATGAATCTTATGTGTGCTTGCTGTTTAAATATTTTGATATAATGTTTTGTACTTGGGTAACCTATGGTTTAAAGCTTGGGTATGGTTTAGATCTTTGGGTTTAAAGTATTTGAAAGTTAGTGCTTAATATATAGTATTAATAATTCATAAAATCAGTCTTTCAGTGAAGTAAAGACTAGATATAACCTTTATGGAGAGAATTTAGAAACCCACTTGTCATCTTCTATTCCTAATTTTTTTTTGGACATTTCTGACGTCTTTTCTTCTTCCATCAAGGACATGGGCTCTTGAGGGGCAACCTCACATACATGAATATGTACATGCATTCATACAAATGAGGTTCTCCCTATACATACGTAGGTGTAGGTGTATATATAGATGTAAAGTCATGTTTTCCTTATCTGGAGATCATGTGTTTGATGACAATTTAATCACAATTGGAAGCCAATATTTAAGCAAATCTGACTTTTTTGAATATTCAAATGGGTGTAACATAGCTTACTTCCA
Source organism: Ictidomys tridecemlineatus (assembly GCF_052094955.1). Lineage (NCBI taxonomy): Eukaryota > Metazoa > Chordata > Mammalia > Rodentia > Sciuridae > Ictidomys > Ictidomys tridecemlineatus. The sequence goes on from NC_135479.1 coordinate 143,080,315, forward strand.
TGCTTTTAGAAATACTTTGGTTCTCTCAGAATTCACTTATTTTATTATAGTTCAGATAGATTGGGCTATTTTCCAGACTACAAATATTTTGGCAGAAAATTTACTAAAGTTGAGTAATAGTGAAGACGAGCTACATTGTGACAATAGTGACAATGACAACTGAGTCTGATACCAGAGAAGGAGATAACAAGTGTATGAGGGTCAGATGCACAGTATAGGTACATTGGGCATGAGGCCAAATCTTCACATATCCTTTTAGCCTCCAGGGTCTCAGTGTATGAAAAATGGGTTTGCTAGTAGTTGTTTATAGGGGTTACCTGAAGGCCTTAAGAAAAAGTGAAATTATGCTTGCTTTGTACTGTAAATTCGGTTAATTGTACTGTTAATATACTGCGTGCTTCTCAGTTATTGGGATTGTTTGTTCAAATACTCAATCCTGAGTTTTATCCCATACATACTGATTCTTGTTGGTCTAAAACTTGGCAACTCTTGCTCTAAGGTGATTGAAAAGACTTTTTAGGAACATGCTTTTATTTTGTGAGCAATTTTTAAAATATTTTGGTGCTAGGGAGCAAATCTGAGTCCTTGAATATGCAAAGTGTGTACTCTGGCATTGAGCTATACCCTCAGCCAATAATTTTAGAAAAACTATCTAAAATGGTTTTAAAAAAAAAACTTTTCAGAAAGTTTTTACCTGACCATCACCAGCATATATGCTTACTATGTGTTCAACACAGTACTTAGCACATAGTAAGCATGTATGCTGGTTTTATAAGCATATAGGCTGATACTGTATTTTATTTTGCTCAGTATTGCCTTAGTACCTTTGAAGTTATTCAGTATTCCCACTTTTTAGATGACGAACTCTAGAAGGTGACTTCCCTAGTGTCACGTGATTATAAGTGATGAAATCCAAGTTTAGGCTTATTTGACTTAAAGACCTTCTCAATTACAGTCCCTGTTATTTCCTCTCTTTTTGCTTATTCTTTATGTAATTAATGCATGCAAAAAGGATGGTAAGGGAAAGCTGTATTTCTGGGAAAATGAGATCATTCTGAATCACACCAAATATTTATATTCTTTTTTGCAGGGGGCAACGGGTAGTTGGGCTTGAACTCAGGAGACTCAACCACAGACCCAGGCCTATTTTGTATTTTATTTAGAGACAGGTTCTCATTGAGTTACTTAGCACCTCACTGAGACTGGCTTTTAACTGGTGATCCTCCAGCCTTAGCATCCTGAGCCTCTGGGATTATAGGAATGTGCCATTGCGCCCGGTGTTATATTTTATATTCTTTAGGTAGCTGTGAATTTTGGAGGGTCTGGAGCTCCAGCAGGATGAGTTTTTGAGTGACATATTTGTTGCATTTGTTTTTATTTTCTTAGTCAAGTAATCTGGGAAGCCCTAATAATATTTTTGAATTGCTTTCTTCATTTGTTTTGTTAATTGAGAGTATTTGTAGTTGTGAGTTGTAAGTTGAAATAACCAAATTTTCAAACTGTTGAGGTCTTTCAAAACCAAACCATAATTTGAAAATGATTCCTGATACAGCTATCTTTTACGATGAATGCTTTAGTTTCTATTTCTTGGACAAAGTATTTGACTTTCTTTTTCCTTTCTTTTTTAAAAGTGAGAATTTAGGATAGGATTTGGAGATGTTAAGGATACATTTCATATTGTCATGTATAACTAATTAGAACAAATTTTTTAAAATCCTAAAAAAGAATTCATTTCATGCAATGAACTTATTATTTAGTGTTTATCCTCAACTTCTTTGAGAGTAGTTAATCTAGAAATAAATAAAGATGTGAAAAAGATGTTTTGTCTATTTTTTGGTATGGGGATTGAACCCAGGAGTGCTTTACCACTGAGCTACATCCTCGGGCCTCTTCAAATTTATTTTGAGACAGTGTCTCTAAATTGCTAAGGCTGACTTTGAACTTGGTGGTCACCTGCCTCAGCCTCCAAAGCGGCTGGGATTAAAGCATGTGCACCCACACCAGGCTAGATATGTTGTCTTATAATATTTTCCGCTAGCTTGTTTTATGTCTTACAGTATTAATTTAATTACAGGTATTTCTTTTCCTTAAATACTGATAATTATAGTGTAAAGTCCCAAGGTTCCTTTGTATTCCATCTGAGAACTACCCTTGGCAGTTTTATTTATTTTACGTATGCAGATCATTTCTTTTCTTGGCTTAGTGTAAAGCTATAATGAGTTTTTTCACATGACTTATTCTGATTTGTAGTCATATAGAGCTGTATGCCTACTAATATATTGTTTACATTTGTTTTACTTTGGAATCACTGAATACCATGTACTTAGTCTAATTTATTATGTTTCTGAAGTGTTCTCAAAAGTAACTACCAAGCTGTTGTTTTAGGTATGCTTAAATGTGTTTACAACATTTAATATGAAGAAAACTGTATTGAGCATCTTAATTCTAAAGGGAAAGTAAAACTGTTTGAATTTTATACCCTGAAATGTAATTGTATTAAGTGAACAAATTATTTTTTCCAGGCAGACTCCAGGTTAAAAGCGCTTAATGCAACATTCAGAGTGAAAAACCCAGACAAGTAAGGTTTTGTTTTAATAACAGTTACAATGTTGTTTTGAATGGTGCCTATCCGTCTATTTAATTTTTCATTTCTGAATGTATGCACTTCATTTGCCAAATATTCTTAGTGGTATTTCACAAATTTCTTTTTAAGTCTAAAACTGATTTTGAAATTTGATATCTTAATTGGATTTAAGCTTATAAATAACTGAAGTTTAAAAAAATTAAACCACTGCTTTTTTCCTAGAAGGATTTATTAAATATTGAAGGTATCAAAAAAATGATGAAAGTGATTTTAATTTCATAATTTTTCTTTGTATGACTTTGCTTGTCAAATATGCAGAGCTTAAGAAAATTATGTTGTATATTTAAAAATAAAATACCTACTTTGTATGCCAAGAAAACTTGATAGATAAATGCATTTTAGCATAATTTTATGTAGATATTTTCATTTGATAAATACTTGACTTTATTAATATCAGTTTGGTGTTTGTAAGTGTATTCCTACATTAAAGGAAATCAGTGTATTCAGAAATGACTTCTTAGGATAAAAACTAGATTTGGTTTTGGTTTGGCTCATTCTCTAAATTTGGTGGATATTTCAAGATCTTCATTATATGGTCCTTTACCTGGCAGTTTGGTTCAGTTATAGGAGCTTTTCAGTTAGAAACGTCTAGACAGATGAGGCCTTTCCATTTACAGCAACCAAGTTTATGAGGTCTGCTAGAATTTCTCTAGAGAGTCCTTCAGTTTTAATTTGCCTGTAGTATAAATTCTTATCAAAAATATGCAAAAGTCTGTTTGCATTTTTTGATGATCTATCATGCAGCTTTATAAACCATGACATTAACAGTAATGCCTCTGGTTTTTAATATGAATTTTGAATATAAAATATAAATGAATATTATTATTATTTTTTGCAGTGCTGTGGTTTGAACTCATGGCTTCACATATTCTAGACATACACATTCTCGCCCTAAAAAATATTTTTAAAGTTTTAGTAACTAGGAAGTTATGGTAACCGCTGAAGGTTTTTTTTGTTTTATTTTGCTTTATTTAAAAAAAACTTGTGTTGTTGCATACACCTGTAATCCCAGTGACTGTGGAGGCTGAGGCAGGAAGATTGTAAGTTCAAAGCCAGCCTCAGCAACTTAGTGAGGTGCTGAGCAACTCAGTGAGACCTTGTCTCTAATAAAATACAAAATAGGGCTGGGGATGTGGCTCAGTGATTAAGTGCCTCTGCGTTTAATCCCCAGTACCAAAAATAAATAAATAAATAAAAAATAATAATTAATAAAACTTTTATTTTTTAGAACAGTTTTAGATTTACAGCAAAATTGAGCAGAAAGCACATCCTCAGCACCTCCCCCTCACCAGAGAACTATGTTTATTATAGTAAAAACCTATATTGACACAGTATTATTACTGGAAGTCATCATTTACGTGAAGATTCACATTTGCTATTGTATATTTGCTGTTATACATTTTAGGAGTTTGGGATGACACTACTATAGTATCATACAAAATAGTTTTGAAAATTCTCTGTGCACCCCCTGTTCTTCCTTTTATTTCTCTAGCATGAGCCTCCATTGATCTTTTTATAGTTTTCATAATTTTTCTTTTTCAGCATGTTTATATTATGTTTGAAATTGACATATTTGATTTACTAATATGCATTTAATGTTCCCTGAAGTTTTTAATACTTGCATGATATATAAGAAGTGTCCTCTTAATGAAGAATGAAAATTATAAATCATCCCCCCAAAAAAAGTTTTGGAAAACTTAAGCTACATTTGGTGGATGTACATTCATTAGAAAATCATGTAGCTGTTATTATTTCTTGTTTGTTAGTATAATATTAATATTTTGATTAGTATTTTCTATATTTCCAGTCTGATAAAAATATTTTATCAGTTGTATATTTTTCCCCTTCTCTCTTTCTCTTTTTAGTATTTTTTAGTTGTAGATAGATATTATACCTTTATTTATTTATTTATTTTTATTTTTAATTTTTTAAACTTTTTTTTAAAGAGAGAATGAGAGAGGAGAGAGAGAGAGAGAATTTTTAATAATCATTTTCTAGTTCTCGGCGGACACAACATCTTTGTTGGTATGTGGTGCTGAGGATCGAACCCCGGCCGCACGCATGCCAGGCGAGTGCGCTACCGCTTGAGCCATAGCCCCAGCCCCTATTTTTTTTTAACTTTAATGGTTTATTTTTTATGAGGTGCTGAGGATCGAACCCAGTGCTTCACATGTGCTAGGCAAGTACTCTACCACTGAGCCATAACCCCAATCCCTTCTGTCTCTCTATTTTTGGGGGAGGTGTTTCAGGGATTGAATTTGGAGGCACTCGACCACTGAGCCACATTCCTAGCCCTATATTTTGTATTGTATTTAGAGACAGGGTCTACACTGAGTTATTTAGAGCCTCACTTTTTGCTGAGGCTGGCCTTGAACTCATGATCCTCCTGCCTCAGCCTCCCGAGCCATTGGGATTATAAGCGTGCTGTACTGCACCCAGCCCATCTCTCTTTTTGAGATTACCTAAATTGCTAAATTTTACTGTTTTGTACGTAGAATTTTAAATGTAATATGACCAGTATTATCAAGGCAGTTTTTGCTCCTATATTGTTAAAGTGTAAAATCAGTGTATTAGTAAAAATTTATTGGCCTCAAATCCTAGATAGGAGAATTGTCTACATCAGTTATTGTTATAACCATTCTTTTTTAAAAAAATATTTTTAGCTATAGTTGGATATAATGACTTTAGTTTATTTATTTTTCAATGTGGTACTGACAGTTGAACCCAGTGCCTCACTGATGCTAGGCAATCACTCCAACACTGAACTACAACCCCAGCATTTGTTATAACCATTCTTAATATATAGATATCTTTTCTAGGTCTAGTTGACACAGTAGATTATTATTGGTGCTATTGTTAGAAGAATATATGTCTTCAAAACAGTTTTATTCTATCCTTTCATAAAATCTAGAACACCAGAATGATTGTTTCACAGAGTTATTTCCAAAACGATTCTTTAATACTTGTTTCCTGCGTGTTTGTGTTTCCTCAAACAAGATTGTTAGGAAAAGTGAGAAGGAGAACCTGGGGCCTTATACTTGTATGTGGACTTAAGAGCTCAATGTCTTGGATTGCATCAATTGCATAAAGAAGTGCATCCAAGTTTTTTTGTTTGTTTTTGTTTTTTCTGTTTTTGGTACTAGGGATTGAACCCAGTGGTGCTTAACACTGAGCCACATCCCCAGCCTGTTTTATTTTTTATTTTGAGACAGTGTCTTGCTAAGTTGCTCAGGGCCTGACTACATTGCTGAGGCTGGCTTTGAACTTAAAATCCTCCTGCCTTAGCCTCCCAAGCTGCTGGAATTACAGGCATGTGCCACTGCTCCTGGCCGAGTTTTATTTTTATGTCCACTTCTAGAGTGCCTTATATTGAGTTGAAAATAACCTAAACCCATTAAAACAAAATCCAGATGACAGACAAACCAGATGAAAGAAGTAACATGTCATTTATATAGGTTTTTTTTTTTTAATTAATTAGTTTATTTATTTAGGTACCAGGGATTGAACCCAGGGCAGGAGTGCTTAACCAGTAAGCCACATCCCCAACCCATTTATGTATTCATTCATTCTTTAATTATTTATTCATTTGTTATTTTGAGATAGGGTCTCACTAAGTTGCTCAGGGCCTCACAGAATCTCTAAGGCTGGCCTCAAACTAGTGATTCTCCTGTCTCAGCCTGCCTAGTTGCTAGAATTACAGGCATGTGACACCATTCCCAGCTTACATAGTTTTTAAAATCTACTGTTTATTGTAGAAGCAGTATAACCTCTCATGTCATGTGCTACCTTGCCCAGTAGAAGTTTCATTGACTAGCTTTTGTTGCCAGTTTTTCTTGGCTAAAAATTAATAAAAGAAAATCCATATGACCCCAATGAAATAATTTATAAAATTAGTTTTCTTCTTTTAGAAGAAAGCCAAAGGATGGGGATGTAGCTCAGTGGTAGAAAACTTAAATAGCATGCACGAGGTCTTGGGTTCAATCCCCAGCACCACCACAAAAGAAAGAAAGCCAGGCCATGCAGTAACATAATTAAGGTTAAAATTTGCTTGGTTTATTTTTTGAGTTTGAATGTCAGAATAGATCACTTTCCTATGCTGAGTTTGAGAGCAAGAAGGATGGATACAGGAAGAAATTTATATAGTGAGTTTTCTTCAAGGGGTTCAAGATACCATATTAGGAACTCCCACAGATAGGCAGCAAGGCAGGACCTGGAAGTGCAGAAACTGGAAAAGTGGGAGGAGACTGACAAATTTATTGTTTTTCATAGTCACTCAGACTTTCAGAATTCATTGAGTTCATTTTCTTTGGGGATTTATGTAATAGTTGATGATATAAGTTGTAAAGAAGTGTAAGAAAATCTGTATGGTTTGAGGTACTTTCAGTAGAGTAGGGTGGAAAAAAATGGAAGCCATATGAAAATATGAAAGCAATATGAAGTAGACAAGTTAGACTCCGCACTGTATTTATACCATCGAACTTTGAAATTGAAGAGTGGTGTTCAGAAAAAGCCTTGATCGAGGTTATCTAAAATGAATCTTGAGTAATGAATGAGATTTGTTTAGGAGAGACACCTGTCCAGGCTTAGATGGGGAGATGACTATAAGCAAGTAAAAGCAGAATTTGGAAAATAAAGGGAAATATAGGGCCTATAGTTGTGATGGAACTGTTTTGAAGAGAAGAGAAACTAAGGTTAGTTGAGGCTTTGAGATACATTAAGTGTAGACAACCTCAAACTTAGAGTCTTACTAGAATCTGCATTTACTTGTTGATTTTTACATGCCTTACAGGCAGGGATTTCAGACATTTAGTGTTTTGGGAGGGAAGTTTTATATCATCATCTCCCCAGTCTGGACTCTTTGTTAACTCCTTCCTTTCCAAGGAAATTACAGCATTTTGACATTATTATATATGTTTTTTACTCCTTAATTTTTCTCTGAGAACAGCTAATCATTTAGGGTAGGAGAGTCTAGCAGACACTGCTGAATTTTGACTTTGGCAAAGAACTTAAACTCTCCTTTCTGCGAAATTCATTTCTTTTTTTTTCTTCTAGCAGTATTGGAGATAGGGCCAGTGTCTGTCACTCTACCACTGAGCTACATCTCCAGCCCTTCTCATCTTTTATTTTGAGACAAAATCTAAGTTTTTGAGCTGGCCTTGAACTTTGGATCCTTTTGTCTGAGCCTCCCCAAGCAGCTGTGCCTGGCCCATTCCTTTATTTCTTAAATACACAGTGTTATCTAAAGTCAGTGGATTTTTCAGTTTTCACTTTAGGTTTTCTGATTTCCCAATGAGAGATTTTTCCAATGATGCACATTTCATCCATGTCACCAACATTTTTAGGTGTTTAGAATCTTTTAACCCTGACTTTCTTGTAATATGATCCCTTGATGATGCTGTTGCCTCCATCTCTGGCTAGCTGGCTTTTTCAGAGAGACTGTAACTAGGTGCCATAGTGCAAGCCTGTAATCCCAAACTTGTTTTTTTTTTTTTTAAAGAGACAGTGAAAGAGGAGAGAGAGAGAGAGAGAGAGAATTTTTTAATATTTATTATTTTTCAGTTCTTGGCGGACACAACATCTTGGTTGGTATGTGGTGCTGAGGATCGAACCCGGGCCGCACGCATGCCAGGCGAGCACGCTACCGCTTGAGCCACATCCCCAGCCCCAATCCCAAACTTGTTAGCTCTTTTTTTTTTTTTTTTTTTTTTTGAGAGAGAATTTTTTAATATTTATTTTTCAGTTCTTGGCAGACACAACATCTTTGTTTGTATGTGGTGCTGAGGATCAAACCCGGGTCGCACGCATGCCAGGCAAACTCGTTACCGCTTGAGCCACATCCCCAGCCCTTGCTAGCTCTTTTATTCTTGGATTAGTTTCTTAGCTGAAGTACACTGCCTTGAGAGAAGTTAAAAGTGGTGGAAGTCAAGTGTGTTGTCTAATATCCTTAACTTTGCTGGCTGCCTCTTTTTTTAGATGAACCACAGTTAACTATGCACAAGATTAGTGAAAAGCCACATTAAGGAGTTTGGGCTTTGTTTCAGGATCATGGCTGACCTTTGCAGCAGAAAGAAACCTGCTGAAAGGCGGAGGAGTTATGTAGGTTTGGGCTCTAGGACTACCATCCAAGCAGAGTGGTTTATTAGAAGCCTAGGATCCCAATCAGGAGGATAGTATGAGAATTCCAGATGAGAAGTGATGATGCTAATTTGAATCTAGGTTATTGGCAGAAAAAAACAGAGCAATATGAGTGGATTTGAACAGTATTTTAGGAGGTATAATTAACAGACTGGGTGATTAGTAAAAACCTGGGTGAAGCAGAGGGAAAGAAACCCAGGTCTCTCTCTTTTAGAACATAGAAGAGAGTTGAGGATATAGGAAAAAATAGGTTGAGCTTTGGACATATAAGCAGTATAAGCAGGTACAAACAGGTCTGCTAATCAGTTGGCTTGATAGATCTGTGAAAGACAGATTTGAACTGGAGATAGAAATTAGAATTTAGTGGTTGGGGTTGTGGCTCAGTGGTAGAGCCCTTGCCTAGCACGTGTGAGGCACTAGGTTTGATGATCAGCACCACATAAAAAGATAAACTAATAAATAAAGTTTTTTTTTAAAAAAAGAAATTGGAATATAACAGTATGTTGATCATAGTGAATTACAAGTCATGTAAAAAAATGTTTAGATTGAAAGATTGAGTGGAAGATGGCTAAGAACCTAGCGCTTGACCCTAAAGAATGCCAACACCATAAGAGTGTTTTCCAAAATAAGGGGTCACCAGCATCTGAATCCAGTGGTGGTTTGTTATAAACTCAGATCTCTAAGTGAGAGCAAGTCTTGAGTGTACAGTTGTAATACTCACTCCAACTAAAAGACCCCAACATAATTTTAGATACATTTTAGAAATTCTTCACACACTGAAGTTGAAGATGTTAGAGAGGGGTGAAAGAAAGTGAGTACTACAGTAAAAACTTCAGTAGTAAGAGGAAAATCATGAGGAAATGGCAATGCTGTCAAGGGAACAAATTTTCAAGAAGATGAAGGTAATATATCAGTTGTTATGTGACCAAGAGAATCAAGTAAGAGGGAACTGAAATGCTTCATTGAATTTTGACAACATGACAATACTTGTTGACTTTGTGAAGAATATTATAGTTTTAAAGGGAAAAGCCAGATTCTAACAGACCAAGAAGTGAATGGGAAGGGAAGCAGTGGTTATTGCTAGGGAGATGCTTGCTGAGAGTTAGAAAGCAGTGTGTGTTGAGAGGGGGTTAATAGTTGGGTGTGTGGTCAAGGAGTGTGTGTTTATTTTAATCCAAGAAGATCTGAGTTAATTGGCATGCTAAGGAGAAGAAAGTGGCACTAGAGAGAGGAAGTTGGGAAATAGGAACATTTCCTATTTCAAGCTGAAGTACAATCTCAAGTGCAGGATAGGAAGAGATTCTAGATGAAAGGAAAAATTGACGTAGATTTGAGAAAGTTTTCTCAAAAAATTGGCAGGAGGTAGAGGTGGGAGCTGTTCCCATCCGATGATGTCTAGTTTATCTATGAAGCTTGGTTGTTTGGAAAGTGACAAGTGGTATATCAAAGAGTTTCAGATCTTTATGGAGAATGTCTGATAATAGAATAAGGAAACAAGGGTTACTGAGAAGCATTTTAAGCTTGATATTAGAGACCACAATTTATGGTTACATCTTTTTTTTAAAATATTTTTTTTAGTCATAGACGAACACAATACCTTTATTTTATTTTATTTATTTATTTTTTTTTATGAGGTGCCTCACTCATTTCAGGCAAGTGCTCTACCACTGAGCTACAACCCCAGCCCCTATGGTTAAGTCTTAAGATTTTTTTTTTTTAATCACCATAAATATTTTCCTTTTTTTTAAAAGTTATTTTTTCTACTGACGAATTTAATCTCAACCCCATGATGTAAATTCTGAAGTATGGCATCTTTTCTTGGCTTTCAAACTGTCAAAAGAAAGTGTTATTTAACTGTAGAGTTTTTGTATTTATATTATTATGTAAGTGTTCAGGGCTAGTATATATATGGTTATATACAACCAGTTTCATTATTCTTAGGAACTGTCATTTTATATTTCAGCCTTAGACTTCTTGTTTTCATGAGAAGAATGATGTTTTTTTTATTTATTTCCTGTTTTAGGAGATTTACTGAACTGAAACACTACAGTGATGAACTACAATCTGTCATCTCACATCTTCTTCGAGTCAGAGCTGTAAGTGGACCTAGAGCTTTTTCCATTTGTAAGGAAGATCCTTGTCATTTAATCATCATCTTTTAAGTTATAGGTGGTATTTCTGATGAATAACTGATTTTTACATTCCTATGTAGTATATTCATTATGCAGCTGCATTTTTTAAAGAAATGCAAAAGATTTTCTGTCATTAACAACTTGAAGAATTTCAGCCCTTGAAGAATTGTTTTCTTCATGGTTTATTATAGTATAGTTATTATGACATCTTGTCAAAAGGCCTATCATTTCAGTGCATGTTGAAATATAATTAAGTGTAGAATTTTAGATGTATATATAATAATATAATTATGCTTCCAGGTATTTTTCCCCCCTCTTGAAGGTCTGTGGAATAGTTTATGGATGTTAGACTATCCTGTGTCTGGGCTCTTAAATTCTACTAAATACATTTATTGGGACAGTAGTTCACCATGACAAAGAAACTAGAAATTAAGGAATAATCATTGTATTTAGCCATATAGTTTAGCTATAGTAGATATGGGGAAGAATGCTTTTCAGTATATTAAAATGCCTGGAAAATGTTATGTCATCCATTCTTGTCCTTAGGGTAACTTAGAGGGTATTTTAGAACTTCATTCTTTCAGTGGCTTTGAAAGAGACTGGGTAGTTACCAGGTCTAGGATGTCATCCTGTGCTGATTATACTCTTCTTCAGATGAAATGTATTGTCTGGGATTTACTTTACTAGAGTCCACTGATGATTCATGAGTGGAGAGTTGGGGGCACTTTTAGATGAAACTAGATTGACCATATATATCATAATTGTTGAAGCTGAGTGTAAGAAAATGAGGAAAATCCTTTTGTTCTCTATGAGAAATGGAGTTATATTCTTTTGTACTCTGTACTTTCTGTATGTTTAAAGGTTTCTATAATAGTATAGAAAAATAAACTAAAGGAAGAATATCTTTCCGAAGATCCTCATATTGGCTGATCAAATGTTAAAACATTTAGAGTATCATTTCCTTGTCATTCTATTATTGCTGTTCTTGTGGCAACACTGTCTGACATTGTATTACTTTAATGATTGTTAATGATTTTCCCCACTAATGTATTTGAATTCCATAAGACCCGATACTTTGTTTTCTTACTGCTAAATCCCTGGAATATTGTCTGACACATAGACTTAAAATATACTGAATGAATATATAAATGTGTAGGCTCACAATTTTATGTTTAATAAGATCTAAAAAAAGTAATAAGTTGCTTTTAAATATTTAATTTTAACTAACCAAGAGGATCTGGTTGGTCATATATATGTGATAAGATCCTTCAAAGTGACTTTGTCACAAGGAGTTTGTAATAGGCAAGTAAGAGAATTCTGGGTTTATATATTTATCCTATACTTTAAGAAAACATGGGCTGGGGATGTGGCTCAAGCCGTAGCGCGCTCGCCTGGCATGCGTGCGGCCGGGGTTCGATCCTCAGCACCACATACAAATAAAGATGTTGTGTCCGCCGAGAACTAAAAAATAAAAATTTCTCTCTCTCTCTAAAAAAAAAAAAAAAAAGAAAGAAAAAGAAAACATGCTTCAGAAACTATTGACATGAAAGACAGTGTGAGATCTTGAAAAGAAAGGCAGCACTTGATTTTTTAATAAGTGAGAGAAACATCAATGAAAAATACATGATGCCTTCCAAATAGCTTAGGTTTTAACACAGTATTCCAAAATTTGGAGAAAGGACTTTTAGACATGGACAATAAGAGAAAAATGACATGAAGTTAAAAACGGACATTAATGCCCTTCACTGACAGAAGCTTGCACACCATTCAGAAAGCACCACCAGGACCTTTTCAATAGTGTCAAGTGTAGAAGAAGGTGTTGATGGTATATGAGACAGAAGATGAATTAGTAATAGATGAAGAGAAAATAGAATTGTTGACTACTTTTTTTGTCAAGAAATCTTTTGAAACTCAGGTAAAAATATGTTACAGATGGATTAGAGTTAAATATTTAAGAAGTCAAAATAGAACAACCAGAAAGGTCAGTTGACCATGAACTAAGAAGGTCTGAATTTGAAACTGGTCTTTGCCATTTACTGTATCCGTAGGCAAATCCAGTAACCTTTCAGAGTTTATTTTCATTGCTAGAAAATGAGAATAAAACCTGCCTGGTGCATAGCAGCTACTAAATTTTTGCTACCTGAATACATGCCTTACAGAATTAGGAGGCAAAAGTCAGAACTATACTTTTTGAACTAAAGTAAAAGGACAATAATACCAATATCTAACATTTATCACTGTGTATGTAAGCCATGGTACTCAAGCATAATAATATCCTTACTTAATTCTCACAATAGTCCTTGGAAGGTAGTACTGTTATTATTCCCATTTTACAGATTAGGAAAGAGGCAAATGAAGTTAAATAACTTGCCCAATATCTCACAGTAAATATACATGTGGAACCAGAATTTAGACAAATAATATATTGACCAAGGGTGTGAATTGAAGTAGCATAAGAGAACTCACACCTATTGAATCATCCTGCTTGTTGCCAGAACCTGACAAACATTATTTAATCTTTATAAAGTCAATGATGAAGGTCATTTCCACATCTCATAAAAGAAGATAAAATACAGGTTTGGAGTATTGTAATAAACTCTCCAAAGCTGAACCTAAAGAACTTACATATGGCTGACTCCAGATTTTTTATTTCTTGCTACCCTGTGCTACCTCTTTGGGGGAAATCAAATTTAAAAGGGAGGGAGATGTTTAACTTTGCTAATATTCTCATAATTTAAGATACAATCATTGAGATACTATTTAATATTACATTTTAGCCATTTATAAAGAAGGTAATATCTAATGTTTTGAAATACTACCTGATGACGGAAATATAAAGTGTTACAGCTCTTTTGGAAACCGTTTTGGTAGCAGGTATCAGGAGTCTTTAAATTTCATAATCTTGGGAGAGAGATCAAGGGAGGAAGATTACCTCTAGGTAGGGAATACGGGTAGGAGGGAGAAGGGGAATAGCATGGATGGTGAAAGGAGACCCTCATCATTATACAAAATACACGTATGAAGATGTGAATTTGGGGTCAACATACCTTATCAGAGATATGATAAATTGTGGTAAAAAGGTATATTAAGAATCACAATGCATAAATAAATAAATAAATTTTTAAAAATAAATTTCATAATCTAAACTTCTTAGGAGAATCAAGAGGGAAGAAAGCTAAATGTGTTCAGATTTTTAAAGTAACATCATATACTAACATGTCATAGAGCTTTGTCTTTTTTTTTAATATTTATTTTTTAGGTGTGGATGGATACAACACAATGTCTTTATTTTTATGTAATGTTGAGAATCGAACCCGGGTCCCGCCCATGCTAGGGAAGTGTTCTACCGCTGAGCCACAATCCCAGCCCCAAGCTTTGTCTTTTTGAGTATTAAATCACCTACTACTTTAGTGAAGGACAAAGAAGGTATTCCCAGTTGAGGAAGGATAATCAGATGACGCTGTCATATTTCTTTTGTCACAGGATTTGCTATGTGTCACTTCTCTCTTGACAATTTTCTGATGATTAGTTTTTTAAAAGAAAGACTTCTCAACAAAATTAATCTGAAGTGCAGTCTGGTAAATCATTTCCCCTAGTACCCAGTTTTTTGATTATCAACAACCATTGAATCAGTTCGGTTTCAGCTTTTAATCATTCATGTTTTACTTCTTGGACATTTTTGTCTTTCCTTTTCTCAAAAATTGATAATTTTTTTGTCTTAAGTTTGTAGTTTTTCTTAGTTTTATCTTCTTTCTTAATGCCTAATGATCTATAGATTCACTTTACGTTTTAGTTGGCTAGAACAATTTATTTCCATCTTTGAAGAATTCATACCAGAAACATTGGTCCAGTAACAACTGCAGAGTGTTTGTTGCCTTGTTCATGGGTAGAGTAGCCTCCACATAAGTGGTCACTCATATCTTTGAGGTAGATAGACTTTCCTCTTTGAGTCACACCCTGTGGACCTATATACACAGAGCTCTAGTTGCATGATAGAATCTTCTTTTGCATCAGCTCCAGGAGTGATTTACTTTAAGAAACAACCATTCATACCTGGGATTCACAAAATTTTTCTTTGAACATTATTGTGGATCTGCACTGTGCACTTACTTAGGTTGCTTAAAAGTACCTATTTAATAAGTTCTTTCTTCCATGTTTAATATCTTGAAATGACAGAATGACTGTCAGCTTTTAGGAAGATACTTCAATGTCTGAAAGTGCAAAATCTAGAAAAGTTAGTGGTGTAAAATTACATATCTATCATGTATTCCTTGGAGTGTTAGTCCTGTGAGATGTTCCCTACAGCAAATCATCTCTGTCTTGTATAGTCATTATTCATATATGATGTTAAAGATCTAAAAAGTTGGGCTGGGGTTGTAGCTCAGTGGTAGAGTGCTTGCCTAGCACATGTGAGACACTGGGTTCAATTCTCAGCACCACATATAAATAAATAAAATGAAGGTTCATCAACAATTAAAACAAAATTTTTAAATAAATAAATAAAATAAAGGTATTATGTCCATCTACAAATAAATATATCTTAAAATTTTTTTTTTAATTGGTTGTTCAAAACATTACAGAGCTCAAGACATATCATCTTTCATACATTCGACTCAATTGGGTTTTGAACTCCCCAAATACATAATACAGACTCACTTCTGTTACATACTCACATTTTTACATAATGGCATATTAGTGACTGTTGTATTCTGCTACCTTTCCTATCCCCTACTATCCCCCCTCCCCTCCCCTCCCCTCCCAACATCCCTCTCTACCTCCTCTGCTGTTGTTCAATTCTCTCCCCTTTTTTTCCCCCCACCCCCTTGCCCCTCATAACCTCTTATTATTTTGTGTATCACTGAAGGTCTCCTACCATTTCCATATGTTTTCCCTTCTCTCTTCCTTTCTCTCCCTTCATTCGTCTTAGTTTACTGTTAGTCTTTTCCTCATGCTCTTCCTTCCTGTTCTATTCTTAGTGGCTCTCTTTATATCAAAGAAGACATTTGACATTTGTTTTTTAGGGCTTGGCTAGCTTCACTTAGCATAATCTGCTCTAATGCCATCCATTTCCCTGCAAATTCTATGATTTTGTCGTTTCTTAGTGCTGCATAATACTCCATTGTGTATAGCTGCCACAATTTTTTTATCCACTCATCTATTGAAGGGCATCTAGGTTGGTTCCACAGTCTAGCTATTGTGAATTGTGCTGCTATAATCATTGATGTGGCCGTATCCGTATAGTGTGCTCTTTTAAGGTCCTCAGGGAATAGTCCAAGAAGGGCAATAGCTGGGTCAAATGGTGGATCCATTCCCAGCTTTCCCAGGAATCTCCATACTGCTTTCCAAATTGGCCTCACCATTTTGCAGTCCCACCAGCAGTGAACAAGTGTGCCCTTTTCCCCACATCCTCGCCAACACTTATTGTTGTTTGACTTTATAATGGCTGCCAATCTTACAGGAGTGAAATGGTATCTTAGGGTGGTTTTGATTTGCATTTCTCTGATTGCTAGAGATGTTGAGCATTTTCTCATGTGCTTGTGGATTGATTGTATGTCCTCCTCTGAGAAGTGTCTGTTCAGGTCCTTGGCCCATTTGTTGATTGGATTATTTGTTAATAAATATATCTTAAAATTTAAAAAATCTGAAAAGTCCTATAGGCAAAGACCCTGTTTTACTTTATTGCCTCAGTGTTTCCCAAACTTACTTTATGATGGAATCACTTCAAGAAGGGGAGGGAGAGAGTCAGATTTAACAATATAGAGTACCCAAAAAATAAACTGGGATGTGATATCTCAGATCAATTTTGTGATCTGAGGACAATGTCGAAGTGTTTCAGGTAGAATGAGGAGTATGAGCTTTGTCATGAAAGCTGAGTCTAGTGTAGGAATCAGCAAACTTATTTTGCAGACGGGCTGGTAAATATTTATGGCTTTCTTGGCTATTTCACCTTGTCACATCTCTTTAGCTGTGCTGTGAAAGCAGCCATAGATGTGCTAACATGAGTGAGCATGATTATTGCAGTAATACTTGATTTACAAAAACAAGTAGTGGACTTGTAGCATGTTGACCCATTCTCTGTGGGTGTATGTCCTTCAATGCAGGCCAAGTACAGAATCAAAACCTTTTATGAGCCTCTTAACACCTACACCTATATTTTACAATGGTGTTTCTTTCACTTTAAGCTGAAGTCTTGAAATGGTTAAGATCTGCTGTACAGTTAATAACTAAATCCTGAAACTACTTGTGTTTGAATAAGGAGTCAAGTAGCTAACTTAATCCTCTGAGCTTACATTTAGAAACTATATACCAAAACTTTATTTTTAGGATTTTATATATGATTGCCATTTGGTCTTCCAGTTCACATGTGTAATACTTTTGAAGATGATAAACTGAAACATTTACCACATGATATTTTGTTTTGTCTTTTGTAAAATTTATGTGACTGTCTAGGCAGTGTACATTTCATCTTGGTGATCTAAATTGTAATTCTGTTGATATTAAAATATCTAATATGTTTGTCAGTTGGAAGTTATCTTTTGACAAAAGCATTTATGTATAAAACTGTGGATCAATAGAACTGAACATATGTATTTCCTTTCCCTAAGGATTCCACTTTGGGGACTTTATCATAAGGAAACAATCTAAAGGAAAAACACTTATTTTCAGAGGTGCTTATTACAACATCTTAAAAAATATTTTTAGTTGTCAATGGTCCTTTGTTTTATTTATTTAGATGCGGTGCTGAGGTTCCAATCCTGTGCCTCACACATGCCAGGCAAGTGCTCTACCACTGAGCTATTACTCCAGCCCATATTACAACATTATAATTCTGAAAAAAATTCAGATAACTAAATACCCAATAAGGTTATCCAAAAAAGAAAGTCTGTATATACTATTCAGTGGAATTTTATGTAGCTCTTTCAAGTGTTATTTATTAAAGATAATGTTAACTTGCTAGATAAAAATATTACCATTTTTGCTATAGAAGATTTAAAGGTAGCAATTAAAAGCTACACATATAAAGAATTTCTGAGGCAGGGGCTGGGGTTGTGGCTTAGTGGTAGAGCGCTTGCCTAGCACACATGAGACACTGGGTTCAATCCTCAGCACCCACATAAAAATAAAAAAAAATAAAGGTATTGGGTCCATCTACAACTTTGAAAAAAAATTAAAAAAAATAAAGATTTACTGAGGCATAATATAATTATGGTAGGGCAGTACTAGTTTTATTTTACAGTTTTTTATGATTGGTTTTTTGAGATTATATTTTTCTTTTTCTCTATTTTTCAAGTTTATTATACAAAACAGTTTTTGTTGTTTTTTTGGGGGGGGGCTTTTGATTTTTTGAGGATGATTTTTTTTTTATTAAAGTAAACTGTGTATAACTTTGACCTGATAGCAATTTCTGTTAAATATTGGTTTCAGAGAGTAGCAGATCGACTCTATGGTGTATATAAAGTACATGGGAATTATGGACGAGTTTTCAGGTAAGTATTATATAAAAATTTAAAATAAACAATTATAATTTTTCTTAAAAAATCTATGATGTAAAATCTGAAGATTTTATGAGTCTGGAAAGTAGACTTTTTTTTGCTTAACCACTGAGTCATATCACTAGCCTTATTAAAATTTTTTTATTTGAAACAGATTCTTGCTAAATTGTTGGGGCTGGCCTTGAATTTTTGATCCTCCTGCTTCAGCCTCTCAAACTGCTGGGATCGCAAACATCCATCACCACACCTAGCAGTGTGACATATTTTATTGAAGAAAGGCTATTGGCATTGTAAAAATATAAACTTTTTTTGGTTTGTTTTTGGTACTGGGAATTGAACCCAGGGGCTCTTAACTGTTGAGCCATTTTGAGACAGGGTCTTGCTAAGTTGCTTAGGGCCTCACTAAGTTGCTGAGACTGGTCCTTCGACTCAGCCTCCTCAATTGCTTTTAGATTTAGGTACATGAGTCATTTCTGATTTTATTATATTTCCAAACCATAACTCTAGTTAAGCCTGGTAACAGTGGTTATTTAAAAACTAACAGATGGCTGGGCATGGTGTTGTACACCTGTAATCCAGGTTACTTGGGAGGTTGAAACAAAAGGATTACAAGTTTGAGGCCAGCCTAGGAAATATAAGAAGACCCTTTCTCAAAACAAAATATTAAAAGAAAGGGCTGGAGATGTGGCTCATTGATAAGAGTGCCTTTGGGTTCAATACTCAGTATTTGAAAAAGATAAAAATCAGCCAATTAAGGTCTCTTGAGGGGCTGGGGTTGTGGTTCAGTGGTAGAGTGCTCGCCTAGTACGTGTGAGGCCCTGGGTTCAATCCTCAGCAGAGCATTAAAAATAAATAAATAAATAAATAAAGGTATTGTGTCCAACTACAACTAAAAAACAAATATTTTTTTAAAAAAGATATCTTGAAAATTAGATAATCAGACCATCTCAAAAGTGGCACATTTATTGTAATTAATAAATGAACTTGTATTAGAGAGGCAAGAATGTAAAATGCCCATTCTGCTTTAGTAGATTTGGAATGAGTCCTGTGGTTTTATGTTTCTAGTAAACTTCCAGTTTTTTGCTAAACCAGTTTGAGTAGCAAAGGTCTAGACCTTGAGGGGAAAAGTCTTCATTTTGATCATTCTGATACCTACCAGAGGTTTGTACATAGAACTTAGTAAATATTTCTTTTCTCAAATTTATTAGTTCATAATTGGTTCATTTTACCTGCAACTATAAATGTTAAGTATTTATCAAGCACTAAACTATTTAATAGGAATAAGAAAAAATTTAACTAAGTCTTGCCCTCCTCACACTAAGTTTTAATCTTATTTAGGAATAAAAAGAATTAAAATTCTTCTATGTTGATCTTGAGGTGGTACCAATAACAAAATGCTAAAAATTAGATAAATACCTATGGGACATTCAGTAGATAATCATCTGGGTGGTCCATTATTTCCATTAACATGATTGAATGGTTACATTGATGTGATCACCATGGTATACATTCGGCTAGTTGCACTTGATGTCTTCCCAAACTTTCAGATTTTATTTTCCTTGAAAAGATGTAGTGTTTCAGTGGGGTTTTTCATCGCTATGACCAAAAGACCTGATAAGAGCAATTGGAGGAAGAAAAGTTTAATTGGGGGCTCATAATTTTAGAAGTTTCATCCATAGATAGCCAGCTTCTTTGCTGTGGTTCCAAGGTAAGCAGAACATCATGATGGAAGCATGGTAGAGGAATGCAGCTTAGGACATGGTACCACAAAGCTGAGAGAAAGTGAGCAAGTTCTCCTTACCACTACAAAATATAAACCTCAAAGGCAGGAGCTCAGGAATCCAAGTCGTCCAGCTACACCCTACTTGCCTACAGTTACCACCAAATTAACCCCTATCAGAGAATTAATGCACTGATTATGTTAAGACTCTTTTTTGAAATATTTTATTAGTTATTGATGGACCTTTGTTTACTTGTTTATATGCGGTGCTGAGAATTGAACCCAGTGCCTCACACATGCAAGGCAGGCGCTCTACCACTGAGCTACAACCCCAGCCTGGTTAAAACTCTTATAACCCAATTATTTCACTTCTAACCTTTATTGCATTATCTCACAATAACAATCTAAGTTTTAGATATGTTGAATTTGAAATGAGAGGTTTGTAGCACAGTGGTAGAGGGTTTGCCTCATATGCGTGAGGCACTTGGTTTGATTCTCAGCACCACCAAAAAAAGATTCAAGTGAGAAAAGTACATTAAAGCAGAATTGTCTTGTGGGCATAGAAATGTGGCTTTGGATCTACAGATAGATATTTAAAAGCCATTTTGTAAACATCAAAACACTAAAAAAAGTTCAAGATTGCTCTACTATTTTGAGCATAAACATATAAGCTAAGAAAATTCTTGGAAGCAATGTTACCTACTTTTACCTTTTAATTATAACTATACATTTGTATTGGAGATGCATATGTTTTTGTTGCTTCCTTGACAGTAGTAAAAATCATGTGTGTTTTTTTTTCCCCCTTCTGGTACTATAAGCATACAATCTGATATTTCAAGATTATGATATAAAAACTTCGTATTAAAAGAGTAGCAGTATTTGGGACTAGGTATATAGCTCAGTTGGTAGAGTGCCTGCCTCACATGCCCTGGGTTCAATTCCCAACACCACAAAAGAAAAAAAAAAGCAGTATTCAACATTTTTTTTAAATGTATATTTTAATCATTCTTTTTTTTTTTTTTTAATGTGGTGCTGAGGATTGAACCCAGTGCCTCACACATGCTAGGCAAGCACTCTATCACTGAGCCACAAACCCAGCTCCAGTATTTAACATTTAAAAAAAAATTTTTATTTGTAGATGGACACAGTACTTTTTTATTTTTATTTATTTTTTAATATTTTTTAGTTGTAGCTGACACAATACCTTTATTTTATTTATATGTGGTGCTGAGGATCCAGTCCAGGGCCTTGCACATGCCAGGTGAGCGCTCTACCACTGAGCCACAACCCCAGCCCTACTTTTTTATTTTATTTATCTAATGTGGTGCTGAGGATCAAACCCAGTGCCTCATGCATGCTAGGCAAGTGTTCTGTCACTGAGCTACAACCCCAGTTCCTTACCATTTTTATTATATTTTCTTTAACAACAACAACAACAAAAATCTCAAACAGCCTTGTATGAGCAGGAAAATGGTTCAAAAGATTGTGGGTTGCCACTTGAAATTGTGTTTAGAAAAATTGTTGGAAATGTAATGGTATGGGGAAAACACACAATACAAAATTGCTTATACAATATAATTGCAGCCAAATTAAAATACACAAAAAAAAAACATAGAAGGACTAAAATTATGTCATACCTTAGTACAGATTAAGTATCCCTTACCTGAAATTCTTGGAACTGGAAGTGTTTTGGATTTTGGCATCTTCACATATGTATAATGATATATCTTGGGGATGAAACCAAAATCTAAACATGAAATTAATTTGTTTCATATTTACCTTTTACATATGGTCTGAAGGTAGTATCATGCCATATTTTTAGTACACCTGTGTTTTGACTGTGACCTACCACATGAAGTTTTGTATATAGTTTTCCATTTGCTTCATCATGTTAGCATTCCGGAAGAGTGTTTCTGATTTTTATTTATTTATTTAATAATTAACTGTAAGTGAAGGCTTCAGAGTTGGTATCTGCTGCTTAAAGCAAGGTAAGTAACATACAAAACAGTTTATACTTATAGGTAACATTCTTTAATCCTAAAGATTTAAATCAGGGGCTGGGGATGTGGCTCAAGCGGTAGCGCGCTCACCTGGCATGCGTGCAGCCCGGGGTTCGATCCTCAGCACCACATACAAACAAAGATGTTGTGTCCGCCGAAAGCTAAAAAAAAATATATTAAAAATTCTCTCTCTCTCTCTCTCTCTCTCAAAAAAAAAAAATCAAAAAAAAAAAAAAAAAGATTTAAATCAATTGAGGAGTTTTTTTAAAAAATGGGGTGCTACTTTTAACTACTTAATCATCATCTCTGGGACATGTGTAGTTTTTTTTTTTAGTTGTAGATGGACACAATACCTTTGTTTATTTTTATGTGGTGCTGGGGATCGAATTCAGTGCCTCACACATGCTAGGCAAGCACTCTACCACTGAACCAAAACCCTGGCCCAATGTGTATTTTTAAATGCTCACTGGATGATTTTGATGAACATGACATTGTTCTATAGCTAATAAAAAAAAAGTACTGTACAGAAACATTAGGTGCATAGTAAAACTTTAGTAATATTTGAGTCACAGAAAATAAATCCAAAATGGATAATATAAAGTATTTCAAAGCTAGCTAGAAAAGAATCTTGTATAGGATTCCATTTAATAATATTCCATATCTCTAGTTCATGATGCTTCTGGTTTTATCTTTCTTCCAGTGAATGGAGTGCCATAGAAAAAGAAATGGGTGATGGGCTACAGAGTGCTGGTCATCATATGGATGTGTGAGTACCTAGAAAACTTAACATAAACCTGAGGTGAACTTTAGTGGGGGAGTGTTAGTGACTTCTAGGCTTCTGTTTTTATCAGGTTTACTGGAATTTATATTATGCTGACTTAATCTCAAATGCACAGTTAGTTTAATATTTAAAAATTAGTCTTACGGGGCTGGGGTTGTAGCTCAGTGGTAAAACACTTATCTTGCATGTGTGAGAAACTGGGTTCTATTCTCAGCACCACATATAAATAAGTGAATAAAATAAATGTCCATCAACAACTTAAAAAAAATTTTTTTTAAAAAATGGGCTTGGATTGTGGCTCAGCGGTAGAGCGCTTGCCAAGCATGAGCAGGACCCGGGTTTGATCCTCAGCACCACATAAAAAAATAAAGGCATTGTGTTCTGTCCATCTACATCTAAAAAATAAATATTAAAAAAAAAATTAGTCTTGCTAGGCATGGTGGTGCATACCTGTAATTCCAGTGGCACAGGAGCCTGAGGCAGGAGGATTGCTGGTTCAAAGCCAGCCTCAGCAACAGCAAGGCACTAAGCAACTCAGTGAGACCCTGTCTTTAAAAAAAGAGCTGGGGATGTGGCTCAGTGGTTGAGTGCCCCTGAGTTCAATCCCTGGTCTCTCCCCAACCCCTGCCAAAAAAAAAAAAAATTAGTCTCATTCATATATTAAAGGAATAAAGATAAAAACCTGCATACTCATTTTGATATATGTAGAAATATTTATTTGACAAATTTCAACACTCATTTATAATAAAAATTCTCATCAAACTTGAAATAAAAGGGAATTTCTTCTGTCTGAAATTCATGTCTAGTGTTATACTTAGGTGGGCACAGTGGTACTTAGGTATAGTTCTAGCTACTTGGGAGGCTGAAATGGAAAGATCACTTGAGTCTAGGAGTTTGAAACTAGTGTGGGCAACATAGAGATACCCTATCAAAATAAATTAATAAGAGTGAAATACTGACGTTTTCTCCTAAGGTCAAGAACAAGGTATTCTATGCTCACCATTCCTAATAAACATTTTACTGCAGGTTTCACTCAGTGAATTGAGGCAAGAAAATTAAGTAAAAAGCATAAATATTGGGAAAAAGTAAAATTTCTTTGTTCACAGACAATAAGATTGATACTTAGAAAATCACAATAGATCAACCAAAAACCTACGGAACTAAAAACTGAATTTTAATAGGTGAGGATATCAGATTAATATATCAGAATCAATAGTTTTGCCAGGCGCTATGGTACATACCTGTAATCCCAGCAACTCCAGAGGCTGAGGCAGGAGGATTTCAGTTTAAGACAGGATTCAGCAATTTAGTGAGACTCTGTCTCAAAAGAACAATTTTTAAAAAGTGGGTGCTGGGTATATAGCTCCATTGTAGAACACCCCTGGTTTTAATCCCTGGTACCACAATTAGAAAATAAAAGTTTTAAAACTATATAGTTTATAATAGCATCAAAACATAATACTTATTGATTGATGTAATGAAAGATGTTGGAATACCTCTACACTGAACATAAAACATTGCCTGAAGAACTTAAAGAAGACCTAAATAATCATGTTCATGGATTAAAACATCCATTCTTCCCAAATTGTGGTCCTACTCAAAATTTCAGTGACTTTTCTATGGAGATTCTATGGACCTAGAATAGTCAAAACAATTTTGACAAAGAAAAAAACTAGAATATATTACCTATTTTTAAGATTTACTATAAAGCTATGTTGTAGGGTATTGGCATAAACAGAGCAATGGAACACAACTGACTCCAGAAATAATTTAAAAAAAAATTTTTTTTTTTTTTTTTGGTGCTGATGATGGAACTCAGAGCTTCACACATTCTAGGCAAACACTCTACCACTGAACTATATAACCTAGATCCACACTTCTATATACCATTTCAACATAATGATGCTAGAAAAACTGGATATCTATGTGGGGAAACATGAACCTTGAAACATATATCACATTTTATACAAAAATTAATTAAATTTGGATTATATATATAAGTTTAAAAACCAAAATTCTAGGTTTTAGTTGAAAATATTGGAGAATCTTGTTGCCACATTGGCATAAGCAAAGACTTCTTAAAGATTCATTAAAAGAAAAAAAATTAATGTTAAGTTGGGCTTTATGAAAATTTGAAATTACTGCTTACCAAAAGAGATATCAAACTGGGCCCAGTAGTACATGCTGTAATCCCTGCTACTCAGTAGACTGAAGCGGGAGGATCACAAGTTTAAGGCCAGCCTCAGCATCTTAGTGAGACCTGAAAATAAAATAAAAAGGCCTGTGGATATAGCTCAGCTAGGAAGGCCTTGGGTCCCCTCAGTCCCCAATACGGGGAGGTGGGGGGGCGGGGGGAAAGACCATTTGGAGAAGGAAAAAAGAGTGGGGAGTGAATGTTAAGTGGAGTACACTTTCAGTTGGACAGATGAAAAGTTTAGAATACTTGATAGTGATGGTTGCACAACAATGTGAAAGGATTTAATGCCACTGAACTCTAGATTTACAATTTGTTACAAAGGGCTGGAGTCAACAGTGCATGCCTTTAATTCCAAGGACTCAGGCCACCAAGGAGGAGGATTAGTAGGAGATCAGCCTGAGTAACTTAGCCAGACCCTGTCTCAAAATAAAAAATAAATGAGCTCGGGGTAGGCTGGGGCCATAGCCCAGTGGCAGAGCGCTTGCCTGGCATGTGAGGGGCACTGGGGTTGATCCTTAGCACTACATAAAAATAAAAAGATAAAGACATGCTGTCCATCCATCTACAACTATAAAAAAATTCTTTTTAATTAAAAAAGGAGCCAGGAGTGTAGCTCAGTAGTACTGCAGGGGGGGTAGGGAAAAAAAGATAATGAAGAGGCAAACCATAGATGGAGAAGAAGCATTTCTAACCATAATATATTAAAGAACTCCTACAACTCAGTTAAAAAAAAAAAAAAAGACAAAAAATAGATCTTAAATTTTTTCAAACAAAAAAGTGTTGTCAGGTGACTGCTATGTTAATTAGCTTGAATTAATCCTGGCACAGTGTGTACTTATATCAGAACATCACATTGTACACTGTAGTTACATATAATTTTAGTCATTTTTATCTTAAAGCTATGGTGGAGGCAAAAAAAAAAATTTTATATAAATAGGGCTTTCCTCTGGGCCATATTCAAGTTTACTGGCTATTTTTTTCATAAGCTTTCCAGCATTCTGTTAATTTAGCATTTCAGTATTTGCAAGAATTCAGGTTCATTTATTGACATGTTAAAAATTATTCTCAGTATAGATATCTTAAAGTCTTTACCATTTATTCTTCTTTGAGGATATGACATGACAGATTATCCCTGCATTATAATTTTAATCTTCAAGCCCTCAGCCTTATGGGTCCCCTTTTTTTGTTCATTTCTTAACATTAATTCTTCTAAAAGTATAGATTTAGATTTATGAACTAAAGCCAAATTTCCCTCTTCTTAATTAATTAATTATTTATTTATTTAAATTCTTCAAGTGCTCCTCTTTTTTTCTTCTGCTGGGGATCAAACCCAGGGCTTTGTGACAAGCACTGTACCACTGAGCTAGCCCCTAAGATTCTCTTGCTCTTGGGCTGGGGATGTGGCTCAAGCGGTAGCGTGCTCGTCTGGCATGTGTGTGGCCCGGGTTCGATCCTTAGCACCACATACCAACAAAGATGTTGTGTCCACCGAGAACTAAAAAGAAAATAAATATTAAAAATTCTCTCTCTCTCTCTCTCTCTCTCTCTCTCTCTCTCTCTCTCTCTCTCTCTCTCCCCTCTCTCACTCTCTCTTTAAAAAAAAAAAAAAGATTCTCTTGCTCTTAACAGTAGTTATTAAGACTTTGTCAGTTACATAGATAAAATTCCTCACAATAGTAGATACAGGTTTGTAATTACATAATATATATGTTACCTGCTTTTATAAGCCCCCCAAATATGTTGCTTTTCAAATGAACTTGAACATAGTTTTATTTTGTTTTACAACTTTGGTAAACGTGGTTTATTTGTATAGCTGAAATAGGCCTGGAAGCATAAACTATATTTATTTTCATGCTAAGGTATTAGAATAAATTCGAAAGATGCCTCTTATAATGACAGAGAAGCACTATATACACATAGCCCTTGTGTTTACAGAATTTACAGTGTAATCAGAAATAAAAACAGGTGAGACATTACTTTGATAAAATTTTAATTATAAATTGTTATTAAGAGATCAGAAATAAGCCCCAGCCCCAATTTCTATTATTTTCATTTATTTTTTCCCCTTGCAGCTTTTTGGTATTACTATAAATAGTTGCAACCAAAAACGTGTGTACCAATTATACCAAACTCATACTTTTTATGGATTTTATAGCCATTTTATAATCTCTTTGAACAAAAGATTCCAATAGAGGGGCTGGAGTTTTAGCTCAGTGATAGAACACTTGCCTAGCATGTGTGAGGCACTAGGTTCGATTCTCAGCACCACATGCAAATAAATAAATAAAGGTCCATCAACAACTAAAAAAGATTTAAAAATTAAAAAAAAAAAAAACAAGATTCCAGTAGATCAGGTTTTCTTTGTAAGAAGGACTATTTTTTATTTGTTTGTTTTATTTCTAAGTCTTTGCAGTTTGGCAAAATTCAGTAAAATTAGCATACCAATTACAAATTGCCATTAATGTTTCTAAATGATAATTTTCACTTTTCCTAATTTGTCACTGACAGGTAGTCAGTGGTCTGTGGATCATACTTTGAAAAACACTTTTTTAGAACGTTAATGCTTTGTGTCCCAGTGAAAATTACTCGTTTAATGCAGTGTTTTTAAAAACAGGTATGCATCTTCTATTGATGATATTTTGGAAGATGAAGAACATTATGCAGATCAGTTAAAGGAGTACCTTTTTTATGCAGAAGCACTACGGTGAGTAATTAATGAAAGTTCCAGATGCAGTCCTGTGATTGATCCTCACACTCTCATTGTGTTTGTGTAGAATACAGATAATAAGGTGCTTTTTAAATGAATTAATTTGGACTGGGGCTGTAGGTCAGTGGTGGAATGCTTAGGTCAGTGGTGGAATGCTTGCCTATCACATGTGAGGCATGGTGTTTGATCCTCAGCACCACATAAAAAGAAAGGTATTGTGTCCATCTACAATTAAAATAAATATATAAATGAATAAATTCATTCCCTCATATAGTGAATGAGTTCTTATTGTATTTTCTGTGTTGCAGAGTGCTAGGTGTAAAATTATAAGAGAAGGCCTGACCTTAAAACAGTGTAGCGATAAAACCTGCCAGTCTCAGGCATGTTCATCTGGGTATTTGTTTTTTCTACTTTCTCCAATTTGAAGATTGGGAGCAAAATACAGATGGAGTATTGTGTGGCACTTTCACTGGGTTGTATATTGCCATTTTTATTATGCATTTTTTCTCATACTTGTATCCCTTAGCTTAGTAGCTTTTAAAACTTTTTAATATCAAGGACATTGCTTCTGTTTTTATGGTATTTTTTAAAAATATTTTTTAGTTGTAGTTGACACAATAACCTTTATTTTATTTGTTTGTTTGTTTGTTTGTTTATGGTGCTGAGGATTGAACCAGGGCCTCGAACATGCCAGGCGGGTGCTCTACTGCTGAGCCACAACCCCAGCCCATGTTTTTATGGTATTTTCTTTGGAACCAACAGAATTCTCTGCTAGATAATCCTATTTGATTTTTTTTTTAATTACTGTATTTTTTTTTCTATTCAGTTTAGGGAAATTAATCATTTTTCTGGAAGAGGTGACTTTTGATCAGTTTCCCTATTGCAAAAAAGCAATGTAAGAATTCTGTTAGGAAAACAGAAAAGTAGTATAACTGTTAAGTAATTGGTGTTTAAAACACACATTGTTAGCTTTTTTCCTTTAGTGATTTCAGTAGCAGTCAGTTTCACCAAAGTATCTTCAAGTCACCAAGGAAAAGAAAGTTGCTGAATATAGTGGATTCTGTGCAGTTCCTAAAAATAATGATTAATGTATATTGACATGGCACATATAAGTGAGAAAAGTTGTAGAAACATTTGGAATGTGTGAACTTTGTAAATGCCTATCTAAATTCTAGAAGGAAGCCAGGCATGATGGCGCACCCCTATAATCCCAGCAGCTCAAGAGGCTGAGGCAGGAGGATCTCAAGTTCTAAGCCAGCCTCAGCAATTTAGTGAGACCCTCAGCAACTCAGCGAGACCCCATCTCTAAATAAAATACAAAAAAAGGCTCGGAGTGTGACTCAGTGGTTAATCACCTGTGGGTTTAATCCCTGGTACCAAAAAAAAAGAAATTCTAGAAGGCTATACATGAGTTGTGCCTGGATAGTAGGAGTGGGTGAAAAAGGATTCTTGACATTTTGATGTTGTTCATTTCTGTATTAGAATCCCTTTCTCTCTCACTCTCTCTCTTCCTCTAGTAAATGTCAGAACTAGTAAGGAATTGTGAATGCTTCCCTGTACTCCTGAAAAAAAAATTTTTTTTAACATGTTAAAGGAGAAGCCAGAAAAAGTTAAATGGCAGCACTATTTTCATCCCCAGGGCTGTGTGCAGGAAACATGAACTTATGCAGTATGACCTGGAGATGGCTGCCCAGGATCTAGCTTCCAAGAAGCAGCAGTGTGAAGAACTTGCAACTGGGGTGAGTATTTTTCTTTAGGTCTTTGATATTATTGTAGCAAGGCTCATGAGGAATCAGCTACAGTTACAATACACAGTATGCTTGTACCTTTTACAGAATAATTTGTAAGCAACTATATTGATTATTTAGTTTTCTTGATATAAGAAGATATCAGGCTCCGTGCGGTGGTGCACGCCTGTGATCCCAGCATTTTGGGAGTCTGAGACAGGAGGATTACAAGTTCAAAGCCAATCTCTGTAAGGTGAGGCACTAAGCAACTCAGTGAGTTACTTGTCTTTAAATAAAGTTGCCCGTCTCTAAATAAAGATTCAAAATAGGGCTGGGGATGTGGCTCAGTGGCCGAGTGCCCCTGAGTTCGATTCTCTATCCAAAAAAAAATAAAATAAAATTACAAAATAGGGGTTGGGGTGTGGCTCCGTAGTCAAGTGCCTGAGTTCAATCCCTGGTACACCCCCCGCCCCCCAAAAAAACATGTTCTGTATGATATTATAAGAATTTGTCAGGCCTGGTATGGTGGCACACACCTGTAATCCCAGCAGCTTTTGAGACTGAGGCAGGTGGATCACAAGTTAAAAGCCAACCTCATCAACTTATTGAGGCCCTAAGTATCTCAGCCAGACCCTGTCTCTAAATAAAGTATAAAAAGGGCTGGGGATGTGGTTCAGAGGTAAAGCACCCCTGGATTCAATCCCTGGTACCAAAAAAAGAGCGGGGGCGGGGGGGATTGGTCAGGTTTATTTGGAAAGGTATTTTATAGAAGTTTTAGTTTACTTTGAAAAATTTTACCCAATTAGAATCAATTTATCTCTCCTAACAAGGAGCTTTTTGTGTACTTTATTCTTTAATGCTTACAGTGCATACTTATAAAGAAAATGTTGTATCTTTTTCCTTTTTCTGTGTGTGTGTGTGTGTGTGTGTGTGTGTGTGTGTGTGTGTGTGTTTTGTTTTTAAACTGAGAATTGAACCCAGGGAACTCTTTCACTAACCTACATCCTCAGCCCTTTTTATTTTTTGTTTTAAGACAGGGTCTCCTTAAGTTGTTAAAGCCGACCTTCAACTTTCAGTCCTCCTGAGTTGCTGGGATTACAGATACGTGCCACCACACCTGGCCCAATATCGAATTGCATATACTTAGGTCATTTTTATAATCAGCTCTGTACTGTTCAGCTACTTCACTGAAATACATTAGCTCCTACGATGAGAGACATATTTTGGAAGTATTTGTGAAGCAATGATAGTGCCACTGTTTTCTCATTCACTTCATGGTTAACTAGTACTTGAGTGTTTTTTTTTAATATTTATTTTTTAGGAGAACACAATATCTTTATTTTGTTTTTATGTGGTGCTAAGAATCAAACCCAGTGCCCCATGCACGTTGGGCAAGCGCACTACCACTTGAGCCACATCCCCAGCCCCTAGTACTTTAGTTTTAAAAGTGGTTTTCACATAGATTATTCACTTGCTACATCTATGAAAAGTAATACATATGTGTAGGAAAAGATCTCTGACCATAAGCCATTAGATTAGGTCTTTGATTTATTCCTGAACTTATAGGAAGTCCCAAGACATTTTCAGTAAGTATGGTTCTCTGTTACTTCATGTGACGGGAAGTGCTTTCATTAACAAACTCCAGTGAGTAAGGAAATAGTAAAACAGCAAAGCTTTTTTAAGGTTGCCCTGTAATGCTTGGGTTTAGGCATCTTGTTCTAGTAATAGATTCTTATGTTTCAGGGTGAGATATGCAGATTTTACATTCTTTAGTTTGGTTTATTTCCATAGTTGCTTGTTGAATTTTATCTGTTTTGTTGTTGTTTGTTTTGTTTTATTTTTGTCAGAGTAATATTTTATTTTATTTTCTGTGATACTGGGGATGGAACCCAGGGTCTGTGCATGCTAGGCACTTTACCCCTGAGATATCCCTTTTTAATTTTATTTTTTCTTTTGAGAGTGTTTTGCCAAGTCTCAGGCTGACCTTGAACTTGAAATCCTCTTGCCTCAGCCTCCTGAGTAGCTGGAATTACAGATCTGTGCCACTAATTTCCTCCTTTTTGACATTTCTTTATTATTCCAGTATTAGAAATCATATTAGGAGTCCTGTGGTTATAAAGATTATGGTGCTTCTATCGAAAGTAGTAGGGAGAAATGGCCAATATTTTTTATTTCTGAGAGTGGAGAGCTATGAAATATACAAAACATAAAATTTACCATTTTTATATGCATTTTTAGTTGTAGATAGACACAATTCCTTTATTTTATTTATTTTTATGTGGTGCTAAGGATCAAACCCAGTGCCTCATACATGCTAGGCAAGCGCTCTACTACTGAGCTATAACCACAGCCCCAAGTTTATCATTCTTAACCATTTTTAAAGTGTATAGTTTAGTAGTACTAAATATTTTCGTATTGTTGTGCAAACCCATCTCTAGAGCTCTTTTCATTTTGCAAAGCTCTGTTCCCATTAAACAACTCCTCTTCTACTTCTCTGTAATTCCTGGAAACCACATTTGCTTTCTTTGACTATAATTTTGACTACTCTAGATATATCAATTTAAGTGGAATTATATAGTGTTTGTCTTTTATTTTTTGTAGTTGTGGATGGACATCATGCCTTTATTTATTTTCGCATGCAGTGCTAAGGATTGAACCCAGAGCCTCACACATACTAGGCAAGCACTCTGCCACTGAGCCACAACCCCAGCCCCATAGTATTTGTCGTTGACTGGCATATTTCACTTAGCATAATGTTCTCTAGGCTCATTTGTATTGTAGCACATGTGATAGTTTCCTTCCTTTTTAAGGCTAAATAATATTCCACCAGGTATATATATCGCACTGTCTATTCTTCGGTTTCTATTTTCTTTTAGACTGTGAGGACATTCTCTTTGAAGGGAATGACTACCAAGCTCTTTGGTCAAGAAACTCCAGAGCAAAGAGAAGCCAGAATCAAGGTGTTAGAAGAACAAATAAATGAAGGAGAACAACAGCTAAAGTCTAAAAATTTGGAAGGCAGGTAAAAATTCTGAGAAGTTCAACCTGGACTACCATTGGATTATTTATTTATTTAATATTATTTCCCAGCTTCATTGACCCCTCTGGATACAGCCTGTTCCTCTAAAATGTAGTCATTACATTTCTAAGAAATTTAAGTTATCAAAAAAATCATGTTATAGAAACATTTATATTAGTGTGGGGGGAAAAGGAAGAAAACATGGGGTTTCAAGTTCATAATATTACTTTTGTAGACTTCCTAATTTCTATTCTTGGCACATTCTCTCTGCCCTCTTGCTCCATTTAGCAAAAAGCCTGATCATCTTCAGTACCCAGCTTAAGGGTTATTTCACTGTGAAGCTTTCCCTTATCTTCTCAGGCGATCTTAGCACTTGATTCCTGACGCTGAAGCATGGCAGCAGTTCTGTGTTGGGTGGTTGGTTGTTCTGTGTAGCTCTCCCTGGATAACTTCAAAGTTAAGGACTGTATCTTACATTTTTTTGTTCTTCAATACCTTGCATAATGTTTGACATGTAATTAATCTGTAAATATTTCTAGAAATTTAGTTCTCAGGTCTGCTATCACTGTTTAGTTCATTTTCTTTATTGTTTTCATCTGACAGTCAGTCAGTAAAATGTACGAAGGCAGACCAAGAGTGTATTATTGGCTTACACCAAATAAGTCAAAGTGAACTTTCATGAATTGAAAAGGAAAGTGCCTATGAGCATTTAAAATTTTTTTCAGACAGGGTCTCACTGTGTTGCCCCAATGGTCATGAACCCCTAGGCCACATAGCTTGGATGGTAGCTGTGTACCTCTGTACCCAGCACTATTTTTATTTTTTGGTACTGGGGATTGAACCTAGGGGTGCTTAACTACTGAGCCACACCCCTAGCCCTTTTTATTTACATATCTTTATTTTATTTTTATGTGGTGCTGAGGATCAAACCCAGTGCTTCATGCATGCTAGGTGAGCACTCTACCTTTGAGCCACAACCCCAGCCCTATAACCCTTTTTATTTTGAGACAGGGTCTCACTCAGTTACCTAAGCTTAGCTAAGTTGTGATGGCTAGCTTTGAACTTGGAATCCTCCTACTTCTGCCCTCCCAAGCCACTGGGATTATAGGCGTGTGACACTGCACCTGGCTGTGCAGTTAGAATTTTTAAAACCCTAGATGTTATTTAAACCATGTACATGCTGAATGTGATTCATAATCCATCTCGTCAAGAGCCTGTGTTTGCCAAGCACTGTGTCACACACTTGTAATACCAGTACTTAGGAGGTTGAGCCAGAAAGATTTCAAATTCAAGGCTAGCCTGGGCAACTTATTGAGACCCTGCCTCAAAAATAAAGTATGTGTGGTGGGACTACAGATGGAGCTCAGTGGTAAAGCTCTTGGCTAGCATGCATGAATATGCCCTAGGTTTAGTCCCTAGTGGAAGAAAAAAAAGGTGTATTTTTTCCAGTGAACCCAGGAAGACACTTCATTGTGGCATCTGTAGGACTTGTGAGCTGATTCAGGGAGCCAATCTATATCTGTTTTTTTTTTTTGTTTTTGTTTTTTACACAATACCTTTATTTTGTTTATTTATTTTTATGTGGTGTTGAGGATCAAACCCAGGGCCTCGAGCATGCTAGGCAAGTGCTGTACCACTGAGCCACAATCCCAGCCCCTACATCTGTTTTAAAGGAATAATTTGTGAACAAAATGTAGTTACTAGAATGTAGATGAGTTATATCTCTGACTTTTCCCCTCACTATAATTTATAGGAAAAGGAAAAATAGAACTGTCTTATACAAGCAATAACTTTGGTTTTGATGTAGCCAATTAAAAACCATCTCTGAAGAGAATGGTTAGTTGAATTTATAGTGTACAGTCTATTTATTTTATTATTATTTTTTTCTGTGTGGTGCTAGAGATGGAACACAGTACTTTGTGTATACCAGTTAAGTGCTCTATCACTGAGCTACATCCCATCCCATGTCTATTTAATTTAAATAAGAATACTAATAACTTTATCTTTTATTTCAGAGAATTTGTGAAAAATGCATGGACTGATATTGAACGATTCAAAGAACAAAAGAACCGTGACCTAAAGGAGGCCCTCATAAGTTATGCTGTCATGCAGATCAGCATGTGTAAAAAGGTAGGTTTGAGTTCTGCAAAAATAATGGCTACGTTCACAAGTGCTTACACATTTCTATAAATTCTCTTGTTTGGCCCCCAAAAATATTTTTTTCATTCTTCTTTCTAAAACTTTTCCTATTTTCTCTACTTAATTTTGAAGAAAGATTGTAATTAAAAAGGTCAGTTATTATTTCCACTTTATAAATAAACTCTCAAATCTATATCCCCCATTTATAACTTGTATCTGAAAATATGTACTGACAGTATAACTTTGATTATATGATGTTCTTGACAGTGCAGTAAAATATCATTCCTAATAATAATACCAAAAGAAAAAAAAGAAGGGATGTTTTCTGTTTTATTCTTTTTTTGGGTACCAGGGATTGAACTCAGAGGCACTCAACCACTGAGCCATATCCCCACCCCTATTTTGTATTTTATTTAGAGACAGGGTCTTGCTGAGTTGCTTAGTGTCTCATTTTTTGCTGAGGCTGGCTTTGAACTCACAATCCTCCTGCCTCAGCTTCCCAAGCCACTGAGATGACAGGTGTGTGCCACTTTGCCTGGCTCATGTTTTATTTCCTTGCCTAAATAGAATAGATTTTTATATATGAAAATGGATAATGTCCTTTTGTTTAGAATTAAGTGCCACAAGTCAAGATCAACATCAGTTTTTCTTGTATAAATATCAGTGTCTGTATTTTATATATTTTACTTGGGTATTTTTTTATTTATATATATATATATATATATATATATATATATATCATCATTATAATTTCAGCTATTCAAAGTGTTGATTGAATATAATCCAAGTGTTGATTGAATATAATCAGGTGACTGAGTCGTAGTAGTAATAAAGTGAAATAAAAACTGAATGAAGTATTTTAAAAGTAAACAGAACTTCTAAGTGTTTTTTGGTCTATCTTTTCATTGGCAATCTGTCCAGTTTATTGAATGAAGTAGGCTAAAGCCTTTAAAAAACAATTTTTCAGTCTATAGAGTTTTAAAATTAATTATTATAAAAATAACACATGCCCATTGCAAAAATGTCAAATAATTCAGAAGCATGTTAAGTAAAAATTCTCCTCTACCTCCCCCAAATCCCTTTATGTGTATTATTCTAGATATTTTTGGATATATATACAATTATTTAGAAAATATACACAAAAACAGGATTGTATTATATACATTAGTGTATAGTTTTTCTCTTTCATTTGATGTCTGATGGACATCTAACTTTGACAGTACATGAGATCTATCTTATTCTAACAGTGAATGCTATTATATCTAGTTACTTATCCAGCCAATCTGAGACATTTTAAAGATGTTTTGTTTTTATTTATCTGCCTTTTGTATCCCACTAAGGAGGAATGAAACTAAAATTTTTTTCTATTGTTTGAAGCCTTGGTGAATATTGATATACTTTAATGCTTAAGTATTGAAGAAAACATTCCTCTCTCATAAATCAATTATTGTAGGATATCTTATTGAAAAAAATTCCTTTGTTTTTATCTCTTGGTTAGGTTTTACTACTATATCTTTATAACCATGCTTTTTTTGTTAAGGCATATTTGGATTATCTATAGCTTTGTGTTAAGTAGTGTACCAGAACCATGAGAGGGATTTCATAATTTAGAACATGATCAGTTTTTAGACAATAATTAACTTAATCATTAAATTATTTAATTATAAAAATTAGTTTTGTCAATAAAAATTTTGTTTAAATATTACTTTGAATAAAACTGCCAGAAAACTTGTTTGATTTACTAGTAGAAACAATAAGAGTATGACATGAGTAAGAGTTTATGGTTGAACCTTGAAAACTCAGTTACAGAAGTTCTTTTTCTATTTTGGAGATAAGCTCATTTAAGAGATTCTCTTACATTATCAGAAGCATTAGATATTTCCTTATGTTAGCTATTTACTGGACTTGTTAGTTAACTTAAAAAAGCAAAACTTAGTATGCACTAAACCAAATATGTGGGATTTTAGAATCTTTCCAGAATCACATTTTAAAGATACTTTTTTTTTTTTTAAGGGAATTCAAGTTTGGACCAATGCTAAGGAATGCTTTAGCAAGATGTAATCCTATGAAAAGACTTTTTCTTCAATCAAAGTGCCCCAAAACAAAGCACAAGTAAATAAAAGAAATTTTAAGTTGCTACCCTGTATACTTAAAAATATACAATAAGTTGAATCAGTTCAGCTTTATTTTAACTGATTATAGTTGTGTTCCTATAGCACAAAAATGATGTATTTTAATCAAGATTAAATATTATAATTTGAGGTTTTGGGGACTGGTGCTGATTCCAAAAAAAGTTAATTTAATAATATATACCAACAGATTATTCATCAGGCTTCTGAACCAATGATTGAACGTTAAGGCGTTAGTTAATTTCTAGACGTTCCTTTCAATGCCAACTCTTTCAGATCTGTTCATGCAGGAAGTTCTTTTCCTAAGATTGGATTCCTATATTTACTTGGTGAAACCCACTAACCTGTCATAAGGGGGCATTTTCTCTTGCCTTATAGTTGAGCTGTTTGGTTTGACAAAGCTCAGCAGAAATTTATTGTGAAATCTAGGTTTTTCTTCCACATTTGTTGATGCCCCTGTAACGCATCATACACTAGAAAATGCCTTCAGTTTGTGTTTTACCAGAATTTTGATACTGGTCAGAAATTTTATACTGCCAACAAATAAGTCTCAACTTCTCAGATATAGAGTGGAATACATTCTTTTGTCCAGGAATTGCTATATAGAAAATTTTAATTGAGTAGAAGTATTCTCAACAATTCTTAACCTCAGTCATGAGCCCAATTTCCTTTGCTTGGCTCTCTGCACATGGCATTTCAGGGTACAAGATGTAGCATTTCCATGTATAAGATAAATGTGGTCAACACATGAGCTCATACCTTTATCATTAACAGCCTTCATTTCTATTGCTTGGCTATAATTTTTGTAAAGATAAATTATATTGCTTTTTTTATGTATGTTTGTGGTATATGTTCAGAAGCCAAGCACCCTCATTTTCGTAGCTTTGCAGAATCTTAAATGTGTACTCATTATTTCTAATGATGTTTTAAAAAATCCCCATACCATTCAACATTTGACTTTTTTACATGTTTAAAATGTTGCTGGATTTTTGTGCTGTTTGCCAAACTTATACAATAAATAAATGAAGTATTGTGCTGAGTTTCAGAGGTTTTTTTGTTTGTTTGTTATTTTAAAAAGATGATCCATGTACATTAATATGTGATGATCTGTGGAAATAATATGCCATGTTGTACTTTAAAGTGTTTAATTATATTAAATGTGTTTTATACCCTGCCGAAGTCTGGCTTGGCACAAATCAGGAGCCACTTGTCAAAAAGAAACTAACTTTATTTTTAGAACTACAAACGCCAAACAAAACAGCTCCAGGGAAAAACCCTCAGAGCCCAACTGCCACCACCGGCTTCCACAAGCCTCTCTCCCCCACACCAGCCTCTCAACCTCCCACAATCCTCCTCCTCTTGAGGCCGATTGGCTGGGTTGCGTGGGCAGAGCCAAAGAAGTCACCCAATGAGCAGCTCCGTGGAGGAGCCAATCAGCTAGATGTTGCTGGGGCAGCTGTGAGCCAATCATCAGCTGGCAGTCTGAAGGGCAGGGAAACAGCCCAATGAACATCACCGCAGAGGAGCCAATCAGCTAGATGTTGCTGGGGCAGTCTGAAGCTTGCTGGCAGCTGGAAGTTTGCTGGGGCCCCTTTGGCTGTGGCTCTCAACATCTCCCCCTCTCTGTTTAAACAACAAGCATGTGGCTTATGGACCGTGCCTGCCTTAGGTTGTCCAATACATATGGTCCTTACCCGTCTTCGGATGAGCTGACCTCAGGGCGTCAGCCTCCTGTCTTAGGTTGGTACCATTGTAATTGGATCTTACCCGTCATTGACTACCGGTCCAGTACAGCCACACCTGTGGAGAGGTCTCAGCGGGGGGGGGGGGGGTGAGGTTCTTTGCCTCACCTCTGTTGACCCCCAAATTTTAGCTGAATGATCATGACAAGCAGAAGGGAGGAAGATATACCAAGTCAATTGACGGCTCCTTTTGGGAAAATTGTACCACCGATGATATCATCAGCAAAAATACCCCAACACTACCACAAGTCGCTGCACCAACAGATAGTTCACAATGCATACAAATGACACATAGTTCTGTAAGCAGTTCAGTGCAAGTTCTGTAAGCAGTTCAGTGATGGCTATTGCAGAAACTGTAGATTAGTTTTTTCTTTGTCTTCACCGGCACAGGGATGAAGATAGGAATTCTGGCAATAATGACTAAAGAAAAAATTAGGTAACATTCCAGAAGACACTAAAAGAAAACAATTTTCTTAACAATTTATATTATCTTCATCGGCACTGGGATGAAGATAGAAATTCTGGCAATAATGGCTAAAGAAAAAATTAGGTAACATTTCAGAAGGCACTAAAAGAAAACAATTTTCTTAACAATTTACATTATAGTGAAGAGAATTATTAAATATAATGAAAACGAAAGGTGAGAGTAAACAAACAGATCTGTTAACCTCCTTTTTTGTTTACATATTAAAACAATTCTTAACAGTTATTTACCCAATTTAAATTAAACCATTTAAATCACGTGAATAAAAAAAAATATTTGGATCCATCTTTTCATGAGCGCTCATCATATATGATATATGGAAATACGTACATTGGACATACATAAATTCAAACATATAACACAAAACACAAGTGTGCACACATAATATAATACATACAACACATAACATAATAGTAAAGGCCTTATAACTTTTTACAGGTAAAATCTCTATTGCAATGTTTAAAAACTCTATAGTCAAAAAAAAATAGAACTGATCAGCAAAACATTAACCTAGGTCTGTATGAGCTCAAAAAAATAAAATAGAACTTCATGATATGGGAAAGGGCAATAATAAAATAGATATTGAAAAAAGCATCCTGGTTCTGTCGCAGATGTAAGGATAGCCAAATTGGAGTTTTGGATATCAGCTATTATGGATTTGAGCTAAATCATCTTCTTTTTGGTCTGTAGAAATCGCTTTAGTTAATCTCTCTGGAATCCAAATCGGCTGCTGTTCTCTCTGTGGAAACACAAAAACAGACCCCCGACTCCAGACAATCACTGGGTCAGGATTTTAGTTAATCTCTCCGGAATCCAAATCAGCTGCTGTTCTCCCTGTGGAAACACACAAACAGGCCCCCGACTCCAGACAATCACTGGGTCAGAACCTTGGTTAATCTCTCTGGAATCCAAATCGGCTGCTGTTCTGGGTCAGAACCTTGGTTAATCTCTCTGGAATCCAAATCGGCTGCTGTTCTTCCTGTGGAAACACACAAACAGACCCCCGATTCCAGACAATTACTGGGTCAGGACCTTTCCATTGTCCTGTTAGAATATCTTTCCAAAGTACCTTGGGCTTATGTACATTTTTTGGACACATATGCCTTTCTGCAGCACTAAGTCCTGATGAATCCAAATTTAAAAAGTTTAGAGTAAAAAGCGTTATTTTAAGTTTATCTTTGGGGAATATATACCCCTTCCCAATTCCATCTTTTTGCTTTAATAAGTACATTTTAATAGTTTGATGAGCTCTTTCAACTATGCCTTGACCCTGTGGATTGTATGGGATTCCTGTTATATGAGTAATGCCAAATGATGAGCAAAATTGTTTAAAAGAAGTAGACGTATAACCAGGGGCATTATCTGTTTTTAACTGTTTTGGAATGCCCACAGTGGCAAAATTTTGTAAGCAATGAGCTATAACATCTTTAGTTTTTTCACCGGCATGAAGGGAGCCCATCAAAAATCCAGAAGAAGTATCAACTGTAACATGCAAATATTTTAATTTTCCAAATTCTGGCAAGTGTGTGACGTCCATCTGCCAAATATGGTTAGGCATCAATCCTCTAGGATTGACTCCAAGATTAACTTGTGGTAAAAAGGTCACACAATTTTGACATTGTTTTATTATTTGTCTAGCTTGTTCCTTAGTTATTTTAAAACGCTTTTGTAAAGTATTAGCATTGACATGGAATCTTTCATGAAAATTTATAGCTTCTTCTAGTATAGAGAAAATATGTATGTCACGTGTAGTTTTATCTGCTAAATCATTGCCCAAACTAAGGGCTCCAGGCAATCCTGTATGTGCCCTGATATGTCCTATAAAGAATGGATCTTTTCTGTCCCAGATTAAACTTTGTATAGTGGAAAACAAAGAGAAAACAGTAGAAGAAGGGGAAATTCTACCAGCATCTTCAAGGGATACTATAGCATTAACTATATACTGGCTATCAGAAAATAAATTAAATACAGAATCTTTAAACATCACAAAAGTTTGTAATACTGCATTAAGCTCTACCTTTTGAGCTGATTGTTTGGGTACTAAAAATGTAAAAGTTTGATTAGGTGTAATTATTGCTGCTGTACCATTATTTGACCCATCAGTGAATATATTTGGAGCATTCATGATAGGTGTTTTTCTTGTCATTTTTGGAAAAATTACAGGATGCAATGACCAAAAAGACAATAAAGGATTAGATGGTAAGTGGTTATCAAATGAAACATTAGATTTGCACATTATTATTGCCCAAGTATTTAACTCATTAGCTAATTCATCAATTTGATTCATAGTATATGGAGTAATAATTTTATGGGGAGAAATTCCAAACACTGCCTTTGCTGTTTTTATTCCTTTGAGTATTAATTGTCCTACAGCCTCAGGATACCTAGTAAGAATAGTGTTAGGAGAATAAGATAAATGTATCCATAATAATGGACCTTCTTGCCAAAATACTCCTGTAGGAATATATTTTGTTGGTAGTACAATAAATAATAAAGGCAAACTTATATCAATTCTATCCAAATGCATATTTTCCATATATGTTTCAATGATTTTTAATGCCTTTCTTGCTTCAGGCGTTAACATTCGGGGTGAATTTGGATCTGATGGACCTTTTAGGATATCAAATAAAGGTCCCAATTCTCCTGTTGGAATACCTAGATAAGGCCTTATCCAATTTATGTCTCCTAATAACTTTTGAAAGTCATTAAGTGATTTGAGTTGATCAACTCGTATTTGAATTTTTGGTGGACGGACCATGGTTGAGGATAATAGAACTCCTAAATAATTAATTGGAAAATTTAATTGTACTTTATCTATTGCTATCTCTAGATTATAATTTTTTAATAAGTTTGTAAGTGTGGCATAACATTCTAGCAATGTGTTTTTAGCTTTGTGTGCCAATAACACATCATCCATATAGTGAAATATTTGTAGTTCAGGATTTTGATTTCTAAGTGGCTGGATTACTTTGTTAACATAAATTTGACACATAGTTGGGCTGTTAGCCATCCCTTGAGGGAGTACTTTCCATTCATATCTCTGATCAGGACCTTCATGATTTAGTGCAGGGATAGTAAATGCAAAACGTGGACTATCCTCAGGATGAATTGGAATTGAAAAAAAACAATCTTTAATATCTATAACTAAAACATACCAAGTTTTTGGCAAAGCAGACAATTGAGGAATCCCCGATTGAGCAGGTCCCATAATGACCATTTCATTGTTAATGGCTCTTAAATCTTGCAGTAATCTCCATTTACCAGATTTCTTTTTGATGACAAAAATGGGAGTATTATGGGGAGATACAGAAGGTTGTATATGTCCTTCCGCTAATTGTTGTTTGACCAGATCATGGGCTACTTGTGTCTTTTCTTTAGTCAAGGGCCACTGAGGAACCCATACTGGTCTTTCTGATTTCCATGTAATTTTTATTGTCTCAGTGGCCCTTTGTGAAAATCCAACCCATGTCTGTCTGTTCCTTGATCTATTTGTATTGGTGCTGCTATACATTGTTCTTGTCTTTCTAATCTTTTTCCTTTCCTAAAACCTTGTCTAGCCATAATAGTGGGTGCATTTTGATTGATATTATTTGTTAATGTCAAACCTAATTGATCTAAGACATCTCGTCCCCATAAATTTACGGGAAGATAATCCAATACATATGGCTGTATAGTTCCTTCACATCCTTCAGGATCCTTCCAATCTAATAGCATTGCACTTCTATCGGGATTAGTCGCCACTCCTAGGCCTCGAAGCGATTGAGTGGCTTGTTGTAATGGCCAATGTTTTGGCCATTCTTGACGAGAGATGATGCTAAGATCTGCACCTGTATCCAGTAGCCCATTAAATTCATGTCCTTGAATATTTAGTTTTAGCATGGGTCGAGAATCTAAATTTAAAGAAAGCATAGCCCAATCTACACCTGTGGAGCCTAATCTCTTGGAACCTCTTTCTACAACATGACTGGAAAATTTATCATGTAGGCTTGGTATTATTAGTAACTGTGCTATTCTATCTCCTGGTGAAATTACTGATATACCCTTTGGAGAACTGGCTATAATTTTTATTTCACCTTCATAATTGGAATCAATTACCCCAGGACTTATCAAAAGTCCTTTTAGAGTAGAAGAGCTGCGTCCCAATAATAAGCCTACTGTTCCTTTGGGAAGAGGTCCTTTTACCCCTGTGGGAATGATTTGAACTCCCATCTCTGGAGTTAGTACTGATTTGGTGGAGGCGCAGATGTCCAACCCTGCGCTCCCTCTGGTTTGTCTGATGAGGGATCTGATGTGCTGGGCACTACCCTGATGGGGTTGCTGGGGTTGCTGGGTTCCTCCAGTGCTCCGTATATTTGTGGTTTGGGGCCCCGGAGCATTGGGGCCCCCTGTCCATTTTTTGGCAACGGAGCCTGATGCCTTTGTCCACGATATTGTGGATAAACACCTTGTCCTTGTTCGTTTTTTGATAATGGAGTACCCTCTATGGTGGTTTGAGGACGGTATTCATTAGCCCAATATAATGGAGTACCCTCTATGGTGGTTTGAGAACGGCATTCATTAGCCCAATGTCTCCCTCTACGGCATCGTGGGCAAATACCCGGTATTCTACTTGTTTGATACCTAGTTTTGTTAAACCCTCCTCCTATGGGGCAATTCCTTTTAAAATGTCCTGTTTGTTGACAATTGTAGCATGTTCTTGGCCTGGCATCTAAAGCCTGTTTTACTGCAGCTGCCACAATTTGCCCTTGTTCATTAATGTCTCTGGCATCCAAAACCTGTTTTACTGCAGCTGCCACAATTTGCCCTTGTTCATTAATGTCTCTGGCATCTAAAGCCTGTTTTACTGCAGCTGCCACAATTTGCCCTTGTTCATTAATGTCTCTGGCATCTAAAGCTTGTTTTACTGCAGCTGCCACAATTTGCCCTTGTTCATTAATGTCTCTACATAATTTAATATATGTGTTTAAATCTTCCTGTTTCCATGGTCTAATGATATCTCTACACCAACGATTCGCTTGGTCATAAGCCAGTTGTTTTATAAATGGCATTGCTTGTTCTGTATTCCCAAAAACTCTGGTAGCTGTTTGAATAAGCCTATCTACAAATTCAGCGTAAGGTTCATTAGCTCCTTGTATTATCTTAGATAATTGACCTTGTAAACCT
Organism: Ictidomys tridecemlineatus; assembly: GCF_052094955.1. Lineage (NCBI taxonomy): Eukaryota > Metazoa > Chordata > Mammalia > Rodentia > Sciuridae > Ictidomys > Ictidomys tridecemlineatus. The sequence goes on from NC_135479.1 coordinate 143,124,527, forward strand.
CCAGGTTCTTGTAAAGACTTCCATGCCCTAACTGCATCTACAGCAATTTGTAAATATACACCAGGATCATATGCAAGTTGTTGCTGCCGATCCTCATAAGGTCCCTTTCCTAACAACATATCTAGATTTCTCTGAGGATAACCAGCTGCTGCATTTCGACTAGCCGTCTCCTTGCAAAATTCCTCATTGGCAACCTTCCATAACAGGTATTGTCCTCCATTTAGCACAGCTTTACACAAACTAGCCCAATCTGCTGGCGTCATGCTTAAGTTGGTAATGGATTCGACCAAGCTTACAGTGAAGGGTGCTTGAGGACCATAGGTTGCTACAGCCTCTTTTAGCTCCTTCACTGATTTGAAATTTAAACCCTGGTAAGTTCGCTGCCCTCCTACCTCAAATACAGGGCATACTTGAGATCCTGTCTCAGGATCCAAACTATCAACTGCGGGGGTTGGGAGTCTCTTAGCATATGGAGGTGGTGCTGTTGATTGGACACTTATGCCCTCTGGTGATAGAGTGCTGTTAGTAGCAGTCTCCTGTAGAGGTGGCGCTGTTGGTTGAACACTTATGCCCTCTGGTGATAGAATGCTATTAGTAGCAGTCTCCTGTAGAGGCGGTGCTGTTGGTTGGACACTTACGCTCTCTAATAAAAGGGTCTTATTAGCAGTCTCCTGTTTTAAATTTTCCCCTGATAGATTTTTCTGCTCTAAACTTTCTTCCTCTGTCTCACTATCTCGAAAGACCTTCTCTTTCACTTGAATCTTTTCCTCTTTCTGACTAACTTGAGAGACTTCCTCTTCTACTTGAATCAATATGTCTTCTTCTTCCTCTACCTCTGTCTGAACTGAAGGCTTTGGACTAAGCAAACTAGATACCAACGTCCACAATGACAATGTGCCAACTGGCAGAGTCCCTGGGTTGTTCTTTTCTATTCTTTTTAAATCTTCACCATGATGGTTCCATTGTGATATATCTAACAGCTCCTCCTTAAAAAGCCATGGGCTATATTCTTGTATTACATCAACGTATGCCCTGACTGCTCTTGATTTTACTGGGAAGCTTCCTTCCTCTAACAATTTACTTAACACTCTTTCGGTTTGTTTTTTACTAATTGCTGATCCCGTATTTCTACTATAATACAACCCAACAAGATGACGCCAAACAAAACCGAGACAGAAGTCACCCAATGAGCAGCTCCGTGGAGGAGCCAATCAGCTAGATGTTGCTGGGGCAGCTGTGAGCCAATCATCAGCTGGCAGTCTGAAGGGCAGGGAAACAGCCCAATGAACATCACCGCAGAGGAGCCAATCAGCTAGATGTTGCTGGGGCAGTCTGAAGCTTGCTGGCAGCTGGAAGTTTGCTGGGGCCCCTTTGGCTGTGGCTCTCAACATACCCAAATGCTGTTTTAAAAAAAAATCCTGTGATGAGATCTGATTTTTAAAAATTTTTTTCCTCCCCAGTACTGGGGATTGAATTTTGGGATGCTTTACATAATTAGTATGTAAAGCATCCCAAAATTCAACCTTTTTTTATTTTTTGTTTTGAGACAGGGTCTCGGCTAAGTTGCTTCAAACTTTAAATCCTCCTGCCTCAGCCTCCTTGAGACTCTGGGATTACAAATTTATACTGTCATGCCTAGCTTACTTTTCTTTTTTTAAATAAAATTGGTAGAAGCAAACGTCATCTGCAGGTATATACTTTTGAATCCACTGAATTGTATCATCTCTTGACTAGTGAAATGACATACCTTCCCACTTGGCATTTAAAAATCAAAAGCCTGGACCTAGGGATGTAACTCAGTAGTACATTATTTTCCTAGCATACACAAGTCCTGGGTTTAATACCTAACCCTGCAAAAAGCATTTCTAACTAACTTAAGACTAAACATAAAGTGTATTAGATTTTTTTCTGTTAGCAGACCTGATTTGACCTATAGTTTTAAAAGATAAATTAGAGCTGAGTACAGAGGCATACACCTGTAGCCTTAGCTACTCTAGAGGCTAAGGCAGGAGAATTGCTTGAGCCCAGGAGTTGGAGACCAGCCTGAGCAATATAGCAAGGCCCCATCTCAAAAACAAAATAACAGATAGTTTATCTTCTCTAATACACACACACACACACACACACACACACACACACGATACCAAAACTAAAAGTAAAAAAAATTAGTGTAAGTGTTTATAACAAAGGAGAATTTAATCTAGACAATGTACTAGTGTTGCTGTTGGTATGTTATAGTTAAAACTTTAAAATGGGCTGGGGTTGTGGCTCAGCAGTACCACATGGGAGGCCCTGGGTTCAATCCTCGGCACCACATAAAAATAAATAAATGAAACAAAGGTTGGGGCTGGGGTTGTGGCTCAGTGGTAGAGTGCTTGCCTAGCACTTTCGAGGCCCTGGGTTCGATCCTCAGCACCACATAAAAATAAATAAGTAAAATAAAGGTATTGTGTCCAGCTACAACTAAAAACTAAACATTAAAAACAAAGGTAATGGGCTGGGGATGTGGCTCAAGTGGTAGCGCGATCACCTGGCATGCGTGCGGCCCGGGTTCGATCCTCAGCACCACATACCAACAAAGATGTTGTGTCCGCCGAGAACTAAAAAATAAATATTAAAAATTCTCTCTCTCTCTCCTCTCTCACTCTCTCTTAAAAAAAAAAAAAAGTTTAAAAATAAATAATAAATAAAGAGCATCTCTAAAAAAAAAACAACAAAGGTATTGTGTTCAACTACAACTAAAGATAAAATATTAAAAATTTTTTTAAAAAATTAACTGAAGTCATATTTAACCTAAATTTACATCCAAAAACTTGAGTACAGATGAATGAGTCAGTGGTAAATTACAACATAGCATTCAAAACCAGAACCAAGGGTTCTTAACATTCAAGCATCTCTAGAGTAAACACATGAAACCCAGTTTGAGATGGAGTGAAAAAAATCAAGAGTTATGTAACAGGAGTATGAGGCTTTTTAGATCCTTATAATATTCTTTAGATTCTTATGTATACTCCTCTACGGGTATATTTACTGAAACACTAGAAAGTTTTCCCTAAGAAAAGAATTAGAAATTTCTTTCAAGGTTGAGTAAACCAGAGAAATAAACAAGTAAAAGACTAAATCAGTAATTGTATTTGCTTCCTAAATTATGTAGCTTAAAATATTTATATATTTGAAAAAAAAAACCAGAGAAAAATTTTTAAATCTAAGTAAGAAGAAATATTCAAGATAAATGTAAAAATCAATTATATTGAAAACTGATTAACAAGTATTACAAAGCCAAAAGTTGGTTCTTTGAGGTTAGTAAAGTTAAACCCCTAACAAAACTGTAAAAAAAAAAAAATAGTAAAGCACAAATCACCTATATTAGGAATGAAATAGAAGACGGTATTATAGCTTTTACAAGACATTGAAAGGATAATGAGGAAATATTATAAACAACTTTAAGCCAATAAATTAGATGAAATCAGCAAGTTCCTTAAAAAACAGAGCTTACTTTGCTTTATTTCACCATATAATAATCACCACCACATAATTGTCATACCCTGTTTTTTCAGTCCAAAAATTGGTTTATAACCTTTCATCATATAATTGTTGCATAGTGAAGTTCTGTTCTTCACAATGCTTAACAGGTGAACAGCAATAATATATTCACAGCAGTGGTGTGTGAATGCACGTTGGTCTTCTCCTGCACTATGAGCCCTAAGCCTAGAATTCCCGGTGCATGCCACATCAATATATATCCAAAAGCTGATTTGTGTGGTTTCTATAGAGCACTGCAATACTAGAGGTAAACACATTAAACACATCTTATGAGTGGCACTGAGTATAGCACATCAAATAATAAAACCAACGATAGTGCCACAGAATCTTTAGACAGAGAAGATTAAATTTTGTAAGTCCATACTTTATTTTCTCAAATGCAGTGTTTCAACTGTAATGAACAAATTAATGACAACTAATCTTTAACTTTGTTTTTTCCACACCAGAAAAATGTTTGCTAAACTACCATGCAGAAATGATAAAGAGTTGATTCGGAGTATCCAGTCTTAATGTATATTCATGCATCCTAATCTTACACAAGACAGTTGAGAAATAAATGGTTAACCACATAATGGTTGCACCCCACTTTTTTGCCAAAAAAAAATTGGCATAAAAATCTATGACAATTCTGCAGTGAAATACAATATAATAACTTACATAGATGAAATAGAAAATCTCATAGTCATATAACAAGGAAATTTATTATTAAAAATCTTTCTACAAAGAAAATTCCAGGTCCAGATGGCTTCATTGGTGAGTTCTGTCAAGCATTTAAGAAAGGAAAAGGAGTGTTCACAAAAATTTGGAAAATAAAAATATGAATGGTTGCTAGTTGACAGCAAAATTGTAGGAGCTGAAATTTAAGTGCCTGAAGCTGAGGATACTAATGAGAAGCTAGTTTTCCCAAGAAAATCCCAGAAAGACTCAGAAATTGGAGGAAACAGGTATATTGGCAAGAAGGAATAAGTGTGGGGTCAAAGTGTGAGGTTGGGTGAAACTCTGTGCAGAATGATTAGATGGACCAGGTTCCTGCTCTTTCATCATGTGCACATTGCTGTGAATTTTCACACTAGTAAAGGTTCCAGGAAAAAGTTAAAATACAAAAAATTGCCTTCAGAATAGCATCAGCCAAGTGCTGGAGATTAAACCAGGTCTTTGCATATCCCAGGTAAACGCTGTACCTCTGAGCAACATCCCCGCCCACAGCAGGCTTTCTAACACCAAAATGTCTTAGCTTCCATAAGAGAATAATCTGACTGCCAAACTATCAATTAGGTATGAGGCAGAACAAAGGTATTTTTAGATATGCAGTTTCAAAAAATTCTCTTCCAATGCACTCTTTCTCAAGAAGTTACTAGAGGATGTGTTTCACCAAATAGGAAAGTAAACCAAAACTTGGGAAGAGCTGAGAATCAGAGAGTAGGCATTCCAACACAGGAGGTGAAAGGTATGCCCAGATATGGTAAAGAGTCGTCCCAGAGGGCAGCCAGAAGCGGAAGCCAGAGGAAGATGGCTCAGTGGCCACATCCCTTGGGTTCAGTCCCTGGACCATAAATAAATAAATCTGGCATTACTTACCATTTGGAATTGCCTACACCTTACCCACCCAATCCCAACATGTACATGACTATACATTTCTCTCTCTCTCTCTCTCTCTCTCTCTCTCTCTCTCTCTCTCGATATATATATATATGTATATATATATATATATAATTTTTATGACTATATTTTTGTTTGTTCTAATGGTAAATCTATCAAATATAGAGCAAAACATTCAGACTCCAAAATGACAGTTTCTTGTCAGGAGAACCAAGTGTTAGGCATGAAATTCAGAGCCCTACACAAGCTAAGAGGCAATATTTGAGCCCACTGAGGTTGGTGTGAACCAGTATGGACATGAGCATTTCATTCCCTGTCTTGGCTGCTTGGCTCACTCTCTGCTTCTGAACTTCCAGGTCAGAAAGAAATTGGTTGAGATTTCCTCTAAAAGGACGTAATTGTAAGAATACTTTAATATTGTGCAATCAAGTTTGTGATGTCCAGAGAAATAAAATGAAGATTCTATCAGGAGTCACATTTTAGTCAGCTTTTTTACTGCTGTGGCCCAAAGACCTAAAAAGAACAATTTTAGAGGAGGAAAAGTTTATTTGGCACTCACAGTTCAGAGTCTCAGTCCATAGATGACCGACTCCATTCTTTGGGGCCTGAGGCAGAACATCATGGTGGAAGAGTGTGGTAGAGGAAAGCACCTCAGGACGTGACCACCAGGAAGCAGAGAGAGCTCCATTCACCAAGAACAAATTATATATGCCAAAGACACACCTTCCAATGACCCACCTCCTCCAACCATACCATACCTGCCTGCAGTTTTTACTCAGTTAATCCCTATTAAGGGATTGATGTACTAGTTAGGTTAAGCTTCTTATTACCCAATCATTTAATATCTAAGCTTTCTTACATTGTCTCACACCGGAGCTTGTGGGAGACACCTGATTTCTAAACCATAACAGCAAGAAAATAATGTGTCCCAGAAGAGCTAAACTTTAAGAGAACAAGGAAAGGAATGAGCAAATAGGTGTGTTTTCTTGTTAAGAGTGGTAAAGACCAAATTATCCATTCCCCTAAAATCAACTACTGACATTTGCTACTGAGCATAATAAATTTATGGCTTTTTAGTTAGCATAATTAATTAGATGTTGGAGATTGATTTCATTGATGACATTAATGGAATTCAAATTTTGAAGGTATTAATACCAGTGGGATCCTAGTATTGTTAAGATGTCAACACTACCCAGGACAGTCTACAGATTCAATACAATCCCTATAAAAATCTAATGACATTCTTTGCAGAAATAGAAAAACCTTTTCTGAAAATCATATAGAATCTCAAGGAACCCTACACAGCCAAAACAATCTTGGAAAAGAACAAAACTGGAGGACTCAGATTTACTGATTTCAAAATTCTACAAAGCCAATGGTGGCGGCACATGCTTGTGATCCCAGCCACTCCAGAGAGGAGGCAGAAGGGTTGCAAATTTGAGGACAGCCTGGGCAACTCAGTGAGACCCTGGAATGTAGCTCAGTGGTAGAGCACTTGTCTAGAATGGTGTGAGGCCCTGAGTTTAGTCCCCATTGCAAATAAAACCTTTCTACAAAGCTACAGCTTCACTAATGTGGTATTGGCAGAACAGTCTTATAAGACATGGAACAGAATCGAGCCCAGAAACAAACCCTCATATCTTTGACCAAATGATTTTCCACAAGGGTGGCAAGACCATGCAATGAGAAGAGGATAGCCTTTTTCTCTCTCTCTGAGGCAGGGTCTTGCTGAGGCTGGCTTCCAACTTGCTATCCTCCTGCTTCAAACTCTCAAGTAACTGATATCACAGGCATGTGCCACTGCCTGCAAAGTGTGACTATGTGCCCAGCATGAAGAGCAGCTCACAGTCTTTAAAAAAAAAAAAAAATAGTGCTGGAAAAACTGGATATCCACATGCAAAGAAAAAAGTTGGATCCCCACGGGGATGGTTAATTTTATTTGTCAACTTGGCTAAGCGATGCCCAGATTGCTACTAAAACATTATTTCTGAGTGTGTCTCTGAAGGTGTTTCCAGAATAGATTAGCACCCACTTCTTGGGTCTTCAGAATTGGACTAAATTACACCACTGGCTTTCTGGCAGCTTACAGATGCAGACCATGGGACTTCTTGGCCTTCATAATCACAGGCGCCAATTCCCATAATGAATTTCCTCTACATATCTATACTATATTCTGTGGTTCTCTTTAGAGAAACCTTTACATATTTCTGTAACGCCATATGCAAAAAATAACTAAAAATGGATCAAAGATCAAAAAATGCCTCAAAGATCTACGTGTAAGACTAAAACTATAAAACTCTTAGAAAATGTTAGGCAGAGCCTTATAGACTTAGATTTGGCAATGATTTGGATAAGACACAAAAGGAACAAGCAACAAAAGAAAAAAATAGTTTATGAAAATTTTTTTTCTCATCTGCTTAGTAGATTTTATTTTTTTTAATTTTTATTGTTGGTTGTTCAAAACAATACATAGTTCTTGACATATCATATTTCACACTTTGATTCAAGTGGGTTATGAACTCCCATTTTTACCCCATATATAGATTGCAGAATCACATCGGTTACACATCCACTGATTTACATATTGCCATACTAGTGTCTGTTGTATTCTGCTGCCTTTCCTATCCTCTACTATCCCCCCTCCCCACCCCTCCCCTCCCTTCTTCTCTCTCTACCCCATCTACTGTAGTTCATTTCTCCCCCTTGTTTTTTTTCCCTTTCCCCTCACTTCCTCTTGTATGTAATTTTGTATAACCATGAGGGTCTCCTTCCATTTCCATGCAATTTCCCTTCTCTCTCCCTTTCCCTCCCACCTCTCATCCCTGTTTAATGTTAATCTTCTTCTCATGCTCTTCCTCCCTACTCTGTTCTTAGTTACTCTCCTTATATCAAAGAAGACATTTGGCATTTGTTTTTTAGGGATTGGCTAGCTTCAGTTAGCGTAATCTGCTCTAATGCCATCCATTTCCCTGCAAATTCCATGATTTTGTCATTTTTTAATGCACAGTAATACTCCATTGTGTATAAATGCCACATTTTTTAATCCATTCATCTATTGAAGGGCATCTAGGTTGGTTCCACAGTCTTGCTATTGTGAATTGTGCTGCTATGAACATCGATGTAGCAGTGTCCCTGTAGTATGCTCTTTTTAGGTCTTTAGGGAATAGACCGAGAAGGGGAATAGCTGGGTCAAATGGTGGTTCCATTCCCAGCTTTCCAAGAAATCTCCATACTGCTTTCCAAATTGGCCACACCAATTTGCAGTCCCACCAGCAATGTACAAGTGTACCCTTTTCCCCACATTCTTGCCAGCACTTGTTATTGTTTAACTTCATAATGGCTGCCAATCTTACTGGAGTGAGATGGTATCTTAGGGTGGTTTTGATTTGCATTTCTCTGACTGCTAGAGATGGTGAGCATTTTTTCATGTACTTGTTGTTTGATTGTATGTCCTCCTCTGAGAAGTGTCTGTTCAGGTCCTTGGCCCATTTGTTGATTGGGTTATTTAATTTTTTGAGTTCTTTGTATCCTCTGGATATTAGGGCTCTATCTGAAGTGTGAGGAATAAAGATTTGTTCCCAGGATGTAGGCTCCCTGTTTACCTCTCTTATTGTTTCTTTTGCTGAGAAAAAAACTTTTTAGTTTGAATAAGTCCCAATTGTTGATTCTAGTTATCTACTCTTGTGCTATGGGTGTCCTATTGAGGAATTTGGAGCCCGACCCCACAGTATGTAGATCATAGCCGACTTTTTCTTCTATCAGATGCCATGTCTCTGATTTGATATCAAGCTCCTTGATCCATTCAAGTTCAAAGCCAGCCTCAGCAATTTAGGGAGGCCCCAAGCAACTTGGTGAGACCCTATCTCTAAATAAGATATAAAAAAGGGCTGGGGTTGTGACTCAGTGGTTAAAAAAAGAAGAAGAAGAACTTTTCCAAAGAAAATATACAAATGGCTAATAAACACATGAAAAGACATCACTATCATTAGGCAAATGCAAATTAAAAAATATATATAAGGAGATACATTTCACACTCAGTAGGATGGCTATTATCAAAAACAAACAGGCGGGCTGGGGATGTGGCTCAAGCGGTAGCGCGCTCGCCTGGCATGCGTACGGCCCGGGTTCGATCCTCAGCACCACATACCAACAAAGATGTTGTGTCTGCCGAGAACTAAAAAATAAATATTAAAAATTCTCTCTCTCTCTCTCTCTCCTCTCTCACTCTATCTTTAAAAAAAAAAAAAAAACAAACAGGCTATGGTTTGAGAGTAGGGCCATTCCAAGGGCTCTTTCTCTGGTGATTGAGCTCATATCAAGTGTCTGAAGAAGACAGTTTCTGAGGATGTGCGACATGATGGCTGCTGAAGCTTCTGCTCCAGATCTGAAGGGCAGAAGTGCTCAGGAGACCTTCAATACTTCCATCCATAAGATGTAGAAACTAAAAATACAGATGCTTAGGTCTGCACGTGGGGAACTGTATAGGGTGCTCTAGTCAACGGCCCCAGCTGAACTCCCCAAAAATGACAGGACCGCATATCATCCATGGAAGTGACCTCTCTTGGATGTCCCAATGAGTGGAGCCTGAAGATGACAGAGGTGACTACAACATGTGGAGAGGCACCCTTACATGCCAGATACCACATATAGAAAAAAATACCCAGTCATCCCTGTCAATATAGAGAATCCAGAATGATAATAAATGGCTATTGTGTGGGAGTTTTAAGCAAAAATAGAAATTAAAAAAAAAAAAACAGGGCCAGGTGCTTGTAATCCTAGTGGTTTGGGAGGCTGAGACAGAAAGATCACAGGTTCAAAGCCAGTCTCAGCAACAGCGAGGTGCTAAGCAACTCAGTGGGATCCTGTCTCTAAATAAAATACAAAATAGGGCTGGGATGTAGCTCAGTGGTCTTAGTGCACTGTTGATGGGAAGGTAAAACCTTATACCTGCTGTGGAAAACAGTATGGCAGCTACCCCAAAAATAAAAAATAGATTACCATATGTTACAGCAATTCCACTTCTGAGTATACACCCAAAAGAATAGAAAGTAGGATCTCAAAAAGATATTTGTGCCGGTTGTGGTGGCACATGCTCATAATATCAGTAGCTCAGGAGGCTGAGGCAGGAGGATTTCAAGTTCAAAGCCAGCCTCAGCAATTTAGCAAGGCCCTAAGCAATTCAATGAGACCTTGTTTCTAAATAAAATACAGAAAAGGACTGGGGATGTGGCTCAGTGATTAAGAGCCTCTGGGGGTTCAATCTCTGATACAAAAAAAAAAGATATTTGTACAGCCAAGCCATGTTCATAGCAGCTTTATTCATAATAGCTAAAATATGGGAAACCCCAAGTGTCTATTGATGGGTGAATGGATAAACAAAACGTGGAATGTGCATACAATAGAGTATTATTAAGCCTTAGAAAGAAAGGAAATCCTGACACATGCTGCAATGTAGGTGAACCTTGAAGACGTGCTGTGTGAAATAAGCAAGTTACAAAAAGACAAATACCATGGAATTCCACTTATGGGAGGTACCTAAAGACAAGTTAGAAGGGTGGTTGCCAGGGACAGGGGTGGGGGGAAAATGAGGAATTGTTTAATGTGTACAGAGCTTCAGCTTTATAAAATAAAAATGATTATGGAGATAGATGGTGATGAGGGTTACATCACACAAATGTATTTAATGCTGCTGGACTATACCCTTAAAATGGGTTAAAATGGCAAATATTGTGTTTTTTGGGTACTTTACCACAATAAAAAAAATTAGGAAATAATTGTGGGGTTCTGATTTATAGAATTTTGGTCAATGACTAGAAATCTTCACTTTTCAAAAAATGTCCCTGGTGGGCTGGGGCTGTAGCTCAATGGTAGAGCGCTTACCTAGCATGTGTGAAGCACTGGATTTGATTCTCAGCACCACATAAATAAATAAAATAAAAGCCCATTGACAACTAAAAAGATTTAAAAATTATTTAAAAAATTCCCAGGTGATTCTGATGAGCAACCAAGTTGGAGGAAACACCATGTTCTAAGGACAGAGGCAATAGAAACAATATCCTCCACTCTGAAATTTGGTTTTAAATGACATGTCCATTCTTCCTTGCCTTCCAGGCATGGTGGTTACAAATGGAGCTTATAATAAAATTTGAAGCCATTCCCAGTATAGTTCCAGGTCATGGATCTGGGCCATGAGTTCAGTTGAGCTCAGTGTGCAGGAAACTCTCTGTATGGTGATGTCCAGAAGGAGTCGGTGTACAGATCTGAAGCCCTGGAGGGGGGTGTTGGCTGCAGACGGAAAGTTAACCTTGGAGGTAAGTGAAATTCCCGAAGGGAACATGCTGACTAAAACAGGACCCAGGGCTGGACATGGTAATACACACCTGTAATTCCAGCAACTCAAGAGGCTGAGGCAGGAGGATCTCAAGTTCAAAGCCTGTCTCAGCAATAGTGAGATCCTCAGCAACTTAGTGAGACCGTGTCTCAAAATAAAACATAAAAAGTGCTGGGGATTTGGCTCAGTGGTAAAGCATCTCTGGGTTTTAGTACAAAAAGAGGGAGGGAAGAAGCAGGGTTGAAACTATATGTGTGGCCTTTGTGACCTAACCTTCCTTCTACATTTTGGTAAAAATTCATCTCTGTATTTCTATCCTAATCCACATACCCATTGTCTTTTTTGGGCTCCATTATGACCTTTTATCTGCTCTGGTCTAGGCTCTGAACACCCTTCCAGACCCTTCCCCACCTGAGCTGATATTAGCTGAAAATGTCTGGTTTGAAGGATCCTTCTCAAAACTTACTCCCAGAATTAGGTCTGACCCTCTCATGTCAGCCCCACATAAGCAGGGCTCAGGGAGACTGCATACTGCTGGTGCTTACACTCCGTGCTTTGAGGTGCCACTGGGTTCCTGTGAGCCAGCTGAAGATCACCACCTTGTGAACCAGGGGGCTTCACTGTTTCCCCTTCACCCCTAAAATGCTCAAGAACCACTTTTAACCGTTTTCTGTCCTCGACTCACAATTTGTGTGTGTGTGTGTGTATTTACAGTGGATAGAGCTACAGATATTGCGACATATACACACAGGCTTCTCATTAGGACTTAGTAACATATCAAAAATAACAGTCAAGCTCAAGGAAATCCTGTTGTCATCCTTGTGTTTCTGTGTTGCTTGAGTCCAGACGATTGAAGAACACTGTCCCTGTTGCCTCAGGTCCTGGTGGCAGCTCTTTGTGAGGGCTAAGCCTAGTCGTGGCTTAGCAATTGTGCCTACTTCAATGGCCTTCCACCTCCCAGCAGCTCCAAAAATCAATGAAAGGGAGATAGCCTCTGATTGAGAACTTAATAGACCCAGTTGTTTCCATGATAGGAGCCCAGAATCTTCAGCTAGAAACAAGCTTACAGATGATTTTATCTCATTTCAAGAATGAAGAAATAGTTGGGTACAGTGACACACTCCTGTAGTCCCAGCTTTTTGGGAGGCTAAGGCAGGAGGATCACAAGTTTGAGGCTAGTCTCGGCAATTTAGCAAAATCCTGTCTCAAAATAAAATTTGAAAAGGGCTGGGGATACGTGAATGGTAGAGCACTTGCCTAGCATTCACGAGGCCTTGGGTTTGATCCCCAGTACTGGGGGTCTGGGAGGAAACAGAGGACCAGAGAAAGATGACTTGCTCATTGCTGATGGTCACACAGCCAATTAGTGCACACTTCTGACTTTTGGACAGGCTCCGTCCTTGGTGTATTTTCTCTCTATGTGTTGTCTCCTGAGCTGATGGGCCTGTGTGGTTTGCCCAAGCCTCTGTGGCTACCTTATCCCCACTGCTTTCTCAGTAACCAGGGAGGGGACTTAAAGGAATAAAGCCAGGCCTCACACAGGGCCAGAGGGGAAACTGAGAGTGGTTCTTGGGGAGGACTTAGGACAGTGATTGGCTAGAGATAAACACTGCATTTCAATTATCCTGGGACTCAGGACAGTTACAGTTGCAAACTCCTCTAGAGTTCCCTCCTAAACATGAGCTGGTGTATGTGACACCTATGTGTCACATACAGGGAGTTGGTGATAGACATGTTAACGGGTGGCCTGAGCCCCGTCACACAACATGGGTGGACCAGGCCTGGGAATCCACTTTGGTTGGCCCAGCCTGCAGAGTAGGGCTTTCCAGGGGTGCCTGAGGACAGTAGGAGGGGTTTCTTCGGGGGCTGGCAGAGCCTCAGGAGCCCTGGGTCCTTCCCACCTGCGGAGAGCTCAGCAAGCCTACCTGATACCTGAGCTCTGGGCAGCTCCTTTTCGGGCCCAGCTCGAGTTCTCCCTGCGGGGTATGCCCTGGATTGGTGGTAACTGAAGACCCCCATCTTCTGTTAGAGATGGAAATTGAACCATAGCTCTTAGTGGGGGCCCTGGATATTCATGACAGGGCCACTCCCTGGATGTAGGTCCACTAAGAGAGCAAGGGATACAATTTCTGGGAAGCAATCTGCAGATCTCTGAACTCACTGTCTTGCTTCATGCTGCTCTAACGGAATGCCCTCCTGGGTAAAGAACAGAGATTGATTTCTTACAGTTCTGGAGTCTGGGAAGTTGTTGGTGCCAGATCCCACAGCAGAAGGCAGAAGGTAAAGGGGAGAGAGGGGGATAGGGGCAGAGAGACAGAGACACTCGTAGGACACTGCTGTCAGCCTTGAACCCTTTTCATAATTAGCACTAACCCATTCATGGCCTAATCACTTCTCAAGTTTTCCACCACTTAATACTGTTGCATTGGGAATTAAGTTTTCAAGACAAGAACTTTGACAGACACATTTAAGCCACAGTATTCACTGCCCACCTCTCTGTACTGGGGATCCAACCTGCAGCCTGCATGCTAGGCAAGTGCTCTACCACTGGGCCTCATCCCTGGCCCTTTTTATTTGATTTTTGAGACAGGATGTTACTAAGTTGCGGAGGCTGGCCTTGAACTTGTGATTCTCCTGCCTCAGCCTCCCAGATATCTGGGATTATAGCCTGTGCTATCTTGCCCAACACAATTGGTGTTTCTTTGCCTTGAGGCCCACAGACCTGCTGCTTTCACTGCTCAGCCCCAGCCCTCTATTCCTCACCCCTGTAAGGTGTAAGGACACCTTATCCTCAAGCACATCTTGGTCATAACCCCCTTTGGCCTAGTTGGTTGGTCTATACCTGAAATCTTGGGCTGAGACAGGAGGATCACAAGTTCAAGGCCAGACTGGGGAACATGATAGCATGGCCTTCTCAACATAGTAACACCACCAACAACAATAATAAGTACCTCCTCGGGGAGATCATCCCTGAACTTCTAATTGAAGAAGCTCTGGTTCCCAAAACTCTTTATAAGATCTCTAAGAACTTAGCACCAAGTGCTAAAGTGGTTGTTTTGCATATAAGTGTAGCTGAATTTTATAAATGCCCCATATGTGTTTGGAAGGAAGATGTTTTGCCAGGTGGGGTAGCACACACCTGAAACCCCAGCTCCTCAGGAGGCTGGGGCAGGATGACCACAACTTCAAGGCCAGCCTGGGCAATTTATCAAGACCCTATCTCTAAATAAAAATAAAAAGAGCTGGGGATGCAGCTCAGTGGTAGAGCATTTGCCAACCCCCCAGTGAGGCCCTAAGCTCACCTCCTGCCCCAGTACAGGAAAGAAGGAAAAGAATGTGTCTTCTCCAGCTGTAAGATTCAGCGTACTAGGTAAGGCTATTATATTAAGCATCTAAATTGTGGTGTTCAAAGCTTTTCTCTTATCATTATTTTGCTTACATGATCTATCAATTACAGGGAGAGGTACATTAAAATCTCTTATACAATTTGGACCTATCTTATAAATACATATAGCATTTCTTTGTTTCTTTCTTTTTTAAGGTGCTGGGGATTCAATATGGGGTCTGGGGTCCATGCATGCTAGGCAAGCATTCTATCACTGGACTACACCCCCAGCCCCGAAGTACATGATATCTCTCTCTCTCTCTCTCTCTCTCTCTCTCTCTCTTTTTTTTTTTTTTTGTGTGTGTGTATGTGTGAGGTGTGAGTCAAGTTCACACTGTGCTGCGCAAGCTGGCCTCCAATTCTTGAGCTAAGAGCCCATCCTGCCTCAGTTGCCTAAGTAGCTGGGACCACAGGCACATTGCTACACCACTGTACCCAACTTGGTGCATACCGGCTTTTTAATTTTTATATTTTTTTTGTCTATTTTGTGTCCTTTATAATAACAGCCTGAGTACCATCACTGCCCCCAACTTATATTGTATTCACTTCCCTTGAAAATTTTTAAGGATTGCAGGGATAAACCACAATATAATTATTTTGTCCTCCATTATTGGACATTGATTGTTTCTACTTTTTACTTTTATGAATTACACTCTAAAGAGCATCTTCGTGTGCAGTTATTTCTGATGATTTTCCCTGAGTAGATTTCTCCTAGGAGAATTATGAGGTCAGGGTGAACAAACATGTTAAGGCTTTTCATATACGTCACTCTTTCACATATTTGATCAAATTAGAATTTCCAGCGGCTGTGTCACTCAGTTGGCTTTGTTGAACTGTTTCTTCCTCAGTGACTGTGTGTATGCGTGTGTGTGTGTGTGTGTGTGTGTGTGTGTTACTAGAGATTGAACCCAATTTGCTCTATGACCTACATCCCCAGCCCCTGTTTTGATTTTATTTTGAGATGGGGCCTTGTTAAATTGCTAAGTCTGGCCTCAAACTTGAGATGCTCCTGCCTCCGCTTCCTGAGTCCCTAGGATTATAGGCATGTGCCACCAAGACCAGCTCCCTCAGTGTTTATTTATTTGTTTTTGTCATCTGGGCAGCCCTCACCAAGCATTAGTAATTTAGAACTTGCATCATTCCTGTTAGGTTTCACCTGCTTGATGTGACCTATCCTTCCTAATCTGTCAATCTCCCTCAGCCTTCAATTTAGCAGAGTGTCTGCCACTGATATGGGGCCATATCTCCTTCGATACCTTCACTCTAGTCAGTGATGGAAACGATGAGAATAGAACTTTATGTTAAAACACTGGAAATCACGCTGGGGATAGCAAGTTCTTTTCCAATAAGGCTAATAGTTACAGTTTATTGAATATTTACATATTACATATATATTTACATATTATATATGCATTACATATAGGTTAACTTGTTTGATCATTACAACCATCCTCAAAATTAGATAATACAGTCTCTAGTTTCAGATCTATGAATTGAAATTCAAAGAGAGGAACTCTATCTAACTGATCACGCTGTTCCTAAGTGGATTTCTGCTCCTGACTGGGATTCTGCAACCCTGCTCTACAGAAATCTGCCACCAGGTGGCAGTCGAGTCAGCGGGCCCAGGAAGAACCGCTCGTTTTGAGATCCGAAATTCTCTGCAAAAGTGCATTTTTTTCCTTATAAAAGCAGCCATAACTTTTATTGACATGACTAAAACTATATTTTTGATAAAATAAACATTAAACAGACAGGAACATTCCTCAGGGTGAAAGATAATAAAATAAACAGACCTTTGAACTTGGGCCTTTCCACTTAGAATTCATCAATAGAATCCCTTTGAGGAAAATCGCTCTTTTTGGAATTCACCCACACTAGGATGATGCCCCTGATTTTCTGCTTACTCTGTGCCACCTCTGTCCCCTGAAGTAGCACACTCCTGGCAGTGAAAGAGGTTGTGTCCTCCACTGGGACAGCATATCAGCATCTGGAGTAAGGGGTGTAGACAGTGGCACCTTGGTGGGTAGGGAAAGCCCTCCAAGAGATATTGATGTGCCCATCCATGGGAACATTCCTAGTTTTGGAGAGAATCCCCAATCATCATGCACCAGCCACCCTTCCTGCCAGCAAAGGCATGCCTCTTACTCTCTAAACGAAGAGCTTGCAAACCTGTCCTTTGTCTTCATTCTCCCAGTTATACATTGATATTTTCCTGCCTTTTAAATGCATATATTTTGATATTTTGACAAAAGAACCAGGCATGGCGGTGTGGGCCTGTGGTCCCAGATACTCAGGGGGCTGCGGTAGGAGGATCATTTGAGCCCGGCAGAGTAGCTCAGGTGTTGGAGGCCAGCCCAGGCGATACAGCAAGACCCTACATCAAAAATAAAGGGGGTTGGGGCTGGGGATGTGGCTCAAGCGGTAGCGCGCTCGCCTAGCATGCGTGCGGCCCGGGTTCGATCCTCAGCAGCACCACATACCAACAAAGATGTTGTGTCCGCCAAGAACTAAGAATAAATAAATGTTAAAATTCTCTCTCTCTCTCTGTCCCCCTCTCTCTCACTCTCTCTTTAAAAAAAAAAAAAAAAAAAAAAAAAAATAAAGGGGGCATCCAGGTAAAAAGTCACAAGCCTGGAATCCTTGGGAGACTGAGGTAGGTAGATGGCAAGTTTGAGGCAAGCCTGGGCAACCTGGTGATACCCTGCCTCAAAGTTAAAAAATAAAAAGGAATAGCTCAATAATAGAGTACTCCCAGGGCACTGCCAAATAAATAAATAAATAGGCCTGGGGTGTAATTCAGTGGTACAGTGCTTGCCTCACATCACCAACCCCTGAGCCTGATCCTCAGCGGTGAGGGTTGGAGACAGAGTTTTCTTCTTTAAATTTCCCTCTTTCTTTCTTTTTTTACTTTTTTTTTTTTTTTTGGCACTGGAGATTGAACTCAGGGGCACTCCACCACTGAGCCACATCCCCAGCCTTTATTTAGAGACAGGGTCTCACTGAGTTGCTCAGTGCCTCGCTTTTTTGCTGTGGCTGGCTTTGAACTTGTGATCCTCCTGCCTCAGCCTACCACTGGGATTACAGGCATGCGCCACCATGCCCAGCTCCCCCTTTCTTTTTAACATGAGGTTTTGCTTGCTGATTTTCCCCTCTTGGTTAGCAGCATCTTTTTCAAACCATCTGCACATACATTTGAATTATTGAACTGCATTATATTTCAACAGAAATAGAACATAAAAAGGACTCTCAAAATTCTACCACACATCAGTCCCACCTGGATGGTCCAGTGTTTCATTTGAACCCACTCCCACCAGTGTCCTTCCCAATGCCCTGTCTTCATGCTCCCCACATAGAGGTAAATCCAGGACTGGAACTAGAATTAGGGACCTCCATGTGGGGCTAGCCCAGGAGAAGCAACCAGAAGTGGCCCTCTAGGCTGCTAATCGGGAGATTCCAAAGTCAAGTTCAGGCCTGGCTTGATGTCTGGCTCCACCTTTTTCAAATCTTGTGACTTATATGTTCCCTTTGCTGAGCCTCAGATTCCTCAGGGCAAAGCAGGGATAAATCCAGCACTTGCTGGGCAGCACTGTCGTATTAGATGCAGTCTGCCATGCCTGGCCAGTGTCCCTAGCGCCCTATGCTGAGTGCTAATTAATGTTGGCTATTGTTCAATTAAGTAAGGGATCTGGGATCATGGAACATTATTGCTGTTGGCCCATGAGATCATCATCTAGATCTCTCAAATAACCAACTGTTTTGTTTTACCAGCTTGAATGAAAATAACGAATTATTTTTTAAGGTCCAAATAAGTGACTCCACGTTCCCCACATACTACTACTACTTTTTTTGGTTTTGTTTTTTTGTAGTTGTAGATGGACAGCATGCCTTTATTGTTTTCATTTATTTGTATGTGATGCTGAGGATGGAACCCAGGGCCTCACACATGCTAGGCAAGTGCTCTGCCACTGGGCTACAGCCCCAGCCCCTCACATACTACTTCTTAACAAGTCCGCCCTGGGACTCCTCCTTCCCACGGCCAAACTAGAGACCCCTGGGTGTTTCCCAGGCCTGGTTACCTCACCTTTCTGAGAAGAAATAGGCCCCAAAGGCCTTTCTTCACTGCCTGTGGCTGCCAATTAAGTAGCCCAGCAGTGTGAGGCTGTGTCCATTCAGGAAGTTATCAGGCCACTGAGACTCTCCTCCTAGGCCACATTTGTTTCTCAGGGTTTAGGATGGGTTTGAGGACTTCTGTCTCTGCAGATTAGGATTGGCCTGGGTCCCAAGGAGCTCCTGGAACTTATGCACATGCAATAGTCACAAGCCAGACACGGGTCAGCCCATACTACTCCCTGCAGCCCAGAGGAGAAGCACCCAGGCTCTTGGCATCAGCTTGAAGCAGGAAGCTTCCCCTCACTGCAGCTGCCAGCAGAAGTAAAATGGCACCCAGTGGCACAGGGAGCCTCTCCTGCACCTACCCAGGACAGATCCTTCCCCGTGGCCAGGGCAGCTCCAAGTCTGAAGCCCTAGAACATTCTTCCTCCCTCTGTCCCAAGGGCACTCATTTTCTGCCTTGGATCCCTTGCTCACCGGGGCCTCCCATTTCCTTCAGGAGAAACTAGCCCTCTGCTGTCCCTATATCCAGATGAGAGAACTGAGGCCCCAGAGAGGAAAGGTGACTTGTTAAGTACATGAAGCTGGGGGTGAGGCCATATGTCCTGACACCCAATTTAGAGCTTTTCCTTCAAATCACAGAGGGCCCAGATTAGAATGGTGAGATTGGGAGGAAGGGGCAGGCAAGGGCAGATGTCAGAACAGATCAGCCAAGTCAGGGCGCCAGGAGAGCTGGGCGGGAAGTTGAGTCTGCAGTTAATAAAGGTAGAAGTGAAGGAGGGGCCCACAGGATGCCAGATTCTCATTTTTAATGGGAACTTCCCTGACGAGCTGTGCAATTAGATACTTAATGAATCAGAAGTGCTTTTTTGAGGATTTGAAAGAAATACCCAGTGCTGGCCTGTGAACTGTAGGGCTATTGAAAACCTAAAACCCAAACCATAAAGTCTGAGGGCTGGGAATCCCATTCATTTGCATGTGAGCTGCCATTGATTTGTAGATTCCCGTTTGGGTCCCTAATTAGGCGTACATAAAATTAAATTAACTAATTAGTGCAAATGTCTGCATCTACTCTCAGGACAATTACTCAAGGAGGGAGCAGGGAGGGCCTAGGAACTTTGAGATCAGATTCTTCTTTTCCCAGTCAGCTGGGTAAAGCACAGACAGACATGAACACCATGGCATCGCCCCAGGATCCCCTCGCAGACAGAGGGGTCCATACTGAGTAGTTGGAAACCAAAGTCCCTATTTGTCCTGGCCTTGGCCTATTCTCTTCCTGCTAGAAAACCTTAGGCCCTTCCCAAGGATGCTCTTTCCTCACTGAATCCAGGAGCAGCTGAGAATTGGCGTGGAGGTGATGGGTACAGGTGAGTGTTGGGAAATGAACTCCATCTTAGAGTGTCTCCAGATGGCAGAGGGGGCCACCCAGCCCTGGGAGCACCTGGGACCTGCAGCAAGAGTCTAGCAAAGCAGCTGTAGTGCCAGGAGGGGCTCTCTTTCTACTTTGCTGTGATTTGAATCTTAAATGTCCCTTAAAGGCCCATAGACCAAAGGTGAAGGCTCGGTGAGGTTTTTAGATCCTTTTAGAATTCGGTTGCCAGCCTGTGGCAGTCTTGGAAGATGGTAGGATCTTGAAGAGGTGGGGCCTAGTGGAAGGGAGTTAGATCACTGGGACCTTGAAAGAACCTTGAAAGGGATGGTGGGGCTCTGGCTCCTTCCTCTCTTTGCCTTCAGCTGCCTTGATGAAGGGACCTCTTCCCCCAAGTGCCCCCCGCCCCCCGTGACATGCCATCACAGGCCTAGAGCAATGGAGGGAAGCAAGCGGCTGTGGACTAAAACTCTGGAACTGTGAACCAAAGTAAATCTTCCTTCCTTATAACCTATTTATCTCAGGTGTTTGTCACAGGATGGAAATTTGAAATTCACAGCCTAAGGCAGTGAATCTCAAAGTGGGGTACCTGGATCAGGGGAGTCTGCACAGGGTCTTTTTAGAGGGGTGAATCCTCAGCCCACCCTGGCCTGCAGAACCAGGACCTCTAGGGTGGGCCCAGCACTGTGTTCACCAAGCGCCCCGGTGATGCTGCCACAGGCTCCAGTGAGAGAAGCCCCATGCTGGGGCACCCTGGGGCTGTGGAAGTCTTATGCCTAAGAGTGTGAACTTTCCAAGACTGTGTCTCAAAATAAAAATAAATAAATAAAAAGGACTAGGGCTCAGCTCAATGTGGGAAAACCCGTGGGTTCAATCCCCAGCATCAATAAGTAAATACATGAAGAAAAGAGCTCCCATTTTTTTCTTTGTGTGTGTGTGTGTGTGTGTGTGTGTGTGTGTGTGTGTGTGTTTTAGTTGTTGATGGACCTTTATTTTATTCATTTCTTTATATGTGGTTCTGAGAATCCAACCCAGTGCCTCACACATGCCAGGCAAATGCTCTATCACTGAGCCCCAGCCCCAGCCCCTCCCAGTTGTTTTGATGATCTGCCAAGCTTGGGGATTTCTGAGTTTACCTCTTTAAATCTCCATTTTCTGACCTATATAAAAAGAATAATAGCATCTATCCCATGGGGTTGTTGTGGGATTAAGTAAAACAGGTACAGCACTTGGCATCCCTGCATAGTAGTTGAGAGGGAGCAGTTCCCTGGGGTGTGGCATGGGGATGCTGAAAGGGCTGGGTCATCCCCACATTTTTATGATCACTTGCCGCTTTTTACTTGTGGGCAAGGGACCTTTGTTCCCACTTCTCTATTCTCTCAGGGAGTCTGACTGCAGATCCAGGTGCTACTGGCAATCTGTGGGAAGGTTCTCTGGAAGAGGAGCTTCAAGTTGTCCCCCACAGTGACATTCTGTCACCCCAGAGGCCTGGGGGTATGGCAGCAGGCTCTCCCCTGTGCCCAAAAAGGAAACTCTACCACTGTGGATTCAAAATGTAAGTCAAAAGGAGAAAGAGGACAGGCGTGAAATAGCACCTTGGAACTGGGAGATGGGAGTGATCACTGTCATCGCCTACATTCTACAAATGAAGAAGACGAGGTTCACCTGCTCCAGAGCCCATGCTCTTAGCCTTACCCTTGTGGCTTTCAAATTCTGTTCTGTGGAACTCAGGGCTTGCCTGTCACTTTAGGGGTCACTATGTGAAGTGGGGAAGAGTCTCCTAGTCCCCTTTCACCTCCTGCCTCCTCTTCAGCTGGAGTGTAACCTTAACCTAGGCCTTCAAAGAAAATTCTTCTGCGATTCCCTATATTTAAAAACAGAATTGAAAAATCACTGCTCTGCACAATTCATCTTCTGCCTGAAGTCTAGACAATCCTAGACTCAGTGTCACGAGATCTGAACATGAGGTTCTCTGGGCCCCAAGTTTAACTGAGGAATTAATATGAAGGGCATTTGCCATCCAAGTAAGCAATCATGAGACAGAATTCCTTCACATCTTGAATTTTTAAAAGATTTTTTCCCCCAGTGTGAGAGATTGAACCCAGGGCCTCACACATATTAGGCAAGTGCTGAGAAACTGATGTGACTCCATTTTTGAGAAAACAGCTTGGACCTCAAGGCCTGTCCAGAGGGAGGGGGCGTGACCCTAGTCCTTGGAAAAACCCACAGAAGGCTCCTAGGCACATAGCCATCTTGCTGAGTTGTTTAACAGGAGGGATCTGCGGTGCCAGGTGTCCTGGACTCAATTAGACTCAGTTATGCTAGGTGAGGACCCTTAGCAACCCCCTAGCAACCACCAATCAGCATGAGACAGGGAAAATATCTGAAATGCCAGGTGACCCTCCCAGTAGTTTCAGCGATTGATACCATGATTAGGCCACCCTGCAGTTTAGTGTAGACACTCTTGCAACCCCTCTCGGCCTAAACCAATCAGTTCAAATGTATCCACCACTTGAACAAAACAATCACCCTTACTCAACTCTTTCCCTCCAGTGAATATGCTAATCAATGTTAAGAGTTGTTGTTTGATTTTCCCGCAGTATGAAATGATTTGCTGTGTGATGTTGTAACGCATAGAGTATCCCTCCAAAAACTATAAATCCTCACTGAACTAAGGGTCAGGACTCACTCCTCAGGACTGCTGTGTAGGAAACGGCTGTGAGTCCAGGCTGGAGCTTGCAATAAAAACTCTAGTGTTTTTGCATCAGATTCGGCTCCTGGAGGTCTATTGGGGTTCCACTGCAGCCAGATTTAAAGTTAGGTAGCCAGTGTAGTTAGGTAAATCGGGTCTAATATCAAGTGAAATCTAAAATAGAGGCCATGCTGGGAATGACTCAGGGAAAACACAGGACAATTCATGGAATGTTAATGAAGTCCCGAAAAGGCCCTAGGCCAAAGTACACCTGGAAGAAGTATTAATGAACAGCCCCCAACAGATTTGGAGATAGCCCATCCCAGAGAAGTGATAAGCCCATCCCAAAAGTCCTTCCTGCCCTTTTGGCCCACCTGTGTCCCACCCCTCGGGCCTTCCCACCTACATTCCATCACCAAAACTATAAAAAGGGGAAACAACCGCACTTCCACGGATTCCACCTCCTGGGTCCCCTTCTTCCTCCGGGAGAAGTCTTTTCTGCTGTCCTTTAATGAACTTCTAATTTCTACTCTGACCTTGCCTCGGCGTGCTTCTTTGGTGTTATTCTTCAACATTGGGGAAGCAAGAACTCGTCACCGGTCAACAGCGGTATCACCACAAATCTGGCATTACAGTGCCTTACCACTGGGCTACGTCCCCAGCCCAAAGAAAGTTTTTCAAGAGCTAGGTCCACAAATCTTGGATTCCACAGGCAGATCAAGGATAGAAAAAGGATTTAGAGTGTGGGCACAGAAGATGGATTGCAAAGGGAGTTCCTTGGCAAGATCTGTGGCCATGCTGCCTCCCTGTCCACCTCAAGTGGGAAGCATGGGGAGCACCAGAAACCTAGTGGAAAAGCCTTCTGTAAGGCTACTCACCAAATGTTTCAGTTACCTATTGCAGCAAGAGAAACCACTAGAAAGTTAGTTCCTTAAAACAACAATAAGCATTGATTTGTTCACACAGTTTTGCAATTTAGGCCAGCCTCCATGGAACAATTTGTCTCTGTTCCACATGGTGTCGGCTCCAAAATGGCTCACTCACATTTTGGCTGGAAGGTCAGCTGGGACTATTGGCTGAGGGGCTTGATTCTTCCAATGTGGCCCCTGGGGCTTCCTCATAGCATGGAGGCCGAGTTCCAACAGGGAGAGAGGCGAAGCTGCCATAGTCACTTCCACCACAAGCAGTTGGTTCAACAGTCACAGGCTAGCTCAGATTCAGGGGGGGTGGAGTAATCAACTCCACATCTCCATAGCTGAGTGGCATACCTATCAAGAGAGGAAAAGAATCCATGGCAGCCATCTTTGGAAATAGTGACTGGACCTCTGGAGTTGGGGGGATGCACGAGGGCCTGGGGTCTGAGTCCCTTCGCCCACGTCTGATAGAAAAATGAACTGACCTGGGGCTTTGGGGCTTTTGGAGCATAGAGCTTTCTGGTATCTTAGGATTATCCCAGACTTCATTGGAACAAAGAGTAGTATGTGTCGGGGACTAGAAGGAAATTCTCCTTCAAAGATTAGCCTGACAGCCCCCTGGGAGACATCCTGCAGCTACCTATCTCCCTGGAACATCCTGCGGTTATCAGGATCATCAGACATCTTGCAGCTGGCAGTTTTACCACCCACATCCAGCAATTGCTGATTGGAGACCTTCCCCATCCCCAGCATATGAATACCCACCCATATCCAGCAATTGATGATTAGAGAGCTTCCCCATCTCCAGCATATAAATACCCCTGTGTGAACAATAAAAGTTTGCAGCTTGATCAGAACTTTTGTCTTGCTGTCACCTTTCGTGTCTCTTGTCCCTTCATTCCTCCCCATCTAGGTTCGCTGCCCACTTTGATGTATCCTGCCGGACGGGACAAGTATGAATATTTCTCAAGTATCAAAAAGTGGGCCAATGAGCTGGGGCTGTGGCTCAGTGGTAGAGTGCTTGCCTAGCATGCATGAGGCACTGGGTTCGATCCTCAGCACCACATAAAGATTAAAAATAAAGAGATCGTGTCCACCTAAAACTAAAAAACAAATGTTTAAAAAAAAAAAAAGTGGGCCAAGCAGAAGAGCAAGCCTGGGGGGTTCCAAGAGCAAGCAATTGGAAGTAAAGTTGTCACAAGTGACCATCCACAATACAGATGCTTCCCTTGGGTCAAGGGAACCCACAGCAGAAAGTTTTTGTTCTCTGCCAACCAGAGAGTGCAAAGTCATTGGGCCAAGTAGCAAGTGACAGCCTCTTATCTCATCTCCTGCTCTTCCTCTCACCTGGTCTGATGAAAACAGTGCTGTGGATTGGGCTGGAGGAAGAAGCCAACCTACCACCTCACAGACAGCAGCACCTGTCTATGCCTGGGAGCAACACTGGCTGACACAAGGGGGTATTTTAGTCAGATTTTCTGCTGCTGTAACTAAAAGACCCGACCAGCACAACTGTAGAAAAAGAGAAGTTTATTTGAGGGCTCACGGTTTCACAGGTCTTAGTCCATAGAAGGACGGCTGCATTCCTTGGGGTTTAAGGTAAGGCAGAACATCTTGGCAGAAGAGTGTGGCAGAGGGAAGCAGCTCACATGACAATCAGAAAGCAGAGAGAGATTCCACTCTCCAGACACAAAATATATACCCCCTAGCCATGCCCACAAAATATATACCCCCTAGCCATGCCGCACATGAGCCACTCCCTCCAGCCACATCCCAGTCACCACTCAGTTAATCCCATCAGGTACTAATTAACTGATTAGGTTAATGTTACAGCCCAATCTTTTCTCCTCTAAACCTTCTTACATTGTCCTTTTGGAGGACACCACACATCCAAACCATAAAAGGGTGAGGGCAAGGCTTTCTTTCAAATTAAAATCAAAGAGGGACTATTTTAAACTATTGAGTTGAGATGGTCCTTCCAATTAAAGTGACCAGAAGGCTCTCTGTGACCTAAAACTGGGTGGAAAACAATCTCGAGGCCTGTGGAGTTTTCAACCTGTAACAGAAGAAAAACTTTCCCCCTCAAAAGTATTTCAAAGGGTAGGGGGAGACAAAAAATAAAATCTTTGATTTGGTCACAAACCACACTTCTTCATCATTCAGATACCATGGAGAATCTCAGACCCAGGTTTGTGCCTGGTCTCTCCAGGGCTGGAAGGCTGCCACTGCCCCAAGTAGTCCAAAGGCCATGGTGTGAAACAGGCACCACGATGTGGCCTTTCCTAGCTGGGAAGAGAGAGACTGAGCAGAAATTTCAGCCAGATCCTGAGAAAGGCTTTAAAGATGGAAAAGATTTTAATTTCCCAGGAGAGTCTCAAGACCATCCGAGAGAACCAATCCCCAATCCCCAGTCTTTGTGGAGCGCTCTCCCTGGCCTGAGCTCTCTTCTACCTGTCTGCCTCGGGTTCTGGGTCTGGGAATGACTGCACATCTCCATCACATCTTTGGTCATTTCCACCCACAGGCCAATATATTAATATTTCCTGGATTCTTTGACTGCTGTTTTGACAGGTGTGGTTATGGGGGCAAGCAGATTGGAGGTAGCGAGTAGTGAGGAAAAGCCAGATATGTTAATAAAATACAACCCAGATTTTCTATGTCTAGTCACGAGAGCAGAATCTCTGGTGGAGAGAGGCTAACTGAACCATATGGCTTCTAATTTGGAGTTGGAACTTTATTCTTTGTCTAAGAGTCTGTCTCAGCTGCTTCTTCCTCCCATTCACTGCTTCCCCCCACTGATGCTCCGTCCCAAGAGTGAATATCTAACCTTTCTCTTATGATCTCTATAGTTGAGATGAGGTTAGCTCACTTAAGGTATTACCAAAGCTTAGGACACACAACCTAAAAATGAATACAGGGGTGATGTGAAAGTGGCACTCTGGATCACATGGCGGGGTTTAATGCGGCTGGCTCTGGACCTCCTAACTCCATGGCTGGACACCAGGTGGGCCGGCTCCCCAAGGAAGACCTAGGTCAGGACAGCAAAGCTGGTAGAAAGAAATGGAGTCCCCAATCCTTTCTGCCCAGGACCTCATTTTTTTTTCTCAGTATATAAAAGAGGGTTTATTTATTAGATTGGCTTTGCGTGATCAGAGACTGGATAGTCCTACTATGGCTATCTACCAGGCTGGAGAACTGGAGGAACCAGTAGCTGCTCAGCCCAAGAAGGTGGAGCCTCAGCACAAGAGGAGCCAAGGACGCAGCCCCAGGCTGAGATGGAAGGTCTGGGAACTCTCTGGAGAATCCCTGGTGAGAGACTACATTAGAAGAGGGAAGAAGCCAGAGTCTGAGGTTCACTGGCAATGGCAGCACTAATAGATGCATGTGCTTGCTTCCACAGGGCTTCCTCCTTCTTCTGCCTTTTGTTCCATCCAGGACCTCAACCTTTTAGATAGTGTTGTCCACATTCAGGGTGGGTCTCCCCATATCGTGTGGTTTCACATGCCATCATCTTTGAAAACAGCCTCCCTGACACAGCCAGAAGTCTCTTAATCCTAGATGTCAATCAAGTTGACAATTCAAATGGACCAGCACAGAGGGTTATGGTGGTTAGTGATCATGGTAGGCAGAAAGAGCCCCCTCAAAGATGTCCTAGTCCCCAGAACCAGTGAATATGTTACCTTTATAGTGAAAGGGTTCTGCATGTGTGATTAAGGTTAAGGATTTCAGAAGGAAAGAGTATTAAGGATTGTCCATGTGGGACAATTGATTCACCTGACTCCATTAAAGTGAAAGAGGAAGGCAGGAGAAAGACCGAGGGTCAGATTGAGACTCTTGCTGACTTTAAAGATGGGAAGATAAGACCATGAGTCAAAGGTTGCAGTGACCTCTAACAGTTAGAAATGACCTTCAGATTATAGCAGCAAGAAAATATGGGTTTCAGTCCTATAATCTCAAGCCACAGAATTCTGCTAACAACCAGTATGAGAAGTTTGTTAAAAATTGATGTAAATGAGTTATTCAAGGGTAACTGTGTAGATCTATATTGCCACTTTACTTAAGACCATTTATAAATAGATAAAGCTGAGGCTGAGTCTAAAGATTAGTAAATATGACATCTATGGCCATAGCTTTCAGACAGCTTGTAGTTCAATTTTCTAACAATTATTTCCCATTTTTGTGACCTTAATCCAGGACCTCATTTAAGGACCTAGTGTCTTAGATGAAGGACCTTCTCTGCCCCAGGGATTAGCCCTGGGAACAAAATCTTTTCATGAAAGTGTCCTGGATTTGGGCTGTCCTGTCCTCACTGAGGATTCCTGGATGGACTTCTATGGTATAATATGAAACATATTTGATTTTTGTTCAGATTCCTTTCCCAGGGCACCTAAAACCTACTCAATTTCCTGAGTGATAGTATCTTTTGCTATTCATAGTAAGTTTCTTTTGATCACACCTGAGTTTATGTTAATGAGGTAGCTTAGGGAGGACCCCTAGACACCAGAAGGCTGAAGGTTGGTAACTTCAGCTCCACCAGAAATGGGGGCTGGTGGGAAACTGGGGATCAAGCCATATAAAAACTCTTGAAAAACAAGATTTAATAAGCTTCCAGAGAGCTGGACACGTGGCGGGGGGGGCATACTGGGAGGTAATGTACTGGGAGTAGAAGCTCCATACCGCTTTCCACAGACATTTCCCTATGTGCCTCTTCCTCTGGATGTCCGTCTGTATCCTTTATAATAAACCAGTAAACATAAGTGTTTCCCCGAATTCTGTGAACCATCTTAGCAAATTAATCAAACCCATGGAGGGGCCAGGCATGGTAGTACACACCTGGAATCCCAGCAATGTGATAGGCTGAGACAGGAGGATCACAAATTGGAGGCCAACTTTGGTAAATTAACAAGACACTGTTTCAAAACAAACAAACAATAAAAAAGGGACTGGGATATAGCTCAATGGTGCCCTGGGTTCAATCCCTAGAATTATTGTAGTTGGTATCTGAAGTGGGGACACTCTTACAAGACTGAGCCTTTAACTAGTAGGATCTAACCCTATCTTCAGGTAGATAATGTCAGAATGAAGTTAAACTGTAGGACCCCCAGTTGGTAAATTCTCTGCTGAAAAATTGCTTGGTATGTGGGGAAATCATATTTCTTTTCTTTTTCACAGTGCTGGAGGTCAAACCCAGGGCCTCAAGCATGTCAGGCAAAGGCTCTAACACTGAGCTACATCTTCAAATTCTATTTCAATACCATAACCCCACAATTAATAGAACACAGATTTATAAATCAAATACAACAGTTAGACTTTTATCTAGATTTTGCTTAACTGGCTTTGTTTTTTTTTTCTTTCTTTCCCTTTTTGAGAAGGGTCTTGCTATGATGCCCAGATAGGCCTTGAATTCCTGGGCTCAAATGATCTTCCTCCCTCAGACTCTCAAGTAGATGGACTGCGGGTATGTGCTACCTGCTAGATTATGCTTAACTTTTAAGTGGCTAATAAAATCTGCTGGGATTTTTCCAGTCATTAGTATTATACACCAAATATTTCTGGTTCACCTCCTGGCCACAGCATGTGCTTTGAAGTCAGGTGTGGCCTTGTGTGGTAGTTCTAAAACATACACATGCTCTTTGGTCCTCCTCCAGTTTCCATCTGTATTATGGGCTGGAGTTGATGACTCATTTAGAAAAAATAGAACATGGCAGAAGGGATGGTGTCTGACTTCTGAGATTAGGTCATTAAGGTTCTGTGACTTCTTTCTTGGGCTCCCTTTGGCTTACTCATTCCGGGGGAAGTCAGCTGCCATGTCGTGAGGACACTCAAGTGGCACTGTAGAGAGGTTTCTGTGGCAAGGAACCAAGGCCTCCTGTCAACAGCCAGTATTAACTTGCCAGGTGTGGTAGTGAGCCACCTGGGAAGGGCTTCCAGTCCCAGACAGGCTTCCACATGCCTGCTGCCCTGGCACCGTGACTGCAGCCTCATGTGACCCGGAGCCAGAACCACTAGTTAAGCCACATCCAGATCCCTGACCCTCAGAAACTATGAAGGTCAGATGTGCTTATTGCTATTGGGTTGTTATACAGCCGGAGGTAACTAATATACCTAGTGGCATGCTTTGGCCTTGAAGGGTAGACAGAAGTATCATGCTGCTTTCCAGGAAAAAGCCTTAAGAACAAGGTACAATTCATTGTGCTCTTTATCCAGCCATGTGGCTTCATCAGCCTGGCCCTGCAGTGAGGACCATGCCTGGGTCAGGGTCTCAGCAAGGAAAAGTTGATATGGGCAAAGAGGGAGATGAAGAGAGTTTAAGGAATGTATAGTTAGGCTCAGCAGAAACTAACAAGGGATGGTAGAACTCCCCTGGGCCTGCAGTACCACCCTCAAGCCTGAAGGGCAGAGGAGGAAGCAGTTGCCAATCTGTAGAGAAATGTGACCACACTGCACAGAATGTTCTGGGGAATAGACACTCCACCTGTCCTCTTGTAACTTCTGTTTACAGGTGACGCTGAGGCAAGTTTAGAGTGGAAAGTTGAAGCTTTATTAAAAGACAGTAGACAAGACTTCTCCCCGGAGGAAGAAGGGGACCCAAGAGGTGGAATCCGTGGAAGGGCAAGATCTTCCCTCTTCTATAGCTAAGGTCTACTTTCAGCTTTCCTGCATTCCAGTCGCATTCCTATCCTTTGTTCTGTTATCTTGCAGTGATGGAATGTAGGTGGGAAGGCTCAAAGGCTGCGGGACAGGTGGGTTGGAAGGAGTAATCTGGGCAAGAAGGGCCTGGGGCAGCATCTCCTTGTTTATTGGGAGTTGCTTCATTAATATTTCCTTGAGATGGGTAAGGGCCTTGGGGACATTAACATTTCAATTTCCCCAAGTGCTGCTCTGGTTTCCTGGATTCCATTCTCAGGAAATAATGGCGACCATTTGATTCATCTTGAGATTAGACCCGATTTACCTAACTACACTAACTACCTATCTGTAAATCTGGCTTCAAAATGAAGTTTTTCTTAAAATGCCTGGACTACTGAGGCCATTCGGAGGCTCTTCTGGAAAAGAGGTGGCTGGCAACCGTTTTCAACATTTTCACAGTGAAGTATTTTCTTCCTCATGAGGTCTACTGGCCTACCCATCATGACCTGAAGTCTAGGAAGTCTTGCTCATGAAGGTTGCAAACTCCCCACATCCTTTCCTAAGTGACTGAGGCCTCCCAGCACAGGCAGGCTCCGCCCGAGATTCAGTTAGAGGATTTGCACAAGACCCTCCCTTTAGAGCTGTTCTAACCCACTGTAGGCTTTTAAAACTCAAAAGTCATAACCAGAGAAGGGCTCATGAAATAGGGACTGAGTATACAGGATGAACAACTCAACGTGCAGAAGTTCTTGGAACATCCTTGCTCCCCAGAGAGGCTTGCCAAATGGGGGTGTAATGCCAGATTCGTGGGACCCCAATAGACCTGCAGGAGCCAAATCCGATGTAATCACACAAGAGTCTTTTTTGCAAACTCCAGCCTGGACTCACAGCCATTTCTGACACAGCGGTCCCAGGGAGTGAGCCCCAGTCCTTTGTCCAATGAGATTTTATAGGTTTTGGGGGGATACTCTATGCGTCACAACATCACACAGCAAATCATCCCATACTGCGGGAAAATCAAACAACAACTCTTAACATTGATTAGCACATTCACTGGCGGGAACAAGTTGGGTAGGGGTGATTGGTTAGTACAAGAGGGGGGTTCCTTTGCACTGATTGGTTTAAGCCATGAGGGGTGTACGTGCTAAACTACATGGTTTTCCAACATGTTATCAACCACCATAAACTACTGGGGGGGGGGGTCATCTGGCATCCCAGGTATTTTCTCTGTCTCATGCTGATTGGTGGCTTCTAGGGGGTTGCTATGGGCCTTCACCTAGCCTAACTGAGTCAAGGACACCTGGCACTGCAGATCTCTCTTGTTTTTTGCAGATAAACAACTCAGCAGGGTGGGTATATGCCTAGGAGTGCTCTGTGGGTTTTTCCTAGGACAAGGGTCACGCCCCCTTCCTTGGATAGGCTTTGCTCAAAAAAGAATCACATCAGTTTCTCAGGAGTTTCACCTTTCATTTAGAGTCTTCTTGCTTGGCACCATGCCTGTAATCCCAGCTCGGGAGGCTGAGGTGAGAGGATCACAAGTTCAAAGCCAGCCTCAGCAAAAGCAAGGCACTAAGCAACTCAATGAGACCCTGTCTCTAAATAAAATACAAAAATAGGGCTGGGGATGTGGCTCAGTGGCCCAGTGCTCCTGAGTTCAGTCCCCAGTACTAAAAAGATAAGTTAAAAAAAAAAAAAAATAGAGTCTTCTTACTTTGCAAGTGCCACCCAGACATGCTCTCCCTGAGACATCAGGTAGGGCATGACCAATCAGAACACCAGAACTGAACAGATCCTTCTTCAGTAATAAGCATGGCTCTTGCCTAATAGGTTGGCTCTGATATTTGTACCTATGTGGATCAGTGGCTTTCTTTGCTATCTGTACAGGAAATCCAACTTATAAAGTTAAAAGCAACTGCCAGCCAAAGCCTATATAGACCCTATTTTCTATGTTAGAAGAAGATACCATGTTCTGTTCTGAGACATCCAATAATTGAAAGAGGCAGTTTACTCATCTAGACTCTGGGAATCCTGGCCAGAGTCACATTAAAATAATGACATGTCTGTGGAGCTGGGGGATTGGGTAGAAAGGTCCAAAGTAACTACCAAGGGATACTTAAATAGAAAAAATAGGGCTGGGGATATAACTCAGTGGTTGAGTGCTTGCCTAGCATGTGTGAGGCCCTGGGTTCAATCCCCACACTGCAAAAAAAAAAAAAAAAAAAAAAAAAAGATCAAATAGGATAAATACAGCCCATCTTCAGCAAGCACCAATTTTTTTCAAAGTTTTAAGAAAGAAAACACATTTTTTTCTATAAACACATTATGAAACAGACTGTAAAATTCACATGGCTTTTAAATATAAATTGCAAATTTTCAAAGAAATTTTTAGCTTACAGCTGGCCTTTTTTGAGCTACAACCTCTTCTCACCCGCCCCCCCCCCCAGCTTGTATTCACGTGAGGGTGCTTTCCTGGTAAAGCCAAAGAAGTAGGGGATGGAAAAGAGGATTGCAGGTGGTGAAGCTCCATAGATGAACCCTAAGACTAAAAGACAATGCAGGGCCCACCTCAGCTGGTTGCGTAAACACTCTCCCCTGCGTTGGAGCTGATGTCTTGCTGTGAGCTTTTGTGGCAAGTTCATAGAGAGCCATCCAGGCAAATGGCTTAAGAGGATTTCTTTATAAACTGTTTAAAGATAGTCTTCAGTATCCCTGATACCCTTTCTATAACATTCACATAATTCCTGCTTGATTTTAGATCCCAGTTAAAACCTGCCTCCACAGAAGAATTAGTTAGAATGCTTTGTCTTATTGGACAATGAAAATTATGCAACTTATTGTGTTTCTTTCTGCTTCATTGCCAAACATCCTAGAACCAAACTTCTCGGTCTTGTAATATGTTCAGCTCTGGTGCCAGAAAATGCCTGCTCCTTTTGCTACCTTCGGATGAACTCCACCCCTAGAAGTCAAGTCCTATGTGGATTTTAAACAGCCACCTCAGAATGCAAGCAGGGCATGAATTTTATTATAAATATTTTTCAATCAACTTTTAAAAGAATATTATCAATTTATAGCCAAAATTCACACACAGGACCAAAAGTTATTAAAAGACAAGTCAAGCACTAAAGAGGAACACCTGGGCTGGGGATGTGGCTCAACTGGTAGCGCGCTCACCTGGAGTGCATGCCGCCCAGGTTCATCCTCAGCACCACATACCAACAAAGATGTTGTGTCCGCCGAGAACTAAAAAATAAAATATTAAAAATAAAATTCTCTCCTCTCTCTCTCAAATAAATAAATAAATAATAAATAAATAAAAAATAAAGAGGAACACCTGCTTGATTTTTTTTTAAGGACTATCAGCCAGGCTGATATTTTATATATTATATAAAATATCATATATTTTATATGTACTCACACACACACACACACACACACACACACACACACACACACCTGTTGTGCCAATTGGGAGTCTGAGTTGGGGGGGGAAAATCACCTGAGCCCCAAGTTCAAGACTAGCCTGGGTAACATTAAAAGAAAAAAATTAAAAACTATGAAAATTCACATTGTTTTGCTATTACAAAAAAAAAATGCTGCAGTGAATACTTACATGTACAATTTTCTCATTAGTTCTTTAATATATATTTCTAGGAGTGAAATTCCAGCCCATTGGGCACAGTGGCACACTCCCATACTTCCAGAGGCTCATTCGGGAGGCTGAGGCAGGAGGATCTCGAGTTCAAAGCCAGCCTTAGCAAAAGCAAGATGCTAAACAACTGAGACCCTGTCTCTAAACAAAATACAAAATAGGGCTGGGACGTGGCTCAGTGGTTGAGTGCCCTGAGTTGAAAGGGTAAAGTTTCTTTTTTTTTTTTTTTTAAAGAGAGAGTGAGAGACAGTGAAAGAGAGGGAGAGAGAGAGAGAATTTTTAATATTTATTTTTTAGTATTTGGTGGACACAACATCTTTGTTTGTATGTGGCACTGAGGATCAAACCCGGGCCGCATGCATGCCAGGCGAGCACGCTACCGCTTGAGCCACATCCCCAGCCCTGAAAAGGTAAAGTTTCTAAGCTGCAAAGCCTGAATTAAAAAGTGAAAGACCAGGTATTGTTAAATTCCTCTGCTACACCCAGAACCTGAAATTCCTGAGATAGTTAAGACAACAATGCCCTACTGGCCATTTAGCCTAGGGCCCTGTGCAGTTTGTCACGTAAGCATACAGGGCCCGAACCAATCAGTTTGAATGTGTACCCCGCTTAGGAGTGACCAATCACCCCCAGCCAACCTGTTCCCGCCAATGAATGTGCTAATCATGTATGAGAGTTGTTGTTCAATTTTCCCGTGCCTCATGCTGATTTGTTCTGATGTATACAAAGCCCCCACCCTCCCCAAAAAGTGTACTTAAGCACTGCTTAGCCTCTGCTCTGGGCTCTGGGCTGCTCTTCTTCTTGAGTGAGCCTAGAGCCTCAGTGCGCTGAATTGGATCCTCAATAAATCCCCTTCTGCAATTGCATGAGTCAGTCTCTTGGTGTTCTCTTCCTCCGGACCCTTACAGAGTTCAATCCCCGTAACCCCATCTCCCCCAAAAAAGAAAGAAATTCTTGCCCCATATGGTGTATTTGTTTCTAAGGGCTAATTTGGTTGCGCTGTCTCTTAGAATGCTTATGCACAGTGGTAAGTGTGTGGACTCTGGAGAGCCTGGGTTCAAATTCTGGTTCTATTACAGAGGACGATTAAAAGCAGCCTGTTGGCCTTCTGGTTCACTTCAGGAGATAACGGTAAACCCAACCAGTGGTGTACTCATGAAAAAAAAAATAAAAGAGTACAAAGCAACATAAAAACCAGAATGCAGAAAACAAAAATGAGAGGACTGGGGATATGGCTTAAGCGGTAGCGCACTCGCCAGGCATGCCTGCAGCCCAGGTTCGATCCTCGGCACCACATACAAACAAAGATGTTGTGTCCGCCGAAAACTGAAAAATAAATATTAAAAAATTTAAAAAAAAAAGAAAACAAAAATGAAAGAAGGAAGAAATCCAAATACAACAATTATGAAAATAAACATAGATGAGTTAAACTTGCTTGGTAAAAGACAATGAGTCTCAAATTGCCAAAAGTCAAGCGAGAGACCACAGACAGCCTGGCCTTCAGCTAGTTAACCCTTTGTCCTGGAACCTGGTCACCACGCCCAACTTACCCATCATGTCACTGCTCTTTTCTTGGTGATCGAGGTCATCTAGGTGGTTACTAAAAATCCAGTGGAGTTTGTTCAGCCCTTGTTTTTCTTAATCTCTTGGAAATATGTGATACTGTCATCCACAAATATTTCAGGAGGGGAGAAGCGCATGCTCAGAGGCCAGAGAACAAGCCACTGTCAAGATGGAGGAAGTCAGTGGAGGCTCCCAAGAAGCTAACCCAAGTTCTTCCCTCGGCTTCTCTTGAGCTGTTTCTCTGGTTTTCTTCCTTCCTCTCTGGCTACGCCTTCTCTGGAGTCTTCTTCCTTTGCCCATTCCTGAAATGTTGGCAATTTTCTCAGGGATCCATTCTATTGCCTTCTCTTCTTCCTCCATGTGTTCTTTCAACCATTCCCAAAGTGTCAATTATAACCCCCAGGTTAATGGACCCCACATCTAGATTCCAGCCCAGGCCTCTCTCCTGGATTCCAGATCCAACTGCATTTTGGAGATTTCCATTTAGAAAGTTCGTAGGAATCTCAAAGACAATGTTACCCAATTGAGCTCATAATTTTCTCTGCATCTTTCTCCTGTTCCTAGACAATGGCACTACTCAGTTGCTAAAGTCAGAAGCCAGGGAGCCAGCTTTGATTCCCCTCTCCCAAGCCACCCACATCACATGAATCAGCCTCTCCTAAATAGATGCTTCAAGTCTATTTGCTTCTTTACATCCTCACCACCAACTCTCTTTTTTAGCCCACCACCCTTTCTTGTCTGGACTATTGAATAGCTTCCTAAATGGCCTCCACAATTTTAATCATGACAAACTCCAATCCAATATCCACTGGGCTCCAGAATTTTTTTCTTTAGCAAAAAAAAAAAAAAAAAACCAAAAAACCAACTTGACCATGACACTCTCATGCTTAAAATCCCTCAGCTGCAAGGCCCTTCGTGAGCTTCCACTGAATCTCTTTCATCTCGGGTGTGCCTCGCTCTCTCACAGTCAGGCCTCTGAACATGCTGTTCTCTCTTCCTAAAATATTGTTTTGCATTTCTTTTCTTAGCTTAACTCCTCTCATTTCCAGGTCTCAAATGTAATATCACTTTCTCAGTTAGGCTCCCTGGCCACGTGCTTCCTTATCACCACGCATTGCTTTTCTCTGCCACTTATGACAAGTGTTGAAATTTCATCATTCATTGTCTTCTTTCTCTGTTGGATCACAAGGCTCATGAAGATGACAACCGTGCCAGTCTTTTCCATCACCACATATGCTATCACCTAGCACTGCCCAGCAATCATTAGGTGCCCAATAAATGGTTATAGAATAGATGGACAGATGTACAATGATGTGCCCCTTTTCTCATTGCTTATGATGACAAGAAAAAGGAAAAAGAACGGAGGAAAGGAGCCTGGAAACTGCATAATTTTCTGAGAGGATAGGTTGAATAAAGCATGCTCTTCATATTTTGAACTACTCATGCAATCCAGTCATAGGAATATCATGGAAAAAAAGTAGTAAACAATATATGAAAACATGCTTCTCATATATGGCTAAAGGAAAACAACAGTATCTTTCTGGGTGTGGTGGCACACACCTGTAATCCCAGTGATTTAGGAGGCTAAAGCAGGAGGATTGCAAGTTTGAGGCCAGCCTCAGCAGAACCCAAAAGTTTAAGGCCAGCTTGGGCAATGTAGCAAGAAAAGAGCAGACCTGTAGTCTTTCCAAAAAATATTTAACAAATGTAACCAAGCCCTAGATTGTGAGATCCTGTCCCAAAATAAAAATAAAAGAGCGAGTGCCCCTAGGCTCAATCCTCAGTACCAAAAAAAAAAAAAAAAACCTAAAACAAGCAAAAAAAAAAAAAAAAAAAAACAAAAGAAAGAAAAAATGATATATATATATTTATATAGTCTGATCATGGGCTGGGGTAGAGCTCAGTGGCAGAGTGCTTGCCCAGCATGTATAAGACCCTGAGTTTGATTCCCTGAACCATAAAAGTGATGTAGTCTGATCATATTTTTGCTCTTGTGCGTTTTTTTTTTTTTTTTAATGGTGAAAAACCATATATTTAGAATTAGCCAGCTGGACTCAGTTTAGATGATCCCAGTTTTTTTGGCCACATGCTTTTGTGTTTTTAATTTTCCTTAGAATTCTTCATCTTGTCTCTCTTCCTCTCTATTTATTTTGCTGTTTTTCTTTGCTTGTTTTCATCATATTTTATGAAAGACACATCTTCCATCCATTTTATTGATGATGTCAAACCATCTCCCAACATTCTCTGCCTATAACCTGTAGTCGTCTGCATTTTCAGGGATTTTCTTCCTTCCTCTTGTTCTTTGGGGCAGGGCAGGGCAGGTAGGGAGGATTTGTCCTTTTTCAACAGCATTTTTTTCCATGAGCTTCTTCTCCCTCTTCTTTCTTTTTACTCACATGAAATAAATGAAACAAAGTCATTCTTCATTATCTGCTCAGGAAATAATACTATTCTTTTCCTGGAGTAACAGCTTGAAAGGAGATTGGCATGAATGGTTCTCTGTCAAATTCTGAACTCTACAGGACTCAGGAACAATTTTGAAACTGAGGTGACATCTTCTATGACAACTTCTACCCAGCTTGTTGATTCTGTGATCCTTTATGTTAGTCCCTTTCCATTAGGGAAAGGATATAGGGCTTCTAAGGGATATGGCTGATTCTGGATCTATGTAGGAAATGCACACGATAAACCTGAATATCTAATAGCAGATAGTAAGGATTGTGCATCAGAGGACTCAGGAACCAACTTGGAGGTGTTCCATTGACCAATTATGGATAATTTGATCATCAGTGAGGATAATTGCAATGTATGTGAAATGTGAAAACACATCAAATAATAAAATTCATTAATTCATAATTGGTTTCTGTGCGAGGATGCTAGAAACTATGCATTTTGAAGACTGATCAAAAAGGTAAGAAATCAAGCATTTATATGGCCCTTCCTGTATAAACTATCAGTGAGAAATCACATACTGATTGCGGGAAAATTTCTCTTCATAGAAGTATTATAGTTCACACATGAAAACAGGAGAGAAGGGGAACTGTTTTGCAACCCCTCATATAACCACCTAGGCTTTGATCACCATGACTACCAACATTGGCCTGGGGGTGTAGCTCAGGGGCACAGCACTGGCCTAGCATTGTATAAGGCCCCAGGTTTGATCCCTGGCACTGCCAAAAAAAAGCTATATCACAAGAAAAGCCACACCTGGTGGCTCTTTCTTGAACCCAGAAGTTTAGGGCCAGCTTGGGTAATGTAGCAAGAAAACATCATGCCTGTAGTCTTTCCAAAAAATATTTAACAAATGTAACCAAGTCCTAGATTCAACTGCCACTTTACTGAAAATTCAGAGGGTAAAGGACATGCTAAACATTTTGGCACCAGGATACAATCGTCAAAATCCAGACTGTGGGAAACTCTACAGAACAACTTGCTCTCTTCCACAAATAATTTACCCGGGGGTGGGGGCCGTGGGGGGGGGGGTGGGAATGAAGTGGACAATTTAAGAATTATAATATTTTATAAAATAATTGAACGACATGAGCACTTCTGGATTTCTTATGATTTAAAAAAATTAAAAGCTGGGAGTGTAGCTCAGTAGCCCAGCATACAAGAGGCCCAGGGTTTGATCCCCAGCACTGGGGGGAAAAATGATTCTAACTATTGAGATGATAATGATATTGTGTTAAAATGGAGGAAAAAGTCTTTAAAGATACCTGCTAAAATATTTAGATTGTGGGAAGCCGTTCTCACACGTGATTGGGCACTTCCCTGACTGGGTGTGAGGCGGTCTGGCTAAACTGTGTCAGAACTAATCCCCACCCTTTCTAAGTGCAAGAGCCCATCCGTGTGGGGGTGTGACTGACCATTGACCCTGAGACCAATCACTGACCCTGACCTTGGAATGCTGTCCCCCTCAACCTTCATTGGATGGAATTTTCCCCTAAATTTCTTGTTCCCCAATAAAAGGCCATTCTCTCTCTCTCTCTCTCTCTCTCTCTCTCTCTCTCTCTCTCTCCTGCTAGTCTTGTGTAAGCCTCGCTGCCCCAAGGCTCGAGGCAGGAGTCAGAGGGGGGGCCCGTCTCAGACCTGGTCAAAGGAAAAGGTAAATTGAGTTTATGTGTGTTTATTTTGATCTCACTAGTTAACTTCTATGCTTAGAACCTCTAATATGAAGCTAGCGTGCTGGTCGCGCGGCTGAACAGATGACATAATATGATATTTACAATCTGTCTCAAGACTGGATAGGGGATAGTAAATGGAATATAAAACAAACAAGGAGGGCCTTGAGTTGATAATTGTTGAAGGAGGCAATGGGAACACACATTCATTAGACCATTCTGTGAATTTTGTATATCTAATGTTCTCTATAATAGAAAACTTTAAAAATGGCAATTACAAAAATTTCAGTGAACTAAACCTCCAAGACTACACTCCCCAGTAGACACTGCTCCTGTCCTTACTACTTTGGAATCCTCCTCTCTCACCATGATCTAGAAGGGGGTCCCATTACCCACCATTGTGTTTTTCAGTCAGCATTTCAATTACCTTGAAAATCCTTTGCATTTCCCATAAAAGAAAGAAATATGATGTTGTGGTTCTATCTTTGTAGAGTGATTTGTTGGGGATGCAAATCAAGTCAAGATGGTGCCTGGCACTTTGCCAGGAGGAGTGGTTTGTGAAGCAACGCCAGTGAGCCATTAAGATGATGGGGATTCCTTATTGGCTGACTGCTGTATCTAGATGATGTTAATTGAGTTAAGCTGTGTGTAATTGTTGGGTATATGTACCTCTGCTGTCCCACAGAGAATCGGCTCCTGCTACCTTGGGTGCCCGCTACTTTGAATTCTCACTCAGTTCCAGCTGAGTTCACTCCGAAATAAAGTAGTTCCCGCTTCAACCTCCAAGTTGCTTGCCCAGCCGGACTATAACAGTGATTCTTATGTGCATTAGGACTTGCTTAATATTTAGATAAACCTAAGGAAGATCCAAGGCCTTGGAATACTTTGTCTGCTTGTTTTACTGAACCTGACTTTTAGTACCTTACTGCCACTTTGCTGCTTTCCTGTGGACACCTATTGCCTTTCAATGTTGGGGTGGGCCAAGGTTCAATCCTGAGCACTGGGACCTCTTTTAATTTTCTACCTTCTTAACATCCTAGTGAATTCATTGGCTTTACAGTGATGTCTATAAACAGGAGAGTCCCAGACTTATGTCTCTACTCCAGAATCAGACCCTAAACTCCAGAACCCTTTATCCTATTGCCTATGTGAGGTGTCCACTTGGGCATATAATAGGTTCTCCCAGTAAAATGTCTGAAACAGAATCATTGATTGCTGCACTTGGCCCAACTTGCTCCTCCCCTGATGTTTCTCTTCCTCTAAGTGGCACCAGTTGCTCAAGCCAACAACTTCAGAGTCAGCTTTAATACATCTTTCTCACATCTCATTTCTTTCTACCTTTAAAATAGATCCAGAATCCAATCACTTCTTATTACTTCCACCACTGCATAAACAGTGTCAAAGGCCAACATTCTTGGGCTTTTTTTTTTTTTTTTTTTTGGTGCTGGGGATTGTACCTGGGAGTGTTCTATCTCTGAGAGATCCCCACTCATTTTATTTTATTTTGAGAAAGGGTTTTGCTAAGTTGCCCAGGCTGGCCTCAAACTTGTGACCCTCCTGTCTCAAAGTCCCCAGTAGTTGGGATTTGCAGGTATGGACCACCATGCTCAGTTGCCTGGATTTTTTTCAGTAGTTTTCCAAGTGGTCTCCTGGGTTTCCACTCTTCTCTCACTGACAATTACTTCTCAAATCTTGCAACCCAAATGAGCTCATGTCTGATCATGCTGCTCCTCTTCTCCAAATCTGCCCATGGTGCTCCATCTTGGAGTCAAATCCAAACTTCAAAAGTGGTTTACAAAGTCCAGTGCCCTCCACCAACAAGCCCTTTGCCCATATGTCTTACTGTTAACTCCCCTGCCTTTGTTCAGCCCCAATGATTGCTGTTGTTCCCTCAACACCCCACTGTAAGACCTCTCTCTATCTGCTTCCCTCCTAGCTCGAAGGCCACTGTATCATCAGCTCCCATTCCTGTGAGCAAATGCACTTCTCAGCGCTTCCTCTCCATTTACCTTGCCTAAATTTCTTCTATCACACTAGAACTGCTGTACTATACATCTCTGGTTTACTTTCTATTTTCTCTCCTGGAATGTAAACTCCTTGAGAACAGGAAAAAAAAATTTTTTTTTCACTGCTTTATTCCTCCTACCCAAAATAGTGCTTGACATGTGGAGAGAATCCCCAGAATAGTCACTGAATGGACAAATCAATGAAGGAAGGGGAAGAAGGTCTAAATGGAGATGGATAGGCACTGAACATTTCAGATGCCTGTCTAATCCTGGTAGTGAGTCAGGGATGGGCAGGGAATTGGGCTGACTCCATGCTTATTTGCAAGTACAGCTGCTGTGATATGGTATAATCTATGGAAAGGCCTGTGTTGCAAGGAACAAGGGATCCTCAGTCCAACAACCTCTGCAGAACTGAATCCTACCAACAACCACATGAGTGAGGAAGGAAGATGGTGTCCTTCCTAGTTGAGCTTTAACATAACTGTGCCTTGTGAGAAACCCAGAGCCAGCGCATCCTATTAAACTGTGCCTGGACTCTTATCCCACAGAAACTCTGAGATAATCAATGTGTTTTTCAGCCACTGAGCTTTGGGGTAATTTGCTATGCAGCAATAGTTGAGGCAGCATTGGTCTAGTGACTAGACCTTAAGTTGATTGAAAGCAGTTACTGTTTACTCAGCACTTGTCAGATGAACATTCTTTAAATGTCTGAATGACTTAGAGTTTTTAATCTTTTTCTGCGTCTGCATATATTTTAAGGGGAAGTTGGATAAAGCTCCACCAGGTGGCTGCTAGCCAGATGCTGCTTTAAATGTGATGTTTGCCTCTCAGCCGGGTCTCTCTGTTCCTAATCCACCATCCCTTGGAGAGAACCTCCCAGGGGTTGGAATAATGCGGAACAGTGAAGTTTTCCTAAACACATGATCACTTTCCACCCTGTGTAGGATACATATTTCAGAGATAGGGGTAAGCAGGGAGTGGGTAATTATTACCAGTAACAATGGCCCTTTGATTAGATATTTGAATGCTGCTTCTCTGAGAACACTAACCTGCAGTTAATAATCACAGGATATTGTTGCAGATCAAGTTGATTGAATATTTCCCCTTCCACTGAGATGCACATCTCAGGAGGTGTGATCCATATGGAACAATCTTCCTTCTCCAAATGAGGCAGATGAGGGACTTTTCTGGAGCCACTCATGAGACTAGCACCCAGGTCACCAGCACTCTCATTTCAAATCCTAGACAAAGAACCTAATAAATACAAAAGATTCAACCCATTAGCCATTGGGTCCAAGCATCTGAGTTTTGCGTGTGCACTTTGACACAGGCAATACTGACCGACCCTGAGACCCAGAGAATTATTTTCATCAGAAAGATGATTGAGACTCAAAGTAAAAATTCCTATTGTGCTAGCCAGAGACTCGGGGAGAACTGCTCAACTCTGCCAAGTCATGCGGTCAGTGCCAGGCTAAAGGGAGAACTATAAAGCACGAGATGTAGACTCCCCTTTATAACCAGGCCTCTTCTAGGTAGGTATCATGAAAGCCCAGAGGAAAAGTCATGAGGTCAGAATCTTTTCATCAGACCCCACAATTAATATTCCAGGGAAGAATTTCTGCTCTCTATAGGACGTGTTCTGGGCCCTGGAGATTGGGAGAATGCAGCTGCTTGGCTTTTAAAACTCAAATTTGTATGCTTCTCTAGCAGATGATTGCCAACAGTGTCAGGGCTGGACAAGCCTAGTTCTATTTTTTTTGAGGTGCAAAAAAATAAAATAAAATAAAAGATTTCAAAGAAGGCAGCTTGGTCATGTATCCCCCAACTGGGCTGAGCAGGGTGCTCTAGAATTATGGAAATAATTATGGAAATTAATTCTAGAGTACCCTAACCTGCCTAACTGGAACTATGCAAGGGTGGGAGGTTGGCCTTGACCTGGGGCAAAATACGTGGAGTTAAGAGGGGTTGTCCATGGAAGAGAGCAGGTTAGTTAGAGGAGGTTTTAGTACAGTTAACAGTAAGGAATCCTTGGGTTCAGGGAGGCAGCTCCATGAAGGGGGCTTCCATGAAGCTCAGATAGATGCTCTGCCAACAAGACAATTGAAGCTGGTGATTTAAAAGTGTTCCAAGGGCTGGGGATGTGGCTCAAGCGGTAGCGCGCTCGCCTGGCATGCGTGCGGCCCGGGTTCAATCCTCAGC
Source organism: Ictidomys tridecemlineatus (assembly GCF_052094955.1). NCBI lineage: Eukaryota > Metazoa > Chordata > Mammalia > Rodentia > Sciuridae > Ictidomys > Ictidomys tridecemlineatus. Next base: position 143,168,638 of record NC_135479.1, read on the forward strand.
ACCACATACCAACAAAGATGTTGTGCCTGCCGAGAACTAAAAAATAAATACTAAAAATATTCTCCCTCTCTCACTCTCTCTTTAAAAAAAATAAAAAATAAATAAAAAAATAAAAGTGTTCCAAGCCTTCTTACAGATTGACCTTTTGTTTTGTTTTGGCCACCCTGTTTCTCACTAGGTCTATGTGTGAAGAGGTTCAGAAGTCCTCTTCTAATATTTGAGCTCTTCCTATGAAATTCTGGGGCTTCAAGAATGTGAAGACAAGTGTTTACTTACTTTTAAAGTGATCTGGTAGTCTCTGGAATTCTATCTGGGCTTTATGATCATATGATTCATTCATTCATTCACTCATTCATTCATTCATTCATTTGTTGAATACATAGTTGAGTCTAATGGACTGTAGGCCCATTATCTCCTGAGGACAAAACAAATATAAAGGGGCTTCAGGCATAGCTCAGAGGTAGAGGACTTGCCTAGCATGCTTAAAGCTTAGGTTTGATTCCCAGCACCGCAGAAAAGTGAATTAAAAAAGAATTTACCTGGAGCTAAGGATGTAGTTCAGTGGTAAAGTACCTACTTAGCATGCACAAGGCTCTGGGTTCCAACTCCAGCACAAAAAAAAAAAAAAAAGAACCCATCTGTGTGTTCCTGAATGGTGTTTTGGAATATAATAACACTATGAATCCTTTAGAACCCTAGTAAACTGGCTTGATCTGAAATGATGTCTGAGAGGAACATGGGTCAAGTAATAACTCTTCGAGAAATTCTTCTCACTCCTGACTGCCCATTAGAATGACTCAGAGACTTTGGAAAAGTTTCCATGTCTTAACCCAAGCCCAGCTCCATGAAGCTGGTAGCCCTGAAAGTGGAACATTTTATGGACAGCCAGTGGAAATGCCCATGTGCAGGCAGGGTCCCAGATCGTAGCTCTAGACTGTTCTAGATTAGAAGTAAACCTCATCTTTCAGAGAGCAAAGGTAAATTTACCAGGATGCTTGTACATACCAGAGGGACTTTCAGGCTAACCAGTAAGTTGGTCAATAGGTGTCAGTTTCAAAAGTAAATTTCCAAAGTTCAAGTCACTTTTCCTATGGCTAGAAACCTTGAAGATGGTAAAAGCAAACCTTTATGTTCCAAAGCAGCTTTGAAGTTGAAAATGTAAAGCAAGCAGGCCGTGTCACCCTACAAAAGGGAACATTTGAAATTCCTGGACAGTATGTCAGAATTTCAAAGGGTAATAATAATAGGTGGAAGCTGACTGATGTCTAGAGTGCAGCAGGCAGTGAGGCTTAATAGGATCACAGTTACCCAAAACCTCCGGACCCTCTCTCTGTCTTCTTCATATGACAATTATGGAGTTGGAAGGCCAGCCACCTGCCTGACAAAAGAATCCTGTCTAGAACATCTCTGCTGGAGGACCAGCTAATCTCTGCTGGAATAGTTTTGGTAAAGAGGAACTTACTGTTTTCTGAGAATAGTCTGCACCACTTTAGTATAACTGGGTTAGTGTAAGAAATATATCCTTTATGTTGGGCTGAAAACACTGCATGTGTCCCATCAGTCCCAGTTCTGCCCTCTTCCAGTGTGGGAGCATCTGTGACATCCATATCCCTCCATGGCCCTCTTCTCTGTGTCCCTGGTTTCTCTGACCATTCTTGGTGTAAGATGGTTTCCAGATACCTCACCACCTGGTTGCTCTCTCCGATCTGTCAGCGTGCTTCTTAAAATCTGACACCCAGAACCAAACACTGGGTATGAAATATCAGATATATCAAGCAGTGCCGGGGCAAGATTCAGACACAGAAGCACCATGGACTAGCTTCTCTGTAATTAGAAAGGAAGCCAGGCCCAGGCCAGGTCAGCCTGGGGACAGTGGCATGGGCTAAGAAGTCTATATTGGGTGACCAAAACCATGTGGTCAGAGAGGACGGATGAGATTTAGGACTAATTTGTAACCGATTTGACACAAATGCTACTTTGTAATTTTAGTGCATCTATTCCTTTACTTTTCATTAGTAAAACATCTGGGTAATGTGTGGTCTGCTTAGTATGTAGTCTGTAGTATGGAAAAGAGGGAGGTCACAGAAAAAAAGAAAAGAAAGTCAGGTAAGAGAGTGCTCCCCCTGCCCTAGGCAAAAACAGCTCCCCTGCCCACTCTGAGTGCTGCTAGCTGAGAAGTCAGAGGCTCTGATGCCAAAAAGGGAATACTAGCTGAGGGTGGACACACACGCCTATAATCCCAGAGGCCCAGGAAGGGGAGAAAGGAGGACTGAAAGTTCAAAGTCAGCCTCAACAATTTAGCGAGGCCCTAAGCCATTTTGTGAGAACTTGTCTCAAAATAAAAAGGACTGGGATGTAATTCAGTGGTTAGGCAACCCTGGGTTAAATCCCAAGTACTAAACAAAAAAAAAAAAAAAAAAAAAGGAATACAGGGCCAGTGGGTTGTCTTCAACCAGAAGCTAGTGGAATGGTGGAATACTGTGGAAGGCAGGGAGGGATGGAGAGCAATCATGGTGGTTGCCATTGGTACCCTGCTCATGCCCAGCAGACTGGGAAGCTCAGTGTTCTCAGATAACACTCAGGAGGCAGAAGTAGTATCCCAAATGTATTCTTCAAAAGCCATTCCCTCTGAGGAAGGGAGGGGACAGTAGTCTCAGGTCCCTTGCCCACCTGCTTTTTGTCTTGTACCAGAGTCAGGGATGTCTGCTTGTCTGGTAAAAGCCAAGTTCAGGGGGATTTGCAGGGGGAGCAGACCAGAGGCGGCTTTGCCCTTCAGAAGGTGAAGGCTGCTTGGCGCACTGGCATCTGAAGGTGAGGAGAAAAGCAAGCGCTCTGCTTCCTCGTGCTGGAGCCAGAAAGGGGAACGGTAATGCAGAGTGACGTAATCCCTCTGGTTGCTCAGGATCCCTGCAGTGGTGAGAGTTTAACCTGGAGACTCTCCCACTGTCCTGAAGATAGCTGGTGTCTTGCAGCCTAACAGTTTCTGCTCAGGGGAGGGCCCAGGTCTCATGTGGTCACTGCGTGGGGACCATCCCACAGGAGGGCGCCTCTGAGCCTCTGTGTCTGCAGCCACCGGCTGTGTCATTTTGTTTAGACTCCAGCACAGTACTTCATATAATGACTGTGTAATAAAAGGCTTCCTGATTTTATGAATGATTGATGATTGATAAGGTAATTTGATTTTCTCCTAATTCCACTGTCTTCTTTAGAAATAATCTCTTGAAATATGAAATAGAAGTGAGAAACATGAACTTAGGGCAGGAGCGAGGTGGTGAGGGGAAGTTGGATTTTTTTTTTTTTTTTTTTTTGGTCTGAAATATCTGAACACTCAAGTTTCCTCATGGCTTGCTTGACATATGAAATGAAGCGACATTATGGCTATTGGAAACAAATACATACAAAAGGGGCTGGGGTTGTGGCTCAGTGGTAGAGTACTTGCCTAGCATGTGTGAGGCACTGGGTTCAATTCTCAGCACCACATATAAATAAATGAATAAAATAAAGGTCCATCAATAACTCAAAAATATTTAAAAAATACACACAAAAGATTTCCATGAATGAATGTTTTCCTTTTAGGAAAAAAAGAAAAAACCAAAAAACTAAAACCCATCCTAACCTTTCTTCCCCACCCAGTGCTGGGGATTGAACCCCATTGAACCCCTAGTGCCTTCTCCATGCCAATCAGGTGCTCTACCACTGAGTACCCCCAGCCCAGCCAACTTATTACTGATACTATTTTTTTTTAATTGGAGAAAGACAACATTTAGCCTGACTGACAGACATAAGGCCTAGATGCTGTCTTATAAAATCCATACCTCAGAAATTCCATGCTTTAGAAAAAAAAGAAAGCAGATTTTGAAATGAAATCTGTTGAAATGAATGTTAGGAATTGCATTATTTGAAGTGGAATTTAAATGTGCTGAACATGTGCAACTATCCAAAGTCGCAGAATATGAAACGTGCTTGTCCGTTCATTCATGCATTCACTTACTTAACAAACACATATATTGAGGGCAACTCTGTGTCTGTTTGGCTTTTTCATCTCTGCCATAGGTTCCTAACTCTGTAGGAGGGAGACACTGCATATTCATTAATCTCCTCAGAGACCGTAGGGTGGCCGCAGGCAGTCAGATGCTAGTCAGGCAGATGGAGCATCACTGCGATTTCATAAGCTCCCAGCACCTTCACATTTGCAAACACAGTGCATGGAGGCAGATGATCTCACCTGCTACCTGAACCCAGGCTTCCTCGACTTTCCTCCTCTTTACATTGAAATTTTTCTATATCTTGACTCATTATCTTCTTTCTCATGTCAAAAACAAAGTGTCTAAAGCTAACCTTTCAAAATGTACCCTCAATCCTTTCTCCTTGGAGCTATGTACCATCAACTGTCTTTATCTGCTCCAGCAGCTGATCTCTCTTCCCTCCTGATTTTTCTTGCTTCCCACAAATATACTCAGTTCCTCCCTTTCTTATGCAAACAAACTTCCAGTTCTGCTACTCCTCAAACTACTGAGTTTCTCTATATCCAGTGACCATGGGCCTTCACAGATGTATTTCTTCATCTCTGTTCACTCCATCATCTGCCTGCAAATGCCTTAGGTTCCCTCAGGGAAACTGTACCTGTAAAGATGGCCAATGACCTCTAAGGGAGAGAGTTATATCCCCATATCTGTTCTCTTCTTCTTCTTCCTTTAGAAGCAGAACCTCAGTTTTACCTTATAACAGATTGACCAGCAGTAACTGCCCTTCCCAGCTTCCCTTGCAGCTAGGTGCTGCCATGTTTTTTAACTTCTGGGTTACGCCCATAAAAGGAAGGGGCATGCCATCCACCTTTGCTTTCACCTTCACACTGGTAGAGGGATGTCCGGAACAGTCATTGTAGACCTGAGATAAAAACATCAAGCTGAACAAGATAGAAGGCACAGGGGTCCCCAATAAAGTAGCTCCACCATCTTAGCCCTGAGCTGTTCACTGCTAGACTGTATGTGTGGGAAATACACTTCTCACTGTTATTTTGGTCTTTATTACAGTAGCCAAATCTGCATCCTTATAGAATAACTCAGAGTAACAAGTATCATATTGTCAGTTTCAGTGACTTTCTCTCAGACCCCACTCTCTGATCCCCTGGTAGCACTGGTGCTGTGGATTACCTTCCTCCTCCTTCTACTTCCCTGGTAGTACACAAGCCTGATTACCTTCCAACCCTCTGATTGCTCCTTCTTTGTCTACTTCAGAGGCTCTCACTGCTCCTTTAACTGTGACCTTCTCCAATGGCCTTCTCATCTATATATGTATCCTCCTAGGGTAAACTGATCCCCATTTATAATTTCAATCCTTTCTTCAGATATTCTTAATACTGGTCTAGTTCCTGGACAGGTGCAGATATTTACAGCAATCTGGCCTGATGTATAAGAGCCCAATTTGAATTCCAGTTCCACCACCTATTTGCTGTGGATCTTTGGCAAATCACTTATCCTATCTCTGCCTCAGTTTCCTCATATACAAAAGAGGATAATAAGATTGCTTGTCTCAGCCGGGTGCAGTGGCACATGCCTGTAATCCCAATGGCTCAGGAGGCTGAGACAGGAGAATCGTAGTTCAAAGCCAGCCTCAGCAAAAGCAAGGGGCTAAGCAACTCAGTGAGACCCTGTCTCTAAATAAAATATAAAATAGTACTGGGGATGTGGCTCAGTGGTCACGTGCCTCTGAGTCCAATCTCTGATACCAAAAGAGTACTTATCTCAAATGAAGATTTGAGAAGATTCAATGAGTGAATGGATATATAGCACTGGCCTGGCACATGGAAAGTTCTGTGTAAAGTGTTAGCTTTGTTGTTATTGGCATTCACACCTGAGGACACCGGTCCCAGTCCTTGACATGGCTGGCCCAGACATTACCTCAGAGTCACAGTCACGTCATAGTGCTTTGATGGCTCAAAGCATGATCGGGTTTCTCTGCCTGCCTGGATTCCTGCTCTCCTCCCTGTTCTAGCTTCTGTCAATTACAAGGCAGTTGTACTCCCTTTTATGTCAGTTATATTTGGACAACAATATGCAGTCCTGAATCTCCTCTCAAGCCCCAATGCTGCCTTTTAAACATCCCTGGCCATAGCATCTCTGTGTTGCTGTAGAGCTCCCAGATGGCTTCTGTGTGTTTGGTGGACTCACAGGTCTTATACTATGGCCTGACCCGGTGAGATAATTCCCGAACACTACTTAGCATTTTTACTGGGAAGTTTCTCCTTCCTCTTCCAGGATGACTGTGGTATCAGACTTGTATGAATTAGAAGGGACACCTCTGATTCCAGAATCAGACTGACCCAAATTCAAATCCAAGCTCCCCAATTAGCTCGAGAAATTTACTAAAGTATTCAGAGTCTCACAGCATACAACCCAGAAGTATTTAGGTAAAATTAGATACATTTAGATAATGCACATAGGGAACCTGGCATTCAGTAAATTCTTTCTTATTTGTTGTTTCAGTGTCAGGGATTGAACCCAGAGCTTCACACTTGCTAGGTAAGTGTTCTACCACTGAGCTATATTACAGAGATATACCAACAACACTTTTTTTTTTTTGGCAGTGCTGGGGATTGAGCCCAGGAAAGCACTTGTGAGGCAAGTACTCTACCATCTGAGCTATATCCCCAGCCCCCCAACAGTGAAGCCAGATTTAAAGTTAGGTAGTCAGTGTAGTTAGGTAAATCGGGTCTAATACTGAGTGAAATCTAAAATGGAGGCCATGCTGAGAATGATTCCAGGAAATGCAGGACAACTCATGGAATGTTAATGAAGTCCTGAAAAGGCCCTAGGCCAAAGTCCATCCCAAAGAAGTGATAATGAAGTCCTTCCTGGCCAGATTACTTCTTTGGCTCACCTGTGTCCCACCCCTCGGGCCTTCCAACCTACATTCCATCACCAGAACTATAAAAAGGGGAAACAACCGCACTTCCACGGATTCCACCTCTTGGGTCCCCTTCTTCCTCCGGGAGAAGGGAGAAGTCTTTTCTGCTGTCCTTTAATAAACTTCTAATTTCTACTCTGACCTTGCCTCGGCATGCTTCTTTGGTGTTATTCTTCAACATTGGGGAAGCAAGGATCCGTCACCGGTCAACAGCGGTAACAACAGCATCTTTTTTAAAAAATTATTTTTAAACATTGTTTAAAGTGTAGTGGAGCATTCCTGTAATCCCAGCAACAGGAAGTTGAGGCAGAATGAATGTAAGTTTGAGGCCAGCCTGGGCAATTTAGCAAGACTGACTCAAAATAAAAAAATTAAAATTAAATAAAAATTTAAAAAAGACTGGAGATAACCCAGTGGTAGAGCACTTGCTTTGCATATTTGAGGCCCTGAGTTCCATCCCCAGTACCATGAACACCAAAACAAAACCAAAAATAATGAAATATTCTTTTTTTTTTTTTTTTGCATTTATTTAACTGTGAACCTTACAAGTGAGGGTTTCAATTTGCTGGTGCCCCTTGACTATAGAGGGAGCATATCTTAGCAGATTTGCTAGCCAGTGCAACAATACAAAAATATTAAAATTAAACGAATGAATTTATGTCAGGCTGGTTTCAGAAATGGGTTTAAACAGCCTTTTAATAAAGATGAGCTCACTCCTTCCCTGGCTGCGCTGTGTGGGGTAGGCGGGGTAGTCAGTCTTTTATCTGGTCCTCCACAGAGGCAGCCCAGAAGGAGCTTTGCTTTGCTTTCCCCCCCCCCCCCTCTCTTTTTAACAGGGATTATTCCTGAAAGGTAGGTCACCCAGAACCATGAAGCTCTGGTCCTTTATGCTTGCAAAGTTAAGCAAGTCTCATGATGGCTGCAGCGTGGGTAAAATAATTAGTAGTTGTTTATAGTCAGTGCTTCTGAAAACAAACCAGCCTAGGTACAGAAGACATCAAGTAGGTTCTTGTCTCTCTCCCCAAATATGACTTCCTTAATAAAAATAAGTGAGCTCTCCCAATATTAGTAGTGGAGGAGGCCTCTAAGTATTGCATGAGATAAACTTATGAAAAAAAGTGATATATATATAGGCTGAAGTGCAGCTCAGCTGTAAAGCATGCTCTCAGCATGCGCAAGGCTCTGGTCTGATCCCCAGCACCAGCAAACATTTATTTACGTATTTGTTGTGAATCTGAAATTCAAATTTAATTGAGCATCCTGTATTTCCTCTGGCACCCATCACTAGAAGGCAAGAAAAGCGGTGGTGGTGGTGATGGAGCTCCGGGAGTAAAAGGAAGAGGAAAACGTGAATGAGGTGAGCCGGGCCAGTGCCCACTTGTAAAAAAAAAAAAAAAAAAAAAAAAAAAAGCTTTTTTGTGGACAGACAATTTTAGTTAAGTGCAGCAGTTTGAGTCCAAGACTGTGAGCCATCCACGGCTGGTGGGTTTTGTTTCTTTCCTTTCCTGCTTTGCTGGTCACGTGTGACGGAGACCTCTGCCGCCCCACTGTCCTCAGAGAATGAGACTCTGCGCGCAGCCCGGCTCCGTTTGTTCTTTGAAGCGCCTTCTGAGGAATGGAACATTCAGAGGAAAAAAGAAGATACAAAAGTATATGCAGTGAAATGCCTAAAGTATAACCTAATCTGGGCCAAATGTAGCCCACAGGATCCTAAAAATGAGACACGTGGGCACCTCCAGCCTCTAATTACACAGCAAGGATGACGCAGATTGGCTGCAGCTTGGGCTGCTTGAGAGGACACAAAACCAGACATCTCCTTCCTGATGGGAGATGGGAAAGCAGCCCCTTTGGAGGGAGAGCCTTGGGGAGAAGGCGTGCATTTGATTCCTGTCGGTATGAATATAGTGTTTACTTCTACCCACCTACTATAGTCTTTTGTGAAATTTAAAACACTAAAAATGGTCTATATGTTATAAAATAAAACCAGAACAAAGGAGCTTAACATTTCTAGGTACTAGAGAAAATGCATATCAAAAACGCAAGATCTACCTGGTGGTAGTCCCAGGTACTGAAGAGGCTACAGCAGGAAGATTGAATCCAAGAGTTCAAGACCTGCCTGGGTAACATAGTGAGACCCTGTTTTAAACAAACAAACAAACAAACAAACACAACCCCCCAAACCCACAACAATAAGATACTTCCACCTTCCTTCCAGAATGGCTAAAATTAAATTATAAAACAAACATGTCAGTAATCCCAGCTACTAAGGGAGGCTGAGGCAGGAGGATCATACTTTGAGGCCAGCCTTAGCAACTTAACAAGACCCTGTCTCAAAATAAAAAAATAAAATAGGGCTGGGGATGTCACTCAGTGGTAGAGCACCTCTGGGTTCAATTCCCCAGTACTGAAATAAACAAACAAACAAACAAAACAAGACAAGAACTGACAGCATCAAGTTTCGGCACAGATTTGGGTCAACCGTGCAAAATGGCATTCACCTTGAAAACTGTTCAGCAGTTTCTTACAAAATTTAACATGCCCTTAAGACAGAACCTGGCAATTCTACCTCTGGTGAATAAATTAAAAGTCCATTGGTTGGTAAATGAATAAACTGTATTACAGCCAAAGGATGAAATACTACTCAAATAAAAAAGGAACAAAGTTACTAATACATGAAAAGAAAACATATTGAATCTCAAAAATATCATGTAAGCAAAAGAAGCCAGACTCAAAAGATCTACATGTTCTGTGATTCCATTTACATCAAATTTTGAAAAGGCTCAAATGTGTAGGGACAGGGCTGGACTGGTGGCTCAGTGGCAGAGTGGTTGCCTGGCAAGTGTGAGGCACTGGGTTAGATTCTGAGCACCACATGTGAATAAATAAATAAATAAATAAATAAATTGCCCATAAACAACTAAAACATATTTTAAAAAGTGTAGGGACAGAAAGCAGATCAGTGGTTGCCTATGGCTGGGGATCCCCTAAGTCCCCATGCTGGAAATTGAACTCAGGGCCCTGTTGCGTATGTTCTACCACCAAGCTGCACCCCCAGCCTAAATGAATTCTTGTTCTTGTTCTTGTTCTTCTTCTTCTTCTTTTTTTTAATATTTATTTTTTAGTTGTACACAATACCTTTATTTTGTTTATTTTTTATGTGGTGCTGAGGATCGAACCCAGGGCCTTGCACATGCTAGGCGAGCGCTCTTCTCCTGAGCCACAACCCCAGCCCCCCCCCCTTTTTTTTTTTTTACAAATGGGTATGAGAGAATTTTTTTGGGGGGGGGATGATGACATTGTGTGATACCTTGATTATGATAGTAGTCATTACACAATTGCATACATTTATCCAAATTCATATACTTAAAAAGGATAACTTTTACTCTATACAAATTATACTTCAATAAAACTGACATTTTAAAAAAACCTTAGCTATCATTTTTATTAGTATTTTGTTATTGCCTAAGTTTATGTAAACTAATATTTATTATTTTAACAGGTGCCAGTCACAGTACCACACATTTTCTACACAAAATGATTTTAAATATATATTAGAGGATTTTATACACATATGTATAAATATCAGAATGATTATTAGATGATAAAAATCAAGGCTCAGAGAGGTTAATGAACTTGCTCAAGGTCATAGAGGCAGTGAGCAGCAGAGCTTGGACTTGAACCCAAGGCTGTCTGAATCTGGAGCCGTCACATCTTACTGCCTTCACTCAAGGTTGGGCATAGAAAACTCACATATGCCTAGCCAGGATTTCCCAACCTTGGTACTATTGACACTTTGGGCTGGAGAATGTATTACTGGGGGGCTGCCTCAGCATTGGAGGATATTTGGCAGTATCCTTGGCTTCTATGCACTAGATGCCAGAAGAGCTCCCTTGGTCATGACAACCAAAAATATCTCCAGACATTGTCAAATGAGACCTGAGGGCGAAGACCCTCTTCCTCTTCTCTCTCTCTCACTTTTCTGAGTTAGGTGCCATTCTGGTTGTGTGTGTGTGTGTGTGTGTGTGTGTGTGTTGCTGGGGATTGAACCCCCAGGGCCTCACACATATTAGGTAAATGCTCTACCACTGAGCTACACCCCCAGCCATCCTGGGTCTCTCTACCCAGTTACTTTTCCTTAACTTTCAAAATCATTCTTTCTTCTGTCCTCCACTCATCTTTATTACACCTGCCTGGCTGGGGCCCTGAGAGGCAGTTTCCCCTGGAATAGTCCTCTCAGGTTTCAGTATGTTTAGAGTTAGGCACAAGGCACACTGAAACACAAAGGACATCCCAGGTGTTTCTGATTTAGTAGGTCCTGGGTGGGACCTGATCAGTTGCATTTCTGTCAAGCAATCCTCCTGCTGGTGGTGGGGATTTACCCTTGGAGACCTAGTGGTCTAGAGGTGGATTTCAAATTTTACCTCTTTTCTTTCCTATGTGACCTTGGGCAAGTTACGCAGCTTCTCTGAACCTCTTTCTCCCTCAATATAATGCTGATAAAAGCCTTACCTTTGATGGCTGAATTAAATGAAATTATACAGATAACACACTTAGCACAGTAAGCCTGAACGAATAAGGGCTTGATAAGTGGCATCTATTTAAGCATCTATCATCTTTCTCACTACTTACTCACTACTGGTTGTCTCCATCCCTTATAACATCATCCAAGTGATTTGTTTCTATCTCTAACCACAGCTATAAATTTCATCTCTCTTATTTCATTTTGCTCCCTGCGCCTGGTTTCCAGTTGTATTGAGAAGTTGGCCCTTTTATTTTCTTCATCCACCCTCTCTCTACTTCCTGACTCTGGAAGCCACTTGCCTTACCTTGTTTTTTTTTTTTTTTTTAGTGGCCAATACTCTTTAATAGGGAATTTTATTCATCATTGAGTGGAGGCTTTCTTAAAATGCTTTTATTCAAACACATCTTTTTTTTAGAGAGAGAGAGAGAGAGAGAGAGAGAGAGAGAGAGATAGATTTAATATTTATTTTTTTAGTTTTTGGCGGATACAACATCTTTATTTGTATGTGGTGCTGAGGATCGAACCCAGGGCCGTGCGCATGCCAGGCGAGCACGCTACTGCTTGAGCCACATCCCCAGCCCCCACCTTACTTTGTTTTAATATTTATTTATTTATTAGCTACACGTGACATTACAATGATCTTGGCAATTCATACATTTCAATCAAATGGGGTATAATTTCTCATTTTTCTGATTGTACAGATTGCAGAATCATACTGGTCATAGAGTCACCTATATACATACAGCAATCATAATGTCTATTCTATTCTGCTGCCCTTCCTATCCCCCCTTCCCCTCCCCTCCCACCTTTTTTTTTAATTGAAACACATTACCTTTGTTTTACTAAATTATTTATTTTATGTGGTGCTGAGGATTGAACCCAGTGCCTCATGTGTGCAAGGCAAGTGCTCTACCACTGAGCCACAATCCCAGCCCCTTGCCTTACCTTTTGTATCTGATCTAACATTCTTCTTCTTCTTCTTTTTTTTTCTTTAGAGAGAGAGAGAATTCTTCAATATTCATTTTTTAGTTCTTGGCGAACACAACATCTTTGTTTGTATGTGGTGCTGAGGATCAAACCCGGGCCGCACGTATGCCAGGCGAGCGCGCTACCTCTTGAGCCACATCCCCAGCCCCTATCTAACATTCTTCTAACCAATGGAAATACTTCTGGGAACAGATAGTCAGGTTTAGTAGACCTCCAGCTTCTACCAACCTTAAGGCTAAGAATGCTCTGGGTAACATCTGAAACCTAGATTTCCCAGCTTGCTGTAGTCTACTTACCTGATGCTCCTATTCATATGATTGGTATTAATTTATGAATTTCTTTTGTTCTGTGACTATAGAAATTAATATAACCTCTTTCACAGTGGACCTTGTCATCTAGGGTAACTTGAATCTGTGTTCCCCGGCCATGGTCACTCATATTTGGCTTAGAATAAAGTATTTTCTTATTTCCTTTAAGTCATTGTTTTATATTGACACTAGCTAGGTCACATTGTCCATTTCTCTTGCCAATGCCATTTCCTTGCACTATATTCTCTGCAGTGCCCACCATATGCAATTTTGACTCTAGCTTACTCTGATTACTTGTTGGCCCTCCTAAATTATACCTGAGCTTCCTAGTGTGCTGGAGCAAATAACACAAAAACAGAATGATACCTGCAACTTCAGGGTTTCTAATCTCAAAGAGTCCTCAAAGTTGCCCTTAATCTCTTTTTTTTTTCTTTGAATGCATTCATTTTAAATCTTCTTCAGACTTTGGAAATTTCCTACCACATCATCTCCCCTCTTCTCTCAGTGGATGGAGAATATGGAGAATATTCTTCATTTACAGATAAACTAGAAGCTTCTGCTGACTACCTGCTGCCCCTTCCAAAAACTGTCCTGCATCCACACCTGACTTCTCTTCCTATCCCATTGCCTAGAAGTACTACTTGTATTGGGAGCTTATTCCTTCAGGAGTATTGCCTTTAAAATTTTTTTTTAAATCAATCTCTTCCTTCTGTTCATGCCTACCCAATAGCTTTTTTTTTTTTAAAATATTTAGTTTTTAGTTTTTAGGTGGACACAATATCCTTATTTTATTTTTATGTGATGTTGAAGATCAAACCCAGTGCCCCACGCATGCCAGGCAAGTATGTCACCACTTTAATCTCTTCCAATTAAAACAAAACAATAAAAACAACTCTACAAACTGGCTTTGATTCCATTCCTTCCTCCAGCCATCCTATCTCTGTTTTTCTCTCCTAAGTATTTTGAAAAAATATCTATACTCTCTGTCCCATCCTTCAATTCTGACACATTCTTTAGTCCATCACAGTCTGGTCTTTGTTCCCATATTCTTGTAAACTAGCTCTCTCTAAAATTACAAATGGCTCATCCTCATTGCTACATCTCCTGGACACTTGGCCACTCTCTGACTTTTAGCATTGCTGACACATCTTCCATAGCAGGCTGTTTCAAAATGGCACCCGGTGTTCCCCCCCTCCTTGTATTCACTCTCTTCTGAAATCCTTTCCCCTAGTGTATGCTAAACCTAACAATTTGCATGGAATGAATAGAAAAAGACAAAAGTGAGATAGGATGACAGTGCTACTGAGGGTAAATAATCAAAGACTGGCTTGTATTCTTTCTGATTTGTCTTGCATTTTTCTCAGATGAAGAAAACTTCCATGTTGTGAGGTGCCCCATGAGAGACCCACAAGAAAATGATTGGATGCACTCTGTCTGAAAGCCCTCCAAAAACTGAATCCTGCTGACAACTGGAACAGTTTACTAACAATTTGGAAGAAGGTAACTTCCAAGTCAAGCCTACATATGAGACCACAGCCTAGACCATCATCTTAATGATAGCCATAATGAGCCCCTTTTTGATCATACTTGGATTTATGCTAACGAGGTAACTTGCCCCAGATAGCCTCAGGATGGGAATGGTCAGCAGAAGACACAAGTGATTGTAGGGTTGGAACTTTCAATTCTACCTACCAACATGGAAGAAACTGGAGATTAAGTCCACAAAAGCTCTTGCACAACCAGATTCAATGAACTTCTAGGTTGGTGAACACATCCACCTGCCAAGAGGGTGCATGTGGATGTGTTCCCAGGAAAAGGGAATCATGGGAATCTCTGATTCACAGCTAGTCAGGGAGAAGCAGGAGTCTAGCCTTGCAATTGGCATCTGAAATGGGGGCAGTCTTGTGGCATTGAGCTCCTAACTTGTGGGACCTGACCCTAACTCTAGATAAATAAGGTCAGAATTGAAGTATAGGACACCCTCCTAGTGTCACAGAATTTGTTGGTGTGGAAAACATGTGTACATCTGATGGTTGTAGCATTCTGTGTTTTATCAGGTAGTCACGTAATAAATGTATTTTGTTTCAAGTCACTAAGTTTTGGGGTAATTTTAGCCTTCCTTCCTAAAATTACTTTCCTGTAGATTTCTACAACTCCACCTTTTCTTCCTAACTCTCAGTCTCCATCTCTTTCCTTTGTGGGCTCTTCTTCTGTTTATCCTGCTGTTTCCCAAGATTCTTCTCTTCACCTCTAAATACATTTTCTTGTCATTCTCACCCATTTAAATACCTTCTATAAGCCAGTGACCAACAAATGTATGTCTCTGGCTCTTTTGAGCCCCAAATTCATATATTCAGCTGCCTCAACGGCTTTCCCCCTTAGATATTGGTCTCAAGATAGACAGCATTCCCAAACTGAACTTATCAGTTCCCATCATTTCCTACATCTCCTGTGTTTCCTGCCTCAGTGAGCCACTGTCACCCAGTTGCTCCAACTAGAGACCTGGGAGTTGTCTTTGTTTAATCAACAAATATTTATTGAGCATATACAAGGTGCCAAGTAACACTCTAGTCTTAAAGAGAGTTACAGTCCTGTGGTGAGAGAGACAATGAGGATAATAAATAAGTTTTATAGCATGTCAGAGTGCTATCTATCTATCTGTCTCACAGTAAGTGCTACAGGGACAAATTGAGAGAGCTGAGGAATGAATTTCCTGTAGTTGTAGTACTAGACAGGGTGGTAGAAGAGAGCTCTTCAAAAAGGAGACATTTGAAAGAAGTGAGGGCTTGGAGAAGAAGGGACAGTTGGTAAGGGCCTGGATCAGGACCTTAACAGGGGGCTTGAGGAACAGGAAGATGGCCATGCAGCTGGAAGAGACGGGGTATTATTAGAGATAAGGTCAGAGGTACTCAAGCCCAGGTCATATGAGCTTTTTTATTAGAAGGATTTTGGGTTTTACTCTGAACACAAAAGGGAGCTGTGGGAGGGTTTGGAGCAGAGCAATCCCATGATCACTTTGTCTTTATTCTACATTCCACATTTAAAATAGGCTTAAGGGGGCTGGGGATGTGGCTCAAGCAGTAGCGCGCTTGCCTGGCATGCGTGCAGCCCGGGTTCGATCCTCAGCACCACATACAAACAAAGATGTTGTGTCTGCCGGAAAAAAAAAAAAAACAATAAAAAAAATGTTAAAAAAATTCTCTCTCTAAAAAAAAAAAACAGGCTTAAGGGTTGGGGTTGTAGCTCAGTGGTAGGATGCTTGTGTGAGGCACTGGGTTTAATCCTCAGTACCACATAAAAATAAAATAAAGTTATTGTGTGCATCTTCAACTAAAAATATTTTTTAATAATATGCTTCAGCAAAATTATTCTTTTTTTTGATACTGGGGATTGAACCCAGGTGCACTTAATCACTGAGCCATATCACCAGCCCTTTTTATATTTTATGTACAGATAGGCTCTCGTTGAGTTGCTTAGGGCCTCACTAATTTTCTGAGGCTGGCTTTGAACTCACCATCCTCCTGTCTCAGCCTCCTGAGCTGCTGGGATTACAGGTGTGTGCCACTGTGCCAGACTCTTAAATGTACTTTG
Source organism: Ictidomys tridecemlineatus (assembly GCF_052094955.1). NCBI lineage: Eukaryota > Metazoa > Chordata > Mammalia > Rodentia > Sciuridae > Ictidomys > Ictidomys tridecemlineatus. The sequence continues at coordinate 143,184,952 of NC_135479.1, forward strand.
ATCCTCTCTACTTCTCTTAATTTCCATTGTCATTACCTAAGCCAAACAAGGACAGCAATAGCAAAACAGCCTATGTGAAGTCTATGATTCTCCCTCAGATTTATTACTTTTAAGAACTTGACAACCTTTAAATTGCCTTAGGAATTTATTTGGTTACTTGATCATTGTATCATCTCCTCACCAAAGTGTAACTTAGGGGCTCTTAGGTAGAGTGTACATGTTGTCTGTGTGAAGCCTGGGTTTCAAACTGTAAATCTTGTGAGATTGGGTACAGTTTTCTATTATCTATTTAGTCCACCAACTATATTCTCAGTGCCTAGAACAGCATTTTGCACATTTTGTGAATAAATATGGGTTGAATGGATGAATGAAATATTGCAACAACCTCCTAACTGATGTAGCTCTAGTTGCTTTTAAACTTTCTTTGAGAAACTGAACACAGTGGCACACCTCTGTAATCCTAGTAGTTCAGGAGCCTGAAGCAGGAGAACTGGATGTTTGAGGCCAGCCTGGGAAGCGTAGTGAGACCCTGTAACTCAATGATTGAGTGCCTCTAGGTTTAATCCCTAATACTTGGAAAATAAAAAACCCAAAACCAAAAAAACTCTTTCTTTGATCTTGACCCATGGTAAGAAAAACATTTTATGTGTGTGTGGTCCTAGGGATTGAACCCAGGGCCTTGTGACTGCTAAGCAAGTGTTTATCCCCAACCAAGAAAAATATTTTATATTGTGATCTGTAAAGACTCATATGCATGCATACATGTATATGCTGTGATCTGGACAAGTGTCCTCCAAAGGACTGTGTGTTAAAAAGACGTGGTTCCCCAGCCCATAGTGATAGGAGCATTAACAGTTGAAGTTTAGTGAGAGGCCTTCCAGTCACTGGGGGGATGCCTTAAAGGGGATATCATGGGCTCCATCTCCTTCTTTTTTTCTTTGGCATCCTAATAACGAGTAGGTGGTTTTGCAATGCATTGCCACCACAACATGCTGCTCCACCACAGGCCCAAAAGCAATGGGACCAACAAATCATGGACTGAAAGCTCAAAATCATGAGCTAAAATAAGCCTTTTCTCTGGATAAGCTGACTTTCTCAGGTATGTGTTCTAGTTATGGTAGGCTGACGAACACACACATGCACATATAATTAAAGGTATTATTGTGTGTGATGTCATTAGATTATGTGTGAATCTGCCACATATTATTTATCCTGTCTTATTATGTTTCATTGAAAAAACCCCTGCCAATTACAACTTTAAATTTGATTTCAGAATATACTAATAGGGGGCTGGGGTTGTGGCTCAGAGGTAGTACGTTTGCCTAGTGTGCGTAAGGCACTGGATTCGATCCTCAGCATCACATAAACAAATAAAATAGAGATATTGTATCCACCTAAAACTAAAAAATAAATATTTTTTTAAAAGAATATACTAATAGGACTTAGCCAGAAGTTTAAGTCCTCCTAATATTGCCTGCCATGATTTGAATGTCTCACGGTAAGACCAACAATAAGAAAAACAGTAATCTTGTTTTTTTTTTCATCTGCTACAGTCATCTCTCTCTCTCTCTTTTTTTTTAATCCCAAAGTCATGAGTTGGAAACTTAATCCCCAATGCAAAGGTGTTAGGAAGTAGAGCCTAATAAGAAATGATTAGGCCATGAGAGCTCTGCCCTCATGAATGGATTAATTTTGTTGTTATGGGAGAAGGCCAATTATGGAGAGAGTATATTTATTATAAAAGTGAGTTTGGACCTCTCTTGCTCTTCCTCTTGCCCGCTTTCACTCTTCCACATTCTGCCATGGGTTGACAGCACAAAAGACCTCACCATATGCTGGCACCATGTGCTCTTGGACTTCCCAGCCTCCAGAACCATGAACTAAATAAACTTCTACTATTTATTAATTACTCAGTCTCAAATATTCTGTTAAAGCAGCAGAAAATGGATTGAGACAGGACTGCCACCAGTTCTCTACCCTAAAAATATTTCGAATTTAGAAGCCTTGTCATGTTACCTCCCTTCATAAAAACTTTCCATAGCAATCAATTGACTTGAGGGAGTTTACTCCAAACATCATTCATTCATATGTGTTCCCGTACCAACATGTAACACAATTGTGGGGCAGGGTTACTGGGAATTGATCCCAGGGACGCTTTACCTCTGAGCTACATCCCTAGCCCTTCTAATTTTTTGCTTTTGTTTTGAAATAGGTTCTTGCTAAGTTGCTGAGGGTCTTGGTAAATTGCTGAGGCTGTCTTCCGATTTATAATTCTCCTGCCTCAGCCTCCCCAGTCACTGGGATTATAGATGTGTGCTACAATGCCCAGTTGTAGCATGATATATTTATCACTTTGTGTGTCAGTTGAATTGGTTTTGTTGCTAAACTTCTTCCTAAGCAATAATATGAAAAGTAATGCATGGGAATAGGGGTTAGATATTTTTGTAATGCATATTAAATCCATTAACTACCAAAAAAACAAAGACAAAAACAAATCATTGTTCTGTGTATCATTTATAATCTTATTGCTTACATCCCTTCACACTTTGGGGAAATCTGTTCTTGGGATAATTATCAGATGCCTCAACTTAGTCTTGAAGTACCCTTGGAGTTAGCTGGTGATTTATGCTGCATAGACTTTTTTTTATTTTTTAAATATAATCATTTCCTGCATATAGTCATTCTGGACATCTCACAGTTCCAGAATGCACTGAGCTCTCTCTGGCATTAGGACTCTACACAAGCCAGTTCCTTCTGCCAAGAACTGCGCTAGTAGCTGTCCCTTCAGGTCTCAGTTTAAATGTCACCTTGGGGAAAGTTGTTGTCCCAGCCTGGGTCTGGGTAGCAGCTACTGTGCTCATCTCCCTGTTAGAGTGTATTTCCTAAAGTGAGGTAGTTTGTTCACATGCTTGCTCCTCCAACTGGAGACTGTACATTCTTTTTTAGGGAACAATAGTATTTTTATTTGCCATAAATTTCTAGTATTTAGTTTAGTATTAGATACTCGAAAGCAATTTGTGCAATTAATAAAAAGAGCAAATATTTGAATTTCTCAATGGAATGAATATTCCTACATTGAGCACATAGCTTGATACATACTAGGCATTCAAAACACACACACATATACATATGTGTGTATTTATATAAACATGTTTTTTAATACTGGGTATTGAATTCTACTGTCTGGCATGGGGGTGTGTGTGTGGTTTTTAGGGATAGAGATTCCAAATAACTGATGTTTAATTTTATAAACACCAAACATTAAAACACAAAAAGATGAAAACTTTTGCAGTATACTGCATATTTCCTTGGCTTTTTAAACAAAATGCCTCTAATATTCACAGTCCTTGCCATCTTGGGCTCTCCCTATGGATATCAGTTATTTGGATGAGATATGTTTGTGCTAGAGGAATGCATGCAGGCTTGGACACGTGCAGACAGATGATATGTGGCCTAAGGCTAGATGAATAGTGACGGTGAAACCTATATTTACAAACAAAAACCCCTCCAAATCATATGATTTTAAAACTTTTCTATATTATACCCAGCTCCCCAGCCATTTTATTTTTGGTAAGGGAAGAATGTGGTTTATGTGCTGGGTGTGGTGGCACATGCCTATAATCCTAGTATTTTGGGAGGCTGAAGCAAGAGGATTGCAAATTCAAAGCCAGCCTCAGCAATTTGTCGTGGAGGCCCTAAGCAACTTAGAAAGACCCTGTCTCTGTCTCTAAATAAAATATAAAAAAGGGCTGGGGATGTGGCTTAAAGTTCCTGGGTTCAATCCCTGATTTAAAAAAAAAAAAAGAATGTGGCTTATGTAGCTGAATGATATTCAAGAAAATGCAAAATGGGTGCCTTTTAGGAAACACTAATTAGTAAAAGAAAAGGTAAAACACAACTGGGCACACTGTTGCATATGCCTGTAATCCCAGCTACTCAGGAGGCCAAGGCAGGAGGATCACAAGTAGGAGTCCAGTCTGGGCAACTTAGCAAGATCCTGCCTCAAAATAAAAAAAAAAAAAAAAAAAAAAAAAGAAAGAAAGAAAAGAAAAAAAAATAAAAAGGGCTGGGAACGTAGCTCAGTGGTAAAGTGCCTCTGGATTCAATATCCAGTACTGGAAAAAAAAAAATAAGAAGAAAAGGTAAAATAGTCTCCTCCCACCCGAAAGTTAGAAAGTTATCTCCTTCAGGCTGATAACTCCCATTCCTTCACTTCCATTGCTGTAGGTAACTTTATCTGATTTCCAACTTGCATTTGCTCTTCAGCCTTACTTGTTCATGCTCTGTTCATGCAGTATGGAGGATTATTCTATAATCATTTGAAGGTGTGTGTGTATATGTTGAAAAGAACCTGCCTCAAAGCTTATATATTTTTTAATTATCAGGAGAAAAATACTTCTCTTAATGTGGAAAAAAGTTCCATGTAATATTTGATATTTGTACAGAATTTCACCTGTAAGTTTGAAGGTGTATAAACAATGTAAAAAGTTTTATTTATTTTGGTTTCAGAATGATATACCAGTCTGTGGGCTCCATTTGTGTGGGAACTCAAAGTGACCTTAACATCTTGCTATTTATCTGTCTCATCCAGTAGTTTTAAGAGCTTCTTATAAACTCAATCTTAGTCTTCTTTGAACCCTAGCATTTGTGTGTGTGTGTGTGTGTGTGTGTGTGTGTGTGTGTGTGTATGTATGCACGCTGGGGACTGGGTCCAGGTAGCAGGTGCTCTACCATTGAACTACAACCCCAGTCCAGCTCTTATGTTCTTTTGTAACTATGTTATCCTCTTTAGGAAAGGATAAAATGGTTGCTTTCATAAAAAAATCAGTTAGTGAATAAAAATGTGAAGTTTATCTCAACCCCATCACTTCACTCTTGTGTCCTGCCATGTTTGGAGCTTGCCCCCGTTTCCCCAGTCTCCCTCTAAACCACAGTTAGTTCATAGCTGATGGACTTTAGTACACCAAGTACCCCTTTTACCCCTTTGTGATGACTTTTGTCACCCCTGGTACATGGGTTTTAGTAAATATTTAAATTTTGTCAGGTAGGAAGATGGTCATTTTTTTGGGGAAATGAATCCTCCTTCTCTGTGTTGATTTACACAGTTGGGGTAATAACAGGATAGTTTCAATATACTTTCATTAAGTTCAGAATCTTGAACTTTTTAACTTTTTTTGGTAGTGGTTGTTGTGGTTGTGGTGCTGGGATTGAACCCTGAGCCTCACACATGCTAGGCAGGTGCTCTACTACTGAGCTATATCTCAGGCCTTGACATGCTTTTAATTCCAATTATATGAAGATAGAAAATATAAGAAAGAAAATTTCATTTCTGTATATATGACACTATTTTGGCAAAAAGCAAATGTACAAAATCTTTTTTTTCTCTTTGATGGTGAGGTCTCATTAGGTTGCTCATCCTGACCTTGAATTCCTGAGCTCAAGTGATCAGTTTCCCAAGTAGCTGGGACTACATGGGTGTGCCATCCATCTGACTTAAAGGTGTAAAAACTTTGAAAGCTCTAAGTGATAAAAATTTCTAGTTGCCATTATTTCTATTTTATGAAAACTACAGCTTCAGTATATAAAAAAGTAATCAACTTGTCTTTATCTGGTTAAACTTTGGGAAAGAAGAGATAAGCACTTCATTCCCTGGTATTTGCTGGGTAGAAAGTAGCAAGCATCTTTACAAAAGAACAATTTCATCAGCCTGATCAAATTATTCAGGCAAAGATCATGTTCAGAAATGAATATTCTGAATACTGCTACGTATTTTTTTTCTTGCAGCTTAATTTTTACCCTAGCTCCATTTAGCTATTCTACACTTTCTTTTATTCCCTATGGCCAAAATTCTCTAAGATATTTTCCCACCTAAATCCTATCCTATCTCCCTATCTCCCATGCTGGTTTTTTTTTTTTTTTGAGGGTGGTACCGGGTGTAGTTCTATTTTTTTTTCTCCGACCTCCATCTACTTGCAGGAACTTTTTTCCCCTACTGAATTTATGAATTTTATTTTTAGGAAATTTGGTTTACTACCACCTTTATAATAGAACCAATAAGAACAATAATATCAATAACAAGTGGAATATTTAACCATGTGTCAGATATTATTCTAAATACTTTACATGTATTAACATTTAATATTCATAACTACCTTAAAAGGAACATTGGCCATATTTTATAGATGAGATACTGGCAACACAGAAGGGTCAAGGAACTGAGACTGCAAAGCTATAAAGTGGTAGAGTCAGGATTTGAACCCAGGAGGGTTCTACAATAGACTAACTTCTAGGCCCTAATAGAGATTATTCTCATACTGTTGCTTTATTTTATTTTTCCTTTCCTACTGATATAATCCTGGTCCTACGCTTCACTTTGATTCATTCATATGTTCTTGTATATCTTGACTTTTCACTTGAATCTTCCCCTGTAATTCTTCAAATAATAGTTACAGCCAATGAAATGTAGTGCAACCCAGTATCTCCCTTAGGTGCCTCTGAGTAGTGGAGGCCTATTCTCCCAGACTCAAGATTCACCTATGCTCTATATCCTAAGTAGGAGAGAGTAGTCAACATGTTAGTTTTAGAATACAGTACAATCACCTCTAGTGGGATTAGTTCTGGGAATTCCTACAGATTTCAAAATCCATGGATGCTCAAGTCCCTTATGTAAAATGGCATAGCATTTGGATATAACGTGTGCATACCCATATACTTTACGTCATCTCTAGATTTCTTTTAATGTCTAATACCATATAAATGCATTGTAAATAGTTGTTATTCTATAATGTCTGGGGAGTAATTATGAGAAAAAAATGACTGTATATGTTCAGTACAGGCATATTTTTCTCATATATATATATATCTTGATATACTGGGGACTGAATCTGGGGCCTCCTGCATGCTTGACAAGAGATACTATCACTGAGCTACCTTCCTGGGCCTTTTAAATTTCTTTTAATTTTTTTGAAACAAGGTCTTGCAAAATTGCCCAGGTTGGCCTTGAACTTGTGATCCTCCTGCCTCAACCTCCTGCATCTTGGGATTGCAGACCTCTGCCACCATGCCCAACTACTCCCAAGCATTTTTTTTCCTGATACTGTGGATTGAACCTAGGGGCATCTTACTACTAATTTACATCTCCATCCCTTTTAAAAATTCGAGGCAGGGTCTTTCTAAATTGTCCAGAATGGCCTTGAACTTGTGATCCTCCAGTCTCAGATCCCTGAGTCACTTTAAAGCTCTGTGCTGTGTCTGGCTCTGAATATTTTAAATCCTTGGTTGGTTGAATCCACAAATGTGGAACCCACAGATATGGAGGACTAAATGTGTATCAGCAATGAGAAGCAGGAACTCAGGGGAAGGTGTCCTAGGAAAAGAGGGCTCTTAGGAACAGGAAAACTTCTTTTTTTTTCTGGCAAGAGTGAGAGTGATGAGATGTAGTGGAGGTAGACTCCTGTGGACTAATTTCTGACAAGGCTACATACTAGAGCTCTGCAAAAAGCCGACATTCTCCTTTAGATAGAGCTGGCCTTGACAAATGGCTTGTGTTGCAGGCAACCACATGGGCAGAGGAGACAGTATACCATATGCTCCTGGAGCTTCAGAGTCCCTGGAAGCTTAGAGGATGGTTAGTAAAGGAGGGACTGAATACCTGGTGAAGTCTCTGAGGACAAGAGATAGATATTCTTTTCCTAAAGAAGCCAGAGTGCCAAGACCAAGAGCACATTGCAGACCCAGAGTAGAGGAGAGATCTTGGGAGGCCCTGAAAATGTCCTAGCAGTAGAGTGGTGCCAGCCCTCTGCAGGTTAGGCCACATCAGAGAAGATATGCTGGTGGCTGAAGGCTGAATCTGGTCCAGACATGTTTTGTCTGACATGATTTCATGTTCTAAAGAAATGGAACGAATTGCCAGCATTTAATATATGGGAGAGTGCACCCCAAAATTCAAGATTCTTTATTTCTCTTGATTCCTGATCTTCATGTTCCTACTTACCTTCTGCTGGAAATGAGTCACGCCTTTGCCCTTTAGACTTGCTTGAGTTCTCTGCCTCTTCACAGTCACTTTCACTGTCCATTGTCATTACATCTGTTTCACCTGTTCATTTTACTTATTGGCTTGTTGGATATTAAGTTTGCCACCTGTGGACAGCATCCTATGTAGGTTATTTTAATTTACATCACTTCTCAAAAGAATTGTCTAGATTCATTTAACAGATGTTTCCTAGAGCCATCTCAAAAAGGGAGTTAAAAAAGACACAGACTATATGAATTAGGTTTTGTTTTTTTGTTTGGTACTGGGATTGAACCCAGGGGTGCTTTACCACTGAGCTACATCCCCAGACCTTTTGTTTTGAGACACACTGATTAAGTTGCTGTGGGCCTTGCTAAGTTGCTGAGGATGGCCTTGAACTCAAGAGCCTCCTGTGTCAGCTCCTGAAATAGCCAGTACTACAGGTGTGCACCACCATGCCCTGCAATATTTCAAGCAATTTTATAACTTACCCATGAGGGCTTTGTTTCTTTACAGTGACAGGTAATGCAATCTCAACAAAAGGGGCTCAAGTCCTTTATTTGTAAGCACACAAAGAAAGTAGGATTTGGGGAGAGAGTGTACATCCTATTCAGAAAACAGTTTTGGGGTGAGACTTTACCCCCACTATTTTTTTTTAAAAGAAAAGGAACCATGAGAGAGATATAAACCTATTATTGACAACAAAAACCAGCCAGGTGTGGTGGTGCATGCCTGTAATATCAGCTACTTGGGGTTGAGGCAGGAAGCTTGAAAATTTGAGAACAGCCTGGGCAACTTAGTAAGACCTTGTTTCAAAATAAAATATAAAGGGTTGGGGATATGGCTCAGTGGTGCAGTGCTTGCCTATCAAGTACGAGGCCCTGGGTTTGAGTTCCATACTGCCAGAAAACAAAAACAAAACAGAGAGAGAGAAAAAAAAAAGCGATAATGCTGGGAAGGATGGGGAGAAACTGGACTTCTAATACATTGTTGGTGGAATGTAAAGTAAGAGTCATGCTGGAAAATAGCATAGCAGTTTCTTAAAAAACTAAGTATGCATTTACCATATGATGTATCAATCATATTCTTAAAAGAAGCATACATTTAAGTTCACACAAAAACCTATAATTTGGGCTGGGGATGTGGCTCAAGCAGTAGCACACTCGCCTGGCATGCGCAGGGCGCTGGGTTTGATCCTCAGCACCACATAAAAATAAAATAAAGATGTTGTGTCCACCGAAAACTAAAAAATAAATATTAAAAAATTCTCTCTCTCTCTTTTAAAACAAACAAACAAAAAACCCCTATAATTAGGAGCTGAAGATGTAGCTAAGTGGCAGAGTGCTTGCTTAGCATGTGTAAGGCCCTGGGTTCAATCCCAGCACTGTTAAAGATAAGCAAACAAAATGATACCTATTATAGTAGTTTTGTCATAGCAAAAACCCTGGAAACAATCTAAATGTATCTCACTTGGTAAATGGATGAACAAACTCTGGTACATCCATACAATGGAATACAAATGAATGTTTGATATATGCAACAACTTAGATAAAACTCAGAGGGCCAGGGATGTTGGCACACACTTGTAATCCTAGAGACTTGAGAGGCTAAGGCAGGAAGACCACAAATTTGAGGCTAGACTTAGAAATTTAGTGAGGTCCTGAGCAACTTAACAAGACCCTGTCTCAAAATTAAAAAAAAAAAAAAAAAAAAAGAAAAAGGGGGCTGGGAATGTAGCTCAGTAGTAAAATACTACTGGGTTAAAACCCAATACCTCCCCCAAACAAACAACTAACAAACTCAAATCAAAGCTATTTGTTTAAGTTATAAACCTCAATCTCAAAAGGTTACATGGTATAGCCCTCTATCTAACATTTTTGAAATGAAAAACCTATAGAGATGGAGATCATATTAGTAGTTACTAGAGGATAGGGATAGAGTGGGAAGGGATTTATGAATACAAAAAGGTAGGGATTCCCGTCCCCCCCACTTCTGAGAATTGAGCCCAGGGTACTTTACCACTGAGCTCCGTCCCCAGATCATTCATATATATATACACACACACACACGTATAACTTTATTGTATTTGTTTATATTTTTTTTGTTTTTATGTTTATATTTTTTTTGGTGCCGAGGACCAAACCCAGTGCCTTACATGTGCTAGACAAGCGCTCCATCACTGAGCTACAACTCCAGCCCTTAAAATATATTTTGAGACAGTAACTCCAGCCCTTAAAATATATTTTGAGACAGTATCTCCTGAAGTTGTCAAGGCTGGCATTGAATTTGTGATCCTCCTGCCTTAGCCTCCTGAGTAGTTGAGATTATAGGTGTGTGCCACTATGCCCAGCAGTTAAAAAAGCAAGTTCTTTTTAGGTGATGGAACAGTTACATGAGTCTACACATGGGATAAAGTTGTATTTAATTACACACACAAAATCCCATGTAGAAGTATGCAGGTTAAAAAATAAAATGAATACTAAGGAAGTTCTGTAGTATAGGTAACAATAATGTGTCATGGTCAATTTTACTGATTTTGATGTCTTTCTAGAACTTCCTAAGACATCACCTTTGGGGGAAGCTGGGTAAAAGTTAAATGAGACTCAGTGCTATTCACAACGTCTTGTGAGTCTCTCCATCTTTTGGGGATACCAGGAATTAAACCCAGGGGCACTTTAATCACTGAGCCACATCCCCAGAGCTTTTTAATATTTTATTTAGAGACAGGGTCTCACTGAATTGCTGGCTTTGAACCTGCAATCCTGTCTCAGCTTCCTGAGCTGCTGGGATTACAGATGTATACCACTGAGAGGTGGGCTTGTAAATTTACATTAAAAGAATGAAACAAAGAAAGTAGAACAAAGTTGAATGAATGTAAATGCCTAGGGCTGGTGTTTGGGGAGGTAGCAAAAAAAAAAGTAGGGGTAACAAACTGGGGCTGAAAGAGTTTCACAAGTTTCAACTATTTAGGGCCTAAACTGACTCCTCATCATCACTACTATAGTGCTCCTTATTCTTCCCATTTTAGACAGCTGACAGTTGTTCTTTATTGTTTCTTGGTTATCATTTGGGGCAAAAAAGTAGATGTATTCCAAGTGGAAACAAATCAATTTTAGCCCCCATGGTGTAATCTCCAGGACTTTAGCCCTTTTTAGTTATTAGTTTCCCCATTGCCTAATACTGAAAGTCTAATTCTTTGCTGCCAGAGGGGTTTTTTATTTTAACATCTGAATTTGATGCCACTGCAGATATTAGAAGTTGCCAGAAGGCTGTCCTCCAGATAATTGTCCCTTGCTCTAGCTTATATCACTGTTTTGTTGCAATTAGCATACAGAATATGCACTGTCATCTTATTAAAATTTATATTTTTTAATGGAGGAAGCACATGGAGAGTTGATTGTGAAGCTGTGGCTTATCCTTGCTCTTCTTAGTTACCTGTGTCTAAATTAAGCTGAACCTCTGGGCCTCAGCTATTTCTAAACAGGCATCACGATTTACTAAGGTTAATGCCTGAGGGAACATTAACCTTGCAGACAGTAATCTAATTCAGTGTCATCACAAGTGCATAATGCGGGAGTCTGGAGTTTTGCCAAAAAGCACTATTCAAATGAACATGCAGTTGGCAAGGTGGGTATGGACCAGGGAAGAATTCTAGAAAAGATTATATAGATATTTTAATGCCCTTTCCCTTCAAAGTTTGTTTAAATATTGTAGAGATGTTCTAAATAAAACCTACATCTTATTATTAAGAAATCATAATGAAGGTGTTTCATCCTACAGAAAGTTCCTGATACTCATAATGTTCAATATTCACTGAGTATCTTTTGTTACCTGGCTGACCTTGTGCTAGGGTGCGGACACAAAGATGAGTAATTGTAAGCCATTTTAGTACCGGCAAGCACCTCAGGGCGGCTAATAAATGTTAGTTAATGAAGGCACCCCTTAAGGAGGTCACAATTCGGCGAAGGTCACTTAAAGGGCCCCAAAGAATGAGACAACTGTGCAATAATTCTAGCCTGGGTTCCAGGCGAAACGAGCAGAAATACTAGAAGACCCTCTCCAACAGAGTCCAGGGCCAGAAATCTTAATCTTTCTCTGCTCAAAACCTGAATCTCAGTTTGCAGACACTAACAGGGTTTGCGACAAGGGCACATGGTTTCATCTTCCGGAAAAGGAGCTTTTGGGGTGATGGGGAAGAGGGCTAGGTAAGAGGATAAATGAAAAATCCAAGAAATTCTAGCCGACAACCTTTCACCTAGGTCCTCGCCCCTTCCACTTCCCGAGGCCTGAAGTCCTCCCGACTCCCAAGTCCTCCAATTCTCCGGGCGCCAGGCACAGACTGAAAGCGGGGGTACCCCATCTAAAAGAGGTTTCCTCAGTTCCGATCTTTTTCAAACCGCTTCTCTATGGGGTTCAGCAGGGGGGGACCTGAGGTTCGGGGCCAGGTTCTCTGGCCACGCAGCGCTGGTGACACGCAGGCGCCGGAATCCAAGCCACGCTGGGTCTTCCAGCAGCTCTCTGCGCCAGGCGAGGGCGGGCGGCACAACGCTTCCCAAGTACGGGGCTTCCCACAATGCACCGCGGTGGCAGTGGCGGCGACCGCGGCGGCGCTCTAGCCGCGGCATGTCTGCCTCTCTACTGCTCTGGGAGGAGGAAGAGAAGGAGGAAGAGGAGGAGGAGGAGGGGGAGGAAGAGGAGAAAGGCGCAGGGGTGGGAGCTGTTGCCGAAGCTGCCACAGTAAAAGTTCTCCCCCCTCCCCCTTTCCCCTCCTCTCACGGCCCCAAGGAAGGTTGAAGCTGCCACCGCCTGCAGTCGGTGACCGCGCGACTCGGCGCCCGCCCGCGGTAAAGCGCTCGGCCTGGCAGGCCCGGGCCCGGGGGAGGGCGGGGGAGGGGGAGGGGGCGGCGCGCGGGGGGAGCGCGCGGCGGTAACGGCCTGACCCTGGGGGGAGCGAGCCATGGCGGGGCGGGGGTCGGCCCGGGGACCGACCCGCCGAGGCCGCAGGGAACGGAGGGGTTGGCTGGGGGACGGGAGGAAGCAGGGCGCGGATGGTGGGTTGGGGGGTTGAGAACGGATAATGACGGGGGTGGCAGAGGAGAGAAGGCGGCCTCCGAGGCCTGAGGGGGGTGTCAGAGGTAGAGAGAGAGGTGGGATGCTCGCGTGCGGAGGCCACAAGGGTGCAGGGCGAGGGTGTTAAGAGGCCGGGGAGACACCAGGTCTCTGTCCACCGTGCCTGGTGCAGTGCTTTATGTACCGCAGGCCTCAAGTCACTGGTGGTGCCCGAGTATGCTCTTTGGTAGAAGGGAAGGGCAGGGGTTGGAGAACAGGGAATGCTTGCGGGAAACATAGTGGGAGTGTGAAAGCGGGGAGAGAGGCCGGAGGGAAGATGCCGGATAGGTGGAGGAATGCAGGGGGTGGCTGTGGAGGAGTCTTGAGGATACTGGGGGGTGTTCATTGTGCAGATACCTTAGGTATTTCATTATGGAAAGAACTGAAGCGTTTCCAAGGCAAGGAAAGAAGGAATATAGGAGTTTCCGCCAATAGAAAGGAGAGCGTTTGAAGCAAGAAGGAGTGCTAAATGTTAGAGAAGATGCAGGGAATGCATAATAAAATAGACAGACGTGGCATAATTAATAAATGCTGGCCCAAGGACTAAAGAGTTATTTCAGATGGGCCAGGATGGCCTAGTTCCGGACCTGTTTGGGCTCTTCAATAGATGACATCTGGTAAGTGTGGTTCCGGGCTGTGGTTGGGGTCACTGAGAATTATAGTTCGGTCTGAGACATTTTGGTCCTGCACCAGTGAATATGAAAACCTCTGAAACGGACCTTGAGAAAGAGCCTGGCCTATGGGAATTCTTGAGGCATGGAGTTTACATTTTTAGCGAATTTGAAGTATTGTCACATCAGAGACTGGATGAACACTATCCTAGCAAATGTTGTAATAGAAATTACTTGACTTGGCCGTTTTCTTCTTCACTGCCCAGCTTTATTTGGTCCAGTGGAGCTTGTGCCTTATTATTCAGCCTGGATTGCAGTACATAAGATTATAATTGATGGTGGGGGGAGTCCGTTTATAGTGGCCCTTTGGAAGTTCCATTTGTTGCTCAAATGTGTCTGGTATACTGGATTGGTATCTCATACCTCTGGGGATGGTGGGAGATCTTTTGCCATTCACACATAGTTCCTGTTGTACTCTCACCAAGGCATGGTGGTATTGAAGAAAACAAATCTGCCAGCAAAATGTGGGCATGCAGACTAGAGGATCTAGAATATATGTTTTGGTCTTAGGTTGTTAGTTCAGATCTCTGTTATCATGAGGGCTAAAGGAACCTGAAGAGACTGGATACTTCTAGAGCCAGGTTGGAGGGACAATTAGAATCTCTATGTCAGGAAATGAATCAGGCTCTCTCTGTTGGATTTGCTGAGCCCACACTAGACCTGATTTCCAAGAGGGAACTCTGGGCAAGAACCATGCTCTTAAAGTTTACCTGAATATTATTCACCTTTTGTTTTGAGAGAAATTATATGCACATTATGTTGAAAAGAGGATAGTAAGCATGTTACATGTGAATTTACTTTTATTTATTTTTTTAATGTAAGTCTAAGTCAGGAGATTAATGGGGAAGATGGAAAAGGAAAAATCAGTCATACATTCCTTTAGCAAAAATTTTTAAGGAATTAAGCTAATTTAGGATTAGATTGGAGAGAGAATTTCATTACAAATTTTCTTATAGAAAAATCCAGGATCATTATTTTAAATATTAGGAAACATTTCAGTTTATGGAATTACTCACCTTTTAAAAGGATTTCCTTGTGTTACATAGTATGAGGTAACTATTTTTACTATAATATGAGAGGATCAGTTTTTCTTCCCTTCTTATACTGTATATTATATTTTTAATTGTAATTATGATGCACTTAAATATAGTATGTTAGGTTTTTTGTCTTACATTATGAAATAATGTCTCATAAAAATTGTTCTTAGGGGACTTATAATGAAAAGCAATAGCCCAGTCTTGCCTGTCTATTGTAGTTCTGTTTTCCAGAGGCTACTACTTCCAAGCCTAAGTTTTTAAGTTCTTTTCATACTTTTCTCAAGGTCTCTGTGTAATGGGCATATACCATTATTTTTTGATTTATCAAAATGACATTATCAAGGAGTCATGCTTCAATGAATGAAAGGATTTTTTTTCCCTGGTGTGTGGGGGGAGGTGAGTACTGGGAAATGAAGCTGTACCACTGAGCTATATACCCAGCTCTTTGGGGTCTTGCTAAGTTGTCCGGCTGACCTTGGAACTTGTGATCATCCTACCTTAGTCTCCGGAGTAGCTGGGATTACAAGTGTACACCACTGAGTCTGGCAATGAATGAAAAGGATTTGTTATTGATATTATCTCCCTTTTCCTTCTCCTTTTTCATCTTTATAGTTGTTATTTTAGTTCTTTTATTTGATGTCTTATATCTTTAAATAATATGCTTAAACCTCATTTTAGAGTTCAACAATTTAAGGCTGTATCTTTTCACTTCCCATTGTGTTAGATAAGGATTTAGACTAGCAGGACATGAAGTTGGGAGAAGCATTTAGAATTAGGCTGAAAATACTGGGTGAGATAATAAAGGGAAATTTGGATGAACCTTTAAGGAAAACTGCTTTGGAGAAAAGAGTATCTTTGAAGCATTAGATATACTGGTTAGAGGTGAGGAGGAGTTGCTTGACAGTGAAAATTATTCATCTTGGAATTAGTTACCAGATTGCAGTATTCTTTGATAGTCTTCTGGAGAATTTCAGTGCATGAAGTCTGGAAGATTATTGAAATGACCGCTGAATGTTCTTCCTAGGCGTCTATGGCTTTTTTTTTTTTTTGGTGGTGGTTGTTCTGGGGATTGAACCCAGGGTTGCTTTACTACTGAGTTACATCCCCAGCTCTTTTTTATTTTTTATTTTTCAAAACCGGGTTTCACTAAGTTGTTGAGAATCTTGCTAAATTGCTGAGTTTAGCCTCAAACCTGAGATCCTTTTTCCTCAGCCTTCTGAATTGCTGGGATTATAGGCATGAATTACAGGGCATGCTTTGTATGGCAATTCTTCCTTTTTCTTTTTCTTTTTTTCTTTCTCTCTCCCTCCCTCCCTCTCTCTCTTTTTTCTTGTGCTGGGGCTTGAACCCAGGGCCTCATATATATGAGTTGAATGGCCTACCACTGAGCTACATCTCCTGTACTTTTAAAATTTTATTTTGCAACAGAATCTTGCTAAGTTGCCCAGACTTGCCTCAAACTTTGGATCTGCCTCAATCTTAAGTAACTGGGATTACAGATGTGCACTATTGCACCCTGATTGATTCCTGCTTTTAGGAAGGAATGGATTGGTGTGGAGTGTGTGTGTTTGAGATGTGTGTGTAAGAAGAGAGGACTAGAGAAATGTGATAAGGGCAAAAAATGAGGGATAGGGATTCTGAAAGTAATAATAAGTAATTCTGGGAGGATGCTGGGCATTTTGATACAATTGATGTGCAGGAGATTTACTTTATGATGGTGAAACTGGTAGTTAAAGAAATGAGCATATTTCAGCCCCTAATGCAGTGGGATTGTGGTAGAAAAACTCTGCTGCTTGTAGAGTCATAAAGTATTAGTGTTTTTGAAAATTTGTATATGAGGTCCAGGCCAGTGAGATGGATATAGGGAAAACAGAAAGATAATGCTCCACTTCTTTTAGGAAGTCTTGTTTAAGTAACTGCACCTTTTGAAAGGATTCCTTATTTATTTATTTAACCACCAAGCTACATCCCCAGCTTTTTTTTCTATTTATTTTGTGACTGAGTCTCACTAAGTTGCTTTGGCTGACCTTGAATTTGTTATCTTCTTGCCTGGCCTCTGGAGTCCCTGGGGTTACAGATGCATTGGGAATTACTGGTGGGAGCCACTTTGCCTTGCGTTCTTATTCTGAATAAAAATGGCATTCATATGTAGATTTGTACTGCTAAATTTTGTATTTGCTTATGGGAATTATCCTCTTTGTTTTGCAAGTAACCTGCTCTAGAGCTGAGACTAATCTCTGGGGGAACTCTACAGCTTGATTCTTAAGTGTTTAATAAATAACCTGTTGAATGACTGCTAAAAAGTAGTGTTCACTGTTACTGATAATAGTTGGACTGTATGAAATTACTGAGTACTATGGGAATATTGTGGACAAAAGTGTGTGTGTGTTTGAGAGAGTGAGGACAGAGGGGTATTTGATTGGAAGGTTGCTAGCTTAAGGGGAAAAGACAGAATGGAATAGAATCAAACTGTAATAATCCTGCAAGTACATCAAATGGATAGAATCAAAAAGTCTTTTCTAACATAAGGCTTATTTAATCTGAGGTAAATCTGGTCTGGAGTGGGCACTGATTTAATTTGGGCTTTATCTCTAGCTTTTTAAGAATTAGCCTAATTTAATTCATTTTTAGGATAATAAAAAAAAATTAGATGCTGGGTGCGGTGGTGTACTCCTATAATCCTGACTACTTAAGGCAGGAGGCTTGCAACTTCAAGGCCAAACTTGGTAATTTAGTGAGACCCTGTCTCCAAAGGGGTGAAATGGTTGGTGGTGCAGCTCAGTGGTACAACACTAGTTTAGCATGTGTGTCCCTGGGGTTGGTCCCCAGTACTGAAAAAAAAAGTTAATTTATTTTTTTTTCACTCAAGGAATTTATAATATTTATATTATTTTAAGAGAAAAAAGCAGTTGTGAAGTAATTTACTAACAGTGTATGATTTTAGAAAAATTAAAAAAAATAAATATCTCCAGGTGAGATTTTTGTATTTTGATAATCATTTTCAATAGTAGTGTTCAGAACTTTTTTTTAAAAATAATCTTTGAGCCTCTAGTGCTAATTTATACAATTTAACTATTTATTGAGTACCTATTGGAGAAGGGGACTAATAAAGGTGAGTAAAACATTGTCCCTATTCTTCAAGAATTTATAATTCCTCCAAGATGGCACATTTATAAATAATACAAATTATACTGTTATTCTGAATAGTGTCATTGTTTATTTTTTTTTACTTTAAAAGATTTTATTTTTAGCTGGGTATGGTGGTGCACACCTGTAATCCAGCTACTGTGGAGGCTGAGGCAGGAGAATTGAAAGTTTAAGGCCTAGGCAAAATAGTGAGACCTTGTCTCAAAAAAAAAAATTGAATTTTTAAAGAAATGCTGAAGATCAGTCAGTATCAAATAGAGTAAGTGAAGAGTAGTTTTACTTTAAATTCAGTTAGTTAAAAAAAAAAAAAAGGAACGATTTCTTGGTTGACTAAGAAACTGATTTTTAGAAAATACTCCCTAAGAGGAAGCTGGAAATATTTTGAGCAGTGGTGATGACTTCATATTAGTTAGGTACTAGATAAATGTTGAGTGTATCTGATGGTTGGATGGATGGAGTAAATAAATGAATGAATAAGTGATAGACTCCCAAGGTATCTTGTTTTAAAGAGGACCATGATAATTTGAACTATGTAAATAAGTTCTAGGCACATTCATTAACAATTTCATTACCTTGAGCAAGATACTTCATGATTTAAGTTCACAAATGAGTTTTACAGACACTAAGTGCTGTAGGAGTTCAGAGAATGGAGACATGAATATTTGCTAAGGTTTGGGGAAAGAATTTAAGTGAACCAAACTTTAGCTATATACTTGAAAGAATTCCATAGGGATCTCAGAGGGGAACTAAATGGCTCCAAATTTCTCTTGCAGCCCTAGAATGAACCTAGAATCTAGATCTATTTTTGTCTGAGTACTTTCTGCCTGTTTCACTTTAGTTACTCCTTCTGGTTTGTTTCTTTTCAAATTCAGGATGGTGGGGTAGATGTTGAGCCCCCTGCAATAACTATGGGGTCTATTTCCATCTGTGTCCAGTGTAACTTTTAGTTTGTCCTATTCTGTGACTGTACCCTGTAAATTACTTAGTCTCTGTGAGTGAAAAACATGAGTCAACTTGGCCCTGTTATCCTGGCATTTTCCTGCACACTTTTCTCAAAGCTGCTTTCTGAATTACGGAATAGAACAGACAGAACTGAGGGCATGTATCCAGTGGACACATGCTTTTTTGAATAAGTGAGTGAATGAGAAGGTATGTGAGATAATTTAGAAGATCTGCATTATCCGTATGTTTGCTGTATCTGTTTCATTTATTCATAACTTGGCATTTCCTATGCAGGATTTAATGGGGCTCATAAAAATATGCATTGGAAATGCATTAAAATAATTTGAGAAGGTCTAGTTGAAGAAAAAAATTGCAGAAGGCAAAATCTGTCTAAAGAATGTATAGGATTGTTATAATTAGAAGCATACTCAAAAAAAAAAAAAAAAAGATTACCAGGTGTTGTGGTGCATGCTGGTCATCCCAGCTACTTGGGAGGCTGAGGCAGGAGCATCATAAGTTCAAGGCAACTTAGCAAGACTCTGTCTCAAAATGGGGGAGAAAAAGGAGACTGGTGGTTTAGCTTAGTGGTAGAGTGCTTGCCTGGTATTCTTAGGGCCCTGAGGTTCAATCATCAGTAAAGACAGGTATGTTTCAAGGAAAGCTTGAGAATATGGAGGGTAAAGAGGATTATTTGAAAGGGCTGTTTTGAGGAAGAAGATGGTAAGGCTGTTTGAAGGATATGAATAAATAGAAATTTGGAATATTGTAGAAATTATGTGATTTATAATTAAGAATTTCAGAAAATAAGAGGATGAGTTTTCTTTATCAGATAGTACAGATTTTATATTGGGATGAGTTTTCTTAACACATGAAACATATTCGTCATATGAAAAAGCATTTTGCATAAATTTTTATACAATCATCACAAGTGTATCATAAGAATTCACTGATTCTCAGTTTTATCATCAGGAAATTGGTAATGCTAAATATTACTAAAGCTGTTTTTTTTTTTTTTGGGGGTGGGTGCTGGGGATCAAACTCAGGTCCTTGAACACACTAGGCTCTATTATTGAGCTACATTCTCATCCTCCCAATGTTTAAGTTAAAGGGTAGAAAATGCATTTGACTAGGTGAGGAACCTGGGACTCATTTTAATGGCATAGAATTGAATTTTTAGCTAGTCTTTGAAGGGATAGGTAGATCTGACTGGTAAAGGTCATTAAAAGAGAGCATTACAACCTTAGGGATTATTAGCATAAGTAAAACCTTGGGTATTAAAAGCCTAGGATCTAAAGAGAAATGGTTAAGTTTTTTTTTTTTTTTTTAAACTATGATCCACAGTAAGAAAAACAAGCCACATCTTCACTTAAAAAATACATGTTTGTGTGTCTGTATAAAACAGAAATTTCAGGAGCTGGGATTGTGGCTCAGTGGTAGAGTGCTTGCCTAGCATATGTGAGGCACTGGGTTCGATTCTCAGCACCACATACAAATAAACAAATTAAATAAAAAATTTAATCAACAACTAATACAAATATTTAAAAATCCCAGAAATTTCGTATAATAAACTGTTCTTAATACTATCCTTTGTTTTTTTTTAAGAGAGAGTGAGAGAGGAGAGAGAGAGAGAAAGAGAGAGAATTTTTAATATTTATTTTTTAGTTCTCGGCGGACACAACATCTTTGTTGGTATGTGGTGCTGAGGATCGAACCCGGGCTGCACGCATGCCAGGCAAGCGCGCTACCGCTTGAGCCACATCCCCAGCCCCTTAATACTATCCTTAATAGAATAACTATCCTTACCATATTGGATGATTGGATGTGCTTGGATGACATTTATTCTTTTTTTTTTTTTTTTTTTGGTACTGGGATTGAACCCACTGAGCCATATCACTAACCCATTTTTGTATCTTATTTAGAGACAGGGTCTTGCGGGGGATGACAGGCCTGTGCCACTGTGCCCAGCTGGATGATATTTATTATTATTTTTTTTAAAAAGGAAAACAGCTGGCTGCAGGGTGGGGTTGGCATTACCTATTAAACTGATTTCATGATCAGCTGAACAATTCATCACAACCTGTAATTTGGAACATAGTTCATGAATAGGACACAATATGATAGAAAGTAAAAAGAGTCAGTTGGTGTTGGATAGAAAATGGATGACCTTGAAAGCTAAACCAAGTAGTTTGTATTTGATATGACATGGTGTTGTGCTTAGTAAGCAAACAGAAGCTGGGTTTGAGTCTTAGACCTTTTATTTACACAGTCTATGATTGTAGAGAATTACTTCCTTTCTGATTCTCAGTTTTATCATCAGGAAATTGGTAATCATTATACCTTCCTGTGAGGGTTGTTGTGAGGATTTGAGGATTAAAGTATGTTAACAAAGGATTAAAGTATGTTAACATGTATCTTTAATGTATGGCTATTGAGCATTTTTAAGTAGAGAATTGAGCCAAGTACCATATATTGAACCCAGGGCTTTGTATATGCTAGGCAGTTAATATGCTAGATTATAGCACTGAACTATACCCCCAGCCCCAGAAAACATAATCTCACTATAGCTATACCATAAAGAATTGGGGCCACTATGGTAGTAAAGTAAGTTTGGAGGTAAGAAGACCAATTAGGTTACTAGAGAAACTAAGAAGGGCTTGAATTAACAGTAGGATTAGAAATGTGGGGATGGGATGGGATTGGAGGTAGGACTGGAGGACTAGAAAAATGACTGTAAATTTATACTTGTGGAAAAATTCAAATGGCAATAGCTGAAATTGAATTGCATTTTAGAGTAGAATATTGGAGTACAGTAGATAGTATAGTTTCTTTTATGTAATAGGTGCTTAATTATTTGTTGAATGATTAAATATGGTAATTGTAAAGAATTGAGAGTTGAGACAGTGATGTATTGATATAAGACAGAGGGGTTAGATTCTAGGGTGTTTTCAGTGGACTGCCAGGATGTACTTATATGGAATATTTTTGTACCCTTGCTGTGTTCAAGTTTTCATGGTAGGCAATGTGCAGAATACATATTTTTATATGACATAGTCCATGTTCTTCAGGGAGTTATCTGGGGACAAAATGGGGCTAATGATATAAATATAGCAACTTTGATCAGATTTGGGTTTGTGGAGAAACTGGGGTGTAGCTTAGACCTGGCAGGGTAAATAGAATTGTAGTAGACAAGATGGTGAGAGTTGGCATTCTAAGAGATATGAGTGACAGAAAGATTCTGGGTGTGTTTAGGGGTTGACAGTTTAAATTAGTTATACTTTAGGGTTCATTTTGAAGAATGGAGGGAAATCAAGCTGGGAAGTAGATGGAAGACCTCAAAATCCAGGCTTAATTGGTTTTTAAAATTTATTTATTGAGATATGACACATACTAAGGGTACAGGTAAATGAGTTTTTGTTAGGTGTACATTTGTATACCCACTACCCAGCTTAATATAGAGAATAAATAGAGAATATATAATAGAATATATCTCAGAAGGCTACCTTATGTATTTCCTCCAAGTTGATGTTTCCTATAACCCACAGTAACTATTGTGATCTCTAAATCATAACAGGGTAATGCTGTGCTTTTGAACTTCATATAAGTGGAATTATACTTTTCTGTGTCAGTTTCTTTTGCTTGGCATTATTCTGTGAGGTTGATCATGTTGCATATAGTTGTAGTTCATTCTTTTTCATTACTTCTTGAGATTCCATTGTGTGAATGTACCACAATGTAATTATCCATTCCATGACTGTTGGACAATTGAGTAGTTTCCATTTTGGGGATGTCTAAAGAGTTTTAACTTGACTCAGGTGGTATTGGGAAACTATTGATGACTTGAGTGGGGAAATGAGGGAGCTATCTGGTGACATTTTCTTTTTTGTAATGAGGAGACCATGGTAACTGGGAGACAAGGCTACAGCAAGAGTGTGAAATATTGAGGATCCCAGTTGGGAATGATGGTAATGGAAATTAAAGGAAAGGGATAGATAGATATGAGATACCTGAAAGATCTAGGTGTGGTGGCACGTGTCTGTAATGCCGGCAACTTGGGAGACTTAGGCGGGAGGATCACTAGTTGGAGGCCAGCCTGTGTAATCTAGTGAGACCCCCATCTCAAAATAAAAAATAAAAGGACTGGGGATGTAGGTCAGTGATAAAACGACACTGGTTTGAATACCTACTACTAGGAAAAAACCAAACCAAACCAAACAAATACTTCAAAATACCTCAAAGAAAGAATTGGGGGGGTTGGGGTTGTGGCTCAGTGGTAGAGCGCTTTCCTGGTATGTGTGAGGCACTGGGTTTGAGCCTCCCTATTCACCACATAAAAATAAATAAAAGTATTGTGTCCATCTACAATTAAAAATATTTAAAATATTTATAAAAAAATTGAGGAATGATGGTGGAATGAATTAGACATCATTACCTTAAGTACATGTATAAAGATATGAATGGTGTGAAAATACTTTGTGTGCGTGACTTAAAAAATTGTGCTCTATATGTGTAATATGAAATGAATTATATTCTGCTATCATGTATAACAAATTAGAATAAATAAATAATTTAATGAAAAGCGAATTGAAAGGGACTTTTGAGAAACAGTAGAGAAAAAAAGAAAATGGAAGCTCTAGGGCTTATAACCTGGGTGACTGAGAATTTTAATGCCATTAACAGAAATTAATTGGATTAGTTAGAACTATTTTGGTATTTTAAGCCACATTGAATCAGTGTGTAAAGCACCAATGGAAATATCCAGGGGGAGTTATCTAGCTAGAGTTAAAAATACTGGATTGAAACTGAGGAAAGAGGTTCAGTCGAGATTTGGGAATATGTACAGAGAGTGATAATTGAAGCTACTAATTCTGGATTTGGTAGGGCAGTGATGGTTATGAAATTATTTGGACTGATAATTAAAGTGTTAATTGGAACAAGTAGTTGAATCTAGCTAAAAAGAAGTCATATATTAAATTCCTCAGGAATATATGTAGATTGTAGCAGAGGGTGATGGTTTAAAGCTCATTTAGGGGGCCTAGGGGAAGATATCCATATGGAGAACAAAAATGTAGATGCATTGGTGAGGAATGAGACCCCGAAGTGGAGGGAAATAGAGAAAGTTCCAGAACAAAACTTGTGAAAGTGCCCACAATTTAAACTTAAGAAGAGAAACAGTAGTCTTTTGAGACAGAAGCAGCAAGCAGAGAGATCAGAGTGTAATGATACACTAAGAATCATGTGCAAGAGTGTGTACAGAGTAGAATCATGTGCCTGTACAAACCAAGGGGGTAGTCCACGTCTCATTGTCAGAGGATAAAGACTTAGATAGTGGCTCATAGGATATGTTACATAGAATTTTTCTACTTCTCTTTCTTTTTCCCTTGTGGTCTTCAAGAGAGCAATTCAGAGACCAACATGGAGGCTTACTTGTAGAGTGGATTGGAAGAATAGAAAGCAGTGAATGTAGGAATTGTATTAACAAGTTTAGTTTGGAAAGGAAGAACAACTTTTCTAAAACTGGAGGCAAGAAGTAACAGATGGATGAAGATAGAGCATTTTAGAAGTTGTAAAGAGGATTACAGGTGGAGAAGGTGTGATTTAAGGGAATTTTGTGGAAGGAATTGATTATTTGATAGGATTAAGGATTTAAATATGAAATTGATTTAGATTAGTTAAGGAAATGGAGAGTTGTATTTAGAATTAATCTGTTGTGGGAGATTTCATGGCTTTCTGGTGGTGTTTAACACCCAGTGTGTGGGTGTGGAGAAGACAGATGATGAGGATAGTCTGTCTCTGGGGAGATGCATGGTGAGTATAATGGAAGGTCATGATATTCTGTAGAGGACAGTACTGAAATGGCTGAGGGACAGTTTTGTAGGAAACAAGTGAGCTAAATGATGGTAAAGAGTATGTGTATAAGTAGAATATATGTGGTTGTGTTTAAAAAGAACGGGAGTCTCAATTGGTGGCCTGTTTTTCAGTATGTACATGTGGCTAGCTGAAGTGCAGATGCTGGTTTTAGGAGCTGAGGAAGGCCAGAGTGTAGAAAGTTTTTTTAGCCTCAATGTTGAGGTCATTGAGAATAATGACTGAATATGGGACAGAATGGGATTGAAATTATTGGGGAAAAGAGTACTCTGAAGTTTGATAGATGTTAATAGTTTAAGTGAATAAGATGGACAGCAAACCAATTTTTTAGTGATAGAGTAACAGTGGGAATGACCTTGAGGAGCCCAAAGCAGTAAGACTTTTTATCAAGCTAAAGGAATAGGAGAGTGATAGAGCTAAGACATGAAAGGAGCAGGTTTTCCAGAAAAAAATCAAGCTTGAAAGAAAATGGTCACAACAATCCACCTAAGAGATGATAAAAATCCAAGTTGTTTTGTGGCCCAGGGATTGAGGGAAATAGATGGATTTGTTTGTTATATTCATCATCATTTCTGTTAATTCTTTTATTTAGAGCATAGATGATATTTTGCAGAAGCATAACTACTCATTTGTAATATGTTGATATAAATTCAGTGTGTGCATTTTTTTAATATTTACTTTTTTTTAGTTATAGGTGGACCCATATCTTTATTTTTACCTGGTCTCGAGGATCGAACTCAGTGCCTCATGAGTGCTAGGTGAGCGCTCTACCTCCAAGTCACAATCCCAGCCCCAGTGTATGTATTTCTTTTTTCAGCAATGGGGATTGAACTCAGGGAAGTCTTACTAATCTGCGTTCCCAGTTCTTTGTACATTTTAAGATAGGATCTTGCAAATTTGGCCAGGCTGCCCTCAAACTTGTGATTCTCCTTCCTTAGCCTCCCGAGTAGCTGGGATTGCAGACATGTCACTGTGTCTGGACTTTTTATTATTTTAAATCTTGAGCATTCTAATCTTAGGGGTTGAATCCTTTGTCATCTTCCATATACTTACCTTCATTGATGGTATTTGAGACTTAGACTAGGCCTCTTATTTTTTGGTTTATGTCTCTGCTTCTGAACTGTAACTTGTCTATTTCTGTAGTAGTGTTCATTTTTGTCAGTCTTTTGCCTTCTGTCGCCTTTTCCCTTGTATTACAAAGACTTGACTCTCAAGTAGGTAACTAAATGTGCCTTAGTGTGGTCCCAGCAACTGGCATACATTTATTTATTTATTTGTTTATAGTACTGAGGATTGAACCCAGGGGTATTCTATCATTGAATTATATCCTCAGCTCTTTTTCTATTTTATTCTGAGACAGTCTTGCTAATTGCACAGGCTGGCCTTGAATTTAAAAATCCTCCTGAATTGCTAATCTTCCTGCCTCAGCTTCCTAAACTGGAATTACGGGCATGCACCGCTATGCCTGGTGCAACTGACATTTTTAAACCATTAAGTGATCAATGCTATATGCTCCAAATATGATTTACATTTTATATTCCTCACGTGATTAACTCTTTCATTCTTTGAGCAAAGAATACTTTTCCTGATCTTCCCTGTTCAGGTCAGAGCTTTTGATATTCATGTTTCAGAGAGAGAACATATGTAAGGCAAAAACATGAAGTGGCAATGAGAAAAATATGACAAGGCACAGAGTATTGGTGTTTCATCCTAGTGTAGCTTTAGTTCCAGCATCCTGACTACTGGCATTCATTATTTTTTTTTTCCCTTAACTTCTTCATCTGGTCACTCATCAAATTTAATAAGGAAGACTTCGAGTTTGAAGGTCTAAGAAAGCCTGAGGATGTTACATCTCAGATTTTTTTTTTTTTTTTTTGGGTGCTAAGAATGCAACCCAGCCTAGCATGTGCTAAGCAAGCACTTTTTACAACTGAGTTACATCCCTAGCTCTCAACTCAAAACTTGGCTTAACATACAACAACCTTGCCTGAAGTGATCTAGAATTATTTCCAGGACCTGCCTCAGCCATACTTGAGCCTTGTGGAGTTGGGTGTGTTCTGAATATTTGGGTGGATTGTGTGGGTTAGGATAATGATGGATATCTTAAGGTGTTGGGAGGGGTTATTTTAGAAATGGAGAGTTGTTTTAAATAATAACTATTTAAATTTGACATAGATAATTGACTTCATAAGATAGGGTTTGGATGCTTGAGCATCTAGGTTGGATGTTTTCCTTGCCAATTTGAGAAGAGCCAATATATAAGGCATTAGTTGTGCAGAGTCCTTGTAATATGTGTGTTTGTCAAAATGTATGCACTTGTATGTGTAGATACCCATAATGAGAATTTGTTCATTCGATTAGGTTATATAATTAGTATTTAGGGGAATGGGCCTGGTAGTCTTTAAGTTATGAGTGATTCAAATGAATTGTTAGAAAGTATTTGGAAAGATTTTAGTCAAGTTATTGGGGTATGCTTAGGAAATGGATTTTTCAGTGACTAGCGGCCGCTCTGGAATAGTTTCACTAAATTTGAGGGCATCTTGGGGCAAATTTGTGTGTTAAGTTGTAAAGTGTTTGCTTTGAAGGAATGAAGGAACAGATGAGAAAAATGCAGTTTGGAAGTTATGTATGAATTGATTTGGTAGGAGCTGATAAAAATAAAAGTTTTATTTAAGAGACTTTTGAATAGCCAAGTTGTGGAAGAAATTTATGAAGCTTGTTAGTATTAGAAAAGTAAATTTCTAAAGAGTAAAATGGAACGATGTTTCAGGGAAAAAATACAGCTTTTAGGTTAAAAACAAGTCACGGATAACTAGGATGAAAAAATTAAGATATGGAGAAGGAAGCGTAAGAGGAAGGATTATGGAAGACATTACTGAAATTTTTTTTTATTGTAAGCCTATGTTACTACAAGACTGTGTTCTGGCGTGTTGTGTTGGATAGTACTTTTGATGACTGGTTTTGTAAGGAAAGGGGCCATGGTTTGTAGGGGTGCGGATTTTTACCTAGGATCATTAAGCGTCTTTATTTCTTAAAAAACCCAGGAAGTAGGAATTCCGGTTCGGTGGGCTTTTGGAGCGGGCCGGATTGGATCAGTTGCTTAGGCTGGACTTCCCTGGCGCTCCGCTGGGCTGCGAGCGGAGCTGCAGCGCAGAGCTCTGCGGCTGTGGGCCCGAGCTTAGCCGAGCGGAGCCGGGTGGAGCCGAGCCCAGCCGAGCCAGGCCCAGTGGCGCTAGTGGGCCGCTGGGACCCGCGCGCGCTCTGGTTTCCTCTGGGGCACTCCATTAAGTGAGCAGGCCCTTGGTCCGCGCAGCCTGGGCCAGGGGAGGGTCTTTTGCTGAGTGTTCAAACAGACCTCCGCACGCGGCTCCCACGGCTTCCTTTTGTTGTGTTTGGGAGAGTGTGTGCGCGCAGGCGTGCGCCTGTGCCGGGAGGCGGTGGCGGAGTGCTGAGAGGCCGGCGCTGAGAGGCCGGCGCTTTTCGCTTTTCTGTGCGGCTGCTGGCATGCCTGGGCCTTGGCTGACGGTGGGGCCCCGGGGCCGCTGGACACTGAGTCTTCCGGTCGGCCTTGCAGCCCGCGGTGAGATGGGGAACTTTGTGAGTGCTCCTCAATGGCTAACAAGTGTCTGCCTGGCTAATGGACACCTTCCTCTCCCCACCAACTCTGTTCTTGCAAATCTTCTGTTGGACTGCGTTGTGTGTACAGTTTTAGGGTCTGTGAAAAGATCAGGCTGGTAACTTGGTCTGCTAGACAAGTAGTTTTCTACTTGGAATTAAGAGCAAAAAATGTATTCTTCTGTCCTTATATTGGCTGAGCTAGTAAAACCTCTAAGTCTGGTGATAGGAACTGTTCTAAGGCCGTTCCAGAATTAGGCTGTGGGGCAAATTTTGCTCTCCAGACTTTGTCAAGCACTTTTACAGTGCCGAGAAAGAAATACTTACATAGTAGATGAAAAGCTAAAGTTAGGAAATACAAAGTTGAAGCTCTTCTCCACTCCATAGCTTGAATTTAAAGGAGGCTTTTTGTCTTACATACTAATTATGACTTTTTCTGTTCACATAGAATTTTACAAAACAAGTATGGTGTGATTTGAAAGAAAAGATCTCTTATTAATTTTATAGAGGAAAATTGTAAAGGCACCACAGAATTTTGAAATTTCAAGTATGTTAAATATTGCTATAAAGAAAGTCCTATTCAGATTTTTTGATTTAATAAATCTAAAAATATGTTTGCAGTTGTCCTTTGGGTGTAGGAGGTAGTCCTGGGTTTCTCTGTGGGCAGATTTTCAGTATTGTCAGCATGATATGGGTGTAGAACCTTAACCTGAGTGAATAATTTGCTTGAGATTACCAGTCTGTTTTGCAGCTGGGAATAGACTCCGGGTCTCTTATTCCCAGTCTGGTGACCTATCCAAGAATAGACTAATGAAACTGGGTATTTGCCTGTTTGGAGGAAAATATGACCAAATTGGTTTTATAGTGTGTATTTAAGTAAGAGCTAAAAAGTGAACTTGGGAACGTTCAATTTTGTTTAAGTACTTAAATTTAACTGTAATTCTCTGTGCTGGATTGTTGTCCTTTCTTTTTTCGTAACTTTTTTTTTTTTTTTTTAGTTGTAGATGGACACAATACCTTTATTTCATTTATTTATTTTTATGTGGAGCTGAGTCCACCATGCGGCCAGCGCAATGGTTTCATTAATGAGGTTCTTGGCATAAAAGTTAGCTAGCAGAGATAGAAATAAAACACACAGACTCAGTTACCTTATTTCTATTGCGAGGTCCCAGACGGCTCCCCTCTCTGGTTCCCATCTCTAATACCCCCGGCAGGGCAGCAAGGATTACTTAGGGCTAGCAGGAGAGAGAAAGGGTGTAGCCTTTTATTGGGGAACAAGAGATTTAGGGGAGAATTCCATCCAATGAAGGTTGGGGGGGGGCTGCACTCCAAGGTCAGGGTCAGTGATTGGCCCCCCCCCCTCAGTGGTCAGTCACACCCCCACAGGGATGGGTTTTCTCATCAGGAGAGAGCCGGGAAGGCTCCCACACAGCCAGAGCGCCTCAGACCCTAACCGGGAGTCACGTGTCAGGATGGCTCCCCACAGCTGAGGATCCAGCCTAGGGCTTCACATGTGTGAAGCAAGCGCTCCACCGGTGAGCCACAACCCCAGCCCTGTTGGCCCTTTCTTTACAAGCATAAAGGACTTGAGAATATTCCTCAGTGTTACTTTAAATGGGATTTGTACCATATTTATGTTTGATTAAAATAGATGCTTATGGTATTTAAATTTTTTTTAGATGTTGATGGACCTTTATTTTATTCATTTATTTATATGTGGTGCTGAAAATTGAACCCAATGCCTCACATATGTTAGGCAAGTGCTGTACCACTGAGCCACAACCCCAGCCTGCTATGGTATTTAACTGTGGGTGGACGTTTTTCACGTGGATAATCACATTAATTAGAGAATGGCAAGTGACTTGAATGTTTAGCCTCCTTGAAAAATGCTAGGTAGAAGAGGAATAATGTTAACTTTATTAATCTCTATTTAAAACCTTTATTTTTTATTGAGGATGCTCAACAGCATACAGATAGAATAGCTGAATTTACTCCACACCTTTGTGGGCTGTTTCTCTCATTACTACATTGGCCTCACACAACATTTGGTTAAGGTTTATTAAGTTGGCCTCCTACAAAAGAGTACCTTGTCTTTTTTTAGTATCTGACATACAGTTGGACCTTTTTGTTTTGTTAGAAAATCATTCCCAGTGCTTTTCTTCCTATATCACAAAATAAAACAATCTTTCTTCATTTTCCCATTTTCAGAAAGCTCTGGAGTATTTTAATCTAATATAATGGTTCTCAAACCAGAGATGATTTTGGCAATATCTGGATACATTTTTGGTTTTCTTCCTGGGAGACTGTTTGCTTCTTATTGGTAAATGCTAAACATCCCATGGTGTTTGTGACAGCCTCTACAGAAAAGAAATAATTCTGTGTAAAATGTCGTAGTGCCTTTGTTGAGAAACCCTGACCTAAAATATTGAGAATAACATTCTTCCAAATGATTTAAACCTATGAAAATTATATAATTGATGTCTATATTGTATGTATTATAAATCTTTTCCTAAAATTTTGGTTAGAATGATCATGGGTCAGAAGTTCTAATGTATATTAGAACATTAGAGCACAGGATTTTGGAGTGGAAAGTATGACTCCTTTGGCTTATAGATGAGGAAACAATTTCATTTTTTAAAAAAAAATTTTATTTTCTTTTATTTTTTTGTTTTTAGATTTTTTTTAAATTTTGTTTTTTGTTTTTTGAGGAAACAATTTCAGAAAGATTGTGACTTGCTCAGATAATGAGAACTCAAGTCTTGTTATTTCAATTATTATGTAGTTTTAATTATTTAATTAAAGTTAATTGTAGTCTTATTACTGAGGGAAAGGTCATTGTATCATTTGTGCTTGATATATCATTAAGTTTAATCAAATTAAAAATTTTAAGTAATTGCACTGAGAAGTATTTTTTTTTTTTCTCTTTTTGGTACAGGGGATTGAAGCAAGGGGTGCTTAAATATTGAGCTATGTCCCTAGTCCTTTTTACCTTTAAATGTGGGGCAGGTTCTCGCTATGTTGCTGAAGGGCTGGTCAAATTGCTGAAGCTGGCCTAGAACTTGGGATTCTTCTGCCTCAGCCTCCCAGGCTGCTGGGATTGCAGGCGTGCACCATTATGCCTGGCTCTTTTTAGTGAATTATTTAGATTCACACATATTTGTTGAATTCTTCAGCATGGGATTAGTAGGCACTGTAAAGATTTTAGTATTTCTTTTTTATTTGCAATACTGGGGATTGAACCTAAGGGTCTTGGCACATGCTAGACAATTGCTTTGCTGCTGAGCCATATCTCCAGCCCCTATTTATTTATTTAGGTGCTGGGGATTGAACCTAGGCACACTTTATCACTGAACTACATCCATATCCCTTCTTTATTTTCTTATTTTTGAGACGGGATCTGACTGAGTTGCTTAGCATCTTGCTAAGTTGCTGAGGCTGGCCTCGAACTTCCGATCCTCCTGCCTCAGCCTTTCAAGTTGCTGGGATTACAGACGTGCACTGACACACCTTTGTCTAGCCCCCTTTCTAAATTTTAGTTTGAGACAGGGTCTAAGTTGCACAGAATGGCCTCCAATTTGCAATCCTCCTGCCTTAGCCTCTCTGCTTTCTAAGAAAATGTTAGAAAAATTTAAAAAGACCCCAGATAATTTTGAGGTAAAACAGTTTAAAGTTAATTAGAATAACTTAGGCAAAATTTTTGTCGTCGTTGAAAAAGATCTTGCTATGTTGGAACTCATGGGCTCAAGTGATCCTCCCACCTCAGCATCCCAAGTAGCCAAGATTATAGGAGTGTATGTGCACTCAGTTTAAGCAAAATTTCTAATGCAAAACCAACTGGAATTATTAAAACATGTTAAGGTATCTTGAACATATACATTTGTTCTGTTGTGTGAGGATTACTGTAATGGTGAATTATTGTACTGATTAAATCTTTCTAATATGGTCCCTTTGGTTAATTTTAGAAAAAGGTTTTGGAGCCTTTATGTGAAATATAATTGGATAAAATAGTACTGATATTTAGATGAAATATTTTCAAATTACCAAAGAAATGTATTGTCAGAGAAAGAAGATCTATGGGGGTTCTTTACATATTTAAAACATTTTTCTGTAGTGCCGCCTTTTAAAAGAATAAATAAAACAAAGGCAAAAACAATATTATCTGTATCCTTTCTATATTTTCTTATTTTTGTGACAGGATCTGACAGGGCAAACATTTCTTTAAAAGTTATTTAAGGGGCTGAGGCTGTAGCTCAGTGGTAGAGTGTTTGCCTCACAGGTGTGAGACCCTAGGTTTGATCCTCAGCACCACATAAAAATAAATAAATAATAAATTAATGATATTTTTTTGAAAAAAGTTATTTAAGAAGCTGGGCATAGTGGCACATGCCTTTAATCCCAGTTGCTCAGGAAGCTGAGGCAGGAAGATCATAAGTTCAAAGCCAGCCTCAGCAAAAGTGAGGGGCTAAGAAACTCAGCGAGACCCTGTCTCTAAATAAAATACAAAATAGGGATGGGGATGTGGCTCAGTGATTGAAGTGCCCCTAGGTTCAATCCTCAGTAACCCCCCCAAAAAAAAATTATATAAGAAATTTATAGAATTAAAATGCATGTTGGCAAAATAAAAATAAAACTAAGAGTTAATATTCTGGTGTGTGTGTGTGTGTATGTGTGTGTGCATGACTTTTTTTAATATTAATCTTTCATTATAGAAAAATTTATAGGAAAAAGAGAGTTGGCCTAGTTTCAATAGTTAGTAATTGTTGGCCAGTTTTGTTTCATTTATACTTTTCTATTTTATCCCCTCTCATCCCTCTCATTCCTCTCCTTCCTGTTTCTTGGCACCCTGTTCTGTTTTTTTTTTTTTTTTTTAGTTGTAGATGGACATGATACCACCTATCTATC
Source organism: Ictidomys tridecemlineatus (assembly GCF_052094955.1). Classification (NCBI taxonomy): domain Eukaryota; kingdom Metazoa; phylum Chordata; class Mammalia; order Rodentia; family Sciuridae; genus Ictidomys; species Ictidomys tridecemlineatus. The sequence goes on from NC_135479.1 coordinate 143,218,251, forward strand.
TATTTATTTATTACACCACATTCTCAAAAAGAATTCTTTATGTAGTCTGTGTATAATCTTTGTTAGATATATAATTTTCAAACATTTTCTCTAAGTCTACAGATTATTTATATCTTAATAAAGTCTTTTGACATGGAAGCATTTTTAATTTTGTTGGAAGTCTGGTTTCTTTTCTTCTATGGGGCATGGTTTTATTGCCAAGTCCAGCAACACTTTGCTTAATGTTCTGAAAGGTTTCCTCTGTGTTGTCTTGTACAAATTCTATAGTTTTATGTTTTGCATTTAAATTATGATTCATTTTGAATTAATTTTTGAATATGATTGTGAGGTTTAGTACAAAAGTTTTTATTTTTATTTTTTATAGTTGTAGATGGACAGCATGCCTTTATTTTATTTGGTTATTTTTTGGTGATGCTGAGGATCAAACCCAGGGCCTCATAAGTGCTAGGCAAGTGCTTTAATACTCACCCCAGCCCCAGCCCCAAAAGCCTTTTTTTTTTTTTTGGCTTGTAGATATCCAGTTGCTCCAGCACTATTTGTTAAAAAAAAAATATACTATCTTTCCTCCATTGAATTGTTTTTTACCTTTTGTCAAAAATCAACGAAACACATTTGTGTTGGATTATTTTTGAATTCTCAGCTCTGTTCTATTGATCTGTCTTGTCTTTCAATCAGGACCATACTTTCTTGACTGTGATGGCTGGTTAATAATTCTTATTGGGTAGAGTATTCCTTCTACTCATTCTGACTTCTCTGCTTCCTTTGCCTTTTCATATGAATTTTAGAATAATCTTGATTATATTTGTAAAAATATCTTGCTGTGAGTGGATAGGAATTGAATAAGCCTGTAGTTTCATTTGGAATGAATTGTTATAGAGACTTTCAATCAGTGATCACTAGATATTTTTCCATTTACTTAGATCTTCTATATTATATGGAAACAAATTCCAAACAAGTTCCAGTTTCAGAATAGAATAAAGGTAAAGAACATCAAGCTGATGTCCCCTGCAGAATTTGGAGGACTGTTTTGATTAGTTGTTGGTGGGGACAAATCTCCACTTACTTCTTGGTGACCAGAAGTCACAGAATCTTCTGTGTTGATTGTTGTGGTGTGAGAATAGAGTAGAAAAACTCTCCTACAGACAGTTTTGATTTGCATGTCTCTGATGCCTAATGATGTTGAGCATCTTTTCATGTGTTTGGCTACTTGTCTTTGAGAAATATCTGTTCAGATCCTTTACCCATTTTAAAATTAGGTTGTCTTTTAATTGCTGGGTTGTTAAAGACATGTTTTGTTGTTATAAAAATACATGAGATGATTTACCCTCTTAAATTTAGGTGTACAGTATGGTATTTGCTATAAAAGCACAATGTTGTAGAACAGCTCGCTTTAGAAACTTTTCATTGTATATTACTGAAATTTTATATGCAATGGAACAACAAATGCTTATTTTTACCTCTCTTATCCCCTGGCAACCACTATTCTACTTTATGTTTCTGAGTGACTACTTTAGATAACCCGTATAAGTATAATCATGATGTATTTGCTTTTTTGTGAGCATAATGTTCTTAATTCATTCATGTTGAATTTCCCTTTTAAGGTGGAATAATATTTCATTTGTGTATTTGTGTATACAGGACATATATATTTACCTACTTATACATACACACACATACAGGAACACAGGAACCTTCATAAACTTTCTGTAGTGGCTATACTATTTTTAATTTCCATCAACAGTGCACAGATTTTCTCCACATGGTCACCAACTTTTTGTTTTTTACTTTTTTTTACTTTTTTGATAATGGGCATCCTAACATATGTGAGGTTCATTGTAGTGGTTTTTGATTTGGATTTCCCTATTGATAAGGGATGTTGAGCATTTTTCATGTCCCTGTTAGTTATTTGTTGTTTTTGGAAAACGTCTATTCGGGTCCTTTTCCCCTTTTTCCCTCTAGGTGCTGTGGCCTGAACCAAAGGCTTCTGACATGCTAAGCACTTGCTTTACCACTGACCTATACCTCCAGCCTGTCCTTTTTTAAATAAGGTTACAGTTTTGTTTGTTTTGTTTGTTTCTTCTTTGTTGCTACTGAGTTGTCGGAGTTCTTGTATATTTTGGGTATTAGCCTCTTCTAAGATGTATTTCCAGTATTCCGTAGGTTATTTTTTTAAGTCTGTTGATAATTTTCTGTGCTCTGCAGAAGACTTTTAGTTTGATGTAGTTCCCACTACTCTGTTTTTGCCTTTGTTGCCTTTTTGCCTTTGGTGTCATATCCAAGAAATCATTGCTGTTATGAAGCTTTTCTCATTATTATTTTCTAGATTTACAGTTGCAGCTTTTATATTTAAGGTGTGTGTGTGTGTGTGTATGTGTGTGTGTGTGTGTGTGTGTGTGTTTGGGTCCTGCTTATTGAATCTAAGGTGTCACACATCCTAAGCATGTATTCTACTTAATTACCCCCTCAAGCTGCTGGGGTTTTGATATGAGTTCCATTGAATCTATAGACTAATGTGGTGAAGTATTTTCATTTTAACTATTGATGTTTCTGATCTATTAATGCCAGATGTCTATTTATCTTGGTCTTTGTTAATTTCCTTTAATGATGTTTTGGAGTTTTCAGTATACAAGTCTTGTGTCTATTTTGTAACTTTATTGCGAAGTGCTTTTTTCTTTATGGTGGTATTATAAATGGCATTTTCTTAATTTCATTCTTGGATTGGTCATTGATAATGTATAGAAATATAATTGATGTATGTAGGCTAGGCCTGAGGGTGTATACCCATAATACCAGCTATTTGGAGGTTGAAGAAGAAGAATGACAAGTTTGAGGCCATAACTTTTATTTCATTTTCTTGCCTAATTTACTTTGCAAAATCACTATGATAGTGTTGACTGGATATAGCAGGAGCAGGCATCTTTTTTTTTTTTTCTCATCTTAAGGGGAAACATTCAGTGTTTCACTTTTAAGTGTGATGTTAACTCTGGACTTTTCATAGATGATCTTTATTAGGTTGAGGAAAGTCCTCTCCCTAGTGTTCTTTTTTTTTTTTTTTTTTTTTGTTAATTGTTTAAGGCTGTTGGTTTTCATCAAATGTTTTTCTGCATCCACTGAGGTGATCTGACAAAAGTACAGGTTTTTGTCCTTTGTTCTGTTGATATGGTAAATTACATTCATTGATTTTAAGATGTTAAACCAACCTGGCATTCCTACTTGGTTATGGTGCAAAATCTTTTATATATGTTGAGGATTTTTGCATCAATATTTTCTTCTGAAGTCTTTGTCTTGTTTTGTACTAGCAATACCTCATGAAGGGAATTGGAAATGCTCCTTCCTTAATTTTTGGGAAGAGTTTGTGAAAATTTGGTATTAATCCTTAATTAGGGCTGGGGATGTGGCTCAAGCGGTAGCGCACTCGCCTGGCATGCGTGCGGCCCGGGTTTGATCCTCAGCACCACATACCAACAAAGATGTTGTGTCCGCCGAGAACTAAAAAATAAATATTAAAAAAAAAATTCTCTCTCCTCTCTCATTCTCTTAAAAAAAAAAAAAAAAAATCCTTCATTAAATGTTTAGGATAAGCCCTCCATAGTGGTGCCTGCCTATAATCCCAGTGACTGAGGATGAGGAGGCTGAGGCACAAGGATCACAAACTTCAGGCTAGCCTGGGCAACTTAATGAGATACTTTGTATGAATGAATGAATGAATGAATAGAAAGTGCTGTGGATGTAACTCAGTGGTAGAGCACTCTTGGGTTCAATTGCTTATACTGCAAAAAAAAAAGTTTGATAGAATAATTCAACAGTGAAGCCATCTTGTCTAGGCCTTTCTTTTTTGGGGACTTATTAAATATAAAAACCCAGTTTTCATGGTTATAGGGCTACTTACAATATCTCTTTCATTTTGGTTGAGCTTTGGTAGTTTGGCCTTGAGAACTGGGGGTCAAATTTAAGAGTATAACAGTCATAGTATATTCCCTTATTATCCTTTTAATGAATGCAGGCTCTATATGGATATTTTTCTTTTAAAGAGAGAGAGAGAGAGAGAGAGAATTTTTAAAAAATATTTATTTATTTTTTAGTTTTCTGCGGACACAACATCTTTATTTGTATATGGTGCTGAGGATCGAACCCAGCGCCGCATGCATGCCAGGCAAGCTTGCTACCTCTTGAGCCACATCCCCAGCCCTATATGGATAATTTCTTATTTCATTCCTTCTATTATTTGTGTGCCCTCCCTCCCCCACCCCATAGTTAGTTTTGTTAGAGGTTTATAAATTGTTGTTTCTTTTTTTTCTCTGTTTTCCATTTTATTGATTTCTGCTCTGTTATTTCCTTCTACTTGCTTTGGGTTCATTTTGCCTTTTTTGTAGTTTCTTGTGGTAGATAATTATGTTGTTCGTAATTATTTCTAATGTAAGCATCTAGTGTAAGCATAAGTTTCCTTTTAACTGCTGTGTTAGTTGCATCCCACACATTTTGACTCTTTTTATTTTTGTCTTTATGTATATATTTTAAATTTTTTATTTTGAGGTTTCCTTGACCCATGGACTTTTTAGAAGTATGTTGTTTTATTTCTGCTTAGAAGTCTTTCTGCTACTTATTTCTAGTTTTAGTTAAACTTGGTCTAAGAATACATTATTATTTCTGATTTCAACAATTTTTTGAGATTCATTATATGCTCCAGGACATGGTCTGACTTGGGGAATGTTTCTATGGGAGTTTGGAAAAAATGTGAATTTTGCTTTGTCCAGTGAAGTATTGTGCATATGCCAATTTGACTTGATTGGTTGTGTAATCAAGGTAACCACTCTGCTTAAAACATATGCACGCGTGCGCACAGACACACACACACACACACACAGACACACAGACACACACACACACACACACACACACACCACATACACTGTGGGCTGGGCGTACAGCTCAGTGGTAGAGCATTTGCCTAGCATGTGAGAGGCACTGCATAAAAATAAATAAAATAAAGGTGTTGTGTTCATCTACAACTAAAAATAAAACAAAAAATAATGTTATGTCTTTTTTATTCATCTTATGTGGCCAAACTTGAATTTCTCAGAAGCAACATATAATTGGGCCATTAAAAAAGAAAAAAAAAAAAGGGTGCTGGGGATATAGCGCCTGTTGGTTGAGTGTTTGCCTCACATGTAGGAGGTGCAGGGTTCAATCCTCAAGCACCACAAAAACAAAACAAAGCAAAAAAGAACAAAAGAAAAACCTGGGGCTGGGGCTGTAGTTCAGTGGCAAGGCACTTGCACGTGGGGCACTGGGTTCCATCCTTAGCACCACATAAAAATAAGCAAATAAAAAATGTCTATCTACAACTACAAAAAAAACCCTGTTAATCTATCTTGTGATTGATTTATTAAGACTATTTACACATAAGGTAATTATTGATGTGTTAACATTTAAGCTTGCCATTTTATTGTATATTATTATTATTATTTTGTTTATTTCTCTAGTGTTTGTTACTATTTGCTTTGTTGGCTTCCTGTGGATTAATTGAATATTTCTTAGGATTTCATCTTGATTTATTTATAATTTAAAAAAAGGCTTTCTGTGAAATGATGTTCCTGGTGGTTGTTCTTTTTATTACAATATACATATGTCTTATCGAAGTCTATTTGTGTCAGTATTTTACCAGTTTAACTGAATTGTGAAAACCTCAATTTTTATTTTTTTTTATCTTTTACCTTCTTCAGTTTTAAATATAATTGTTAGTATCAGGTGGTATTATAAGTTTTGTTGGAATCATCAAATATTTACAAAACTAATGAAATTGAAAAGATAATCTCTCTTTTTTAATACCTGTATTCATACTTTTTGTTTTTTCTTCCTTCCTGATACTCCAAGGTTTTTGCCTTAATTATTTCTTTTCTGTTCAGAAAAATTTCTTCAGCCAATCTTTGTGGGTAAGTCTTTTAGCAATATATTCTTTTTAGTTTTTCATCTTTTGAGATTTTTTTTTTCAACCCTTATTCCTGATGTGTACATTAACTGGGTATAGAATTCCTGGTAGACAGTTATTACCACTCCCTGCCAACCTCCACTGTGTGAAAAATTCTGCACCACTTTTATTTTTGGCCTTTCTGGTTTCAGTTGAGAAATCTTGCTGTCATTTGAATTGGTGTTCCATTATGGGTAAAGTATCATTTTTCTCTGGCTGCTTTCAAGGTTTTTTCTTTGTTTTTAGTTTTTGAACATTTAATTATGATATGTCAGTGTAGATCCTCCCTCCCTCTACCCAACGCTGGGGTTCAAAATCAGAACCTCAACACATGCTGCTGCTGAGCTGTACGCCTGTTTCTTAGTGTGGATTATAAGTTTATCTTTTTTGGGATTTGTTCACCTTTTTGATTTGCAAGTTAGTACTTGCTGAATTTGGAAAGATTTTAGCCATTATTTCTCCAAATACCATATCAGCTCTGCTCTCTTTCTGGGACTTTGATAACATGGATTGTTATTTGTTATTGCCTGACAGTTTAAGACTTTTTGTTTTTTCCTGTTTTCACTGTTGTTTCGATTAAGTGAATTTTAATTTTCTGTTCTCAAGTTCAGTGTGTTCTCTTCCGTGTTATTTCTATGTGTGTGTTGAGCCCATCTAGCAAGTTTTAAAAATCTGTTATTGTATTTTTTAATTCCATAATTTTCTTTTGCTTCTTTTCTTTCTTGGCTGAGATTTTTCATTTTTTTTACTTGTATCAGAAGAATGTTTAATTGACCACTGAAACATTTTTATGATGACTGCTTTAAAATCTGTATCAGCTGATATCTGATTCATATCCGATTCATCTATATTGCCCTTAGTTGTTTTTTCTTACATTGTAATTTTCTTGAGTGTTTTTGTTTATTATGTTAGGAAGCTCTGGGTCCTATTTAATTTTTTAAATTAATAATTATTATTATTATTTAACTTCAGCAGGCAGTTACTGTCTTGGCTCACTTTTGAGGTTTGTGGTTTCAGTGGTGGTGTACTTACTTTTTAGACTTTGTAGTCTGCTCAATTTGTCTGATTTGTTGGGATCCAGATGTTCCCTTCTGGTGCTGCCTGAGGAACAGGAGGAGGTTTCCTCTGCTAGGTTTTTGGTTGTGTTCAGGTAGAAGAGGATTTTGGTGGGATCCCCACCTGTTTATCCCCCACTTCTCTTCTCTCCTTCCCCAGTGTCTTTGGTTAAGGGAGAAGAGTCTTGGTTTCAATTGAGCCACTTGCTATGACTGAGTCATTTGGTTTTGCCTACTTGCTTCTGTATCTGTAGTCAGAAAATAGGCATCTCAAGCCAAGTAGAGGAGAGTACTTCATGTTGCCTGTTTTTGCTGGGCTTCCAGTTCATTTCCTTTACCTGGTGTTGTCAGAGAGATCCCTGTTGGATTTGGGGAAGGAATATGACTTTCTTGTCTGCTTTCTGAGCTAGGTTGGTGAATAGGGAATGCCATGTCTGGGTTGCCTTCTGTTGGGTGTAGGGACATACAATATCCTTCTGTTTTTTTTTGTTTCTTCAGTCCTGGGGTCCCAATTTGGTTTACTGCTTTAATATCTTTCAGAGGTTTTCTTTGGTTATTCCTTGTTTTATTTCTGTGGTTGGTTTATAGCTGTGCTTCGTGAGGGGGGTCAGAGAACATTAAATCTTAGGCCATTTTATCTGTGCTGCAACTTCAAGTTCATTAATTTTTGTTAACCTCATCAATTTCATGCAATGGATTGTTTCAGCATTGAAAATACCGGTACAATCATACACTTACTGTATAGTAATGCCTCGAGTCACTGAGGGACCACATAGATGATAGTGGTCTTCTAAGATTATATCACTTAATAACATTGTAGCTATCTTAGTTTGTGTAAGTATATTGTTTGCATAAAAATGAAATCACCTAAGATATTTCTCAGAATGTTTCCCCTGTCATTAAGAGGAACATGACTGTATATTTGCTTTGTGATCTTTTAAGCATTATGTAAATGTGTGCTTCAGTTATAAGCTACAGTATTTGATGATGCCTACTAGGAAGTTTTTTGAGGTCAGTCATATCCAGTTCAAGAGGGTGCTAAGAAATAGATACATATTTTACTATGCATCTATTTCATAAACGGTTTTGAATTCTGCACTCAAAGATATTTTTAAGAGATTACTTTTATTTATGATGTTTATTTCAGTAATATGTAAAAGTATTTTAATACCATTAAGCATTTTCAAAACAAGTTTGAAAGTCTTAACAGCATGCAATCAATGTTACTAATTCATAGATTGAAAAAGAGGAAATGTCCTGCTTCTATATTCCCTGGTTTTCTAAATGAGAATGAATTGGCCCCAAAAAAGAAAATGTTCGTTTTACATTAGTAGAAACTAGTGTTTCTAAGTGATGAGTTAACTTGATAAATCATCCTTCACCATTAAAAAAAGATATAACTCACCAATAAATATTTGTCACGAGTTATTCAGACTTAATACACTTACTGGAATTTTGGATAAATCACTGGGTTCCTTTTCAGTTATTTCTTGAGGTTTTCTCTGATTGACTCTTATGACAGTTCTCAATTTCCTAATTAGATTAAAAATGATTTCATTAGGTTAGGACTGTGCCATTTCTTTTATATGTGGACACATTTCTATCTTGTGATTGGTGCCTAGCATAATTCCTGGCATGTTTTCTAGACAGAGTTGATAATGATGATTAACTTTGGCATTGAATAAAATGAAAATTGTGAAAAGATGAACTGGAAATAGAATATGACATTTTGGGACTCATATAAGATTTAAAATAAGCATATTTAACTATTATATATTAAAATTAATAATTTCATTTTCTTTTGACTTTCAATAGTATTTTTAGTCATAAATGAACATAATACTTTTATTTATTTATATGTGGTGCTGAGGATTGAGCCCAGTGCCTTACACATTAGGCAAGTGCTGTACTACTGAGCCACCACCCCAGGCCTGATTTTCAATAGTATTATCTATCTATCTATCTATCTATCTATCTATCTATTTATTTATTTTATAGCAGAATGCATTTTTTAAAAAAATATCTTTTAGTTGTAGATGGACATAATATCTTTATTTTTATGTGGTGCTGAGAATTGAACCCAGTGCCTCATACTTATTAGGCAAGCGCTCTACCACTGAGCCACAATCCCAGTCCCACAGAATGCATTTTGACATATTGTACACAAATGGAGCACAACTTGTCATTCTCTGGCTATACATGGTGCAGAGTCACTCCAGTAGTGTTATCATACATATACATAGGGTAATAATGTCTGTCTCATTCTGCTCTCCTTCCCATCCCCACAGCCCCACCCCTTCCCTCACTTTCCTCTACACAAACCAAAGTTCCTTTATTCTTTCCTATCCCCTCCACCCCCCAAACATGGATCAGCATCTACTCATCAGAGAAAACATTCGGCTTTTGGGTTTGGGGATTGGCTTATTTCTCTTAGTATGATATTCTCTAATTCCAACCATTTATCTGCAAATGCGATAGTTTTCATTCTTCTTTAAGGCTGAGCCATATTCCACTGTGTATATGTACCACATTCTCTTTATCTATTCATCTGTTGAAGGGCATCTAGGTTGATTCCATAGTTTAGCTATTGTGAATTGAGCTTCTATAAACATTGATGTGGCTGTGTCACAGTAGTATGCTGATTTTAAGTCCTTTGGGTATAAACTGAGGAGTGGGAAAGCTGTGTCAAAGGAGTGGATCCATTCCAAGTTTTCTGAAGTGTCTCTACACTGCTTTCCATAGTGGTTGCACCAACTTGCAGTCCTACCAGCAATGTATGAGTGTGCCTTTTCCCGCACATCACATCCTTGGCAGCCCTTATTATTGCTTATGTTCTTGATAATTGCCATTTTGACTGGAGTGAGGTGAAATCTTAAGAGTAGTTTTGATTTGCGTTTCTCTAATTGTGAGAGATGATGGACCTTTTTCCATATGTTTGTTGATCGGATTATTTCTTCTGTGAAGTGTCTGTTCAGTTCCTTAGCCCATTTATTGATTGGGTTATTTGGTTTTTGGTGTTAAGTTTTTTGAGTTCTTTATATATCCTGGACGATTAGTTCTCTGAAGTGTGTGTGGTAAAGATGTTCTCCCGTTCTGTAGGTTCTCTCATGATGTTATTGTTGCCTTTGCTGAAAATCAACTTTTTAGTTTGAATCCTTTTAGTTTATGGTGTTTTTTTTTAGAACAACCCAGCAAGATAAAATTCCAGTTTGTTGTTGGACAACGTTGTTTCACACATAGATCAAACAGGCCAAAAAAAAAATAAATAAATAAACAACAACTTCATAGACAAAAAAAGGAAAAAAAAAACAAACCTTTTTATCTTTGGCCTAGTTTATTGATTCTTGATTTTACTTTTTGCGCTTTAGGAGTCTTGTTCAGGAAGACAGGTCCTAAACCAACATGATGAAGATTTGGTCCTACTTTTTCTTCTATTAGGCGCAGGGTCATTGTTCTAGTGTGTGACTGAGTCTTTGATCTGCTTTGAGTTGATTTTTTTACATACGGTTTCAAGTTTTCCCAGCATCACTTGATGAATAGACTATCTTTTCTCAATGTATATTTTTGGTGCCTTTGTCCAGTATGAGATGATCGTATTTATGTGGGTTTGTCTCTGTGTCTTCTATTTTGTACTGTTGGTCTACATGTCTATTTTAGTACCAATACCATGTCGTTTTTGTTACTATTGCTCTGTAGTATAGTTTAAGGTCTGGTATTGTGATGCCTCCTGCTTCACTGTTCTTGCTGAGGATTGCTTTGGCTATTCTGAGTCTCTTATTTTTCCAAATGAATTTTATGATTGCTTTTCTAGTTTTATGAAGAATGTCATGGAATTTTAATAGAAATTGTATTAAATCTGTATAACAGTTTTGGTAGTATGGCCATTTTGACTATTATTAATTCTGCCTATCCAAGAGCATGGGAGATCTTTTCATCTTCTAAGATCTTCTTCATTTTCTTTCTTCAGTGTTCTGTAGTTTTCATTGTAGAGGTTTTTCACCTTTTTTGTTAGATTGCTTCTTAAGTTTTTTTTTTTTTTGAGGCTATTGTGAATCCTGTGGTTTTCTTAATTTCTCTTGCATTGGATTCATTCCTTATGTATAGAAATGCATTTATTTATGGGTATTGATTTTGTATCCTGCTACTTCGCTGAAATCATTTATTAGTTTTAGAAGTTTTCTGGTGGAATTTTTTGGATCTTCTAAATATGGAATCATGTCATCAGCAAATACTGATAGTTTCTTTTCCCTTTAATTTCTTTTGTCTCTCTGATTGTTCTAGCTCGAGTTTGAAAGTCTGTGTTGAATAGAAGTGGTAAAACAGAGTATCCCTGTCTTTTTCCAATTTTTAGAGGGAATGCTTTCAATTTTTCTCCATTTAGAATGATGCTGGTCTTGGGCTTAACATGGATAGCTTTTGCAGTGTTGAGATATGTTTCTATTATCCCTGGTTTTTCTAGTGTTTTGAACATGAAGAGGTGCTATGTTTTGTCAAATGCTTTCTCAGCATCTATTTTTTTAAAAAAATATTTTTTAGTTGTAATTGGACACAATACCTTTATTTTATTTATTTTTATGTGGTGCTAAGGATCGAACCCAGGGCCTTGCACGTGCTAGGTAAGCACTCTACCACCGAGCCACAATCCCAGCCTCTCTCAGCATCTATTGAGATAATCATATGATTCTTTTCTTTAAGTCTTTTGATGTGATATATTACATTTATTGATTTCCATATGTTGAACCAACCTTGCTTCGCTGGGATGAATGAATCCCACTTGATCATGGTTCACTATCATTTAAATATGTTTTTGTATGCTATTTGCCAGAATTTTATTGGGAATTTTTGTGTCTATATTCATCAGAGATATTGGTCTGAAATTTTCTTTCCATGATGTATCTTTGTCTGGTTTTGTTATTAGAGTGATATCAGCTTCATAGAACAAGTTTGCAAGGGTCTCCTCCTTTTCTGTTTCATAGAATAATTTGAGAAGTATTAGTATTCATTCTTCTCTGAAGGTCTTGTAAAACTCAGCTGTGGATCTTCCTGGTTCAGATTTCTTGGTTGGCAGTCTTTTGATGGCTTCTTCTATTTCTTGCTTGAAATCGATCTGTTTAAATTGTATATGTCCTCCTGATTCAGTTTGGGCAGATCATATGCCTCTATAAATTTGTTGGTGTCTTTGGGCTTTTCTGTTTTACTGGAGTATAAGTTTTTAAAATAGTTTCCAATTATCTTCTATATTTCAATTGTGTCTCTCATGGTATTTCCGTTTTTTTTTTTGTTTTGTTTTGTTTTTAAATATTTATTTTTTAGTTCTCGGCGGACACAACATCTTTGTTGGTATGTGGTGGTGAGGGTTGAACCCGGGCCGCATGCATGCCAGGCAAGCGTGCTACCACTTGAGCCACATCCCCATCCCGGTGTTTCCGTTTTTCATCATGAATTTTAGTAATTTGAGTTTTCTCTCTTTTTTTTTTCCATTAGCGTGGCTAAGGCTTTATCAATTTTATTTTTTCAAATAACCAGCTTTTTGTAAAGTTTTTCAGTTTTTTCTTTTGTTTTAATTTCATTGAATTCAATCCTGATTGTAATTATTTCCTGTCTTCTACCACTTTTTTTTTAATCTAGTGCTTTGAGATGTAATGTCAGGTTGTTTATTTATTGACTTTTTATTCTTTTAATGAATGAGCTCAATATAACACTGAACTTTCCTCTTAGCACTGCCTTCAGAGATTTTGATATGTTGTATTGGAGGTCTCATTTACGTCTTAAGCATTTTTTAAATCTCCTTCCTGATGTCTTCTGTTTGCAGTCATTCAGTAGCATATTGTTTAGTCTCCAGGTGTTGGAGTAGCTTCTATTTTGTATTTTGTCATTGATTTCTAATTTCATTCCATATGGTTTGATAGAATGCAAGGGTAGTATCTCTATTTTTTTGTGTTTGCTAAGACTTGTGGCATAATTTATGGTCTATTTTAGAGAAGGATCCATGTGTTGCTGAGAAAAAAGTGTATTTTCTTGTTGATGGATAAAATATTCTATATATGTCTATTAAGTCTAAATTATTTATTATTGAGTTCTGTAGTTTGTTTGTTTTTAAAATTTTTTTTTATAGTTGTTGATGGACAGTATGCCTTTATTTTATTTTTTTTTATGTGGTGCTGAGAATTGAACCCAGTACTTCACACATGGTAGGCAAAGTGCTCTGCCACTGAGCTACAGCCCCAGCCCTCTTTGTTTAGTTTTTGTTTGGAAGATCTGGTAAGAGAGATGTGTTAAAGTCACCCAGTATTATTGTGTTGTGGTCTGTTTGATTCTTGAAATTGAATAGGGTTTGTTTCATACAAGTAGGAGCTCCATTGTTTAGGGCGTAGATATTTACGATTGTTACGCCTTATTGATATATGATTCCCTTAAGCAGTATGAAATGACCTTCTTTATCCCTTCTGACTAACTTTGATTTGAAGTCCACTTTATCTGATATGAGGATAGAAATCCCTGCTTGTTTATGTGGTCCATGTGAGTGATATGTTTTTTTTTTTTCCATCCTTTTACCCTTCAGTCTGTGGATATCTTTTCCTACGAGATGAGTTTCTTAGAGGTAGGGTGTTGTAGTGTCCTTTTTTTTTTTTTTAAAAAAAAAAATCCAGTCTATTAGTCCATGTCTTTTAATTGATGAGTTTAGGCTATTAACATACAGGGTTATTATTTAAATATGATTTGTAGTCCCAGTCATTTTAGTCTTTATCCTGACTTGGTTTCTCCTGTGATTGGCTTTTCCTTTCGTGTAGTTTCTCTCTTTTCTGATTTTCATTGTCTTTCATTTCCTCCTCAAGTAATATTTTGCAAGGAACGTTCTGTAGTGCAGGCTTTCTCATTGTAAATTCTTTTAACTTTTGTTTATGAAAGGTTTTTATTTCATCATCAAATCTGGATTCGTGGTTGGTATTCATTTTCTTTCAGAGCTTGGTATATATTGTTCCAGGATCTCCTCTCTTTGAGGGTCTTGGTTGAGAAATTTGCTGAGATCCAAATTGGTTTCCTTGTGTATGTAATCTGAGACTTTTCTCTTGTGACTTTTAAAATTCTATCCTTATTCTGTATGCCAGGCATTTTCATTATAATGTTCCTTGGTGTGGATCTGTTGTAATTTTGTACATTTGATATCCTGTAAACCTCTTGTATTTGATTTTCCAATTTATTCTTCATCTTTGGAAATTTTCTGATATTATCTCATTGAAGAGATTATGCATTCCTTTGGTTTGTATCTCTGTGCCTTTCTCTATCCCCATAATTCTTAGATTTGGTTGTTTCATGTTGTCTCATAATTCTTAAGAGGTTCTGTTCATGGTTTTTCAACATCTTCACTGTGTGGTAAACTTTGTTTTCAAGATTATATATATATTTTTGTCTTTATTGCCTGGGGTTCTGTTTTCCAAGAGATCTAGTCTGTTAGTGATGCTTTCTATTGAATATTTTCTTTGGTTTATTATTTCCTTTATTTCAAGGATTTCTGTTTTTTTTTTTTTCCTCTTCAGAATCTCTGTTTCTTTCTTGAAGTAATCTTTGTTACCTGTATTTGTTCTTATCTCTTTATTGGAGTGATCAATTGTTGCTTGGATTTGCTCTCTTATATCATTCTGTGCTTGCAGATCATTTTAATTATGTAGTTTTTAAACTTCTCTGACATTTCATCTGCTGTTCTGTCAATGGATTCTATTATTGTGGCATCTTGGTTTGTTTTTCCTTTGTTTTTTCATGTTGTGCATGTGTCTTCCTCTCTAGCAGTGCGGATCTGAGGTATTATAATTTCTACCCTATAATCTTGTAGTATCCCTGCAGTTATCAATACAATACCTTGCCTTTCAGGGGGAGATCAATATTTACAGCGCCCAGTGCAAAGAATATATAGCCTTAAACTAACTCCTATTTAGACAATTACAGTTTTGTTTCAGTAAACAGAAATGATGTATTTGATTAGTATCTACAATAAATAGTAGGTTTGCATAAGGATCTACTGTTTCTAATGATGGACAAGGAGGGGTGGGGTGGGGTGTAGGATGTGGGGTTTATGAGGTAGGAGGTGAGAATAGAGAGGTCATAGGAAGAGTGAAATAGAAATCAAGAGAAGTAGGCTAGCAGGAATACCTCTGGTGTAACCAGGCCTACAGGAACCTTGGTGATGATCTTCCAGGTCCTGCCTGTTGTCTCTAGATGGAAGTGGGCTGGGAGAGCCACATGTTGGTAGATGGGGAGCTTCAGTGTGATCACTCTCATCCTCAATAGTAGTTTTAATATTTTTTGGTTCATAAAGAATCGACATTTTATTTTATTTCTGACTTCCAGAACATTGGTAAGAATAACATTATAAACAGATTTTTAACTTGGGAATGACCTTTACTATAGTATTAAGTTAGAGAAGACATTTATCAAGAAGCAGAGGATCTGTTGAAGTCTTTGCCTTGCCATTTACATGTTGTGTAACCTTGGATATTTAACTTCTTGACTCTCGGCTTCATCATCCATAGAATGAGTCAGACAATAAAACCACCCAGGTAGTTGTAGGGATCAAATAAAATACCCATGTGAAGGCACTTTGTAAACTGTGAAGTGCTTTATCAGAATATGTTTATATCTTCTTTGAGAAGATCATTTGAATATTTGTGTGACCTTGATCATCATGTTAAAAAATGTTTTAAGATTTTATCTGCAAAATTACTGTTTATTCATTAAAACTTTGTGTAAAAATAAAACAGCTTTTTCTTGAGTTTGGTGTCTTACTTGTCTTAAAAATTGACTTTAACTAATAAATTTTGGGGGAGGATTACATAGTTTGATAATGTAGTGTTCTCACTGCCATAGGGTTAGTTTTTAGGATCCCCTCCCCAAACAACAGGTGATTTAGAATTAAGGATTCCATACTTGTAGAACTTCATAGTCTGTGTTTATAAAAAAAAGTTTACTATTGTTATTGCTAATATGAGTGATAGGTGTTTTTGTTTATTAGTTTGACAGATGTGTACTGATTTGAAGAGGTCAGAGTGAGGTGAAAATTTTGTTTTTGGCTTTATTTTACTTACTTTGGTCAACTGTCTTTTAAGTGCTTGATTATCCCGTTAAGCATTTACTCTCTAAACTAACTGCAACGACTATATTAATTGGTAAGTTTTTAATATTTTGAAACCAAGTCAGGCACAGGTGTTGTGCAGTCCCAGTTACTTGGTAGCCTGAGGTAGGAGGATCACTTGAGCCTAGGAGTTAAAGGCTTACCTGCACAACATAGTGAAGCATGTTAAGGTAGTTTACCCACTGAGCTATATTGAGCTTGATTTTTTGGTGAGAGTAGAAATGGAGAATAATGGATATGGTTGTGCACACCTGTGATTCCAGTAAATTGGGAGGCTGATATAGCGGAATCACAAGTTTGAGGTCAGCCTGGGCAACAGTCTAAAAAGCAAAGGTGGGGGGTAGGGGAGTGGTTCAGTGGTAAAGGGCCTCTGGGTTTAGATCCCACCCTTACCCCCCAAAAATGGAGGAAGAATGAGTTGAGTAATTTCTGGGGTGATTGGTTTGAATTCATTCTTCCTCTGAATGGATCTGGTCATGAAAAGTATACCATTATTCAGGTATTATTTTATTATTCTATTAAAGAGAGACTCTATTCCTTAGAGTCTTAATAACTTTAATTTTCAGAGCATTTAGTATAAATTAAAAGGACACATAGCTAGGGATGTAGCTCAGTGGGTAATACTAGTGTCTTAACATGCTCCAGGTCCTGGTTCAATCTGTAGTTTCCAAAGAAAGAAAGAATGAGCATGTCTGATTATATCCTTTGTCACTCTATAGTGCTTCCGACTGTTTTCCTAGAAGTCTCTTGCGTGCAATAAGCTTTTGCTTTTTAGTTTTTCAAATATCGTTTAAAGCATCATTAAGTCATAGAAGTTAACATTAAAAAATATAACTTGATCAATGTTTAATGTATAAATGTGATCTAGTTACAAGATGCTAAAGGACTTTTTTTGCTTTCAGATTCTATGCATTTATTTATTTTTTGTATGTATTTATTTTTGAGGCAGGGGTCTCACTATGTTGTCCAGGTTGGCCTCAAGTGATCCTCCTGCCTCAGCCTACCGAGTAAATGGGACTACAGGTGCACTCCACCGGTGCCTGGCTTGGTTTTAGATTCTTATACCATGTGTGCAGTAAATTATTCTTTTGTTGCTTTGATTTCATTTATAGGACAACCTTTCTATTTGGCAGAGTTTATAGGAGCATAATGAAAAAATTTATAAGTACATTTTAATGAATCTTTTAGAAAGACAGGCCTTAATTAATCAAGAATTGTCTTCTTTATCAGTGAATGGCTCCTCTGGAATCGTCATATTTGGGAGTAACATTGAGGAATATGATACAGTGAAATAATTACAAAACAGTTGAGGGTTGTGTGTGTGTGTTTCAGTACTGTGGATTGAACCAGAGCTCTGCCACTGATCTACATCCCAGCCCTTTTTATTCCATTTAGAGATAGGTTCTTACCAAGTTGCATAGGCTAGCCTCCAAATTGTGATCCTCTTGCCTCTGCCTCCTAGGTAGTTGGTATTACAGGTGTATGCTAACAGTTGAGTTTTGATTAGATTCTTCTTTTATATTAATTTTATAGTAAAATGCAATTTTTGATAATAGATATGTTTAACAGCTGGCTTACTAATTCCTTGAATTTAACTGTCTGCTCAACTACTGTTACAAATTGGTTCCAACATGCTAGCAGCATGGATTAAACATATTCAGATATATAATTTGAATATGATATAAGAAGTATATTAGCTGACTTTTAATTACATTAATTTTTTATTTCATGTCTTAAATTAATGTTGAATTTTTTGTGGGAATTTCTTTTTTTTCTTTTCTTTTTTTTTTTAAAGAGAGAGTGAGAGAGAGAGGGGGACAGAGAGAGAGAGAATTTTAACATTTATTTATTTTTCTTAGTTCTCGGCGGACACAACATCTTTGTTGGTATGTGGTGCTGAGGATCGAACCTGGGCCACACGCATGCCAGGCGAGCGCGCTACCGCTTGAGCCACATCCCCAGCCCCCTTGTGGGAATTTCTTCTACTAGCATCTTTTGTTTGGATCTTGCTATGTGAATTCATAAGACCTTATCTTTTGCAATCTTTTCTAGACAAGGAAGACAGCTAAAAAGATATGCTTTGATAATAGTTTGTCATAAGAAGTTGTCTAATTTTCCTAGAATTAAACTCAAAGCATGTGAAATATTTTGAGAAAATGTAAACTTACTGTCTATTGTAAAGTGCAGGCAATATTTTGAGGCTTATCCAAAGAAAACTTCTGAAATTTGTTATTAGCATTCTTTTAAAATAGACACTGGAAATTAAGTTAGGTAGGACTACACTATTTCATTGGTAAGAATGATTGTGTGCATTTGTTATAGTATTTTATAGATTTTTATATTGGACTCATCAGAAGGTTGGATCTCTTTATTGTTAAGACCTTTAAGCCTTTGAAGGTAAATTTTCATGGGCAATGTTGCCAAAACCCCCACTAGATTTTAAAAGGAGGTTTTGCCAGATTCATGTGACCTTGTGTGTCTTTTCTACATTCCTTGGTTTTGTTATCACTAATTTTATAATTAAGAGAAAATGTGTTGTGATTAAATTTCTCAAACAATTCCAGCTTTATTTAATTCCTTAAGAGATCTGTACTATGTGCAAAGCACTGTTTTAGGCACTTAGGATATATCAAAGAATAAAACAGAAAAATTCATTGAAGGAGTAGGGATTTGGTTATGAGGATCTGTGGGGGAATAGTGTTCAAGACAGGAACAACCAGTGCAGTAGACTTTAAGGCATACTGGAACATTCTAGCAAAAATAGGTCACTGTGGCTGGGGATTAAGGGGAAGACTCTAGAAGACAAGGTCTGAAAGTAAAGATGAGATAGTGATGGGGTGGGACTAGCACAATAGTGCATGTAGGGCCTTGTAGACCATTATAAAGACTTAACCTCTACCACTTACTACTTGTGTATCTTTGATAAATTATATAACTTTGGTGTTCTTACCTGAAAAATATAAATAATAATAATAATAATAATAATAATAATAATAATACAGGTTGAGTATCCCTTATCTGAAATGCTTGGACCAGAAGTGTTATGGATTTTTTAAATTGGAGAATATTTACATATGCATAATGAGGTATCTTGGGGATGAGACTGAAGTCTGAAAATGACATTCATTTATGTTTCGTATATATCTTATCTACATAGCCTAAAGGCAATTTTGTGTAATATTTTACATAATTTTGTGCATGAAATCAAATGTCATGATGTGTAATTTTCGACTTGTGGGCATAATATTGGTGCTCAAAAAGTTTTGGATTTTGGATTTTTGAATTAGAGATTGCTCAACCTCTGCCATTTTCATAGTTTTGATGTTTGGATTAAGTTAGTTAATACCAGCAAAGTTCTGTAACACTATTCAACAAAATCTAGAGTATATCCTCTTTGCTTTCTTATGTGTGGAGTCAACTTTAAAAGGTCAGTTTCTTTTGAAAAGGTAGCAAAGGGATAGTTGTTTTCTGCTTTGTCTTTTCTATGATAAATTATGTAAGCTTCAATTGTTGCACTTAGTGCATTTTATTATAAACAATTAACTATTAGGTGTACTGACCATCCTTGCTAAATTGTGAACTTTGGATGGATACTGCAGCATTTATACATGTGTGAGAAATCTTAAGGTATTGTAGATATAAGTTAAGTGATCAAAATGTTAACTGAATTAATGATAAAAATATTAGCCCAATTAATAAATCAGACCACCTTCTAGTGAGTATATTGCAAGTATGTTCCAGTCCATCACAAATTTTGGGGCTGGGATATAGCTTAGTGGTACAGCACTTGTGTAGCATGTGGGAAGCCCTGGGTTCCCACAGAAATAGAACAGAACAACAACAACAACAACAACAACAACAACAACAACAACAAAAAAAAAACCAGAAATAAAACAACAAAAAAACTAATCTAAAGAATGTAGTAAGTGGTCCCTATAAAATATTTCATTTATTTTCTGTCTGGCCATAGTTTGAACTTGGTATTGGTAGAGAATTACCTTAATTGTTAAATAGATATAAAAGTTTATACCATGTAAAATGAAAAGTTTGTATTTGCATTATTGTATAAAAGGGTGTCATTGAGAGATTAAAAAAAACTATCCTGATAGAGTAAACATGATAAGTATATTTTTAGTTTTTATATTTGCACAAATGATTATATGCAGGTAGCATTTAGCTAGTGAAATATTAGAAGAATTGTAAAGAAGCAATATTCACTAATTTAAAATGGGAGAGCAGGCAAGGAAAGGGGAAATTCTTGACTATGGGGACTATTGGGTGGTTGTCCAAGTAGCTTCATAACCTTTGATACCTTAGGGTTTTAGTTTCCAGCTTAGTAGGTTCTCTTCTCAATCACGGTGGAGAGGAATGGGAGAGGAGAAAGCAGAATAGAGAATCAAAGGAGAAATTGGTAGTTGATACTAAATGAATAATACTTATGTGGTAGATGACTTACGGGGAAATTGTGGGTTTCCATGGTAGAAGAAAGGTTGTCATGAGAAAGATATTTAAAAAATGTTTATAAATGCAGATTTTAAGCTTAAATTATTTTGTGTATGTGACATTTTCTTTCACTTCTTGCTTCACTATTTTATTTTTTTTCTCTTTTAAAGGATTTAGTTACATTCTTTGATGTTTGGCAGTCTTAATTTAGTGCTTCAATAAGAAGGAATACAAGAAGATGAGTATACTTTTTGTGAAAATGAGGATCATATTAACATTTCAAATTTATTTGTTAATTCTATAGATATTTCCATATTATATGATGAGATATGAAATATTGTATTGATTGGAGAATGGGGAATACCAAATCAATTTAAGAAAAAAACTCATACAATTAAAATGTTTTACTTGATGAAGTTTTATTTCCTATGTGTAGATTTTGCATTGCTTTTTCTGTTAAACTCAGCAATTATAAAAAATTGAATATAGTAACAAATATGAAATATAGAGAATATATAATATTCTAATAGTAAATAGCAGTGTAGTGCAGATAGTGTATTTTACCTACTTTTAGTATAGTTTGACATTCATGTTTTTTTATTATTATTTTGGATCTATTGCTATAAAAGGTTTTTTTTTTGGGGGGGGGTACTGGGGATTGAACCCTGGGGCACTTAACCACTGAGTTACATCCCCATCCCTTTTTATGTTTATTTTTCATTTTTAGACAGGATCTCACAAAGTTGCTTAGGGCCTCACTATTTCTGAGGCTGGCTTTGAATATGTGACCCTCCTGCCTCAGCCGTAAGAGTTGCTGGGATTATAGATGTGCACCACGTGTCAGGCTAGGGATATGTTATTTACAAATAATTTTTTGTTTTTCCTTCCCTCCCTCCCTCCCTCCCTCCCCTTCTTTCTTTAACAGTAGAATGCATTTTGACATAATGTACACAAATGGAGCACAACTTGTCATTCTCTGGCTATACATGGTGTAGAGTCACTCCAGTAGTGTTATCATACATATACATAGGGTAATAATGTCTGTCTCATTCTGCTCTCCTTCCCATCCCCACAGCCCCACCCCTTCCCTCACTTTCCTCTACACAAACCAAAGTTCCTTTATTCTTTCCTATCTCCCCCACCCCCAAACATGGATCAGCATCCACTCATCAGAGAAAACATTCGGCTTTTGGGTTTTAGGATTGGTTTATTTCTCTTAGCATGATATTCTCTAGTTCTATCCATTTACCTGCAAATGCGATAGTTTTCATTCTTCTTTAGGCTGAGCCATATTCCACTGTGTATATGTACCACATTCTCTTTATTCATCTGTTAAAGGGCATCTAGGTTGGTTCCATAGTTTAGCTGTTGTGAATTGAGCTTCTATAAACATTGATGTGGCTGTGTCACTGTAGTATGCTGATTTTAAGTCCTTTGGGTATAAACTGAGGAGTGGGAAAGCTGTGTCAAAGGGGTGAATCCATTCCAAGTTTTCTGAAGTATCTCTACACTGCTTTCCATAGTGGTTGCACCAACTTGCAGTCCTACCAGCAATGTATGAGTGTGCCTTTTCCCGTACATCACATCCTTGGCAGCCCTTATTATTGCTTATGTTCTTGATAATTGCCATTTTGACTGGAGTGAAGTGAAATCTTAAGAGTAGTTTTGATTTGCGTTTCTCTAATTGTGAGAGATGATGGACCTTTTTCCATATGTTTGTTGATCGGATTATTTCTTCTGTGAAGTGTCTGTTCAGTTCCTTAGCCCATTTATTGATTGGGTTATTTGGTTTTTGGTGTTAAGTTTTTTGAGTTCTTTATATATCCTGGACGATTAGTGCTCTGAAGTGTGTGTGGTAAAGATGTTCTCCCATTCTCTAGGTTCTCTCATGATGTTATTGCCTTTGCTGAGAAACAGCTTTTTAGTTTGAATCTATACCATTTATTGATTCTTGATTTTACTTCTTGTGCTTTAGGAGTCTTTCAAATAAATTTGAACTAGTTACAGTGTCATGTATGTGTAGCTCCAGCTGTTTATGAGGCTGAAGCATGAGGATTGCTTGAGTACAGGAGTTCTAGGTTAGCCCCTTAACATAGTGTGATGATCCTGTCTTAACAAAGAAACAAGTATAATTGAGATTAATGGTATTTTTTTTTATATGCTACAAAACTTTGAGGAAGTCAATTAAGAGCCTAGCTTATTTTAAAATAGACTTTTTTTTTGGTAAGTAGTTTAACAACTAAGCTTCTGTCTGGCTAACAAGTAGAAATGCTAAGTTACAGAAAGACTGGTAGTCCCTTAATTAAAAATTATATAAACATAACTTTGAGTTAATAGATTACTTTCTAGAGATTTTAAATTTCTCTTGTTTTGCTTTTACATTTATGGCTTTTATTTTATATTATTTAATTTGGAAGATATATTTTTGAGCCCTAAAATTGTGTTAGAGCTGTTACATAAAATGCTTTATTGTTTCTGATAAAATGTTTCATCTGTCCTATTCTTTGTTTCTGATAATTTTGCTTTAAATTTTCATTACCTTTATTTCATATAGCTGGGAAAAAATACCCCAGTTATGTGAAGAAAACTTTGTGGTCCGGTATCAATGCAATACCATCAAAGAGCATTAATTTTCTCTATTAGTCTCCATAAAAGGTTGATGACACCATTGCCATTTAAAAAACATCAGATCAACATAGCATTATGAATACCTTTTGCCTTAAAATTTTCAATGCTTATTAATTGTGTTACTTATGAAACTACATTCTTAATAAAGAACAGAGAGAAATGTTACTGTCTGATTGTATCAATAAAGTAATAGTATTTGAATAATGGAGAGTATCAGCAATGCTTTTAATGAAACACATTTCTGCTTTTTCTGTTTTAGGATGATTCAGTTATCATCCCAACTTTAAAGAAATCTTACTGCTTAACTAGAAATTATGTTTGAAAAAGTCCAATTTTGTTTGAGTCATTTTTTATGGTAGTTATTTAGCACTGATGAGCCAAGCAGTATTAGTTGCTGCTAATTATGTTTAATCCAACAGTATCTACTATGGATTATGTTAGATTTTTCACATTTAGCTATAACGTTTTATCCTAATTTTAAGACTATTTCCAATTCTGATTATTTGGGGGATAACCTGTATTTTTGTACTTTTATAGGATAGAGGGGAGCAATCAGCAGCTTGGAAATTCAGTCAAGTGATCTGGCGGGATGGGCATTTGCCTGGCATATTTTATAGAGGTAATCAGCATTGTTTTACTCAATCTTTAGTTTTTAGTTTATGTTAAGATACTCATGGCCTTGGACATGAATACACATGCTCAAAACTGTTGGGCAGTACTTTGCTTTTACTGGAGAATCCCTTTTCCTTTTATACTCGTTTATATGTAACACAAATGTTAGGTACAAATCACACAATATCATTATTTGTACATGTGAATATCTGTATGCTGAAAATAATTGTTACTTTTTTTTTAAATATATATTTTTAGTTGTAGTTGGACACAATACCTTTATTTTTATTTATTTTTATGTGGTGCTGAGGATCGAACCCAGGGCCTTGCAAGCGCTAGGTTAGTGCTCTACTGCTGAGCCACAACCCCAGCCTGTTACTGTTATTATTATGTTTTGAATATTTTTTAGTTGTTGATGGACTTTGTTTTTTATTTATTTATATGTGGTACTGAGGATCAAACCCAGTGCCTCACACATGCTAGGCAAGCTCTCTACCAGTGAGCCACAACTCCATACCCATGTTACTGGTTTTGTAAGATGAAGTCATTATCTTTTTTTTTTCCAGTTAATTATATATTATATGCTTTAAAAAAAAAAAAAAACAGGCAGACAGATACCCTTTCCTTTCTTGTTGGCCTGTGTTGGTACATATAGTAAATTTGTGCTTTTATCTTTCAAACAACATTAAAGAAAATTAAGTATTTAACTGTTTTCAAGATATTTACATATCTTTCAGAGATACATTCTCATGTCATTTATTAATGATCATAAAAATTTTAAAAAGTGTTTATGAATTTGAAAAATGTGTTTTGAGAATTCTTTTAATACTTGAGGATTGAAAATTTTAGTAGTTTACTGGCCATATTTTAGGATTTCCTTCTTTTTTTCATATCTTTTGATAATTGTCATGTTTGTCACTTTTCATTCCTTTAGCCAGGTTTATATAAGATGAATGCACACTTAAGCAGTAGAGAATATCATGTCATGAAAAAAGGTCCTTCCATTTTCTCATTCATTATTATTCATTATCAGCATTGTATATTCTTTCAAACATTTTCTGTACGTATACAAGCCTTTATCTTTGTATCTTGTATTTGCATTTTCTTTAGATAAATATTGTGCATACTTTCGGCAACATGCATTTTTTTGTGGGATTAGGCAAAAGTCTTCTGTATCTTTGCATATCATTCCTTCTCATTTCATTCTGTGTGGTATTCTAGTATTTGGATATATCATAATTATTTTAACTAACCACCTGTTTATGGATACTTAGGTTGTTAGCGTTTTTCTGATAATATAAATGGTCATGAAATGAATATACGAAGGTGGATTTACCTTTGTAGGTATTTTAAAATGTATGTGTAGTTTAAATTCCTAAGGAAAAAATAGTTGAGCTACAGAGCTTCTACATTTGAGAATTTGCTAGACAGTTTGCCTAACCATAAAAGAATGAATGCCCAATATCAGTACTTTCAATACAGTGGGAATCCATTAATCTCTTTGATAACACCAACTAGTGTCAGACATTTTTTCATATGTCAATTTTTGCTTTTTTTCCCCCATTGTTACTGGCCATTTGTTTATTTATGGGTTTCTGTATATATGTGTATTTAGGGAAATAATGTCTGTGTCATTTGTTAGGCAAATATTTTTGCTTATCTTTTGATTTTTGTTTTGTTTTCACCCTACAGAAGTTCTGATACAATATGGTGTTCTTCATCTTGATGGTTGGGGTAGGGTAGAGTAGGGCTCTGTGTTAGTTGTTGAAGGTTTTCATATTTTAGTATAGGACTCATTTTTCCATCCATATTATAACATCTTTGAATGACACAGATCCCTCACATGTCATAATGTGGCATTCTTTTTTTTCTCTTAGTGATACATAAAATGGCTTGTATGTCTTAATACTGGCAGTTTTAGATTTAGTGAACAATGATACTTGAAAAAAAATTGAACAATAAATTTACAAAAATGTAGAAGACATGAATCACTCATTAAATGGAGTGAGGATAAATGGTTAACCATCTGTAATAAAGTGGAGCTGAGTCTCTACAATCTATAGAGGCAGATTTTAAACAAGTCATAATATTTTTTATTTTAATTCTGTTATGATTGGAGAACATGCTTTGTATGGCTTTTAATTTTTTTTTGTGCTGGATATCGAACCCAGGGCCTTGTGAATGCGAGGCAAGCACTCTTCCAACTGAGCTATATCCCTAGCCCTGTATGGCTTTTAATTTTAAAATTAATATCAGGATATTAATTTTAAATTTGTTTTATAACCACAAATTTTATTTCAAATTTTACATTTGATTTATAATTATTATAAATTTATAAATAATTTATAATTTGAAGTATATATTTCTTTTATAAAATTAGAATTTATATAATCTGAATTTATAATTATAAATCATTCATTTATAATGAGTAACATTTAAATTTATTGAGGCTTGTCTGCTGTCTTCATGTATGAACTATGCTGAAGAATGTTCCATGTGTATTGGGAATAATGTATATTCTACTATTGGTAGAGTTTTCTTTATATGCCAAGTAGGTAGTTCTGTATCTTTGCTTATTTTATGTTTTTAAATTATTTTTGGGCTCTGCTTCTTGGTACATATATAATTATTACATCTTTTGTCTCTCTCTCTTTTTTTTTTTGGTGTTGGTACTGGGGATCGAACCCAGGGCCTCACTCATGACAAGGAAGCACTCTGACACTGAGCCATATCTCCGGCCCTGTATCTTCTTGATTTACTGACTCTTTCTTTAGGTCTGTTTTATATTTTGCAGTGCTGGTGATTGAACCTATGTGTGCTAGGCAAGCACCCTACCACTGAGCCTCATCAGTAGCCCTCCTAAAGTCTTTTTATCTGGTATTACCATTCCAGCTAACATATTGTTACGGATTCTGAATTTTTTTTAAATACTTTTTTTTTTTTAGTTGTACTTGGACATAATATCTTTATTTCACTTATTTATTTTTATGTGGTGCTGCAGATTGATCCCAGGGTCTCCTACATGGGAGGTGAGCACTCTACAGCTGAGCCACAACCCCAGCCCTGATTCTGAATCTTTTTAAATTTCAATGTAAAAAAGTGTTGCTTGTTGACAGCATTATAATTGGATATTTTTCCTTTTTTTCTATAATCTGATAGTCTCTGATCTTGCATAGGATTTTTTAGATCATTATTTTTTTATGATCTAAAAAATAATGATCTAAAAATAATCACTTGTTACTTATGGATTTCATTGGAATTACATTTTTCATTTTACTGTTCTTTTATATATGTTTACTGTGCTTTGTTCCTATGTCTACTGCCTTTTGTGTTATATACTTTTTAGTGTGCCATTTGAATAACTTCATTGACTTTTTTTAATATTTATTTTTTAGTTGTAATTGGACCCACTACCTTCATTTTATTTATTTATTTCTTTAAGGACCGAACCCAGGGCCTCGCACGTGCGAGGTGAGTGCTCTGCTGCTGAGCCACAACCCTAGCCCCCATTGACTTTTTACTATACATTTAAAAAGGTTTTTTTTCCCCCAGTGGTTACCATTGGCATTACATTACACATTTATCAGTCTGCTTAATATCATTAAAATATAGGAACTTTGTCCATTATAGGTGATTTTTCTTTTCTATTTTGCCACTGTTATATATCTATGTTTTGTAAATTCAGCAGTTCACTGTTACAATCATTGCTTTATACCTCCTTAGATCTTTAAAAGTGGTAAGTTTTTGGTTTTTTTAGATAAGCCTATGTGTTTGGCCATTTCTGGTGTTCTTCATTGCTTCTTTTGTATTTGAGTCTAGTGTCTTTCCTTTCAGCTTCCCGGGCTTCCTTTATTTAATATTTCGTGTAAATCAAGTCTGCTAGCAAAAAATTCTCAGACTTTGTTTATCAGGGAGTATTGTCATTTTTGAAGAATAGTCTTGGTGTTTTCTTCTTTGTTGACACCCTTTTGCTTTTAGCTCTTTGCGTGTGTGTTTCACTGCCTTCTGGCCTCTGTTGTTTCTGATTGGAAGTTAGCCATTCACCTATTGATGATTTTGAGCACATGCTGGGTCATTTTTCTCTTCTGCTTTCGAGATTTTCTCCCTTGTGTTTGCCTTTAATAGTTTGACCATGATGTATCTAGGAATAGGTCTCTTTGTATTTATTCTACTTGAAGTTGATTGGGCTTCTTGGATCTATAGATTTTGTTTCCTTAAGAGAGGAGAAAAGAAGTCAGCTCTGGAAATATTTTGTCCTGTGTTTTAGCTATTTATTATCTATCTATCTATCTATCTATCTATCTATCTATCTATCTATCTATCCATCCATCCATCCATCCATCCATCCATCCATCTATCTATCTATCTATTTTTTACTCTCTTTCTTCCTCCTGATACTCCAGAAATGTTGGTAAGCTGGATGTTCCACATGTCTCTGAAGCTGTTTATTTTTCTTTAACTATTTTTTTTCTCTCGATATTTAATTGGATAATTTCTATTAATGTGCCTTTAGGTCACTAATTTTCTTCTGTTATTTCGAATCAGCTGATGAGACCTTCTGTGTTTCTGTTTCTGGTTTTTTTTTTTTTGTTTGTTTTTGGTACTGGAGACTGAACCCAGGGGGCACTTAACCACTGAGTTACATACCTAGCGCTTTTTATTTTTTATTTTGAAAGGGTCTTGCTAAGATGCTTAAGTTGCTGAGGCTGGCCTCAGACTTGTGAACCTCTTGCTTCAGCCTCCCAAGTCTCTAGGAATACAGACATGTATCACAATGCTCAGCCCTTCTAATAAGGTTTTTAAAAGATTTTAGTTATTATACTTTTTAACTTCAGAATTAGAGTTCTTTTATGTAATTTCTGTGCTTTTATTGAAAATCTTAACAGTTGATAATTTTCATAATTAAAAAAGTTAAAAAGTGGGTTCCTTCATTTTTATACACACACATACGCACACACACACACATACATACATACACACACTTAATTGTAGTTGGACATAATCTCTTTATTTTATTTATTTTTATGTGATGCTGAGGATCGAATGCAGCACCTCACACATTCTAGGCGAGTACTCTACCCTGAGCCACAACAGCCATGGGTTCCTTCGTTTATGTTAACACATCTGAAATAGATGTTTTGAAATCTTGGTTAAGCCAACATATATGAGACTCTAAAAAATGTTTGTATTGACTGGTATTTTTCATGAATATGGGTCATATATTTTTTATGTATCTTGTAATTGTTAAAAATGGCATTTTACTTAACATTGTAGCAATTCTGGGTTGTGATTACTTACTCCCTGCCACTCAAGGTTTTTGTTGTTACTGTTGTTTTCATTATGGTTTTGTATAATACAATTCTGTTGTTGAAACAAAGCAACAAATTTTATTGTTGACAGAAGTTTTATTTGGAAAAATAAATAAGCATGAATATGCAGGAAAACTCAAATTGAAGGATACTGAGATAGATAGCTCTATCAGAAATCGAACTTTTAAAAATATGTCAATAACAAAATTTTTAAAAATGAATTAATATAATACTTCTTCAAGCTCATAGATGAAATTATTACTGGATTTGCTCTATGTGTAGGAAAGACAGTTCTTTGTGTCCTTGTAAACCGATAAAAAAATTTTAGGAGCTTTCATTTATCTCCAAGCTTCCTATGAAGGAGTGTTTATAAACTTTTTTTTAGAACACTGGGGATGGAACCCACGGGCACTTTACCACTGAGCTATTTTCCCCCAACCTCTTTATTTATTTATTCTTTTAAAATTTATTTTACATTTATGTGGTGCTGAGGTTTGAACCCAGGGCCTCAGGCATGCTAAGCGAGCACTCTACCACTGAGCCACAGTCCCAGCCCCTCCGCCAACTCTTTAATTTTGAGATAGGGTCTTCATAAATTGCCAAACCTGCCTTTGAACTCAGTGGTCTTCCTTAAGCCTCTGTTTAAGCTGAGATTGTATATATTTGCCACCACACTGGCACAAACAATTTTTTTAAATTTAGTTTTTAGTTGGACACAATACCTTTATTTTACTTATTTATTTTTATGTGGTGCTGAGGATTGAACCCAGGGCCTTGTATGTGCTAGGCGAGCACTCTACTGCTGAGCCACAACCCCAGCTCCCCCACAAACTGTTTTTGATAGGTAAGAATCTAATATATGTATATTTTAATGTTGTAGATGTTCATCATGCTTTTATTTTGTTTATTTTTATGCAGTGCTGAGGAACGAACCCAGTACCTCACATGTGCTAGCAAGTGCTCTGCCACTGAGGTACAGCCCCAGCCCCAGCCCCAAGAATCTTTATATATATATATATATATATATATATTTTTTTTTTTTTTTTTTTTTTTTAAGAATCTAATATTTTTAAGGAACTTTAGGTAGGAAATTCCATAAAATCTTTAGTCTGGTGCTATGCTCAGAAATGCTGTCAGAAAGTTTTCTTAGGCACTGCCTGGGCTTTTTTTGTTTTTTGTTTTTGGATATACTCCACATTTTCTATAGGATTCTTTTTGTCAGCTTTTCCTGCCCAAGATAACCTTGTTCACCAGGTTTTTTATCTAGGTATTTAACATGATTGTAGAACTGTAATAGTTTCTGAGTACACATGTGTTTGGTATGTTATTGGTTGTATGTGTTATTTCTAAGGCCTGCCATTTTGTTTGCTTTTCTCCTTATAGACTTTACAAAGCAGGTAAGAATGGTGTTTTTAAGTGGTTGCTTTCTTTGTTTTTCTTTTCTAACTTTTTAGGTCTTCTGCATTTCCTTCAATATCTTATATCTCTTATGTAGACTACAGATCTAAGCAAATTATTCTTTACAAGACCAGGGTTATTCCTTAGTTCCTAACTACCAGTATCATATTTTGTTTCATATGTTAAAAACCAGCCAGTACATTGGTCATTCAGATGTGCCTTACTAGATTTTCAAAAAGTGGTCATTTCTAAATTTATACCAGGTTGCACATAACTGTATTTGTATAGCTTTTTTTCCCTCCATAAGTAATATGATTTGTTTGTTGTGTATGTGTATGTTTTATTGTAGGAATTGGATGGCATAAGTGATTAAGGTGTGGTATTCAGGGTTTCTGAAGCCTGTGAAAGGTAGAAACTCAACCATGATTTCTTTTTCAACTCTACAGCATTCTCTTCCTTGAAGTCTTCATTTTTACCCTAGTCTCAGGTAACTTTAATACTTATATTTCATAATCTTGAATTAGTAAAATTTTTTCAAATGTGAAACCTTGCTGTTAAAATTTCATGTTGTGTTTACATAATAGTTTTTTTCTATTTTGATTTTTATATCTAAAGAAACTTTTTTCTTGATTTAATTTTTTCATGAGAAGACATTGATTTTAAGACAAAATCCGTGAATAATGATATCATTTTAGATTAAGTTTTAGTTTAACACCGAAAAATGTGTGTAGCTTATCATGTAATCACAAGTGAAATTGAAGTTAGAAATTGTTTTCTTGTTTAACCTTCTTCCTTAACAGTGGATTGCATTTCTTTACCTTCGTATTCCAAACACACATCATCCATATTACATTTTCTAGAATTTCCAGGGAAACTCTATTTTCCTCCCTAGAGAAACCTGATTTAGTAACCTAATTTAAGTTTGCTGTATAATTTTTGAAATATGATAAAACACACTAACAGTTATACATGTGTACATATTGTATGTTTGCCTATGTTCGTATAAGGAAGCAATCTTGTAGATAATTCAGAAAGGACATTCTCCTTTCCTTTAATGGGAATTGTGTATATCACTTTCACCCTTATCCCATTTGCTGTAACTTTGTCACATAACCACAACCAGCTACAAGTGAGGCAGGGCAATGAGTCTTACTTAGGCAGGCATGTGTCTCCCATAATTTTTATTATTTGATAAGAAGGAGACAACAGATTCTGGAGGAACAGCCAGCTATCTGTCACACTAGGGTTTGTGTCAGTAACATTTTTTCTGTTCTGGAGTGTATCTTTGTTATTATATAGCACATATTTAAAAAATAACCATTAGATGTTTAATGTTTGTTTATAGTATATAGTGAAATTTATTTTAAGAAGTACTTTTTTATTCCTTTTACTTACAAAACTGTTGAAAATTTTCTGATAAAGTCAGTATTTTGATTGTTAATGTTTTAATTTTTGAGATTGGCATAAAGTGCAATGAATATAATATCTAGAATCGACAATATAGGTTTCTATTTTTCTTGTATTTTTTTTTTCGCCCTATCCCCTTCTGATAAATTACAGATATATCTTTGCCAGGAGTAATGGTATATGCCTGTAATCCTAGCAACTCAGGAGGTTGAAGCAGAAGAATTGCTAGTTTGAGGCCTGTCGCAATCTCAGTGAGATCCAGTCTCAAAACAAAAAAGGACTGAGAGTGTAACTTAGTGGTGGAGTGCTGATGGGTTCAATTCCCAACACCACAGAAAGAAAAATAAACACGCACACACGCACACAAATACACACAGATATTTCTTAAACAGTTTGAGTTGGCATAAATATGGTTTCAAGTTTCAAAGTATCACTATTTTGTTAAGTGTTTTAGAAGATTTTGGTGGTAAATAGTAGGAATGCATTAGATTATGGGTTTTTTTTTTTGAGGGGCATAAGTATTATGTAGACAAGCATTAACTTTGGCTTAAATAATTATAAATTATTTTTCTATGGTTAAAAAATGGTTACTTTTTAGGGGCTGGAGCTGTGGCTTAGTGGGGGAGCATTTGCCTAGCATGTGTGAGGCACTGGGTTTGATTCTCAGCACTCCATATAGATGGATGAATAAAATAAAGGTAAAAAAAAAATCAGGATAAGTTAAAAAAAAAGGTTACTTTTTAAATTGCATATTGCACATTCTGACTAATAATTTTTAAGTATTAAATTAGATGTTTATTATTTAAATTTTTTATTGTTGCTAGTACTGATTTGAAATAACTTTTTGTCCAGTTTTCATTATTGTAAATGATGCTATTAGGAAATTTTAAAATAGCCCATTAAAAATCAACAGTGCTGGGCATGGTGGTGCATGCCTGTAATCCTAGCAGCTCAGGAGGCTGGGGCAGGAGGATCACGAGTTCAAAGCCAGCCTTAGCACTGGCAAGGTGCTAAGCAACTCAGTGAGACTCTGTCTCTAAATAAAATACAAAATAGGGGTGGGATGTGGCTGAGTGGTTGAGTGCCCCTGAGTTCAATCCCTAGTACCAAAAACATTAAAAAATCAATATAGTCGAAGCTGGGGTTGTGGCTCAGTGGTATAGCACTTGCCTAGCATGTGTGAGGCGTACCATATATAAACAAACAAATATATATAAATAAATGTTTAAAAAAAGGTTTAAAAAAAGACATTTCTTAGAAAAAAATTAATATAGTTTACAATATAGGCTTTGTAAGATACAAAATGATAGTTACATAAAGGTATATCTGAGGAGTTCTCTGAATATAGAATGTACCTACACAATAAATATTGTTCTTAAATGAGATAAGCAGTTTTTGCTAAGTCATTATTTTGTGTTTATGTACATATACATATATACATAGTTTTTGCTAAATTATTATATATATATGTACGCACACATATATGTGTGTGTGTGTGTGTGTGTTGGGGGGTAACTGATAATTGAACCTAGGAATGTTCTACCACTAAACTGTATCCCCAGATTTTTTTTTTTTTTAATTTGGAGACAGGGTCTCACAAAGTTGCCCAGACTGGCCTTGAACTTAGTTAGGATCCTTCTGCCTCAGCCTCCTGAGTCAGTGGAATTATAGGCATGTGCCACTATGCCCAGTTTATAATTATATTCTGAAGGATGAGGAAAAATAGAAAACTTCTTAGGAATGACAAAATATTTAAGTTTCTTATATTGACCACTGATTTATTCATCATACCAAATTATCTTAAAGCTGATATTTATATTTTATATTTCTTTTTTAATTGGGGTATTTGTGTGTGCTGGGATTGAACCCAGGGCCTTGCACATGCTACATCCTCAGTCTTGATATATATATTCATTTTTTTTTTTGAGAGAGAGAGAGAGAGAGAGAGAGAGAGAATTTTAATATTTATTTTCTAGTTTTTCGGCGGATACAACATCTTTGTATGTGGTGCTGAGGATCGAACCCGGGCCGCATCGAATGCCAGGCAAGCGTACTACCGCTTGAGCCACATTCCCAGCCCTTGATATTTGTATTTTTAATGCTGTCATTTTAAAAATATAATTTCTTCCTGAGTCATGCAAAGGTTAGAAATTGATGTTACTGGCATGTTAACTGGATGTTAGAAATTAATGTAACTGGCATCCTCTATACAAAAGAGGTTTGCTGAAAATTATTTGGATCAGAAGTAATTTGTAGGATTTAGAAGTAATTTGTTCTCTGTTATTTGTTTTCAGAACAAATTCCTTTAAGTGCCTCTCCTGCCTAAAGTGAAGTTTCTTTTTAGGTGTAATCAGTTCTGGTATAAGGGTGGGGTGTTGTTGAAGTTGGGAGAATATTTTATTTGAAAATTACTCTTAGAAAATGCAGTGATTTTTAGTTTCCTAACCTTGACCATTATACTGTTTTGACTCGTAGTATATAATTAAAGTTTCACATTATTTAGTTACAGTTGATGGAAAATATTAATGCCAAACTCAATAAATAAAGCAGAAATGCGGGATATTAAATGAAAAATATTTCTTTCTTTCATGCTTGAATGCAGATTAATTAAAGGTGGTAAGTGGCATGTAGATAGTCTGTGTATGATCTGAAGGGGCATAAGGATTTTAGAGGGTTGTTGCACAGGCCTTCAAATCTGTTTTCATTTAAAAACAAACAGCCATCCTTTCTTTGGTCTTTGGTTTATTCGCCATATTTAGGATTTAAAAAAATTTCTAATTGGAAATGGAAAATTAAGAGAAAGATTTTTCTGGTAATTGAAGAAAGAATTGAGGAAAGAAGTTAATTTAAGAGGGTGTATGTCAACTTGTGGAAAAAAGAAAAAGGACTGGCTAAAGGGAAATCCTCTAAGGTGTGAATAGTGGATGAAGTTGGAAAGTAGAGAATATGCAGAGTCCAGTACACTTTAAGAAGAAATAAGGATTCTGCATCAGAAAGTTCTCTTGTGTTAGCTATGAGATGGGTTGCTCAGCTAAGGAGATTGCTTTACCAAGCCAAGCATTGGCGATCCAGAGGCCTCAGAAGTAGGTGGTGAGATGAGGATGAGTTCAAGGACTTTAAGGTTTCCAGGGCCTTTGAAAGTCAGGAAGTGGTATGATATGGTAAAAAGTGCATTGAAGCAAGTAAACTTGGTTTGAAATTCCAATTTACTTCTGAGCTATGTAGTTTTCAGTAATCCTCAGTTTGTCTTTGCATTGTTACTGTCTTGAAGATTATTATAAATATTAAGTAAGGTAATATGTATAAACGTGTCCAGCACAGTATCTTACATCTAGTGTGTTCTCATTATGTTAGTTGTCTTTCCTGTCCAGGTTCCCATATCTTTGAAACTTAGATTACAAATACACACATATTAATAAATTTGGAAGGGTAGTTTCCTCATTAATTACTTAAATCCCTAATTAAAAACCTCATTAAGTATTTTAAGTTCTTATGTACTTCTGTTAAGTTTGTCTTTTGAAAGAAGCCCATACAGTTGCCTGGATTTTGGAAGTAATTTTTGCAGTGTTTGTATTAAAACTTGCATTTTTTATTTTAATATTTTAAAATTTAAAAAAAATTTTTTTTGGTTGTAGATGGACACAGTACCTTTATTTTGTTTATTTATCTTTATGTGGTGCTGAGGATTGAACCCAGTGCCTCACATATGCTAGACAAGTCTTCTACCACTATGCTAGAACCCCAGCCCTATTTTAATATTTTTATTAATGCATTATTGGTGTCCATATAGTGGGGTTCATAGTGACATATTCATAAAGGTATATATCCTCATTCTCAATCCTCAATACTTTCCTTTCCCTCTCCTCCTCTGTCTCCTTGATCTCTGTCCTCTACTCTTTTGGTCTTTTTATTTACTTATTTATTAACATTTTATTTTAATTGGTGCATTACAGTTATACAAAAAAGTGAAATTCATTGTTATACATTCACATACGCCCAGAACATAATTTGGCCAATTTTCAGCTCCTCTTAATCCCAGCTGGGATGCATATTTTGATTTCTTCTATCCATGCATTTCTTCCTTCCTCCTCCCTTCCTCCCTTCTCTCTACCACCCCTTTTCTTTCTTTCTTTTTTATACTGGTGATTGAACCCAGGGTGCTTTACCACTGAACTACATACTCACCTCTTTTTATTTTCTGTTTTGAGACAGGGTCTCTCTAAGTTTCTTAGGGCCTAAATTGCCCAGTCTGGTCTCAAACCTGCCATTTTCCTGCCTGTGCCTCCTGTGTCACTGGGATTGTTACAGACATTGCTACCACACCTACTTGAGATTCTCTTTTTCAATATTTGTTAAGATCCATGATCACAGAGCAGACTTACTGTAGGTGGGATCCCACAAAGTTTTAGATTCAATGAAATATTTTGGTTGGCATAAGAAAACAGGGTAGAACCAAACACTTCATGGAAGAAATGTCGCATTTTTTGAGCCACTATAGTTCTGTAAGACAGGCTTTGGTCCCACCACCTCAGTGTATTAAAAACTTGCATATTTTACTTCATTGTTAAAAGCACTGACTCAAAGATTATTTGTTCTGTGTCAGCGTGTAAGACTGTAAAGTTTAGTTTCTGATTGCTTGCACTTAGATGATAAGAAACATTAAAGTAGAAGATGACAACAAGAAGAGTAAACACTCTTAGAAAATAGGAGAAAGTAATGGGTCATAAATTTATTTCTCTTTAAGTTAATCTTTGCTACTAGACTTAAATAACTAGGTGAAAGCTGCGATAGTTAGGATTATTTTTTAGAAAGCTGAACAAAATATTTGTCAGGAAAGAATGGTAGGTGGATGGGGGCAGGGGTACAGACAGGCCCCCCCCCCAAACATGTACACACATATATAAAAGGAAGCTTCCAAAAGCCTATGGAAAACGGAAACAGTACAAACCTATGCTACAAAAAATGATAAAGTAGGAAAAGTACATTTTTGTATTGTCTTTGTGCCTCCCTTTAAAATCATAATAATTATTACCTTCCCCCCTCATAACTCTTAGGCTATTTCAGCCAAAATTCTCATGCTTCACTGCACATTCAGAAATTCAAATACAAGAAAGGTCCCATGCTCAAAACTTAACACATGCTACTTCTCTAGTTTAGTATTTTCAGGGAGGCTTAGCAAAGTGTAAAGAAAGGAAACAGATATAGTTGGTCCATATTAATGAGTGAATGAAGGGTCAGGAAACTTTGGTAGTACTTAAATACCTCTGTTCCCATACTTTGCTCTTTTCAGACAGAGGGATGGTTGGTTATAGGGGAGAATAAATCTTGGAAGTGGGGGAAGGATGCAAAGTGAAGGAGTCTATTGAAGGAAGATTAAGGAGAACTTGATTCCAGCTTGGCCCCTTTCTTTCTCCTCTCCTTGATTCTAGTTTTCAGCATTGTCACCTCTGGGTAACTTGAACACAGGAGATAGGATTACAGTCCCACCATTAGCTAAATGAGCCCAAGGACATCACTGTCCATCTTGTCTTGGTTTTTTTTCTTTTCTTCTTCTTCTTCTTCTTCTTTTTTTTTTTTGGTTTTGTTTTTGTTTTGGTATCAGGGTTTGAACCCAGGGGCACTTAACCCCTGAGTCACATTCCTAGCCCCCCCCCCCTTTTAAAAATATTTTGAGACAGGGTCTCTCTGAGTTGCTTAGGGCTTTCTAAGTTGCCGACACTGACTTTGGACTCTCAATCTTTCTGCCTCAGTTTCCCACACTGCTGGGATGATAGGTGTGTGCACCATGCCTGGCTCTGTCTTGGTTTTTAACAGCTCTGCCATTTTGTATCCTGTGCGTCAGTTCCCAAGGTTCATCCAGTAGTCTTCACAGAATACTCAGAGTGGATTATTACTCCACCTATTTTCTTTTTCCCCAGTTAGACAGAAATTCATGGGAACTTATTGTTTAGTATTATGTTTTTCGCTTACAGAATAGTCTTTTATGTGACAGAGATGACTTAAAGGAAGCAGGATTTCTTTTCTTTTCCTGTGTAACATTCCTAACCTTTGAATTTCCATAGGCACATTTGGGTCAAAAATTAGTTGGCTTTTTCAGGGGTAAACGGGGAGAGACATTTAACTATTCACATATTAATGTGAATTGATTACATCTGTTTTTCTTTTCTTTTTTCTTTACGCTTTGCTGAGCCTCCCTGAAAATTACTAAGTTACAGAAGGGAAGTAACGCGTGTTAAGTCTTGAGCATGGGACCCTTTGTTGTATTTGGATTTCTGAACATGCAGTGAGGCGTGACTAAGAGTTATTAGGGGTGGTGATGAAACTATTATGGTTTAAAAGGGAGGTGCAAGGACAATACATAAATGTACTTTTCCTACTTTATCATTTTTTGTATCATAGGTTTGTACTCTTTCCTTTCTTCATAGGCTTTTGGAAGTTTCCTTTCTTTGTATGTGGTCCTTATTTCATTTCCTGTCCTGTTTACAGAGACAAATTGAGGTGTGCAATACCTCAATTTGCTTCATTTTGTCTTAAAACACATTTTAAAAAAACACTAATAAGTCTTTTATATTACCCACACCTGTTACCATATTGTAAAATTAGAAAAGAAAAGGAAGGTCTGGGGGTGTAGCTCAATTTTAATTTAAGAGTGTTTGTCTGATGTGTATGAGGCCCTGGGTTTGATCAGCATCCTTATTAAAAAAAAACAACATGTTTTATATATATATATATATATGTATATATTTCACATGCATAAAATATATAAAATATATATTATATAAAAAACATGTACATAAGAATATGTACGTATATTTGAATATAAGAATATATATATATGAGAATACATACATATATATTTATATTAAGATTTACATGGTTTGAAAAAAGAATAAAACAAAATATCAGGATTAGTCTTTTCCCTGCAGATTCCTTTCTTACTTATTTCAGTTCCCAAATTCCATTGTTTCTTTGCAGGAAGAAAAAAAGATTTCTCCAGAATAACTATTGATCAGAGCTGTTTTTCTTTTAAAAAATTATGTAGCAAGGGTCTTACTGTCTATATAGATGTTGATTTTTTTCACCTGCTTTACATTGTATAACCAGCACATATGGCTAATCTCTTCTTTTTATGGTTGTATACATTCTGTTGTATGGTTGAATCATAATTATTGTAAAGAAGTCTCTTATTAGTGGATACTTTGATTGTTTCTGTTTTTTTGCTGTAAATGAGGGAGTTGCATCAAATATCCTGGTTCATGTATATAAATAACTCTAGAGGATCATGTATATCTCTACCAGTGAAGTTGCTTGGTCAAGAGTATATGCAGTTTTTACTTTGTTATTTCTAAGCTCATTTTAAAACTTTGAGCAGTATTCATTGATGTGAATCCTGTGTAAATATTGTAGTATTTTCTGATATTTCAGAGCATTTATCACAGAAATAATGTCCAGGCTATCCAATTTAACTCCAGATGTCTGGCTTAATTTGGGGTGACCATAGGATTAACAAATTATGGTTAAAAAGAAAGACAGATTCCTTTTGTTTTGCCCATGATCTGTTTTCAGAAAATTTGTTGAATCGGTCAAGTTTGTCTTCTACTTGACAATGTTTCTGTTTCCTTTTCAATTTACTTTCTTTTGTTTTGCTGTCTTTCTGTCCCAATTCCCTTACTCTTATGTACTTTTATCCCCCCCTTTTCCCCCCCAAAATACTGTCTATTCCCAGAGTACTTTTATTTCTTCAATACTGATTATTTTAGATTTGTGTTAGGAACACAGGTAGTAAAAATTCATATTTTATAGGTATAATAAAATGGGAATATAGTTTTAAATAGTATGCATAATATTAGGTTACACTAAAGTTTTTAAAGTTGATGATCAAAACTATTGAAATTGAGGTCTATGCACGTAAGGAAATATAGAGCTTGGGGTAGTTAACAAATTAGGCTTCAAGTTTGAATTTTTTTTTTTTTTTTGGTGCTGGGGATTTTCATGCAAGGCACACACTCTACCAACTGAGCTATATCTCCAGCTCTTGAGTGTTTTTTAAAAAACAAAACAAAACAAAACAAAAAAATCAGAGTGTGCTCCTAGCTCAGTTGGTCTTTTAGTAACTTCTTTGACATCTCCCATATTCTCTAAATACTTATAAGTTTTTCAGAATAATGTTATGACTGTAGTAGCAACATACCAAAATAATGGTATGACTGTAAATAAGAGTGGTGGGCCCTTGAATGTATAAGTTTATAAATAATTCAGGGACTTTCCACATTCTTTAAGAAAAAAGTAAATAGTTTAGAAAAGATTATAATTGATTTGCAAGGATTCCCAAAGAATTGGCTAGAGTAACCCAAGTTTAGCCTTAAAAGACATCCACTTAGTTGTAAGATAGTTAAAAAGCAGGGACAGGATATGGCTGAGGGAATTGGGATATTTGAAAAGAGCAATTATTTGGTAATATATTTAAAATCTTTGACTTTAAGATTTTAAGTTTATTACCTAAAGATTTT
Source organism: Ictidomys tridecemlineatus (assembly GCF_052094955.1). Taxonomy (NCBI): domain Eukaryota; kingdom Metazoa; phylum Chordata; class Mammalia; order Rodentia; family Sciuridae; genus Ictidomys; species Ictidomys tridecemlineatus. Next base: position 143,258,708 of record NC_135479.1, read on the forward strand.
TAAAAGTAAAATCAGATGGTTGATCTTAACAGGGAAGGCAAGAAAAGCAAGTATTAAGTATGCATTTGTTTATTCTGCTGTTAATAAGGCTTTTTTTTTTTTTTTAAAGTAAAGGTTTTTCCCTTGATGTTATCCTTAGTAAGTGAAGGAGTATTTTGGTTTCAGTAGTGGTTGGAATTTAACTTATTTATTTGACCTCTGGAAACCATGATTAAGGAAGTGATCTTCATGTGATTTAGTTGGGAAAGAGGTAGCTAAATTGAAATATAGTACATTTACTAATTGTAGGTCCTTCATATTAGGTAGTGAATGTTGTATTTACTTCTTGTAATCTTAATAATAGTAGTTTTTAAAAAGATTTTGGTCTTCTTTGAGATGAGATCTCTTTGGGTTTTCTAATAATTGTTATATTAGTCATTATAGTAATTAATGTTAATTAATTAATATTCATGAATTTATAGCTAAATTAGAAAAGCAGATTTAAAATATTGTCTCTCTTTTCTATAATAAGGTAATATAATTATTTTATAGTATTTAGTTCTTAATTTCTTATCACAATCTATTTAGTCCTTTGCGACTTAAAATATACTAGTAATGACATTATTATTTCATTTTAACACATTTTATTTTTAATAATTAATACATTTAAAAACATTCATGAAAGTAATAATTTAGTGTAGAAAGAGATAAATGTAAATAAGAAAAAAAGGGATGTTCATCCCCCTGTGGTAATGTTAATGTTGTTACCATTTTAGATAATCCTGTGTACATTTACACTCCCACCCACATACATTTGCATATATTCTCTTTAACACTTTAAGCTATTTCCCCAAGTCTTCAGATATTTTTCAGGAAAACTTTTTATTAACTGTATGAATTATTGTTCAGCTGTAACAAACTTCACCTTCTTATTGTAATAACTGAAAGAAAAGTGCAGGTATCACAGGTGTACATCTTGATATTTCAGAGTCTACCTGTGCAATCAGCCTTCCTTTCAAGAAAAAAAATCACTGTATCCCCAGAAACTTACCTTTCCTTCCTCCTATCAGCATTGTCCCTTCCCCACTCAATAGGCACCCACTATTCTGGTTTTATTATTAAAAAAAAAAAAAAAAACTACAGTAAAACCCACTCATTTGAAATATTTACTGATTTTTTTTTTTAATTTCCTGAGTTGTGCATCTGGCAACCATCACTATAGTCCAGTTATAAAAAAATATGTTGAAACATATTTTAACCTGTTTATTGAACACATAATGTATTCCTAGTTTTTTATTGTGATGATTATTGCTGCACTGCTTTTCTGTGTATGTGTTTGTAAATAAATTCCTAGTCATAGAATTACTGGTGTAAAAGGATATGCATTTTTGTAGCTTTGGTTATATACTCCTAAGTTGCCTTCGAAAATAATTGATCTAATTTATATTCCCTCTGTAGGTTACTTGTCTCTTTTTTTACTATCTCCATATTGAATGTATTTGAAAGTTTTTACCAGAGTGGTGAATATGGTACCATTGTTTTAGCATTGATATCTTTGATTACTACTATGACTATTTTTATATGATTGGTGACTATTTTTAAGTTTTCTTTAATGATTTGCTTGAGAGTGTTCTCTGTCAAAAAAGGCCTTCTTGAATGTATCTCTTTCGACTTAAGACACTTTGATGCATTAAAGGATATGGATCCTTTAAAGTTGAAAATGCTTTCTCCCAATTTGCTTTATAGCAGAATCATTTTTCAATAATCAGGTAGATTAGAATTTTATGCCTTAATATAAAAATGTACTCAACTAGACTTTGGAAACCTATCTTGGTAATTTAAAAATTGTGAATTTCGTGGATAAAAACTTTTCCTTCAAATGTGTACCTTTTATAACTTGAAATTTTAAAAAATGTTAATTAGTCGTATAAAACTAATTTATTATGCTTTGTTGCCAAACTTGGTCTTTCTAGGCAGTTATACTTAAGCATGAACATTGACGACAAACTGGAAGGATTGTTTCTTAAATGTGGCGGCATAGACGAAATGCAGTCTTCCAGGGCAATGGTTGTAATGGGTGGAGTGTCTGGCCAGTCTACTGTGTCTGGAGAACTGCAGGAGTCAGTACTTCAGGATCGAAGTATGCCACACCAAGAGATCCTTGCTGCCGATGAAGTGTTACAAGAAAGTGAAATGAGACAACAGGATATGATATCACACGATGAACTCATGGTTCATGAGGAGACAGTGAAAAATGATGAAGAACAGATGGAAGCACATGAAAGACTTCCTCAAGGACTTCAGTATGCACTTAATGTCCCTGTAAGTAATTAATTTATAAGACATTGAACTTATGGTTAAAAAGTATTAATTTTGTCTTAATATTGTGTTTTTGAAGAAATATCAGAAAATATTTAAAGGCTAAATAGTGTTCTTGAATACATTCACTAAAATATTGGCAGAAATCATACTTGAAGGCAAAATTAAGTTTTCATATTACATAATTATAGAAATTTGTCTTTTCTATAACATTTCTTAGGATTATGTGTGTATTGAATTTTTAGTGCTTAATTTGTAAAGACATTTTAAATTCTATTTTTATTTTTAAAGAATAGGTTTAAATTGTTAAAAAAAAAATGTTAAAAATTCCCACCTCTTTTTTTTTTTTTTGAGGGTGGGTGGGTGGGTGGGTATGGTAGTTCTAGTTTAATTTGAACCTAGGGCCTCAAGCATTCTAATAAGTATGCACTGTACTTACTGAGCTATACCCAGTTCCTTGCCTTCAACAACTTTTTGTGATTACACCCCTATTCTGTGTCTTCTTTTCATTCTCTACTTGCTTAATATGTATCTTTTAAAAATCATACCAGCCCTTCATTCTCTCTTACCCACCATAGACAATGGTTCAGCACCTAAGGTAGTCTTTTGTAGTCACTCATGTCTTTCTTGCCTTCTCTACTTTGATTCTTGCCCTATGATCGTAAAATCACCACCATATTGTAATTTTCATTTTTCTTTCTGTGGTTTTAAAACTGGGTTCCTTTCAGTTTATCTAATTCACTGTACCTTTGCTTTAGGATCTTTGTATATGCTGCTTGGACTATTCCCCTCAGCCATACCATGTCCCTGTTTTTTAACTTAAGATAGTGCTTCAGTCATAATCACCCTGCCACTTCTATTGACCCTAGATTGAGCTCTGCCATAGGGACTTATGTTTATTTGTTCAGTGTCTGTCTATGTAATAGGCTTATATACTCTACAAGAGCAGAGGTTTCTTATTTTATACTCCATAGGTTGAATGAATGGATAATTACTTATAATTATGTTAAAAAATGTGGGCTTGCTAACTTAGTCTATAGTAATACTTTTTCTACTTTTAGTCTGTTGATATCGTGTATTATATTAATTGATTTTCTTTCTTTTTTTTTTTTAAAGAGAGAGTGAGAGAGGAGAGAGAGAGAATTTTTTAATATTTATTTTTTAGTTCTCGGTGGACACAACATCTTTGTTGGTATGTGGTGCTGAGGATCGAACCCGGGCCGCACGCATGCCAGGCGAGCGCGCTACCGCTTGAGCCACATCCCCAGCACCTATATAAATTGATTTTCAAATGTTGAATCAATCTTGAATGTCTTGAATAAATTTCAAGTATAATTCTTTTTATACACTGTTGGGTTTGATTTGATAACATTTTTATGTTTCTGCTTATGAGAGGTGTTCATCTGTAGTTTCTTAGTAATGTCATTGTCTTGTTTTGATTTTAGGGTAGTGTTGGTTTCATAGAATGAATTAGCAGGTATTCCTTCTGCTTTTGTCTTCTGGAAGAGATTGTAGAGAACTGGCATAATTTCTTTAAATGTTTGGTGGAATTCATCAGCACACCCTTCTTTGCTTTGTACTTTCTGTTTCAGAAGGTTATAAATCATTGGTTAAATTTCTTTAATAGATTGTTTTATTTCTTGTGTGAATTTTATCAGATTGTCCAGATTGTCTTTTAAGGAATTGGTCCATTTCATTAAGGTTATCAGATTTGTGGTTATGAAGCTGCTCTTGGCATTCTTTTATTATGCTTTTAGTGTCTATGGAGTTTCCTTTCTTTCATTTCTGATATTTGTAATTTATATCTTCTCTATTTTTCTTTCAGCATGGCTACAGAGTTGGCTTTTTAATTACCATTTTTATCATTCTCAAATTTATAGTTCAGTAGTGTTAATATTCATAGTGTACCATAGCTCTCTACAAGTATTAATGGAGGAATCAAATCCAGGGTCTTAAACATGCTAGTAGGCAAATACTCAGCCATTGAGCATTTTCAAAGAACTTTATCTGGCAAAACCTGAAACTATTTGTTGAACAACTCCCCATTTTCCTTCTCTCCAGTATAGGTTTATAGATTTTATTGATGTTTTCAAAATGTTTTGGTTTTTCTGTTTTTTTTTTAATTAATGTATTTCTGCTCAGAGTCTTATTATTTCTTAGGTTTACTGTGGTTTTAAATTTTTTTTTTATAGGGGGAAGTTTAGACTATTGATTTTAGATCTTTATTTTCTAATATATGTATTCAATCCTATAAACTTCCTTGGAATTACTTTTTTAGCTGTATCCCATTTGCATTTTTATTTTCATTTAGTTAAATATGTCTAACTTCTCATGAGATTTTTCTTCTTTTCAACCGTTTATTACTTTGAAGTATATTGCTTGATCTCCGAGTCTTTTGGGGTATTTTCCAGTTTTTTTCCTACCTTAATTCCATTATTGTCAGAATTATGAATGGTATGATTATTCTCCTTTTAAATTTAAGGTGTGTTTTATGATCCATGATGTGATCTATCTTGGTGAATGCCTGAGCCATCCTTGATCTTTTAGATAGTTCTATAGTGATCTTCCTATATGAGATGTATAACTTCTCACTCCCCTACTAAAACTTTTTCAGTGTTTCCTTAGTGCCAAACAGATAAAATGAACCTTTTTTTTGGGGGGGGGGCATAAATGGAAAGAATCCTTATAATCAGATCCTTTTTGTTTTGTTTTCCTTTCCTTTCCCCAATACTTGGGAATTGAACTCAGGGGTTACTTACTCAGCTACATTCCCAGCCTTTTTAATTTTTATTTTTTAAAGTCTTAAGATAGAGCCCTTTTTGCTGCTGAGCCTGCATTCTCCTGCCTCAGCCTTCTGACTAGTTGGAATTATATTGTACCACTGTATCTGACATATAGGTTCCTGCTTATCCAACTTATACAGTAGTTCAAATCTCCTCTCCTATATTTTATGCTTTAAGTGTATCAGGTTACTTTAATTGCTCACACTATGATATTATTCTGTTATTTTGAACACATAGTGTATGTCTGTAGTATTCTTGTTTGGCATTCTATAGTTGTGTGCTTTCTCTTTTGCATGGTGGTCATTATGATACTAACTTGCTTTGACTTATCTTTGCTTGCAGGACTCTTGTGAGTATGCAATATGCTTTAAGTTTTCTTTCCTATAGTCTGCCTTTAAATTTTATGTTTTTTAGTTCTTGGGCTACAATAGGCAGGTATTATTTGAGTGGAAAGATATATATTATTTTATTTTTAATTTTTATTTTTTTAATGTTCTCTAATGAATTTATTGGCCTTTTATCTATTGATTTGGGAGGGATGGCAAATCATATATTATATTTTTAATTGAGAAAAAACTTAAAGGAAAATGCTGAGACCCTGTTTATAGTTCAGAATTTTGATAACTGCATAAACTTACATGATCTCCAATACATTAAGGTGTAGATGGGATGCATGATATGCAATCATCTTATAAGTTTTGTTTGTATTTCTTTGTAGTCAATGCCCTTCACAATTGTTAATGATTATTTCATCATAGATTATTATTGTCCCTTGGGAACTTCCTGTAAATGGCATTATATGTAACTCTGGCTCCTTTTGCACAGCATTGTATTTTTATGGTTCATTTATGTTGGTTGAGTATCAGTAGTTTATTCTTTTTTCTTGTTGATTAGTGTCCTATTTTAATATTATGAAACTGTTTACTCATTTTTCCTTATGGTTATTTTTGTTGTCTCTTACTTTTAATCATTATGAATAAAGCTGCTATGAAAAATTTTGTATGAGTCTTCTTTTGGTACATTTTTGTACAAATATTATATCTCTTGAGTTTTCATTATGTTTGATTTGTCTTTAAATCAATATCACATTGTTTTGATTGCTGAGTTTTATGGTAGTAAATTTCAAAGTCAGATAGTATTAAGACCTCCATTTTTGTTACTTTTACAAGACACACTGTGACTCTTTTATATATATCCTGTTACTATTTTAAGGAGACTGATTGGTTATTTTATATCCTTGGAGTTTTTGTGGAAAGCATAGAACCAGCCTTTCAATTTCTATAAAAAGAGCCAGCTGAGTTTTGATTGGGATTGCATTGATTCTATATGTTGATTTGAGGAAAATCAACATTTAAATAATACCAGCTTCTAGGCCATGAGCATGTTATATCTCTACATTTATTTAGGTTTTCTTTAATTTATGTCATCATTGTTATATAGTTTTCAGTGTAGGGTAATTGGACACATTTTAAAATGCCATTTTAAAAAATGTCATTATTTGAATATAGAAATGCTGTTGATTTTTTTTTTTATTTTGAACATGTACCTGAGACTGTTAACATTTTAGTTCTTATAGTTATATGTTCTTTAGGTTTGCTTAGTATCATGTTGTCCATATGTTTCACTTCTTTTCTGATTTGTATGCCTTTTTCTCTTTCTTTCCTTATTGCACTGACTAGGGCCCACAGAATAATTGATGCGCAGAAGTGGTAAGAGCAGACATCTTTGATTTGTTCTAGATCTTAAGAGAGTCCAAATCCAGTATTTTGCTATGGAGAATTTTGTTAGCTGAAGGGATTTCATTGGTGATTTTTGTTAGGTTGAAAAAGTTTTCCTCTTTATTTGTGTTTTTTTTTTTTTAGACCATGAAGGGATATTTAAATGCTTTTTTTTTTTTAAACCGTGAAGGGATATTTAAATGCTTTTTCCTGCATGTATTGAGATGATCATAAAAATTTTTTCTCTTATTCTCTTAATGTAATGAATTGTACTGATTTTGAAATATTAAATCATGCATTCCTGGGATAAACCACACTTGGTCATGATGTTGGCTATATGTATACTCGGTTATATGTTGTTGGGTTTAGCTTACTAATTTAAAAATTGTTATATGTATATTCATGAGGAATATTAATCTCTAGTTATATCTTCTTGCAATATCTTTGTATTTAGGTATGTGGACTTCATTATAAATGGGTTAGGAAGTATTTCCTCCTTTATTTTCTGAAAGAGTTTGAAAATAGTTGTTGTTATTTGATGGATGTCACCAGTAAGATTAGTCTGACCTGAGTTTTCTTTTTATGAAGGCTTTAAATTACAAATTTAATTTTTAAAATGTGCACAAGTCTATTCAGATTTAAATTTTTTCTTCAATAATTTTTTGTAAATTGTACTTTCTAAGGAATTTGTGCCTATCTTCTATCTTTTTAATTGTTTAATGGACAGATTCTACACAATTTCTTTTGTTGTGTAAAAGAACTATAGTGATGTTTTCTTATTCCTGATATTGGTAATTTGCTTATTTTTTAATTAAGCTGGGTAGATATTTAACAGTTTTCCTAATCTCTTAAAAGAATCGAATTTTGACCTTTAAAAAATCTTCATTATTATTTAACTTCCATTAATTTTTACTCTTTATATTGTTTCCTTCTACTATTTTGGTTTTCATTTGCTCTTCTTTTCTTAAAAAAGTAGAAGATGAGATGACTGATTTTAGACCTTCCTTCATTTTGATGTAAGCATTTGAAGCTCTAAATTTTTCTCTAAGCACTGCTTTTGATGTGTTATTTTTATTACATATCAAAATACTTTTAAAATTTCTTTGATTTCTTCTTGACTGATGAATAATTAGAACTATTCTGAGTACTTTGAAATTCCCAGGTATCATCTTATCACTGGTATCTAATCTTTGTTGTCAGAATATACATTGTATAATTTCAGTCCTTTTAAATATATTTATTAAGATCTTTGTTTCAGTGGCTAGCATATGATCTAATTGGTTGATATACTGTGTTCATTTGAAAAGAATGTATGTCTGGCTGTTGTTGGGTGAGTTATTTTTTTGTATATGTCAGTTAGGTCAAGTTGTGTGGTTATGTTCTCCAACTCTTGTATCTTTGCTTTAGTTTGTCAATTACTGAGAGAGGACTGTTGGTGTTTCCAACAGTTAAAGTTAATCTGCAAAAGGACCCAGTTTTGTAATTAATGTTGTATTTAATTCTTATCCCTCTTTAGTTCTCATTAATCTAGGTCAGTTTTTCAGATTTTAAATTTATTTTTTGCATTTATTTTATAGAATGTCCTTTACTTGGATTTATCTGATTTTTTCCCCTTATAAGTTTGACAGGAATATTTGTAGAAGTGATGCTTAAATTCTCCCCATTGCATTCTGACAGTTGGCACATGATTTTTGTTACCTTCATTCTGATTGATTTTGCTTACTTGATAAGGTAGTGTCTACTAGGAGTTGTCACTACAGAGTTAATCCTATTTCTCTTTTCTTTCTTTCCTTTGTTTGTAGTATTTGATTTGAACCCAGGGCCTTGTGCATGCTAGGCAGCACATGTACTCCTGAGCTATATCCCCTTCTCTTCTCTCATTTTAAGAATGTATTCATTTATTTATGTGCATTAACATAAACTTAGATTTTTATTTTATTCACAAAAATATTTTAATCATTTTAATGCTTTGTTTAAGATTTGGCCAATGAGATCCTATGCCCATCAATCTTCAAAAACTTTCTTGCTTTCTGGCACAAGATGATTTAGGCTTATCTTGTACTCTTCTTGCCTCAGTCCTGGAGTCAGCCATTTCCCCAAGGAATTCTAGTTCACTTTAGTGGCGAATAGTATTTAGAAGCTAGGATCTTAGTTTTCAACACTCTGTGCCCTGTTATTGGGATATAGCTGCTCCCAGGCTTCTCAATGGACATAGCTGCAGAATATGAAAATATATGTATTCATGTATATACGTACATACTGTATATATATATGTGTTTGTATTCTGTATATGTAATTATCTACATTTATTTATGCACACATTTGCTTTTATATATATATTTTTAATATCCATCTGTCATTATTGAAAATATTGTTAGGTTCACAGCAAACATCTCTAATTGAGTTCAACAACTAGAGAGTATATTAGAAGTGAGAATCCTGACTTGGTTGTCTTTAATGTGTTTCCTATTATTATTTTGTCCTTACCAGTGGAGCTGTCCCTAGCTTTTACTCCATAGCAATGCTTGCCTCCCCATCCCCTGCATGGATGCCCTTCTCCCACAGCATGTGCTTTGACAGCTTGATTGGGACTTGGCACCACATGGATCCTCATCCTTATGGCACTCTTGCTTTGATAGACTGTGCTGATCCATACCAACTCTGTGATACTTTCTTCATGTAACTCAGCTTCTGATACCTTGCTCCAAGCTCTTTTTCCCCCACAATGTAGACCCTTCCTTATGCTGCTTGAATTCCCAAAATCTCATGTTGAGCTTCCCTTCTGTATGGAGAATCTCCGCACCCTAGTTGGCCTCTGACATCTTGTATTGGGCACCTTTTTCACACTGAAGCCGTCTTCATCCTGACTCTTATTGGATACCTTGTGCTGGCCCAGCCTAGAGCTTTCAGGCTGTCTCATGAGGGAAAGGGGATGCGGAGGAGCAGAAAGGGGAAGGGACAAGATTGGTCCATTTGTAGTCATATCTCTTCCCCTTCCCCTACCATTCCTAACCCCTGGCTATCCCAAATCCATTTTTCCATCCCTGGAGCTTTGTCATTTTGAAAATGTTTTTTCAGTGAAATCATACAATATGTGATCTTTTGGGATTGACTTTTTTTTTAACCTCAACATACATTATTGAGAATCATCCAGATTGTTGTTTGTGTCAGTAATTTGTTCCTTTTTATTATAGAGTAGTATTCCACAGTATGGTTGTACTATAGTTTAACCATTCTTGTATTGGGGGAACATTGTAGTTGTTTCTAAGTTTTGGCTGTTATGAATACAGCTTCTGTGAACATTGGTATGCGGGTTTTGTATGACATAGGTGTCCATATCTATCTCCCAGAATAGCCTACTACTCTCTTGTCTCTCAGATATAATCACTATGTTTTGGTACTTTTTTTTCATATGCATATTGCACATATTAACCTACTCTTTCTGCTTGCTAGCATATTTTGAACTTTTCTCAACCCCCTTCTAAAAGTTCTCCAATATCCGCTTGATATTCTGTTTTTATGATTACCCACAATCGAATGCTATTATTTTTTAAAAGATAACCATAGGGGCTGGGGTTTGTAGCTTAGCGCTAAAGTGCTTGCCGAACACATGTGAAGCCCTGGGTTCAATCCTTAGCACCCCCCAAAAATAAAGGTATTGTGTCCATCTACAACTTAAAAACAAAACAAACAAACAAACAAAAAACCAACCAGACATGATGGCATACACCTGCTATCCCAGTGGCCCGGGAGACTGAGGCAGGAGGGTTGTTGAGTTCAAAGCCATCTCAGCAACTTAGCAAGGCGCTAAGCAACTCCACAAGATCCTGTTTTTAAATTAAATATAAAAAGAGGCTGGGGATGCTCTGATACCAAAAAAAAAAAAAAAAAAAGAGATAATGATAAATTAATCTTTGAAACACTTTATCATACCATATACCAGAAAGGCAGAATTCAGGGTTCATGTAACATTGTTTTTATAGAACATAGCAGACAGAATAAATTTTATACCTTATTCCCTTTATTTTTTCAATTTTATTTTTAAAATACATGACAGCGGAATGTATTACAATTCATATTACACATATAGAGCAGTATTTTCATACCAGTTCATGTCTTCATGCGTGTACTTATACCTTATTCCTTATTTATGTGTCCATGTGGGTCTTAGTATCATGAATATATACCCCTGTCCCCAGTACTGGGAATTAAACCAGGGGTGCTCTACCACTGAGCTGTATCCCCATCCCTTTTAAACTTTTTGAGACAGAGTCTCCCTAAGTTGCTGAGGATGGTCTTCAGTTTGCTGTCTTTGTGCCTCTGGCTCCAGAGTAGCTGGGATTATGGCATTTTGACATGAAAAGAGAACATTGACTTAGAACTATATGCTGATTATGGCATGAATATGTATTTGTTAAGCTGAAAAGAGAACATTTACCTAGAACAATATGATCCAGGTCTACAATAGTGTATCAACCTCGGGGTTGGGGTTGTGGCTCAGTGGTAGGGTGTTTGCCTAGCACATATGAGGCACTGGGTTCGTTCCTCAGCACCACATAAATAAATAAACAAACAAACAAACAAATAAATAAATAAATGTTATATTAAAAAGTGTAAAGTGTATCAAATTTAAAGCTAACATGTCTTCTTCACATGCTATATAGATTGTGCTATAAATAACCTTTTAAAAATAAATACTAAGCCAAATGCAGTAGCATATGCCTGTAGTCCCAGCAATTTGGGGAGGCTGAGGCAAGAGGATTGCAAATTAATGCCAGCCTCAGTAATTTAGCAAGGTCCTAAGCAACTCAGTGAGACCCTGTCTCAAAATAAAAAATACAAAGGGCTAGGAATGTGGCTCAGTAGTTAAGAACCCTAAATTCAATCCCTGGTTATATCCCCTACCCCCAAAATGATACTGAAGGTGTTAATGGCTTTCTTCTTTCATTGATTCATTCACTTGGAAGTTACAAAGAACTGATTAATTTTTTTGTTTGTTTATTCAGAACAAAAAGTTGAGTTTTCTTAAATGGTTAAAGATTTTTAGATTCTGTAGCCCATGAAAACTCTCCTTAATGTCTGGTGACAGTTTAAGTAAACAGTTCTTCATTTGTGGTAATTGTTAGTTTTCAGGATTTATCTTGATCACTACTTTAAATCAGTCACCCAGATTCAGCTCAGTGACCCTGTGTTTTCAATAGCAAAGTACAAGTCAGCCTTTTAATGTCTGTAGTTTATTTATTAGAAGTTTGTTTCCTAACATGTTAGACATTTAAATGAAGATTAAATAAAATTAGTTTTTCAGTTACTTGGGCTCACTAGTTATATTTCAAATGCTTAGTAGTTATCTGGGCTCATGACTTGTATTTGACAACATAGATAAATAAAATTTCCATCATTGTAGGCGGATAGTACTGTAGAAAGCTTCTCAACCAAGAAACTAAATTTATTTCAGAAATTTTAAGAAAAGTATTTGGATATTCTTTTTATTCTTGTCAGATCTACTCAGAAAGATTTGGGAAGTCAAAATTTTTCTTTTTTGCAGTACCAGGAATTGAACCTAGGGTCTCACACTTGTTAGACATATGTTCTACGTCTGAGCTACACCCCTAGTCCTGGGAAGTCATATAAGTTTTTATCTTCTTTATTTTTCTAGTTTGATGGCAAGCATATTAAGAGGAAGGACTTACGTTTTATATTAACAAAATGGAGCAAATTATAAATCATGATACATGCTACGTTTGTATTCTAATAAACTGTTGGATTATACTCCTTGAACAAAAGTATTTTTATAAATTAGGAGATACGTAAAAGATCATATTCTACTCATATAATAATATAAAATATTCTGATATGTATAATTCCAGGGGAAAAATGTACTTAAAACATTTGTGTGGCATTTTAATTTACTCACAATTTTTTGTGCTATAAAGCAGCATGAATAAAATCTGAGGCATGCTTTCATGCATTTTGTGTGTCTGAATAATTTTGTTTAATGGCTCAGAAAATTCAAAATATATTTCATATATTTGGTATGAAAATTCTGTTTTATTTTAAAATTTTTCTTAAATCTTGTTATTAGTTTAGGAGGATGGTATAGTATTTATCCCAAATATCTCATGGTCAAGTCAATAAAAATCTAACATGCAGATGCTGTTTTATGTAAATATTTTGTAGTAGGTAATTTCTTTCCTCTTATTAAATAAAAAAATTCATTATACTTATTTCACTGTTCCTTAAGGTATTTATTATTTTTGCTGCACAATTTGCACTGTGGTTTAATTGCAGAAGTTGGATTGCATTTATTGATGACAAATGATTTTTCAAAATCATCCTGGAAGATGATAAACTTCTTTGCCTTTTATTTGCTTGAAATAGCCATTAGTAGGAAGTTTGTTCCTCTATCTTTGGCTGTTTCCTTCTTGTCATCCATTATATTGTATACTTTTTCAGAGCCATTTATAAATTATAGCCATATCTTGTTACTATTACATTTCTTTTATAATTCATTTAAGGGGTTCCATAGGAGTTTTGTGGGCTACTGAGTATTAAAGTGACATGGAAGTTAATAAAATAATATAAAAGTAGAAGTTCCTTAGAGTCAGGGTATTGCTCAGTGATATACACCTACCTAGCATATGTGGGACCAGGGTTTGATCCTCAGCAACATGGAAAAGGTAAAAAGTTCCTAACCTCGGCTTACTCTTAATTCTGAAGAAGTTACTAATATTGATATTCTTCTGGAAAATTTTAATTTATAAACAAATATATTGTGTATGTATTTATGTCTGTGTAATATGTTTTAGATATATAATACATATATTTAGCATAAATATATGTATGTATTTGAAATCTGCATTAATTTAATGACATTTTGTAGAGATTTATGTTATTGCATATAAAACTTCCTTATTTATCTTAATGGCTGATTAAATGGTATGGCATCATTTATTGAGCCACCACCCTGTTGATACACATTTTTGTTATTGGTTGGTTGGTTTGAGTGAAAAAATAGTAAAAGGAATTTGCTTATGTTTTATGCATTTATGTTTGTGTGTACATGCACATTTTTGGCATTATTTGCCTAAGTATATGTGTTTTTACTGAAACATAACATTCATATAGAAAAGTATACAAGTTATTAAGTGTACTATGTTGGTCAGTTTTTTTTTTTTTTTTTTTGTCATGACCATAATATTTGACAAGGACAACTTAGAGGAGGAAAAGTTTATTTTGACTCACAGTTTCATAGGTTCAGTCCATGGTCAGCCATCTCTATTGCTCTTGGCCCCAAGGTGAGGCAGAGTCATGGCAGAAGGGCATGGCAGAAGAGCACCATTCATTTCATGATAGCCTGGAAGCAGAGAGAGAGGGAGTTGAGAAGGGGCTACAGGAAAGGTGTTCCTTTCCAGGGCTTGCTCCCAGTAACCCCTACTCTGTCCACATCCCTTCTGTGTATAGTTACCATCCAGTCAACCCATTCAATCTAGGGTGGACTGAATTAGGTTACAGCTCTCATAATCCAATCTTTTTACCTCTGAACATTTCTGAATTAACACAGGAGCTTTTGGGGGACACCACATATTCAAACTCTAACATGTACATTTTGGTGTCTTTAATCAAAAGTGAGCATCTTGTGTAAGCGCTAACCAGATCAAGACATAGAACATCACTAGCATCCCAGAAGCCCCACCTCTTCTATTCCTCTTAGGTACAACTCTCCTTTCATTCCTAGAGATTACCACTGCTCTAATGCTTTTATTGTGGCCTTTAGTTCACTCAATTTGAATTCAGTATAAATAGGATTACATATAGCATATATTCTCATGTCCGGTTTCTTTGTTTTACGTTGTTTATGAGATATAGCCATCTTATTGCATATAGTATTAACTTAGTCTCATTTCTGTATGATCAGTTGTATGAGTATATATTTGTTCTAGTATAATAAGCATTTAGATTTTTTTCTAGAGAAGCTGGAATTATGGCTCTTGTAGAGTGCTCGCCTGGCCTGCTCAAGGTTTTGATCCCTAGCACTTCCCCTGCCCCCGCCCCCCCCCCCCCCCCCCCGCCCAGAGTTTCTAGATGTTGGCTATAATGCAAAATGGCACTGTGAATAATCTTGGAAGTGCTTTGTGGTGCGTGTTTGTACTCATTTCTGTTAATCATATACTTAGATTTGAATTTGCTTATGTCCAGCTGTAGCACTTAACGCCAGAAGTTTTTCTAGTTGGTTTTGCCAATTTATAATAATTGCTCCGTGTTCTTGCTATTTGGTATTGTCACACACCAAATTTTAATTTTAGCCATTTTGCTGGTTGTGTAGTGGAATTGCAGTGTGATATTAGGTTTCATTTCACTGATTTAAGTAATGAAGTTGAATACTTACTTTCTCACATTTATTTAGAATTTATATATTATTTATTGGTAAGATAAGTTGTTCTCTTGCCCACTTTTCTATTAGGTTGTTTTATTTTTATTTTTATAAACTTGTAGTGGTTTTGTTTTATGTGTTTGTTGGTGTGTGTATTGCAATTATGTTTTTCCACTTTGGCTTGCCAGTTTACTTTTGATTAACAAGTAGTTAATAAGGTTCAATTTATAAATCTTTCCTTTTTGCTAGTATTTTGTGTCCTGTTTAGGAAGTTTTTCCCTATCCCAACATCAAGAAGATATTTCCCTTTATTAACTTCTAGAAGATTTAATGTTTTTTTCCTTTCCCATTTAGATTGACAGTCCATTTAGAATTGATTTTTGCTGGTGATGTGAGGTGAGGATCAAGATTTACTTGTTGGTTACTTTTTAAAGATTCACCCACAGAGATTTTCTTTTCTTTGTTTCCTGCTGCTGATGTAATGTTTTAGTTTTTAGAACAACTTAATAATTTTAAATAATGGCTAATAGATTTTTTCTTTGATTATACTAGGATTTGTGCTAAAATTCATCTTAATGTTGTTTTAAGATTATAAAGTAATATACACAGAAAATGTAAAAATTTTAAAGCTGTAAAGATCATCATAAAAATAGCTATAACCTTATTACTCTGGAATAACCACTATTTATGTTCCTTTGTCAGCATTTTAGTGTTTCCTTTTTTTGTTGCTTTCTTGTATAGATATTCGTGTGTTTGTGTAAAATTTGCTTCACGTATATTTGTGTTTATGAAATTGTAAAGGTGTATTTATCTTTATTTTATCACTTAATCATAAACTGTGAATCTTATCCTGTCATTAATATTAGTCAAAATCTGCATAATGCCATATAGTTGATATTGTAACTCATTTTACTATTTATTATTGGATATTAGACATTTGTAATTTTTATTATAAATAATAGTGTGATATTTGTTATGTGGTCTTGTTGTCACGTGAAATTATTTCTTTAGTTAAATTTTCTTAAGGCTCTTGATACATATTGACCAAAATATAATTTACAAAAGACCTCCAATTTGGTTTCCTCTAATACTATATAAGATTCCCAACTTAATATCTTTATAATGATTTTTAAAGGGAAATGTGAAATCATTTTTTGATTCATATATGATTGTGAAGGGGTTAAAAAAAAATAAGTGAGCTTGATCTTGGGTGGAGGGTAGAGAAGAAAATTATTTTAGAAGAGACTACTTAGACGGGGGATGGATAGTATTATTGAAAGGTAAGGAAATTACAAGGAGGATTTAATGTGAAGGAATTTTAGCTGTATTGAATTTTAGATATCAAGATGTCTGAGTGGAAAAGTTTTGTAACATTTGGTAAAGCTTTGTGTATACAAGCAGTTACACATCTGCAATTGTGTGGTAATGATTAATAACCATATGTATTTACTTAGTATGTGAAAGTTCTCAAGGTTTTGCTCATCTTATTTTTATTTTGAGGGCAGGGTCTTGCTAAGTTGCTGAGGTTGAACTTGAACTTGGATCCTTCTGCCTCAGTCTCCTTTGTCTAATCTCACTTGATTTTCTGAGATAAGGTGGATGTTATTACTACCAGCAATTAACAGATTAGGAAATGATTATAATAATGAACAGCATCAAGAACCTATTGTACAGTGTTGTGTACTGTAGTTTTGGTATTTTACTTACATAATCTTATTTAATGCTACAGAAATCCTTTGAGGATTTTCTGTAAGTTACATGTGAACAAGGTTAAAATTATTAGATTTTATTTGTTCATCTCCACACTGCAAATATTACTATTTGTAATTGGATTGTATTTCTTTTAACTCCCAGCCTATGTTTTTACCATTCTACCTCTGAAAGCCAAGTTTACTCAGCTGGTAATTGGACGAAGTGGCATTGAAAAACTCAAAGTCTTCTAATGCTTTACCTAAGTATTGTTAGTACTTGGCCACTTTATTTTTTAAATTACTTTCATTCCCTTAGTCATATTCCAGAATAGCTAGAAATTCATTTCATACTCTGGAAGCCATCCAAACTATAGATAATATATAGAAAGATATAATATGTTTGTGCAAAAAGCATTTTAACATATCTGAATAACCAAGATTTATTAAGAAGCAGTTACAGTAGTGTAAATAACTCTTGAACTGAAAAGTATCAGATCTTGGTGCTAGTTTTAAGACTTTATAAATATGGATGAAAGAGACACCTGAAGTTTTAGTTTCCTTATTGGCAACATAAGTATAAGGAATAATTCATAGATCACAATAGTTAGGATTTTAGTCTTAGCATAAGGAAGACATGAGTTTAAAGTTTGGTTTTCACTCTTGATTAATATGATTTTAGGCAATAATTCACCTTTCTGTTGCTTAGTTTTATTTTTAAAGTGGGATAAAAATATTTTTCCATAGACTTACTATAAGATTAAATGCCATAGACTGTAACAGGCCATATGTCCAGACCATATGTCCCCTGCTTGCTACTAAAGTCCATTGTGTTCTTAGTTATAAGGACAGTACCTGACACATAATAAATGTTAGCTAAATCTTAGTTCACTATGCTGAGAAAGAGAAATCACAAACTTAAAAACACCATATAAATGATAAAGTATTTTTAAAGTTAGAAAAGCCAGATCTAGAACAATTTTTTTAACTTTTGCCTTTGAAAAAAATTTGGACTTAAAAAATGTTGCAGAAATAGCAGAGTTCACATAAACCCTTCACTCATCTTTCCCTAATGTTAAACCTTACACAAACATAGTACAATTGTCAAAACCTGAAACTTAGACAAAAATACCAATAAACTACAGACCTCATTTGAATTTTAGTTGCTACTCTTTAAAGTCCTTTTTCTATTCCAAGATTTGATTCAGATCCCACATTTCATTTAGTAGTTGTATCTTCTTAGATTCCTCCAATCTGTAGCTGTTGCTTAGACTTTCCTTGTCTTTTGTGACCATGATATTTTTGAGGAACACTAGTCAATTATTTAGTAGACTGACTCTCAATTTGAGTTTGTCTGATGTCACTTTTAGTTAGATTGAAGCTCTGCAGTTTTGACAATCCTGAAAAAGGGATGTTGTGTCTTTTTCAGGGCATCATATCAGGTGGACATAATATGGATATGTTTTCATACTGGTGATTTAACTTTTACCCTTTGTTAAGGTGGTATCTTCCAGGTTGTTCCTCTGTAAAGTTACTACTTTTTCCTTTACAATTGACAAATACCTTGCAGAAGATACTTTGAAACAGTATATTTATTAGTATAGATATTTATTTTACTGTATGGTTTATACTATAGTATTATCATATGTTCTTGCTCATATTGCTCCAAGCTTTGGCCATTACAAGTTCTTTTAGGCTAGGTTCTGTGTCCTTTTTTTGAGGTAATGGGGATTATACCCAGGAGCGCTTATACTGAGCTACATCCCTAGCCCTTTTTATTTTGAAACAGCATCTTGCTAAGTTGCATAGAGCCTTGCTAAGTTCCTGAGGTTGGCCTTGAACTTGGATCCTTCTGCCTCTGCCTCCTGAGTCACTGGGATTGTTGGCTTTTGTCACTACTCTCAGCTCTATGTCCTTTTGATGTGCTCTGATTGCTTTTCAAGCATGTTAGCTTCTGGCACCACAATTTTTCATGGTCATCATCCATTTTCCTCTGACTTAGCTCTAGAATCAGCTATTTCCCAGAGTCCTTAGCCTTTTTTATTTGGATAATTTATTTTAGAAGTTAAGTTCTTGCCAGGCATGGTGGTGCATGCTTATAATCCCAGCAGCTCAGGAGGCTGAGATAGGAGAATCATGAGTTCAAAGCCAGCCTCAGCAACTTAGCGAGGCCCTAAACAATTCATTGAGACCCTGTCTCTAAAATAAAATACAAAAAAGGGCCGAGAATGTGGCTCAGTAGTTAAGTGCCTCTGAGTTCAATCCCTGGTTAAAAAACAACAACAACAACAACAAGAAGCAAACAAAAAAACCAACCAAAAAATAAAGGTTACGTTCTTTATGGTGAATGTCATCCCTCCATGGTAACTTCAGCAAACAAACTAGGAAGTATATTTATGTGTACTGACCCATATGAACACAGTATCTATACTAATTTCCTTATTTTGGTAGGACCCAGCCATCTGTATTAAAAGAGATTGAATGGAGGAGAAGGGAATGCAAAATATGGTTACAATGTATCTAGATCAACAATTCTCAAATATTATGGTCTTAGGATCCTTTCTCTTAAGGAATATTGAGAACTCCCAAGAGCTTTTGCTAATGTTGATTGTATATACCAGTGTTTACTGTATCAGAAACTAAAAATTCAGAAATTGTTAAGTTTTACTTTGTAATTTAAAGTAACAATAAGACCCATTACACATTAGCATATAACATTTTTAAATGAAAAATAATCCTGTTTTCTAAAATAATTTAGTGAGATTTTTAAAAAAACATTTGTGAATCTCTTCATTGTCTAGTTTAATATAACTAAGTTTTCAAACCTACTGATGCATTTCTTAAAGGAATTCTTAA
Source organism: Ictidomys tridecemlineatus (assembly GCF_052094955.1). NCBI lineage: Eukaryota > Metazoa > Chordata > Mammalia > Rodentia > Sciuridae > Ictidomys > Ictidomys tridecemlineatus. Next base: position 143,278,422 of record NC_135479.1, read on the forward strand.
GAGAAAGGAATAAAAATAGTAGGTTATGAAAGTAGTTTGATCAGGAAACCTGACACTGAAATGGAGTCAGGATCTTCTTGATTCCTTATATTTAAGAACCAATGATGTAGATTTACTGAAACTTCTATAAAATAAAGGTACATGTTACTGGAAGGATGAATCCAGAACTACCAGAAGGTAAATGAGAGAACTAAAATCATATGATGTCCTGAAAGTTGGAAGAATGGCATTTTCAAGTAGGGTGGTCAGTACCATTCCAGGTAAGATAACTTGATTAAATCACTTTATCCATCTATACTTACTTAAACTATTAGATGCTGATAGAGCAATCAGAGTATAAATTTATAGTAACATTATATATATAATAAGTAAGTAGACCATAATTTGAATTGTAGATCTTTCAAATTTTTCAGATCAAAGGACTGTTGGTCAGCTTTCTCTCCTGACAAATGTCACTCCTTTGAAAAGTTTTCATGTAATTATGGGTCAGGCAGAGTTAAAGATGGCTTATATTTCACTGTGTCTTATCTGTCAGTGTACTGCTTTACCTCCTTGCTATTTTCTGCAGTTTTATAAGCTTGGAATTTGAAATCTTCCTGTTGGCTGGTTACATCTAACTGTTCTTGTCAAAACCACCCTGGAAATACACATACACAGAAACGCGCGCGCTCATGCTCCGTCTCTCACATTCTCTCTCTGAAGTTTTTCCTTTTCTGTATTCCATAGATACCCCCAAATATTGCTAACATTTGTTGTTTAGCTATTATGTATGTTTGTAATATAGTCAGTTGTGTTATATCTTTTTACATTTAAATATTTATACTTGTGGTCACCTTGATTCAACTTAAGTGTTTCCTAGGCAATATTTTGAAATAGATTTCTTCTGGTGATATTTAAACACGTTCTTTTTATATGGCTGTGTACTACTTTTACTCTCAGGATAACTGTTTTCCTAAATTTGGGAACAGTTATTTTGTCTCTATATGCCAAGTACAGATTATTCTTTCAAAATGTTTGCCAAAAAAAGAATAATAGGTAGAAATATTTGAATCCACAAAAATCTGTGTGTGTATGTATGTATGTATGTATATATGTATTTGTAGTACTGGGGACTGAACCAGGGCCTTGCACATGCTTGGCAGGTGCTCTGCTACCAAGCTAAATCCCAAGCCCTTTTTAAAATTTTGAGATAGGATCTGACTAAGTTGCGGAGGCTGGACTCTAACTTACAGTTCTCCTGCCTCAGCCTCCTGAGTAGCTAGGATTACAGGTGTGTACCACAATGCCCAGCTCAGAAATTTATAGGAGAAACTGCAGTATGCTTTTGGGAAGAGAAGAAATCGCTGATGGGGAGTCAGGGGCACTAGAGAGGCAATGAAGCTACAGACCCTTGATGATGGGTGGGAATGGAAGCATCAATACACAGTATAGAGGAAAGCAGAATACCTTTCTTTTTCTCCGTGAGTGGGAAGATAAGAAAGACTACCAGAAATTGAAATTGAAACTTGATAGGACCATATAGCTCCAGAAATGGAGAGGAGAGATGGTGTAAGGATAGATACTTCTACCAGGTGACTTATGTCCCTTGCAAAAATCGATTGATCACAGAATCTTGAATAATCTGAGCTGGGGAGTTTGCAGTTGATACTGTTGGCAACGAGGCAATATTGCAGAATCATTACTAGAGAAATGACAAGTAAGCAACATTAATTTATTTGTGGAAGAATACATTGAGAAAATGATAATGCCCAAGTCAGCAGATTGGTACTATTAATTGGAGTGAAATGGATGTCGCTGGATACGTAAATAAGGATGTTGGGAATGAAAAGAAGGAAGAGTCTTGGAGGAGAAAGTTGGGGAGAGTAGCAAGCAGTTTTGGAAGAAAAAATAAAAAGGGAATACATAATAATTAAGACTCTTTTTTTATCCATAGGTCTGTTGCAGTTATTTCAACTATCTTTGATTTTCCATTCCTTCCTTGGAATTCCTACCTTTATTCCGAGTACTATTCATTTAGTTAGAGCAGGACATTGCTATCTTGAATTATTCATTGTTAAGACCTTTGAAAAGGAAACTACTGTATAGCATGATCTCTTCGTTCTAAAATTATACTTTGCACATATATGGATCTCAGTAAATGTTTTTGTTTTTTGTTATTTTAGTCTGACTGAATTTGGCGCAGAGCAGGCCCTTAATAGCTGTTGAGTGAATAAATTAGTGAAAGATATTATGAGAAATGCCAGTGAAAAATACATGTATGTGAGATAGTTAAATATAAAAGAAAGACTTTTTATTTTGGGGCCTAAAATGAAATAAGTCTTGGAAAAGAAAGACATTCTGGATTCTGGACTTGAATTAGATTTGGAGCTTGAGAATCAAGAAAAGATTTTTTTTCAATATAGGAAGACTTCTTTATGTTCAAAGTTGGGACCTAAATTTTAGATATGAAAGAGGGAGATACATTTTAGAAGTCTCAAGGAATCATGACACTATAGGACTACTGTGTTGGAGACAACTTGGATCAGGGAATGAGCAGAGACTAGAGTTCTAGGAGGTGAATTTTCTGGGTTTAATTAAGTCTAAATGAAAAAGGACTTTTTTTTTTTGGAAGTGGTGGTGCTATTTCTGGACAGTGTGAGAGTGCATTGAAATTCAGATCTAATAGTCATGAATGTGCTGATGAGATTGAGTGAAATAGTTAAACTCAAATGTCAGAATAAAGGAGGGGTTTTTGTTTGTTTGTTTGTTTTTAATTGACTTTTTCTAGACTTGATTTTCTTCGTGTTTAGTGGATTTTAAAAATGCAGCAAACAAAAGTGATGTAAGCCAATCCTCAAATACCGAAGGCCAAATGTTCTCTCTGATATTTTGGATGCTAACACATAATAAGGGGGGAGCAGCGTCTCAATCCCAGTGGCTTGGGAGGCTGAGGCAGAAGGATCTGAGTTCAAAACCAGCCTCAGCAAAAGCAAAGTGCTAAGCAGCACAATGAGACCCTGTCTGTAAATAAAATGCAAAATGGCGCTGGGATGTGGCTCAGTGGTTGAGAGCCCCTGAATTCAATCCTTTATCCCTTTTCCCCCACCCCCAAAAAGTTCATTGGATTAAGACAAAGGGGAATGAATGGATGGGCAGGGAGGATGGGAATAGGAAAGACAGTAGAATGAATCCACATAACTTTTTAATGTTTATATATGAATATATGGTCAGTGTAACTCCACATAATGTACAACCACCAGAATGGGTTTTTCATTAGAATAAATTATACTCCATGCATGTATAATATGTCCAAATACACATGTGAATCTAAAAAGAACAAAAATTATAAAGAATATGGTAGTATGTAACATACATTACTGATGTTTTAAGGAATTCAAAACTGAAGTAAAAAGGGAAAAAAGCTGAAATACTCATTTTGGGGAACTATTACCAACATTTCCATTAAAATTAAGGGCAAGGCAATTGTTTAATAGTTCATATTTATTTACATGGATTTGAAAGTTGTGGCCAAAATAATCAGAGATGAAACTAAATAAGTATAGATATTAGAAAGTAGGTTTAAATAATTTTTTTTCCAAATGACAAAGTTTTCTAAGTTGAAAACTGAGGTAAAACTTTGTATCTCACAATTGGATTGCTATAATATGAATATTTACAAAAATAAATACTTTCTCTAGGTGTTGCTGCTATCCAGTCCCCCCCTCTAAAAAAAAAATCAATTTTTGGTAACAGTTTTTTTTTTTAAATGCAGCAAACCAATGTTTTCTAACATTACTTGCCTACTGACACCTACTTTTTATTAATTACACTTTTTTTTTTTGGTGAAAAGTAACATGGAGAACACATTTTTCTTTTAAAGAGAGTTCTTAAGGAAAGGGTAGATAAGAATGAATTACTAAAAAGAGTTCCTCTGTTTCTTCTTACTGCATGTTACATTTCATGGTTTCTTTGCAATTTATAAGCCTACAGAAATGTTTGGATTACTTTTTTTTGGAGGCCCTACAAAATAGGCACTTCTTCTTTCTTTTCTTTCTGTCTTTCTTTTTTTTTTTTTTGGGTGTGGTGCTGGGGATTAGAACCCAGGGCCTTGTGTATGCAAGACAAGCATCCATAAGCTATATCCCCAGCTTATGGATGCCCTGCAAAATAGGACAGAGCAATTCCACGGCTGCTTAAAGTCTCTTATCTCTCTTTGTCTCATACTTAGCCCAAGAGTGTAGTTGTATTTTATTAAACATCACTTCAGAGGTGGTATGATGTCCTACCCAAAGCCTTGTTGGTGGTGATATGACCTTCTGTTTTATGTTCTAATTGATTAGTAATGTAAGAAGTCCTAAGAGCAGTCATATTACTGTTCTATAGCTTGATAAAATTATCAATTAGGTAAATAGTAATTTACATCATAGTTTTCTTATGCCAAGCTTCTTGATTTGTGATTCTTATATTGTCCACATTTCAGGAATTTATGGCAGTTTCTACTTCCTTATTTTGTCTATCTGAAATCCATGGCTTATCTTTAAACATTTAATTCATGAGCCTTTTCTACATAGCTGTCTGTCTTCCAGCTTACACTATTTATCTATAAGATGCTGATAATCTTTTGCACATTTTTAGTGTTCTTTAAAAATGTGGTCATTAGCACATTCTGCTTCTCAGATGATTTTTGAGGATTTTTGCTATATTTCATAGACTTAAAAATTTCTTTTAAAGTCCTTGGGTTTTCACTTCAAGGATAGATTGAAAAAGTAGCAGTGAAGAGGGGTATAAAGGAGCACTGTTAGTTCTAATGAGAATTGACCGTACCATTAGTGACCTTAGACCTTTGGTTTCTTTTAGGACAAGCAGCACTGTGAGAACTGAGATCTAAAAATGGATTAATGTCTCTACTTATATATAGTAAGCATCAGATCTTGGGCAGAGTAGTGGCCTTAATCCATACACAATCTCATGATCACCTATTTGGTGATGGTTTATTGTAAAACTTAGGAAAATACTGACTACTATCTTGGCAAAGACATTGAACATAAAATAATAAAGTTTTCGTTGTTAGTCTATCTTTTCTTTTAATGTATCATATTTTATAAGTTTGTGTTGTATTCTTGATATTTTATAAAAGCAACCCCATCAAGATGTCTAAATGTCCCTTATGTCCCCCCCAGTATTGTATTGATTTTTGGAACTTAACCTCTTTTGGTGCTTGTAATCTCACATCAGTTCTTAAATGTGGCAATGAAATTGATGTTTTGATGTCCTGACTTCTACTGTATTCCACTTTGATTATCTTTTTTCAGGACATCTTTAATCCTTATTCCAGGTAGATTTTTAAAAAAACCATATGTGTGTGAGTGTGTGTGTGTGTGTGTGTGTGTACACACTCACACACACACACACACACATATCTTAGTTTCACCTTCAGCTTAAGTACTCTTGATTTTTATTTCTCAACTGCCTATTAATAAATTCTATGAACACTGTTTAGTTGGCACACATCACATAGTCGCTGTGGGAGCACCTACATGTAGGTTCAGCAAAGGATTTAACATACAATGACTTTTTTTTACAATGGACTTTTTATGTATTTCTAAAATCAGCTTTTTTTTTTGAACAGATAAGTGTAAAGCAGGAAATTACTTTTACTGATGTATCTGAACAACTGATGAGAGACAAAAAACAAATCAGAGAGCCAGTAGACTTACAGAAAAAGAAGAAGCGGAAACAGCGGTCTCCTGCAAAAGTAAGAGAATGTATTAAGGTGGTGGTTGCTAATCTTTTAATCTCAAACTATTGGTATAGCTTATAGACAGGAACCTGGTTGGACCTTAAGGCAGATATAAAAATCTTGTGTGATTTAGTAAAGTTGGCATGTTGCAGCAGTTTCAACAAGAGGGAAGAGGGAGGGATGCCTGCCCAGTGATGGTGGACCATGACTTTCAAGTTTTTCTACCTTTTCATCATGTCCCTCTTTTTTCCTGAAAATGAGCTTTTCTTTTCTCACATCTCTTTTATTCTCCTAAAACTAGGGGATGATATGTAGCACCTTGCTTCTCATTTATACTGGTTTTACATACTCATACATACACATATAATGTACACACATGTGTATACATAATAATTTATTAATACGTGTGTGTGTGTCTGGTGTGTACACATATGTCTGGTATTTGGCATTGAACCCATTGGTGCTTTTACTCCTGAGCTACATACCCAGCCCTTTTATTTTTTATTTTGCAACAGGGCCTCACTAAGTTGCATAGGCTGGATTCAGACTTGAGATTCTTCTTCATCAGCCTCCTGAGTAGCTGGAATTACAAGTGTGCACCACCATGCCCAGCATCCCCAGCCCTTTTTATTTTTATTTTTATTATGAGAAGAGGGTCTTACTGAGTTGTGGAGGCTGGCCATGAACTTGAGAGCCTCTTGCTTCAGCTTCATGGGTTATTGGAATTATAAATGTGAGCCACTGTACCCAGGTAGTTTAACTTACTTTATTAAGTAAAGTAAAATTAAATACCGGTTATTCATCAGGAAAAGCTTGTTGAATACCTTTAATAGAATGTAAGCTCCATGAGGGCAGGGATTTCATTTTACTCTATTATACCCCAGGAGCTTATTATAGGAGACACAATGGGTTCTTAGTGAATATTTTGTTGTTGAATGATGAGTAAATTACAAAAATGACCAGTAAATACTATTGGAAGTTACCTCTTCTTTTTTTTAATTAATTAATTTATTTTTGTTAATTTTTATGTGGTGCTAAGGATTGAACCAGAGCTTCACACATGCTAGGCAGGTGCTCTGCCACTGAGCTATAGCCCCAGCCTTGGAAGTTACCCCTTGTTTTTGTTTGTTTGTTTTTCTCTCTTGCACAGTGGTAGTTGGCTATATATAGCCTTTTTGATATTCTTAGGAAATCTTTGAAATTGGTATATTTGTATCTATATGGTCAATTTTTCATCCTTTTTTCTTCCCTCTCTTTATATATGTGATTTGAAGTCATAATCATCACTATTCTTTAAATATTTTGTATACCTTTTAAACTGTAATGTATTGAGGCTGACTTGTACTGGAGTAGCTCACACTGGCTTGCAAGTGCCGATTGCTAAAATTTCAGGAATTTTGTGAGCCAGTTGCTGAAACCATTGGTAGCTTATAATTAGTCATGGTGAGAGTATTTATCCCATGGAAATCAGCGGACACTTGCCAACTCTCTCATTCCCTAGCTGGTTGTTAAACATTTGTCAGTTTGGGCGATATAGAGGTATGACTATTATAGAAATTTTTGAAAAATATAGAGACTAAAATTACTTCATAGTTTCATTTCTTAGAGATAACCACTTCGATTTTCTGCCATATTCCCTTTCTATTTTTTTTTTTCAATTTTTTGGGATATAAATAGATACTGATTTAATTTCCTGATTTTTAACCCTTAAGGTGTGTGTAAGCTGTTTTTACATATAAAGTTATTAATGGCTAAAAAACATTTTTATTAGCTAATGTATTATTTTTGATAGGTCATGTATTTAATGATTATTGTGTTGAACATTGCTGTGTTCTTGGAAAGTTGTATTCTTTTCGTCTCCATTTAAAACTATGCTGTACTAAAAAAATTCATGTATTTATAATTGTATATGATTGAATCAAAAAGTGTGAACTTTGACATGAAGATAATATTACTCATTCCAGAACTGTACCTATTACATTCCTACCCAAGTGGACCTACAGTGTATCCCTCTACACTCTTATCAGCCTTGAGTATCAGACTTTGATTTTTTTATGGCTTACAATGGGTATATCATTGTAGTTTAAATTTGAATTTGTTTAATTGTGGTTATGCTAATTTTTTCCCTCCTTTTTATTGGCATTTTAAGTTTCACGTTTTCTGAAGTCTTCTCTCTCATCTACTTTTTCTTGGGGTCTTAAAGTTTTTCTTAGTGATTCTTATGATTTTGTGTGTGTGTGTGCATGTGTATGTGGTATTAGGGAATGAACCCAGGACCTGGCACATACTAGGCAAGTAAGTGCTCTACTACTGAGTTATATCCCCAGTCCTTTTTATTTTGAAACAGGGTCTTGCTAAGTTGCTAAGACTTGCCTCAAACTTGAAATCCTCCTGCCTCAACCTCCTGAGTTGGTGGGATTATAGGTGTGTGCCATGACTCCTGGCTATGTGATGTATATTTTTTGTTCTTTACATTAATGAGTAAATCAAGTGACTCATGTAGAATAAATTCCAGGGTTTGAGAAAAAAATATTTTCTAAAATGGTGATAGTGATTGATTGTGTTACTTTGGGTTCACTGCTAATCTATGGGGAATCTATTTAAAGATTCTAAACCAACATGATATATATAAGTTCTGTGTTTTCCTGGCTATTTTAGTACCAGCTTTTTCTGGTGCTATTATGGAGCATAATATCTTTCTGAAATTCCCACTAAAATTCAAATTATTATCTTCTAATGTTATTGGGAATCCTTTTATTATGATATGTTCCAGGTGTTTCTAAATATAGATCAGATATTTAGCTGTTCAGCCATTTTGCTTGTCTAATTTCAGATTAACTCATTATTATTTTATAATATTTCTAATGGTATTAAGTATTTACACACTTATGTTGTAGTCAGATGAATGACTTGGCCTATTCTAACAGATATAAGAAAACACTTTTAGGACAATCTTTTTTTGGAAATCCTTAAAAAGGTGAAGTGACCAGAAATAATATATAGCAGATGGGTATATGAATAATAAAAACAATTATTTTTGAGTTATTACGTAGAGAATAGGTGTAGAATTTTAACACTGATCAACAGTCTCCAGATAATTTTTTTTTTTTTTGGTATCTGGAGTCTCAGAACTTTCAGGTATAATAAGTTAATTGTTTTACATCTTTGCGAGAGTGTGATAAAAAGTCACACTTGAGATTTTTCATTAAAGTAACTTATTCTGCCATTTTCTATGAAGAGAAATGAAAGTTTATCTTGGGTTTATAAATCAGTGTGTTGCTTCTTTTAAATTGCTTAGAAACAAGTTCCTCACAGTTTTGGCCAAGTCTAAGTATAATGTATATAAGACAGTGTTTTAGGAGCATTCTTTTTAGGAAATGCTTAGGAGGATGAAATGACTAGAAATAATATGTAACAGGGATGTGAGAATTATAATTTATTGTGCTTAAAAGATTGCTCTCTGCCCAACACCTTTCCAAATCTTGATTTTTGCTTTTATGAATATTTTGAGTAGATGTCACCTTGTGTCAAATTAGAGATATATTCAGGAAATATTTAAAATAATATGATTTTTAGTAATGTCTGAATTTAGATACTTCTAGATGAAATTCCCTTCAAAATAACCTTTGTAAGAAATATTATATTGTTATGCCATCTTTAGCTGCCATGCATTTTAAGCAGTAATTGCTTTTTGAACCTATATTTTATGGCAAATCTAGTTATATTAATACTAGTTAGTACTTGAAAATGGCCCAACACTTGGCAACATATCTGATGAAGAGGAGGGTAAATGAAATAGGGAATATTATGTAGGTCAAAGTATTTACTGGATTTTGGAATTATCTGTTTTATGAAAGTAAATTTCTACATAGTAGAAGCTTGCCCCTTTTATTTACTTATTTTAAATTTATTTTTCTTTGTAGTGCTGCTTGGGATGGAACCTAGGGCTTGCTCATAGTAGACAAGCTCTCTACCACTGAACTAACACCATAGCCCAAATTTCATTTTAACTGCTTTGTTGTAAATTTTATTTTATTTTTTAAATGTACTGCTTTTGAACAAAAGTTAGCTTTTAATGTCTTGGTGCTGATGTTTTGAACACTTTTTAAAATCATATATGTATTATAATGAAGCCCTCAGGACAGTTTTAGGGCTCTTGATCCTCTTGCTCTAGTGTTAAACTTGAATGTTAGACTTTTTAAGTGTTTTTGACTGCTAATACTTGCTACACTGTCTCATTTCTTTAAGGACAATGTTATTTTATTTTTACATTGCTCTGTGTGGCCATTTATCACCACTTTTCCTTTGCCCCTTTGAATCTGTTTTGGTTTTGTTTTGGATAGGACCCCAGATAGCTAAAGTTATTAGAAGTGTATAAAAAGTTTGTGTAGCTATATGTTTGTGGTTCTACCTCCTGGCTCTGCATTAGTCAACTGTAGGACTTTTTCTAGTTACTAATGTCCAGACTCCATCCCTGGAAATTCTTATTCATGTGGTTCATATCTATACTATGAAAAAAGCAAAGGTGATTATGATGTATACTTAAGCTTAAGACCTTCAAGTCTTGAACTTAGAAGTTTTTGGATAAATGAGTATTATCACTTGATGTTGCTATTGACTTGTTAGGTGAGTTAGGAGGGATTATTTTCCACTGCAGATGGGTTTTATCAGGATTGCTGTGTTAACATTGATGAGATCTCAGAATGCTTTTCAGTAAATTATATCATAATCCAGTACTGTTTATGTTCTATAGGTCTTTTCAAATTCCTTAGCAATTCAATGAAAAAGAGCAGTATATTTTTAATTCTCTTTATTTTGAAATGTTGTTCCTTTTTTAATTTATTCAACAAATAATTTGGCTATTATATGAAGGGATCTCTTATTAGGTGTTAGGACAGTGTTAGAATATTTCAGGTAAATTGATTATTAAAGGTTATGCTGAACTCAGGAAGACATATTCTACATAGAAATAGATTTTGAGCTATATAGAGAAACCTTTCCCAGAAACTTATTATATATCATTGGTTTCTTTAAAAATATTCAATTTTTTTTATATTAAAAATTTTTAATTTATTTAAAAGGAGCAGGGAAATGGATGTACCGGGAATTTGTTATACTTACTTATGTTAGTTTGCTTTAGGAAGAAGTGTCTTCTATGAAGATAAACTGATTGTAAGATGGGATAATTCATAATTCCTATTTCAAATTAGTGACTGTATGTTTTATTATGCCTTCTTAAATCAATTGTAATCAGCATCTAAGCCACTAAAGTCTAAAAGATGACTTAACAGAGAATTTGAATTCTCATCTATTATGAGCCATTTTAGTGCAACTGATGGTGGGAAGTAAGAGCTTTTAAAATTCTCTAAATCCAATCAGAAATGGAAGAATAGTGCAACCTTGAAGACATACAACAAAAGAACAAAGTCACCCAAAGCAATAACCATCACATCTTGACTATCTTACTTACAGCTAATCGTGTTGCATATTATTTAGATTATTTCTAATTTCTCTAGTTGCTTGATATTTATAATATAACTTATTTCTGCTAAAGTAATAGTGACAAGGAACAAGAAAAGCATCCAATGATGCTGTAGCTGGCATTTTAAGATTTAAAATATTGAAACTTCAGATTTTCTTACTGTAATAATATTCATGTTGCTGGAAAAAAAGAAAAATTATTTTATGGTACCAGTAGTCGGTAAATCTGCTCATCTCTTAAGGCAAACATATTCCTGTGCTAGAGCACATTCTACTAAAAGATCTTACAAGGATGCAAAAAAGAAAAGAAGCCAAGTCTATATGAAGAAAGAAAATGTTGCTGCATCAGTGTGCTATTTTTGTTCCACTAAGGAATTTTGTTCATTTCATGCCCACCTCTGTGACACTACTCAGTGATGTGAACTGTGAAAGACTGAAAAATACTAGTTTAGCAAAAATGTTTTTAAAAGAATGAAGTGGTAAGCTGTGAAGTATTTTTTGGTGTGGACAGCAGGCAGTCTTGTCAATAGATATGCATAGTGTCCCCACTATGCGCTAAACACCATTTTGGTAACAAGATGTAGTGGTGAATAAAAGAGACAAAATCCTTACATACATTTAAAACATTAGAAATTGGAGGGGCCATTGGTATTTGTTTGAGGCAAGGTGGATTTTACTGTGTCCTTTAAGAGAAGATTTTATTACTCTGGCCTTAAGAAGGGGAAGAAAAAGAAAATTAAATATAAAAGATTCTAGAATTTGATGACACTGTTTTTGAATTTATAATTATGCCAGAAATTTAATTGTGTTTATCTACAAGGCAGCGGTAGCAGTTTCATCCGTTAACTTCTACCTTGTGTTAAACCTGAACTCACAGTGAAGTGCAGTATACCTCCAGTGCCAGAAAACAATGATCTAGAACTTCTTAAATGGTTCATAAAAGGGCTTTGTACAGTCAGGGATTACATCCGTTTCACATTAGGCAACTTGGGCCAGATTTGTTCTTTATAAAGCCTTTCCTTGCAGTTGCTATGCCACAGAAAGCTATTGAACTGCCATGTTTTTTGGCACTTAGAGCTTCTTATTTGTATCAACATGTATTAAGGGGGAAAATAACCCTGATGCTGTCTTCTTTAGTTCTCTTTTATATAAAATACTTAATCTTTTTTAAAAATTTATTTTAGAAATAGTTTTGAATCAGTTTAAAAGGTTTTGTGTCTTCTTTTTGAATGGTATTAACTTGCATATTTTTATGTGACTTGGAGGAGTTGAAAAATGTTTGACCAGCCAGAGATGAAACTTTCCATTCTCACTGACTGTTCAGGAAGCTGTGACACCCACTTCCATTCTCTTGCCAATGTTTCCCTTCTATGACTTCAGTGCATAGACTTTGAAGCATTGTTGACCACATTGGCAGTTTGCCCAGAACCCAAATGCCCTGTGTAATTTGCATAATAATCACCAATGATTTGCATATAGTATAGGCTGAGCTGCCTTCCTGAAAATTTAAAGTAAAAAAATGTTTTAAAGATTTTTTTTAAAAAAATATTTTTAGTTTAGGCGAATAAAATTAATTAATTAATTAATTAGTTTGTTTGTTTGTTTATTTATTTATGATGCTGAGGATAGAACCCAGTGCTATACACATGCTAAGCAAGTGTGCTCCACTGAGCCACAACCCCAGGCCCCTTTTTTAAAGTTTAAAGCCTTTTTTTCTTACACCCTTTGCCTGGATTAGAAAAGAGGTCATAGCTGTGTGTTTGTAGGACCTCATCACTTCACAGTCCTTTGTTAAAGATATTTTCAAGATATCTCTTTCCTGTACTAGACAGTGTTTTAGCTTGCATTCTATGTACTTCTGTCTCTAGTATTTTTTTCCTTGTCACTGACCATGCCCCTACTGATCTGATCTTCTAAGTTTCTTTGCTTCTTCACATCAGATTCTGCCATCTTTTTTCTCTCCTCAGTAATGGAAAAAGGGATCATTTCTTATTTTCATTCCAATACATGCCTAATGAGAGGCAGTTTAATGTTGCATGATGACCAAGTTGTTAATTGGAATTCATAAGACTCAAGGTGTGTTGCTCTCTGGTAACTGTCTAGACAATATTCTCAATCTCAAGAATCCCAAAAAGATGAAGTTGATTTCTTTGTCTCTCATCTTCCTTTTCCATTACCTACCTCTAACCAACGAATGTTTTTAGGAATATGTTTAACAATTGTAGTAGTTCTAGATTAACCTTAGAGATCTCAGACTGAAACTCCAAATTTTACTCTAGGATGACATGAAAATTTAATTTTCTCTCTTTTTAAAAAGTATATAATAAACAAATACTTTCTTGTTAAAAAATGTTTTAAGTATACATGTAAGCTATCCCTCCCGTCTTATCTCTTATCTACCCAGGTCCCTAGCTATCACAAACAATATTATATACATTTTGTGTATATCTTTCTTAAGTAATTTTTATGCATATACAAATGTATATTTCTATATATATTTTTTTGTAAACAGAAATTAGGAAAATTATACACTGGGCTCTAAACACACACACACACACACTCTCTCTCTCTCTCTCTCTATATATATATATATATATACACATATATATATATACACATATATATGTATCTATATATATAAATTTTTTTAACTTAAATTCTAGTGTGCTTTCCCTATGAGTTTATAGGGAGTTTTCTCATTTTACAATCATATAATGCTAATTTTATTCATTTCCCATGATTTATTTAATATGCCCCATACTGATTTATATTAAGATCATGTTTAAAACATAAGACTTTCCTCTCTGCATGTATAAGAGTTTTAAATCGAAAATATAGCTGTGCTCAGTCTAGGATAGAACACTTAGGGACTCCATCAGGAATACAGGGGAGGTGGCAGAGTGATGAGATCTTAACCAACTTTTAGGATTTTATTAATGACTTTTTACCCATTCTGAGTCAAATTGTACTTTCATACAATTAAAATAGCATCATTTTAATAGTCTTTTCAAGATTATTTATGGAAAAATACTTATAACCACTGATGACCTTTGTTTATATTATCCTTTTAAAAAATAATATTTAATTACATTTTAAAAACTTCTTTGTTTTTGCCTTTTTTTTTTTAAACTAGATCCTTACAATAAATGAGGATGGATCACTTGGTTTGAAAACCCCTAAATCTCACGTTTGTGAGCACTGCAATGCTGCCTTTAGAACGAACTATCACTTACAGAGGCATGTCTTCATTCATACAGGTATTTCTTGAATTAAAATGGGCTTATGGCCATTAAAATTATTATCTTTGTTATTTTCATTTTTGTGTGTCATCCATTCCTAAGACCGTAGCTAATCTGGCATTACCAATCAGATTTCATAGGCCAGAATATCACAAGGAAACCAGGAGAGATTTTAAATGAAAAATCAATTAGCATGGATGTATAAAATTAGTTAAATAGTCTTAATTGGACACTTATTTGGCTTAAAGTGCTCCTTTCAGCTGGAGAAGTGCTAAAAGAATGTATATTGTCAACATTTTTTTTGTACAGTGTACTCCATACAGAGTTTGATATATGGATTTGAGAATCAAATATAAAAAGTAGTAGCTAAGATCATGAAACTATTGAGAAAAGAAATAAAGACTGATCACAGCTCTTTGGGGAAACAAGCTAGACAAGTAAGATGGATAGGGGTATGTAAGAGGAATATAGAGTAATAAAGGAAGTGATAAACTAGGAAAATACAGTGTTATCCCTGAAGCCAAAAGAAGAGAATACCAGGGAGGATCAACAGTGTCACATCTTCAGGATAGAGAGGATTGAAGAACTGAAAAAAATAAAAAGTCTCTGGGATAAATAGGAAGGAGATCATGTATAGTTTTTCAGAGAGCAGAATAGAAGGGTCAAGCCACAAAATGAGTGGTGAAGGTTTTGAGGCTTGGGTAGACTGCTCCTTTTTTGAGAAGGTGTTGTGGTGAAAGGGAAGGAGAGAAAATATGAATGTAGGAGCAGTCCAGGGTTGGAGCAAGGTTTCTCAGCGTGAAGCAGACTAAACGGTACTCTCCTTTAAAAGGAGGGGCTTCAGCAGAGAGAGAAAGTTTGAAGAGACATTAATTTGTTTAAAAGGAATGTTTAGAAAGTTTTGAAGGTTCTTAAGAAAGGAGTTGATAGGGCAAAAGAGGGATGGTTAGCCACAGAGAACAGGATGGGTACATCTTGGAAAGAAGAGATATTTAAGGTTACAAGGTGACGGGTAGAGTTCTTTCTCAACTTATGCTTTTTAAATTCTGCTTTTTTTTCTTTGATATAAATCAAATTTAATCTCATTTTTCTGTGATTATGAGAATGTGAAATCCTGGGGGGGCATTTTGAGAGGAAATAAAGCTAATAAGTTAATCAAAAGTATTAAAAAATTGTATGGATATTTTGGAATTTTCCAAAATTTTGGGCTTCTAAGATATATATTTCCTCAGAAATAGTAACTAAACAACTGTTCTTTTGTCCATTAACTAATCTGTGGATGTGAAATTATTTTAAGGCGAAAAACCATTTCAATGTAGTCAATGTGACATGCGTTTCATACAGAAGTACCTGCTACAGAGACATGAGAAGATTCATACTGGTGAGTGTTGTCACCCTTACTAGGGTCATTGAAATTACTATTTCAAATGTAGGGGTGTTTTTTTTTTTTTTTTAAATAAGTAGCAACAACTTGTTGCCAGTTTCATTGGTTTTATTTCTTAAGACCAAAAGTCACAGCTTATCTTTTTTCTTCCTTAAATAAATCAGTGTTAACTATTAAGTCTTGGCTTTTATGTTCAAGTCCAGTTTGAAATAGATCCTCTTAGGAAATTAAAATATATTTTGTAAGTTACAAAAGTAGGAAACTTTTCTGAAATAACAGTTTCCTTAGGTGTTTAACAAATTTCAGAGGGGGTAAAGTTATCATTTGCATTAATTAGTCTCTGGACTGATTAGCCTGAGCAGTACTATTCTCACCCCTGTCCCCTTCTTTATTTCATTTATATAATTTACCACATGAAGAGAGAGATAATCTTAGAAAGTTGTGAACTTCCAATTTCTCAGTTAAGTTATTAAGGATACAGAAACAAATATTTGGATAGATTAAAGGAATCTATACCTTAAAATTTAAGTCTCATTTTAGAGCAAATATTTATTTGTATTGTTTTAAACAAATGTAAAACCAGGTTTTATAAATAACTTTGATTTAGTAGATCTTGGATGCCTCTAACATGGTAAAAGGTATTGTATTAGAAATGATTTATAGTGTTTTGCTTTTTTGCAACAGAATAAAAAAAATCTCTGGGATAAATAGCAAGGAGATCATGTGTAGAGTTAGTAAATTTGTACAACTTTTTTACATTTCAATAGAATTGAAAATGATGGTGATAATATGAATATTGAAAGTATTAAGTACTCAAGCAAGTATCTGCCTAGTTGTTATTTAGATGTATTCTCATAGTATATGTAGTACCCGTGAAAAGGAATCCTTGGACTGTTTATCATATAGATATCTTTTATGTCTAATAACTTTCCTTCAGCTTTATTTGCTCTTTAAAAGGAATCACGATTGTGGCTAGTCTGCTAAAATAAAACTTCAACTACATAGCCCATCTGTATGTTTTGATGTTCTACTTTTTGTTTTGTGTTTGTGATTCTAGTGATCTAACCCAGCTAAACCTAGTTCGTGCTAGGCAAGCATCCTATCACTGAGCTATGTCCCCAGCTCTGATGGTCTTCTTTTTAAAGATCATTTTTGCACATCACTTGTTTTAGTTTCCTAAGTAAGCACTAATTCCTCATTTTTTGTGAAAAGGGAGTATACTAGGTACTATGGAAGAAAGAATGATTTTGTAGATTTTGTATGACATTATAGCTAAATTTCAGTTTCTATGGAGTAATAAAACCTGATCAGAAAAAATAAAAGTGGTTAAATATTTTCATGTTTTTAATACCTATTAAGTTTTTTTTTTAAGAGAGAGTGAGAGGAGGGAGAGAGAGAGAGAGAGAGAGAGAGAGAGGGAGAGAGAGAATTTTTAATATTTTTTTTTTTTAGTTCTCGGCGGACACAACATCTTTGTTGGTGTGTGGTGCTGAGGATCGAACCCGGGCCGCACGCATGCCAGGCGAGCGCGCTACCGCTTGAGCCACATCCCCAGCCCCCCTATTAAGTTTTGATGATTTATTCAACAAGAATTTACTGATCCTCCAGCATTTTTAGGCACTAGGAATAGGGAGAATATTAGACCATTTGGAGATGCAGACATAAACATACAGTGTAGTTAGGCATTGTAGAGTTTTATGCAAAGTGTTATGCTCTTGTTTGAAAGTTACTTAGGAGAGGCATCACAAAAAATCATCAGGCTAAGTTCAAAATATGTGTGTGATTGGGTAGGAGTGTATCTGAAATTTTTTTTGAAATTGTACACATATTATGTTAAGATATTTTTTATTTCAGTGATTTTTTTTTTTCTTAAAGTGTTGATTATGATTCTCTTAACCCATCATTGGAAAAACTGCTAAGACATGGGATCATCTTGGATATATTATAGTTAACATTTATTGAGAATTTACTAAATATCAGATACTATACTAAATGTTTTATTAAATATTTCATTTAGTTCTCACATTAGTTTTGAAAGGCAGGAGCTATTACTATCCTCATTTTATAGCTGAGGGAAGCACACCGAAGTTGAGAGACTTCCCTAAATTTAACTAATCTAGTAAATGATGAAGCTCAGATTTCAGCTCAAGTCTCCATGATTCTAGAGTACAGAGTGCAACCACTGACTGTGCAGAATGGGACTAGAAACAAAAATACAGTTTTTGGGCTTTTGTGGTTTAGAAACATCTAAAAGGGGTGGAAGCAAAGGTTGGAGTTTTCATGTTATAGAGAAGAGTTTAGAAGAAGATAAGGCTAGAGGGATCAGGACAACATAGTCTTCAGGATTCTTTAACAAAGGAAAGTTTCTTTTGAAGGGAGACTTAGTTCTGTACTGTTGTCCTTTCCTGTCCCATCTCCCTCCTCTACTTGCCACACCCCTAAGTGGAACTGAGAAATGAAATAGATTTTCCTTATTTACTTCATATTCTTGATTTTTTTTTTTTGGGTGTGTGTTGGGGTGGGTCTTATAGTCAAATTATCTGTTAGCTAAACTTGGGGATAATATATGTGGACCCATAGATACGTTCTCTTCACTTATTATTTGGTCCTTTCTTTCGTGGCTTTTATTTTAGGAGGAGGATAGTGCCATTAAGTTCGTTCATGTCAGGACTTTCTTTCTCTGTAGGCTTTCAGGTGAGAATGTGTTTAAAGTAGTTCTGGCAGTAAAAAAAAAAAAAATCTGATATTTCTACCATTATTAAATTGTCAAGCAGATAATAAGTTACTCATCAACTAATCCTCAGAGGTTGTGGAGAGAGAAGGACCACTGGTTCTGAAAGTCCCTATTTTCTTTGCAACCTTCCACATCCCCTTAGGTTTCATTATACCATCTCCTCCTAGTCCTTCACCCTTAAAACCAGTCCCTGCTCCATTTACAACCTGTGTAAAAATCATTACCTCTCTGGCTGATCTGACCAACAGTAAGGATATCTTCTGTGGCTTTTAAAATTGAGAACTTAGTTTGATTTGATCTTTAAATAGACATATTATTAACTGGTCCCAGACAGACTATCCTAATTCTATTCCTAAATTTGGGCTTGTCTGTTAAATAGTATTTTAGGGGTAGTACTTTCTCCTCTAGGGGCTGATCCCTGAAATTCTGATTGGAAAACTATCACAATTCAAATGTTCTCTAGACCGTTATTTTTAGCAATTATGGGAAATGTGTATCTCTTTGTGAATATTATAAATCCTTTACTTATGGTACATTTGGGGAATGAAGAGAAGATAGGGGCTAAGATTGAAGATGATAATTCTGATGATTTTGTTCAGAACCAGAATCATTGGTCAGTTATATATCAAGGTTAAACCTTTATTGACAGATTTGCTTTGTGATCAGGTGCTTTGGTGAATGATGCCTTTTCCCTTGTGTTTTCAAAATGCGTATGTAGAACAACATATAATAAGTTGTGTTCTTTTCTTCTCATCTTGTGACTATTCTACTCCACGAAAACACTAGTCTTAACACCATGGTGGGGGAGAGTTCAAGGAGTAAAAAATCTTTAGTTTTAAATTTTGCTTTATTTTTCTAAGTTTCTCTAAATAGTAAGCCACAGAATACCTAATCTGCTATTCTGACTGTTGTAGCAAATTATGGTTGCATTTTATGGTTGTGACAGTTTTCATAATTTGTTTATTTCATTTAATAAAAATGTTTTGAAACCCTTTCTACTTACAGGTAAATTTTTGTAAATAATTTTTCTCCCCAAAAATAAAAGAGAGTTTTAAAATAAACCAAATTATTCAGAATTGTGCTTGATTACTAGGTTTCTTTTCCCACAAAATTCTTTAAGGCTTTATTTCTTAGATTATACAGTTCTCTCTTACCATGACAATAAGAAATGCTGGAAAACCTGTCTTCTAAGTTAGTATTCTTCACCTTGAAAACACATGATGGGCCTCTTCTCCTGACTGTGTTTTTACAACTAGGTATAATAGCATTTTAAAAAATTTATTTCACTAATTGAGTTAGTGGAGTGTTGTTGGAGAATGTGTTGACTACCTTAGCTCAGCAGTTCATATTTCTTTCAGTGTGGTTCAGTTACTGATGAAAAATAGTTTCCCTCTTATTGTTTTCTGAATCCCTAATTTATACCATTTTAGCATCATAGGGAAGCCTTGCTGAAAGAAAATGTTACAGATCTGGAAAGTTTAACTCTTTATTTGTGAGGTTGAAGGAGTGTTTGTTTGCACTACACCCTTAGAATTGTGATTGCTAAAGCCAGGCAGCACTGGTGTGAGTAGAGCTTCCAAAGAAGATGAAGCAGGGAAGAAACAATTGCTGTGGATACTCTATTTAACAAAGCTTTCAGAAACCAGATTTTTTTCCCCTTTGCTCTGCCAAACTGTTAATAATTCTTACAAAAAGATTCAGTTACACACAAACATAAAAGCTTCACAAACCACACACACACACACACACACACCCCTTAACACTATACAATGAAACATCTCAGTTGAAGACATCAAAAATCATAGTGATACCACACTTTTTAAAGTTTTTTGTTTGGGAGGAGGGGAAGTTATCTATAAGATTAACTTCATTTTAATATTATGTTTTAGAACCAAATTATGGAGAATCAGAGGCTTTATGGTGAAAGTTGGCTTGTTTTCAATTCAGTATATATTTGTGTGAGTATTCCTTGTTCTCATAGCCATATAATATATAATATTCTTTGTTAGTTCATCATGGCTATAGTAGAAATAAAAATTTTGTTTAATAATATTTTTTGTTAGTTCATATGGCTATAGTAGAAAGAAAAATTTTATTTACTGTTTGTTTTGATAAGTTTCTAGTTTAATAAATTGGAACAGTTTCAGTGGTCTCATTCTTTCTTATGTGTAATTGCAGAATGAATGAACATGTGAATCATTTGACTTACATTAACAAAGGATGTGTCAAATTTTCCAAAAAAAAAAAAAATTGGTACAGACAGTCTGTACTTCAGGAGTTCAGATGAAATGGTCTAGAGAAGATTCAGATGCATAGCTTCAGGGAAGGTAGACTGTAAGCGGCCCTAATAATGAGTTAGATTTAGAGATCATATAGTCTGTGTGGTACACGGGAGTCAGGACCATCTCATTCATGTAATCTTAGGAACTATAGGAAGCCAGGACCAGGAGAACAATCTGTGGTGTACTATAGTTGGGAATGATAATTAATTCAAGAATACACAGAGAGTGCCAGGTTAAAAATCAGCAGATGAACAGATACCAGACAGTTGCAGACACTGGACAACAAAGCCAGCCCTGGGTCATATATACTGGCTTAAAAGAATCAGAAGCAGACATAAAAGTTAGAAATTAACTGGGTGCTATAATTCCAGGCAAGGACCCAAGCAAATTAGTGAGACCCTGTCTCAAAATAAAAAGGGCTGGGGATGTGACACAGTGGTTAAGCAACTCTGGGTTCAATCCCCAGTACCAAAAAAAAAAAAAAAAGCTAGGAATTTCTAAGAGTTCATTATTATCCTAATCCCAACAAACATTATTGAATACCTGTTATCTGCCAGTCGGTGAATTAATCACAACATATAACTCAAACACCTGAACACCTTCAAACTTTTAATTTTCTTTGTATCAGTCCTATAAGGAGATGATTCCCATATTCCTGTTTTACAGACAAGGAAACCAAGGTTCTCACAATGATTTAAGTAACTTGCCCAACTACACACAACTGATTAATGACACAATTTAGGTTTTTCAGAGTTCATGCCCTTAACAAATTGCTGTGGGAAAGGAAGTTTTTGAATTGACAACAATCTTTGCTTTTAACAATGAAGGTTTTTATTTTGTTAAGGCAAGAACAAAACCATTGCTAGACCTAGTCTCTGGCCTGTGGATAATTGTATATGCCTGCCTGAAATAAAGTTTGCAGCTATAGGGGTAAGAGCAAATCTTAGTTAGTGTGGAGTAAACAGAGGCAAGATGGACAGCATGTAAATGGTCATTTTTCATGAAGCAGAAAGGGAGGGTGAGTAGAGTGTATGGATGAGGAGATAAGAAAGCTTGAATTTAGCAGTAGATTGACTAGCCTTGATGCCAGCCCAAGGAGTGTCAGATTTATCCTGAAAGCATTATAAATTACAGGGTATTTAACTTCCATGATTAGAAGGCTATTTTGTGAGAAAAGATGGAAATTTGGGGGAATATTTAACTTTTTGTTAATGATAACAAGAATTTTTCTGTAATATAATATTTTTACCTTAAATATAATTTATTTGTATAATTGCAAATATATTGTTCAAATTCATCTTTAAATATTTAAAAATAGTTTTAAATATAATAGAACAATATTGTTAAGCTTCAAGCAGTTTAGCGTTATTTTAGTTCTGGTCAGGTTGAGAAGTAGACTAAACTTGGAAACCATAGAATATTATAGCAAAACAAAGAAAATGATGTTTCCTGGACTTTAGAGCCTTTTCATTTTTGAACAGTATAGAAAACACTAATTTTCGGAAATCCCCCAAGTTTAATGTAACTCATGGAAGTAGTTTCTTATTATTTTTTTTAGTTGTAGATGAACACAATAGCTTTATTTATTTTATGTGGTACTGAGATTCAAACCCAATGTGTCACCCATGCAAGGCAAGCACTCTACCCCTGAGCCATAACCCCAGCCCCAGTAGTTTATTTTTGATGTTTTCTTTTTTCCATTTTTTTTGTCTTAATAGTAGAAAATATAGTTTGTTTAGAACAAAGTAAATTTATCTACTCTTCTACTTAATTAGCTTTTTTCCCTTTAAAAAGGTTTTTCTTTGCCCTCTGAAAATTATTTTACATTGCTGTAGAAGATGAAGCATTTATGCAGTTGAGTGTAGATCTGATGCTTTGCTTTACAAATCTTTTGCCAACATATTCTTTTGGAAAAATACCCAATTACTTCTTTGAACTCACTCTCCTGAACACTTTCTGACTTTTCTAGTGTTTGGAGCTGCCCATTTGGGGGCAATTACTGGATATTATTTCAAAACCCAGTAGAGGGCTGGGCATGTAGGTCAGTGGTAGAGCACTTGCCTAGCATGTGCTAGGCCCTGGGTTCAATCCTTAGTACTACGGGTGCAGGGGAATCTTTTTAGTGGATAGTCAGTATTCATGTAGTGGATCGTCAGTATTCAAATCGTGAGTTAATTGAGTGTTCAGATGTCTGGGTTGACTGACAACAATATTTTTCCATTTGTTGATAAAGGTTTTCATTTGACTTTTTTTTTTTTTAATGCGGACTAGGGATTGAATCACAGGGCTCTACAAATGCTCTACCACTAAGCTATATCCCCATCCCTTTTTATATTTTATTTTGAGACAGGGTTTTACTAAGCTGCTCAGGCTGCCCTTGAACTAACTTATCATCCTATTTTCTCAGTCTCCCAGGATTACTGGTATGTGCCACTATGCCCAAGTTAACTAACTTTTGATGACTGTCTTCAAATTTATATATATTTTATTGGTGCCTTTGACAGAAGAATGGCTAATAAAATACACTGTCAGATATAGAAACAAATCAGCATGAAGAAACCAGAATTTAGAATCTTTTGATAAATCTAAATTTATATCAAAGTAATTCTTATTTTTTGCTCTTCCATAAATCTTTGGGAGTCATTCTGACTTCGTAGTGAATGGTTCATAGAAATGGTGTACTAAGATATACCAACAAGTTATTTATCTAGCCAATTTCATGAGCTGGCTGCTTTCCTTATTGTTCATCAATGCAAGTACTTCCCATTGTTTGTTTCCTGTTGTAGTTGGTCTTTCTGTTGTTATTTTACAGGTTAAACTCTGTCTCCTATTTTTTTCTTTTTTTAGTTTTTGCATTTTAGTTATACATAGTAGTTAGATTCATCTCAATAAATTCACACATCCATGAAATTTGATTTCAGTTCCTATTCCTCCTTTTTCCCTCCCCTGTTCTTTTCCCCCCATTCTCTTTTCTCTACTTATTTTTCTCTCCTTTTGCTCATCTATTTATTTATTTTTATTGGTTCTTTATACTTATACATGGAGCTGAAACTCCCTGTGGTATATTTACACAAGCACGTAGCATGATTTTTTAAAAACTCATTTCACATTTCCTCCCCTTTACCATTCATTCCTCCCCTGCACCTTGATCTCCTCCTCCTACTCTGCCGATCTTCTGTATCTCTTTATGATATCCATTCCTCCTTCTTTCCTTTATTTTGCTCTGGCTTTGACATATGAGAGAAAACATTTGAACCTTGATTTTTCTGAGACTGGCTTATTTCATTTACCATGATATTCTCCATTTCCATCTATTTACTAGCAAATGCCACAATTTTCTTATTTTTTATGGCTGAGTAAAAATCCATTGTATACATATACCACAGTTTCTAAGTCTGTTCATCAATTGACTAGCATCTGAGTTGATTCCGCAATTTGGCTAATATGTATTTTTCTGCTGTGTACATTGAAGTGGTTGTACACTGAGAATACTGATTTTAATTCTTTCGGATAAATACCCAGGGGTGGGATAGCTGGGTCATATGGTGGTTCCATTCCTAGTTTTTTGAGGAATCTCCATTCTGCTTTTCAGAGTGCTTATACTAGTCTTCAGGCCTAATAGGAATATACAAGTGTGCCTTTTTCCCATGACTTCACCAGCATTTATTATTGTTTGTGTTCTTGATAGTTGCCATTCTTACTGGAGTGAAATGAAGGCTTAGTATAGTTTTGATTTGCATTTTCCTGATTGCTAGAGATATGAACATTTTTTTGAACACTTGTTGAGTATTTCTGTTTCTTCTTTTGAGAACTATTTAATTAAATTGCTTTAAAAAATCAATATTGATTGATTTTTTTGATTTCAGTGCATGATGTTATTATATTTTTTTTGAGTTCTTTATATATTTTGGTATTAGTCCCCTGTCAGAGAAGCAGCTGGAAAAGATTTTATACCATTGTATATGCTCTTTCCTTTTGCCCTGTTTCCTTTGCTGTGCAGAAGCTTTTTAATTTGATGGCATAACACTTATTGATTCTTGGTTTGTTTTATTAAGCTTTAGAGATCTTGTTAAGGAAGTCAGTGCCAGAACCTGTGTTGATCCTGTGTTTTTTTTTTTCTAGCAGTTGCAAGGTTTCTGGTCTAATTCCTAAGTCTTGGATCCATTTTGATTTGACTTATGTGCATGGTGAGAGATAGAGATCTTGTTTTATTCTTCCACATGTAACTCCCTAGTTTTTCCCAAATCATTTGTTTAAAGTGCTGTCTTTTCCTCCAACAAATATTTTTGGCACATTTGCCAACTATCATATGACTGTAAGCATGTGAGTTTGTTTCTGTGTATTCCATTATCTTTGTGCCTATTTTGATGCTAACACCGTACTATTATTGTTACTACAGCTCTACAGTATAATTTCAGATCAGGTATTGTGATGCCTCCTGCATCTCTCTTCTTGCCCAGTTTGCTTTGGTTATTCTGGGTCTTTTATTCTTTCAAATGAATTTAAGGCTGTTTTTTCTAGTTCTGTGAAGAATGTCACTGGTATTTTGATGGGGATTGCATTGAATCTGTATATTGCTTTTGGTAATATGGCTATTTTGATAATATTAATCCTGCCTCTCCAAGAACATGGGAGGTCTTTGCATATTCTAAGGTCTTCTTCAATTTGTATTTTTCATTGTTGAGATTTTTCACCTCCTTAGATGAATTCCCAAGTATTTTATTTATATTTATTTATTTGAGCTTATTGTGGATGGTATAGTTTTTCTGATTTCTCTCTCAGCAGAATCACTGATGGGCACAGGAAAGTTGTTGATTTGTGGGTGTTGTGTCCTGCTACTTTGCTATATTCATTTATCATCTCTAACAGTCTTCTGGTGGAGTTTTTTTGGGGTCTTCTAGATATAGGATCACATTGTCAACAGTTTAGCTTCTTAATTTCCTTAATTTCCTGCTACTATTTTGAGAACACTATTGAATAAAGTGGTGAGAATGGACATCCTTTTCTTGTTCCTGCTCTGTCTGCAATTAATAGGAATTAATTGCTATATAAAAACTGATAAAATTAACTATAAATCTTATTTACCCCACATATATTTAACCCCTCTGTAAATGCTTTTCAGCACTTGTTGCTTCCTTAACCACATTGATTATCTATTTTTTTTCTGAGTCCTTTAAAAGTATATTTTAAATTATTCCAGAAAATATATCTAATCAACCTACCTAGAAGTGAATAAACAGGTTGTACAGTTATTTTAAATTTAAAAGGACAGTAGCATTTGTCAAAAAATGAATGATTGTAAACAGAAAGAACAAAAAATTTTTTTGCTATCCTTTGAAGCCCACATAATGTACTATGTAGGCCTGTTGTGCTTCAGTAATGAAGGCACTCTGCTCATCTTTAAAAAAAAAAAAATCAATTGGATACATTGTAGCATCTCCCTTTTAGTCCTTTATCATTGGGTGGGAGGGAGGGACATGGAGTCTGATCAGCTGTAACTCTACTATGAGAAAGTTTAACTAGCTTTGTCCACGTAGAAAAAATTTTGCTCTGCATGTTCTTCAGACATTATTTATTTATTTTTAATGAGAATTGAGAGAAATGGACAGTGGACTTATGGGAACCTGTAATAAAAAGGTGTTATTTTTAAAAATATTAAGATTCAGTGTCAACTACAGAAACCATGGACATAAATTCTAGGATCTGACTTGGAGAAATTTGAGAGGCTGTTGTTAGGAGATGGGATGCTAAGCAATGATAGAGGAGAGAACGATGTGACAATCACAGGCTGGCTACCAAAAACAGTTCTTGGTGCTCCACTTTAATCATGTAGACTTCTGCTAGATTATATTGAGTAGAAGAATTTGCCCAGTGACTGACTAATGTTGTCTAAGCCTTTTCTGATGTTGAAAAAAAAGAGAAAAAATAAACAATAATAATAGAGTATGTTAGTGTAATAAACGCATTTTTGATCATTTCTCCCCCTTGTATGTGATATTTTATCCTCCAAATCTGTTAAATTTGCATTGTTTTAATTTTAATTGAGTTATTCCATATATAAAATTGTTGTATATAAAATTAAGGTTTACTTTAAATCATACTCTGCTAAATTGATTTATTTGCTCAGCAGTGTATGGGTTTTAATTAATTAGCTACAACCCCCTCCCCCTCAGGAAAGTAACTTTTTAAATGAACCTCAGACTTTCCCCTACCTCATTGAAATTATTGCTTTTATAATGAGATTCCTTAGGAATGCCACTGTCAGTCATACTCTAGCAAAGTATATGTTAAGTTGATTGAGCCTGAACCTATGAACAAGGCTTTAAGACTAAAAATTGAATGAAGTGCCTGTGAAAGACATTTCTAAGGAAGAATAAATACAGATGAAATTTACAGCAATTTAAAAAGAAGGTCCTGAAGGAGAGAAACTAGTGCAGGACAGTGATTTTCGAACTTGGTTTTTTTTTTTTTTTTAAACTCTGGTTTTCAAATGCAATGCATCCTGACAGTAATATTAAATCAATTTTAAAAAACGTTTTGATCCCTGGCTCTGCAAAAAAAACCAAAACAACAACCTAAAACAAAAAAATCTCAAGGTAAATGATTTCAGTTAGCTCTTGATATGGTGGAAGATGATACCAATTATTATAAACTGTTTCTCCTCACAGAACACTTCTGACACCAGATACTTACAATGGAACTAGGGCTGGAGCTCAGTGGTGGAGTGTGTACTTTGCATGCATGAGGCTCTGGGTTCCATCCCTGGCACTGCAAAAGAAAAAAAAAAAAATCCCCTCCCCATACCAGTTTTCTCACTCTTTGGATGCCAGTTGGGTGCCCTGTGTTTTAATCCAACTCTGACACTACCTGGATTAGTATCCTGTACATAGGTTAAAGTCCACAAGGCTGCCCCTACTTAAAACTGCAGTCACAAGTTCAGCCTCCCATAATTCTGACCATCTATAAATTGAGGGTTCCCGTCATCCCTTTCTTGGGTTTGATAGTTCATAGAACTCAGTGCTTTACTTACGTTTACTATTTTATTATAAAAGGACACTATGAGCTAGGCATGGTGGCACATGCCTGTAATTCCAGCAGGTTGGGAGGCTGAGGCAGAAGGATTGATTGTAAGTTCAAAGCCAGGCTCAGCAACTTAGCAAGGCCTGAGTAACTCGGTGAGACCCTGTTTCTAAATAGAAAATGAAAAGGGTGAAGGAAGTTGCTCACTGGTTGTGCACTCCTGGATTCAATACCTGGTACAAAAAAGAAAAAAAAAAAGGATACAGATGTTAGGCATGTAGGGTGAGGTCTGAAAGTATCCTGAGCAGGACCTTCTATCTTGTTGAATTAGGGTGTAACACCCTCCTGGCTAATGGATGTGTTCATCAGCCTAGAAACTCTCTGAACCTTGGATCAGTTAAGGTCATTTAGGAGGTTTAATGTTGTAGTTATGATAGATTATTAACTCAGTCTGCAGCCCTTCCCTCAAGTGTCCGGGGGTAGGGCGGAAAGTTGTCACTTTAATCAAAGTCTGTTCTGAGGACCCCCTTGCCAGGATTGTAGCAGGAGTCACCTCATTAGAACAAAAGAGAACTGTAGCCCAGGAATTTTTGCTGGCTGTATTTGTCAGGAACAAAAGACACTCTTAACTACTCCTGTCACTCAGGAAATTGCAATCATTTTAGGAGCTCTGTGTCAGGAATCAGGGTCAAAGACCAGATATTAGAACAAAAGATGCTGTCTCATCCCTATCACTCAGGAAATTATAAGGATTTTAGGAGCTCTTTGTCAGGGCCAGTGGACAAAGATCAAATACATATTTCTTATTGTGCTGTACCAATAGCACTTTTGTTGTTTATTTAAGAGGTCAATGTTGTTTAAAGTGACTGAAGAATTAACCTCTGTGGAACAACTAATAGGCAAGAATAGTTTCAAAATGGAATTACACACTTTAAATAGATGAATTGTAAGGTATGTGAATTAAAAATTAATAAAGCTTTTTTTTTTTTTTTTAAGAACTTGAGTAAACAGGGGCTGGAGTAGTGGCTCAGTGGTAGAGCACTTGCCTGGCATGTGTGAGGCACTGGGTTCAATTCTCAGCTCCGCATATAAATAAATAAAATAAAGGTCCATTGACACCTAAAAAATATTAAGAAAGAAAAAGAACTTGAGAAAATATTATTTTGATGATATGTCCTGAAGTAGATTTTGTTATAACTAAAATTGAAAGTTGGAAAAATAAATTTGTGAAAAAGAAAAAAAAGTTTAGTTGGATTAATTTACAAAGCTTGAGCAAATATAACCCAGGTGGTGGCTTACCCCTATGGTTCCATAGGCTTGAGGCTGAGGGAGGAGGATCGCAAGTTTGAGGCCAGCCCCAACAACTTACTAGGGAGACCCTGTCTCTAAATGAATGAATGAATGAATGAATGAATGAAGAAAGAAAGAAAGAAAGGTCTGTGGATATAGCTTAGTGGTAAAGCACCTCTGGGTCCAATCTCCAGAACCGTGACACCCCGCCACCACCCTCCCCCCCAAAAAAACTTGTGCAAATGTAAAGCATTAAAACCTGTGGTGGTGGTTCATTGTATTATTCTTGGGTAGTACTTTGAAGAATATACTTGAATGTATTATTTGTCATTGAATCAGCAGTGTTTGCGGTGAACTTTATTTGTTCTAATGAACTTAACCATCGTAGATTCAGGGAAGTTTTGTCAGAAAAAGAAGCAGCTTTTCATATCTGGCCCCTGAAGAGAAAGAGATTATTCTATGATTGCCCTACCATCTCACTACCTCCTGTCATTCCTGCTCATGCCATTCAGTACTTAGATTTCAACAGAATTTTGTCTCGAATAGCACCTATAGCCTGGTGACTCTGCCTCCTTTTCACTGTCCTTCATTTCCCTCAAATCTTCACTGTCCTTATCCACTCCGAATTCTGTCTTCATTTATCATAATTGCTTGCTTGGTTACATTCATAACCTTGCCCTTTCTAAAGAAGACTTTATTAATGCTGTGGGTGATATCAACCTTTTCCCCCAAATTCTTCACACTTTGTTTCCACAAACCTCTTACATATCCTCATTCCTTCTCATATTTAGTAGGTTGCCTACTTCCTGTATAACTGAATTGATTACTCTAGAAGAGAAATTCAATAAGTTCCTAGTACTACATCTATTCACTCATGTGTTGGAAGGTTTTGATATTTTGGGGGAAGGTGGGCTAATAACCTTTCTTTGAATAATGACAAAATTTAGATTGGATATGGGGTAGTGAAGATTTGATGGAAAGGAGTAGAATCACTAGATTGTAGTGCAGACAAAAAATTATTGAAATCTGCATAGTAAATGGCATGAGCAGCAATGATAGGAGGCAGTGCTTGGAAAGATTTATTTTATTTTACAAAAAGCTGAAGATTTTCCCCTGCATTAAATAGGTATGCATGTAGATAGTTACTTACAACTATCTGTTTAAAATGTCTTTTTAATTTTAGTGGAAATGTGTTTTGTTGACTTAGAGTTCTTTTGACATAATTAACACACAATGGACTTCACCTTTTTTTTATTGTATTTAGCTTTTAACAAACATGCATTTGTGAACCACCATCGAAATCAAGATAGTTCTGTCATTCCCCAAAATTCCTTTGTATCTTAAGTTCTTAATCCTGTGACAGATAGTAGTATGTTTTCTGCTTAATTTTGCCTTTTCCAGGATATCATTTCACTGTAATCATATGACTTTTTGTAGCCATTGAGTAACCTCTCCCAGTTAGCATACTGCAGTCAAAGAGTCATCTATGTTGTTGATTTATCAAAAGTTTATTCCTGTTATTACTAGGGGTAGTATTACGTTGCATGTGAATACCACAATTGGTTCCTCCATTCCCTTGTTGAAGTATATTTGGGTTATTTCTAATATTTGGTGTTTTGAATAAAGCATCTACAAACATTTTCTGTAAAAGGTTTCATTTAAAAGGCTGAAAAATGGGAGCTGGGGTTGTGGCTCAAGTAGTAGAGTGCTCGCTTAGCACCTGTGAGGCACTGGGTTCGATCCTCAGCACCACATAAAAATAAAATAAAGATATTGTATTCACCTAAAACTAAAAAGTAAATATTTTTTTTTTTTTAAAAAAGGCTGAGGATGTAACTAAGTAGTAGAGCATCCTTGTGTTCAAGCCCCAAAACTGGTGAGTAGAGGATGAATTCACAAGAGTCACGGTATACTTGCAACAATTAGAATGCAGTTATCTACCAGGCATGGTGGCTTAGGCCTGAAATCCCATCAGGTTGGGAGGATGAAGCAGGAAGATCACAAGTGCAAGGCCCGAAGCATATTTGAGACCCTGTCTCAAAATAAAAAGGGCTGGGGATGTGGCTTAGTGGTTAAGTATCTCTGAGTTCAATCCTTGGTACCCCCTGCACCCCAAAATGCATTTATCATATTATATATGAAATTAACATTGCAGTCTCAGTAACAAAAACCCTCATTCACATTGAATAATCTAAAATAAATCTATAATAAAATTCATAGATACCTGATGCTATTAAAGAGAATAGGTTATAGAAAAGTTTAAAATGAACTATTTTAATAGTATTTTGGTTGTTAATACCAAATAATTTGTTGTAAATCTCAATGACAGTTTGCTTGTCACTTACCAGAGGACTATAAAGGTAGAGAAAGTGAAGGAAGCAGAATAGGAAATTAATAAATAAACAAACAAGGATAAAGTAGTATTTAGAAGAAGGAAAATCTGAGAATTGAGAAGAAAGAATAAACAAGTGCAATATCTCTCCTACTATGCAAGTGTTTATGAAGCCAGGGGTAAGCTGTGGGCATTTTTTTTTAATTTAAAATTTTTAAAAAATATTTTTGAGGGTAGAATGGAAATGAGAAAGGAAAAGAAGCATTTCCTTGAGAAGCCACAGAATCTTAGATTTATTATAAAATAATCCAGTCTTAATTCTGGAAAAGAAAGAAAACCCTCCTCAGAAGATAATCATTTAGAGTCTTTAGTTTATGATATACAGTGTTTCTCATTCAGTCAAAAATTGTAGCACTTGCCAAGTGATGGGAAAGAATATCAGAAAGCTAAGAGAAAATAAGATAATCTGTTCTTTTTTTTAGGTAATTTTTATTTTTATTTATTTTTTATTAGTTGCTCAAGACAGTGCAATGATCTTGACATATCATACATTTGATTCAAATAGGGTATGAATTTTCATTTTTCCACGTGTTCTTTATATAATTATTAGGAAAGGACTTTAAAATTTAAACTGTGACCAATGCATTTAAGAAAACAGAAGAAAAGGTACAGGACGTAGATGAAAAGATACAGAATTTTACTTGAATTGCATTCTTTTAAAAAGGAGCAATGGAAATGCTAGAACTGAAAAATGCAATAACTAATACAAAGAACAACATATAGGCCCAGTTGGAAGAAAGAATAGAGGTTATAAAAGAGAAGACTAGTGAATTGCAAGGCATCAATAGCAAATATCATAGAGACAAAAAAAAACAGAAAAAGAGATATAGGATGCAACCTTTCATAATTCGCATTTCTCACTTCTCTCAAAGTTAGTACATAACTAGTTATATTCTAGATTCTTAAGACAGAAGTTAACTTACATTTCAACCTGATGACATTTAACATCTCTTTAATGGTTAAGAAAGTAAGCTTTTAGGTAACTGGGAATAAGAGTATATTAGTCCTGTCTAATCCTTGGTTTCACTTTCCATGGTGTTGGTTACCTGTTGTTAATTGTTGTCCAAAATAGTACATAGAAACTTTTAGTAATAATAAGTTTTAAGTTGCATGCCATTCTAAGTAATGCAGATAAATCTTGTATCTTCCTGTTCCATCTGCCTGGGAATGTGAGTCATTCCTTGTTTCGCTTATTCACACGTAATAGCCATCTCTGTTAACAGGTTATTTGTCATAGTATCACAGTTCTTGTGTTCAGGTAAACCTTATTTTACTTATTAATGGTTGCAAATCACAAGACTGCTGTCAATTTGAATATGCCAAAGAGAAACAATAAAGTGTATCCTTTAAGTGAAAAACTGCAAGTATTATAAGATATTTTGAAGGAGATCTATTCACTTAACTTTCACTACAGAGTTTTTTTTTTAATAATTTTTCTGTTTTAGTATTAGCTGTTTATAATCTCTTACTGTGCCTTTATCATTGATATACATGTATAGGAAAAAAAAAGTATATGTAGTGTTCAGTATTGTTTGAGGTTTCGGGCCTATGCTGAAGGTCTTTGATCTTATCCCTTACAGATAAGAGAGGATTATTGTGTATCAGACACCTCTAGCAACTAGTGAAATACTTAACAGTGAAATTTCCCTGGAGTGGGAATGAGATAATGATGCCTAGTATCACCACTTCTATTCAACATTGTATTGGCAGTCCTAGCCAGTGCAATAACCACCAGAACAAAAAAGAAAGTTTCTATCATTGATAAATTATTTGGTATACATCAAAATCCAAAGTAATTTACAGATAATTTACAGTGAATTCATCAAGGTCATCATGGCATACAACATCAATATTCAAAAATGAATTATATTTTTAGGTATACCAATGAACAAATAGAAAATGAGAATTTTAATGATACAACTTAAAAATAAGAAAATATCATATAATTGGAAGTGAATCTGATAAATGATACACAAGACTTCTAAACTGATATTAAGAGATACTAAAGAAGAAGGGAGGGACAAAATATGTTCATTTATTAGAAGACTTTACTATTCTACCCTCCTTATTGATTTATGTATAGAATGAATTCTATTTAAAATACAAATTGTGTGTGTGTGTGTGTGTGTGTGTGTGTGTGTATGTGAGAGAGAGAGAGAAGAGAGATAAAAAGAAACAGAAACAGAAGGAGAAGAATGGGGGGGAAGAACTTTGAAACTGATTTTAATTAAAACTTACGTGGAAAAGCAAAGAGCTAAGAATAGCCAAGATAAGCTTGTCTTTGAGAAGCTGATAGATTTATAGAATTGAACATCAATATATATTATAAAACTATAATCATTTGAGACAGTGCTTTGTTTACACAGGAAGAAACAAAGATCATTTGGTCTGGAAATAGACCTACACATATATATTCACTTGATTTGTATTAAAGATGACAGTGTAATATGGTAGAAAAAGATGATATTTTATTGAATGTTGCTGGATCTATGGGGGAAAAAAAGGAAGTCTTAACTCTCCGCCTTATGCCATGCATAAAAATCAGTTCTAGATGGATTGTCAATCTACATGTAAGGAATAAAACCTGTGTTAGAAAACATTGGAGAATAGTTTCCTAACTTGAGAGTAAGAAAAATCTTCTTAAACAGGATACATATCTTTTTTTTTATTTTTAATTTTTTTAAATAGTACTGGGGATTGGACCTAGGGGTGCTCTACCACTCAGTTATATCTCTAGCCCTTTTTGTTTTGAGACAGGGTCTAAGTTACCCAGAGTGACCTGGAATTTGTGATCTTCCTGCCTCAGCCTGCCGAGTCTCTGGGATTGCAGATGGGTGTCAATGTGCCTCTCTCAAATAGGATATAGAATGCTAATCATAGTGGGAAGAATGATAAATTGGTTCTCTTACATCAAGACCAACCATTCACCAGGGTCACTATTAAGAAGGTGAAAAACTAAGCCTGACAAATACATACAGAATTCTTCCCCCTGCCTTTTTAAAATTTATGTTTTAAATTCTGATTTGTTATGTATGACAACAGAATGTATTACAATTTTTTTTAATATTTATTTTTTAGTTATTGGCGGACACAACATCTTTGTTTGTATGTGGTGCTGAGGATCAAACCCGGGCCGCACGCATGCCAGGCGAGCGCGCTACCGCTTGAGCCACATCCCCAGCCCATGTATTACAATTCATAGTACACAGATAGAGCACAATTTTTCATGTCTCTGGTTATACACAAAGTAGAGTTACACCATTCATGTCTTCATTCATGTACTTTGGATAAATGACGTCCATCACATTCCACCATGATTTCTAACCCCATGCCCCCTCCCTTCCCGTCCCACCCTTTGCCCTATCTAGAGTTTTTCTATTCCTCCCATGTTCCCCCTCCCTGCCCCACTATGAAACAGCTTGATGCTGGTTGTTTTAATGAATCATAATAATAGCCATTATTTATCAGGTGGTTAGTATGTGCTCAATATTTAAAACACTTCATGAACTAGATTTCTTTTTAAAGTCATGTTTCTTGAGATATAATTTATATATGGTACAATTTGCCCTATTTAGTTTTATAGTTATATGGATTTTGATAACACAAATATAAAAAAGACAACATATAAATATGGATATATAGTACTAGAGTGAAGATACAGAATGTTACCATATTCTCCTTTACTACTTCTTTTTTAAACAAATAGAGAAATTAATTTTAATATATTTTCATTAACCCAATGGATTACCAACATAATTTGCAGAAATATCCTAATAATTGTTAATAATAATAAATAATTGTTAATAAGATATTTCATGTTCATTTTCTTTGTCCTGGTAATTCTTTGGAATCTATGTCTATTTAACACATAGCACACCGCAATTCAGACTAGACACATTTCAAATACTCAGTAGCCTCATGTAACCAGTGTCTGCCATATTGGCTCCTTTCGCCATCTTTCATCTATTTATTTATTTATTTATTTATTTATTAGAGAAAGAGAGAATTTTTTGATATTTATTTTTTAGTTTTCGACAGACACATCTTTGTTTGTATGTGGTGCTGAGGATTGAACCCAGGCCGCATGCATGCCAGGCGAGCGCGCTACTGCTTGAGCCACATCCCCAGCCCCATCTTTCACCTTTTGATGAGACGGATGCTGTAGGTTGCATGATAAGTCCCCTTGTTATGTGGTTTCTTGTGAGTTCCATCAGAAAGGGACACCAAAGAGATGAACTTAGAATATACAAGAATAGAGCGAGGTGTTTTATTCCTCCCTATAAAGCTCTATTAGACTGTGAGTTGGATTCTACATGCCTTTGGTGGGAATAACTTCAGTTAGGTTACGTTCTCCTACAGGTTTTTCATAATGGCTCTCTCTTCTTTCACCTCCTACCTCTTCAAGTTTATGGAAGAAAAGGTACTTCACAAAATTTGTTAGTTTCCCTCAACCTTGTCCTTACCTTCATAGTCATCTTATTAAACAATTTTTCATTGATTTAATTTTTTCAAATGACCTTTTTTACCCTTGAATCTTGAATAATGGATTTTTAATTATAGGAGAGTAAAATATACCTCATTTCATATCACAGGCAATGTATTTATGCATACCATGTAAATTATTTTTTTTAAAAATGTTTATTTTTTAGTTATAAGTGAACACAATGTCTTCATTTTACTTTATGTGGTGCTGAGGATCAAACTCAGTGCCCTACACATGCTAGGCAAGCCCTCTACCTCTGAGCCACAACCCCAGCCCCATACCAGATTAAAATATAACATATAAAATGCTAAAACTTTTAAAGAAAATGTTTGTGTAACTTTGTGAAGAGAAATGGGAAACAAAAAATACAAAATAAGCAAAAACCTGAAAAATTAGATGATATTGTAGTTAAAAATTTTTATGTGTAAAAATTTATCCAAAAGGGCTGAAAGAGACATGAATTGTATTACTGGTTATTTTTGTTTTATTTTTGGTATTTAGCTTCACTTGGTTTCTCCTTTGGTTGGCTTTTCCTTTGTTGTAGTTCTTCCCTTTGCAGATTTTCATTGTTGTTTTTTATTTCCTCCTCGTAGAATATTTTGCCAAAAATGTTCTGTAGTGCAGGCTTTCTTGCTGTAAATTCTTTTAGCTTTTGTTTGTCATGGAAGGTTTTTATTTCATTGTCAAATTTGAAGCTTAATTTTGCTAGATATAAGATTCTTGATTGGGATCCTTTATCTTTTAGAGCTTGGTATAAGTTGTTCCAGAATCTTCTAGCTTTGAGAATCTGGGTTGAAAAATCTGCTGAGATCCAAATTGGTCTTCCCTTATAGGTAATCTGATTTTTCTCTCTTGTGACCTTTAAAGTTCTATCATTATTCTATATGCTAGCCATTTTCATTATAATGTGTCTTAATGTAGATCTGTTGTAATTTTGTACATTTGGTGTCCTATAGGCCTCTTGTATTTAATTTTCCAGTTCATTATTCATGCTTGGGATATTTTCTGATATTATTTCATTGAAGAGACTTTGTATTCCTTTGGTTTGAATCTCTGAACCTTCCTCTATCCCAATAAATCTTAAATTTGGTCTTTTGATAATTTTGGATATTCTGTTCATGGTTTCTTACTATCTTCATTGTGAGGTCAACTTTATTTTCAAGATGTATATTTTGTCTTCATTGTCAGAGGTTCTTACCTCCAAGTGATCTAGTCTGTTAGGGATGCTATCTATTGAGTTTTTTAATTGGCTTATTGTTTCTTTCATGTCAATTTCTGGTGGGGTTTTTTTTTTTTTTCAGTATCTTTATCTCTTTCTTGAAGTAATCTCTTGCAACCTATATTTGCACTCTGATCTCTTTGTTGGAGTGATCGATTTTTGCCTATATCTGCTCACTTAGGTCGTTCTTTAATTCCCAGATCATTTTAGTTATGTACATTCTGAACTCCTTCTCTGACATTTCACCTACTGGGCTATCTATGGGTTCTATTGTTGTAGTATATTGGTTTGTTTGGGGCACTTTCCTCCTTTGTTTTGTCATGATGTCTGTGAGTCTTCCTCTCTTGCAGTGTAGATCCGAGGTATTACAGCTTCTGCCCTATTGTCTTATAGTGACCCTGCAGGTTACTGATACCTCACTTTTAAGGGAGTGATCAATATTACAGTAGTCAATGTACCCAATGTGCAGCCGTATATCAGCTTCTATTTTTACATTTACAGTTTTGTCACTATAATCAGAAATGATGAGTTCGGTTATCTTTTACCTTATAGTCAATAGGTTTGCATAATGGTTTACGGTTTCTAATGGTAGAAGGCAGGGGCTGGGGTTTGGCTGAGATGTTTATGAGGTAGGATGTGAGAATATGGAGGTATTAGGTTATATGACAAGTGAGAGGGTAATCATAAAAAGTTGGATGTTAGGAGAAACGAGATAGGCAACCCCACGCAAGACTCCCTGTTACCTCAGCAACAGGATAAATGTTAGCATCCCTGGTAGAGAAATTTCTGGTGCCGCCAGGCCCACAGGGACCTGGTGATGTCTGACCAGGTCCTTATTGTTGTCCTTTGATAGAAGCGTTGATACCCTAGTTTCATTCAGTGGTAGCCTCAAGCCTATGTTGGGCTGTGGAGCCATTTTGGCTCCCTAGTGTGTGGGGGGGTGGTGGCTCACCGTGTATCTCCTCTGGTCCTCCAGTCGTGGTCGCGGTGGCAGGCCTCTCCTCTGAAACTCCGGGCCACCAGTGTGGTGGGCGAGACTCTCCTCTGAATCCTTTTTTTTTCTTTTTTTATTGGCGCATTATAATTATACACAACATTATAATTATACACAACAGTGGGATTTGTTAGACTATATTCATACAATAAAACATACAGAATTTTTACAGATCTACTAAAGAAAAGACAAGCTAAAAGAAAAATAGGCAGAATAGTTGAACAGACACTGCACATATACACACAAAAAATGATATTAAAATGGTAGTAAATGTATTGAAAGGGAGCTAAACTTCATCAGTCACCAGGAAAATATCTTAAAATTGCAATTTGGTACTACTTGAACACACCCCAGAATGACTATAGGCAGTGCAGAGTGTTTAGAGATTATTTGGAACTTTCTTGCTGCTGGTAGGCTTGTGAATTGGTACTTCCACTTTGATAAACTATCTAACCTAAATACTGAGCATGCAAACTCCTATGATTTGTTATTTCCACTCCTAACTATGTGCCTTGTATGATTCTGTATGTATTTTCAACAAAAGACATGTGCAAGAATGTTAAAGCAACATTGTTAGTAATGACCCCAGAACTGTAAACAACCCAGATTTCTATCAACAGTTGAATGTAAATCATGGTATAACCATATTAGACCTACATTGTGGGCTAAATATGACATTGAGTAAAAAGAAGCCAGACACAAAAATATATACATTGTATGACTCCATTTCCTAAGCAAAGCAAAATTGTAACAGAAATTGGCATAGTGATCACTGATGGAAGGGTTGGAGGTGCTTCTGTCTTCCTTAGAATACTAATTATACGTGTCAACTTTTAAGAAAATTCCTCAGACTGCAATTATGGTTTATGTACTTTTCTGTGGGCGTATTGCATTTAGTAAGTGTATTTGAAAAAATATAGTGTAACTTCTGTGTACTTTTGATATGTTTTAAAATTTTTATAATAAAAAGATTAATTAAAAGGGAAAATCTGGGGCTGGGGTTGTGGCTCATGCGAGGCCCTGGGTTCAATCATCAGCACCACATAAAAAATAAATAAAATAAAGGTATTGTCTCCAACTACAACTAAAAGAATATTTTTTTAAAAAAGGGAGAATCTGTGGTTATCTTTGAGAGGGTAGCAATCAGATGGGGCTTTAGGCAGCACTTGGGAGGAGCTCATCCTTGAGTTAGTGGGCTTTGTTAAAAGTTACGTGAACTATGGTTATGATTTATTTACTTTTTCTATGACTCCAATAAAAAAATTTACTTGATTAAAATAGAGGAAAAAATTATGAGACAATTTGGATGAAATAAAATTTGCACATTGCTGGTAATTATTGAAGCTAGATAATGGGTACATGAAGGGTCTTTATTTTCTTGTCTACTTTTTTGTATGTTTGAAAAGATCCCTAACAGTGATTCAAATGAACTGTAGGGACAGAAAGCAGACCTGGAGAAGCAGGGAAGAAATGACAGAGAAGCAGGGGGAGGGATTAGAGAGAATAATAGGAAACTTTTGTGTTTTTATGTAAATTAATTGTCATGATTTGGGTGATGCGTGCAAAGTTATATGAATTTGTGAAAACTAACCAAACAGTCATATTGTGTTAAGAAAAAATCATAAAACCTACGTTCTAACCATCCCAGTGACAGTCATTTTCCAGAGAGAAGATCTAATGATCTTCTTTAATACTCTTTAATACTTCCCAAATGAATCTGTGACTGAGATACCACTTATTATGTTATTGTTCTGCTCCCCTCCCCGTTTTTCTCTTACAAAATAGTGGACACTATCTAATTTCTTAATGGCGAGCTACAGATTAGCTTGTAAAGTGTATACTTGGGGCTGGGGGTATAGCTCAGTGGTAGAGTGTTTGCCTAGCACGTGTGAGCTACTGGTTTCTACCCTCAGCACCACATATAAATAAACAAAATAAAGGTGTTGATTCCATCTACAACTAAAACTATATTTTTCAAAGTGTATGCAGAGGCTGGGGTTGTGGCTTCAGCAGTAAATTGCTCGCCTAGCGCATGTGAGGCCCTGGGTTCGATCCTCAGCACCACATAAAAAAAGTAAATAAATAGAATGAAGGTATTATGTCCAACTACAACTAAAGAGTAAATTTTAAAAAAATTTTTAAAGTATATAGAGGGGCTGGGGCTGGGGCTCAGTGGCAGAGCACTTGCCTAGCATGTGTGAGGCACTGGGTTCGATCCATAGCACCGCACACAAAAATAAATAAATAAATGAATGAAATAAAGGCGCGCTGTCCATCTACAATAAAAAAATAAAAATAAAAAGTGTATACATATGATCAGAGGGTCCACATTTTGGGATTGCTCTAAAGTAGACTAAAATAAATGAATTTGGTGCAGAAGCATCTTTTTTGAAGAAGAAAGATGATCATCCAAGGTTTATCCCTGGACCTGGTTTATTATTAGTATCGTGACATTGGGCAAAAGTTTCATTACATGGTGAATGGGGATAATTCCCCTCCCCACCCCAACCATATTGAGGCATACTTAACAAGTAGAAGTTGTATATGGTGTACAGTGTGATTTAAAATTTTTTAAATTCTAATTAGTTATACATGATAGCAGAATGCATTTCGATTCATTGTACACAAATAGAGCACAAGTTTTCATTTCTGTGGTTGTACAGAATGTAGCGTCTCACCACCAGTCATACATATACCTCGGATAGTAATGTTCATCTCATTCCGCCATCTTTACTACCCCCAAGCCTCCTTCCATTCCCTCCCTCCCCTTTGATATACACACGCATTGTGAAGTGATTACCAAAATCAAACTAATTAATAATCATTGTCTTACATAGTTACCTTTTTGTGTGTATGTTGAGAACACTAAAGATCTACTTTCAGCAGATTTCAAGTACATAATACATTATTCTTAACTATAGTTACTGTGCAGTACGTTAAGTCTGCAGAGCTTACCATCTTACAACTGAAAATGTGTATCTTTTGACTGAACTTTCCCCATTTTCCCTACCCCTGACCACACATTCCATTCTATTTTCTGTGTATTTGAGTTCTGCTTCTTTATATCTTATATGTAAGATCTTTATCTTTCTGTGCCTAGTTTATTTCACTTAAGATAATGTCCTTAGTGTCATCTCTGTGTTGTAGATGCCAAGATCTCTGTTTTTTAAAGCTGAATAATATTTGATTGTATATATATACTTACATAGTAAATTTTTTTTTTATCTATTCATCTTTCAGTGGACACTTGGGTTGTTTCTGTATCTTGGCTGTTGTGAATAATACTGCTGTGAACATGGTAGTGCAGCTATCTTTTCAGTATACTAATTTCAACTCCTTTGAATCAATGCCCAGAATTGGAATTACTGGGTCATATGGTAGTTCTATTTTTAATTTTGTGAGGAACCCCCATAAGGTTTTCCATTAATGACTGTCCTACATTACAATCTCAGCAACAGTGTACCAAGTACCCTTTTCTCCATATCTTCAAGAACACTTACCATTTGACTGTTTGGTAATAACTATCCTAATAGGTGTGAAGTGATATCTCGTGGTTTTGAATTTCATTTCCCTAATGATTAGTGATGTTGATACCTTTCATGTACTGTTTGGCCTTTTGGATGTCTTCTGTGGGGGAAAAAATGTATATTTAGGTCTTTTATTTTTTAATTGTGCTGCTGTGTTGTATTACTCTCCCCCTGTGCTGGGATGGAACCCAAAACCTTACACATGCTAGGCAAGTACTCTACCACTTTATATATTGGTTGTAGCCCCTTATTGAATACAATTTTCAGATATTTTTTCTTTTTCTGTAGGTTGCCTTTTCAGTTTATTATTTTGTGTCTTTTGCTCTGCAAAACTATTTAGTCCTACTTATTTATTTTTGCTTTTGTTGTCAGGGCTTTTGGAGTCATATCCACAAAATCCTTGCCAAAACCACTGTAAAGGAGCTTTTTTCCTATCCCTACCCCTCCCCAAGGATTTTAAGGTTCAGGTTTTATGTTTGTCTTTAATCCATTTTGACTTGATTTTTATTGTAAAATTACAAATAATTTTATTTGATACTCAAAATTTTAAGCTAAAGATGTAATAAGATAGTTGTTCTAGATTGAGATGTAAATTTCACCTGTATTTTTAAAAATATTTTTTAATTGTAGATGGACACAATACCTTTATTTTATTTGATTATTTGTAAATACACAGTTTAAAGTGTATTTTTACATTTTGGAATTTAATTCATATTTCATTTTTGTAAGGACTCATTGATATTCATATATCCAACCGTTTTAACTAATTGGATATTTTACATGGTGCTGGGGATCAAGCCCAGTGCCCCACACATGCTAGGCAAATGCTCTACTCCTCACTGAGCCACAATCCTGGCCCCTTTACCTATATTTTTAAGGTGACAGTTTAAAAAGTATTGTGCTTGTAGCAGACCACTTTATGGTCTTAGAATATTGTAGTGTTTGTTAGTTCTCTTTATTTATTCAGTTGACAGCCAAATCCAGAAAATGTAGTTGCTTAAATTGTGGCTCATTCTGAGTTATACTGCCTAGATTCTTTGGATTATAGTAGTGTTAATGCTCTGTGCTCAAATTAAAGCATCTGAATATATTTCTGAAGTGGAAAAATATTTCTCACATGGAAAAATGTTAAGTTGCAGGTAATATGAAAAATTATGGTGGCAGAATAATACATTGTTGTGGGGGATGGCAAAAAGCCAAAAGACTCCTGTTTAGGGCTATGATTAGGAAAAGGATTTTAGTGATGACAAAAGTATCCTTTTGAGAGGTTGGCCCTTCATTGTTAGATACATTAAATAATTAGAAGAGGAAGGAGGCAGTTGTCGGGCATGTTGGTACACAACTATAGCCCCAGGGACTCCAGGGGCTGAGGTGGGAGGATTGGAAGTTCGAGGCCAGCCTCAGCAACTTAGCAAGGCCTGTCTCAAACAGAAAGGGCTGAGGAATGTAGCTCAACAGTAGAGCAACCCTTCGGTTCAATCCCTAGTACAACCAAAAACTAAACAAAAAACAACACAGATGTTTAAACATATTTTATAGAAAATAAAATAAGTTGATAACAGGGAATTCTTTCTTTTTTAGCAGATTCAATATGGAGTCATCTGATTTGGTAACCAACCCCTTGTGTGCTTAATGACGTCTTCACTATTGATCTTGTACTTTAGAGTGATTATTCTCAGGAATTGTCTTGAAAGTTCAGAAATATAATGATCTGAAATGCTTGAAGTCAGGATAGTGTTTACTTAAACACTGTTTAAAGTGTATTTTTACAGTTTGGAATTTTAATTCATATTTCTTTTTTGTAAGGACACACTGATATTCATATATCCAACCATTTTAACTAATTGGATATTTTACATTTAGGTATATTTACAGGAAATTAATAGTGTTCCTTTAATTTAGGTCTGTAGGGTCTTCCATCATTGGGACATCAATTATATAGTATTAAGATTTTTAGGTACTTGTACCAACTGAGTGATGATAGAAAAATGAGATTAGAAATGGTCATGTTTATGTAGTATTCAGCCTACTTCTGTAAAAGGAGAGGTTTTGTTGTTGTTTGGTGGTGGTAGGTTTTTGTTTTGTTTTGTTTTGTTTTGTTTTCACATGGTTCCTGGACCAACTCTCAAATCTTTAAAATTGTATTAGAGTTTTCCTGGGATGTTGATCTTACTCTAGAGGTCACTTATTATTTTCCACTAATGTCTGTCCCAGAAAGTACAAGTCTAAAATCTAATCTGCAGGAGCCAAGAAACAGTTCTCTTCCTATCATAAGCTATTTCATCCTAAGGAACTCTATCTAGGATGAGACTGCTGTAATCATTTATTTATTCATTCTTTTTTTTTTTTTTTTTATGGTAGCAGGGGTTGAACCCAGGGCCTTCCATGTTAGGCAAGTAGTATACCGCTGAGTTAATCCTCCCAGCCCTAAACCACTTTAAATATTATGGTGGCTATAAATTATAACTTCACAGCTCTACAAGAAAAACCCAGAATTTTTCTCTATTTTCTTTTGGGGGGAAGTGGTGACCCCAACCTCTCATTTTTTAAAAGTGGGCAATCATTGTAGTATGTTCAAAATATAGGAGTTAAGTATTTTGCTGCCCTTCATTCTAGGAAAAGAAAATCATTGTATCCTAGAAAGGTAGGTTTTAAAAAATTTGCTACCTTGGAAAATTAGATCTTTCATTAGTTATCTTAGGGCCGCTGGGATTTTTGTCAATTTAGTGTAAATGACATTGAGTGAAATGTCTTCATGGTACTGTGGCAGCTCTACAGTTTTCATTTAATAACCTTATTTGTACTTTATTGGTTGTACTTTAGTCTAAGATGATTTCCTATAGAATGTAATTTTTTTGGATAGTGTATGGTCTCTCTTATTAGTCTGGTAAATAGTCTTTCTAACTTCCTGGAAGAGCTA
Source organism: Ictidomys tridecemlineatus (assembly GCF_052094955.1). Taxonomy (NCBI): domain Eukaryota; kingdom Metazoa; phylum Chordata; class Mammalia; order Rodentia; family Sciuridae; genus Ictidomys; species Ictidomys tridecemlineatus. The sequence continues at coordinate 143,323,106 of NC_135479.1, forward strand.
TATGCCAAAGATACTCCCATGTTCTTTAAAATTATAAGCAAAATTATTGGGTCTGTGGTTACTAAATCATTTCATCTTTTTCCTAAGTTTATTGTGTATCGTACGAGTGTTCTCATTTGAGATGTATGATTCAGTCACTGGGTTATAGCTATAATCAACATGTAAATATAATGCTAATCATATGTTGTCAATCTCTTACCTTCTTTCTTTTGTTTAGGGTATCGGGTGGCACCCAGGGCTCACTACCACTGAGCTTCATCCCCAGCACTTTTATTTTTAATTTTGAGACAGGTCTTGGCTAAATTTGCAGTCCACCTGCCTCAGTCTCCCAAATTGCTGGGATTATAGGTGTGCTCTACCATGCCTTGCAACTTCTTCATTTCTATTGTTAATTGTTTATTGAGCTCTTATAATATTCCAGACTTTATTCTCAATTTGCTCTTTTCATGAGTTATCTAATTTAATGTTTGGTTCTGTGATATTTTATATTAATATTTCCACCTTGCAGATGAGAATATCAGTTTTGAAGAGTTTATATAATACATATAATTTCTCACAGTTAAATGCTGAGACCAGCATTAAAAACCAGCTAATCTGGCTCTAAAATCTGCACTCTTAAGTACTTTTCTGTTTCTTTTTTGTTAGTATAACTTTGTTTCTGACCTTTTTAATGACTTAAAAGTCATGTCAAGTTTTATGACTTAAAAAAGATGTCATAAACTTCTGTTGTCAAGTAGTATTACTAGACCAAATGAACTTTGTCATAGATATCATCATGAATATTTTTGACTAGACTATGAAAATTTCTACTTAAATTCTCATTAATAAAGAAAGATAAAACATTTTTGACTGTTAAATACTTTACATTCACTATCATAATCATGAACTAATTTGGAGAAATTTTGTGGAGGAGTTAAGGAGAAAATGATTTTAGAGATAAGGTGAAGCAGGCCAGTTTTAAGAATTAAAAGAACACCACTTTGATTAGAGCTGAGGAATTAGATGGGCGAATTGTAAAGAAAGATCAGGCACAAGAGAAAGGCAGAATCCAGGTGATAATGCCACTCAGTTTTTATTTTATCCTAAGAACTTTAGACCACTGAAAGGCTTTAAACATAATCACATTTACTTATATTAACAGAAGATGACTAATAGTGTGGAATTAGGAGAAGAAAGCAGATCCCAGAGAGACTACAATTTAAAAGGATGTTATAGTTCAGACCAGGAGATGATGGTATCTTGAACTTCAGTGATAACAGTGGAAATAGAGAGAAGTGGGCCGATTTGACAGGCAAAAGTAAGCAGAATCAGTAAGACCTATTAATTGGTTGAATATGCAAAGAGAAGGTAAAGCAGTGAAAAGTCACATAGGCTCCTGGCTCACATAACTAGGTAGATAAGCTTGCCACTTGTGACCTTTGTCTCACCATGTTATTACTTTCCTTCAACCCAGCTGCAGGTTGAAGATCACAAGTTAGTGCAAGATATAATGTATTTGAGATCTGTGTCATAGAAGTGGATATATTAAATAGGCACTTTGGATGTGTGGATCTGGAGCTCAGATTGAGAGTAATGAAAGCCATGGAAATAGGTGAGCTTCCCTTCTTTCCAAAGAATATAGAATGAGAAAAGCAGAAAGCCTACAAAGAAGTCTTCAACATTTGGAGGGAGGAGGGTGAGCTGAAAAGAGCACTGTGAAGGAACAGTCAGGAGAAGTTGAAGAAGTATGGATGTCATAGAAGCCAAGGGCAAAGTGAGTTTCAGGAAAAAGAAAGAGATCACTTGAATGGCATTGAGAGGACTAGTGAAGCAATGAAAGAGACTTGGTTTTATTAATGACCTAAAGGGGATTTACAAGAACCAAGATTGGAATGGTGTGAAGAGTGGGAGAAAAGGGTTAGTTGAAACTGTCAAAAATCAGATTTAATGTTAAGCCACAGTGAGCTAGATTATGCATAAAGCTTAGATCCTTATAACTTTTTTTAAATATTTATTTTTCAGTTTTCGGTGGACACAACATCTTTATAATTTTATTTTTTATGTGGTGCTGAGGATGGAACCCAGCGCCCCGCGCATGCCAGGCGAGCGTGTTACCACTTGAGCCACATCCCCAGCCCCCTCGTAACTTTTTTATATATAATTTACCCTAATGATCACAATTATGAATATCTGAAGTTAGGTACTTTATAAAGAAAAGAGGTTTTATTTTATTTTTTTATTTTGGAGGCTGAAAATTCAACTGATGTAGCCCCATTCATTCAGCCTTTGGTGAGACTTGTTTGGCTTTGCAACTTCTTCATTTCTTTTGTTTATTGAGCTCTTATAATATTCCAGACTTTATTCTCAATTTGCTGCTTTTCATGAGTTATCTAATTTAATGTTTGTTCTGTGATATTTTATATTAATATTTCCACTTTGCAGATAAGAATATCAGTTTTGAAGATAAGTATAATAATTATTACAGATGGCATCATGGCAGGAATGTGAGAGGGAAGCCAGAACAACTATGGAGAGGCCAGTTTTGCTGTTTTGTAAGCCCCCTTGTAAGAACTAGTCAGGGTCCCAAGAGAACTACTATCACATCCTTTAAAGGACAGTGCTCTCAGTACTTCTCACTAGGATCCATCTCTTTAAACCATATCACTTCCCAGTACTATCACAGTGAGGACCAAGCTCCCACTCCATGGTGAACCCTTGGGGGATTCACTCAAATCATATTGAAATCATAGCAGTTACCCATCTGTTATAGAAAGAATTTTTACCCATAGAAAACTGTTTATATGCAGTGTCAAAGTTACCAGGGAAAAACAGTACAGTGGGGGATTTAGTGGATAATCATTAGAAGAGAAACTCTAGGACCTTTGAGTATTAGAAAATTACCATTTGTGGGACACTTTGGGATGTTTTTCTCACCATGTTATTACTTTCCTGAATGCTTAAAAAAATATATATTTCTTGCTACTTTTTAAAAAAAATTTATTTTTTTGTGGTGCTGAGGATCGAACCTGGTGCCTCACACACGCTGGGCAAGTGCTCTACAACTGAGCCACAACCCCAGCCCTCTTGCTACTCTTCAAGTTTTTTCCTATTAATCTTAAAATTACTATATAGATTGTCTTCATTTTTCAGTGGAAGCACTTAGACCTCCAAAAGGAAAAATAAAAAAGGATTTTCTTCCAAAAGAAATTTAGATGTTTTTATTTTTCTTAAGGCAAATAGGCAACAGTTATTTTATTTTCATTTGCATTCAAAAGTAAGAAACATTCAAAGTACCCAAACCAGGGACAAGATACAGAATCCATTATCACTACTGCTTTTTCATACAGTGTTTGAGATTAATTGCCTAAGAAAGTAGATAAGAGAGTGAAAGAAAAAATGGGAAAAGAAAAGCTGAACTTTTCAATCAGTGGTCCTGGAAAAACTGGATTGCCATCTAGAAACCATTCATACCTCCCATTCTGCCTCAAGATGACTTCCATATATCAGATGAAATGTTAAAAAAAAAGCAGCAGAAGCAGCTGTAAGTACATATGTAAAAATGTGGATAGGAATAAGGAAGTCCTTTCTAAATAATACTGAGAATCCAATTTCCATCAAGGAGAAGATTGACACATTCAGCTGTGTAAAAATTTAACAATTTTTATTTCATCCCCACCATTCAAGGGGGTATAGAAAGGCTAGGAAAAACCTAGAACTCAAAACAAAAGATCACCCTCCTTAATAAAACCCTTACAAGTCTTCAAGAAAAAGACTGACAGTCTATCACAAAATTGGATGAAGTATGAGTGAATAGTTCATAGAAACTGAATAAGATATAAGATGGTTTGACCTCAAGCTGAGATTATGTTTTCAGGTTAGGTGTATAGTTATCAAAATGGACAACATAGTAGTGTATGGTGATGTCATAGGGAATTAGCTTTGCTGGTAGAGGATATAGATTGATAATGTCTCCTGTGGAGGGAGAACAATTTGATAATACATTTCAGAATTATAAATATATTTATTATTTGATCAAGAATTGTTTCTAGGAGTTTATCATCCAAATATAATAAAAGATTACAAAATTACCTATACTAAAAGATACTTGGAAATAATATGAAAAATATTTCCTGACAGAATGAAATAGCTCTTTCTACTGATTAGATCTCCAACATATATTGGTAACTAAAGGGGAAAATACATGAGAACAAGCCAGGCCCAGTGACACACACCAGTAATCCCAGAAATTCAGGAGGCTAAGGCAGGAGGATCACAAGTTCGAGGCCAGCGAGGCCAACTCAGCAAGATAGTTTCAAAATAAAAAAATGAAAGGGCTGAGGATGTAACTCGGTTGTGGAGCTATGCCCCTGGATTTGGTCCCCAGTACCAAACAAAACACAAAAAAACAACATGGGAACAGTAAGTAAAGTATGTTATCTTTGTAAAAGAAAGAAGGGAACATAGAAAAGAGACCATGTATTTAGCTTGTACTTGTGTCAAGAAATTCTTGAAAGAAACTTAAAAACAATATATGGCAGGGCAGGGATAGGATAGGATAGCTTGTTTATATTGTTTTGATTTTTTTTTTAATATTTTTTTTTCAAAGAGAGAGTGAGAGAGGAGACAGAGAGAGAGAGAGAATTTTAATATTTATTTTTTAGTTCTTGGCGGACACAACATCTTTGTTTGTATGTGGTGCTGAGGATCAAACCCGGGCCGCACGCATGCCAGGCGAGCGCGCTACCGCTTGAGCCACATCCCCAGCCCATATTGTTTTGATTTTTTTTTAACCATGCACATATATTACCTAATTTATAAACAACAGATTATTAAATGACAAAACACATTTAAAAATTTTCTAAAAGGTAGGAAAGAAAAGAATTATTAAAATGGGAGGAAAAAGAAAGATGAGAGTTAAAAAGGAAGGAAATACTAAAGGGGAGCAAAAGACAGGAATAGAATTGAGAATAACAACAATGGGTAACCAAACAATAATAAAATGACTTTGGAAGATCAGTTTGTGGTTACATTAATCTTTGACTTATTTAGACATCATATTTGTTCTGCAGGTTGAGTATAAGAAATACTTGGGACCAGAAGTATTAGAGATTTCAGGGTTTTTTTTTTTTTTTTTGGATTGGGAATGTTTGTATATACATAATGAGATCTTGAGGGTTGGGACTCATGTCTAAACATGAAACTTACTATGTTGTATACACCTTATATACATAGCTTAAAGGTAATTTTATTCAATTTTTAAAATTTTATGCATGAAATATAGTTTCATAGTGTGAAATTTCCCATTTATAGCCTCATGTTGGCTTTCAGGCTTTGGAACATTTCAGATTTTTTAATTAGGGATGCTCAACCTTTATTTAATTTGCAGGAGCTGTGAATGGTTGTTTGTAACAACAAAGAAACATTTGTACAAATTGTTTTTGAGGCATTTATGTGTCTAGTACTCTTTTTGTTAAAGGAAGTTTCTTTGTGTTACTTCTGGCTAAATAAGGTATTAACTTCTTGATCATCTGTTAGAATGCAGATAATTTAAACATGGAATTTCTCCAGTTAATTTATGTTGTCTAATTTTGAGTTCCTAGATGAAAGAAAGAATTTCTAATTTATGTACTTTGGGTGGTACCAGTTGTGTGCTTATGCAGTATTTAAAAAAAATATTTTTGGTTGTAGATGGACAAAATACCTGTATTTTATGTATGCTGAGGCTTGAACCCAGTGCTTCACACATGCTAGGCAAGCACTTGACCACTGAGCTACAGCCCCAGCCCTTATGCAGTATTTTTAAAATCATAATCTTTTTAAAAAAAATATTTATTTTTTAGTTGTAGTTGGATACAATGCCTTTATTTAACATTTATTTTTATGTGGTGCTGAGGATCAAACTCAGGGTCCTGCACGTGCTTTACTGCTGAGCCACAACCCCAGCCCCTTAAAATCATAACTTTATTGAGATAAAATTCACAGTATCAGAAAAACCCATCTATTTAAAGTATGCAGTTCAGCAGTTTTTAGTATCTTACAGAGTTGTACTATCACTATCTAATTTTTAGAACACTGTCATCACCCCCAAAAGAAAACCTATACCTATTAGCATTCACCTTTATTGCCCACTTCCTCTCAGCTCAAGGCAACCATTAATTTGCTTTCTGTCAGTATGATCTGCTCATTCTGGACATGTTGTAGTATGTACCTTATTCCTTTTTTTTTTTTTAGCTGAATAATGCACACATGGATCCAACTGGTGGATATTTTGACTGTTTCTACTTTTTGGCTATTGTAAATAATGCTGTATTTTAATTAATACTTGTGTACAATGCTTATGAGGGCTTAAGTATTTAGTTCTCTTGGTTATAAGCCTAGGAATAGAATCTCTGGGTCATATGGTAGCTATAATATTTTGATGGCTTGCAAAACTGTTTTCCTCAGTAATCACACTATTTCATAATCATAACAGCCATCTACAACCCAGTGCTAATACTAGTTACTATTTTAGCCATCCCTAGTAGGTTTGAAACCATTGTGGTTTTGATTTATATTTTACTAAATAATTATGATGTTGAGCATCTTTTTATATGCTAATTGGTCATTTTTACATCTTTTCTTATACAAAGAGCTGTTTTATATTCTCAATTATATTCCTTATCAAATATATGATTCATAAATTGTCCCATTCTGAGTTGTCTTTTCACTTTTAAAAAAATGATTGCATGGAATTTTATTATTTGAATCATTTTAAACTATACAATGTAATAGCATTAAGCAAATTTATAAGGTTATGTAAACAAACAACCTCTGTAACCAAGCCCAGGCACTTGTTGTATGCCTGTGAGTCCAGCTATTCCCCAGACTGAGTCAGGAGGATTGTAAATATGAAGCCAGCCTGAGCAGCATAACAAGACTCCATCTCAGAAAGTGACAAAAAAACAAACAAAAAATCCAGCCTTCAGAAACTTTACAACCATTAAACACTAACATCCCCTCGCTGCCTCCCCTGGTTCTTGTGCCACTGGTCTATTTTCAGTGTTTCTGAATTTGCCTATTCTATATCTGTCATATAAGTAGATTCGGTCCCTATTTATCCTTTTCATATCTGACTTCTTTCTCTTTGCAAAATATCTTCAAGGTTTATCCCATGTTTGTAGGTAGTATGTATCAGGATTTCATTTTTACAACTGAATACTGTTCCATTGTTTGTACCCATCACATTTTTCTCCCTGTTTAAGTTGCTCGACAGTGGCTTGCTTCACCTTTCATCTGTTTTGAATAACGCTGTGATATATTTTGGTATACAGGTATCTGTTTGAGTTCCTGTTTTTAATTCTTTTGAAAATATACTTAGGAATAGAATTGTTGTGTCATGTGGTAGGTCTTTGAGGAATTGCCATAGTTTCCCACAATAGCAAACATTTTTTGCAGGGCGAGGTAAGGATAGTGTCCTTTGAAGCACAAGTTTTAACTTTGATGAAGTTCATTTATTTTTTTGTTTGGTTATTGTGTTTTGGTATTATACTTAAAAAACCATTGCCTAGCCAAGGTCATGAAGATTATTCCTGTGTTTTATTCTGTTGTTTTAATAGTTTTGGTTCTAACATTAAGGCCTATGATACATTTTGAGGTATTTTTATTTATGATGTGAGGTAGGAGGCATCTTCTTCGTTCTTTTGCGTGTGAGTATTAAGTTGTCCAAGCACATTTGTTGAAAACACTATTCTTTCTCCATTGAATTGCCTTGGCACCTTTTTTTTTTTTTTTGTCTTTTTGGAACTGGGTGTCGAACCCACGGCTTTGCGAATGCAAGGCAGATGCTTTGCCACTGAGTTACATCCCAGCCTGCCTTGGCACCTTTTTAAAAAATATTTTTAAATTGTTGATGGACCTTTATTTATTAATTTATTTATATGTGGTGCTGAGAATTGAACTTGGTGCCTCACACGTGCTAGGCAAGTGCTCTACCACTGAGCCACAACCCCAGCCTGCCTTGGCACCTCTTTTTTTTTTTTTTTTTAAAGTTGTAGATAGATACAATATCTTTATTATTTTTATGTGGTGCTGAGGATTGAACCCAGGGTCTCACATGTGCTAGGTAAATGCTCTACCAATGAGCTACAACCCCAGCCCTCACCTCGGCACCTTTTTAGAAAACCACTTGACCATAAATGTAAAGGTTTTCCTCCAGACTCTAAACTCCATTTCTTTTGTATTTGTTTGTTGTTTTTGTTGTGCTAGGGATTGAACCAGGACTTCGTATATGCTAGTGCTCTACCGCTAAGCCACACCCGAGCCCACTCAGTTCCATTTCTTAATACATATCTGTCCTTAAGCCATTAGCACATTACCTTGATTATGTGATTTTTAAAAATTGTTTTTGGATGTGAGTTTTAGTATAAGGTTGTGAATTTCTACTTTGAATCTTCTGATGAGTTTGAGGAATGTTACCATCTTAACAATATTGTCTTCTAGTCTACAAATATTAGGCAGATTTAATTGAATTTTAATCAACATACTCATTTTCTCTTGTATCCTTTCTTGCTTTTGATAAATGATTTAAATTCTAACCTAATTATCTCTATCATCTACATTCTGTATTTTAAAATGTGCACCTTTTCTTACTTCTTTCCAACATTATCTGTTCCTTCTTGGTTCTTTGGAATCTTATTCCTTTGATTATTCACTGTAATAATTCAATTTTAGTTCAGTTTTTCTTCTACACTGATTCCTTTGCCTTCAGCTTTGTCTCCTTTTCTTTAACAATGTATTCTTGAATGGATTACTTTATTATTTCCCATCTCATTTCTTATTTCATTTCTTCCAAACTTCCTGAATAAGTATTCTCCTCTCCGGACTTCTACTGTATTAATTGTTTGGTGTGCAAGTTCCTTAACTTTTCTGGGCTTCAGTATTTCTTTACTGTGAATTAGTCTAGATTAATTGGTAAAGCTTTCTAGCCTCTAACCTCTGGACCCTTGGAATGTTTCCTTGGAGTCCCAGTATATCAAAGTGAGCTACTCTGCAACTGAATGTGCTTAATAAGCATTGAACCTTTTGCCACATCAGCAGCAGTGCATGGGAGCCTCTGTGGAACCTGCAAGAACACAATTTGAAAGCCACCGGAAAGTCTCTTTTGCCCTAAAATTTGGTAACTCTGTAGCAGTTACAGAAGTTACATCCTTATAAGTTTTAACTATTTTGTCCCATTGTCCCAGATAAGAAATACATATAGAGGCTGGAGTTGTGGCTCCGTGGTAGAATGCTTGCCTAGCATGCGTGAGGCACTCGGTTCGATTCTCAGCACCACATATAAGCAATTAAATAAATAAAGGTCATTCAATAACTAATAAAATTTTTTTAAAAAGAAACACATATAAAACCTTAAATATAGTATGTAATATGTAATTCCATAATAACAATAATAATTATAAAATTATGTTAATTAATAGACAACGTACAAACTCAGATTATGAATTACAACCTATTTTAATGCACCTGTGTTGATTTTGTTGAAACAGGCATAGAATTGAAAACTTGGGACTTACCAGGTTATATAATTTACTTGTTGCCGAATTAAATTCTATTCTTAGGCACCATTTCTCCTGGACATCAAACAGTATCTAAAAACAGTTAGCAGCTCTGTTATTCTTCCCGAAATTTTCTTTCTGTGGAATTTTAACTTCAGGTGCTACTTCACTTAGATTCCTAACATATCCAAAAAGCTTTTTCAAATCATAACTACACATAATAACATTTTTCTCACTGGTAATTCACTGTAGTAATCATTTGTTTGGCACCTAAAGATAACAGAAGGTATTTTGAGCTACCTAAATATAATTTAAGTCTAAGGAAGCATAATATGGTAAAAAATAGAAATGTATGAAATAATTATTGAGTTGCAAGTAATAAGTGCCTTAGGAGTTGTTTTAATGGAGTTCTGTGGAAATTCAGGAAGAAGGAGCAAAGTATCCCATAGGAGATTGATTTGGTCTCATTGGGAGGGTGGTGTCTGAACACTTAGTGAACATTCCTGACTGAAGGAGCAGCATGGATCAAGGTGAAAGTAGGAAGTGTGAGATGGTAGATATTTTGACTGAAGGACAAAGTTAAGAAGGGAAACAGGGTAATGTAAAAGTTGTAAAAGTAAACCAGAGCTTGATATAGTTTTATGTGTTGTCATTTTATAATATGTGTATCGTGTTTCTCCAATTATTCTGTAAACTCTTGGAAAAACTTCCTACAGCAGGGCTGTGGGTAAAGGAGCAGTATTCAGTCAAATTTTGTTAAGCAGGTAGAAACAGCAATTTCCCAAACAAGTATTATACAAGGTAACTTATTGTTTATTTATTAGACTTCAGTTTTATCAGCAAAAACTATTTATAATGAAGGGAAGGGAGAAGAGATGGGAATAGGAAAGACAGTAGAATGCATTGGACATAATTTTCCTATTTGTTCATATGTGAGTACATGACCAGTGTAATTCCTCTACATCATGCACAACCACAAGAATGGAAAGTTATGCTTCATGTGTGTATAATATGTCAAAATACATTCTACCATCACGTATAACTAAAAAGAACAAACATTATAATGTTTTAAAAAATTTTATCAGTAAAAACTATAGAACTCCATAGTAATGGTATCTTATAGCTTAAAAGTTCTTAAGGAATTAAGGTCTGGGGGTAGAGCAGTTGTATGAATAATTAACAGTACTCCATAGTAATAGTATCTTATAGCTTAAAAGTTCTTAAGGAATTAAGGTCTGGGGGTAGAGCAGTTGTATGAATAATTAACAGTACTCAAGTTATAAAATCTAAGAAATTAGAAAATGCTGTTTACTACAGATGACAAGAAATGCTGGTTTTAGTTGAGAAAAAGAATAAATATAGCCAGGCATGGAAGCACATGCCTGTAATCCCAGTGACTTAGAGGCTAAAGCAGGACAATCACTATCTCAAGTTCAATTCAAGTCCTGCCTCAGCAACTTAGTGAAATCCTGTCTCAATATTTTAAAAATATAAAAAATTAAAAAAGGTTGGGGAATGTAGCTCAGTGGTAAAGCACCTCTGGGTTCAATCCCCAGGACCTACCTTCTCGCCAAAAAGAATCAGTATAAACAGACCTTACTTTTGGGGCTGAGGCCGTAGCTCAGTGGTAAAGTGCTTGCTTCGCATGTGTGAGGCACTGGGTTCCATCCTCAGCACCACATAAAAATAAATAAAGGTACTATATGTTCATCTACAACTAAATAAATATTTAAAAAAATAAAAAAAAACCTTACTTTTGAAATTTGGTCTCCAAGCTTGTTTTATGTCTTAATGTTTTTTTAATTTTTTTATAGTTGTCAATAGACTTTATTTTATTTATTTATACTCAATGCTGAGAATCAAACCCAGTGCCTCACTCACACATACTAGGCAAGCACTCTACCACTGAGCCACAGCCACAGCCCTTACATTAGATTTTAAAGAGTATTTTCCCAGGGTTTATATTTTCATTTAACCACAAATGTTTCTAAAATAGATTAAGAATTAAGAAGCTGTACCTAAGAATTATATTAGACTCTGCATGAATAACATTTTTTAAAGTTCTAATATATTATTTTAAATGATTGAAAAGAAAGACAAGAAATTAATCAACTACTCTGCTGAAAGAATGTCCATATTGCTATAAATTTCTTGTTCTCCTGGTCATTCTAGAGATTATGTTCTATGCACACATAACAGAAGGGAGGAAAATTGAGTATCCCTGCTTTCAGCTTTTAGAATAGGGAGCACTTTTTATCATTTAGAAAGAGTGAATTATCATAACTATCAAAGGATATTTAGAGTTTCTTATTGCAAAGCAATTCATTATTTTACAATATTTGTTTTGTTTTAAACTATCTATCATGTACTAGGTGAAAAACCATTTCGCTGTGATGAATGTGGTATGAGATTCATACAAAAATACCATATGGAAAGGCATAAGAGAACTCACAGTGGAGAAAAACCTTACCAGTGTGAATACTGTTTACAGGTAAGTTAGGTAGTTTGCAATTGTTCTATCCTTATTAAGTTATAAAATCTAAGAAATTAGAAAATGCTGTTTACTACTAAGACTATTTGAGGAACTTCTAAATTCTCATTGATAAGATTTATAATAGAAAATTGGCTGTGTTCATTTGTTTGGAATTGCTTATATTATGCTTATACTAATTGTTTTCTTTTTTCTCTTCTTTGTTTGACCAAAAACACAAATACAACAACAAAAAACCCACTTCCAACCTCTGAATTCAACAGTATTTTTCCAGAACAGATCGTGTATTGAAACATAAACGTATGTGCCATGAAAATCATGACAAAAAACTAAACAGATGTGCCATCAAAGGTGGCCTTCTGACATCTGAAGAAGATTCTGGCTTTTCCACATCACCTAAAGATAATTCACTGCCAAAAAAGAAAAGGCAGAAAACTGAGAAGAAATCATCTGGTATGGACAAAGAGAGTTCTTTGGATAAATCTGACCTGAAGAAAGACAAAAATGATTACTTGCCTCTTTATTCTTCAAGTACTAAAGTAAAAGATGAGTATATGGTGGCAGAGTATGCAGTTGAAATGCCACATTCTTCAGTTGGGGGATCTCATTTAGAAGATGCATCAGGAGAAATACACCCACCAAAGTTGGTTCTCAAGAAAATTAATAGTAAGAGAAGTCTGAAACAGCCACTGGAGCAAAATCAAACAATTTCACCTTTATCTACATATGAAGAGAGCAAAGTTTCAAAGTATGCATTTGAACTTGTGGATAAACAAGCTTTACTGGACTCAGAAGGCAATACTGACATTGATCAGGTTGATAACTTGCAAGAGGGACCCAGTAAACCTGTGCATAGTAGTACTAATTATGATGATGCCATGCAGTTTTTGAAGAAGAAGCGGTATCTTCAAGCAGCAAGTAACAACAGCAGGGAATATGCACTGAATGTGGGTACCATAGCGTCACAGCCTTCTGTAACACAAGCAGCTGTGGCAAGTGTCATTGATGAAAGTACCACAGCATCCATATTAGATTCACAAGCACTAAATGTGGAGATTAAGAGTAATCATGACAAAAATGTTATTCCCGATGAGGTACTGCAGACTTTGTTGGATCATTATTCCCATAAAGCTAATGGACAGCATGAGATTTCCTTCAGTGTTGCAGACACTGAAGTGACTTCTAGCATATCAATAAATTCATCAGAAGTACCAGAAGTCACCCAGTCAGAGAATGTTGGATCAAGCTCCCAAGCATCCTCATCAGATAAAGCCAACATGTTGCAGGAATACTCAAAGTTTCTGCAGCAGGCTTTGGACAGAACTAGCCAAAATGATGCCTATTTGAATAGCCCGAGCCTTAACTTTGTGACTGATAACCAGACCCTTCCAAATCAGCCAGCATTCTCTTCCATAGACAAGCAAGTCTATGCAACCATGCCCATCAATAGCTTTCGATCAGGAATGAATTCTCCACTAAGAACAACTCCAGATAAGTCCCACTTTGGACTAATAGTTGGTGATTCACAGCACTCATTTCCCTTTTCAGGTGATGAGACAAACCATGCTTCTGCCACATCAACACAGGACTTTTTGGATCAAGTGACTTCTCAGAAGAAAGCTGAGGCTCAGCCTGTCCACCAAGCTTACCAAATGAGCTCCTTTGAACAGCCTTTCCGTGCTCCATATCATGGATCCAGAGCTGGAATAGCTACTCAATTTAGCACTGCCAATGGACAGGTGAACCTTCGGGGACCAGGGACAAGTGCTGAATTTTCAGAATTTCCCTTGGTGAATGTAAATGATAACAGAGCTGGGATGACATCTTCACCAGATGCCACAACTGGCCAGACTTTTGGCTAAAAAAAAAAAAAATGTAAATAATATTGGCACTTTAGAACAGATTAATCAAGAGTGGGGTTACTCTGTGTAAAATGGAGTGCTGTACAGATTTAAGAGCAATGCGTTATAACAAGTTAAGCTGATATGAATAGCAAGATAATCCCATAACTACGTTTTGTTTGGTTAGTCAGCATTCTTTGAACTGCCTTACATGTTGTCACCTTTATAGAAGCAATGCATATACTTGTTTTAGATCAGAAACTTGCTATTCCACCTTCACCAAGTTAAAAAGGAGAAAAAAAAAAAAGACTTTCGCACAATTGTTTCCTAACTGATAACATTGTACATTCTTAGGAGATTAGTAATTGTGTGAAATTTACTCATACTGTTTCTAAGTTTTTCAGCATAGTCATTGCACTTCAGCAGGGAATCTGAGTATACTTTACAGACAGAGTGAACTTAAAGTTTAAATGTCAAGAGATTATGGCTTAAATACATTAGTTTGTCCTATAGGGGGAAAAAAAAAGAAGAAAACCACCTTTCAAAAAGAATGATATGCCATATACCCTTGATTTTCATTTTGCATTATATTGACGTGTTTTTTTGAAGAAAAAAAAGTAATAAAAATCTGATAGTCTAAGACTCCACTATTTAAAAGCCTAATTACTTTTAATATATGCATACTTTCAAAACTTTTACCAAAATACACAACTGTTGAAACATTCACTTCTCTATGGAAGTATGCATATTGGTGTCAGTTTCTTTGTACAGTTGTACCTAGATATTTTTTTATGATTTTTTTCATGTGCAAGTATCAAGGTTTTGAAGTTTTAGTAAAAAATATTCTGTAGATTACATTCCCAAGAACATAATGCTTACACAATGTATATTCCACATTTTAAATCTTAATTGTATTTTACTTTACATATACACTTCAGTTAACATAGAGCACTTAGAATCTATTTGGTTTTTGATTTCTCAAAAGTGAAAAAATTAGAGTTTTAGGTTTGATATGGTTGTGTCATAATCATCTCATAATTGACAATTTTAATTTGGGGCAATAAAAGGAAATTGGGTTATCTTTGGAACTGTAAAACTTGGTTTAATCCTTCTCTTTCAAGACTCTTGGATTATTAAACAGTGTCCAGAGAAACAAGAAATGGGCTTTTTAATTGTTTATTTTATCTTGAGTTACTTTTTAATGAACACTGCTCATTACAGTTTTACAAACCAAAAGTGTTTACTAACTCCAGTAACTACAATTTCTTTTTCAGCTAGATGAGTGACCGAAAATTTTTTGTTGCATTTCAAAATCTAAATAAACTACAGACTTTATCCTTATACCATGAATGTTTTTTTTTTAATACTTTGTCTTAAAATAATACAGCATGGTACAATAAATAGTACTTTTATATATATACTTTTCTGAAGAATGATGGTTCAAGTTACACATTGGACAGTTCTGATTTTTGGAGCGTAACAGTCATATTGATGCTATCATCCTCTTTAATTTGTTCCAACTTTTTGGTTTTTGTATTTTAAATTTCCGCCATCTTTGTCACAATGCACGTACTGATATATAGCACCAGTGGTAACCTAAAATTAATGTCTTTGGAAGAAGAAGCTGTTAATTTCCATTTTAACTTTTATATTGGTCCTGTAGGTCTACATTCTTTGTTTCAGTATAGAATATGTTATCCATTTAAATTATTTTTGTCTCTTATTTAATGTTATCCCAAGACTGTTCTCATAAAGAAAGGGAACAAAGAAATATCCCCTCCAACATTCTTTTATATTCATTTATTTTGAATATATTGGTGTTTTTATGTTAAGGAATATAAATTATGTTTAATGTGGTTTCCTCTACACTTTGGTTATTAAGCTTTGTTTGAAATACTAGTTTTCCCATTTGACAGCTTTCTTTGCTGCCAAAGTTTTCAATAATTTAGACTTCTTTGAAGTAAATATTTAAGTTCTGCCATTATTGACCTTAAGATTGATGTGTGTTGTGTTATGCATCACTTAATTGCAAGAAGAATTATTTCAGGTGAGATGTTAAAAATGGAACTGTGCTCATCCTATAGGCATTTTTCTCATAGTACTTTTGATGACAGTAGGCACTTATTTCCTGAGTTGATTTTTATTTTTTTAAGCCTGATGAAAATGTGTTCCTTTGGGAACTTGATGCAGTTCTTGGTACTGTGTAAATTTTTTTGTTTGTTTTAACATCACCAGCACAGTTTTAAGAATGTGACTATTGCTGAACAGTTTGGATAAGCTTAGGAAGGAAGGCCTTTTAAAATGGTAGTTATGCAAGCAGATTTTCAGGTGTTGCATTCCTGTCTTCAACACATTTCTTTAAATCTACAAAATGGCAGACTTTTCTACCAGATTATAAGCATTTTTCAGATAACTGATAATTAGCCAGCATAACTTATTGACTTACCATTTAAGTACAGTCATCACTGTTTTACTGTGAAATTCTAAATGCCTACCAGACTTACCTTGTATTATCATCCTATGATAAACATCTGGACAGTTTGGGTTTCCCCATTTTGGTTCAGAAAATTGTTTAATTTCTATCTGGGCATTAATAGAGAAAATAAGTGGCCTTGTGTGCTGCTTTAGATTTGAAACATGGAGGATATGAGATATCCTTTGTAATTCATGTTTCTCATTTCGCTCAGTGAACAAATTGTTCTATAAAAACATGCTCTTTCACCCTTAAATCCTTGATCTTTGTGAGCGAGGTGTGCTTTTTTTTCTCTTAGATTCTACTTTTATGTTTGAGCATTGGAAACATCATATTAGATAAAGTAGTATCTCTTCAACATCTTCTAAAAGTATCTTTTTTAACGTTTAAAATTTTATTGCACATATATTTCATTTGGTTTAGAATATTTGGGTGGCTCCTAAATTTTTTAGATCTACATGCAAATGTGCTACTTGGTAAGGTAGAAATCCATCTTCTTAGCTCTGGCTGAAGATGCCAGCAATTGGGTCATTTTCTCTCTTGAGAGGCAGAAAAGGCCTTGTGCTCAGGGCAGGCTTTCATTTCCACAGATGCGAGACACTTGCAAAGTGCTATGAGGTTAGATCTTTTGCCACTTCTTTCACTTTATTAATTTGGGTATTTAAAGGGCTGTTTAAAATAAATAAATAAGTAAATGAATGAATAAATAAATAAAAGCCGGGAAACTTTAAAAGTAGGCATTATTGTAGTACTGCGTATCTTAGAACATTTTAAACTAGAACTCATTTTTTCACAGTATGTATTTACTTGAAGAAGCACTATTATAATCAATGAGAAATTTTTGAGTCTGCAATTTTAATTTAAACCTTTTCCGTTTCAAATTGCTTTATTTCAGGGAAATAATTTTCCAGTTGTTTTGCTATATTCTGCAAATAAAAACCATATGTTTCCTTTTTTTCACTTAAACTTTGGTAGGAAACAAACTAAAGCAGACAAACATTTCTTGTTATGTTTGTTGCTTTCTTTAATCCAAAATGGATAAAAAAGTAAAACCCTGTAAACATTATTTTATTTTTTTATGCAATACCATGCTGTAAATACGGTTCATCAAGTAAGGATGTACCTATGATTGAATCTTTAATTCTGCACAGTTAGAGTTTATATATAAATGTGTCTTGACAATCAAGGACTTTCATGTGAGTCTTCCTTTATGATGTTTATTAATGTTATGCATTCCATTTGTTTTGAAGTGAGTACCAATGTGCTAATTTGTATTGTCTGAAAGTATGTAATGTTTTTACAGCTTGTTTTTAAGAATCTGTAAATATGTACAAACAAATCACAGTACTGCTTTATGTTAGAAGGCATATGATGTTGTACTGTATGTAAGCAATAATACATAGCAGTGCTAACTTTACAAGTAGCATCAGGAAAGTTCTAAAAACATTTCAGAGTTATTATTATCCTTATTTCATTTAATGATGATTATCTTTAATCAGTTTTTATAAGCAAATTCCATTGTTCCTCCTTTTGGAACGTAACACTGTTTACACAGCATAATTGAAGTTGCAGAGGAGACAGGCTAAATCTGGCTTCATCTGTACTCACTTTCACTAAGCATTGAATGGCCTTACCACTCTTCTGCAAGATGGAGGAAGACCGCAAAACTTAGTGCCCATCACACTGAAGGAAGGGATGTGTTGTTGTTGTTGTCGTTGTTGTTGTTTTTCCCTGCTTCTGTACTGCTACCTAACTTTGTGATTTGCTTTGGATTTTAATATTTGTTTCTGATATAGATTCAAGCCCGTAAGTTTTGAGGTGACTTCAGCTCCATTGTGAAATAGATAGTTCTCTTCATATTTCATAGCTACATTTCAAATAATTCTAAACTTTCTACTTTGATTTTTAGATACTTATTTTTCAAGCTTGATTTCTCAGCTAATCAGATGACTTTATTCAACTTCAATACAAAGAAAGACAAACTTATTGTAGTTTGAAGTGAGTCAATATAATACTGTACAGAACAGCTAACTATTTGAACACACACATCACTGCTTTAGAAATAAAACCGCCAATTTATAAATGTATATGACCTACATTTTATAGGAGAAATGTTTTTAAATGCTAGTCATTTATATAATGTGCTTTGAAGGATTTGCTAGTCCACTTCTGTCACTTTTTAGTACACTGGTATCTTTTATATGTAATGTATGCTTTTTATTATTGTAGCAAAGCATTTCAGTAGAAAGAATTTTGCAACAATATGGGGGAAATTTTTCATTGTTGGATTTGAATTATACTGGATTTTATCTGTGTAGTCTTACTTGTCTTTATTTTAATGCTGTCTGGAAGGGAACTTGGTATCCAAATAAAGCAGGTAACCTCATTTTACTTCAAGGGCATACTGTGTAGTGCTGAATTTAATCTGGAAATCTGATGATTTTGAAAAGAAAACAAGTTTATAAAAATTGTACAGAAGAAATTAAATGTGTGATGGAAATCCTGATGGTGGAGCATTTGAATTTTCTGATACATAGTGTTATTTTCCTGGGATTCCCTACGCCTTCTTTGTATATCAGCTAATAAAAGAAAAACCCTGTCATTGAAATTGGTAGGATAATAGGCTATTCTGATTATACAGTATTATTTTTCCTATCCAATTTTCTGACCCTTTTCTTAATCACTGTAAAATTTTATTTTCTATTTCCTATTGATAATTAAACATGTACATAATATAGACGCTGTTGTGTAGAACTGAATGGATCTAGTTGCCAAGCTTGAATGGGTAACTAAGTGGAAATATTTGATGGATATTGAGAATTCATGAAATGCCACAGCAAATTTAAGAGGGAAGGCGGGGGGCATGGTATGACTTGGGAAAGTCACAGCAGATTGTTTCTTCAGCCCCCTAGGAAATCAGTGTGGAGGAATCAACTGCAAACTCAGATCAGATAAAATGTGGCTCTTTCCTTATCCTCCCCCCAAAATATGAGCACTAAATTTCCAAATCTACTCAGGTGAAAATCGCTTTGCGATGAAACTTGCCACATGGAAATTTTCACTGTTAAATAATATATTTGTGATATTTTTAAATACAGACTTTTACATCAGTAGTCAGCAGCCTGATGATTGAAATTTAGTAAGTCAGTATATTTTAAAATATATTTTGTCCTCCATATTTAATTGTTTTTAAACAATTGGGAGGATTTTATGTTTAAATACATTTTTATCATCATTGTTTAAAAAAAAAAAGTCTTGGTTGACCCCATATGATTGCCATGATTTGCTGAGTCTTTATAATACAGTGAAAGCTTGTTTCATATGTAGTCATGGAACGTAGAAATGTTCTTTAAACTGACTTACTCATTAAGAGGTTTAATGAGTTTCACAGCTTTTGACACTGTTGTCATATAGTTAGTCTTGCCACTTAAGGAGTTTATAATATTTTATGTATTGTGATACTAAAGGAAGTTGTTTTGCTTTATTTTAAATTGAATTATTAGACTTACATTTCAAATTCTGCATTTTAAATGTGGACACTGGCTGTTTGAAAAATAAAATATAGAATACAGTTTTATGTCTAATTTTCTAGCTGATTTTTCACAGTTTTTTGAACCAAATAACTAGTGGTAAATATGCAAAAACCATGGTACATAGTTAATATTAAAAAAGGATGTCTGTGTGGAATTAACAGTTAACAGATTGGATAACAATTATCAGGGTCTTTACTGTAGCTGTTTGTGGAATGTTTTATTTATTAGTTGTCAAGTGCAAGAGTCAAATGTTACTGTCATTGAATATTTTAGACTTGAAATGTTTAATGTAGAGCAAACAGCATATGTTTTGTTTTTTTCTTTACAGATAAGATTCTGTTAATCACCATCAGTAGCATACATGGGATTTTTTTCCCCTTTGATTAGTGTAGATAATTTGTTTTCATTTATCTACCACTTTTGCCAGTACCTTATCTCATGACAGTGGGATGCATTGTAAGAAAGCTGTCAGCAGTGAGGAATGCAGCCTGGGTCCATGGGACAAAGGTAAATTAATTGGCCCTTGCAGAGAAGAGTCCTATGACCCCGGCTTATTAGCATG
This sequence comes from Ictidomys tridecemlineatus, assembly GCF_052094955.1. Taxonomy (NCBI): domain Eukaryota; kingdom Metazoa; phylum Chordata; class Mammalia; order Rodentia; family Sciuridae; genus Ictidomys; species Ictidomys tridecemlineatus. The sequence continues at coordinate 143,343,518 of NC_135479.1, forward strand.
GTGCTGTAACCAATTGTACATAATAATACCACTGATAGTCTACTAATGCATTTCTTAGATCCCAGTTCTTGAATGATTCAAGTTGGTGGGGTGAGGGGTGGGAAGAATACTCTACATGACACTTCTCCCACCTGAAGATTATACGAAAAATAAAATAAAATTGAAGTCACTTGAATTAATGTGTTGTCATTGAGTCTTACTTGACAAGTTATCACACAAAAAGAATATGAACATTTTTCTAATTATATATTTGGATAGAGTTTTAATTTTTTTTCAGAGTTATATCTGTTCTTTCCCTCTTTGGTGAATCTTATAAAATATTAGAATAAGTTACATCTGTATGATGAATAAAGAATGGAGGTGAATTTTTAAAGTGAACTAAAATTTAAACTGTTTCTCATAAGTTTAGTTTTTCAAATGAAAAGGACATTTAGAATAAAACCTTTTACCCATACACTCATGCAGATGTGTAAAAGCTGGGATGAGAAATGTAATATTGTAAATAAGAATGACATTTTTCAAACAGAAAACTCAAATTTAAAAATGGTCTTGAATTGTAAAATAGAGAACATTTGAACCTTTGCATATTTACCCATTTATGCAGGTAAAGTTTTAAACTTGTGACCTTTATTTTCTTTAACTACTCCAGTTCTTAATAAGCTTCTAAAACTATAATACTCCCTTCACGGTGGGAAAGGAAGCCAGAGAAGTGCATTACCCGTAATATCATGGAGTTTTCTATTGGTTTGAATCCCTACTTGCTGGGGCATAGAACTTTGACCCTGCATTTATTCAGCATTGATCACCTACTTAGTAGTAGGCATTGTACTAGATGGAAATAATAGATGGTTGAGGCTACAGGCATTTGTGAGCATATGGAAGGCATTGGTAGTGCTATCAGTTACAAGTTGCAGTATTGTACTTGAGATTATTAAAGCAAACATTCATGGTGAAGATGTGTTGCGTGCTGTGCTGAATACTTTACATCTCATTCCTCAACAAATGGGTAGATACAGTTTTGTATTTCAGGATAGTTTACTAGGAAACACAATTTTAAAAGGTGGTTACAGAAGATGGAAAATAGAAGCAGGCCAATACAATGGAAATAGAGAATGTTGTCAAAAATTACCTCCTACTTAAAATACCAAGTTGGTGAATTAGATTCAAGCTTAGTCTATGGAAATGAAATAGATTTGTTTCCAAAGAAACACCTATCACAGGAGTGGGAAATTAGTGCTCAATAGGGATTCTCAAGCCTGAGGAAAAAAAGAGAGGATCATTGTACTCCCCTGGGGTGTTGAGGTTAGTGCTAAAGGATGCTTTCCTGAAAGTACGGAAATTAACCACCAAAGCCTAATTAGTCATACTAGCACAGTCGATATTTTTAAGTCCCTTAAGTCAATACTAATGTGCAGTACTCCAATAGGGTAGCTTTCCTTTGCTTATGGAGTTATAGCACCACTGCGTATGCAACTTGGCAGTGCAACTTGTGCTCTAGCATTTTTATCCTTCTAGAACACGACAAAATGGCAGGAAGAGGACACAGCATTGGAAATAAAATTTAGACCTCACAGAAGGTGACTGGATGAGGACAGTTATGTGAATCTTATTGAGCCCTCATGTTTTTGGGTTTTGGTTAGGCTGGTTTGGTTGGTTTGATTTGATTTGTTTGCCTTTTGACTTTTTCATTTTTTTAAAAATTTAGCTTTTGGACTCTGTGCTTGTGCCTTCAATACTTAAAACAACTATTTTATGTTCCTCCATAAGGAAAGCACGCTTGATCCTGTAGGACACATTTAGCACACACCGAACCATCATAGGCCCTGCTGACATGTTTTTTGGTTTTAAACAATCTCATGAGAACCTTAGGTCTCACAGCACGAACCCCTTGAAGTCTCTCTGGGCACACACCACATACAGATTTTGGTGCTTCCCCAAATTTCAAAGGTAAACAATTCTATTACCAGGGGTTTGAGACAGCCTGGTTTTGTTAAAGGCTGTATTGTAGGAAAGCCTGATAGTATGTCAAACACTAAACCATTCTGAGTGCCTCTAGACACCGTCCCTGGAAGAGGACCCCTCATGGTTTGAGAGCAGTTGTGCACTCAGCATAGGGTGAGAAGAATATGCAGAGTCTAGTGATATGTGTGCAAAAAACATTTAGGAAACCAACTCCCAGGCAGTAAGGCCAGTGCGGCGTGGGACAGCTTAACATGAGCTATCTCTCGTTAAAAATTATTGTGGGATGGCTGGGGATTGTAATCTACAGCCTACAGGGGCAAATAAGGAGCATTGAAGTGAGCAGAGGACTTTCAAATTGAAGATCTGCCTTGAGCATCTCTGTAACCCTTTTCAAGCCACTTGCCCTTTCTCAACCTCAATATTTTCCATCTGGAAAGGAGGATGATAAACTATCCAGGTTGCTGTGAATGTAAAGCAGTAAACATTTTCTAGTTTAGAGTTTTAAGTATCACCAAGGCAAAAGAGCAGAGTTGGACAAGTGTTGGAAGCCTCATTTAATATAAAGCACAGCAAGTAATACATTTCTGATTTACAGAAAATATTAAACTGACCTTTTGTAATCCAAAACCCAAAATGAGAAAATTTTGAGTGCTAACATGTTGCCACAACTGAAAAATTCCACGTGATCTCATGTGAGGGTTCCTGACAATAGACAGATATACTAAAAATGTATAAAGTTAACTTCAGGCTATGTGTATGAGGTATATATGAAATGAATTTCATATTTAGACTTGAGTCCCATTCCCAACATACCTTATTGCATTTATGAATATTTTTAAAAAATTGAAATACTTGGAACCCCAAGCATTTCAGATAACAAATATTCAACCTGTATTATCATTCAAAAGACTGAAGATAGGACAAAGTCAATGTGTCTGGATTTAATTAACCAGCAGAAAATAAGTAGTGATGTGGAAGTAATAGGAATTCTGTAAAAGAAAGAATAATTTGCATTTGCTGGCAAATGGAGTACAGAGTATTTATCAAGTACATGCCCCCAGGGACACAGATTCAAACAGTTCAAAGAAAAAGGAAGAAGAAAAAAAAATAATAAAAGGCTGAGTGTTGGTGCATGATTATAATTCCAGCTACTCAGGAAGCTGAAGCAGGGGGATTGCAAGTTCTAAGCCAACCTGGGTAACTTAGACCCTGTCTCAAAAATATAAAGGCCAGTGAATATAGCTCAGTGGTAGAGCACTTGCCTAGCATATGTGAGGCCCTGGATTCAGTCCCCAGTTCTGTCCCCCACAAACAAATATTCCATTATCAAAAACCTGGAAGGTTTTTCTGAAGAATCTTTATTTAACATTGAGGTATATCACAGCCCATTAGAAACAAGGCAGAAATATCCTATAAGAGTAATGCAATATATTGAAGTAATAGAAGTCCCCAGTTTCTCACTCCCAAGCTATTAGTCACTCATGAACAGGAATCTGCAGGTCCATAAGGCAAAAGTAAAATTATAGACAATGAAGTTAGAATATGGTAGCCAGCTTTACCTCCACAAGGAAGGCATAGCCTATCCTTGTAGAGGTGGTGGGTCTTCTCTTTTACTTTTTTTTTTTTAATCTTACATTTATTTTCTATTTCTGTCCCTTCTTTGCCTGTTCCTGGTTTCATCTTCCTGAACAACAATATATGTGTGTTGCAGGTCTATACCAAATAAATGACTGACTGAAGGAATGTGATGCCCTGCCTCTTGTGCAAGTTAGGTTTACCTAAGGGCTTCTGTTTTTTTGTTTTGTTTTGTTTTGTTTTAGCATTAATGTTTTGGGGAAATTCGGAACTAATTGTTCATCAGGAGAAGATTGTGGGAACCCTGTATTAGTTTGTAAAACTTTTTAAACACATTTCCTTACACGCAAGCATGTGTGAATAAGTGAATGAACAATGTTACAGGGCCTGGGAAGCACTATGAGTGCTGTTTGAAGGTATTAGAAATGATGGTGGATTTTCAGTGACAGGATGCTGCCAGGATCTGGTGGAGATGCTGGAATTCTGCCCTCAACCACAGGTACCACAGGCTTCTAACCAAAATTCCTAAAGGAGACACCCAAGAATCCAAGGTTAGTGGGAAATGAGTTCCCAAATCCTAGCATAGAAAGAAGCAGAGGATGTGACCAGGACTGAAGACTTCTAGAGCCATTTCTTGCCCTTGGCACCCTGTGGTTGACCAGAGCATCTCAATAGGTGGATTAGACTAAAGAGTAGAATGGCTAGGACTCCAGCAATGAACCAGTGGACCTCAGTCCTTTTCCCACCCCAGTTGCATAGGAACAAAGGAAGAAAGAAGGAAAATAAATGAACAAGTTCACATGTGTGGCCAATGAATAAAAAATGGCCTTGCTCACTGCTGGATTTGGTTCAATAAATATTTTATGATCTGATCAATCAGATTGTCAACTCATGGGAGGACCAGGCCGACTGCTTTCAGCTCTTGGTACTTCAAGATATTCCCCTTCCCCACAAATGCATTATTTTCTCTCTCCCCTCTACTAAAACCTCATCCACCCACCCATCCTTTGATTTCAGCTCTAACGTCACTTCCTCAGAAAAGCATACCCTGGTTTTCCTGATTAGGTAATTTCAATCACTGGAGTCTCCAACCAGCCCACATAGTTTCCCTTTCATAGATATCTGTCTGTGATGCTGTGCTTATCAGTGAAAGAATTTGATTGATACCTGTCTTCCCTGCCAATCCAGAACACTCTCGCTCCCCATTGTGTTTTCCATGTTGGCCACAATGCTCAGGTGGATGTGAAGCTGACAGAGGGCCCAGGCAATACAAGTGTGCAAGAGGGCTTATAGATCCCATAGAAGAAGCAGTTTTAGAGACTCTGTGGGTAACAGCAGGCAGCCCAGAAAACTGGTCAAGTGATTTTCAGAATGGGAGGAAGTCTAATGGGCTCTGAAAACAACAATTGATCTCGATTTCAATCCCCGGCAAAATTCTAGAATGTCCATATAACAACTCTGCCAGGCAGGCCTGGCAGGTCTTATCATTAACTCCATGTAACAAATGAGGAAACTGAGCTTTGAACACATTAAAGAACTTGGGCAAGGTCACACAGTGAAAGAGAACCAAGACTCAAATTCAGACCTGACTACTCACACCTACACTTTTGAAGCTCTGTCACGGTGGCTCCTGTACACAATATTTAAGTAAACAGTGAATGCTAATTATACTGCTGTCACAGTCCAGTAAGGCTGCCACTATCCTCACAAAGCAAACTGCATTCTGCTTCTTAGGCTTTCACCCTGCATCAAATGTTTTCTCATGCTCCCACCAGGTCTTGGCCTGTGACAGGTACCAGGTGGCTGATACAGGGTGAATGGCTTTCTCTTGTCACAGGACAAATGCTTAGAGTCAATAAACAGCTTAGATCCTGGAGGAAAAACCTGCTCTACAGGAGCTGGGGACACCCATGGCAGGATAGTGGTGGCCCCTCCTCTACTCAGCCCTACCCAGAGGAGCCAGAGCAGCACTCTGCTCTCCCTAGAGTCCCAACTCTACTTTTCTGGGACTCAGGAGCCCTCAGCCTTGCAAGGGGCTTGTGCTGCAGGTTTGCATCACTCCAGCTGCCAGGAATTCACATCAGCCCCTCCAACAGACTTCCTTACCAGGTCTGGGGTTCTTGAAGCACACTTCAAACTCCAGGAAGGAGGATAACCTTTTTCAGTTTTATTCCTTCCTAGGAGTAAAGAAGCTGCATTGTGTACAGGAGAACTTGGTACTGGAACTAGACCAAGGTTCAAATACTGGCTCCACCTTCAGGGCCAGCTAAGCTTTCTGAGCGTGTGCAGATTGCTGTAATTTTTAAATAGGTAGGTGTACCCCTTGGAGATACGGCACAATGACCAATAAATATTCATCATGTGGTAAACTACCTGTGCACTCTCAGGGACAGATTTTACACTCCTTCTTGCCATTAAAAATTTTAACTAGAATAAGACCCCACAGCTTAGCAGGTGCTTTCCATATCTCAGGTATTTTAGAAAGGGGAAAAAACTATTGGGCTAGAAATCCCAATCTTGGCCTAAGCCTCACCCCAGACCAATTAAAACAGAAATTGGAATCTCTGAGGGTGGGTTTCTAAAACCACCTATAGGTGATTTTGAAGTATATCCAGGTATTGTAAAGTGCACACCTGATCCCCATCTTGTGGCACTGGGACTCTGGTTCTGAGGTTTAGGCTGCAAAGACATATTTTTGTGTACATACATACCTACATCATGATTTAATGCTTCCAACCTGCTTTCACATTTCTATACTGCTTGACTCTCTCCAACCTCTGGTACCTCCCCAGAGTTCACTTTCTAAAAAATGAAGTCAACTTTAAGACATGATTTCTTCACCATTCTTCATTCTTCTAAGAAGGCAATTCTCAGTACCAACCACCGGAAGGAAGAAGAAGGAAGATCTGTCTGCAGTTGAGCTGGGTAAGACCCACACAACAGCCTCACTGTTGTATCCTTCAACTTGAGCTTGGGTTGTTACTGAATAGGAAAAAAAGTAAATTTAATAACAATTATTATTTTATTTTATATAATGGGGCTGCAATACCAGTGAAACGAATACGAATATTTTAAAAGAAGACAAAACATTTTTACCTTGGTCAGATGTATTCTACATTCTCTATTGTTGCATAACAAATTACCCAAAAACTTAGTGGCTTAAAGCAACCATAATAATTTATTCTCCCATAGCTTGTGTGGGTCAGGAATTCAGGCAGAGTTCAGTAAGCATAGCTTGTCCTTGATCTACAATGTCTAGGACCTTAGCTGGGGGCTGGATTCATCTGAAGAATATTTCTCTCATAAATCTGGTGGGTTACGCTGGCTATTGATTGGAATACCCACATCTGGCCTTTTTATGTGGCCTGGGCTTCCTTACAACATGGTGGCTAAATTGAAGAGTAAGTGCTCAATAGTGAGGAAGCCTATTGCCGTTGAGACAGCTTATGAATTCCCATTTCTTCTATCAGTTGAGGTACTTTAAAAGGTTCACTCAGGCTCAATAAGCGTGAACATGGACCTGTCTCCTTTGGAAGGAATCTTAACCTCATATTGTAAGAAAAGCATATGGGCTAGATATATTAGTACAGCCTGCTTTGAAAAATACAGTTTTCTCTACATTGTCTACTTATTTTTGCCTAGATTCCAAAGTAACATGCTCATTGTAGGAAAAAATTCAATAGAAGCCCAGAATTTTTATACAAGAATGGTTTCCTCTCCTACTTTACTCTCTTAATCCCATTCCCTGGATATAAAAACTGCTAGCATATTCAATGCAAACTACATACATATATAAGTACATAAATGATGCACCATATACATGATTCTGTAGCTTGCTATTTTTATTCAATGTTAAATCATGATTTTTTTTTAGTGGTGCTGGGGATTGAACCCAGGGCCTTGTGTGGTGTGTGAGGCAAACACTCTACCAACTGAGCTATATCCCCAGCCCTATCATGAACAATTTTATGTTAATACAAATAAAATTACCTAATTCTCTAATTCTGGCTGTCGTTATATGATTATACCATATGTACTTATTCAGTCTTCTATTGATGGATTTTTAATTGTTCTTATTTTTTTCAACTCTTAAAAAATTAATGATGTAATGAACATCCTTCTATTAGTTCATGTAGGGTAGTGTCTTTTTTAATATTTATTTTTTAGTTGTAGTTGGACACAATACCTTTATTTTATTTATTTTTATGTGGTGCTGAGGATCAAACCCAGGGCCTTGCACATGCTAGGTGAGTGCTCTACCGTTGAGCCACAACCCCAGCCCTAGGGTAGTATCTTAAAAATGGAAATGTTCTCTTGTAAGGACATGCAAGAAACTGTTTTTTAACACAAGAGTATTTCTTTTAAGTTAGTGTCATTGTTATAAGGGAAATCGACATTAAGCAGGATATGCTTCTTGCTTTGCAAATGAGTAGGTTTTATTATTTTGTTTTGTTTGCAGTGCTAGGGATTGAAACAGGGTTGCTCTACTGCTCAGCTTTTTATTTTTTTATTTTGAGACAAGGTCTCCCTAGGTTACCTAGGCTTATCTTGAACTTGTCATCCTCCTGCCTCAGCCTCCTGAGTTTCAGAGTTTACAGGTGGGTGTAGGTGGCGCCTGGCAGGAGTAGATTTCTCTACTTAGCTTTAACACCAGGGGAAAGGAACAAACACATTTGTTCTGATGTTAAAAAGTTGCTTGTAAGCTTTGAAGGGAACTCGTTTATTTAGAAAATGAAAAGTGGTAGGAAGTAGGTGATTATGAAGAGGGGTGGTTTTCCTTTTCAATTTTTTTTTCACCAGGGCTTATGGGGATGTAGCTTCACCACTGAGCTACATCCCTAGCCCTTTTTCTACTCTTTTAATACAAGCTAATATAGAATTGAATGTGGATTCTTAAAATTTCCTCTGATGCTTGGAGGCTTTTCAGAAGGTGACAGCAAATAAAAAACCAGCTTCAGGCAAAACAAAACAAAAACAAAAAACAAAACAAACAAAAAAGTGTCATGTATAAGCCAAAAGTAAGAAAGGTGAGTCTACTGGCCATACAGATAAATATATGAATATATAGTAGATTCCCCAAGTATGTTATCCTGTCTGCCCCTCCATTCTTTGATCACAGATGAGTATTCTAATTTATTCTGTTTTTTTTTCCTCTTGGGTTATTAAAAACTTCTTTACTGGAAATGAACCTTGAGGATATTATGCAATGCAGTAAGCCAGACACAGAAGGACAAATGCAGCATGATTCCACTCATGTGCAATACCTAAAATAGGCAAATAAAAAGAGGCAGAAAATTAGAGGCCACCTTAGGTGGGAGTTAGAGGAAATGGTATGTTATTGTTTAATGAGTATGGAGTTTCTATTTGAGAAGACGAAAGTTTCTGGAAATAGATGATAGTTGCACAAAATTGTGAATGTGATTGTCATTGAATTGTACCCTTAAAAATGGAAGAAAATGAAAAAAAATGGAAGAAAATGGTAACTTTTATGTAATATACCTCCACACATACAACCTCTTTGCTAAAGCAGAAAAGAGAGGTTGAGGCTCTGTCAATGTTCCCGTGGTTTTGCCTTCCCTTTTGTTTTTAAAAGAACAACCTCTATTTTTAGGGATTTCACACAAAGGCCTATGTGGGTGTGGGAAGTGCTCCCAGCTGCCCTCCTGTTTTTCCGAAGCCTACAAGGAAGCCTAGCAAGTTATTCAAGGTTTAGGAAATATACCAGATTGGAAATGGAGATAATTTAATCTCTCTGTATGCTAATTTGTTTTCTTCTGCAATCTGAGGCCTAGGAAACCTTATTTCACCCCTAGTTAAGGTGTTTCTGGGTCTTGCGGTAGGTGATGAGGGGAATTTCCCCACACCTCGGCATGCCCCCAGGCAATTTCCTAGCAAAGAAGTTCCACTGCCTTCGAGGTTGGGACCCCTGGTGCGCAGGGTCTCAGTCTCCTGTCCTGATGCTTCTGCCTCTGCAGCGTGGGCTTCCCCTGCTGCGGTCTCCTGCACACGCTTGTGGTGGTCCCCAGCACTCTCTGAGACTCCAGTGACAACTGTCCCCTAGTCCCAGGGAGGGGCATCAGCTGGGTGCACTGCACTAGTGGCAGCTCAGGTGCTGTCTGTAGCCTGGCGCACCTTCCGCACCCCACCCCGCGGCCGCCAGGTAAAGGTTCCTGTCTCCTCCTCCCAGGTCCGCGAAAGCCCTGCCCCCGGCCAGGGGGAGCTGTGCCGCTGACTCTAGGGGGAGGAGAGGGAAGTCTCTGTAGCTCCCTCCCTCCACCTAGACCGAGAGTCAGGGGTGCTGGGTGGTTGAGTGCCCGAAACTGGGAGGGAACCACTTCACCAGCCCGACAGCTGGGACCCGAGTGGCCAAAACCCCGTCAGCCACGTGGCGACGGGGCGGGGCTGGGGCGGGCAAAGCGCCGGGAGCTCGCGACCCGGGAACAGGTGAGATCGGTGGGACCAGTGGGGGGAGTGAGAAGGTGGTCTCGAGGACAGCGCCTCTTCCCAGGAGGGGCCCTGATCCCCAGCAAGAGTCAGGCGTGGGGTCCCCTAGGTCCCCCGGCCCAGGGAGACGCTCTCCTCCCACTGCCAGCCCGGTCCCTCAGACGGCAGGGTGGGTGCCCAGTCCTGCCTCAGCGATCCTGAGAGCCTGGGGAGAGGGTCGCACCCCAGGGCGGTCTGAGGCGGGTCAGGGCTGTGCTCAGTGAACCAGCTGGGATGGGGAAGGGTGGGCGTTGGACGGTGTCCTTGCCCCTAGGCTGCTGGACGTGAGAGCACCCAGGCAGTAGGGTCTATGTGGCATGGAGCTGACTGAGCACCCTATCCATCTTCCTGCTTTGGGCAGACCTCAGGCCACCAAGTCCCTTAGATCTCCCCCAGAGTTTCTCTGGGTGAACACTGCCCCCAGCTCTTTGCATCTGAATATCCCTCTGTGCCCATTCCCTCCCTCACTATCCATGGCGACTATCATTGGTCATACCCTTCCCATAGTACAGAGAGCTCCTTCTCTCACCCTCTCTTTTCCTCCAAAATACCATGAGGGGATAAGGTCCCTACCCCAAAGAAAGCCAGGCCTGATGCCAAGGGAAGACTCTTCTGGTGGATGAGTACTATGCTCTTACAAGGATGCTCAGAAATCTTTTCCTGGCTGTTGGCTTCATTCCCTACCCCATTCTTGTCCTACTTCAATCTCCCAAGATAATCTCCAAATCTTCCCTCCCCCACGCTGATCTTGGTCCAGTCCACAAGCACTTACCACTTACCAAGTTCAAGGGATCTCATGGTACCCTGCCCTGTACAAAGGGCTCCTAAGGCACATACATACCCAGGAGGATGGGCAGGAGTGTAAACTGGGTCCTCAAGGGCTGAGCAGCCAGCTCTGACCCCCACATATTGAAGGAGCTCAGAAAAGAAAGCAAGCTGGGGCATTGTGGCTTTAGAATAACAGCGTTTGAGCATAGGTGGGCTCTGGAGCATGGGGAAGATCTATGTGGGGAGCAAAGAGGCCATTGGAAGGAATCTCCAGAGCTACAATAAGTCTTTTCTGCACTCAGGGCCTTGCCCTGTATGGAGGACAGATGGACAATAAGGAGGCAGGGAAGGAGGAGCTAGCATGATTGTTGATGGTATTTACTTTCCACAGGGATCTCCCCACCCAAAGCACCAGGATCTCATTTCCAGAAGAATGGCCCAGATGTCTACAGTGCAGGAACTCTTCCATGAGGCAGCCCAGCAGGTAGGTTAGTAGATATGTGGCTGGTGATGGAGCTGCCAGAGGCCTGTGAGCCAGGGGTCACCAGCCAGCCAGCGGAATGGGAACATGACAGTGTCTCAGAAATTAAAAGCAGTTGTCTCATAAATTCATTTTGTCATTCAGTTTAATTGAGAAAACCTCATAGACAACTCTTCACTGTCTATATGCAGAAAATCTTCTTTGGTATTATTTGTAATGGATTTTGAATCTTGCATCCCTTCCCCCCATCTTGGGAGACTTCCATGAACAAAGTGAGAACCTCAGAAAATATGAATTCCTTGTAATGTTCTCATTACAAGAAAACCTCATATGTACTGAAGTCAAATGGATTTCTGGATTGTCTAATGTCTACTGGATTTTTTCCCTTCGTCTTTTTTCTGATGATTATTATTTATAGTAAATATTCCACATGTAGATATGCAGTTGAAGTGGCTCTCCCCAGAAATAGTTGATTTGTTTTTTCTTTTGGTACCGAGGATTGAACTCAGGGGCACTCAACCACTAAGCTACATCCCCAGCCCTTTTTGTAGATAGGATTAGAGACGGGATCTCACTGAGTTACTTAGTGCCTCACTGTTGCTGAGGCTGGCTTTGAACTCAAGATCCTCCTGTCTCAGCCTCCTGAGTCACTGGAGTTACCCAGCATATGCCATTACACCTGGCAATAGTTGATTTTTTTAAGGAATGCCCTGGCACTGGGGGATTCGTGGAAGGAGAAAGAAATGAAAAACTTAGGTGTTTATTAGGCAACTACTTACACCCAGGATCTCTGCCATCCACAGTCACTCAACTTAAAGTTTTCATTGTCTCTTGGATTTCTCTCATGCTTTGTGGAAAGGGACAAGAGGACTTTTCAGCATTCCGACAGGGGGAATAAGCCCCCTAAGAGGGGAAAGAACTATCCAAGTCCTCACACAACAGTAAGAGAGCAGGATCCAGATGCACCCTGAGCCAAAGGGCAGGGGATGGTGAGGAAGGTGGGACTCAGGCTTGGTGGGAGGATGGTAACCCTCTATTCATAGGCAGATGTGAAAAAAATATAGCATGTGGTTGGCAGGCAATATGAGCTCAGTAAAAACTACTGCTGCCTTCCCCTGGGTCTAGGGCACGTTCCTGCACTCCCAGCTCTTAGCAACTTGCCTCTAGCCCAGAAATATTCAAGCTGCTTAGAAATGAGTGGTAATTTGGGCTTGTTTCTCAATGATACTTCATTACCCTTGCCCAGAGCTGTTCACTCCAGGTGAAAGGCCCAGGACTATGCTCTTGGTGTACTTGAGGACTCTCAGTTTGATTTGTTAAGGATTTTATATTTCTTTAGTTTGACTGGTCTCTCATATACTTCCCCTGTGTTTTCTTTGGATATGTAAAACCGTATGTGAGTCTTACGATTATAAATTTATTTATACTACTTTTAGTTGGCATTTTGTTAAGAATGAAAAAGAATCCCAAATGGAAAATGTGAGGCCCAGGAATTCCAAAAAGAGAATCAAAGAAGACATTCTGGGTTTTTCTCTGTGAGAAGAATCTGTTCTCTCATCCTTTCCCCTGTTGGAGACCTTCAGTGGTTTCCCATGAGTTCAGTCTTTAGCTTAAACCCTGTGTGGTCTTACCCTGGTAGGTTTCCGGTATCTTCCACTCTATGTCCTCACTTTCAGGCAAACCACACCATTCCCCAGCGCTTGTATCTTCCCTGGGCTTGGCTGATACTTCTCACTTGATTGGGTTGTCATTAGAACCCTCCCAGTATCTGAGGCAATGCCTGGCATTTAAGTGACAATGAATGTCCATTGATTAACAGTGCAATTTCAGTTGTTTTACATGCCGCCCTATCACAATGTTGTCTTTTTAAAAACAATATTTATTTTTTTAGCTGTAGTTGGACACAATACCTTTATTTTATTTATTTTTATGTGGTGCTGAGGATCAAACCCAGGGTCACATGCTAAGTGAGCGTTCTACCGCTGAGCCACAACCCCAGCCCAGAATGTTGTCTTTTAAAATGTGATGGACACTAAGGCTTGTATCAGCTCCTTCTTTCTCAATATCTAAACACTGAGTGGTTGAACAGTGTTTAATGCCCAGAGTCAAGACTTTTGACCTATACTGTCTAGACACATTGAAACCTATTCCTTTTTCTCTCTCTCCTACATTGTCTAGGACACCACATCTTCTCTGGATTATTCATACCCTCTTTCTTTCTCCACATTGCTACTAAGTGACTCTTTCCTGAAGTCTCAGTCTGTGCATTTGTCTCCTCTGGTTAGACCCCTTCAGTGGCTTCTCATTGCCTTTAGAATATAGCTCAGACTCCTTGTCTTGACCCCCAAGGTCCTCCATGATCTGACTAATCTGTCCTGTTCCTGTGGGATCCTGTGTCACTGCCTGTGTGGCATGGAAATGAGCTGTTTCTTTCTTCCTCAAGCCTATTAACTCCACAAGATCAGGAACATATCTTTTTTTTTTTTTTTTTAATGTGGTGCTTAGGATTGAACCCAGTGCTTCACACATGCTAAGCAATGTGTGAAGCACTGGGTTCACATGTCACATCCCAATTCCTGCCATAGTGCTCAGTGCAGAGAAGATGCTCATCAGTGCTGGACCTATTGAGCTGGACTCTTCCAACTAGGAGTTAGAGAAGCTGCCATTTGCATTAAGGAAATGGAACACATGGCAGATTTGGGAAACACATCCCAGAGGGTAAGGAAGGAAATGATAATTGCTGCAAGTTACTGGGTACCTTTTGTAATCAGAACACTTAATATGCATTACCTTAATTAATCTTCACAGTATTATTCTGGAGGAGACATGATTAGTTTTGTTTGATAGATGAAGGACTAAAGCACTTTGAAAGCAGGCATGTTTGATGCCCAGGCACAATTTTTTATCTTTTCTGCCAAATGACACCTGTTCCAGTTGTATAAGCAAAGCCACCCAGATGATAAATCAAGGGCCTTTGTGGGGGAAGAGGGAATAGGCTGGGGGGCTAGTGCATTTGGATCTGAACTCTGGGATTGGCTGGCCCTCAAGAACTTTCCTGTGAACCTTTTTTTTTTTTTTTTAAAGAGAAAGTGAGAGAGGAGAGAGAGAGATAGAGAGAATTTTTAATATTTATTATTTAGTTCTCGGCGGACACAACATCTTTGTTGGTATGTGGTGCTGAGGATCGAACCCGGGCCGCACGCATGCCAGGCGAGTGCGCTACCGCTTGAGCCACATCCCCAGCCCTCCTGTGAACCTTTTTAAACCCTTACTCCAGTATTGGCGGGGTCAGAAATTCTACTAAGAGCTTTGTGGCCTGTGGAACATGGGGTTAAGTAGGCATGCCCAGTGAGAAGACAGGCTAGTGGTGTCAAGACAAACTCTTGATCTTGACCTGTATTTCTCTTGGTCATTGTGACTAGAAGGTTGCTCATAGGTTGTGAGTTAGGTAGAGAAGTAGATGTATGATTTGTTGGTTTGGCTTTAATCATTTTAGGATCAGATAGGGTAGCTGTGTATGTGTATATTGGTCAGTCATAAGTGCACCCCTTACAGAAAGGCAGTAGATAGATCTAGGGGTTGATGATGTGGTGGTCAAGGGTACATGTGCCACCTGGGTTCGAGTATTGGCTTTAACACTTTGTGATCTTGGACCAGTTACTTAACTCATTAAGCCTCCATTTCCTCACCTATAAAATGGCTACATTTAAATGAAAAAGAATCAAGGAGATAATTCCTGCAAATATTTAGTATAGTGATTGGTTCATAGCATTCAGTAAATGTCGGCCAATAATAAAATTAAAGTGGGGAGTAGAATCCAAAGAGTAGTGTATAAATTATCAGAAGGATCCACTGGCAAATAAACACATGACTCAGCACAACAAAGTTAGGCAGAAGGCTTAAGGCAGAAGTTTCAAATCCAGAATGACATCATTGGCCAGCATGGAATGTGGGGGTATGGGAGGAGGTGTTTCCCTGTGTCTGAGGCCTGCGTGAGTCCCAGGGTATGATCCACCTGCCCCTTGTCTCCCAGCACTGTCTGATGTCCTGCTCTTTCTCTTCTCTGTCCTTTCCTCCTTTGGTCTCTCTCTTTTCCTTCTCAAATTTTCATACCTAAATTAGCTTGGCATAGTAACAGAGTCTGGCCAAGTTTTGGTAGGCCAAGAGGTAGAGAGGTACTCAGAGATCCTCTAGCCTAGTCTCCTTGTTTAGTGTGTTAGGAAACAAGCCAGAGATATTGAATGACTTGTGCAAAGACACATGCAAGGAGTGACAGTTGGGCTGGAGCCTAGGCTACTGACCCCACATACAGCTCTGGGTTGATCCAGTCTTCAGGTTATAATTTTGAGCATTGGTCTAGGTTTTGCCATCTCAAAAGCTTTGCTCTTATTTCAGAATCCTCTTTACCCAGTGTACACTTCAGAACTGACTTGTATTTTTACTAGGCATTTTTTTCCCATAGCTTTAAGGTAAAATTGAAGTACAATAACATGCACATATTTGAAGTATGCAGTTTGATAAGTTTTGACATGTATATAGCCAATACAATCAATATAAAAAGCATTTTCATTACTTTTTAAAATTTGAAATTATGCAGACTGTTTCCTGCATGATTTAGTACATTAGAAATCAATCACCTTAAAATATATAGAACCCCACCTCCACATGTCAACTATTTCAAAATTAAATGGCACACTTATAAATATCTCAGAGGTCAAGGAAGAAAGCATAAGAAAAGTAAATAAAAAGTACTTTTGAACTAAGTGAAATAAAAGCTTAAAATGTCAGGATCTCTGGGATGAAACACTACTCAGATGAACATTTATAACTTAAAGTACTTGTCTCAGAAAGAAGCTAGAATAACAAATTATTTTCAAATGAAGTAGTAGGAAGGAAAAAATGAGAGTAGGAGCAGAAATATATGAAATAGAGAAGAAAGACTATAGCTAAAATTTAATAAAACATAAACAAGTCTGATCAAGAGAAAGCAAGAGCACAAAAATTAACATCAGTGGAAATGGAGCTATCAAAATAACCCTACAGATGCTAAAAATATACTAAGGTAATATTACAATTGTATGCCAATATATGTGATAGCTTACATAACATGGTCTATATTAGAGAAGAATCTGTGTGCTGTTGAGAAGAAAGTATATTCAGTCATAGATGGATGAAATATTCCATATATGTCTGTTAAGTCTAAATTATCAATTATATTTTTTACTTAAATAGCTTTATTTAGTTTTTGTTTAGAGGAACTATCCAGTGGTGACAGAGGCATGTTAAAGTTACCCGTATTATTGAGCTGTGACCTATTTGATTCTTGAAATGGAGAAGGGTGTGTTTGATGTACATAGATGCTCCATTGTTAGGGGCATAAATATTTATAATTGTTACATCTTATTGATGTATAATTCCCTTAAGTAATATGAAATGTCCTTCTTTGTCCCTTCTGATTAACTGTGACTTGAAGTCTACTTTATCTGATATGAGGATAGAAATCCCTGCTTGTTTATGAGATCCACGTGAGTGATCTGTTTTTTCCCATCTTTTCACTTTCAGTCTGTGGTTGTCTTTGCCTATGATGAATTTCTTGGAGACAGTGTATTGTTGGGTCTTGTTTTTTAATTCAGTCAGCCAGTCTGTGTCTTTTGATTGATGAGTTAGGTACTAGGCATTTTTAAAAGACTGTTTTAACATCTTAAAAAAGCCATACTATGCATAGCATATGGAAGACCCTCAGGTCCACCCCAGCGCCACAAAACAAAAGCAAAAACAAACTCTACACACAAATGTGTAAAGTAAGCTGGGCATCCCATGTTATGCAATGGCATATTACTTTATTAATATGTACAGAAATGAATGCAACTGAGGTGAAAGGAAAAGGGAACTTTAGACAAGATAGTTTTACTAGCCCCTCCTTTTACATATAAGGAAACCTGGGCCCAGATGATTGGATGGGAAAATAAGGCTCTTGTCTTACTTAGATTCCCAGAACCATGAACCCCCTTACCTTCTTGGTTTTTGGAGAACAAGAAGCTTATACCATTTTTAGGACTCTTTTTAGTAAAAAGGATACAAATTACAAATACAAAATTAGATATAATCTCTGGAAGGCATCCAGTGCAAGTGAAGGATCTAAACTATTAGTGTCAATATAAAATCCATCTCTGGAAAATGGACAAAACCCCATATAAATAACTTAGCAGATGCTCATTTTCTGAAAAATATCCCTTAATTCTGCAAATTAAAAATATCAAATATTCATGAAAAAGTATCAACATTGGCAATTTCTTATAGTCCAACCTAATATTATATAATAAAAAATCTTGGGAAACTAGAAAAATAGAAAAGAAAATGGACAAAATTGATGTTTAAAGGTAGCAGAAGAAAAAAAGCATATGATCCTAGAATTGGTGGGAGAAAAAAAATGACAGAATCTCAGGACCAAGATGCATCTGAGGCATTTCACGTGGACACTATACCCTTCCCTTCTCTTTCTCCACTGCCTTTCCTTTTTCCATTTTAGAGTCCCATTTTTTACTAGGCATATTTTTTAAGACTGTTTCAGCATCTTTGCCCCCAAATGACAAGTGGGCCAAAAATGCTGCATGTTTATAGAAAATGAAGTGGAGACATTTGCTGGGTAAAGGGGTCCTACCTAAAAACTGGGATGAAAGTGCTTTTCACTGAAGTGAAATAGGTGTGTTCTGTGTCTCATTTGTATCTGCAAGATTTTAATTTGTGGAGGTTACTGAATGATAATACAGATCAATATCAAGAAAAGAATATTGTAATTTCTTATATTTCCCAAGAGAACAGAATAAGCCACACTTTGCAGGGCCACAGGGGAAGCTCCAGGGTTGGTCAGATGATCAAAGACAGGAGTGAAGGAAGAATCCAGGTCAAAGCCTTTATTGGGATTTCTGCAGGAAAGGCAAGGTAGAAAAAACAGTTTAGAATTGGCCATTTTGAATAATTCTGATGGACTATGGACTATAGGAGTGGTCTCTAGTTGCCTGGTACCCAGCCCTGGATGATTTAGGTCAGGTAAGATAGTGCCTTGGTGTATAAGAGTTAGACAAGGTGGTGGTTGGAGCTGTAGACTCAGAACTGGTTGGCTTGTGTATGAAAGGCATGTTCTTGCCAAGCCCTTTGCTATTTCTAAGAATTGGCTAGTCCTGGGAGGGTCAGTCTCTTCTAAGCCAGCACAATTTTTAAGTTGCCATAGCATTATAAGATATGGAAATTTAAAAAAATAAATAAATAAAACATGGGTAATTCAGTCTGCTTAATTGTAAATGGATGACCTAAGTGACTTCAAAACTTTTTACTGTCTTAGGTACATTTATTTCATCTATGGCCAGATATAGAAAAAAAATTACTGTCTCTGCCATCATTTAATAGATCGGGGTTTACAAGAAGTATCCTAGATGCTATGTTAAGGAGGCTGAAGTACTATTCTTGTAATTTGTGTATGGTGCCAGTCGGTGGTGTTTAGACTATGGGGGCTTCCTGTAGGGGTGGATATTTGAGTTTTAGCTTCATTTTGTACCCTCTCTCACCAAAATATATTTCTTCAGGATAATAGTTAAATACTAGATAGTTCTATAGACATGGAAAAATATCAATGAATTGTAGTTAGACTTAAAGAAATATGCATACCTCAATAAAATTCAAATCAGTGTCTCTTTGCTTTCTAATAATTATCAAGTATAATTTAATCTAATTCTTAAAATTAATTTTCCCCCTAAGTTTTTAATGCCTTAATTGAAAGGTGTGGTACTTATAGAGGTGAGACAGCTTGATGTGAAAAGTCTTTCAAGGGAGCACCCATTTAGACTTTGATACATTTCTAATAGGATAGTGCTTTTACCACTTCTCAGGAGGAAGGTCTTGTATTAGCCAGCTTCATGTTACCAGCACACCAAAATACCTGAGGCAATTAACTTGTAAAGAGGAAAGGTTTCTTTAGCTCACAGTTTGGGAGGTTCAAAGGCATGGTGCCTGCATCAACTTAGTTCTGCTAAGGGTGGCAGATGGCATTGGAGGGAGCATGTGGCACAGCGAGCAATCACATCTTGAGCCAGGAAGCAGAGAGAGAAGGCAAGGGGACACATACCCACATACACCCACACATACCAGGGATGTATAATCCCCTCTGAGCATGCCCCCAGTGACCAAAAGACCTTCCACACTAGGCCCCATCACTTAAAGGTCCACAGTATCTCTAATGCCACCACCTGGGAACCAAACCTTTAAATGGATGACCTAAGTGATTTCAAAACTTCTTACTGTCTTAGATACATTTATTTCATCTATGGCTGGATATAGAAAAAAAAATTACTTTGGGAGACATTCAACACTCAGACCAGGTCAGGTCCTACGTACATTTTCTTTGTTTTTTTTATTTTGGTATAAGAATGTTTTCTTCCCCACAAGCAGAAAGAAAGAAAAAGATAGTGGAGTTAAAAACCATTCATCTGTGTAGAAATTCTAATCCTCAGGGCTTGTAGGTGGCATCTGTGGTCACTGTTACTGGCTACAGGCTATCGGTACTGATGAATAGCATGAAGCCACAGTGGCCTTGCAACCCTCAGTAAGTCAGAAATAGTTGTGTCCTTGCTCTAACATGAAACTCAGAATTCACAGAATTTAACTTAAAAGAAAACAGCCTTGGCTCATTCTGAGTCATTTTTTTAAATTTAGGCAGTTATCAGAACAACACAAAGCAAAAACAAGTTATGATTCTTTTTTAAAGATACACAAATTTGGAGGCAGTTACTAATTTTACAAAAGCCTTTAGCATATTTTAATATTCTATTCGCTGTGTTTAAAATGTGATTTAGATCACAAACATCTTTGGTGAATCCATCCACTGAATACAACTATAAACGGGATAACTATCATTTAGTCAGCTAAAGAACCTGTTCTGTTTTTAAAATATTTCTAATGATGTGCAAACTTTTTTCTTTAAATAAAAATAAGTTTACATATTTTTGTCACAGAGGTACTACCTATGTGCAGGGAAAAGCATTTAAACAAGACAAGAGTGATAGACAGTAAAAAGCTTTTCCCCCTCCCCCCTCTCTGCCATTCTCCAGAGGCTGTCCCTGCAGGTGGTTTCTGGTTTTCAGTTCCTCTATTGGTTATTAATATTACTTTAAATAATATCAATATACCTCAACTTTTTGATAAAGTTATCAATACACTGTTTTCTGATATGAAAAATAAGACATTAGCACACAAAGTCTTCCTTCCATTTCTCTTTAATTTCTAGTTTTTTGTTAGTTGGATTATTATTTTTACATTGTCAAGGTTATGGCATTTGTGTATGGTTTCTGTAATTGTAGTGCACATTTTCATATTTATTTTAGTTGTTTCTAAAGTTTTAGAACAATAAACAGTATTTAAAATAGTAAAATGTGTGTGTGTGTGTGTGTGTGTGTGTGTGTGTGTGTGTAACTGCATAACCAAGTGATAGTATTGGAATCGTGGAGAAGAAAACAGGATCTTAAGTCATTCAGGCTTTTCTGCTTGAAAGTCTTGATTTCCTTAAAGTTTTCTTTAATTCTGGTTCATATGCTGCTACTGCTATTTCTTATATCTTATGTCACCTTTTTCTGGCGATTCTCTTATCATTTGGGTGACTAATTTTTTTCATACATGGATCAGAGGTAGTAAGTGGCTTCTTCCTTTTCTAACTTTAGAACTGTGGGAAGTCAGGATTTTTTTTTTTTTCATGTTCTTCAAACACAACATTTTGCAGCAGATTGAATGCAGAAGTAGCTATGAGAATCCAGCTGTCTTCTATCAGGACAGAATCTAAGAAGATTTGCAAGATTCATAACATGGTCTTTCTTTGCACAAAGAAAAATGGTTTCATTTTGGAAAATAGCTATTCTTTTGTGAAAATGTCCTTTATCTTAACAAGAAATGGGTTTATTATTGTTCTATTAAAATTAATTAGTCAGTATCCCATTTTAAGTTCTTAATGTGCTAAGCATTGATCGGAATAATTCACATAAGCAAAAGTTCTTTAGGGTCTTCAATAATTTTTAAATGTAAAGGGGGCCAGAGACAAAAAGTTTGAGAATGGCTGTTGCAGAAACTTAATATATATTTAAAGCATTTCAGTTTATTTAGAGTCATTATTTTGCCACTTCATGTAAAATGTAGGAACTTGGCAGCCATGTTGGCTCACTTACCAACTTTCCATATTTTATGCTGTTACATATATTACTTCATGTATGTGATGAAGCCCTCAAGACAGCATTTCACCTGTGATTTCCTGGGGTCCACATCTAGGGCCCCAGCTCTGGGACAAGCTAGCTCTGAAATGGGGCTTCTCAGGAGCCATGGAAGACAGCACTTCCTTAACTCTGCTCCATCCTTTGCTTTTTCTCTGCCCCTCCAACCCCATCAGCAGGAATCTTTCCAAAAGTCTGGTAGCACTTGTTCCCCCCCCCCTTCTAGTTATAATTAGAGTTTCAAACTTTGAGAAAACCCACATCTTTTCTGTCATTTCCATGGTAATTTAGAAGGTAGGAAAGTGCTTACTTTGCCATCTTAAAAGAGATGCTTGATGTTACTTTCTAAAGCACATTTCACTCATTGATTCAGCTAACTCACATTTAATGAGTACAGTCCATCTTTGTCCATAGGAGATACATCCCAAGACCCCTAGTGAATGCCTGAAACCACTCATAATGCTAAATCCTGTATACATTGCTTTTCCCTGTACATACTTACCTGTGACTTACAAATTAGGCAAGTAAAAAATTAGCAATAATTAATAATAAAATAGAACAATTATAAAAATATACTCTGATAAAAGTTATGTAAATGTGGTCTCTTTCTTGAAAGAGTCAAGGCAAATATTAATATTTTCAGGCGGAGGTTGACCACAGGTAACTGAAACCATGGATAGTGAACCGGATGAGGTGCCACTGTATCCAATCCATATTGGGCAACTAGGGGTACGAGAGCAAACAAGGTGTTTTGTTTGTTTTTTCTTTTTTAAATAAGTGTTGAGATCCTTTTATAAAAGAGCTTTTATTGAAATTATTATTTATATTCGTTTTAGTCAGCTTTTTTACTGCTGTGACTAAAGGACCTGACTAGAACAATTGTAAGGGAATTTCAGAGGTCTCAGTCCACAGAAGTCTGGCTCCATTCCTTGGGGCTCTGGGTGAGGCTGAACATCATGGTGGAAGAGTGTGGCACAGGGAAGCTGCTCACATGATGATCAGGAAGCAGAGAGAGAGAGAGAGACTCCACTTGCCAGATACAAATATATACCCCTAAAGCAAAGCCCCCCAAACCACACCTCCTGCAGACATATCCCACCTGCCTTTCATTACCACTCAATTAATCCCATCTGATGATTAATTCACTGATTGCATTAAGGTTCTTTTAGCCCAATAATTTCTCTTCTTAACCTTCTTGCATTGTTTCACAACATACTTACCCGTTCACAGGTTACTTCACAACATACATGAGCTTTTGGGGGACACCTCACATTCAAACTATAACATTATCCAATATTTTATTGTGGCAAATTATATACAACATAAAATTTACCATCTTAAAAACATTCTTCATTGTTGAGTTTGATGGTGTTAAATAATTGATAAAGTTGTACCACCTATTTATTTTTAAATTTCATTTTGATAAAATTTCATATTCATAGTGAACTTGCAATAGTGTCATAACAAAAAAAGTCTATATGTATTCTTAACTCTTTGACCACTTGTTTAACATTTTTCCTTTTTGTTTTCTTAGGTCTCTCTCTCTCTCTCTCTCTCTCTCTCTCTCTCTCTCTCTCTTACTCTTGATCTCTTTCTCTCTCATTTTCTCCTAAATCATTTGGAAGTAATTTGCAGACATGCATGTTTCTTTATCCATAAATGCCATAAATGCTTCCATGTGTGCTTAACAATAAGAATTTCTCTGACCAACCATGATGATCCTATTATCTATAGTTCCACATGCAAAATTTGCCAGTTGTGCCACTAATATCCTATTACTTCCTCCTTGCCTTCCCCTTGTGCAGAATTCAGTCCAGGATCACACATTGCATTTAGTTGTTGTATCTCTTTTGTCTCTTTAACAGGAGACACTAAAGAACAGTTCCTAGAGGAGAATACTACAGGAGATGGGAGGAACATGGAACACTTTCCTGGCTTTTTTTTTTTTTTTTTTTTGTCTTTCATGACCTTGGCATTTTTTGTTGAACATAAACCAGTTATTTTGTAGAATGTTCATCAGCTTGGAACATGATCCTTCATGACTTGATTAAGGCATTGTATTTTGGCAGGAATACTAGAGAAGCGATGTTGGGTTCTTCTCAAGGCATCCTATCTACCAGGAGGTACATGATTTCCATATGTCCCATCATGGTGATGTTAACTTTGGTTACTTCTATAAGGTGGTGCCCACTAGGTTAATCCAATCTAAAATTATTTTAATTTTCCTTTTATAATTAATAAATCATTTGTTGGTGCTCATCTGAGACTATGGAAATATCCTATTCCTCACTGATCTTTTACCCACAAGCTTTAGCATCCATTGATGATTCTTGGCCAATCCACTATCACTGTGATGGCCGCAAATGGTAATTTTCTATCACTGTAATCCCTTCCACATGCACTAGTTGGTTTTCTGCAGTAAGAAAAAGTTTTATTTTCTGTTTCCCATTTCAATTTACTCATTTATTTGTATTTG
This sequence comes from Ictidomys tridecemlineatus, assembly GCF_052094955.1. NCBI lineage: Eukaryota > Metazoa > Chordata > Mammalia > Rodentia > Sciuridae > Ictidomys > Ictidomys tridecemlineatus. The sequence continues at coordinate 143,367,513 of NC_135479.1, forward strand.
CATGGATTTTGATCCTTATTCTACTCTATGATATTTTATTGCTATTATTATTTGTTTTGATAATCCAGCATTTGGCCAATGGGAGACTGTTGAGAGCCACAGCCAAAGGGGTCCCAGCAAACTTCCAGCTGCCAGCAAACTTCCAGCTGCCGGCTGATGATTGGCTCACAGTGGCCCCAGCAACATCTAGCTGATTGGCTCCTCTGCGGTGATGCTCATTGGGCTGTTTCCCTGCCCTTTCAGACCATGGAGCTGCTCATTGGGGGACTTCTTTGGCTCCGCCCATGCAACCCAGGCAATCGGCCTCAAGAGCAGGAGGATTGTGGGAGGTGGAGAGGCTGGGGTGGGGGTGAGAGGCTTGTGGGAAGCTGGTGGTGGCAGTTGGGCTCTGAGGGTTTTTTCCTGAGGAGCTGTTTTGTTTGGCCTGTGTGGTTCTAAAAATAAAATTAGTTTCTTTTGACAAGTGGCTCCTGAATTGTGCCCAGCCAGACTGAGGCAGGAGACCTTTCAGGCTGGCTCCTATAAACTTTTGACATATCTTTGCCATTTTTTTTAGCACTTTCTTACTTTATGATACAAGCTCTTATAGATACATATTATACTTTTTCTGCCTGAGACTTGAGTCAGTGACTTCTTCAAAGAACCTCGCCTGGTTTCTTTAAGTAAGGAATTATATCTAGAAATCATGATCTGAGTACTAGGTATGTTCATTGCTACTGGGATGTCTTTGCTTATAGACCCTTTAAGTGGACAGAGAAAAGAAAGATAAATATAAATATACATATGTATATGTATCTCTCTAAATATATGTATGCAACATGTATATGTATGTACACATGAATATGTATGCATATATATCTATGTATTAAAAACTACAAATTCAAACTGATATTTCTAATTCCAGCTCATCCCCACAGGGTTCATTTTACTATTCTTCCTCTTTCCTTAGTTGGAACCTCTTCTCTAATAGTGAGAAAATTGACTTCCAGTTAATATATGGAAGTATTCGCACAGACTTCTAATGGACAGAAAGCAGATTCAGAATTAATGATGTATACCCCTAAAGAAAAAAACACACCAAGCTGGTCACAGTGGCCCATGCCTATAATCTCATTTTTTCCACCTGAAGTGTGGTTGTGTTAAGACAGTTACACTGATTTCCTTCTCTTTGCATTCTGTTTTAGTTTTTACCTTTAATTCTCATAGATTTGATTTTGAGTCTGTAAAATATTAACATGGTTCCAAAACTCTAAACTATAGGAAAGGATATACTCATTACATAAACATTCTTTAAATGGATATAATATTGGATGATCTATTGGAGAATAAAACTTTTGCAGTTTTAAAAAATTTTTAAGATATTTTTTAGTCATAGATGGACACAATACCTTTATTTATTTATCTTTATGTGGTACTGAGGATCGAACCTAAGGCCTCACCCATGCTAGGCAAGCGCTCTACCACTGAGCCACAATCCTAGTGTGCAGTTTTTAAAATTTATCTATGACTTACTGCTTCATACATGCTAAGCAAGCGCTCTATCACTGAGCTACTGCCTCAGGCCTGCAGTTGGTTTTTAACTGTTTTACTGTTGTGGAGAGGGCATTAGGGTCCCTGTTGCTCCTCTTTGTGTTAAATCCAGGTGGAATCCAGGTAGACTCCCTAGCAGCAATCTGAGCCCTGGAGGAAAGGCTCTCCCCTTTTGCCAAGGAGATGGGAAAGGGTAGGGGAAGCTCTTGTTCAGGTGGCCATAGCCTTGCCACTGCAGGCTTCTGTCACTTGGGGGCTGGCATCAGTGTCCAGAGCACGTGTCTGCACACTCTGTGTTCCAGGGCAGAAATGGATGCTCTTGGTGAAGGAGCTGCTCTTGGTCCTGAGTGGCAGAACGCAGGGTTTCTGCATCAGCATCAATGTCTTCACAGCCTCTAAGGGTCTTCCCCCTCTGAGGCTGCCCCACCGTGTGACTGGTTTGTGCCCTGAGGATACACAGTCCTGGAGAGTACTTGGGCCAAACATGCAGGACCTGCTGGACCTGGACACTGGCTTCCAGCTGCTTCTGTGGCAGAGGAGAGCGACACTGCCAGGAAGACCTCACCTCTCTAGGAATCACTAATTCAGAACTGGCCAGGACATAGCATGGTCCTAATCCAAGGCAATAAGGTTTAGGTGACATCCAGTTGCATCCTGCAGAGCTAGTTCCATGTCCTCCTTGAGTGGGGGTGGCCGTCCACTGGATTTCTAAAACAGTCTAGAACTCCTGCTGCAGTACAGAGGGCTGGCTCCGCCAGTGCTTGGGCAGGGCAGGGCTAGTGAGGCAGCTTTGAGATCTGAGCCTGAGAGCAAGAATTCTACCTTCGCCATGAGAACAGTCAGCTGGGAAAAAGAGAAACCGCACAGTCCATAAGAACTCTTTTCTTTGTCTGCCTTTCAACTTCCCTGAAGAAATACCTCATCCACATTTAGGATCATCTGTGGTGTTTCAACCTTACACAAAGCTTTTGCAATTATCTTCCCCCCAAACCCTACAGAAACCCTCTGGTTCAGGTGTGTCAGAGCATTTTATGCAGGTTGAGCCCATGGCTGGGCTAGTCTCCTGTCCAAATCTTTCTTGGTCACTGTGGTCTGGCACATGTTGCCTGTTCAGAGCCAGAGGAAAGGAATAAAGCTTCCAGTCTGCCCGCTGGGTCACAGTTCAGCAGCAGCTCGAGCCTATTCTCTGGTGTCTAATTAATAATTAAATAATTAAGTTTCAGAAAGCAAGCTGCTGGTTCATCTGTTTGCAGCATAATCCAGGTAGAGCCAGTCTTTGCAGGTATACCTGGGGAGAAAAGGGCAAGTCCTATCTTGCTTTGACCCACTCTTGACCTTGATGGGAAGAAGGTGAGTTTTAAATTTTTTTCCCCTTCAGTTGCCAGAAGAGAGGAAAGGTGTCATTTCACATTTCAGGTGTGTTAAAAGGCTCCCAGGCATGAGCCCATATCATTGCCTCTGGCAGGACTTTTCTGTCTCTTAATCAGCTCAACTTGCTGGGTGCATTCCTACCTAGTGTTTTTCCCAGCCTTTTAGTCTCTGCTCAAATATGTGGAAGTTCTCTAATCACAGGAGAAAGACTACTCTCTTGGAACTAAAAACATCCACCAGGTAGCCATGGCTTTCCCTGTGTTGAGTGCAGGTCCCTGGGTGCTGAGGACTTCTTGTCCTGGGGGCTTGGGAAGGAGAACTCTAGCAGTGAGCAGTCCAAGGAGTGGTTGCCTGGGGCCAGGCTCCCAGTAGCAGTACCCCTGTAATCTGTCAAGCCTTCCCTCCAGACTGAGGGTCCTCAGGGGAGAGAGGAGTCTGGTCCCTGAGAATGACTTATGGTGCCCTTTCTGCAGGACCTATTCTCTTGACTTTCTTCACCCTTCTCAACCTGCATTTCTTCTTCCCGGTGGACCCCACATTAGGCATAGCAAGCATCCTTTAGCTACCTCCCTTTCCCCAGCCTGTGTGTCTATAGAATATCAAATGAGATTCTCCTCATTTTGGAATTGATGACCAGGACTCAAAACTGTGGACGACTAATTTCAAAAGGTAGCTACTAACATTTGGGACCAGACATCTGTTCTGCTCAGCAGGCTAGCCCAGAACCGGCCTAACTATCCTCATCCTTCATCCCAGCCATTCCTCTTGAGGCAGTGGAAATGACTGGGCCATGGGCTTTGTTGGGACATGAGAGGGGATTCCTTCCCCTTCCCCAGAGGAAGGAGGTGGCTCTGATGTCCCAGGAGAATCACAAAGTGTGTGGTAGGCATGAGAACTGATATACTGCCTTCTCTGCACACCGTGGCCCTGTCCCTCAGCCCATCTGAGCTGGTAGTCACCGTGCCAGGTAGTGGTTGAACGGTGGAGACCGTACCCTCCTGAAGCAACTCTGGGCAATAGCACAAGGTTGAATGGCATTGCACAAGTGGTGACATCGGAGCTGGCGCCTTTATGTGGATGCCTAGGAAGTAGCATGTCATTTCAGGACAGTCTGGGGAACGGTCCTCTGGGTCTCTGCTTTACTTATCTTGCATTTCATTTGAGGAAGCTGAGAACTCAGCGGTCAGGACTGATAGGGAAACCAAGGAGTCCCCAAACCATCTGTCCCATGTGGCTTAATTGATGTCTCCAATTATTTCTTGAGCCTCTTTCTTTCCATCCTTCCTTCCTTTGTTTTTTGCCTCCTTCTTTCCTGTTAACGTTTGAAACCTGAAATACTTAAATTTAGGGCAGAAAATTTTCCTAATGTATCTTTTAAATTAGAAAAAATGACCCATAAAATTTGTACATATGTATGGGCTACAGTACGAGAATTCAATACATGTCCACAATGTGTAATGATCCTATCGGGGTAATTAGCATCTCTATCGCCTCAAACATTTATCATTTCTTTTTGCCGGGAACCTTTGAACTCATTTCTTCTAGTTATTTTGAAATATATAATAAGTCGTTGTCAACTATAGTCACCCTTTGGTGCTGTGGAGCATTAGGACTAATTCCTCTTGTCTCCGTGTTGCTTCCCATTACCCAACCTCCCTTTCCCCTCCCCCTTCCTTCCCAGCATCTAGTGACCACTGCTTATTTGAGGCCCTTCCTTGCCTGTGAGTGTGTGGCAGGAGAGGAGGAAGAGTCTTGGCCCTAGGTGATACCTGCATCTCCTGTTCTTAGCCTTTGAGGAGCCATGCCTCTGTGACTCTGGATCTTAGATTTTTTTTCTTGCACTCTTGGATTTTATGCTTTTGCAGATAATACACATCTCACCAGTGATGGAATCACTGCACAGGGGCTCTTAGTTGGGCGCCTCCTCCTCCCCATCCACCCCAACCCACTCACGGAGAATCATTAATCCTTGCTGCATAGTTTGAGTGTAATGGAAGACACAATCTCTGCAGGAACAGTTTACAGTAAGAGTTGCTATTGCTTTTGCTTCAGATCATTTTAGTATTTCCACAAGCTTTTAATTTGATCAGTAAAGGGTTTCTATTTGAGTGTTTATAAATGCCTTGGTTATTTTTTGATTTGGAAAAACCAGCAGAGAATCTGTTGAACCAATTACTGACCTCTCATGCTTGAACAGCTGCCAAACAATGGTTTAAAATCCTAGGGTCTTGGAAGGGAAGAAGACATAGGGGTCACCTGGTCAGTGTTCAGTCAGGAAAATGGAAACTATTGTAGGTATTAAACAGGGAATCTGATACCCAGGATTGATTATGGGGGTGGGGGGTTGGAAAGGCTGAAGAAGCAAAAGTGAAAGTCAGGTTATCTGAAGATTAGTAACCCCTGGGAGCTGCCTTCAGCCCTAGGACTTTGGACTGAAAAGCAAAGAGATGCTGCCCAGAACGGTGACCACTGCCTGAGCTGGGGCCCAGGGTGTTTTTCCCACCTGCATGTCACATGGCCACCCCTGCAGAAAGGCTGGAAAATGTAGTCTACCTGGGTGGCCAAAAGGAAAGGAAGTCAGGTTTGTGAAATAGCTAGTCTCTGCTACACGCAGGTACAGCAGTCCCTGGTGTTTGTAGTGAATAGTGACCCTGTTGTGGACTCAATCCTCAAAACTGTGTGTGTGCCAGGTGTGGTGGTGCATGCCTTTCATCCCAGCAACTTGGGAGGCTGAGGCAGGAGGATCGAAAGCTCTAGGCCAGCCTCAGCCACTTATCGAGACCATCTCAAAATAAAAAGACCCAGGAGTGTAGCTCAGTGGCAAAGTCTCCCTGGGTTCAACCCCCAATGCCTCCCCCCCACAAAAACAAAAAAACACAAAACCCCTCAGAGTGTGTGTTTGTGAGAGTGTGGTTGCCCAGGAGGATTCCTGCCTTTTACTGGTCCATTCCTCCTTCTTCTGCCTTCCCTGGCCCTCCTGGTGGTGGCTCAGCTGACATCAGTGTGCTCTCTTGGCAGGGGGCCCTGGCCCAGCCCCAGCCCTGGTGGAAGATCCAGCTGTTCATGTGGGAGCCAGTGCTGTTTGGGACCTGGGATGGTGTGTTCACGTCCTGCATGATCAACATTTTTGGGGTTGTTCTGTTCTTGAGGACCGGCTGGCTGGTGGTAAGTGATGAGCTGGTGGCCCTGGTGCCTCTTGTGGGTCCACAATCTGGAAAGCTGTCCTGCTTGGCATCCTTTAGTGCAGGCATTAGTTTCCTGAAGCACAGGTGCTCCTGAAACATGAAATAGGACACAAGTAAGTGACGAGCTGGCATGGCTTTTTATTGTTATGATTGTTCTATTTTTATTAGTGGTTGTATGCCTGATTTACAATTTTATTGTTATAATTGTTCTATTTTATTAGTAGTTGTAAGTATTAATTGGCATTGCTTTTTTAAAAATCTTTTTTCTTTTTCTGTGGTGCCGGGGAATCAAACCCAAGGCCTTATAAGTGTGAGGCTAGCGCTCCATCAATGAGCAACATCCCCAGCTCCTTAGCATTGTTTATTTATTTAGTTTTTGATTCTGGGAATTGAACCTGGGGGTGCTTAACCACTGGGCTAAATCCCCAGCCCTTTATATTTTATCTTATTTTTTTTATTTTGATACAGGATCTCGCTAAGTTTTTTAGGGCCTCACTAAGTTGTGAGGCTGGCGTTGAACTTACAATCCTTCTGCCTGAACCTTCTGAGTTGCTGGAATCACAGATGTGTGCCACTGTGCCCCACATGGCATTGCTCTTTAAATGAGAGTCTGTGAGCCCGGGACTCACAGGTTCCAATAGAAGCTTCCCCATGGATTTGATTACCCAAAGAGTCAGGGGTCATCATGGGTGGGACTAGAGATGAGCAGAGAGATCAGATGGGTGGCAGTTTTGCTTCCAGCTTGTGACCCTCTCTGGCCTTCTTATCTTTCCTGTGTCTTGCTAATGCACCAGCTCCTCACCCACATGGTTGCCTTCCCCCACTCTCCCTGACTCTGTGTGTGACCATGCATGGGAGCGCTTAGTCAGAGGTGTAGGCTCCTTACCTCTGGGGGATAGATTGCCCTGCACAAGGTCTTACGGGGTTAATTTGTCTTTCTCTGCACAGAGAACAAAAGTCTTTTCCTTTGTTTTATGCAAAAGCATTCTTCCATACAAGTGTGCACCCTGAGCAGGGTCCTCAGCCCTTCATATTGTGCCTTCTCCCATGGTGGGACTTCAGTATACCAAATAGGCCCAGAAGAAAAGGTGAATACCTGTTGTGTGCTAGCACTACTAGTGCCAATGGAATTGCAAAACCCAACACCTCCTCCTTCCCACAGTGGGCAGAGTCATGTCATCAGAGCAGCAGGAAACACCTCAGGGGTGGAACAGGCTGAGGATGCTGTGTTCACGAAGTGTCCAGGAAAGCTTCCTGGAGGGAGGTGCAGTTTGGAAGGCCTTGAAGGGTGAGTTGGACCAGACAGGTGGAAGAGAGGGCTGTTGAAGGTATAGAATATTCCTAAAGTAACAGAGCCAATGCCAGAGGAGGTACACACATACAAGGTATATATTATCAGGTAAGTCTTGAGTTTGAAGGTGGAAAGCTCATGCAGAATTTCTACATTGCAGCTTAGAGGCAGAATCCCTTCTTTGGAAAACCTTAGTCTTTGCTCATAGGGTCTTCTACTGATCCGAAGAGGCCCACCCACATTATGGAGGATAACCTCTTCCTTTATGACAACTGATTATTTTAATCACAACTTTAAAATACCTTTACAGCAATATTTAGATTAGTGTCTGTCTAAACCACTGGTCACCACAGTGGACACATAAAATTAACCATTCCACGGGCATATTCCAGGGGATTATAGCTCCATGGTGGTGAGATGTGCAGAGTTCTTGGATTTCCCCATCAAGAGGCCTGGATAAGGCCAAATTTTCCTAAGCTCTTGTTCAGTCACATCCCAGTCCTTACCTCAGTGTTCAGCCTTTACTGTACCTGGGTGAGTCTGAAAATTTTTATTTTTAATGCATAGGAAGCTTAGATTGGTGTCAATAAATTAGTATTTATGCTAAGAATTTATGCCTCTCATAAGCCCTCTAAACTTATGGGGGCCCCAGACTTAACAAAAACATAGCCACAAGCCCAGACTGTTCATCTTGGCAGGCATGCTGAGGCTTTTGGGACCTGACTTCTTCTTCCTGTGGTGGTCACCTCACTGCTTAGTAACTCTCCAGCCTATGTCCAACCAAGGCCCATCAACCTGACCTCTAAGGCAGAGGAGGCCTGATCAGTGTCAGCCTGGGATTCCTGAGCTCTGTTCCTGTAGGGATGGTTATGGGAAGGTGGATGGAGAACAGACTCTTAGTCCTTTAGCTCCACCACCCCCTTTTTTTAAAGGGCTGTCAAGAACTATTAGTTCCATCCCCAAAGCGAAGGTATAAGTTGCATTAGTTATTATTATTGCATATCAAATTACCCTAATATTAAAGCAATAAATACGTCTTCTCTTACAGTTTCTGTGATTTGGGGATCCAGGTACAATTTTAGCTGGGTGCCTCTTGCTTGAGGGCTTTGGTCAAGCTGTTGGTCAGGCTACAGTCTCCTCTGAAGCCTCAGCTGGGGTGCCGGGAAGTGGTTATTGACCCAGGCCTGGGTCCTCATCATGTGGATGTCTGCATAGGGTTGCCTCATGAAAAGGCAGCAGACTTCTACAGGATGAGCAATCTAAGAGAGGAGGAGAGAGCAAGAGCATGAGACAGAAGCCACAGTCTTTTTACTATCCTAATCACAGATTCTGTCACTTCTGTATTCTAATTATTAAAAGCAAGTCACTACATGGATAAAACAAATAGCCTAAAATAGAAGTATGTGCATGTTTAAATTTGCACTTCAAAAACTATGAAATAAATTGCAACTAATGTGATCATTTTGAGTGACTGACAAAATATTTGCATACTTTAAAGGAGTGAGTCATTTGGTGCAGCCTAAACCCAAAAGGCTGGGTATTACACAAGGGCAGGGATACCAAGGGACAGGGATCACTGGGGCTATCTTTAAGTTTGTCCACCACACAAATACATCCTTTTGTCTTAAAATGATCTGTAGTTTTCAGCTCTGACATTAGTTTTACCTGAAAAATCATATTTGATCATGAAAACAAAGGCAAACAAGAAAATGCCAAAAATAATATAGAACTCTAAATATAGAGCTTCTAGGGAATGGCATAAAATGAAAATGGTAGAGATCATGCCAAAATTATTAGTTTTTAAATGGAAGATTTTAACTGTATGGAATAATTTGGAGGCATACTTATAATCTGAAAAATGGTAAAGTGGTCATTCTAGTATGAAAATTTAAATATGTTATTGGATATTTTATTTTTACATGCAGACAATTTATAGGTATGAACATGATCCTATGTAATTTCCTTATAAGTATAAAATCAGCAAAATTAGTCCCCAGCATGTTGAGATGTCATACTCACATATAGTTTAAGGCCATCTGCCTGGGGGCAGCTGGTGCTGGGGCATTGGGGTGAGCAAGTAGGCATTATGATTGGCTCCTGTCAGTTCCTCTTTTGCCCCTGTCTCACCTCTGGAATCATTTAACACTGCCAACCCTAGAAATCCCAACAGCGATGTGAACTGTGTGGCTGTGGCTGGGTTTTTGTACACATGCCCACACAACTGTTGATGTCTTGTTCCCAGAGGGAGCCACAGATATCCTCATGCTCCAGTCTAGCCACTAAGGAGAAGGAGAGTGAGTGGGTAGAATATGTATAAACTGCATAACAAAAATGGACAATAGTAATAATAGTGACATAAGATTTATAGCAAAATAAGAATATAGCAAATAAAGTTTATCAAGCTCTTATATCCTGGATGGCATTCTAAGTACACTATGTGTATTTAATCCCCCTAAGATTTGTTATTTCCTGTCAACCCTGAGATATATATTATCTCAATTTTACAAAAGAGCAAATTGAGCAGAGGTGAAGTCTCAGGAGCCACAGTTGAGGAGACACCCTGTCTACTTGTGCTCAATATGCAGTTTGCATTCAGAGCCCTACCTCTGCAGATGCACATTCCTTTCTTGACCTGAGTGTCCCCTAGGAGACCCTCTCCTTGCTCCTCAGTTCCACGCTAGGTCAGATGGTCAGAGGCTCATCCCTTTTTCAAAGATTAATGGCTAGTGCGTTGCTACAGCTATCTTATTGCACCCTGATGCAACACTTAACATCTCAGATTTACCTGTCTTTTCTTTTTCAGTCTTTTCTTTTAATTCTGGGCATAGAATCCAGTTCTTCAGGCATGCTAGGCAGATACTTTACCACTGAGCTACATCCCCGGTCCCACATTTTTTTTCTATTCTGCTTATTCCCATAAGAAATTTGAGGTAGTCAACAACAACAACAACAATAATAATAATAATAATAATAATAATAAACCCCACAGTACTTCAAGCTAAAAAACATGTGAAAAACTCATGCGAGAGAAAGCACAAATGAATGGGAAAGTTTACTGCAGCGATTCCTTCTGGTGCCTGCACATGTCCCCTGCACTCTTCCAATCAGCCAGGTCTTGCTTGCAGGTAGTTCCAAAGCTAGATGAACAGTATGTCCCCAGAACTTCCTTCCCCAGTGGCCTGTGAAAGAGTAGCAGGCAGAGGGCTTTCTTCTCCTAGGTCTACTATGTGGCGATGTTGTAGTAGAAAGGAATTTTGCCAGGGAGGAAAACCCCTGGCAAGTATGGCAAGTATTGCAATAAGTACTAAACCCTGGATCCTGGAGGAACCCCGAAGCATTATAGGGATGGCTCCTGGGGGAGGAAAGCCTAAACACGGAGTCTTTAAGGATGCATTGGCTTTAACCTGGCAAACGCACAGAATGAACAGTAAAGGCATTCCAGTTATGTAGGTAAGCGGGTGGCAGGGACAAAGCATGTCCCTGCATGGTAGGGCACAGAGTAGCAGATTAGAAGGTGCCTCATGATTATACTAAGTGCTTCAACTTTACTACATAGGTGATGGGAAGTCATTGGAGGATTTACAGCAAGGAACTTCTGTTCATCTAGAACTTCTCAAGGGCCTTAGGTCTGGTGGTGTCTTTCAACCCGTTTCCGGTTGCTCTACTTGGGGCGTCCCCACCCCCATTCTAAGGCAGTGGGTCCCAGGGTGAGGGGAAGTGGTTAGTGCTCCCACTGGGGACCACTCTGGCAGGGCCTCTGCTCCTCATCCTGATCTTGATCCTTGCTATCTACAGGGAAACACGGGTGTGCTCATGGGCATGCTTCTGGTGTCCTTTGTCATCCTCGTGGCCCTTGTTACTGTGCTGTCTGGCATCGGCGTTGGGGAGCAGGTTGGCATGGGCAGTGGCGGCGTCTACTCCATGATCTCCTCCGTCCTCGGCGGGCAGATGGGAGGCACCATCGGGCTGCTCTATGTGTTTGGACAGGTGAGGCTGCCAACAGCGGACGACCACCCCCACCCCCCACCCCCCACTGCTCTCTGCTTCTTCTCTTCTTACCATCTTCTCTCCCCTTCCTCTTTCTACATGGCTCTGGTCTAGATCCCTGACCCCTTAGTCCAGAGCTCCTGCTCCCACCATTCCTGTCTCATGGATTCCTGATTTGACAAGGGGCTTGGCCCAGCACCATTCTTGCTGCCTGGCTAGGAAGGGTGTGCACCATAGCAGCTGGAGCCCAGGTGGCAGCCATGTGGCCTGGGACCAGGGCATTTTTGTGCTGAAGAGAAGGCATTTTGCCTGTGCCAAGGGACTTTCTTGGAAGGAGGCTCTTGTCAACTGAGCTGGAGCTCTCACACACATTAGATGACTCAGGTGACCTCAACAGGGAGGCTGAAAGCCCTTGTGTGGACCCTGTGTCTGAGAAGGAGAATAGCGACGATGAGGCACCTCATAGGGATGGATGAAAGCACATGGAAAACCAGCCAGCAGGGAGCAGTTCTAAGGCTTATTTAGCTAAAACACAGGGCGGTGACTTAATACTGAGAAAACAAACTACAGACACTAAGAAGCAGTTCTTTGTAAGCATTTCTTGGATTGAAAAAGATTCTACAGTACCCCCCAAAGGGTGGTTTTAAAAACAGCTTAAAGAATTTGTATAAAGAGTCCAAGAGTCTCCTCAAGGAAGACATTGGTTTTGTTTCTTTTATTTTTATGCAGCACAGGTATCAAAAATACATCTGATTCTCTAACAGCACAAAGTAGAGTGTGTGTGTGTGTGTGTGTGTGTGTGTGTGTGTGTGTGTGTGTGTGTCTAGGTGCAGGGAAGGCAGATGGATTGTCACTGACTGTTAAAGAGCATGTGCTTTTATCAGAGAAAGTTCTTTAAGAATAGTATAGGTCAACCATCCTTAATCTGAAAATCAAAAATCTAAAATGCTCCAAAATCTAAATTTTTTGAACCTTATATTGAATGGTGCTCAAAAGTTTCATATTTTGAAACGTTTCTGATTTCAGATTTTCACATTAGGATGCTCAACCCACGAGGTCTATGCACATATACCAAAATCAGAAAAATTCTGAAATCTGTAACATTTCTGATTCCATGCCTTTTGGGTCAAAGATGTTCAAACTATTGTCTTCGAGGTGAATAATGAGTGGCTGGTATACTTTATTCCCCTGAGGATTTGTGCCTAGCTCTGCTATTGTGGAGCCAAAAGGGCTGCAGGGTGGACACAGAAGTCCTTGCTCTCCCTACTCCCTGGGCAGGCGACAAGCCAGCTTCTAGAAGCAGGTGCCAGCTCTGAACACCCAGGATAAAGAGAAGAAGCTGGTTTACCTAGTCTCCCTTCAGTGGGCTGATTTGGAAGGAAATATGAGAAAGATGTTTTCTCAGCCCTGGTGGCCACGCCTGAGAAGCCTCTGTGTCAGCATCTCTGCGGTTCTGCCTTCTTTCCACTTGGGCCTTGGTCAGATATCTCCAAGTGCCTCTGATCCGTGTCTTCGTCACGCCTCTGCTTTGTCTGAAGCTACCCCAGGCTGCAGTCTCTGAGCAAGGTGTGGATTCTGTTTAATCCTGTATGTGTTACTGGATTTGTTTTCTAGTATGTTGAGGACTTTTTGTGCATATTCATGAGGTCTGATGGCCTGTAGTTTTTTGGGGTGTGACGTCTTTGTCTGGTTTTGGTGTGAGGCTACTGCTGGCCTCACAGAGTGCATTGGGAGGTGTTCCTTTCTCTTCTAGTTTTTTGGAAGTGTTTGATGTTAATTCTTTAAATGTTTGGTGGAATTCAGCAGTGAGACTATGGCATTTTCTTTGTAGATAGTTTTGATTCTAATTCAGTCTCTACTTACGTGGGCATGTTCCACGTTTCTGTTCCTTTTGGAGCCAGCTTCGTAAGCTTGCATCTTTTTAAGGATGTTTCTGTTTCATCTAGGTTATCGTATTGACATTTTTTACAGAGTCCTTTATAATCCTCTCTATCTTTGTATCCGTCTTTCATTCCTAATTTTAGTGATTTGGATCCTTTCACTTTTTTCTAGATCAATCTAGGTAAAGATTTGTCTGCAAAGAACCAATTTTTGATTTTGTTGATTTTCTTTGTTATTGTGGTCTCTATTTCATTTATTTATGCTCTTGTCTTTATTATTTCCTTCCCTCTGCTTTCTTTGAGTTTGGTTTGCTCTTCTCTTTTGGTTTCTTGGGTGTCAAGTTAGGTTACTCATCTGAGCTCTTTGTTCTAGGTATAGTTGGGGTTTCTGAGATTCCCTGTTCCTGGTTTGTATTAACCCTCTCATGTCCTCATCCCAGTGCATACATGCATTTTTAATTTTGAAAGATTACTAGGGCAGATTGTTCCTGAAGGGGTTGGAAAACTTCTATAAAGGACTTAATAGTAAATAATTTGGCTTTGCATGTTTCTGTCACAAGCAGTTAACTCTGTCATTATAGTGTAAAAACAGCCATAGAAGTCTGGAGTGTAGCATGTGCCTGTAATCCCAGAAACTCAGGAGACTTAGGCAGGAGGATCTCAAGTTCTAGGCAGCCTCAGCAACTTACCTGAGACCCTATCTCAAAATAAAAAATCGGGGCTGGAGTTGTGGCTCAGTGGTAGAGCGCTTGCCTAGCACATGTGAGACCCTGGGTTCGATCCTCAACACTGCATAAAAATAAATAAATAAAATAAAGATATTATGTCAAAATAAAAAATAAAAAGGGCTAGGGATGAAGTATGATAGCTAAGTGCCTCTGGGTTCAATCCCTAGTACCAAAAAAAAAAAAAAAAAAGACATTGCTCTCTGTCTCAAAACAGGCAGCAACCAGGATTTGGCCAGTGAGCCAGTTTGCCAGCCCCTGTCCTACAGCATCAAAACTTAAGAGATGCAAACACGAGAATAATGATTTTAAAAGTTTGCAAAAATTTTGTGGATGTCCTTTGTTCTCCCTGTTTTAGTCAGCTTTTTCTCACTCTAACAAAATAATCAATATAAACAATTTAAAAGAGGACAGACTTATTTTGGTTTCAGAGGGTTCAATCCCTGGCTGGCTGGCTCCTGTGTCTGGACCTGTGGGAAGGCAGCACATCACAGTGGAAGATGTGGTAAAATAAAGCTGCTCACCTCACTGCATCTGGGAAGCAGACGAACAGAGGATAGGAGAGGTTGGGGACAAGATAGACACCATTGGGGCCTGCCCTCAGTGAGCTGCTTCTGCAAGAAGGCCCCACCTCCTACAGTTTTCCCCACCTCCCCATGATGCTAGCAGCCAAGAATTCATCAATAGACTAGTCAGAGCTCTCACCTCCCAATCCCTTCCCCAGAGCCCCATTTTTCAACGTTGGTACTTTGTGGACCAAGCCTTTACCACGAGTCTTTGGGAAACACTTCATATCTAAACCATAATGATCCCAAGCCCTTCTTCCCTCACTTGCTTCCCTGTGGGACCAGACTCCCTTGGCTAAGAGGGGAAGATGGTTAGAGACCCTCCTCACTCCCTGCCCCACTCGCCCGCCCATATCAGTCTGAAGGCTTCTTAACTAGACACCAGAATGTCTGTTTTCAGCATACTGACCTGTCTGTAAGCATTTATAATGGCTACTGTGCTCTCTACAAAAACAGTGGGGAACTGGAAATCTTTTATAGATTTGACAGAGGCCTGGAGTTTTCCTCATGGAATTAGCACATGTGCAAAACTGTTACCAGCTTCAATCAAAATCAGGGATTTGTGTCAGAAGAAGGTGGGTGTAGGGGCAGTTCTAGTCCTCTAACTGGGTCCCTGAAGGTGGAGGGGAGATGCCTATGACTGTGCATGTGCAGTTCTTCTAAAACAAATGCCTTGGAATGGAGGTACAGTCCACATTGTCTCTTTAAAATGGTCAGTGACACCCCCTGTGTCTTATGGCAGGAAGTTAGAGAAATTTCTCTTAGAAAATGGAAAAGAAAAAGGAACACCTATAATTATAAACTTCAGGAGGAAATGAAAATGCTTTAAAAATATAATAAATACTGGATGCTTGGTAGAGTGGTGCATGCCTGTAATCCCAATGATTTGGGAGATTGAGGAAGAAAGTTCACAGGTTTCAGGCTAACTTCAGTGATTTAGCAAGGCCTTAAGCAACTTAGTGAGACCCTTATCAAAATAAAAAATCAAAAGGCCTAGGATGTGGCTCCAGGGTAAAATGCCCCTGGGTTCAACTCCTGGTATTGCCAGCAAATTAAAAACTAAAATCAACTGCTGGAGATATTTACACAAATCGCCAGGAATGCTTTCCAAAAAAGAGTGGTATAGGTTGGAAGGTAGACCTTAAGGTAGTTGCCTTGCTGTGGGGAAGGGGCAATCACTGATCGTCCATGCCTTGTGCCAAGCTCAGACCAGTCTTGAGATGGCTGTTGTGAGCCAGGTGTGATGAAGGCCTTGATCCTGGGCTGCTTCCCTGAACACAGGGTTACAACATACCCCAATGTAGTTTTGCATAAATATAATGGTACTCTCAGTATGTTTATTTTTATTTTTTCCTTTATAAATTGTTATAAAAGGGCAAAATGATCTTCATTGTAGTCAGTTAGTGCATCAGCCATAATGTAACAAAGTGAGCTGTCCCCACCCAAGGTAGCCAGTGTCCACAGCTTATATTGTCTTCCACCACTCTAATCACACACCTGTGGGGTTTTGAAGGACTTGCTTATTTTTATAAACAAAGTTCATACTCTATTCCACATCATGGGGGGTCTCACTTAACCTGAAGTCACAGATATTCCCCTAGGTCAGTGTTTTCACTTTATGAGCACAGTACTTACTGAATATTGAATAATATGAGCATACCTAATTTATGGCACTTTTTTGTTCTCCATTTCATTTTTCTGTATTAGTCGTTGTTAGATATGGAAAATGAAAAACCCTAAGATAATGTGGCCTGGGGAAAGGGAGTGAAAAAGAAAACCATACATGGATAGCTTTCATCTCTCTCAAGGTAAATCCTTTTCAGATGCTGGCACTGGCGGGGAGAAAGTGTTTCATCAAACCTAGAATGATAGTCTCTAGGAGACACTAATCTCTTCCAAGATAAATCCTCTCCAGGTGCTGGCCATTGACCCCCAGCACAAAGACCCCAATTCCTGAGTGCCCAAACTGACTCGCTCTGAGTATAGCCAATATAAGCCCCAATTCTCCCTTTGGCCAGGGGCTCATTTTCCACCAGGAAAGCGGGTCCATTCCTGTGGGCCTTATCCTGTTCCTGAACAAAAGGCTCAGATGATCCATGAAGTTTTCTTCTAGCCGGGTCCTTCAGTGCTCACAGTAGTTTTATTCCTTTTTCATTCCGAATAGTCTATGTTTTTGCATTCTCTCTTTTCTTTTCTTTTTTTTTTTTTAACTGGTGAAGTTTTTATTAAATCCATAGAAGTAAAAACCATTTTTGTGAGGGACTGGGGATGGGGCCACCAAGGAGTATTTCTTTTCTTTTTAATGAGGTTACCAGGGGTTATCCATTTTATTGATTTTTCTTAAAGGGTTATATTTTGATTTTTGTGTCATTTCTCTTGTTTTTCTTCAATTTTATATTTCTTTAATTTTATATTTCTTCATATTAAATACTTCCTTTTACGCTCTCATTTATTTATGTTCACATTCTTGTGACTTTTCAGTTAATACTTTGTTCCTTTATTTTTCTTTCTCTTTTAACTAATAAAAAACATTTAGGACTAAATTCTTTTTTTCTTTTTTTTTTTCCCTCCTCTAGAGGCAAGTTTGGTTGAGTCTCTTGGGTTTTTAGAATTCTCCTGTTCATTGCTGTATAGATAATTTTAAATTTTATTTTTCACTACTTCTGGCTTTGCCAACAGGGGTCAAATTTATTTGCATTGCATTTTCGCCCTAATTGATTTGGTATTTTATTATGTTTTTAGTTCTTGTGGTAGCGGACAACCCTTAGAAACCATAATTAAATATATTTTTCTTTTTCCTATTTCTTATTTCTTTTACTTTTTATATTCCTCCCAGATAAAATGTTGTTAACTATCTCATCCCTGACCAAATATGAAATCTCTATAAACACCCTTTCTCCTTTCCCAAACTCTTAAATTTTGAGAGGATGATATGATTTTGGACTATTACTGCTTTTCCTTAAAGTCAATCTCTTTGACTTCAAGAATCCTTATTTATGACTTATATTGCAACTTCCCAGTGGCTTTACTATCAACTATTTAGCATTAGCAAAGTGTTTTATGGTATTTGCAGCTAGTTCCTGTTTCTTTTTCTTTGGTAGCTAATAATAAAATCATAATGATAATGCCAATAATCATTATTTCTATAACTTCAACTATGAGTCAGATATTGGTCAAGGGCATTTAATCATCCCAATAACCTTCTGAAGTCAGTACTGCTATTATCTGTGTTTCACAGGTGAGAAAATGAGATACTTTCCCAAGTCACACAGGGTTTGGCCTTACCTGGCTTCACAGTCTGTTCTCCTAACCACCAAAGAGGTCTTTCAAGCATCCCAGAGAATTTTTTCCCCTGTTGTGGCAACTTGAGTTAAAAGACATATAGATGCAAACCCAAAAGAGGGGCTCTCCTGGAATTACTGGAAACAGAAGTGGTGCGTACAGCTTGGCCCTCCTCATGTAAGCAAGTACTGTTCAGCTGCTAGGGGAAAAAAAAAAAATATATATATATATATATATATATATAATAATTTCTTGGAGGCTCCAGATGCAAATGGTCACATTCAAGTTCTGGCATCATCTTCTGCATGTGGGTGACATGGGACACCTGGGAAGTTGAAGCCCATATAAATGATCTTTATTACTCCATTCTTCTCTCTCTCTCTCTTTTTTTTTTAATTCAAATAAATCTAACCATGAGGAATCCTGTTGTCCTGGCCAAATACTGATCCCATAGTATCATTAGCACCACCACACTCTTGGGGTTAAGTCAAGAGACAGTTTGAGTTCTGAAGTAAATATAGGAAAACACAAGTCAGTGTCTCTCTCTCTCTCTCTCTCTCTCTCTCTCTCTCTCTCTCGGAGATAATTATATTTCCTACACATTTCTAATATGAACAGAAATTCCTATCATTATGGGATACTGGGAGGGCTGGAATGACTGTTTAAGCTAAGTGTGTACATTTTGGAGAACATTGAGAAAAATGTTGTGTGACGATCTCAGTGAAGAATGGGGCTGTGTGTGGGAGCTCCCCTCAAATACAGAACTTGTGTTATCTTCTGGCCTTTGCATGAAAGGGCTACGGCTTAGAAGTGATTGCTTCCCATAGCAATTTTTATACAATCAAGTTATCACAAAATATTTTACACTTTTTATACAATCAAGTTAACACAAAATATTTCTTGGATGCTTGTGGTATACTTAGCAAATCAGGGTATTTGAAGAAGTGTAAATCAGCTAAATTTTTTTATGTTTGTTTTTAAAAGATGTTTGCATTCCTGGTAGTGGTTCACTGAATATCACTATATATCACTTCTATACGTGATATATGTGGGAGGTCGATGCAGATAACGAAATGTATGAAACTGGCAGTGAGCTGAATGTTTATTCAGAAGATGGAGATGAGAAAAGACTTAATGGAAAAGGAATATCTCCAATGAGGCCCTAACAGGGTTTGTTCCCTGGGGGATTGGCAAGAACAGGGCAACAGGGATGAGAGTGACAGCCGTCCTTGAGGGCCAGAGAAGGGACAAACCTGAGGAGCAAAGGGAGCTGAGGCTGAGGATTAGGTAAAGTGAGGTGGGTGTTATTTTCAACTATTGATTTATCTTTCAAATATCCCCCCCAAAGTAAAATTATGGCTCAGATATAAAATCATGGCAAATATAAAATGAGCTTGTGCCAAAGATTTTATTGAACTCATCAATCAGTGGAGGAGCCAATAGGATGTTAAAGAGCAGCGAGAAGCTAGGTGTGGATGTTAGATGGATGGAGATCAACCTACAGAGTTCTGGGCAATTTACCAAATACATACAAAGACAAGGTTGCTGGGTTAGATACAAAGCTAGTTGATGTCTTCCGGGACAACAAACTCTTAATCTTTCGGGCTGTCTGTTTCCCTGGATAAAAGTTACTTGTATTTTTACTAGAAAAAAAAATCTGTAAGTTAACATGTAACTTTACTAAGTCTGAGATATTAATAGCAAATAGTGAATTGAACAGAGTACATTTGCCTAGATGTCCTTGGGTAGCTTTTGTAACATATGACCTTGAAAAGATGTGCCGTCTACTTTTTTCCTCTATTTCCAAGTTTTAGATAATTTCAGAAATAATATTAACCTACAAAGAAATTGGCCACAGTGCCCTTCTGTGGCTCTGAAGATGGGACCCCCTGCTTGCTCTTGTTCTAGATTTAGTTCTTGAATAGTGCAGACAGAGACATCGGAAGGCCTCTTCGACCCAGCACCCCCCAGGTCCCCGCCTTCCTCTCATACTCTTTTCATCTTCATCACCTCTGGCAGTCGGCTCTCAGCTTGGGCTCAGTGCTCATTCTCCCCTCGCTCAAGACATAGTTGAGCAGAAATGGGGCCTGGGGCAGATTCCCAGGTGAAAAGAGCAGGGTAATGGTGCTGGTTCCTCATTGCTGAGCCTGGGCTCCTGCAAGTGTTTGTCGGGACAAGCAGGGTGCTCGGGGCGGGTGGTCCTGCCCAAGGCTCCTGATGCTTCTCTGTCTTGCTGGCCCTTCCTGTCTGGAACGGCCGGGCAGTGTGTTGCAGGTGCCATGTACATCACTGGCTTTGCTGAGTCCATCTCGGATTTGCTGGGCCTCCGGAACATCTGGGCTGTGCGAGGAATTTCAGTTGCTGTGCTTCTGGCCTTGCTGGGGATCAACCTAGCGGGCGTCAAATGGATCATTCGATTCCAGCTGCTGCTGCTGTTCCTGCTGGCCGTGTCCACGCTGGACTTTGTGGTGGGCTCTTTCACCCACCTGGACCCAGGTAAGCCCTTCAGGGTTCAGTATGTGGCCTATCCTGGGGATCTGCACTGCTTTGTGAATGTTGATAGATGTGAATTTGGAGATGACCCTCCTGTCATGGGTTGTACCTACAATTTAGTTGGGCCGTTCCTGATCAGATGAGTTGGTATGTCTTGGTGTGACTTCACGAAGTCTCTCTTCACACACACGTTTTCACTTTATGCTTTTTCTGTTTCCTTTTCTTCTTAAAACAAAACTCAGAAAATTTAGATTACAAGAAAGCAGAAATACACCAAGATTAAATTGATTACAGTGATTGGAAGAGTGGGCAAGAAATAAATATGCATGTAGGGAAGATAAACAGACCTTAATTTTTTCTCATTGATTTTTTTTTTTTTTTTTTGGACTGGGGATTGAATCCAGAGGTGCTTAACCACTGAGCCACATCCCCAGCCTTTATTTTATTTTATTTTATTTTATTTAGAGACAGAGTCTCGCTGAGTTGCTTAGGGGCTTGTGAAGTTGCTGAGGCTGGCTTTGAACTCGAGATCCTCCTGCTCAGCCTCCTAAGCTGCGAAGATTACAGGTGTGCTCCATCACATCTGGATTTTTTTTTTTTAAAGGACTTTGCTTGCTTAGACTGTGTGAGGCTCTAGATTCCATCTTCAGCACTGTGAACAAGGACAAATACTAACTATTTCTGGGGGACAGGGACAGATATATGCTTGATTATTTATAGTTTTATGTGCTAAATTATTTTTTTTTCAAAATAAAAATATGCATCCATTAACTAATAAACTTAAAGAAAACAACCAACCAGGTATAGTTTTGCCCCCTTTGGAGATGATATCACATCTGTTTAAGCAGTCTGTCGCTATTTAATCTAACCCTGAATTTTCCTCAGCCTTGAGGATGCTTGGCCAATCAATCCTAAAGCCTTAGGCCTTGAGTGACCAGCTCTTACCAGAGTGTCATAACTGTGTAGCTTTCTGATTTGCTCTGGTTTGGCATTAAGGCCAACTTTGCTTCTCTCCAGATTGTGGAGCTATTCCTAGAACACTGGAAAAAAAGGTCACTGCTTGATGTTTTCCACTGCAGGGAGGGACCCTGTCTTTATATAACAGTAGGACCAAGCAGCCTAACTGGACTATCTGGACTATGGATGGGAAAAGAAGGATGAAGCCCCTCGCTGTGTTTCACACACACACACACACACACACACACACACACACACACACACAGCATAGACCATGACCTGTACAGGTGGCGATAGCGGCTGCATTGGACGACACTAGCATTGTACTTGGCACTTTATGTGGCTTATCTTGTTGAATTCTTATCAGAACGTCTTAAGATAAGAACAGCTATACTCATTTTGCAGATGAGGAAACCGAGGCTCAAAGATGCTATTGGTGGAAATGCGTGGCAGAGCTGGGGTTTGAAACTAGATTTCTTCGTCACCACTGCTGAGCTGATTCCTGCGGTGGGAAGCAAGCCTGTTTTCACACTCCATGAGAGCAACTCTGCTTTTCTTCTTCTAGCCTGCTCCTGGTGTGTGTCCGAAACAGTCTTGTCTTTTATCAGTGTTGGTGCGGAAAGGTTAGAATTCAGTTCGCATACGTTATCTGGCTTCATCACTTCTTCATATGCTGCAGTTGTTCTGTTGGAAAATTGTATCTCCCTTAAATTCCTTGAATGTCCCTACTTCTGGCATCCTGGGCCCTTCCTCAGAATCCCCAGACTGCCCCTTGATCCAGCACCTAAGGGTCAGCTCCTGTACAGAAGGAGTCCCCAGGGCCCACTGCCATGCTAAGGGCCACAAGTATCCACACAGGTATCCACACATGCTGTTTGGAACATCTCCATTGGAGGGAAAGGGTGACCCCCGCCCGACCCCACTGGACCTTGCACCATCTTACAGAGTCGGCGCCCATACTGAGGGAGACTTACTGGCCTTTGGCTGCCAACCTGTCAGTTTAGGGGAGAAAATGCCCACTGTAGTCCCCAATTCCTGGGTGCTTTCCCCTCCAGAAATACAGTGGCTGAAAGAGCACAGTTAAATTGCAGGGCAATCCCACTGGCCTCTCTGAAATCCTACTAGACTAATGTGTTTTCCTTCTTTTTGATTAGAAGTTTTCTTGGCTGTTCTTCTAGGTTACTCCAAATATTTCTCCTTCCTTCTGGTCAGTACATTAGCAGGGTGTAGTGTGAACTGGAATTTATTTTCAATTATTCCCATAGCAACTAGCCCCTCTAGAATCTGTTTTTGGTATCTCTGATGTTTCATAGGGGCTGTTTTCTTTGCGGTTAAAAATTCAAACTGAAACCAGACCTTCAGAATGGGTTGAGCAGAATGGTTTCAGCTATTAAAAAAAATATATATATATACATAGAGATTTGAAAAAATAATGGAAGGAACTATGCCTAAATGTTAATGATGATTGTCATCTATTGAGATTACATGTGGCTGTATTTCTTTTCCTTCAGTTGACCAGTGTTACTTGTTTTTTAAAAAAAATTAATAGATATTATGGGCTGGGGTTGTGGCTCAGTGGTAGAGCAATTGCCTAGCATGTGTGAGGCACTGGGTTTGAGTCTCAGCACCACATAAAAATAAATAAAGGGCTACCAACAACTAATAAAATATTTTTTAAAAAATAATAGATGTTAATTTATTAATAGTAGATATTAATTAACTAATAATAGTTAATTTTATTAATTAATAGATGTTCGTAGAGCAGGTTTCAGTCAATGGAGAATTGAACAGATAGTACAAAGGTTCCCACCTGCTTCCTCCCTCCCTCCCCCACCACAGCTTCCCCTGTTAACATTTGCGTTAGTGTGGGGTACATTTGTTAACAGTTGATGAACCAATTCTGACACGATTATTAACGTCCGTAGTTTAGGGTTCACGCTTGGTGTTGCATATTCTATGGGTTTTGGAAGGATGCAGTGCTGTGTGCCCACCATAACAGCATCACAGAGAGGAGTATGCAAACCCCCTGTGCTCCACCTGTTAATCCCACCCCACTGCACACTCCCAGCCACCAGTCATCTTTTTATTGCCTCCATAGTTTCAGCCTTTTCTGGAATATCATATACTTGGAATCTGAAAATATATAGCTTTTCCAAATTGGCTTCTTTCACTTATTAATATGCACCTAGGATTCCTCCATGTCCTTTTGTGGCTTGATAGCTCATTTCTTTTTACGTCTGAATACTATTCAGTTTCTGAATGGACCCAATTTATCTCTCCATTCACCTGTTGAAGGACATTGGTTACTTCCAGTTTTTTTTTTTGGCAATTTGAACAAGATAGTTCAGGTTTTTGTGACAATATTTGTTTCAACTCACTTGGATAAATCCCAAGGAGCATGATGGTCGGATCATAGGGTAAGACTGTGTTTCTTTTTGAAAGAAACTAACAAACTGTGTTCCAAAGTTTCGTAAGAGTTTGCGTTTTGAATGAGTTTCTGCGGCTCCTGTCCTGATTGGCAGTTGGCATGTCAGTCAGTGTTCTGGATTTGGGCTGTTCTGATAGGTGTGTGGTGGTATCTCATCACTTTAATTTGCAGTTCCTTGATGACATCTGATATTGATCATATTTTCATATGCTTATATTTTCCATCTGTATATCATCTTTCATCTTTGGTGAACTATCTGTCTAGATACTGTGCCCTTTTAAAACTTGGATTGTTTGTTTTCTTCCTGTTGAGTTTTAAGGGTTCTTTGCATATTTTGGATAGAAGCCCTTTGACAGATATGTGTTTTATAAATATTTTTTTTCCAGTCTGTGGTTTGTCTTTTCATTCCCTTAACTATGTCTTTGGTAGAGCAGAAGTTTTTAAGTGTAATGAAGCTTAGCATATTCATTTTTTCTTTAGTGGATCATGAATTGGGTGTCACTAAATTTTTCTCCTGTGTTCTCTTTTAGAAGTTTTGTTTTTTAAAAATATTTTGCTTATTAATGCATATTAATTGTACATGTTAATGGAGTCCAGTGTATAGTTTCATACATTCACATAGCATGCACTAATCAATACAGCCTCTCTTTTCTACCTATCTCCCTTATACCTTTCCCAATCTCTAGTAATCACTATTCTATTTCAGTTTTATTTTTTTTTTCAGTACTGAGGATTGAATCCAGAGGTGCTCTACCACTGAACTATATCCCTAGCCCTTCTTATTTTTTATTTTGAGACAGGGTCTTGCTAATTTTCCTGGATGGCCTTGAATTTACGATCCTCCTGTCTCAGTCTCCCAAATAACTGGGATTACAGATATGCACCACCCCCCCCCAGCTAGGTTGACTTTCTTTTCTTTTCTCTCTCTCTTTCTTTCTTTCTTTCTTTCTTTCTTTCTCTCTCTCTCTCTCTCTCTCTCTCTCTCTCTCTCTCTCTTTCTCTCTGTCTCTCTCTTTCTTTTTCCACATATGAAAGAGAGGTAGGAGGGAGAACTTATTCTTCTGTGTCTGGCTTATTTCACTTAATATAATATACTCCAGTTATAGCCATTTTGCTGCAGCTGACAGGATTTAACTCTTCTTTGTGGCTGAAAAATACTCCATTGTGTGTGTGTGTGTGTGTGTGTGTGTGTGTGTGTGTGTGTGTATTTCTTTATCTATTCATCTGTTGCTCCCATTCATCTGTGGGTACTAGGCAGATTCATACCTTTGCTATTGTGAATAGTACCACAATAAAACATGATGATGCGGGTGTCTCTTTGGTATGCTGATTTCACTTCCTTTGGCTGTACACCCAGAAGTGGGATAGCTGCATCATGTATCAGATTTGTTCTTAGTTTATTGAGGAACCTCAATACTGTTCTGTATAATGGCTGTACTGACTTTGCATTCCCACCAACAGTATCTAAGAATTCCTCTTTCTCCATATCCTTGCCAGGATGTGTTATTTTTGTAATAGCCATCCTAAGTGGGATGAGATGGTATCTCCTTGTAGTTTAAATTTTCATTTCCTTGACAGCTAATGACATTGAGCATTTTTTCATATATCTGTTGGCAATTTATAGTTCTTCTTTTTAGAAATGTCTATTCAGATCATAGCCCATTTCTTTCTTCCCTGCAGTGTTGGGGATTGAACCCAGGGCCATGCTAGGCAAGTGCCCACCACTGAGCTACACTCACAGCCCAGTTTGTCCATTTTTAAGCAGGATTGCTTGAGGGTTTATTATTTTTTTTCTGAATTCTTTATGTATTCTTGATATTAACCCTCTGCCAGATGAATAGTTGGCAAATATTCCCTCCCTTTCTGCAGGTTGTCTCTTTTCTCTGTTGATATATCATTTCCTTTGCTGTGCAGATGCTTTTTAGTTGATGCAATATCATTTGTCAATTTTTGCTTTTGTTTCCTGTGTTTTTTGGGTCCTAAACAGAAGATTATCGCCTACACCAATGTCTTGAAGTGTTCCCCTATGTTTTCCTGTTAGTTTCAGTGTCTCTGCTCTTACGTTTAGGTCTTCATTCCATTTCAAGTTGCTTCCTGCACAGGGTGAGAGGTAGCACTCAAGTTTTAGTCTTCTGCATGTGGAATCAGATATCCCAGCACTATTTATTGAAGAGGGTGTTATTTTCTCTAACAGATGTTTGTGGTTGTTGTTTTTTTTAGATATACATGACAGTAGAGTGTATTTTGACATATCATAATACGTGGAGTATAACTTCCCATTTGTGTGGTTGTACACAATGTGGAGTTTCACTGGCAGAGTATTCATGTGTGAACATAGGAAGGTTATATCCAATTCATTCTACCATTTTTTCCCCTTTCCATCTCCCTTCATTCCCCCTTGACTAATCCAATGCCCTTCTATTCTCCCCTAATCTCCCTTATTGTGTGTTAGCATCCACATATCAGAACATCCAGCCTTTGGTTTTGAGGGGAGATTGGCTTATTTCACTTAGAATGATAGTATCCAGTTCCATACATTTACTGGCAAATGCCATAAATTTCATTTTTCTTTTTAGCTAAGTAATATTCCACTGTTTATATAATCTACATTTTCTTTATCCATTCATCCATTGAAGGACACCTATGTTGGTTCCACAGCTTAGCTATTCTGAACTGAGCTTCTATAAACATTGATGTGTCTGTATCACTACAGTATGCTGACTTAAAAAAATATTTCATTTTTTTAGTTATAGGAGGACAAAATGTCTTTATTTTACTTTATGTGGTGTTGAGGATCAAACCAGTGCCTCATATAAGCTAGGTGAGCGCTCTACCACTGAACCACAACCCCAGCCCTAGTATGCTGATTTTAAGTCCTTGGAGTGGGATAACTAGGTCAAATGATGGTTCCATTCCAAGTTTCCTGAGGAATCTCCATACTGTCCTCCAGAGTGGTTACACCAATTTGCATTCTCACCAGCAATGTATGAATGTGCCTTTCTCCTCACTTCCTTGCTAACATTTATTGTTACTTGAGTTCTTGATAATTGCAATTCTGATTGGAGAGACATGGCATCTCAGTGTAGTTTTGATTTGCATTTCTCTAATTGCTAGATATGTTAAACATTTTTTCTTATATTTATTTATTTTTAAAAAATATTTTTTAATTGTAGATGGACACACAACCTCTTTGTTTATTAATTTACTTTATATCCGGTGCTAAGGATAGAACCCAGTGCCTCAAACATGCTAGACAAGTGCTCTGCCACTGAGCTACAGCCCCAGCCCTTCTTATATTTATTGATCAAACACACAATTTCTTCTGTGAAGTGCCTGTTCAGTTCCTTAGCCCATTTATGATTGAGTTATTTGGTTTTTTGGTGTTAAGGTTTTTTGAATTCTTTATATATCCTGGAGATTAATGCTCTATATGAGGTTCAGGTAGCAAAGATTTTCTCCCATTCTGTAGGCTCTCTATTCCCATTCTAGATTGTTTCCTTTGCTGTGAAGAGCTTCTTAGTTTGAATCCATCCCATTTATTGATTCTTGATTTTACTTCTTTTACTTTAGGAGTCTTGTTAAGGAAGTCAGTTCCTAAGCCAACTAGTGGAGATTAGGGTCTACTTTTTCTTTTAGTAGGCGCATAGTCTCTGGTCTAATGTCTATGTCCTTGATCTACTTTGAGTTGGGTTTTCTGCAGGGTGAGAGATAGGGATTTAATTTCATTTTGCTACATATGGATTTCCAATTTTCCCAACACTATTTGTTGAAGAGGCTATGTTTGTGGCACTTTTGTCTAGTATGAGAAAACTGTTTTTATGGGTTTGTCCATGTTCTCTATTCTGTACCATTGGTCTTCATGTCTAACAGATATTTTTGGTGCCCTTGTTAAGAATCAGTTGGCTGAAGACGTGTGGATTTTTTTCTGAATGTTTATTCTGTTCCATTGTTTCATGTGTCTGTTTTATATGGCATTCAGTTCCATGTAGTTTGATTACTATAGCTTTTTAGCATGTTTTGAGGTTAGATAGTATGGTACCTACAGTTTTTTTCTTTTTGCTCAAGATTCCTTTGCCTATTTTGGGGTCTTTGTGTTTCGAAATGAATTGTTTTCCATGTACATGAGGTACTAGGAATTTAACCCAGGATGCTCTCACACTGAGCTATACCCCAGACATTTTTTATTTTTGAGACAGGGTCTCAAAATAAGTTGTTGAGGCTGGCCTTGAATTTGTGATCCTCTTGCCTCAACCTCCTGAGTTTCTGGGATTATAGGTGTGCACCATCACACATGGCTTCTATGTGAATTTTAGGATTGTATTTTCTAGTCTGTGAAGAATATAATTGGTTTTTTTGATGGAGATTGCATTAAATCTGTAGATTGTTTTGTGTCGTGTGTTTATAATAATGTTTCACTCCATGAAGATGGGAATTCTTTATCTTTTTGTGTCCTCTTTAGTTTCTTTCATCAGTGTTTTGTGGTTTTCGCTGTAGTCTTTCACTTCCTTGGTTAATTTATTCTTAGGTATTTTATTTTATTTTTGTAGCCATTGTGAATAGAATTGCTTTGATGATTTCTTTCTCAGCAATTTGTTGTTGATGTGTAGAAGTTTTATGTTTTACATTTAAGTCTATGATCAACTTTGAGTGATATTTTTTCTTGTGAAAGGTGTATCTAGATTATTTGCATGTGAATGTCTGATTGTTCAAGTACCATAGGCTGAAAAAACTATTCTGTCTCCATTTGAATTGCCTTTGCTCTTAGGTAAAAGGTCAGTCCGCTGTATTTATGTGGGTCTGTGTCTGGCTTTGTTATGTCCCACTGATGTATGTGCATTCTTTCTCTATTCTATATCTCTTGAATTATCACAGCCTTATACTGTGTCCTACAGCTGGCTTGTACCTGTCCTCCAACTCCGTCTTCTTTTTTTTCCACAAGTGATGCTCTTTTTTTTTTTTTTAAACTTTATTTTATTAGTTTACTTTTCCTTTTTATGTGATTCTGATGATTGAACCCAGTGCCTCACATGTGCTAGGCAAGCGCTCTACCACTGAGCCACAAGCCCAGCCCCTAGTGTTGCTTTTTAAATCAGAAAAAAAATCTAAATACAATTAAGCTGAACTTTATTTCTTTTTCTTTCTTAAAATGTCAACAAAAACAACAACAACAAAATCCTGAAATATATAATGTAAAAATGTAGAAAATAGGGGCTGGGGTTGTGGCTCAGTGGTAGAGCACTCACCTGGCAGTGTTGGGCACTGTGTTTGATCCTCAGCACCACATAAAAATAAATAGATAGATAAATAAATAAATAAATAAATTTTGTTCAGCTACAACTAAAAACAAATATTGAATTTTAAAAAAATGTAGAAAGTATGGTAAAAGATGGAAGTTACCTTCTGCTGTTTTTTTTCCCCCCACTTTTCTCCAGAGGGGTGTTTGGTGTATGTATAATCTATTGCTATCAAACAAATTTTTTTGAAAATTTAGTGGCATAAAACATCAGTAAACATTTATTTATCTCTGGCCTTCCCTGTGATCCAGGAATGTGGGTGCGACTTAGCTGGTGGCTGAGTGTCAGCCAGGCTGCGGTCATTTGAGGGTGCAGCTGGGGCTGGAGGTCTTGCTGGCAGGTGGTGGTTGGTGGCTGATGGGAGACCTCAGTGCCTTTCTATGTGGTCCTTCTCGAGAGCTGCTTAAGTGTCCTCAAGAGAAGGGCTGACTGGCTTCCCCCAGAGTAAACAGAGAGAAAGCACAGCCGAAAGCTCCTTTTTATGATCTAGCCTCAGAAGCCACTTAGTGGCACTGCCCCCATGACCTATGTGTTACAGTGAGTCCCTGAGTCTCCTTTGAAGGGAGGAGAATTAGTTTCCACCTTTTGAATGGGTAAGTTTCAATGAATTTGCAGGCACACTTTAAAGCCAAGGTGATAAATTTTAAAATCAGAACAAAATTGTCTTTTAATACATGAACACTACATTTTCCTCTGCATGTGTAGTTTAAAGGGAATGAATGTTTTCTTGTTTTATAAAAACCAAAAAAATCCTAAAATGGCTGGGCCCAGTGGCTCATGCCTATAATCCCAGCAGGTGGGGAGGCTGAGGCAGGAGGATCCTGAGTTCAAAGTCAGCCTCAACAATAGCGAGGTGCTAAGCAACTCAGTGAGACCCTGTCTCTAAATAAAACACAAAATAGGGCTGGGGCTGTGATGCAGTGGTTTTAGTGCCCTTGAGTTCAATCCTCAGTACCAAAAAAAAAAAAAAAAATTCTGAAATGGATAAAGTTGAAGAGTAAAAGTTTCCTCCTCTCATTCCATTCTCCTACTCTTACACTTCGGCAGGCGTTAGATGAACACATGTCTTTGTAGTCTGTTTTCTACACATGTATGAACACATACACAGGTGTGCATGCACATAAACACATACAGTACAGTTCTTTATAAAAATAAAATTAAATTCCACATTGTTTTGCTACTGCCCACTCCCCGAGTTCCGTTCCATATCATGGATATCAATGTCAGTATGTTTAGGATACTCATCCTTTTTCAACACCTGCAAGGTGTTCCACTTTACAAATTTAAAATTCTATATAATTAAAGGCTCATTCATTGGTAGTTATTTATATTTTTCTAGTGTGGTCGCTTCAAATGTTGATGTGAACATGCTGTACCAAAGTTGGAGCTTATTTTTGCAGGATTAAGTCTTATAAATAGAATTCACAGAACAAAGGTCAAGCACATTTTCAATTTTGTTAGATTCTGCCAAATGGCTTTTCAATAAGGTTGTTTCATTTTGAACTTTAATAGTACATAAAGAGTTATTGATTCCCCATATCTTGGAAACTATTAGGTAGGTTTAATCTTTTAGATTTCTGTCTTGTGATAGGTGGGGGGAAAAAAGGTGATCTTTTAAATTTGTTTTTCTTCAATCATTAATAAGGATAATTTTTCATATTTTTATTGCCACTTATGCTTCTTTTTCTTTGAATTGTCTATACTCTTTCCCTATTTTTCCATCAGGTTATCTTATTCTTTAATGATTTACAGAAGCTCTTCTACCTTAATCATTAATCCACACAAAACAAATATTTGTTTAGTTTTCATTAGAGACAGATGATGTTTGTTATATATGTTGAATTTTTTTCCCTAACATGTCCTTTTAAAATTGACTTAGTAGGTAATGAAAGTAATATGTGTACATAAAAGTATTCATTTTTGAGCCAAATTGGGTACTCTGATTGCTTGTTTCCTTGTATATTTTCTTGAAATTAAATGCTTCAGGGGCTGAGGATGTAGCTCAGTTGGTACAGGGCTTGCCTCATATGCACAAGGCTCTGGGTTTGATCCCCAGAACCACAAGAAAGAAAAAAAAAGAAAAAAGAAAAAGAAAGAAAAAAGAAAGACAGAAAAATAGTAAGAGAGAGAGAGAGAGAGAGAGAGAGAGAGAGAGAGAGAGAAAGCAATTGACCACTTCATGTAATAGTTTCCTAAGGCTGCCCCAACAACTACCACAACTGTAGGAGCTTAAAACAGCAGAAATTTATTCTCTCACAGTTCTGGAGCTGGAAGTCTGAAATCCAAGGTGCCAGGCAGGGCCAGTCTCCCTGGAAGGCCCTAGAGGTACTCCTGGTACTCCTTCCTCAGCCTCTGCTCCTTCTCCTCCCACCTGTGTGTGCTGTGTAAGGACAACTGGTCACTGGAAACAGGTCCGACTTAGGTAATCCAGGCTAATCTCATCTAAAGGTCCCTAAATTCATCTGCAAACTGCAGACCCTTTTTCCAAATATGGTCTCATTTGTAGTTTCCTAGGGGTGGACATTTTTTAGGGGTCACCACTTAAACCACTACATTCCATTGTTTTTTACTTGCTTTATTTTCTAGAATTTTATTACCGTTTTAAAAGATGTTCCATAGAGCTTTCAAAGACTTACAGGCATTTTCCGCAGTGATCCCTCTGTTAGGGTCTCCTTGTGGGAGAGTCTCTCCTCAGCATTGCTTTTCATGGACGGATGATCTCAGAGTCTGGGTCTTCACCCTCACTGCTCCTGGGGGTTGCTCCCTGTTCTCTGGATCGCAGATCATCCTCTCTGCCTACGGTAGAAAATCTGCTTTTCTACCCGAAGGTAGAAAAGCAGATTTTCTACCGTAGGCAGAGAGGTGTTATTCTGATTTCTGTTCTTGACAGGTAACCTGTTTCTTTTCCTCCAAGTAGTCCTGGTATTCCCTTTACCCACAGTATTCTAAAATTTCCTGTCAAAAATTTAATTCATTGCCCTGGGCACTTTCAATCTGGGACTTTTGGTTATTTCTTGGATAATTTCTTCCCCTTTGTTTTGTTTTTTTACTTTTTTCCCCTTGAATTCTGATTGTAGTAGTCCCTTTTTAATTTTTTTTTTTTAGTTGTAGTTGGACACCATACCTTTATTTTATTTATTTATTTTTATGTGGTGCTGAGGATTGAACCCAGGACCTCATGTGTGCTAGGTGAGCGCTCTACCCCTGAACTACAGCCCCAGCCCCTACTAGTCCCTTCATAACCAGTTTTGCTTTCCACAATTTGGGTGAAAAAATGTAAAATTCCAGAAATAATTCCAGCTCATAAGTGTTCATAAATGATGTTTCATAAGTAATTCATAATTGTTCTATTTTATGATTTTTTAAGTGTTCATAAATGATGTTTCATAAGCAATTCATAATTGTTCTATTTTATGATTTTTTAAAGTGTTCATAAATGATGTTTCATAAGCAATTCATAATTGTTCGATTTTATGAATTTTTTGGTTAATATCTCATTTTGCAATTCATAAATTAAACTTTATCATAGATATGTTGTATTAGTCAGATTTTTATTATTGTGACTAAAATACTCAACAAGAACAACTTAGAGGAACTAAGGTTTATTTCGACTTAAGATTTCAGAGGGTCATTCCATGGTTGGCCAACTCCATGCATGGCTCTGGGCCCAAGATGAGGCAGAACATATATGGCAGAAGGGCATGGAAGAGAAGCACTGCTTACTTCATGATACTCAGGAAAGACAGGGGCATGGGGAGCAAAAGGGAGTATGCCTTCCAGGGCACACCCCCAGTGATCTCCTCCAGTCACCCTTTACCTGCACACAGTTACCACCTAGTGAGTCCATTCAAACTAGGGTGACTAATAGGTTATACTCTCCCAATCCAATCATTTCATCTCCTGCAATAACACAGTAGCTTTTGGGGGGACACCTCATATCCAAACCATAATATGTGTGTATTGAAAAACATAATGTCCATAGGGTTCACCAGTATCTGCAGTTTCGGGTGTCCATGGGGGTCCTTGAACAGTCCCCTGTGGATAAGAGGGGACTGCTACCATAGTTACATGTTGGAACTCTTGGTTTGAACCTTCTTTTATTATTATTATTTTTTAAAAATCTTCTCTTTTGTGTAGCTTATATATTTTCCCTTCTCCTTACTTTATGGGAGTTTTCCTCGACTTTGCTTTCTACCTTTCTACTTCATTTTTTGTCTATCATTAATTGCTAAGAGATCCTTGTTCTCTGATGGTTATTTTAAAAATCACATCCTGTTCTTGTTTCCTGGATATAATGTTTCTTTCTGACTCCTTTAGACTATAAAATACAAGGGTTTTTGTGAATCTCTTGTCCTCCTGTCCAGATTCTTCTGTTCTGTTCTTTTATTCTCCCTGTTAATTGCTGCCAACTTTCTTCAGATGTGGGACAGTCCTTGGTTGTTGATTCTTTTTTAATAATGAGGCACTAAAAGCAGATGGGGAGCCGTGTGCACACCCTGCTTGCAGGGCAGTTGGCAAGTGGGTGATCCTTGCACACTGGGCTGTTTGCTGGGATGACTCCCAGGTGTCAGCACTGTGGCGTGGATGTGATTGTCCCCCAAAGGTCCCCATGCTGGAAGTTTAGTGCCCAGTATAGTGATATTGAAAGGTGGTGGAACATGTTCGAGGTGGAACTTAGTGAAGAGTAGTTAGGTCACAGGGGGCTTAGTCCTCCAAAAGGATTTAGCTGTCATGACAGTGGATTGTTTAAAGTAAGATCAGGGCTTGGGGTGCAGCTCAGTGGTAGAATACTTGCCTAGGAAGGCCCTGTGTTCAATGCCCAGCAGCATATAAATGGATGAATGAATAATCAAATAAATCCTTTCATCCATCCAACTAATCAACCAGCTCATGCACTTGGCCCTTTCTATATGCAGCCAGTTCCCTTTCCATTTTTCTGCCATGTTGTGTCCAACAAAGGTGGCCCTTACCAGAAGCCGGGCTGATGAGGCCACCCAATTTTGTATTTTCAGCCCTTGAAACCATAATCTAAATAAACCTCTTTTCTTTATAAGTACCCAGCCTCGGGTATTTTATTATAGTAAAAGAAAATAGACTAATACAGTCAGTTTCTGTAGGTCTTACCTCTGGTGCAGTTCGTGTTTTCCAAAGAGGAATTCTCTAATCTCCTTCCGGGGATGTGGGTGGCTGCCACAGTTCTGGGAACAGGGAAAGGTAGGAGGAGAGATTGGAGGCCTCACAGTTAGGCTGTAGACTTTTATTTAGTCCAGTGTTTGTCATCGGCCTCCTCATCTCTTCCACTGCGTCCTTCCATCTCAAGCTCTGTCTCTATGCTGTCCTCTTAGTGTCTCGCCTCTCTTTTCATCTCCAGGTCTCATGACTGAAGGTCTTCCTCATCACCACTATTTCTTCTCCTCCCAACTCCTTTCCCCGCAGACTGGGCAGTATGGGCCCCTTTTCCTTTCTCCACCTCCTGTCTTGTCTTTTTCAAAACAAGCACCACGGCACAAGACTCCATGAAGATGCAGAGCTTCATTACTATAAAAAGCTCAAGAGCTTGACAGTTTAAACAAGACGCATTTGTTGGGCTTAATGCTCCTGAAATGCCATTTTTTGGCTCATATTTTCATTTATATAAGATGAGTGTTATGCCAAAACGATCTTATTGCCATAAAAGTCAGGCAAATATAGAGAAAATACATTTTAGAAAATAAAGTGACATGTGGCCCATTTTAATTCTGTGTTCTGCATTTGAAAATGAAATCGTGCGTCTCTGAGCTTACTTTTTTGGTTATCTAGGAAGGCAGCCGCCTAGCCTCTCTCTGTGGTGTCCTTCTCTGCACGTCCACCCAGCACATTGCTCTGCTGTGGCTCTGTCATTTGCTATGAGGAGGGTTAGTGGGACAGAGCTCAGCAGGGCCAAGTTCATCTAATGCTGCGTCCAGCAGGTGGGAAGTGCTTCTGCTTGCGCTTGGCTCATGCAGGTCAGTGTCAGCGCTGGGAACTGTAAAGGGGGGTAAGCAAGCATGCCTGCCTCCCCTTGCTGCTGAAATTTCTCTATCTGAGGCTCCTGGGATTCTTGATCTCCAAATCCAGGACTTGTGCTCATTTCTGATTCTTCGCCTCTTCTGCACCATTGACCACCCATGCTGATTTGAAATTCTCTTCCCATTTCTTATTTCTCTTCTTGGTGGTCCTGTCCTCTCATGTGGGCAGGGAGAGCACAGGGCTCAGTCCTCTGATATCCCTGTGTTCCCCTTTGCTCTCTCTCATCTGAGGGGACCTTTCTCAACCACTACTGCCCTGGTCCACCTGCTTCTTCAGCTTTCTCAAACTCAGCTCCCATGTGACCAGCTCCTACTGGATCTCTGCTTGGGTATCTGAGCACCATCTTGAATTAAAAACAAGGAACTTTACACCCTCTGTTTCTCCCTCCTCCCTTTACTTACTCTCCTGTCCACCTACGTGCACAGTGAGCACCCAGCACAGTGGTGCAGGCCTGCAGTCCCAGCTACTCAGAAGGCAGGAGGATCACAAGTTCAAGGCCAGCCTGGGAAACTTAGTGAGACCTTTTCATAAAACAAAAAATTAAAAAGGCTGGGAAGGTAGCTCAGTGGCAGAACATGGGCCTGCCATGCATGAGACTCTGGGCTTAATCCCCACCAGCACACACGGTATACACACACACACACACACACACACACACACACACACACACACACACATGTACATCAGATTTACTTCTTTATATTGTATTTCTGCCCATCTCAGAGTGGCAGCTATGCCCATGCAGACCTGTTGGGGTCAGCAGCTGCAGGAGCCTGCCCAGGCCCCTGGGACATTAATGAGAACATTTGCCACTCAGATTTCTTGTTAAAATTTTTTAAAATGTACTGATAAAATATTTCAAGTATGTTGGAAATAATATAACAAATAGCCATTATTTACCATCCAAATTTTTTAGATATTTGCCAGTTTTGCTTGAGAGCTGAATTAAAAAATGAAACTAAATAAAACATCCCAGATACTATTTCAGCCCTACTTTTACCCACCCCTCCTTTCCCCCAGGCAACCACTGACAGTGAGGCTCATGCACACCCCCCCCACCGAGTGTTTCATTTTTCTTCCACATGTAGATGGCCCCAAGCAATCACTACTTTTGTTTAGCAGTTAAAGAATTCACATACATTTTAATTATACTGCATGGATTCGTTTGATAAAATACTGAATGGTGAATGAATGATTCTGAAAATTACTTTTCTCACCCAACATGACTTGGGGATGTATCCACGTTGCCACACACTGTGGTCTTTCATTCATTTTAACTGCTCTCGCTGTCTTGGGAGACCCAGACATGTAACTGGTAGTGGGGAGTGCTGTGACAGATTTGCACAGGGACCTGGGTATCCCTGGGACTCCTACCATAGCTGGAGAGTCAGGAAAGTCTTTCTAGAGATTCTCTCTGAGCTGAGTGTTCAGGGAGTCAGAGTTTAACCAGAGGAGAGGAAGAAAGCTTGGCCTACAGGGAGGGCGGCTTATGCAGCAGGAGGGCCAGCTGTGCCGGGGGAACAGGGAGGGCTGGTGGTGAGAGGCAGATAGAAAGGCCTCAGAGCCAGTTCAGGGAAGGCCCGGTCCACTGAACTGAGGGCCTTGAGCTTTCTCTCAGGACAGTGGGAAGTGGGCGTCAGTTTTGGATTTTAGATTTCTTTGGCCTCAGTGTGGAAAATGATGTGGGATAGGGACCAAGAGCAGAGGCAGGAAGGAGGCTGTTGAGATAATCCTGGGAAGCCTCTGGGGCTGGGATAGGAGGGCGGTGGTAAGAGATGAGACCTGTGGGTGTGGGGTGGAGCAGGGCAAGAGACAGCACTGACTCTGGGGCTGGCTGGCTGGGGCCTCAGGCACTGGATGGGGGTGGGGGAAACATGGCGGCAGGAGTAGGTGTAGGGGAGATGGCCAGGTCCGCCTTAGAGTTTCAGCAAGGCCACATGGAGGTGACCGATAGGCTAGTGATATGAGCTTGAGGTGTGGCTGGGGCCGGGGATACAGTTGTAGGCAGTATGGAAGTAGGTAAAGCAACCAGAGGACTGGAATTGTTGGGGAAAGTGCTGATTCTGATGGGGGGAACAGACATATTTAGGAAGATGGAATTTAGTTCCTAGGAAGAGGCATTTTGCACTATTCTGTATTTTAAAAACAAAAACAGAATAAACTCTCTGATGAAAATAAACATACACAGTGGGTAGCTAAAGATTAAGATTCCTCCCCCTAGAGCAGGCTGTGGAAGCTCCTCGGGTGGCTCTTCCGCACAGGTACAGTGAATACCAGCTCCCCTGGAATTTGTGCAGAGCACAAGGCTTGGGTCCTTTGGAAAGCACTGAGCCTGGCATCTGGAGAGACTTGGTAAATGTTTGTTCAAGGAATGACCTACTAAGTGAAAGATGGCCGTGCCAGGCCTCTAGTTCAGCCTTGTCTTACCTCGCTGGCGCTCTGCTCTCCTCCTGAGAGGAGCCTGCTGAGTGACCACAATGGCTGGGTCCCATCATCATCCAGGCCAGCTCCTTGCCCCCTGTGGAGGGAGGGCAGCCTTCCGGCTTTGCCAGGAAGGGCTTCCCAGGCCGTGGCCAGGCCTGCCTGGAAGGGCCCTGCAGTGCCTACGATGGCCTCTGTGTGGAGTTGTGATTCTGACTGTTTTCTGACCTGAGGGCTGGAGAGCCTTGTCCTTGGGGGAGCTTGCTCAGCCCTTCCTCTGCCCTCGGAGGTCCTAGGAGGAAACGTGAGCTCCTGTGTGTGAGAAGTCTGTGGTGTCCTGGCCTTTACATTTTACTCCTGGGCTGTGGGACAAGTGGTGTGTGCAGTAAAGATTTTCACACGAACACAGTGACCCTCGCAAATGACTGTGCAGGGGCCGAGCAGGGCTGCTCTCCCTGCCTCAGAGATCAGGAGCAAAGCCTTGGAGGGGGGAGACAGCAGAGGCCACAGTGTCCAGCCCCTTCTTGGAATAGCAGAGAGGAGCAAATCCCTGAAGAAGCTGGAGAATACTTTAGATGGGAACAAGTGGCATCTCTAGCCCTGTTGTACGCTGCTCCAGTCTTTTATTCCTTCCCCCTTCCTCTCCAGCCTCCTGGACTCCTTTTCGCCCTTCTCATTTCCTGGTTTCCTCCTCTGATCTCTTTCCTTCAGCCCCTATCTGTGGCTGGATCCTTGGAGTTAGCTACTGTGTGGGGGTTTCTGTCCCAACTTTCCTGTTACTGTCCTAATTCCTCTTTGTAAAGCAAAAATTGTACTATTAAGTATGAAAGTTACTTATCATCTTGCTAAAGACTTGTTGTGTTATAGACACTGGTAACAGGCAGGCTTTTGGAGGATCCAGCGGCCGGCAGCATGGAAGGTTTTGCCTTCCATTGATAAAATCTGTGGGTGTCTTTATCCACTAAATTGGGGTTCAACATACTCCAATTACTATGGCCAGCCTGCCAATGGCTGCAATAAGATAAGTTCATCTGTACCCTTTCCTTCTTTCCTTCCTTCCTTCCTTCCTTCTTTCCTTCCTTCCTTCCTTCCTTCCTTCCTTCCTTCCTTCCTTCCTTCCTTCCTTCCTTCCTTCCTTCCTCCCTCCTTCCCTTCCTTCCTTCCTTCCTTCCTTCCTTCCTTCCTTCCTTCCTTCCTCCCTCCTTCCCTTCCTTCCTTCCTTCCTCCCTCCCTTCCTTCCTTCCTTCCTTCCTTTTTTTTTGAGTTGTAGATGGACACAATACCTTTATTTTATTTACTCCTCTTTATGCTGAGGATCGAGTCCAGTGCCCCACATGTGCGAGGCAAATGCTCCACCACTGAGCTACAACCCCAGCCCCAAGACAAATTCTTGAGACCAGAAACCAGATGTGAATCTGGGGAGGCTTGCTGGTGCTGAGGGAAACTGGGGAGATGGGGATGACCCTCTACCTGTCCCCCTTGCTTATACCCCCATTTACTTTGTTTGTGATGACAAGCTGCAGGGTTCACCACTGGGATGGGAGAGAGGTGGTTCCTCTGGGCTTCAGAGGAGTCTGAGGTATCCCAATTGTCCCTTGTGTGGCCTGTCACAGCTACATGAGTGCCCTAGAGGACAGAGATATATCTGTCATCTCTCTGTCCCCCCAATACCAGCACAACAGTAAGTGCCTTCTGCATTTGTTGAGTGAGTGCATAAAAAATGAATCCCATAGGACGAAGAAAGTACCAGGAAAGAGCTCTGGAGCCCCAGCAGAGGTGTGGTGTCCTACCCCTTGGCCTCTTATCTGCAGTCACTGGGCAACGGATGCTCCCCAGGCCTCCCTCCAGAGAGGCGCCAACCTTCCTGTTTTGGCAGCGGTTCTCAGGTATTCTGTCTGCACATGTAGCAGCTGGCAGCGGATCGCACAATGCCTGCATGGAGGGCCTGGCCCAGGGTGGGGTCCAATTGCAAGTTCAGTCAGACCTTCTTGGGAAGAAGGAAGGAAGGAAGGGTTGTAGCTGAGAAGAAACTGCAGCTTTGAAAAGTTTTCCTCCTGGGATTTCTTTCTTTCTCTTATCCTTTTGGAAGGAGTGGAGATATTTGGGGAGGCATCAAAGACTTGATGAAAGAGCGTGGATGAGTCACTGGTAAAATCTGTAGGTGTCTTACCTAACGCAGGTCAGGGGTGAATTTTGCCTGTGAATGCCTGTGTGCTGGAAAGACACCACAGCCTCTGCTAACAACAGCTCTGCATACCCTAGAACCTTCCTGTTCTCTCAGTACCTGAGCTTTCTGTTACTTGTATCCCCTGAATGTATGTGAGTGAGTAAATTAAATTAAATGAGAATCCAGATAGCTGGAACAAGGACCTTCCTGACCTGCTCCTTCCAACTATGCAGGTTTGAGAGAAAGACCAGGGATCTGGTGATGTTGGTCAGAAATTCCTGCAGATCAGCTGGAATCTGGTTGGGGATTTGCTGATGTGAAACCCACATGGACTGTCACACTCCTAGCATATGGGGCCAAAGAACAAAACCAAGCGACCTTGAACAAAGTCCTGAATCAGGCACCAGGCAAGGCAAATTGAGGGATATGGTATGGGAATATAGATTTCTATTCATTTAAAAAAAAAAATAGACAATTGTTTCTCATCAGGCTTTTCCAGTTTTAGCACATAGGATTACGGTGATCTCATTTTTGATCAATGGCCAACGCATTCAACTGTCTGGTGGAATAATCTATTAATTGGGCACCTGCCAATTGTCTGGAATAGGAATGAGTTTAGGCATATGTTTTAAAAAGTGATAACATTGTTGTGGGCTCTGCCTAGACAAGGGGATGGGAAACCCGAGCAGGCCCACGCTAGCCCTGAAGTCAGATTTGGATGATTAGTTGTGTTTTCAGGAGACTTGCTGCCCTGCGGTTGACCTCCCTTCCCCTGCATTAATTATATGTGATTTAAGGGGGAACCAATACGCACTTACGAGTCCAAGAGTCTGGGAATCTGGATGATGTGCCTGATTCTATGTGGGAGCACAGGGAGGTCAAGTGACATTAGTTGGGTCACACAGAGCCACTGTTGGAACCCAGTTCTCCCGACCCATTATCCAGTGCCCTTTGTCCTGTGCCACCATGCAGCCCTGAGTTCCACTTGTGTTTACAGTGAGCTGTCACACACCTCAGAGTCTACTTCCTGTGGGGGGGGGGCGCCTGATGAGTGGCAGGAGCAAAGCTAAGTTGGCACCTTTCAGGGATCCATATCTTAATCCAGAGTGTGAAAAGACTAAGATAAGTAGTAACAAACACCACCTGCTTCTCCACACTCTGCAGTTAGTGGCTGGTTGAAAGATCATAAAAACTGTAGACACCAGGCAGCCACAGGAGGACTGAGCACAGCAAGACCCCATGCTCATGGAATTTTGGATAGAAAGAATTTTTTGTAGAAAGATATCTTCATTGTATGGTCAGGCAATTGCTTATCTGTAATAGTGATAATAATAACAGCTAATCTTTTCTTTTTTTTAATTTTTTTTAGTTGTCAATGGACCTTTATTTTATTTACTTTTATGCATTACTGAGAATTGAACCCAGGGCCTCACACATGCTAGGCAAGTGCTCTATTACTGAGCCACAACCCCAGCCCC
Source organism: Ictidomys tridecemlineatus (assembly GCF_052094955.1). NCBI lineage: Eukaryota > Metazoa > Chordata > Mammalia > Rodentia > Sciuridae > Ictidomys > Ictidomys tridecemlineatus. The sequence goes on from NC_135479.1 coordinate 143,408,616, forward strand.
ACAGCTAATCTGTACTATAGGCCAAGCGTTGTTTTTCTTATTTCCATGTATTCATTCATTTAATCCTTACAAAGAGAAGTACATACTATGATTATTCCCATCTTACAAATGGGGAAACTGAGATGGTGAGAGGTAAGTCATGGTAGAGATGAGAATCAAGTAGCCTCAGCTCTTGATTTTATAATCTCTTGAGGATCTGATGGCCCTACACGGTGCCTAAAGCCAGAGATTTGGAACTTCTGGACTTGACTTATTTTAATCTTTAGACTGGATGTCAGTTTATATGAAATGATATAATTTGTGTTAGTCAGCTTTTCATCTCTGTGAACAAAATACCCAACAAGAACAACTTAGAGAAGGAAAAGGTTATTTTTGGCTCACAGTGTCAGAGGTTTAGTCCATTGCTCTGGGCCCAAGGTGAGGTAGAATATCATGGTGGAAAGACATAGCAAAACAGTGCTGCTCACCTTGTGGCAGCCAGGAAGCAGGGGCGGGCAGGGGCAGGGGCCAAGGGAAGATGAATCCTTCTAGGGCAGCTCCCAGTGACCCACCTCCTCTAGCTATACCCCACTTGCCTACAGTTAGTCCATTCAGAGTAGGCTGGACTATATCTCTCACAATCTACTTGTTTCACCTTTGAACATTCTTGCATGAACATGGGAGCTTTGGGGGGACCCCTCATATTCAAATCATAACACCATTTATGTTTAAAATTGCAAAAATTCAGAGATTCACAAAGTCTTTACTGATGGTATTCTCAAGTCTTATAGAATGGATATATTACTCCATAAAGGTTTCTCTCTCTAAAGTACAGCACTTTTGCAGAAAGAGAAGTTAGGATGAGATTCATCCCTAAACCTGGAGGAAAACATTAGTCCTTCTAAAATTTAGAATTAATCCAAGCTATTTTATCACACAACATATCTTCAACATAGGAGCGTGTATAAAACGTGTACTGGTTAAAAATGACATAGAACATGACCAGCACTGTGGTTCCTTCCCAATTGCTTCTCCACCAGAAGCAGTCACTGTGTGACTTTTAGTTGTTTTTGAACCTGCCTTTCCTTGTAGCCTCACCAACTCTGAATTGTTGAGGACTCATATGAGTCCATCTGTGCAGGGTTAGCATAGCAGGAAGGGTTGTAGAAAGTGTTGGTTCCATAGGTGTGGAGAGGATATGTTAGGGGAGCGAGCTGCTCTGCATTTCTGCCTCTAAGCTCTGGCCCACAGGAAGTGGATCAAAGTGCAACACTTCCTGAGGTGAAGCAAGGTGAGAAGGGGGGGCAGCAGTTTCATCAGCTCCTATCAAGATAAACTGAGAACAGATCAGAATCCCAGATAGAGTTGCCTGAGTGTTCTGACCTCAGGTTAAAAACTGGGTGCTGTGGTTACAGGGATCTTGGTGATGAAAGCTCTCAGCGAGGGCTTAGTCACACTGTTCCAGTCTAGGTAGTAACCTTGTATTTGTCTTCACCACAGTCATCCCAGGATCTCTGCTCCCCATTCCCCTGCCCCTTTGTCTCTTGGATTTCCCTGTTTTTGAATCCTATGACTGAATAAAGATCTGAAAATCTTTATTCTATCTTCACAATTAACTGATAGTTTGGCTGGACATCAAATTCTAGGTTGAAAATTATTTATTTATTTATTTATTTTTTGGTACCAAGGATTGAATCCAGGGGCGCTTAACCACAGAACCACTTTTATTTTTTTTTATGTAAAAATAAAGCCCTTTTAGGGGCTGGAGCTGTGGCTCAGTGGTAGAGCACTTGCCTTGCAGGTGTGAGGCACTGGATTCAATTCTCAGCACTGCATATAAATAAATAAAATAAAGGTCCATTGACAATTAAACAATATTTTTTTAAAATATAATAAAGTGGGGCTGGGGATGTGGCTCAAGCGGTAGCGCGCTCGCCTGGCATGCGTGCGACCCGGGTTCGATCCTCAGCACCACATACCTGCTAGGAGCCACTGCAAAGTATTACATTCATATGGAAATTGGGCTCCTACTGTTCACTTAGGCCCATTTGGGGACTCAAGTTACAAGACTCCTGGAGAGTTCCCATTGGTTGGGGAAGGATGGTAGGAGGGTGTTCCGGGGGAAGTGGAGCCCCCCGGGTCCGGTAGGGACACACGTGTGTGGGTGTGTGGACCGGCTTGTTAGGGGGACGCACACGGCCTCTCACAAAATAAAACTTTGTTTCAGTTCCATCTGGCTTGTGTTTTTGTGCTCAGCCGGATTGCAGCATCGCAAGCCGGCGTGCACTGACAGCGACCCGCGAAAGCGCCCAGCAGGAAGGCAGCAGGTGAAAACAGCAGCGGGCAGAAGCGGAGCCAAGGCTCACGCGGGCCCCGCCGTCCAGCCTGCAGCATTTTGGTGGCCCTTGTACGGGGAACGCCCAAAATTTATAGGTGAGTGATATCGCTCGCCCCTAAGGAAAGGCGACAGAATGGGTATTTTTGTTTTGATTTATTCTGCTTTTATTTCAGGCTCTCTAGCCTTACAATTTTTTCAGGCGAATTGGGAAAAATGGTTGGCTCAAGGTTTTAAGTTATTCGGCCCTGAGAAAGAAAAAATTGATATAATCATTTTTCTCCTCTCCGTTTCTGTTTCATTCTGTTTTGGCTTTCTTCTATCCTACCTTATTGGGTTACGTTACCTTTATAGTAGATTAGAATCTAGTAAAAAACAAACCGAAAGACTGTTAAGTAAATTGTTAGAGGTCCAGGCTATGGCAGAAAACTTATTAGGTCAAGCAAAACAAAAGGTCCCTCAAGCTAGTCAGACAGAAGAAAAATTGAAGAAGGCAAGCTTAGGGAAAAAACGACCCTCAGATAGGGAGGCTAGTACTAACTCCGTTCCATCACCAGAGGGCGTAATTCAACCAACAGCTTCACCTGTAGCTGAGCAGCCCTCAGTTTCCATAGGTGATGAACAGAATCCTGAGGCAGGACCCCAAAAGTTAGCATGCCCTGTAGTTGAGCGGGGAGAAGAAAGGGAACGAGTTTACCGTGCCTTAGATTTCAAAATAGTAAAGCAATTAAAGGAAGCTGTACAAACCTACGGGCCTGCGGCTCCCTTTACTGTCAGAATGGTCGAATCTATTACCAGCTGGGACTTAACACCAGAAGATTGGGCTAGCGTGTGTCACTCTGTGCTAAATGGAGGACAATATTTATTATGGAAAATTGCCAATGAGGAATTTTGCAGGGAGACAGCTAGGCGAAATGCAGCAGCAGGTTATCCTGAAAGAGATTCTCAAATGCTATTGGGGAAAGGACCTTATGAGGGTCAGAGGCAACAGATTAGATATGATCCTGGCGTATACGCTCAGATCACTATGAATGCAATTAAGGCATGGAAAACTTTGAAGGGACAAGGGGATTTACAAGGTCAACTATCTAAGATAACACAAGGAGTTAATGAGCCCTACGCTGACTTTGTAGCTAGACTTATTGAAACAGCCTCTAAGACATTTGAAAATACAGAACAGGCAATGCCATTTATAAAACAACTGGCTTATGACCAAGCAAATCGTTGCTGCAAAGAGGTCATTAGACCGTGGAAACATGGAGATTTAAACACATATATTAAATTATGTAGCGACATTGATGAACAAGGACAAGTCATGGCAGCTGAAGTAAAACAGGCTTTAGATACCAAACCAAAAACATGCTATAATTGCAATCAGAAAGGACATTTTAAAAGAAATTGCCCCATAGGAGGAGGGTTTAACAAAGCTAGGTATCAAAGGAGTAGAATCCCGGGTATTTGCCCACGATGCCATAGAGGGAGACATTGGGCTAATGAATGCCGTTCTCAAACCACCATAGAGGGTATTCCGTTATCAAAAAATGGACAAAGACCAAGTGTCTACCCACAATATCGTGGAGAAAGGTATCAGGCCCCGTTGTCAAAAAACGAATTGGAGGGCCCAATGCCCCGGGGCCCAAAGCCACAAATATACGGGGCAATGGAGGAACCCAGCAGCACCATCAAGGTAGTGCCCAGGACGCACTATCCATCAGATCCCTCATCAGACAAACTAGAGGGAGCGCAGGGTTGGACATCTGTGCCTCTGCCAGAGCAGTATTAACTCCAGAGATGGGAGTTCAAATCATTCCCACAGGAATAAAAGGACCTCTTCCCCAAGGAACAGTAGGCTTATTATTAGGACGCAGTTCTTCTACACTAAAAGGACTTATGATAAGTCCTGGGGTAATTGATCCCGATTATGAGGGTGAAATAAAAATTATAGCCAGTTCTCCAAGAGGTATATCCGTAATTTCATCAGGAGATAGAATAGCACAGTTATTAATAATACCCAGCCTACATGATGAATTTTCCAGTTGTAATGTAGAAAGAGGTTCCAAGGGATTAGGCTCCACAGGTGTAGATTGGGCTATGCTTTCTTTAAATTTAGATTCTCGCCCAATGCTAAAATTAAATATTCAAGGACATGATTTTAATGGGCTGCTGGACACAGGTGCTGACCTCAGCATCATATCTCGTCAGGAATGGCCAAAGCACTGGCCATTGCAACAAGCCACTCAAACGCTTCGAGGCCTAGGAGTGGCAACTAACCCCCATAGAAGTGCTATGGTATTAGATTGGAGGGATCCTGAAGGATGTGAAGGAACTATACAGCCTTATGTATTGGACCATCTTCCCATAAATTTATGGGGACGGGATGTCCTAGATCAATTAGGATTGACATTAACAAATAACGTCAATTCTAACGCGCCCACTAGTAGGGCTAAACAAGGCTTTAGAAAAGAAAAAGGATTAAGGAAACAAGATCAAGATATGATAGCACCAATTCAAATAGATCAAGAAATAAATAAACATGGATTGGGTTTTCAAAAAGGGCCACTGAGACAATCAAAATTACATGGAAATCAGAAAGACCAGTGTGGGTTCCTCAGTGGCCCCTGACTAAAGAAAAGATACAAGTAGCCCACGATCTGGTCAAACAACAATTAGCGGAAGGACATTTACAACCTTCCGTATCTCCCCATAATACTCCCATTTTTGTCATTAAAAAGAAATCTGGTAAATGGAGATTATTACAAGATTTAAGAGCCATTAATAATGAGATGGTTATTATGGGACCTGCTCAATCAGGGATTCCCCAATTGTCTGCTTTACCAAAAACCTGGCATGTGTTAACTATAGATATTAAGGATTGTTTCTTTTCAATTCCAATTCATCCCGAGGATAGTCCACATTTTGCATTTACTATCCCTGCACTAAATCATGAAGGTCCTGATCAGAGATATGAGTGGAAAGTTTTACCCCAGGGGATGGCGAACAGCCCGACTATGTGTCAAATTTATGTTAATAAAGCAATCCAGCCACTTAGAAATCAAAATCCTGAACTACAAATATTTCACTATATGGATGATGTGTTATTAGCACATAAAGATAAGAACACATTGCTAGAATGTTATGCCACACTTACAAACTTACTAAAAAATTATAATCTAGACATAGCAATAGATAAAGTACAATTAAATTTTCCAATTAATTATTTAGGAGTTTTATTATCCTCAACCATGGTCCGTCCACCAAAAATTCAAATACGAGTAGATCAACTCAAATCACTTAATGACTTTCAAAAATTATTGGGAGACATAAACTGGATAAGGCCTTACCTAGGCATACCAACAGGAGAATTAGGACCCTTATTTGATATCCTAAAAGGTCCATCAGATCCAAATTCACCCCGCATGTTAACGCCTGAAGCAAGAAAGGCATTAAAAATCATTGAAACATATATGGAAAATATGCATTTGGATAGAATTGATATAAGTTTGCCTTTATTATTTATTGTACTACCAACAAAAAATATTCCTACAGGAGTATTTTGGCAAGAAGGTCCATTATTGTGGATACATTTATCGTATTCCCCTAATACTATTCTTACTAGATATCCTGAGGCTGTAGGACAATTAATACTCAAAGGGATAAAAGCAGCGAAGGGAGTGTTTGGGATTTCTCCCAATAAAATTATTACTCCATATACTATGGATCAAATTGATGAGTTAGCTAATGAGTTAAATACTTGGGCAATAATCATGTGTAAATCTAGTGTCTCATTTGATAATCACTTGCCATCTAATCCCTTGTTGTCCTTTTGGTCTAAGCATCCTGTAGTTTTTCCTAAAATGACAAAAAAAAACCCTATCATGAATGCTCCAAATATATTCACTGATGGGTCAAACAATGGTACAGCAGCGGTAGTTACCCCTGATCAAACTTTTACATTTTTAGTACCCAAACAATCAGCTCAAAAGGTAGAGCTCAATGCAGTATTACAAGCTTTTATGATGTTCAAAGATTCTGTATTTAATTTATTCTCTGATAGCCAGTATGTAGTTAATGCTATAGCATCCCTTGAAGATGCTGGTAGGATTTCTCCTTCCTCTACTGTTTTCTCTTTGTTTTCTGCTATACAAACTCTAATCTGGGACAGAAAAGATCCATTCTTTATTGGACATATCAGGGCACATACAGGGTTGCCTGGAGCCCTTAGTTTGGGTAATGAACTAGCAGATAAATCTACACATGACATACATATTTTCTCCACAATAGAAGAAGCTATAAATTTTCATAAAAGGTTCCATGTCAATGCTAATACCTTACAAAAACGTTTTAAAATAACTAAGGAACAAGCCAGACATATAATAAAACAATGTCAAAATTGTGTGACATTTTTACCACAAGTTAATCTTGGAGTCAATCCTAGAGGACTGATACCTAACCATATTTGGCAGATGGACGTTACACACTTGCCAGAATTTGGAAAATTAAAATATTTACATGTTACAGTTGATACTTCTTCTGGATTTTTAATGGGCTCCCTTCATGCCGGAGAAAAAACTAAAGATGTTATAGCTCATTGCTTACAAAATTTTGCCACTGTGGGTGTTCCTAAACAGTTAAAAACTGATAACGCTCCTGGTTATACGTCTAACTCTTTTAAACAATTTTGCTCATCATTTGGCATTACTCATATAACAGGAATCCCATACAATCCACAGGGTCAAGGCATAGTTGAAAGAGCTCATCAAACTATTAAAATGTACTTATTAAAACAAAAGGAAGGAATTGGAAAAGGGTATATATCCCCCAAAGATAAACTTAAAATAACCCTTTTTACTCTAAACTTTCTAAATTTGGATTCATCAGGACTTAGTGCTGCGGAAAGACATATGTATCCGAAAAATGTACATAAGCCTAAGGTACTTTGGAAAGATATTCTAACAGGACAATGGAAAGGTCCGGACCCAGTAATAGTCTGGAGTCGGGGCTCCGTCTGTGTTTTTCCACAGGAGGAACAGCAACCAATTTGGATTCCAGAGAGATTAACTAAAACAATTTCTACAGAAAAAGAAGATGATTTGACTCAAATCCATAACAGCTGATATCCAGAGCTCCAGCTTGGCTATTCTTACATCTACAACAGTGATTTACCACGGTGCCTTTTTCAATATCTATTTTATTATTACATTTTTCCCACATCATAAGGTTCTATTTTATTTATTTATTTATTTTCTCTTTCTTTTTGAGCTCATACAAACCTAGGTTAATGTTTTTCTGATCAGTTTTATTTTTTGACTGTGTTTTATTTTTTTTTAACTGTAAAGTTTTTAAACATTGCAATGGAGATTTCACCTAGGTATAGCTACAAGGCCTTTATTTACTATTGTCCTATATGTTCTATGTTATGTATGCACTGTTTTGTGTTGTATGTCTGTATGTGTGTATGTCCATATTTCATTTATAAGGAGCGCTCATGTATAAATAGATATAAATGGATCCAAAAAAAAAAAAAAAAAAAAAAAAAAAAAATCACGTGACTTATATGGTTTAATTTAAATTAGGTAAACAGCTGTTATAAATTTTGCTTTTAAAGGTGGTTAACAGATCTGTTTGTTTACTTTCACCTTTCCTTTTCATTATATTTAACAATTCTGTTCAAGATAATGTCTCTTTAGCACCATGGCCAGAATTCCCATCTCCATCCCAATGCCGGTGAAGACTAAGATAAAACCAAACTACAACTTCTATGATAGCTATCACAGTAAACTATATAAACTGATACATCAATCAATATAACTCAATAAGTATCCTCAATCAAGGACTTAATTTACTTTGGGAGAAAATGGACATATTGACAGACTCCTCCACTTTGAACTGCTCAATCAAGGACTTAATTTACTTTGGGAGGAAATGGACATATTGATAGACTCCTCCACTTTGAACTGCTTACACAACTTGCCTGGACTATGTATCACCTGTATGCATTGTGCTCTATTTGTTGATACAGTGAATTATGGTAGTGCTGAAATATCTTAGCTGCTGTGTCACCAGTGTTACTGTTCTTCCTAAGGAGCCGTCAATTGGCTTGGTGTCGTGGCATTTCTGTATCTTCCTCCCTTCTACTAGTGATGGTCTAAAACTTGGGGGCCAACAGAGGTGAGGCAAGAACCTCACCCCCCCACTGGCACCAAAGTTAAATTTGGGGGCCAACAGAGGTGAGGCAAGAACCTCACCCCCCCACTGGTGCTTAGGCCTATCCACAAGCATGGCTATGCTAGACCGGTAGTCAGTGACGGGTTGATCTGATTACAGTGGATTCAACCTAAGACAGGAAACTGACGTGTAAAAGTCAGTTCTCCCATGACGGGTAAGAACCACATGTTAAATTGGACAACCTACCAGGCACGGTCCCTAGCCACATTGCCATTGCTTAATTAAACAGAAGGGGGCAGATGCTAGGAGCCACTGCAAAGTATTACATTCATATGGAAATTGGGCTCCTACTGTTCACTTAGGCCCATTTGGGGACTCAAGTTACAAGACTCCTGGAGAGTTCCCATTGGTTGGGGAAGGATGGTAGGAGGGTGTTCCGGGGGAAGTGGAGCCCCCCGGGTCCGGTAGGGACACACGTGTGTGGGTGTGTGGACCGGCTTGTTAGGGGGACGCACACGGCCTCTCACAAAATAAAACTTTGTTTCAGTTCCATCTGGCTTGTGTTTTTGTGCTCAGCCGGATTGCAGCATCGCAAGCCGGCGTGCACTGACAGCGACCCGCGAAAGCGCCCAGCAGGAAGGCAGCAGGTGAAAACAGCAGCGGGCAGAAGCGGAGCCAAGGCTCACGCGGGCCCCGCCGTCCAGCCTGCAGCACATACCAACAAAGATGTTGTTTGTATGTATTAAAAAATTCTCTCTCTCTCTCTCTCTCTTCTCTCTCTAAAAAAATATAATAAAGCCCTTTTAAATATTTTATTTAGAAACAGAGTCTCACTAAGTTGCTTAGGGCCTCACTAAGTCGTTGAGGTTGGCTTTGAACTTATAATCCTCCTGCCTCAGCCTCCCAAAATGCTGGGATTACAGGTGTGTGTCACCACACCGGATTTAGATTTTTGATTACTTGTCTCCTTGCTTCTAATATGGCTGTTGAGAAGTCCAAAGCCATTCTGATTCATGATCCTTTATATATAACTTTATATATATAAGCTAGTATGAAATTTTTTTGTTGTTATTCTTTTTAAAAAACATCTTATTTTATTTGTTCTAATTAGTTATACATGACAGTAGAATACATTTTGACATCTTACACATAAGTGGAGTATAACTTCTCATTCCTCTGGTAGTACATGATGTAGAGTTATACAGGTCATGTAATCATACATGCACATAAGATAATAATGTCCAATTCATTCTACTATCACTCCTCCCCCCTCCTCCCTCGTTCAAAATACCTCTATTCTTCCCCACCCTCTTCTTGTAAATTAGCGTCTGCATATCAGAGGAAACATTTGGCCTTTGGTTCTTTGGGATTGGCTTATTTCACATAGCATAATATTTTCCAGTTCCATCCATTTACCGGCAAATGCCATAATTTCATTCCGCTTTAAGGTTGAGTAATAGTCCATTGTGTATATAGTCCACAGTTTGTTTATACATTCATCTGTTGAGGGGCACCTAGGTTGGTTCCATAGTTTAGCTATTCTGAATTGAGCTGCTATAATTGATGTGGCTGCGTCACTGTAGTATGCTGATTCTAAGTCCTTTGGATATAAACCTAGAAGTGGGATGATGGGGTCAAAAGGAGGTTCCATTCCAAAGTTTTCTTAGGAATCTTCATACTGCTTTCCCTAGTGATTGCATCAATTTGCATTCCCACCAGCAATGTATGAGTGTACTGTTTCTCCCACATCCTTGCCAACATTTATTGTTGCTTGTATTCTTGATGATTGCCATTCTGACTGGAGTGAGATGGAATCTCAAGTGTAGTTTTGATTTGCATTTCTCTAATTGCTAGAGATGATGAACATTTTTACATATTTTTGTTAATTGATTGTATTTCTTCTTCTGTGAAGTGCCTGTTCAGTTCCTTTCCCCATTTATTGATTGGTTTTTTTTTTTTGTTAAGTTTTTTGAATTCTTTATATACCCTGGAGATTCATGCTCTATCTGAGATGCATGTGGTGGAGACTTTTTACCATTCTATAGGCTCTCTCTTCATGTTATTGATTGTTTCCTTTGCTGTGAAGAAACTTTTTAGTTTGATTTCACCCCATTTATTGATTTTACTTCTTTTGCTTTAGGAGTCTCTTAGTTTTCTGAAATTTCAAAATCCTGTCTAAAATGACAGTCTGTTGATATTATGCTGGGCATTCATGAACCCTTTCTGGTCTAGGAACTCTTAGCCTTCAGTTCTGGGAAATTTTCTTGAATTATTTCAATGATGATTATTTTTTCCATTTTTGTTCTCTCTTTTCAGCACTTCTGTTTATTTGGATATTGGGTACCTGAGACTAGTCCTTTCAAATTATTTTAAAATAATTTTTTAAATTATTTAAAAAATTATCTTACCTATATGAGAGATTTCCTGAATTTGATATTCTACTTCTATCAATTTCCTCATTTTAGCAATCATATTTTTAGTAATTAAGACTTCTTTTTAGTTTCCTGAAAATTCCTTTTTTATTAGTTTAGTAACATGCCCCTTCATAGATGAAATCTTCTTTTCTCTCTCAAAGGATTTATTAATGTACATATTTAAAAGTTTTTCTGATTTCTGCATAGTTTCTGCTTCCTCTAAGTTGCCTTTTCTTTATTGTTTGAGAGGAATTTTTCAGATCCTAGATTTCTGCTCAAAATTAGGAGGAAGGCTAGGTAGCTGATTGGAAGGACTGAGCACAGCTGGATCTCATCAGTTTTGAGCTCTGTGAGGGTGAGATAGGAATTTAGGGATTCAGAGAGAACAGGGAGTCTCTGGGAAGTAATGTCCATAAGCAGAACAAACAACTTGTGAGCAGCCCAGCCTGAGCCCTTGCAACAACAAAAGCAACAGAACTGCAAGATAACCACAGGGTACGTGGAAGAGCTGCTCCTTTAGAGAGTGTGTGCATAGAGACTTTGGTGACTGAGAAATAACTCTCACCTCATAGTAATATTTAGAGGTGTCCTCCTAAGCAGAGACTTCAGATGCTAATGAGACATGCAGTGCATGAAGCAGCATGATCAGAACTTGTGAGGGCAATGCGCAAGCGCAGGGAAAACTGGGGAGAAATTCCATAACCCTACCCTTACTCCATCTCTAGTTCAGCCCCCAGCTATTGTCCCTGCAGAAATGTTAAAAGCCCAGATGAAAATGGGCTGACTCCAAGATCCCTGCACTCCCATTCTGGAGTGTGTACTTTCTGCTTTATAGTAAGTCTCCTGCTGTGCTACTCATGTATCCTTTAATTCTTGATGTAGGGAGGTCAAAATCTGAGAAAGGTCTTTTCTGCTCCTGGGGATCTCCTTGGAGCCCCCTACTGTAACAAGCTAGAGGACCTCAGTGAACAAATAGTTGGGGACCTGCTCTTCAGTGCAAATGTTGAGACGTGTTTGTGTTTGTGTGTGTGTATGTGTGTGTGTGTGTGTTGTTGAGGCTTGAACCCAGGGCCTCAGGCATGCTAAGCAGTGCTGTACCTATACCCCTTATACCCTTGCCCCTATAGCTTTTAAATACTTCTCAAGTTGTTTCACTTTCTCCTGAGAGGAATCTTCCACTCTACCTGGAGGGTGAGAGTCTGGTGGCCCTTGCTGTGGGAGCTGCATAGGGGAAGAGGGCTAGGGGAGTCTCTGCTTTGGCTGAGTCGGTTTGCCTCAGGTGCCTGGTAGCACCATTAATTTCTTGGAGACTTTCCACCCTGGACTTCCTTGTTTAAACACACTGTCTCTCAGACCCGACTTCCAGAGACACTAGGCATTGCCAGTTCCTGAGGCCTTAGAGAGTTATGTGGGGTGAATCACAGTCTTGTTTTTTTTTTTCCTTTACTGACTTGACATTCAGTTTTCTTGGGTCTGATGTCAGCACCATGAAATCATTTACTTTATGGCTTCCAGTCTGTTGTAACTCTTTTGTTTTCCATAATCTTGTGGATTTAAATCCTTTTGAAAACCTCTTTTCTGGGTGTATCAGGGAAGCGAAGCCAGGCGAGGACTGTATCTTGGTGCCATGCCTGGTAATGGAGAGGCCATGCCTGGCAGTCCTGCTTTGATGTGGCTCCTGGAAGTGCAGGGCCACCATGTGGCTGCAGGATGGCAAAGATAACACTGAAGATGTTCCATTGATGCAGAATAAGAGACAACTGTCCGTCATGGTGGCGCACACCTGTAATGCCAGCAACTGGCACAGCTGAGGCAGAAAAATCACAAGTACAAAGCCAACCTCAGCAATTTGGTAAGGCTTTAAGCAATTTAGTGAGACCCTGTCTCAAAAAATAAAAAGGGCTGGGGATTTTGGCTCAGTGGTTAAGCAACCCTGGGTTCAATCCTGGTACAAACAACAACAACAACAAAAAGAGACAACTAACACACCAAGAAAATCCAAAGTCAAACATCCATCCAGTATTAATGATATTTCTTAAAACAAGGCAATATATGTAACTGTAAACTGAACCGATCTATAATATAAATTATAGTCATCTGTAAATTCTGTCGTAGGAGTTAAACTTTGTTGGAGTTAGGTTCTCAATGTATTTGTACATCTTCAAAATATTTTAAAAATGTTTTGTCTAGTTGAACAAATGCCTGTGTTGGAGTAATAGCTTGGAAGGTGCACAGTTTTACATTTGTATAAAACTATGTTATTTATAAAATGAAAATAAATACTCTTTGCTGTGTGTTAGTGGGATTTGGAGAGGGAACAAAGTCAGGTACAGGTATTCAGTCTTTCATCTCAACACAGCAATCTGCTATTACTATTTTTAGATGACAAACTATGTTTAATTTTTTTGTAAATTAGAAAATTTCATTTACTTTTTCCCCTCAGAAAGTAGCATTTCTTACCAGGCATGATGATACATACCTAAAATCCCAGCTACCTGAGAGACTGAGGCAGAGGGATCACAAGTTTAAATCCCAGTCTGGGCAACTTAGCAAGACCCTGTATCAAAGAAAAAATTTTTAAAATGCTGAGAGTGTAGCACAGTGGTAGAGTTCTGGTTACCTAGCATGCATGAGCCCTGGGTTCAATCCCCCGAACCACATACACAAAAAGTGGCACTTTTCTACCTCTAAAGAAGATTAATATATCTTTCTATGAGGGATCATTGTCTTTTTTGCTCTGGAAAAGTTAAAAGCCCTGTATTCAGGGCTGCTATCACTATGTGGATTATACTTCTGATTCTGGGGACTATTTGTAAAAACACATAACATACTTTGTCAACAGAAGGTCTCTGAACTTTTTTAGAAGTTTTTTTTGGGATATTGTAGAAAAGAAGGTATTTTTCTCTTGGTGGATTGCTGCAGGATGATTTCTGTATATGTCATAAAAATATTTGGGAGTCTTTGTTATTATCATTGGATACAACTTCATGGGTTGGTGCTTAATCTCAGCAGTCAGAAATTGTGAATTAGTATGAAAAAAACCTTCTGAAAATTATTGTAAGAACTTTCCTTCCCTATTTGGAGTGTTTGCAGGCATACAGAAACAAGTTTCAGGTGTTGCTCTGGGAAAAACACTGATTCCATGCTTGAAATACAGGGGAATAGTATCAAAGAAAGAATCATAAGTTGTCCAATGAGACTTCTATAATATTAGAAGCATTTCTAAAAAAAAAAATTAGAATTGCCCATTGAGCACCAGGGCTCACTAGGACTGAATATAAACAGAGAAATGGTCTACTTAGGAGAATGCCTTTATTCCTGAAAAGATTTTTCTTGCTGCCTTTTAAGGTTCTGCCTTACCAACATCCTTTTTCCGACTCTTACATTTCTACCTTGTCCTTCCTTGGTCCCTTTGTCTGTGTTGTTTCCACATCACCTTCACTTCCTCTCTCTTCCACTCTAATCAATTAACCAAAGACTTCCTTGAATATTGCTATATTCAGATTACTGGACATTTAAGATGCAAGAATAAGGCACAGTCTCTCCCTTATCCAAAATAGTCATCATACTCTGGTTAAATGTTATAAGGAGAATATGCATATTTTTGGTGGAGGAAATTGGATGGACCTTGACCTTAGAATGTCAGAGAGGTCTTTAAAGACAGTGTGCATCTTGGAGGTCCCACAGATCACCTGTTGGTGGACTGGGGAAGGACCATACCAAGGAAATGAATTGTGTGTGAAGACTCAGGTGGAGAAAGTACATGGAAAATTTTAGGAAGCGCAGAAAAGTGTGTGCAGCTTAGCCTTCTGGGATGGGGTGGGAATGAGAGAGGACTGTAAGGAAGTGAAGCTCTTTCGGTCCTGCTGCAGTTTCATGTGAGGAGATGAGGGGAGCTGTGGAAACCAGCAGTTGTGTAGCCCCTAGGGCTTGAAGCACAGGCAGGCCCTGGTGAGGATGGAAGGTTAGCTTGTTGCCATCAGATCACATCCACAGCTGGCACTTGCTGCCCCCTGCTGCCTCCCTTAAGGGTCTTGCCGTCATTCTCTTCCAGAGAGAGACCTGGTTGGACTGGGTCTGATGGGAAACCTCTTGGACAGTGGGCTCTCCTGGGATCAGCCTCTGTGTGGTCACCTTAGACTCAGGCTCCATCTCTGGTCCAGAGACTTGTGTCCAGGGAAGAAGATCATAGGGCATGAGGAGATCTTGGGGTAGAAACAGATTCTCACAGCCCGAGTCCTCAAAAATCATTGTAAGCATGACAGGTGTCAAAGGCCTCTGATTGCATCCGACAGTACAGACAGGGCTGGGTTCAGCCTGTGGCCAGGCGGAGTTAGTCAACTTGAGGAATGAAGCAAAGTTTGCTTTTTCCAAAAACAATACATGCTTATCCCAGAAAGTCTGAAAAATAAAGGAAAGCAAAAAAAAAGAAAACAAAAAGTCATTCAGAGTACTATCATTCAGAGAAAATTAGAAGATAATTAGCATATTTCCTTCCAGTATTTTTGGCTTGAATATTTTTATTCATATTTGTGATTAGATAGTTTATCTAAATTATTATTTTCATTAATTTTTACCTAGAATAATATACATTTAAAATTTTTTTTTTCAGTGCTGGGTATCAAACCCAGGGACTCATGCATGTTAGGCAAGGGATCTACCACTGAGTTACAACCTCTATCACACATGTTGAATTTTAAAATATGGATTTAGAAAGGCTATTTTATTATAGCCTTTTTTTTTCATCCTAGAGATTACACCCAGAGGAAACCCAGGGTGCTCTACCACTAATCCATGTCCCCAGCCCTTTTCATGTTTTTTTTTTAAATAAAAAAAATTGCAGTTCTGGAAATAGAACCCAGAGCCTTGTACATGTCAGGAAGTGCCCAACCACACCCGGCCTCCATCCCTTTAAAATTTTTTTTAAACATAATTGAGCTCTGTAATATATAGTATTCTTAAAGTTAAAACTGATGTAAGCTGAGCATGGTGGTGCATGCCATGGTGGCTGGGGAGGCTGAGACAGGAGGATCTCCAGTTCAAAGTTAGCCTCAGCAAGAGCAAGGTACTAAGCAACTCAATGAGACCTTGTCTCTAAAATAAAAAATAGGGCTGGGTATGTGGCTCAGTGTTTGAGTGCCCCTAAGTTTAGTCCCCAGTACCCCCCCCAAAAAAAAACAAACAAAACACCCCAGAAAACTGATGTGGCAACATTCAGAAGTCCCAGATGGCCTGTGATATGAACAGAGGCTTGATGACATATCTTATCCTGAGGATTTTCTTAGTCTTTATAGTTAGAAAATCAACAAATACACAAAAGAACCATCAATGCATAAATCATAAAAGCTGAGCAAAAGGTCAGTAATTTTTTCTTTTAAGTAAGGAAGTGGTTGAATGAGATTTTCTCTGAGAAACCCTGCCTGGGGTTAGTGTGGGTAGAAATGCATAAGGACCAAAGCAGAGGGGTCATTCACAGGGAAGAGAAGACAGAGCCTGGACTGATGTAATGGGGGATGGGAGGGAGAAGGAGACCAGATGCAATTTGGGAACCATTTTTGTGATCTTGTTCTCTTAATTTGTTTTATTGATTGATTGATTGATTGATTGTACCAGGGATTGAACCCAGGGGCACTTAATCACTGAGCCACATCCCCACCCCTCTTTTAAAGTTTATTTAGAGACAGGATCTCACTAAGTTGCTTTAGGAACTTGCTAAATTGCTGAGGCTGGCTTTGAACTTGTGATCCTCCTGCCTCAGCCTCCCGAGCCTCTGGGATTACAGGCATGCCTTGTTGTGCTCTGCTATTAATTTGTTTTTAAACACCTTTTTGATTTTTCTATTTCCTCCCTTATCAGTCTTCCTCTCATCCTGACTACTGTCCACCACCACCATCAGGAACATATACACTCCTTAAACACTAGCAAACAAAATTTATTTTCACCAGTAAGATCCTTAATTTGATTTTTCTCGTTAGTTTATGATCCAAAATAATGATATTAAAAGATTCCAAGATACTCTTGTAAATCTTTATTTTCTAGTACTACTGTCTCTGTGGGTAGACACACATGTCAACCCCTGTGTGGTTGCAGGCACTGATGGCCTGGCCGCCTGAGATGCTGTGAAGAAAGCATCTGGCACAGTATCTGGCACATGAACTTGAACGTTTCATTTTCTCTGTTAAATCCCGGCCAGCCCCGTCTGTGATCCAGGACTAATGCCTTCTTTGAGTGAAATTCATTTGCACAGTTTCCAGCCTACTTTGTGTTTTTAATCTTTATCACACACATCCTCTCCCATTGCTGGGCAGGGGGTTCCTAATCTTGGTACTGGAGCTCGGCCACACGTGCCTGCATTGTAAGAATGGGACTGGACAGCTGGGGTCTCTGTCTGGCCTGGGGCCTGCATCATCCCTGATGTGGCCATCATTTGCATGTGAAAGTAATGTCTGGCTCACAAGTCTTCCGCCCAGACAACAGTCTCTTTCACCCTGAATACTGAGTCTAGGGATATGAAGGGAAATTTCTCCTGCTTCTCTGAGAATTTGTGTTATTTTTCTGAAAACATATGAAGTTTTTTCTCCTTCCACCCCCAGGAGTAAACATAAGCATAATGATTTAGAAAAGTGGTTCATGAACTGTTATCCTGCTCTTACTATTTTCAAACTTCCTTGAAAGAGGCTATCAGGTGTTTATGTCAGATGTCCAGGTCTGCTGCTAGGTTAGAATCTCACAGTGCCCTTGTCAGACCTTCTTTACCAATGGCCCAGATAAAATGTATTACTTTTTGAGACTCTAAATACTGCATATTTCTGCTTATAAGTAGAAAAGAAAGTAAAGTGGAATAATTAGGAGGAGAAAAAAGTTGTGGGTCAAGTCACATTGCTATACATGTCTTAAATTAAAGATTTGAAGGTGGTATAAAGACCAAAGAAGGTAACAATAGCTAATGTTTATTGGCATTCTCAATGTGCCAGGCCCTGTGCTAAGTATCATACATCTCATTTTATCCTTACAATACCCATAGGGTCCCTATGCAGTTATTGTTCCTATGTTAAAGATTAGAAAAAGAGTCCAGAGAGGCTACTTTGCCCAAGATCACATAGCTAATAAATCAGGCTGCCAGAATTTTATTTTATTTTTTTGGTACCAGGGATTGGGATCGAGCCCAGGGGTGCTTAACCACTGAGCCACATCCCCAGTTCTTTCTTTCTTTATTATTTATTTATTTTGAGACAGAGTCTTACTTAGTTGCTTAGGGTCTCCCTAAGTGGCTGAGACTGGCTTTGAACTCACGATCCTCTTGCCTCAGCCTCCCGAGCCTCTGGGATTATAGGTGTGTGCCATTGCTCTGGGCAGGGTTCCAGAATTTGAACCCTGTCTGACCTTGGGGTCTCTGTCCATCTTTCCATCAAGGTCACATTGTTGCTAACTGTGACAGACCCAGTGCAATTTATTGGCTGAATTACAAAACAAGCAGGGCAGGTGGCAAGTGGCATTTAAAACACACTTTTGAGAAATTGCTAAGTGGTGTAGGAAAGGGGTCCTGTAGACACAGTGTTCTGCATCGCGAGAGGTGGTTCTGCACCAGCTCCACGGGTGATGTTGGGGGACTTCACCTGTGAGACAGGAGCCCTCACTTGTGAGACAGGAGCCCTCTTCTAGCTCCTGTGTCCATTGCACAGCTCGGGGCAGAGCTTCGTATGACACCCCTGCTTCACTCCTCGAACTTGTGCTTCCCAACACAGGAGACGTGCTCCAAGTGAAAAACACTAGGACATCCTCTTGAGGAGAGTACCTCAATCGGGCCATCTTTCGAAATCTCTGAACGTAACCAAAGAGAGCACAGAGGACAGTAGAAAGTAACATGTGGCAGTTAAAGGGCTGGGTAGGCAGCTAAGAGACTCCACAGCCTGGGATGGTGAGGCACACAGAGCTGACCAAGCACCAAGGTCACTGTTTTCTGGGTCGCCATGCCTCAAGCACAGGACTCACCCCTTATTGCCTTTGTATCTGGCGTCTTAGAAAGCACCTGGCACGAGGCTAGCCTGGTTACACTTCACTGAGTGACTGACTGGGAAATGAACCAGGGTGGATGAGGATCATTGAGGCGGATGGATGCAGTCCTAGAAGACAATCTGCGTGGCCTGTGTAGGTGTGATAAGCGCAGCAGAGAATGGAGCCCAACTCCAAGGGTCTGGGTGCAGTGGTCACCGACATGGAGTGGCAGCTGCGCAGGGAGCGTGACCACACAGGCACCTGTTCCTGCCTTTCTTTCCATCCACCCACTAAGATGTAGTCACTGAAGCCTTGGCCTTGGGGTGCCCGGAGTAGGCTCCAGGATGCCGTGGGCAGTAAGATGGCCATAGTCCCGGCCCTCATGAAATGGTAGGCTGAGTAGGAAGACCAGTGACAGTCACATGTGCTTTGTGATCAGCCCTGTCGAAACACATGCTCCTTGTTCCATGTGAGCAAGTCACTGAAACTGAGTGGGCTCTTTTGTCTAATGGGAAACTTACCTTCCAGGGCATTTTGTAAGGATTAGAAATAATGTCTGCCAGGCATCTGTAATCCCAGGTAATCAGGAGGCTGAGGCAGGAGTTTTGCAAACTTAAGGTTAGTCGTAGCAACTTGGTGAGATCTTCTCTCAAAATAAAAAACAAAAAGGGTTAGGCACTCAGAGTGACCTTGGGTTCAATTCCTCAGTACTGCTAAATAAATAAATAAACAAGTCAAATGCTGCTATTTTTTTCCCCAAGTTTTAGGAAGGTCTCTCCCCCTTCTCCCCCCGTTCCTCTCTAGCTGCTTTTCAGAAAATGAACACTGACTAGATATGGTAGAGAACAAGTTCTTGGTTTTATTATTTCAATAAGATTTCTCCTCCTCTTTCTGGCTCTCATTAGACTGGCAGAAACCCAATTGTTAAGTTTCTTTTCTTTCTTTCTTATTTTTTTTTGGTGGTACTAGAGATCAAACTCAGGGTCTCACATATGGGAGGCAAGCATTCCACCTCCAAGCTACATTCCCAGTCCTTTTTTTATTTTATTTTGAGACAGAGTCTAAGTTGCTCAGACTGTTCTCAAACTTTTGATCCTTCAGCCTCAGCCTCCCAAGTGGCTGGGATGACAGGTCTGTGCCACCATGCCTGACTAATGCTACACTTCTTCAGGTATGATACTTTATGATCCTAATATCAAGAAATCGAAAAACATTCAAAAGTTAATAAAATAATAAACTTGAACTGTAAATCTGTAATTGCTGCCTGAATGAACACTATTTTAAACCTACACATGCCTTTTGTGATCATGGTATGACTCCTTCCGCACAGAACATTCTTAAGTTCCTCAAGCAACAAAGGGGCTTTAGTTATGGCCTAAAATAAACAAACTCAATATACATTTCTGTTTTTTTTTTTTTCTTCTTCAAATTTCTACACGAAACAAAAGGAAAATCACTTTTTATTTTCTCTGCTCCAGAGACTTCGGTCTCTCAGAACTCTGCTGTTCTGAATTCCTACAGCACAAACAAATCTGCTCTGTCAGTGTCAGGGAAGAAATACCCAAACTGGGATTTTAGTTCTGGCTCATTCCATGACCTTGGGGAAATAGCCTGAGCGGCAGCTTCTCCATCTGGTGGGGGTGTAGCTAGGGATAGGTCCTTGTGCCCCAAAATTCTATCAATGAAGCAAATGTTGTTACTAAGCTTGAGTACACATATGATTCCCACCCTTAGTTTAATCTGGCAATTGGGGTATTTTTGCTTTGGCTATTGTGGGTCTCCCAATCAGAGAGAAGCTTCTAGAGTAAGTAATTTTAAGAGTCGATAAGCCCCAGAAATTGCATTCAAGATTTTACTTGGATAAGTGTATTTTTCTAGGAGAAGCTCCAGAACTATTGCCAGATTTTCAAAGCCATCCTTGACCATGAAAGGGGAAAGATTAAGGATTCGAAGAGAGGAATTTTTAAAGATTAGAGCAGTAAAGAATCGTAAACAAAGGCTCAGGTCTGGGTAAGGATTCCTGAACTTCTGAGGGAAGGACAAACGGTGATCTGGTGATCTCCTGCATTCCTCAAAAAACGAACCTGCCTTTTCTGCCTCTCTCTCTCCTGCTTTATGGCTCTCTCGTTCTGGTCTTTTCATCTTTTTCTTCTTTGTCCCTATCTCACCATCTTGTAATCTTCCTCACCATCCACCATCCACTTCCCCCTTATTGAGTCAGGAAAAAAAGCATGACTTCTATTTTTTTCTGCCTATGGAATAATATTTTATGTTGCTGTTTTTTTTTTTTTAATTAGATGAGTCGAACATTTAATTTTTTTCTGGTCGAGGGAGGAAATATTTTAAGTGTCCTGAATTTCCTGGCTTTTTGGATCTGGCCCCTGTTAGAAGGTTTTCTGCAGGCAGGGGTCTCCACTCATCCCTGCCTGGGGAAGTAGCCAGGAGTGGGTGTGCCTCCAGCCTCCCTCTTGTCCTGAGTTGGATTTTCATGAAGAAAGAATGACCTACAGAATCTTAGACCCCTGACCCCGAGTCCCCACATCTACTCCACAACTGGGCCGTCTCCATTGGATTATTTTCGTTTGCTGGATTTGGCTCTGGAGACCAGAGATAGGAACCACAGACTGAGGAGGCTGCAGAGGAAGTGAGAGCTGCCCAGTTTCTGTCCCTGCATCTGCTCCAGCTCTGTGGGCAGGAGGAGATTGGCTCCCTGGCCAGTGCTCCAGGGATGGATGCCTGGTGAATGAAGTCACTGGCTTGGGAGGGCTGTTTCACATCGCTAAGCCCTGAGCAGCTGGGAGGTGAGGGTGACACCCTGAGGGATGGTCTGCCATATCCTGCCAGTCCTCCCCACCAGCTACTCAGCCAACTGAGCTTATGTTCCTCTCTTTGCACCTGGAAGGTGTCCTCTAGGTCTGAGAATTTGCAGAGAGCTCCCTGGGTGACCACGGAAGGGCAAATGGTGGCACTTTCAGGCATTTTGGGGACACCTACCGAATTGGGATACTTGGTGGGTCTTGTGGGGCACAGGGCCAGGGGAGATGTGCCCTCACATCACTCACATTTGAGTGGGGAATGAGGGCAGCCAGCTGTACACCCTGAGAACCACGGCGCAACCCCAGGCCATGAGTGGGTGGGGCAGAGACCCCAGCTGAGGCCAGCACTGTAGCACAGAGCCTGGGGATGCTGGCCAGGTGGGGCGTGGGGTTTGTCACAGGTTGAGCTGGTGAGAGAGTGCTGCCTCCTGAGGGTTAGCAGCAGATGATGTCCAAGTCATACATTTGAAAGGTGAATAAATTAACAAGGAGTAGCCTACTTTTCTCCCCTGTATCCTCAATCTAGGACCAAGATGAGGCCAGTACTAGTGATGCCTGAGCTTGTGGCAGAAGGAGTTCCCCAGGCATGCTCATCATCCAACTTATATGTCACTCTAGTTGTGGACTTTCATGCTCTCTGAAGACTGCAACACATAGACTCATCTTCAGAGATGCATTCTGAAGACACTGAGGCATTGCCTCAGGGTTAGCCTAATAACAGTGCCCACGTACCCACAGCCAGGCCAGTGCTAGGCAACAGGGCAGCCTCTGGAACACCTCCCTGGGGTGTGCATCTATGGGTAAACTTGTGGGCCACAGAGAGTTGGCAAGTGGCTGTAACTGCTGGTCTACTTTGAAAGATTGCATCATATTTACTATGGTTGTCAGAGTCATGGCTTTGGAGTCAGACTCTTGGGATCAAATTCCAGCTTCGCAACAACTTTTTTGTCTGTACTTAATCAACCTCTCTTCCTGCTTTCCTCTTTTCTAAAAAGCAAGTAATAATGCCTACCTTGCCATGTTGTCAAAGCTTTAAACTAAAAGAAAAAAAAAAGTCGTAAAAGAAAAAAAAAGTTCATGGCTGGCACAAAGTAAGTGCTTAATAAATAATTATTGTTGTTGTTAGCATTGTTTATCCTGAAAGATCGGTCTCTGGAGGCCCCTGGTTTATACTTTTCAGATGGTGTTTCAAGCCGGGTGCAGTGGTACATGCCTATAATCCCAGCAGCTCAGAGGTAAGGCAGGAGTATGACAAGTTCAAAGCCATCCTCAGCAACTTAGCAAGGCCCTAAGCAACTCAGCAAGACCCTGTCTCTAATAAGATACAAAAAAGGGCTGGGAATGTGGCTCAATGGTTAAGTGCCTCTGAGTTTAATCCTTAGTACAAAAGAAAAAAAAAAGATGTTTCAAGCTTCAAGATCTGGGATCTTGTTAAAATGAAAATTCTAATTCTGCAGGTGGGGAAAGGAGGGAAAGGAGAGAGCTGATATTCTGCATATCTAGCAAGCTTTCAGGTGTTGCTGATGCTGCTGGTCCCAGGACCAGACTTTGCATTATAAGGAAGGTTCCAAGCCAGGGAAAGGCGCATCCTCCTTCCTTCTCCCTCTGTGTTCCCCTCCTGATGCTCTCCAGGGCAGGGTCATCACAACACTTCCTGCTATTTTAGCTAGTACTCCAGGACAACTGGTGTGAGCTGGAACTGTCCCACCAGGATTTATGGTCTCCTTGCCCTAGGAGCACCCCAGCGATGGCACTCATTTTGGGATGAGGAGGAGATCCAGAAATCCAGGAGGAGGAGGGAACTTGTCTCTGACCTTGAGAGTTCTCATCTGATGGGAGACCTCTCCTCACTCCCTTGAGCACCTGCAGCAAAGCCACAGGGAGGCTTGCAAAAGAATAACAGGGCACAGGCAGGTGTGTCTCTGGTTTCCTCCTTTGAGAATCAGAAGGCTGTGCATGGTGAAATCAGAGCCAGTAAGGCCAGTACTGGCCCAGGGCAGCCCAGGTTAAAGGCATGCTCCTTCAAGGCCAGGTCCCACTTACTGGAACCCCCTGTCAAATGCTGCTCTCAGGCCTCAGGTTCTAATAGCCATGAACGTTTTAAAAGTGGGAACATGTACTCCAAGAGGGACTGGGTGACTTGGCTGACATTTTTTGTGGGAGTTGGGCATGGTTTAGAGAGAGACACCCAAATCTGTGCTTCTTGACTGCTTTCCTGCAAATCCTCTCATCTTCACCCCTAAATAAAACCACATGGGAATAAAAGCCAAAGAATATTCTCTCTGATATGCAGATGCTAACACACAATCGGGGTGTGAGGGCAAGGGGAGGGAAGAATAGTTGTTCACTGGATTAGCCAAATGGGAATGAAGGAAAGGGAGCGGGGATGGAATAGGAAAGACAATAGAATGAATCGGACATGACTTTCCTATGTTCAAATATGAATACATGACCAGTGTAACTCCACGTCATGTACAACCCCAAGAATGGGAAGTTATACTTATGTCTGTATGATATGTCGTAATAGATTCTACTGTCACGTATAACTAAAAAGAAAAATAAAAAAATTTTAAAAAAGGACATTAGCAAAGGGAGTCTTCCTTGCCTTTTGCTTAAACTTCTGAGCACCCATGCTCTCTGTTCTAATCTGCTCTGAGCAGTCTCCGGTCAAGTGGCTCACAGTCCTGCCTAGAGCTGGAGTAGCTCCAGCTGCTCCCACGGAGCAGGAGCAAGCCCCAGTCTGTGGTGGAGAGAAGCATCTGGAGGCTGTGGTTCTGCCCTTCACTTTCCCAAGGGCCTTGGCTAGGAAGTGCCCTCCATTCCCTCTTTCCACATCTATGAAGCAAGGAGGAGCCAGGCTGCAGGATGGGATTCCTGAGGGAGCATTATTCAAAGAAATAAATAGCTTGTTTATTTATTGTTAATTGTAATCAAAACTGCAACATCTAGTTTGCCATTTTAACCTAACTGTACAATTCAGTGGGACTGATCACATCCACACTATTGTGTAACCATTACCATCTCAGGCTTCCAAAAGCTTTCTCTTACAGAAACTCTGTATTAAGCAATAACTCCTCGTTCCTCTCCCTGCCCTGCAATCTCTCTTCTACTTTCTGTCCTGTGAATTTGTCTTTCAGATCGTTCATATAATCAAAATCATACAATATTTGTCGTTTCACATCTGGCTCTTTAGTTAGCATAATATTTTCAAAGTTTATCTGTGTTGTAGCATATGTCAGAGCGTCATTCCTTTTTATGGCTGAATCATATTTCATTGTCTAAATGAGGCACATTTCTGCATATTCCTTCATTATTGATGGACATGAGTTTCTCATTGTTTATTAGTAAAAATGTTTTATTTTTGAAAATCCCTTGGGGCTAGGCACTGGAGACACCCCAGGAAATAGACAGCAAAGTCCCTGCACTCATGTGGCTCATAGTCTGGTAGAAAAACAGGCCAGTTGCCAGGCAGTTACAACAGAGATGAGTGGCATCTGAAGGTCTGTGGGGACTCCCAGAACATGTTGGATGTGGGCTTGTGCTCACTGAGTTCTGCACTTGCATGACCGACTGCTAAATTTGTGGTGTAGGGGTCTCCTTTCTTGGGCCTCAACCTTCCCATCTGTACAATGAATTTGAGGCTAACATTCTAGGGCTCTATGGCACTGGATCTTTAGCTATAGCTCTTCTGCACGTGTGTGTGTGTGTGTGTGTGTGTGTGTGTGTGTGTGTGTGTGTGTTGCTGGGGATGGAATGCCAGCCCTGTGCGTGCTATTACTCTACCAATGAGCTACACCTCAAGCCCCAGGCCATGGGATTCCAAGACAGCTTCTGCTTTCCACCTCAACTCCTGAGCACACTTGGGTAGAACTTGGTTTGGAGGGAGAGCTTCTCATGGCTGTAGAACTGAGTGGTGGGAGTGGGGCATTTGAGTATTTTCAGCTGGGTGCTTGCCAGAAGGGTGCTTGGCAGGAGGGTGCTTTGCAGGAGGGTGTTGATGCTGCCTCCTCCATCTGCCCCTTCCTCAGCTGTCTGCCAGGCAAGGATGGGGCAGGGGAGTGGGCTCCCAGGTCAGAACTTCTGGCTAGTGTGGAGTGGTGCAGGGGCAGCCAATTTGGGAGGGGGAGACAAGCTGGGTTAGGATTATTTGGGGGGTGTCAGGGTCAGGAGTTTAAGCATGGGAAATGGGATGCCAGAGGCAGGGACAGCCAGAAGGAATAAGTGGTGGCTGGGAGGAACCCACAGTCAGGGTGGAGACTTCCTGTCAAAACAGCCCCTTATCCTGGCGGGAGAGTGCATTCCTTTCCCCTAGGAGATAAGAAGGCCAGATTTCCCTTTCTCAGGGCTCCTTTGAGCTGAGAGTTTTGCAGAGGAGGCCTGTGGGGGCCTCTGGTCCTGAGCAAGGTGAGGCCTCTCTAGTCCCCTGTGCACCCCCCCCCACCGCTTCAAAGCTCCTGCCACCTGCCCCCAAGACTCCTTGTATCCCTGGGCAAGCACCAAACCAGCAGTGATCGCACAAGGTTCCGATCCTTGTCACCTCTCATGCCTCAGTTTCTTTACCTGAAAAAAAAAAAAGCAGCTGTTTTGTAGGGATTTGGGGTTTGTATGTGTTGATTCTGGGGACAGCTTTCAGGACAATATCTGGCATAATCTTTTTCAGCCTAAGTGACCATCATTATCCTCACTCCAAGATAATGTACTCGTTTCCTGGGGCCAGGGTGAACCCTGGGTGCCTACCCAAGACAGGCTTTTTTCCCAAGTCACTTCTTTCTATGGTAGACCTTTCTAGGCAGAACTCTCTCCTCATCTCAACTTACTGATCTCAAGGCCATGGTAAGAGAGGTTCATCAAGCGTTTAAAATAGAGCCCATGTTAGCAGAGGAAATTATGGATGGGGTCTTAGAAGCCATTCTCCATGAGGCAATGGCTTACCTTCCTCTCCACAACCAAGAAGTCCTCTGCTCAGAAAGAACCCCAGAGCTGCCCTCCTGGGCTGGAGGGGTTGGCAGGAGCCCTTTCTTTTGCTGGACAGCCGCTTCTCTCCCTAGCCAGAGGGGCTATCCTGACATCCCCCCTACCCTGGCTGTCCAGCACTGGGGGCTTTTCTAGCTGTTTCCTGACAGCCTACCCTCCCACAGGGTGGAGGCCTTCCCCAGAGCCAGGCGAGGCTCCAGGCTGCTCCTCCCTGGGCGGTCTGGGTGGAACTTCCAGGACCTCTGGGCAGCCTGGCCCCACTTCACATTTCCCTGCTGGCCACTGCTGGAGGGCCCATCCCTCTGCGTATTTTCTCTTTGGGTGGGGGTTCAGGCCTGGAAACCCTGCTCACATCCTCTCCCCACCCTCTGTTTGGAAGACCAGAGTCGCCAGGGCTGAAGTCAGAGAGGAGACTGTAGTCTGGTAGAAACTCCAGCTGCCCAGGACTCTTTGGGGGTTTCTTCCAAACCTGTCATGATTTCATCTTCCTTCTCTCCAGGCCACGATCAGTACAGTCTAAATCAATACAACCAGATTCAGCTCCATCTCAAAACACTTTTATCAAACATTTATAGTTGTACCAGGATTATTATAACCCAGTTCAAGGGGAGAGTCCTGCAAATTGGATTTCGTACTATCTGTACTCCACACTGGACTCTAAATTGGGGTCATTCTTCCACTTTTGACTTCCCCATGCCTTTTGAACAACTGACTGCCAACTCTGTGCTCCAGTTTTCTCAGTTGTTAAAATGGCCCAACAAACTAGACCATTGGTGCCTTCGCTCCCTCCCCTCTCTTTACTCTCTCCTTATCTGCACTAATGGAAGACTCCATAGACTTTGGTCTTCTAAAACAGCAGAAAATGAAAACATGTAAGGCCTGATGGCAGTGACTCTAATTGTTTTTTTCATTAATATATGAAAACGTGGTTGTGAGCTTGTTTCATGGTTCTGAAACAGGCATTATATTAACAGAATGAGAGGAGGGGAGGCAGACGTGGTCTGGAATCTGGTTTGGGTTTTTACATCTGCCATTGGAAATTGTTTGTGCTTTTGAATGATGTGTCCTGAGTCTTAAGAATGGGCATCTGATTAGGCAGCTCTCAGAAATAGAAGGATTCTAGTTGGTCACTGGGGCACATGCCTATAATCCCAGCGATTTGAGAGACTAAGGCAGGACGATTGCAAATTTGAGACCAGCCTGAGCAATTTAGGGAGACCTTCTATCAAAATTAAAAAGAATACTAAGGGCTGGAGGTAAAGCTCAGTGGTAGAATGCCCTTGGGTTCAATCCCTAGTACTGCAAGAAGAGGAGGAGGAGGAGGAGGAGGAGGAGGAGGAGGAGGAGGAGGAGGAGGAGGAATCTAAAAACATCTACCACCCTGCCACTGAGAGTATGAGTGTGGCACCACCTGGGAGCTCCTTAGGAATGCAGAGTCCCAAGAGGAAAGGGCACCTACTGTAAGTCTGTGGTAAGACCAGGACCCCAACCCAGGGGTCCTAACTTCTGGTCTTGCCCTGGTTCTTGCCTTCTTCTCAGGGATCTTATGCTAAGTAGAGGTCACTGTGCCCCATACCCAGAGAGGAGAAGCATAATGGGACTTCTCCCAAATCCACGGACTCTCTTTCTGCTGGGCTCCTTCCTGATCACCTCAGCTACTTCACCCTTTGCACCCCCAGGAACCAACGCCAAAGCCCATTGGAAAAACTCCACCTGCGAGTCTAGGCAGACGGGGTATGCAGGTTCACTTGCCCCTCTCTGTTCATCTTCGTCTTCTAAGGTTGGGCAGTATCTGAGTAAGTGTCAGCTGCTTGGGCAGGACTCTTGGAGGTGGCTTACATGGCTCTCTCTCCCAGTCCTCCCTGGTCCTGCTCTGTCAGGCTATTTCAGATTTGCTGCAGATCTCTGTTCCTATGCTGCAGTATCTCAGAGTGGTCCAGGTAGTAAAAGATGCTGGCAGGCCCTCCAGGATTCCCATCCAGCTCTACCACGAGGGGGGCCTCAGGAGGAGTCCACGTGAGGCCCAGTGCCTGGCCATTGTGGAAGGCCCTGTCTCTGTTCCAGGAGCCCACGCTGTACTGTACTTCCTGCTCCTTTGAGGATCTGCAGCGAGCTCTGTGGCCTTCCCTTGCCCTGACAGCGCCCTGGCTCCCCTCCCCTAAGGCGTTGTTTTGGTGCCTGTGTCCCTTCCCAGAACCTCGGCCTCTCCTTTCCTTTTCCTTGCATAGTTGCTCTTCCTGTGATCTCCCAGGCCCCACCCTCACTTCAGTCTGGGCCAGGCCCCCTCCCTCCCTTCCTCTCTCCCGGCCCTTCCTCCACTCTTTCTATTCCTGGTTGGACCAGCCTCTCCCATTGTCTGTTCCCAGGAAAGGGCTGTCTGGTCAGTGGTCATGGGGGCCGTGGGGGGAGCTGAGCCCAGAAGAAAGCCAGCACTGCCGGAAGCCCCTGCCCTCAACCACAGCCCACAGAGCCAGCATCATTTTTAGAAATCTTGCTTTCTAAGTTAGTCAATAGTAGCAACCCCACACCCACAATGGGGGTGGACTTTCTCACTGCCTCTACTAATTTCAGCAGCTTCTCCGCCCCCACAGTGGGGAGGGGATGTGGTGTGCAGACCACAGGTGCTGCAGGGAGTTTCCCAGTAGCCACTTCAGCAGGGTGGCCAGGTCTCTGATCTTTGGAGGCCTTGGGACCCCACTTAGCCCTGCCAGAGCTACTCTTTGTCACCAGTTGTGACCAGAGCGGATCTCTTTTGCCCTGAGTGGGGTGCTCCTGGGAGCCAAGGGTGATCCCCAAGAACTGCAGCCCACTGACAGCATCATAAGAAGCTGAAGTGACAGGAATTCTAGGAGGCAGAGGTCAAACCTCCCTGGGTGCAAACCTGCCAGGCTTTCCCTTTGCCTATTCCTGCCTGGGTGTTGTGGTGATTTTCTCTCTCTCTCTGCCTGTTCTGTTTTTGTTCTGCCTAAAAGCACACAGCTCAAATGGGACCAGGGTATTTTTATTCTGTGGATACAGAAGCAGATGTTCAGGTCAAGCCCAGATACATTCACATGCAGCAGCTGCAGGTTCTGGGCATCCCAGGCCTTTCAGAGCTGGAGGATGTCCGCTGACAGGACCCCAGCCCAGTGACCTGGTTTCTCTAGCAGAGGAACGTAAAGGTCCACTGAGGCAGAGATACTTTGAGGTTCAAGAAACAAGCTTTGGTTGGGTGCAGTGGCACGTGCCTGTAATCCCAGCTGCTCAGGAGGCTGAGGCAGAAGAGTGGCAAGTTTGAGGTCAGTCTGGGGTATTTAATGAGACTCTGTCTCAAAATTATATTTTTAAAAAGGAGCTGGGGGTGGAACTTGGTGGTAAGAGTGCTTGCCTATCATGTATGAGTCTCTGAGTTCAATCCCTAGTACTGAAAACAAAAAAAAAAAAAAAGAAAAGAACAAGTTTTAGAATCCCCCAGAGAAACAATTCTGCAATAAATTACAGACTGTATGGTGGTGGAAAGCTTTAAATGCAGACAGACCTGGAGTCTAGGGGAGGCTGTGCCTCCTTTCAGCTGCACAAGCCCCAGCCATCATCCACTCCTGAGCTTGTGGTGTTCTACAGGATAGGGCTCTGCCTACCCTCCCCAGATGGCGCAGAGGAAGGGGCCCTGAGCTTTGGGGGCATTTCCAGGGGCTGAAGGGGAAGGGGAACCTGTCTGACATTCATCTCTCCCTGAGGGAGATGAGTGCCAGGGCCTAGGGTTCATCTCCTGGAGAGAAATGCCTGGTCCTCAGACCAGGGAGAGGCAGTGGGTGACGTACAGGCAGGTCTGACTCCGTACCCCTGTAGGAGTCTTACCCTTCCTGAGCCTTGGTTTTCTGACCTTTTCAGTCTTGCAGCGCAGTTGTGAAGATTGAGATGATGATGTCAGTACTTAGTGCCTAGTGACTGGCCAACAGGAAGTGTTCCATAAATGGCTGGGCAGCATTATTTTCAAAAGCAAGATTGCCCTGTGATGTCCTTGGGGTCACCTGTACAATCTCTGTGCTCAAGACTCTCCTCATTGCCTGGCAGGGACTATAGTATGAAACATTACTGGCTACACCACTCCTGGGCTGCTGTCCACTCTGAGGTGGGACTCATCGGCAGGCAGGGCTTGGGAAGTTGTAGATGTGAACAGGGCCTGTCAGGAAAGTCTCAGGTAGAAGGAGAGGCCCTGGAGTAGCAGGGCTGAACCCAGAAGCTTCAGGAATCTAGGCCTCTCCAGACTGTATGCCAAAGGTAGTGTAGATAAGACAGGGGCCATAGCTTTCAGACTTTCAAAGGGGACCATGAGGAAAATAATTAGGAACTTTGGTCTGGATGTCAGCAAGTCAGACATTCAGAGCTCTTGTGGGAGGGCATGGCAAGTGTGGTGTGCCTCAGTCCTACACCCTGGCACTCGGGGTGAACCTTGCCCTCACACCATCCGTCCGCTGGCCACTACCAGCCAGTAACAGCAACAGTGCCCTGCCTGGGCACATGCTCTGCCTGAGCTCCAGGTCTGGTGGGACCACCAGGCTTGGGGTATGGGAGAGAGACTTGGGCCCAGCAGGTGGGATGGGGATCAGTAGCGCAAACCTCCATGGGGCTTAGCTCAGGACTGGGGGTCTCGAGGTAGAGTAGTGATAGGACTGGGTGAAAATCCTAAAGACCTGGGAAGATGAGGGCAGAGGAAAGGAGGCCAGCCGCAGGGGCTCCTTCTCATCCATGGGAGATATGGACCATCAGGTCTAATGCCTTGCCCTGGGGCGCTTAGTCAAAACACTTACAAACCCCAAATTCTGGTCTCAAATCCTTATTCAGAGGCCTCAGACTGTCATGGAGGTATAACTGTGGGTGCGTTCCTTTTCTTCTTTCTTTTTAATTTTATTTGTCCTTTCTTGCTTATGTTTTTCTTTTTCTTTTGGCACCGAGGATTGAACCCAGAGGTGCTCAATCTTCAGCCCCTTTTATTTTTTGAGACAAGGTCTCATGGAGTTGCTTAGGGCTTCACTAAGTTGCTGGGGCTGACTTTGAACTCATGCTCCTCCTGCCTCAGCCTCCTGACTCCCTGGGCATCACTGTGCCTGGCTATTGCTTATGTTTTTCTCATAAATCACTCAAATTATTTTGGGAAGCAGGAAGAGTACAAATTAAGGAAGGGGGAAAAAAGAAAGCTAGTTGTATATCGAATGGTTCCCTGGAGACAGCAGACTCTCAGTTGTGAAACAACTTTTAATGATTCTTTTGTTTGTTTTCCTAAAAGATTATTTTTGATAATTAATCATTTTAAAAATGTGGAAATTTTGTAGAAATAAAATATGAAAAAAAAAGAATTTCCCTCAATTATTTGTATAATCACAGTATTTAAGCATGTTTCCTTTGAGACTTTTCTTACATGTATAAATTAAAACATTTTTTGGTATTTATACCATAACTGGTATACAGTTTTCTTTTAACATCGATAGTTCTCTTCAGTACTAAAATCTCTTTATAAATATCTAAAATACTCAGTCTTCCATAGTTAGACATTTAGACCCTCCCCCAATTTTACATTATCGTAAATAAAACACTGACACAGATCCTTGTCCACAAATTTCTTTTCCAAGTTAAGATTATTTTCCAAGTAAGCAGCAAGACTAGACCTGGATCCAGTTCAGAGAGGCTGGGCCAGTAAGAGTGTGCGTGCTTTTCAGTGTCAGTACGCGTGTGTGTGAGTGTGTCCTTCTGAGTGTGTGTCAGTGTATGTTTGTGAGTGTGTCAGTGTGAGTGTGTGCTTGTGAGTATGTCAGAGCTGCATTCCTGGTTGACCCTGGAGGAGAGGGCAACTGAGGAAGGCCTTCTCCCCCAACCCATTTTCTCAGCCTGTGGATCTTGTTGGAGTAGAAACACCTGGGTCTGAAATCCCCCTGAACCTTCAGGCAGAGCAGAGCAAAGCCCTCAGGCCTGTGATCAGATATTCCCCTGCATCAGGGCCCCTGTGGGACGGCAGAGGTGAGTGGCGCCTGATGCAGTGTTTATGTGCTGCAAGCTGGCCGGCCTGCCCAGCTGCACAGGCTCTGCTCAGATGCGCTGGGACCGAGCTGAATCCCAGGACAGGCTGGGCTGGTTTTCTCCTCAGAAAGACTACTCGGTGGGGTCAGCCAGCGGATAAGCTAAAGTTAACTTAGCTCTTATTGCGTTTTGTTAATGAGGGGCGGGCCAGCTGCGAAGATGCCAAATCATTC
The DNA here is from genome assembly GCF_052094955.1 of Ictidomys tridecemlineatus. Classification (NCBI taxonomy): domain Eukaryota; kingdom Metazoa; phylum Chordata; class Mammalia; order Rodentia; family Sciuridae; genus Ictidomys; species Ictidomys tridecemlineatus. The sequence goes on from NC_135479.1 coordinate 143,441,521, forward strand.
AGAAACGTTGTGCAGAGCTTGAGATTTAATATGTCAGAGCAAATCCTGTATTCAGGCAAAAGAAAGCAATTGACAATGATTTTAAGTCCTGACTGGGCTCCCTTGAGTCCCTTGTGCTTCACTGAGCTTTCATTTTATTATTTTTTTGAAAAATATTTTTCCAATGAAGTTATGACTCTTGGAAGCTAGGGGAAGCACAGGCGACCTCATTGGACTGGTCAGAGTCGCGGGAGATCTCACGATGGGAAGCTCAGGTCTGGCCAAGCTCTGAGTGGGTGGAGGATCGGGTTCACAGGGGGTTCTGTGACCAGGGCTGTCAGGTGGCCGAATACCCATCCTCTGTGATTGTAGGGGCTGAGGGAAAAGGAGCAGAAATTGCCTTCCCTGGGCATCAGTCAATAGGAACAAACCGTCTCATTCTCAGAGACGAGATTCAAAGGCAGAGCTGAATATCCTGGGTGTTCCTGAGCCAAGATCACTTGACTTTTAGCTTGAAATTCCAAAGCCTGCTAGCGCATTCACAGAGGCTGTTCAAAGTGACCTCCTTTGACAAAGAAGAAAAGCACCCATAGGATTGAAGTCACTTGAAAAACTTTGTTAAGGTCACTGGGCAAACATATTTAAAACACTTTAAAGAATTCATATTTGAGATGTTCTTGCTATAAAGTAGTCTCTGAGCAAGTCTAACAGAAAGCTTGGTCGTGAGCTGGGCCCATACCTGAGAGCTCAGAATGAAAAGTTCTTTTTTATGCGCTGCCTGTTGGCAGCCTATCTACTGTGCACCAGGCACAGCGCTGGGCTCTGGGGGAAGAGGATGCAAAGATTGGATTTTTCACCTACAGTCTTAGTGCTAAGAGCAGGTGAGGGGGAGAATCCATTCTGATCAGGGCAAGGCCATAAAGTAATGCCTGAGCTGCACTTGAAGGACGAACACAATAGTGATGTTCACAGAGAAGGGTCTGGAAGGCAGGGGACGTGGCCTGAGCAGAGGCATAGGATGGTACTAGTAGTGCCCCTGGGAAGATGGATTGTTGGGGAACTGAAAAGGCTGAGGATGGAGAGGATATGCTGGGCTGTTGCCAGGTGATTGAGAACTTTGATATTCATCTTAAGGAGTGTGGACTTTGTGTAGCTCATAATTTCCCACGGGAGCTTTATGAGCAGGGAGGTAACTTGTAAACATCAAGTGATTTTTTTTTTTAATGAAAAGCAAACTCATAAATATATGTTCATTGAAAGTGACTCCATCTATGGGCTCCGGTTGTGACTCAGTGGTAGAGCACTTGCCTAGCATGTGTGAGGCACTGGGTTCGATTCTCAGCACCACATATAAATAAATAAAATAAATAAAGGTTCATCGACAACTAAAAAATACTTTAAAAAAAAAAGAAAGATACTCCAGCTATCCCGAAGTCTATGAAGCAAGAGATGAAAATTCCTCCTCCCCAGAGGTAACCACTATTCTGACTTAGGATGCCATTTCACCCCGTGTATTTATAGATATAAATACACAAAAGCCAACCCTGTGACAGGAAAGGAGATGGAAGTATCAGACCTTCTCCTCCATCTCTTCCTCTTCTCTCTCTTTCACACACAAAACCCTACTTAATATTTAACCTTTATATAAAATACTACTGTAACCAAAGGGTATATGTGTCTTGTCACGCGGCTCATTTTGTGTTCCTTTGTGTTATTTCAGAGCATGGTTTTGTTGGATACTCACCAGAACTACTGCAGAACAACACTCTGCCAGATTACAGTCCTGGGGAGACCTTTTTCACTGTGTTTGGGGTGTTCTTCCCAGCAGCTACAGGTATTACCATTTGGATTCTTTTTCACTCACACATTAGGAGTGTATATTCTTGGTTCCCAAAATTCAGTGTCAGAACTGTCCTGCCTGCACATGCTCTTAAGATGTATATCTGACTTTAGAGATGACATTGGCTTTGACTAAGAATCTATTAGAATCTAACAATTCATTTACTTGCTCATAATTCCTGAAGGCCTCAGCATGATTTTATCCTCCTTAGCCCTTATACTCATATATTGATAACTCTTGGCCAAATTAACAGAGAGCCTCTATTTGTCTTAGGGCTGAGCAGGATGGATTCCCCAGCATGACAGGCTCCCCTTCTCATACCTGGAAGGAATGCATACTTGGTTTTGAAGCTCTTCCCACCCCCTCCTTTCCCATTGCATATTCTTCCAGGGGGCCTGGGTGTGTAAGGTCCCGCAGGCAGTGAATGAATCTCTTCACTTGGTCCGATTCCCACTTTCCTGCTCTTCAGTAGCCATGGAGCAGCGTTCTAATACGAAGGTCCCTGGAGATGGCTTGCCTTGTGCTTGCGTCCCTGGCCTGAAAGGCAGTAAACTAACACATTGATAGGTGACCCACAGGAGATATGTTCAGGGACTGGGCTTGTCCCCAAGGCACAGACTCAGGGGAACATGTCATTCCCTATTTAGCTAGTGTTGTGAGCTGGAGTGTGGCTGCTGCTTTCTCCTTGTCTTCCGCCCTGTCTCCCTCTACCTTCCTAGGGGTGCCATATCCCTGCTCATTACCCTCTCCCCAAATAGGATAGGAGTAGAGAAAGAAGAAGCTACTAGAATGTCTAAGATGAAAAAGGCAGTACATATGTCAAAAATGTGGAGACACTGGAACCCTCATCCACCATTCATGGGATGCAAATGGTGCTACTGCTTTGGAAAACAGTGATAGCTTCTTAACAAGTAGACACACACCCAGCATGTCACCCCTGCTTATGTACTGCAGAGGACTGACAAAGCATGTGTTCATATGAAGACTTGTCTGTGAAAGTTCAAAGCAGTTCAATTTGTAATAGTCCCCAAATGAGAGCAGCTTGAATATTCATCAACAGATGAACAGTTAAATCTCCGTACAGCCATATAGCAGGAAACTATTCAACAATAAAAACAAATGAATTATTTATGTACACAACAAATACATGAGTTCAAAACCATTATGATAAGTGAAAGAAGTCAGACCCCTCAAAAAATACCTAAAAAGATAAAATTAGATAATCAAATTCTAGAAAATGCAAGCTTTAGTAACAGCAAGCTGATCAGTAGGTGCCTGGGAATGAGATTTAGGGAGCAAGAGGGAAGGATTATTAAGGGGCAGGAAGAAATTTCAGGGGATGCAAAATGCATTTCTGATTAGATGATGGTTTCACAGGTCTCCCCAAATGGGAATATTCATCAATAGATTAACAGTTAAACAAAACTTTTCAAATTGTTAAACTTAAAACATGTACCCAAGCACCGTGGTGCACACTTGTAATCCCAGCTACTCAGGAGGCTGAGGGAGGTTCACAAGTTCTAGTCCAGTCAGGGCAACTTAGCAAGGCTCTATCTCAAAAAAAAAAAAAAAGGGTTGGGAATGTAGTTAATTGGTAGAGCACCCCTAGGTTTAATCCCTAGTACCACAAAAACAAACAAACAAAACAATCACATATGCGGTTTATTGCATGTTAATTATACCTCAATAAAGATGTTAAAATGAAAAAAAAATGACTTTATTCACCTTTCCTAAATTTCACTTTTCCAAAGCCCTTTTCTCTCCTTTTCACAGCCTGCCTCCTTTTTCCTAGCCTCTCCTCTACTCCCTCACTCTCTCCTTTTGGAATTCCAGGTCTGTCTCTCCGAAGAGATGGGTCTTTTCCCACCACTGACTTCCCTGTTAGAATCTTCAGTGGACATTCTTGATTTCTTGCTTTATTCGACTCCTGAGAAGTAATCCACTTCCTGGTTCTTTCTCTTGCCTTGTGTTTCCGACTCTTTACTGCCTGAGTTCATCCTCTTCTGCCTGCTCATTAAATGCTACTGGGATTCATTCTTTTCTTTCTCTACTGTTTTCCTTGGAATCTCATCCCTGCAGGAATGATCATTATTCAGTGATCAGCCCCAGAGCTGATGACTCCCACATTCACAACTCTAGCCTAGACTTGTCCTTGAAGGTTCCCATTATTTATTCATTGTTTACTACATGTGACAGTTCTCATTATTTATTCAGGTTCCCATTATTTACTCATTATTTATTATATGTGACATCTTCTTTTGGCTATCTTGGACCCAACAGATTCAGAACCAAACTCATCCCACCTACCTCCAAGTGACTCTTTACCTGTACTCCTGGTCTAAGTGAATGGTGTTTCTGTGCAGCTGATTGCTCATGAGAGTAAGGGGAGTTCTTGGTGATTCCTCCCTCTTTCTCCCAGTATTCTCCAATACTGTCAATTTTACCTCCTGAATATCATGGATTTTTCTCTTTTCTTCCTCTCTGCCATCTGACCAGTCTGGTCCAAGCTTCATCTCTCACTTGGATCATTGCTTGACATTCCTTGTTCATGGAAATGAGCCTGAAACTAAGGCTCAGTAGTGAAAGGTCCTGGTGCACAAACCCACATTTGCTCGATAGAGTGACTGTAAACCTTTATCCTGCCAGGAAGACTTAAAACTAATGTCAGTCCTTCATGACACCTTCTCCTGGCCTTGCTCTGTTTGCATCCATTCCAGGGTCTTGGGGTCCTACACTGTACCAAGGGATATTGGGATCTCTGGCTCTTCCCCATCTGTGTACAGAGCCAGGCCCTCCTGTTGTCCTGTGTGGAAGGCCTTCAGGTTGATGCTGCCTCTGCACCACTTTTGGGAACCAGAAATCTGCTGATCTTGGGGATCCTGTCGTCTAGGTACTTCCCAGACTGTCCTTTCTGAGGTCTTGCTAAATCTCCCCCAGTGCTGCCAGGGAATGGGAACAAAGTCCCCATTTCTCCAGAACCTCTGGGCTTCTCTATCCTTGTCCAGGGGCACCTCTGCCCAGGGACAGCTACATGGGAATTGATTGATGCAGTCACACTGGGCCCCATGCAGAAAAGTGTTTAAGGCTTTGCAATTGCTAATTTTTTTTTTTTTTAATCAAGGGATCCTGAATTTTTGTTTTGACTGAGTCCCATATACCATGTGGTAATTCCTGTTCTTGTCCCCCACGCTGTCCCAGCCATTTGCCTGGTTCTTTTCAACTTCTTCAATCTTTTAAAATCTGAGGGCCCAGGCTATGGAGTCAAGTCAAAACAGTATGCAGATGAATTCTGATTCTTCTCTGCTGCACATCTTCCCCAAGGCCATCGAATCTAGGTCAGTTACCTCTTCAATGGACAGAAGAGGAAAGGGAGAAAAGAGAAGGAATAAGAAAATTTCACATCTGACACATTCTAGCCCCCTTCCAACCCCTCCCCTTCCACACTCTAATTGAAGTTCCCTGGGGTCTGGCAGGGAGTCCCTGCCAGGTGAAGGCTGGGTCAAGATACAGGTTAACAGTTACACCTGGGACTGGGACTGGGGGACTTCTTGGCTGGCCATGCTCCAGAGGCAGTCATCTCAGGGTGTCCTTGGGCACCCCAGGAGAGCCCTGATTTTCCCATAGTTTGCATATCCTCCTTTACCTCTGAGGGCCCCTAGTCCTGTTAAAAGAGAGGATGCCTGATATGAGTTGCGGGCTGGGGTGTAGAACCTCCTTTCCAACACTTCTTTCAGACAGGAATTAGCAGTGGCCTGAGGTTTGAGGATGCCCCCAGCAAACCAGAGTTGGAGAGATCAGCTAGTTCAGCAACTCTCAATTTGCTTTTTTTTTTTTTGCTGCAGTACCAGGGATAAAACCCAGGGCCTCATGTATGCTAGGCAAGAAGCTGTCTACCACTGAACCACAACTCCAGCCTCTTCAATTTATTGCCTTTTAAGTTCATACTCCTCCTCTTCTTCTTCTTCTTCTTCTTTTTTTTTTTTTTTGTACTGGGGGATTGAACCCAGGGGTGTTTAATTATTGAGCCACATCCCCAGCCCTTTCTATTTTATATTTTGAGACAGAGTCTTGCTAAGTTGCTTGGGACCTTGCTACTGAGGCTGGCTTTGAACTTGTGATCCTCCTGCCTCAGCCTCCCCTGTTGCTGGGATTACAGCCGTGCTCCACCACACCCCCCAACCCATATTCCTTATTGATAATCATTATTAGAAACCTCACAGACACTGAAGGTTCTGCCCCAGGGATGGGTACGTTTGTCTTCCTTTGAGAATAACCGCTACCTAAGAATATTAGTCAAGATTCATTTTTTTTGTGTGTGGTTTAAGTTATGAAAGTTTTATTTTGTAATATTCCAAATATTATAATACTGAATAGGCTGTCACTACACAGTCTTCTTCAGCTCGCTCCTCTTCAGGGAGGGGTTTTCCTGCCCTCCCGTTCCCTGTCAGCCCAACCAGGTTGAGAATCACTGATCCTTCCCTATACCAACTGGGGAAGGAGGGGCACAGAGCGGCTTAGGAGGACTCGAGAAAGGTCACCAGCTAATTAGTGAGTGGAGTTGGGCCATTGTCTGCTGTGGGGGTTGCCCTCCCCTGGTTCTCTCTGTTTACCAGGACCCCCCATGTAAACATGGTAGGCACGATGGATGATTTGTACCACTTGTTTCCCCCTGGCAGATGTTTGGTTGAGCTATGAAAAGCATGGATGATTGGCAGTTTCCATGGTGATAGATTCGCCTAGGATTAGCTGTGAGTGAGTCATGGCTGGGGCTCCCTCCAACGCCATCCTCTTCTGGAACAAGAGAACCTCCAGGCAGTGGAGAGGGGAGAGAGGTTTTGAAGAACAGACACTTCTGCCCTTGCCACCCCAGGACATATGACTTAAGTTACTTCAGACATTTTATCCCAAAGGCAGGCGACTTCCAAAGAGCAGCTGAAGATTAGGTGCTGGTGGCCACTCTGGGTTGATGCAGAACAACCTCTTGTCCACACTGCGCTGGGCTCTACCACACTCTGTAGTGGCTTCAGGGGTAGGGGTGGGACTTTGGCCTGGACTGCCTTTGCTTTGTTTCTCAAAGCACTTTCCTTCTCCAAGCTACACCACTAAACTTTCACTGGAAAACAAACATCTTTCCCTACAGGATTTTCACAAACACATCCTTACAACAGCAGCCACTCCAGGGAACCAGGTCCTGGTCCATGGAGGAACTAGGAAATGGAAATTCACTGAGAAAAATACCAGTTGGGTGAAGTCACATAACCCTTGTCCCCAAATCCCAAACTCTTACTGGAAGGGATCAGAGCCTCTTTGGCCACAGGCAGCAAGCACATGGGTCTGTGGTTGACCACACCCAACAACAACAACAACAAAAAATGTGATGAGAAACCAACAGCTTTTGCCAGAGTGTCCCTAGCCACCTTTCCTTGTCAAGATTCCTGTGATTTCTGTGATGCCCTTTGACCTTTTAAGCCTGGCTCCCCTCCTGCTCACATACACACCCTGGGGAGCTCTGCTGGGTATCTCAGATTGCTGTCTGCAGCACCCTCAGCCCCATGGCCCCTTGCTCTGGGTCAGGTGCCCAGAGGTCACTCCCCTCCACCCCCCAGGCCATAGTGCTGACCCCACCTAGTCCCCTACTCCTGTCTTCCCAAGCCATCCCCTGGGTCTCCTCACAAGTTGTATGTCTTGTCAGCAAGAGGACGAGAACCTGTTGAACCAGAATGGGGATCCCTGGTTTAAGATGGGGATGGGGATGTGGCTCAAGCGGTAGCACGCTCCCCTGGCATGTGTGCGGCCCGGGTTCGATCCTCAGCACCACATACCAACAAAGATGTTGTGTCCGCCGAGAACTAAAAAATAAATATTAAAAAAAAATTCTCTCTCTCTCCTCTCTCACTCTCTCTTTAAAATAAATAAAAAAAAAAAGAAATAGACCAAGAAAGGACAACCTGAGGATGGGGCAAGCTTCACTTCATTCTGATGGATTTGTAAGCAGGAGCAGGAGAAAGGAAGGAAGCTTCAAAATTATCATAATGCTTGTTTTTGTAATTTTATTTATAGAATTAACTTATAATTTTATTTATTTATTTATCCTAAATTTATTTATTCTAAATACCTATAATAATGATTATTGTTACTTGAACTCAGGAACTCATTCATGCAAGGCAAGCAGTCTACCACTAAGCAACTTCCCTAGTCCTTTTTTTTTTTCCTTAACTTTTTAATACCTTTATTTAATTTATTTATTTTTATGTGGTGCTGAGGATTGAACCCAGGGCCACGCATGTGCTAGGCAGGCACTCTACCACTAAGCCACAACCCCAGCCCCTCCCTAGTCTTTTTTAATTTTATTTTGACAGGGTTTAACTAAGTTGCTGAGGCTGGCTTCAAACTTGCAATCCTCCTGCCTCAGCCTCCTGAGTTGCTGGAATTACAGCACCACCAGACCTAGCAGTTGGGAAACTTTTAAAAAAATAAAATCTTTGTAAGACATCTGGACACTAATGCTCGGGTATCTGTTTTGTTCTACGCACCACGTCTAAATCTAGTTCTAACGTCATTGATGATATTTTTAAATTGCACCGGAAGCTGAAAGAAAGCAGAGCATCTCTGAAACACTTAGCAAGGATAGGCAAACACACATACTAAATCAAAATAATTTTTCTAGATCTAGCTGGCAAGACATTTATAATTCACTGGAACTAGAGAACATCTGCTCAAGAATTGTGGAGTAGTACAAGGGTAGAATTCTGGAAGTGACAGCTGCCAGGTGCAAGCCCCCCTACCACTGTGCACTTTGCCAGCAGAGACACAGTCACCCTCCTTGGCCCCCCAGGACACACCCAGAAAGCTTCCCTTCTGGAGTCTGAGCTGCCTCCATCTCCTTGTCTTTGGGCCTCTTTGTCTGTGATTCTCATTATCTACTTTCTGGCTTCTCTGCTTTGTCTCAACGGTCACTTTGTGGTCCTATTTGGGTTGGCTCATTCCTGTGTAGGTGTTAGTCCTTTCTCCTCCCACTGCCCAGGATTCCAGCTAGTATTCTACATGGGCCAGCCGGGAGGGCCTGTGGGAAGGATGTGGGGGAGGAGGAAAGGGCGTTTGTTATGAATATAGAGCCTGTTTAGAAGCAGGAAGCAATTAGGGTGAATCAGTCACTTTCCTTGGTAGAAGTGTATGTATATATAACCCGGCCAGGTGGTGCACTCCTATAATCATCAGCTACGAGGGAGGCTGAGGCAGGAGGACCGTAAGTTCAAGGCCAGCCTGGGTGATGTAGCAAGATCCTTTCTCAAAATAAAAAATAAAAAGGGCTGTGATGTCAGAAGCAGAGCACTTGCCTCACACTTTCACATCTGGTCCTCTAGAGAGCAGGATGCCTGACCTCCACTCTGACCTGTGTCAGCATGAGCCCCTGGGTTCACTTTCTAGTATCTAAAGAAGAACTTTATATATATATACACACATATCTTTTTTTTCTTCCTCATGGTCTTCATGAATTAACTTTCACAAATGATCTGAAGGAAAGTGTACAAAATGACATGTCATGGCTGGGGACATAGCTCTGTTGTAGAGTGCCCCTGGGTTCAATGCCTAGTATCACAAACAAACAAGAAAATACCAAAAGAACATGAAAAACTACAGGATGTACTAAAATGGCAAGAAATAAAGAGTGGTATGTAATCACACAAAGCTGGATCAATGGATAGACATTTTCCAGGATCTGGGGGAGCAGGATAAGGCCTTGGCAGGGGTGGGAGGCAGTGTGGCCTGCTGGGGAAGACACAGCACCCAGTCAACCTGGTGCTATGGGTCCTTTGCAGGGGGTCAGAATTTGGGAGGTCCAGGAAGGGGTGGTGTTAGTGGATGGCGCTAAAGCTTAGGAAGCCCTGGACATGAGATTTATTTGGCAGCAAAGTGTGGGGCTCCTAGCCTTGAGCAGAGCATAGGCAATAGGACCTGGCCCCAGAGCTCTGGTGAGACTAGGGCAGGTCCTGGGCATAGCATTCCCTGTTTTTGGATCCAAAAATTCTCTCCCTCTATGTGTGTGTGTATCCATCTACCGATCTATCTATTAATATATATCTCAATATAGGAGCTATAGTACAAGACAGTATTCTTATATCTGTCTCTCTTTTTTTTAGTTGTAGACGGACACAATGCCTTTATTTATTTTTTTATGTGGTACAGAGGATTGAGCCCAGTGCCTCATGCTTGCTAGGCAACTGCTTTACCACTCAGCTACAACTCTAGGCCTCATACCTTCCTCTTACACCTGAAATATCCATCCATAAGGGCAACCCATTTTTGTTTGTTTGCTTTAATTTTAATTTTTTTTTAATTTAAAAATTTTTTCTAATTAGTTACACATGAGAGTAGAATGCATTTTGACACATCATACGTAAGTGGGGTATGACTTATTCTTCTGGTTGTACATGATGTAGAGTTACATTGGTCATGTAATTATATGTGTACATAGGGTAATAATGTCCAATTGATTCTACTATCATTCATACACCCATATTCCCTCCCTTCCCATCACTCCCTTCTGTCTAATCCAAAGTACCTCTATTCTTCACCACCCCCTCATTGTGAATTAGCATCTGCATATCAGAGGAAACATTTGGCCTTTGGTTCTTTGGGATTAACTTATTTCCCTCCAAATTCATCCATTTACCGGCAAATGGCATAATTTCATTCTTCTTTAAGGCTGGGTAATATTCCATTGTGTAAATATACCACAATTTCTTTATCTGTTCATCTGTTGAAGGGCACCTAGGTTGAGAGGTAACCACTTTTAATCATTTTCAGTACTTTAAGAGTTAATTGTTGGCTGGGATTGTGGCTCAGTCGTAGAGTGCTTGCCTAGCACATTTGAGGCCCTGGGTTCAATCCTCAGTACCACATATAAATAAATAAAATAAATATATTATGTCTAACTACAACTAAAAATAAATATTTAAAAAAATTTAAAAAGAGTTAATTGTATATCACAGAACAATACAGTTATACCTGTTACCTGATTAGTCAAAGCAGACATTGTACATTGATCCGTGCTAGGAAGTGTGGAGTTTAGCTTACTTACATGCTCCCCATCCACTCCCCAATTTTTGACAGTTACATCTTTGTTCTTAGTTATGTTGTTGGTTACCCTGATAACTTTAAATAACATATTTAGATCTCTGTTATTTTATTAATTCTAGGCTTCATTCCTCTACTCCTTATTGTTGGGAAGGAGAGATTCTGTGTGGTATTTTAAGACTGATAATAGTCATTTTATCTTATTTGTACAATATTTTTATATTTAAGGGATGCTTTAGTTACTGTCCTCATTTTAAGGGAATCTGCATCATCTTTTCATATTTGAGCTTTTAGAGCAATATCAGGAAAACAACAAGTTTGATTGTTCGCAAGTAAGTGGTCCAAAATTGTGAAAAATCTTATTTACAACTTTAAGCGAACACACACAGTTATACACCCACTTCCCACCCTCTGCTTATTAACCATTTTGTTGTAAGTTAAGTCTTTGGAACTATGAAATATTGGAAATGTCTTTGCTCTCCTTAGTAAACACTTAGAAACTCAAATTCGTGATGACAAGATACATCATAAGTACAGAGTTCAATTTAAATTCATTGTAACAGGTATATAAATGTTCGTTAGCGTTTTCCTTGTCTACTTCACAAATTTAATGGCTTGTCCAAGGCGTTGCTTGAAGCACTTTCAGGTTTTCTTATTGGATTAATTTCAGTTTGTGACACTACAGTCATTAAATCTTTCTGAGAGAAGATCATGGGGCGTTATTTTCCCTCACTTTACTCTCTGGAAGATTTTAGGTTTGTTTTTTCTTCCTTCTACTTCATATGCTTCTTTTCCCTTCCTAATATCAGTTAACTATACCCTCATTTGTACATAGTCAAGGTAGATAATATTCAAATTCTGCTTTATAACTATAGTCATGTCCTCTGTGCTGTCTATAGGTCAATTTCTGAAGTTAAAACCAATTAACATGTGCTTTATGACCCTGTTCACTGAGGAGCCAAGTAGTGGAGAAAGCAGGGTGTGGTGGCACACACCTGTGATCCCAGTGGCTCTGGAGGCTGAGGCAAGAGGATCGCAAGTTCAAAGCCAGCCTCAGCAATTTAGTGAGGCCCTAAGCAACTCAGTGAGACCCTGTCTTTAAATAAAATATAAAAAAGGGCTGGGGATGTGGCTCAGTGATTAAGTGCCCCTGGGTTTAATCCCCTGTAACCCCTACCTCCAAAAAAAAAAAAAAAAGTAATGAGGTAGAATTCCATTCCTCCCTGTGATTTCCATGTGGTCCTTGTGCCATTTAGGGAGAATGTAGCTAATATCATGGCCAAACCAGTTATGTTTGTTAGCTTTTTTATGAGTTAGGATCATCTCATGTTCTAGTTTGCTTTATATTTAGACCTTGACTTAACTTTCTTGTTCACTTTTCTTACAATTTCTTTCTTTTTATTTTTTCTTTCTTTTTTTTTTTTTTTTTTTTTTAGGTACTGGAGATTGGACCCAAGTGTGCCCTATTACTGAACTATATCCCTATCTCCCACCTTTATTTTTAGACAGGATGTCACTAACTTTCCAAGGCTGTCCTCAAACTTGTGATCCTTCTGCCTCAGCCTCTGAAATCACTGGGGTTTTGGCATGCACTCCAGCACCTGGCTTCCTGGAGTTTTAATAAGTTTTCTTTTTTCTTGTTGCTAAAACAAGTAGTCAGTGTATCCCTTAAAATCATTCAGTGTGTTAATCAAATGGCCTCTTTTGTTGAGTACATTTCCTATCCGGAAGCCTCCCTCCCGGGGCGTCCATCATTTTGCTCCAACCCCTGCTTCTTTTTCTGCTGTCCAGCTGTCATTCTGGGATTTCACTTCAGCACTGAGTTATCACCACTATTTCTGAATGTCGTGTTTTCTCCTCTCATGGTTCTGTCTTCATTTTGCTCTCGTATGCACTTCTGTAGCTTCTTCAGAAAAGATATGGGGGAGATAAAGTTTCTGAACTCTTACATGCTTAACTTTCACTTATTTGGTAATCTGGCCAAAATTCAAAATTCAAAAAAAAAATTTTTCCCTCAAAATTTTTAAGTTGGTGCTCCTGTGTTTTCCAGCATTCAGTGTTGCAGAGGAGAAGTCCGATGCCAGTACAGGGTTGGATTTTATGTGTGTCAGAGAGCCTTCAGTCGTGGTAGGAAGACACCTGAGAGAAACAAAAGGAGGAAAGATTTATTTGGCTCATGGCTTCAGAGGTTTTGGTCCATGGTCACTTGGTCCTGGCACTGTGGTCCTGTGGTGGGTAGCACATCATGGCAGGTGGTGTGTGGTGAGGCAAAGCTGCTTACTTTATGGCAGCTAGGAAATGAGAGGCGCGTGGTCTCCAAGGGCACACCCCCAGTGACCTCACTTCCTCTCACCTAACTCCACATGGTAAAGGGTTCTCCCAAATAGTAACATCAACTGGAGACCACGCCTTTAATTCTTAAGATCCAAGCCATAACACTGTGTGAGTGTTCCGTTGTTAACGTTTGGCAGCCTTTAGGATTTCTCCTGAAATTGCACAGTGATAACATATAGGTGTGATTTTTTTTTTTTTTTTTAAATTTAGTTCTTTGTGCAGGGTGTTCAGTGGGATACTTCAGTCTGAAGACTTGTGTCTTCTTTGGTTTAGGGACATTTACTTCTGTCACCTACCTGGTTATTTGCATTTGTTTGGCTATTGTGACTGTAAGATTTTCTCTCTGAATTCACTCAAATCTTCTACCTTTTTCATCTTTATATTCTAAGTGTTTGGATATTTACTTAATTTTATCCTTCATATTTATTGCATTTTTAATATTTTTAATTTCTAAATGTTTTTTTCTAGTGGGATTTTTTTTTCATAGCCTTTTTTTTTTTTTTGGTGGGGAAGCACTGGGGATTGAACCCAGGGGTGCTTAGCCACTGAGCTACATCCCCAGCCTTTATTTTAGGGCAGGGCCTTGCTAAGTTGCTTAGGGCCTTACAAAGTTTCTTGGCTTTTAACCTGTGATCCTCCTGCCTCAGGCTCCTGAGTTGCTGGGATTACAGATGTGCCCCACCATGCCCAGCTTCCTCATTGCATCTTATTTTATAGGTAGAATATTTTCTGGGATGTATCTGGAGTTACTAATCAGTGTTTTCTTCAAAATTCTCTCCGTATCCTGATTTAAGTTGTTTCTTCCCTATTTTTGCAGGTATTTGTTTATTGGTTGCTGGTTTTCATCACACATCTGGCCATCCTTGGTGGCTGGCACGGATTCCCCTGCCACAGGGTGTTTAGGTCTGTTTCCCTGCTGGGGTGAGGAGGACAGATTCCTGAGCAGGCCCCGTGTAGGATGCGACATCTACCTGGCAGCCCTGGTTGTCTTCAGGCAGTGTATTGAGAGCCCCAAGAGAAGCCTTGCCAGGCACTCTTTTCCGTCCCTTTCACTCTGCCATCTTCTGTGTCCAAGAAATTTATGGAAGCCTTTCATCTGCATGGATGCCATTCTCTTTGCATATGGACATTTATTCCTTTTCCCCCTTCACTACCCTTTTAATAGGATCTTGCGGGAGGGGAATGAATGGAAAGAAAATTCACCTACCAGGCCATTTTAGACAAATGAAGCTTTAAAGCATCCTTTTCCACACATTTCAAAAAGATCACTGTAGAAATTTAAGAAAAAATATAAACAATCCAATAAAAAAAAATCTTCCATCACCCAGAAAAAACATTGTTGACATTGAGAAACACATTCTAGCTCCTTCTATGCTTCTCTCTGTTCCTTCACAACGACGGGACCCTAACATATGTTTTCTCTCTAACATGCCTCTTAAAACTAAACAATAGCTTTAAATATCTTTGCATGTCACAGCATATCCCTGACAATATTCCAGACCTGGTATTTGTTGAGACATTTATTTAGGCAACCTTTTATTTTTAGATGTTAGGTTGTTTCTAATCTTCACTCCAAACATGTGTTTATAAATTTTGTACTAAAGCTTTACTCATATCCTCGACTAATTTACTTTGGATAAAATCCTAGTGGTACTGATCCTGGGTCAAAGTATATGCAGGCCCCAGCCTTGGTACAACATATAGGGTTCTCTTTGACATAGCCCTGCTGTAACTTTCTACCCCAAGCTTTGACTTCACTCTGCTTCACTTGGATTCCATGAAGCATTTCAGCAGAAGCAAGTGAAAGCTTAATTTTCAGAGTTAGATGGTGACCGAATCCTACTCTTGCCACTTAGTAAACGTGACCTAGTCTTTTTTAAGTCCCCATTAGAGGACTTTTCTATAAAATGAGGAAATAATTCTTGACCTTTCTGAAGTGATTGTTTTGAGGATTATAGAAGAGAAAAATACATGTAAAGCACTTATCACAGGTGCTGTCAGGTTGGAAGTGTTCATAAATCCAGAATGACAGTGTGGGATCCATATTGACCACTAAGCCCATTCAACCCCTCTTTTTAGGCCACACTGGAGGTGCACCCTCCACCCCTGTCAGGTTTCCTGGCCTACTTCATTGAGTTTCCAAGTGCTTATTGCCTGGGCCCTCATCCCATGTTCAGAACACACCATTTTGTTGTTTTCACACAGGTGAAGAGACAACATCCTTGATTGCTGACTCAGCTGTTGGTCTTTCACCGTGATGGATCAATTCATTTTCATCAGTGTTCTTGGGGTCTATAGGTGATAAGGAAAAGGTGGTACCATGTTGGCAGCATCAGGATTGGTTTTTGAAGTTTGTTTAGAGCCCTCAGGTAGCTCAGGAGCTTTGAACATGGTCTCTGGTCCTGACTATTAGAGGTATCTGACCCCAAGGATGCTTGAATCCCTAGTGTAATCAGTAGGCATCCGAGGCAAGGAAATCTGCCAGACAGAGGTCTGCCAGGCCTTTTGCTGCTGCTGAGCCACTCCAGGGCATTGTCCCAGCTGGAAAGGCAGGGCTCAGCATGCAGTACAGGGACCTTTGTGTGACTTGCAAGATGCCTCCCTCACCCTCAATCCTTTGTACTGGGCAATGAGATGCCTTTGTAGCTGGAGGAGATTTCCTCCTGAGTGTCACTCAACCACAAAGATCTCTTTCATGGCCATGCAGATGCCTCCCCAGTTGCCCAGGGAGATTGAGAAGAGGCCTATTTGTGAAGCTGCACAAATAGGGAAGGCTTCATGTGGGGGAGACTCCAGGACAGGGCCCTGGAGGAGAGGAAGGGCAGCCCTGGGGAAGGTGATTCGGGGAGTGCACTGCATCACAGGGGGCCCACCCCTGTCTGGGTGTCTTTTAGGAGTCATGGCCGGCTTCAACATGGGAGGCGACCTCAGGGATCCTGCTGCCAGTGTCCCCCTGGGCTCCCTAGCAGCTGTTGGCATCTCGTAAGTTTCCCTCCTGGCAATCAGTCTAAACTGGAGAGTGGGAGAGAAAACCTCAGGCAAAAGGGGGGATTGCCCCTTTTGTTCTGGGAGTGCCCCAACTGTGACCAATCTATTTCATATGCCGATCCTCCTTTTAATACTCGCTGGGCTGGAAAATTCACGTCTGGTGGGCTCAGACACTGCCCTTGCACATCCAACCCGCCTGGGAATGCTGGGAGGAGGGAGGTCATTAATGCAGAGCATAGGCCAAAGCCTTTCATTCCTTTTTCCTCAGCCTCTCGCCCTTGCCCCTGCCCCTTCCTCACCCTCATTTTGAACTTGGGTTTTTTTTTTTTTTTTTAAACCATTGAATTTTCAGACCATTGGCAGGAACATACACATGAAGAGCTTCACAATCAGACAGATTAGGGCTTGTATCCTAGTTTTCTGTGGCCAATTTGCTATATGACTTTGGACAATTCGCTTAGCTCTCTGAGCTTCCATTTCCTTTTCTATAAGACAAGGATAATGATAAATTTGTGCCTTATGAACTGAGGAGAAGATACCATATTGAAAGCCACCCGGTAGAAGCTCAGAGACCAGCTTGGTTGTCAGGCTTCTGGAGTTTTAGTTTTCATTGTGCTACCCACATTAGCAGGCTGAGTGACCTTGAGTCTGTTTCTGATCTTCCAGAATCTCCTTTTTCTCTCAGGACCAAGAAGGAAGCTTCACTGGGGAGATGTAAAAACAAACAAACAAACAATGAGATCATAGACATGACCATGACTTGAGAACACTTTCATTACTTTAACTATGATACTTAAATAATATTTATGTATCTATTTCAGAAACCCAAATCTGCTCTTAGCTTATTGCTGTAGCACTGTTGCTTCCAGCCAGGCACAGGGTATCAGGCCATAAAGCAAAATAAGGCAACGACATTGGGAAGATAATCATGACACTAGGGAGAAAGTTGATGATGGGGAGAAAGGAAATAGAATTCTACATGAGAACTCTGTCTTGGTTTTGGTCACCACCAGGAGGCCCAGGAGGAACCTTTGGCCTGTCCTCTCAGTGCCCAGATGGGTAGCGAGCCCTCAGGGACCGTGTGACCTATTCAGGGTTCCAGGGTGTCTTGGGGCAGGGCCAGGCTACGTTCTGCATTTTCACACTTGGCTTTCCAGCCTATTATTTGTGGCCAGAGACCAGCAGACCTCAGTGTCCTCTGCCCAGGAGGACGGGGTGTGGGGCCCTGGGTCAACCCTGACCTGCATTCAGGCAGCCTATAGGCCAGCTGGGCCTCCCACCTCTACATCCTCAACATCCTTTTTGTTTTTCTTGTTTAATGTAAGAAAGAAACAAAACATTGACACCTTTTTTTTTTTTGTAAGAAATGTGCTAGAGAAGAAACAGTACAAAAAGGCCCCACCAGGCCAACTTCATGATTGCCCTTTCTCTTTCATTTCAAGACAGGTTCCCATAGGAAGCAAAGGTTGAGCAGTTTGGCAGGGGTGAGGGGTCGGGGTGTTGTTGGGATGGGGCTGGGCAGGTCAGATGGCAGCTCCCCTCTGCTCTCGGGTTTCACAGGTGGTTTCTGTACATCGTCTTCACCTTCCTGCTGGGCGCCATCTGCACCCGAGAGGCCCTTCGCTATAACTTCCTGATAGCTGAAAAGGTGGGTGAGTCCTACCCAAAGGCCTTGGGCTGTTGGGTCATTTATTTGTTCCCATCAACAAATCGTTGCAATTCTATCTTGGGAATTCATGTAGACTTGACTCCAGGGCTGAAGTTCTGGGGAGTCAGAAATGATGGAGAAGGTGCAGGTTCTGCTCATAGATCCCATGAAACAGATCATAGTACCTAGAGAGGCACACAAATGCACGTGGCTAGATAACGGAGACATTTCCTCATGTTGAAAATCAAGACAGAGGGCTGGGGCTGTAGCTCAGCGGCAGAGCACTGGCCTTGTATGCATGAGGCACTGGGTTGGATCCTCAGTACCACATAAAAATAAACTAGTAAAATAAAGGCATTCTGTCATTTACAACTACAAAAACATTAAAAAAGAAAGAAAATCAGGACAGAAATAGAAGAATCTGATTGCTCCAAATCCCCAGCTCAGCAAGCTGCACTGAGCTCTTTTTTGCTAAGAGTTTCACCTTCCATCATGAAGAGAAAGCTGCTCACAAGCAGCAAGGTGGGTGCTGAAGGACAGGGACAGAAGGGAGGCAGAGGAGATGAGGAGCCCAATGTTAGGAGGGCATGACAGGGAAGCAGGGCATCCTTCGGACTTTCCCCAGAATCTCAGAAAGTCTGGGTTGATTTGGCTGCAATGTCTTTGTTTCTGGGGCACACACTCTGCCAGGAGAAGATTAGCAAATTCCTTGTGTTCCATAGCCTTGTTTGCAAGCTGATGCTCATGTGACATCAAGGACATTTATTTGGCATCATTAAAACCTACGAGAATAAGATTTCCAGACATATTCCTGAAAATTCCCCTGAAATTCCTACCTCTCCTCAAGTTCCTGGAGGATCTATGGATCCTGAGATTCCCATCATTTTCCCAGAAGTGTAGTCAGGGAGTTTTTCTCGTGGTTAACTCTTGAGGGGTTGCCACTTATGTTTGAGAAGAGAGTACCTTCCTTTCTTGGTGTGAAGCTTTGCAAAGCAGCTGATCTTCACAGAGGGCCAGGAGACTCTGAACTGACTTTTTAGAATTGCACTTGGGCTTAGTTTCCACCTTAGCACAGGTTTCTTTTTAGAGCATGTAGACATTGAAGTAAAGGTGATATTTGTTTTCAGGGATCTTGACCTTAGTATGAAAGCAGGTTTTGAAAGGGGAAGCAGTTCAGGCAGAGGAAGAGCTGATACCCACCTTGTAGCACCCAAGGCCTCAAGCCCCCTGCATACAAGGTTTGCTCTGAGGGAAAGAATCTATGTCAATTATGTTTATCTGATGCACCTTCCATCTAGAGTTTCACCTCCAAAGGCCTTTTCTCCAGTGGTAAAATGAAAAGCATGACCTGCATTAAGGAATTGAAGGGAGCAGCTGAAGGGGAGGGATTGTTTGACCAGGGAGAACTGCTTGCTGTTTATCTGCAACTTGACAGTGGCTGGCTAGCCCTGCCGGCTTCTAAAGCTTGTTGCTTTCTAGTGGATTCCTTCACAGAGCTCCTTTCAACTATTAGTGACTCGGATCTGGATAGAAAGAGATGAATTTTCACCTGGTTTGAGATTCCTTCCTCATCTTTGCAGGGAAAGGTAGAATGTATGTGTGAAGGTGGGCAGCTTCCTATTCAAGGAAGGCCAGGCGAGGAATAGAACAAGAGCATCCCAGAGAGAGCACATTAGAGCCTTTGTGGGCAGAAATCCACACCCTATAATAGACACTTGAACTGAGGGAACTTTCTTTGGAATGTCACCTGTCCCAATGGGTGAGACAGATGGGCAGCCCTTAGCTGGTTGGCAGTACCTGCTTCACTGGGCCCTGCCATGATCCATGGGACTGTATCTATTAAGCATAAGCTGAGGTGGACAGTGGAGATTTAAGTCCTGGAGAGGAAGAAAGACCATTTCCTGGAATAGGTGACTGTAAAAACTGTGATGAAAAAAAGTGACCATTCTTGCTTCTCAGTCATGAACAGGGATTGGTGCAGCAAGAAAGTGAACAGTAATAGAACATTGCATTTCTCCTTTCCTGCTCTCCGGTGTCCCTCATTGGCTCTGCAGTGGCAGGTCCTACACTCCGACAGGAAGCTGGGCCACAGATGACTTTACTAACAGTCCCTGGAGGGCAGAGCCTGTAGATGAGAGTGTGAAACCTGCAGAGGTTGGGAGTTGCAGGGGCAGTTGCTTTACTAGACACAACGCAGTGCCCTGATGCAGTTTTAATAACTGCTTGGCTCAGGTTCACATTTAGCTATGGCCTAGGTTCTGAGCCAGCATCCTTGAGTTTTCCTGAGCCCTGAAGAAGGAAGACTGCATCTGTCTGGTGCCATATCACCTTCAGTCATGGACACCTGCCAGCCTCAACACACTGCCCCTGGTGCTGGTTCACGTGAATCTCCTCCATGCATGTCTGTCTCTTTCTCTTGGGTGTTTTTTGCCAGAACAACTCTATTCAATGGCTGCAGGCTGCCTGGATTCCTTTCTGCTGATCTGCAGCTGGTCATATAATCTGATCCTTCCTGGGTTTCTTGAAACTTTTCAGATCTCTCCTCCAACCCCTTCCTTCCTTCCTTCCTTTTTTTTTTTTTTTTTTTTTTTTTTTTTAAATACCAGCGATTGAACCCAGGGGCACTTAACCACCAAGCCCTTTTCATGTTTTATTTAGAGACAGTATCTCACTGAGTTTCTCAGACCTCACTAAATTGTTGAGGCTGGCTCTAAACTCGTGATTCTCCTGCCTCAGCCTCCAGAGCCACTGGGATTACAGGCATGCACCACCACACCCAGCTGGGATCTATTTTAATTATTTGGCTTCCCACCCAAAAGAAACCCAATTTCTCCAAGTCTTTTTACTCTTCATCCCCACCCCAGAGGAACTCTTTCCCTGCTCCTGGGTGTCAAGTCTCAGTAATGTCATGCTTTCTTATGAACTTTTTTTTTTTTTTTTAGAATTTTTAATATTTTTTATTTTTTAGTTCTTGGTGGACACAACATCTTTGTTGGTATGTGGTGCTGAGGATCGAACCCGGGCCGCACCGCATTCCAGGCGAGCGCGCTACCGCTTGACCACATCCCCAGCCCTCTTATGAACTTTAACTCCTCTCCACACTCCTTTTGGGGATATCTTTACAGATAGAGATATTTGTTTGAGGGAGACTTCCTCTCTCTCCTCAATAAATTCACCATGTTTAATTGAATAGAAAAAGCTAAAATAGTCAATACCAATATTATTCAGTGATAGAGAAAGAAATTTTATAAAGAACAGCTTTAGAATTAAATGATCAATGTTTCCAAATAAACCTAAATATAGTCCAGGAAATGGATGTTTATTACAAATTAAAAAGCCTAAGTATCTTAGGAACCCTCGGACATGCTAACTAGCAGAATAAGAGCAAACTAAGTAGGAATAATACCCCCAAAGTATCTTTGTAGAAATTGGAATCCCCCAGTGAACTCTAACCGTTCTGGATTTGGCAGTCATAGCTTCACAGGCTCAAGAGGGTCCTTGAAAGCCCAAGCTGTGCATGGGAAGGTGGGGCTTGGACAGAGCTGGTGGACGGTGAGTGGTCCGAGTCCTCTGCTCAGTACCCGCCACCAGCCCAGCCTGACTGTCCTCTGTTCTCATCATGGACACAGTGCTGCCTCTCAGGAAGTGAAGCGGACTTTGCCTCTTTTTTTTTTTCTTTTTTTATTGTTGGTAGTTCAAAACATTACATAGTTCTTGATATATCATATTTTACAGTTTGATTCAAGTGGGTTATGAACTCCCATTTTTACCCCATATACAGATTGCAGAATCACATCAGTTACACTTCCATTGATTTACACATTGCCTTTCTAGTGTCTGTTGTATTCTGCTGCCTTTCCTATCCTCTACTATCCCCCTCCCCTCCCCTCCCCTCCCCTCTTCTCTCTCTACCCCCTCTACTGTAAATCATTTCTTCCACTTGTATTATTCTTCCCTTACCCTTCACTTCCTCTTGTATGTAATTTTGTTCCCTAAAGACCTAATAAGAGCATGCTACAGGGACACTGCTACATCGATGTTCATAGCAGCACAATTCACGATAGCAAGATTGTGGAACCAACCTAGATGCCCTTCAATAGATGAATGGATAAAAAAAATGTGGCATTTATACACAATGGAGTATTATTCTGCATTAAAAAATGACAAAATCATAGAATTTGGAGGGAAATGGATGGCATTAGAGCAGATTATGCTAAGTGAAGCTAGCCAATCCCTAAAAAGGACTTTGCCTCTTAATGGAAAAATGGCTCCCAAGTGAGAGAGAAAACTTGACTGAAAGTTGCAGCATTGGGTTAATCTGTGGAGTAAGGAGACAATTAGAAAACTCATGACTCTGTGGGAACATGGTATGGGAGAAAACCCAGGGGCTATTAAGACATTGCCTTATTAATGCATTTGGGCTTGTAAGGGTTTCAGGATGTCACTCACCCTCAGCAACATCAAGGGGCCCAGGGACTAGATGAAGCAGAACAAGTCCCTTGCAAATGACTTTAAACCAAGAGAAGGGAGCAGCAGTGAGTTGGTAGAATCCCTCAGTGGCTGAAACTCAGAATGGGACCTGAAATAAAAAACCAACAGCATAAAGATATAATTATTTATTTTCATAAGTAGTTAACTGAACAAAGAATTTAGGGTAGTTCACACCTGTATACTATTTTGAAAAGATAGCTTTTTCTGACAATGCAAACAGGCATATGACACAAGAACATCATTTAAAAAAAACTATTGACACACATCTACTCAAATAAATTTTCACTTCCACCTCTACTAGCATTTTTGGCAAATTTTCAATACAATATGAAGAGAAAATGATTAAGTTCAGCAAGGGCTGAGAGCAAAGCCGCATGACTTACTACTGTAGCTCTAATGCTGGTCGTGTACCTAACATCATGCCAGGAATATAACCATCCTCATAAAATTCTTCCTAAATGGATGGATGACAGAATAGCAGAATTGGATTCTGGTAGGAGAGAGATAGAATGGATTTTAAAAAAATAATTTCTCTATGTGCGTGTGGACTAATATTTCACGTACTTTTCAGGAAAGAGACTGAATAATAGTTTTATATCTAAAAGTGGTCAGTGAACAGGCCATTCTAAACACAGTTGACACACTGAACATAAAAAACTCATTATATTTGGACACTCCCCCATCTGTCCCCATCCCCAAGGGTTCTGGAGGAATCCCAGGGTGTGTCTCTGGATGACTAGCCAAAGATGAAGTCACCAGTGTCACGCACTCATAGAGTTGGAGACTCAGAGAGTTTCTGAGGTCAACCCAACATAGAAGGATGCCGAATGGGGAGTCTCATTCCCATTCGAAGTAAGAGGACAGGCTTTTTTCTTTTTTTGGTGGTGCTGGGGATTGAACCCAGGGCTTTGTGCATGTGAGGCAAACACTATACCAACTGAGCTATATCCCCTGTATATTTACAGGCTTTAAATGAAAATAAATAAATAAATAACATAAATTTGTATTCAGCCCTCTATGTTCTCAGGTCCCATGCCCATGTATTTAACTAACCTGGATCAAAAAATATTCAGAAAAAGCATTGCATCTGTCCTGAAGATGGACAGATATTTCTCTAAACAATATAGAATAACATCTATTTACCTAGCACTTACACTGCATTTAGGCAGTGTATTGGATCATATGAATCTTTCACATTTTATTAAAGTAGGTGGGAGAATGTGTGTAGGTTTATGGAAATACCCTGCCATTTTATATAAGACACTGGAGAATCCATGGATATTTTTGAAGTTGTAGATGGACAAAAGACCTTTATTATATTTATTTATTTTTTTTTGTGGGGCTGAGGATTGAACCCAGTGCCTCACATGTGCTAGGCAAGTGCTCTACCACTGAGCTCCAAACCCCCAGCCCATCCATGAATTTTTGGTATCCTAGGAGTTATGTAACTTATCCCCATGGATACCAGAGAGAACTGTAGAGCTTTTCAGGTAAGAAACAGTCAAATTTATTCAAGGAGATACCCTGCCCGCCTCTCTGGAAAAAGTCTATAAAGGCAAAAGCAATAGATATGATGTACTGTGCCCAGAGGTCCTTCACACTGGCTGCACATCAGAATCACCTCAAAGGCTTTTTAAAAATCAACAAACTATGTCCCATTCAATACTAATTAAATCAGAACCTCTGGGGTGATTCTTATGTAAAGCCAGAGTGGAGAAATACTGAGTTAAATTTTCAAAAAGCTTTTGATAGAATTTCATCATAGAGTCTTTTTTTTTTTAACCAGTCAACATAGGATGCATTTGGTAGAGAAGACAGAAACAAAGGTCACAGATGAATGATCACATCTCAGAGGGGATGGAGGATTAATCATAGGACCAGTTTATCTAACAGTTTTGTTAGGTATCAAGGGCACAGATCACATAAGTCATGTGCCTCATTAATTCAGCTGCTGAGCCCTGTTTGCCAGACTCTGTGATAGGTGCTGAGCAGAGGGGGAAAAGATACACTATTCATTTCTACCCTTAAGGAGCTCCTGGTGCACTGGCAAGGCAAACTGTGAGCCTCATTACCTATCCTGCAGGGGGAAAAAAATAACAAAATGCCATCAGAGCACACAAAGTGATGGGAAACATCAGATGACATCAATTTCATGTAATAATAAAATGGTAAATGAACGAGAGGGAGAAAAACCCAAGAAACCCATGACATTGAATAAGAGAGGTGAGGTTCACTGGGGATAAGAATGACATAATACATTTAGGGAAAGGCAATCCAACTGAATTAAAGACAGGATGTTGCTCTTAGTGGACTTTAGTTGTGTCTGGCAAGCCTCTGACTTCCATGACCATTTGGGAGTTATTCTACCTATGCATGGTCTTGAAGGGTGTGAGACCCCATTCAAAAGCCCAAAGAACAAGATCTTCTCTTGCCTGTCCCTTGACAGCCCTGATAGGGAAAATGACCAAGGCTGGGCATTGGATGCTCCAAGTGTACCAATGAGAGAAAGAGAAAGACTTAGTGAGAGGTCATCTGCAGGGTGGCAGGGGTGCTGGTAGTATGCTGGCCAAAGTCTTCCTGGTGAGGAGTTGGAGGAACTGGAGTGCCTTCAAGCTTGGGTCCTGCCTTTCTCCAAGGCTGATCTTTTGGCCTCCTGATGATTCTATGAACCTCCAGTGCCCTACAAATAAATTCATTTTTTTTACAGTTCTTTTTTCCAATCAAAAATCCTGACTGATGAATTCATCAGTCAAATTACTCTAGTGATCATTTATGAGCCAGGAAATAAGTCTAGCCAAGGGCTTATGTGCAGTGTAATTTGACAACACAGATCTGGTGCACTGCAGAAGCAAGGAAGTAAAAAAGTAGGGCATGGAGATCCTTTATCAAGAGGGGTCTAAGTGACAAAGCTGAAAACTGTCTCTAACCTATCCGTAACAGTTGACAAAGAGGCACTTGAATACACAGTTCCAACCACTGAGCCAACAGTGAGGTAGGATGGAGAGGGTATCACAAATAATCAAGAAAACTGAGAGGCTCCCTGTAGGTATGAAGGAATCCAGCTCAGGAGGGTTAGAGGTTCAGGATAGTGTGGGACACAGCTGCAGGGCGGGCAGCACTGATCTTTTGCAAGTTGACGCCAAGGAGAACAGCTCTGCTCTCTTCCTGTTCTATCTGTTGGTGCCTTTGGGCCATATTGATCATGGGTATCATTCATTCATCATTTATCTGTGTATCTGTGTTGGGCATCACGAACACAAGGGTGAACAAGACAGAAGCCCTACCTAAAGGAAGCCTGCAGGTTGGTGAAGACAATGATGGACACATTATGTTGAGGTGCCATGGGGCACTGAGGAACAACCACTGTTGTGAAGAGATTTGGGGATGGCTTCTTGATGGGGGGAGGTTGTTCTGAGTTTTGGTGTCCAATTAGGAGTTCAATAGACAGACTGGGTAGATTAAGGGATGCGGACAGAGGGTTCCAGCAGATGGAGAAATCATGCTGACCAATGATTCTATGTGCAGGGAAGGGATGGAGAGGGCACAGACAGTGCAGGGCCTGTGTATCAAGCCATTGATATGTTTGCAGCAGGGTCATTAGGATCAGATTTGAGATTAGAGAGGTAACTCTGGTAGAGGGCTAGGGGATGATTTAGAAAGAAAATCTTTAGAGGCAGGAGGCTAACTGGCATTGTAGTGGCCAGCACTTCTCCAAAATGTGATTCCCAGTCCATCAACATCAGTATCACCTAGGAACCTGTTGGAATATCATATTCTCAAGCTCACTTCACACCTACTGAGAAACTCTAAGGGTGGGGACAGAAATCTGTGTTTTGATGAGCCCTGTGGATAAGTGTGACTCCTGTTCAATTTGAGAGCCACTGTGTCCTTCCTATAAGATGTGATGGTAGACTCACTTGAGATAGTGGAATGAGGTAGAGTGGGGCTAGGAAAGGAAATTTTAACTCAAAGGCTGAATCTATAGTGTACAATTAGGTGAGTGTGGGTGGACAAGTGCCAGGGGAAACAGGGTCTGGCAGTGAATGATTATATGAGTCAGCTTTCATTTACTGTAATAAAATATCTGAGACAATTCTTTTAAAAAGAAAAGGTTTATTTTGGCATATGGTTTTAGAGGTTCTAGTCTACCATCTGGTGGATCCATCCATTGCTTTGAGTCTCTGGTAGGGATGCCAGATGGCAAGGACAGGGAGTATGTAGTGGAACAAAACTGCTTGCAGCTAAGAAGCAAAAGAGAGAGAGGAGGGGCCTGGGGTTTCACAATCCCCTTTGAGGGTAAGCCCCCATGACCAAAGGACTTTCCACTAGGTCCCACTCTTAAAGGTCCCTCTACCTTCCCAAAGGGCCACCCTGGTGTCCTGCACTGTTAGAGTCTGTAAACAAGTCAGGATGGCACCTAGCAAATGTTAGAGTCTGTAAACAAGTCTGGATGGTGCCTGGCATTTTGCCAGAGGGAGTGGTTTGAGAAGTAATGCCAGAGAGCCATTAAGTGTGGAGATTCCTTATTGGTTGACTGCTGTATCTAGTTTATGTTAATTAGATAAGTTGTGTGGAATGTATAAATACCCCTCCTGTCCTACAATAATTGGCTCCTACTCCTGCTATATCAATGTACACAAGTTGCTCGTCACCCCCCGGTTATTTTGCTGCAGCCGGACTGTGGCAGATGGTGGCCCATGTCCTTGGCGTTATCAGCACCAAGCTCTCAAGTTCGGCTGCAGCAAAATAACCAGGGGTGACGAGCAACTTGTGTACATTGATACAGCAGGAGTAGGAGCCGTTTATTGTAGGACAGGAGGGGTATTTATACATTCCACACAGCTTATCTAATTAACATAAACTAAATACAGCAGTCAACCAATAAGGAATCTCCACACTTAATGGCTCGCTGGCTGTCATTACTTCTCAAACCACTCCCTCTGGCAAAATGCCAGGCGCCATCCAGACTTGTTTACAGACTCTAACATTTGCCAAGCGCCATCCTGACTTGTT
Organism: Ictidomys tridecemlineatus; assembly: GCF_052094955.1. Taxonomy (NCBI): domain Eukaryota; kingdom Metazoa; phylum Chordata; class Mammalia; order Rodentia; family Sciuridae; genus Ictidomys; species Ictidomys tridecemlineatus. The sequence goes on from NC_135479.1 coordinate 143,468,892, forward strand.
TATAGACTCTAACACAGCACCTTCAACACATGGACCTTTGAGAAATTTCAATATCCAAAATTTCTATATCTATAGCAATGACGAAACTACTTTCTCACACAGGTGTCCCTAGTGGGCTTCCTATTCCTTCTGGGCTTATACATCTCGTCCCTGGCCTCCTGTATGGGAGGACTCTATGGAGCTCCCCGGATCCTGCAGTGCATTGCCCAGGAGAAAGTGATTCCTGCACTTGCCTGTCTGGGACAAGGGGTGAGTGACCCTTTTTATTGAGAAACGGATTTTTCTGTTAACCCAATGTTGACTCATAAATTGCTTAAGTTTTTCTGATTACAGCCTCTGGTCAAGTTCTTTAGGGTAGGACAAGTGAGAGTGCAGAGGTCACTTCTCTCAGCTCTGTCCTCTGGCTGGCTTAGGCTGGAACCAATTAGATGAAACATCTTAAATGTCACCGCCACATGGCTCCTTAACTCCAACATAGCTAACTAACTCGTCATAGTAGCTTGGGCCCTAGCAGCAGGGAAGAGAATTGTCCTCTCATTTAATAAAAACGAATCCTGAATCCTCCGTGTTTAGCATAAAAGGGGAGCTGGTCATGAGGGGAGCCTGTTCTTGCAGGTCTAACTCTCCCTTGACGCTCATGTTGTCCTGGGGGTTGCTGATTGATGATTTCCCACACCTCTGGATTCTGGGCTGTCTTAACCACCATGACCCAAATCTTGACTGACACAGAGTAGTTTGGTTGAGTCATGGCTGGGATGATCAAAAGAGATGTTCCTAAAACCTAGGGGAATGACAAAAGAAAAATAGACATGGAGAATCCCCATGATCTACAAGTTTTAGCTTGTTTTTGTCTTGGGGGGATACCCCCAGCTTCTCCTGATTCCCAGCCTCCGTGTTGGGAGGGCACATGAAAATCAGCTGTAATTCCTCCTTGACCTTCATCTGCTTCTTTTTGGCATGGCTGGGAGGATTTGGTATTACATAATCATACATGCATGCAAAGTAACAATCTAATTTGACTCCCCAGCACTTCCCCCTTCCTTTCCTGCCTCACACCCCTTGGTTCCTTTCCTCTATTCTAATGATCTCCTTTTGATTTTCATGGGATCCTCCCCACCCCTTTCATTTCCTTTTTCCTTTCTAGCTTCCACATATGAAAGTACATGACCATTGACCTTCTGAGTTTGGCTTATTTCATTTAACATACTTGTCTCTAGTTCTATCCATCTTTCTGCAAATGACACAATTTCATTTTCTTTATGGCTGAATAAAACTTCTGTGTATGCATACCACATTTTCCTTATCCATTCATCATCCATTGATGGATACCCAGGCTGGTTCCATAATTTGGCTATTGTGAATTGTCTGCTATAAACGTGGGTATACATATATTACTATAGTATCATGATTTTAATTCTTTAGGATCAATACCAAGGAGTGGTATAGCTGGGTTATATGGTAGTTCCATGCCTAGTTTTTTGAGGAACCTCCATACTGATTTCCATAGAGATTGTACTAATTTACAATCTCACCAACAGTATTCTTTTTTCTCCACATCCTCTCCAGCATTTATTATTGTTTGTATTTTTCAAGGGAGGAGAGGCAGCAGGGATCCAACTCAGGAGTGCCTAACCACTAAGCCACATCCCCAGCCCTTTTATATTTTGAGACAGGGTCTCCTTAAGTTGCATAAAGCCTCACTAAGTTGTTGAGACTGGTTTATGAACTTGGACCCTTCTGCCTCAACCTCCCAAGTTGCTGGTATTACAGGCCTGCACCACCGTGCCCAACTTCTTTCCTTAGTTTTTTAATGATTTTTTTTCTTTTCCAAAAGATAGTGTTCTCTGTACATTGTTCTGTACCTTGCTTATTTTTTTTCACTTTATGTACCTAGGAATCTTTTTTAAAAAAATACAGACAGAGAGAACTTTTTTGTTCTTTTTCCATCATGAGGATATGCCATAGTTTAATCAGTTCCCTATAGATTGATACTTGAGTGGCTTCCAGTAAACAGTGTTGCAATGAATAATTCTTGTGTGTGTGTGTGTGTGTGTGTGTGTGTGTGGTTTTGCATATGTGGTTACATTTTCATAAGTAGGATTGCTGGGTCAAAGAGTAAATGCATTTTTAATTTTAATAGATCTTGCCAACAAACCTACCATGGGATGTTTATCATTTTGCATTTTTTGTTTGTTTATTTGTTTGTTTCCGTTCTGGAGATTGAACCCAGGGAAGCTCTACCACTAAGATATATCTCTAGCCTTCTTATGCGGGCACGCGCGCACACACACCCATATATATATATATTTATTTATTTATATATATATATTTATTTATTTATATATATATATTTATTTATTTATTTATCTATTTATTTATTTATTTTTTAGTTTTAGGTGGACACAATTTTTTTTAATGTGCTGCTGAGAAACAAACCCAGTGCCTCACGCATGCTAGGTGAGCGCGCTACCACTTGAACCATACCCCCAGCCCCTCTAGCCTTTTAAATTAATTTAAAAAAATTAAGACAGGGTCTTTCTAAATTGCTGAGCATGTCTTCAAACTTGTGATTCTCCTGCCTCAGCCTCCCAAGTCACTGGGATTAGAGCCATGTGTCACCATGCCCAGCTCATTTTTTACTTCCACCAGCAGTGGGTGAGAGCCAGTACCGCTCTTAGACTCAGGCCAAAAGATCCTGCTTTATAAGACTTTTATAAGACTCTGCTTCTTTGTAAGGCCAAAGGAACCTGCCCACTTGGATCCCATGTCCCTGCTCTAGACCATGTCCAGGTGTGGTGTCCTTAGAATTCCTTGCCCACATGGCCCCCTGTCAATTTCCAGGATCTGCAAGGCCCTCTTCTTTTCTAGGGCCCAAGGTGTGGGCAGAGGGTCCGCATATACATGTGAGGCCCCCCTGGTATGGTCTGAAAGAGAAGCTGGTGGGCTCTGAGCTGGTGCCTCACATGGCCATCTTTCAGTGAGGAAGTCTGAGTAATGCAAAAATTCTGAACTTGAACCTGACCTTCCTCCTCATGTTTGCTTAGGAAGGACATTAGAACATATTTAGTTTAACAGGTTGTTAGTGAGGCTCAGAGTTGTAAATATTTAGACGTTAGGTGTATAGAACCCCATTTGCACTCTTGCTTTGGGCAAGAAACACAATTTAATAAGGATTCTTCCCAGAGCTCATTGCCAAATGTGCATTTTTGCAAATAGTTTAGTGAGAAATGGTACATTAGGAGACTGATGTTTGCATTTCTTTAATCTAAGCGAAGTTGAATATCCTTTCCTCTGTTTAAAAGCTATTTTTATTTTTTTCTGTGTTTAATAGGTCATTTTCTTCTTAATTGTTAGGGGGTCTTTCTTTGTTAGGAAGAGTAACTGTGCTATGTATTATAAATGTTTCTCCTAGTTCTCCTTCTTTTAACTTTTTTTTTTCTTTTTAATTTTTAGCAGAGCTGAGGTTCAAACCCAGGCTCTTGTACATTCTAAGAAAGAGCTGTACCACTAAGCCACACCTCCAGCCCCTCGCAAAAGCTTTTTTATATAGGATTAAGTCATATTAGCTTATTTTCTTTTTTAACGGAGGAAGAGTAGCAATTTACATTTTTGGAGCTATATTCAACATCCACAAAAAGAGCATAAACTCAGTATAAACTGTTTCAAGAACAACTATGAAGTGAACACCCTGTAGCCTCCACCCAGGAACCCTGCCAGCCCTGTTCCTCCCTGGTCACAGCCCTTCCCTCTTAACTGTGGCCAATGTTGATGATAATTTCCTTGCTCTCTTTAGGGTTTTTCTTGGGGATCAGCAAACTTTTTCTGCAGCACTTGAGGTGCTGCAGGACATGTGGTAGTAGTCACCACTGATCAGCTATGCTGTTGGAGCTCAAAAGTAGCCACAGAGATAATACCTAATACTTTATTTATGGACCCAAATTCGAAATTCATGTAATTCTCACATATCACACAATGTTATTCTTCTTTTGACTTTTTCCTCCCAACTGTTTAAAACTGTAAAACCTTTCTTAGCTCATAGCATACATCAATAGGCAGAGCTAAATTTGGCCTAGGGGTCATAGTTTGCAACCCCTGACTTGTATCCTGTGTATGCATCTCTAAACACAAATTTGCCTGTTTTTGAACTTTAAATACAGGTTGAGCATCCCTTATCTTAAATGCTTTGGTCTAGAAGTGTTTCAGGTTTTTTTTCTGGACTTTGGAATATTAGCATATATGTAATGAGATAGCTTTGGGCTGGGCCTGTAGACACAAAATTCATTTATGTTTCATATATATCTGTGCACATAGCCTGGAGGCAGTTATAATTTTATGCACAAGATGAAATTTCATGGTATGGAATTTTGCACTTGTAGTATCATAACAGCACTCAAAAAATTTCAGAGACGTAGAATTTTTGCATTCTGGATGATCAGTCTGTAAATGGAGAGAGAGAGAGAGAGAGAGAGAGAGAGAGAGAGAGAGAATATCTCTCTGTGTGTGTGTGTGTGTGTGTGTGTGTGTATTCTTTTGTGGCATGCTGTTTCCTCACTCACTGTTATGATCATGAGAGTCATCCTCAGTTTGCTTGTAGCAGCAGCTTGGTTGTTATTTGGGGGTATTATGGACAGTGCCATAGTCTACTCTTTGTAGACTTCCTCCAAATTGTATTCCATTAGTGGAATTGCAAGGTGTGCATATATTTACTTACTAGATACCACCTCTCTCTCTTTTTTTTTTTGAAGTAGTTATACTAATTTATACACTTATCAGCAGTGGATAAGAGTTCCCATTATTCTGTAGTTTTGCCAGAACTTGATATCATGACACTTTTACATTTTTGCCAATCTGGTGGTATCTAGATGGTATCTCACTGTGGTTTTAATTTATATTTCTCTAATTACTAGTGAGGTTGGGCTTGATTTCTCTCTCCCTCTCTCTTTATAGCACTGGGGATTAAATCCAGGAGTGCTCTGCCATTGAATTAGATCCCCAGCCCTTTCATTATTTTTCTTTTTGAGACAGTCCTACTACATTGTCTAGGTTGGCTTCCAATTTGCAGTCCTCCTGCCTCAGCCCTCTGCCCGCAGTAGTGGGGATTATGGGTGTACACCACCTTGCCCAGCGGTGTTTCCTATGTTTAACGGGCATTCTTTTGTAAGGTACTTGTTCAGATCTTTTACTTGTTTCTTTGTTTACTGGGCTGTGTTTTTCCAACTATCTTTCTATGTTCTAGATACCTTTTGTCAGTTATACGCATTACAAATATATTTTCCATTCTGTGGCTTGTCTTTTCTTTTTTCTTTCTTTTTTTAAAATATCTTTTGGTGAATAGAAGTTCATGTTGGCCTATTTAATCAATTCAGAATCCACTCTTATCAAGGTCCTGGCCTGGAACACTAGCATTTTCTTCAGCTTAACCAAGACCCTCCTTTTAAAGTTCTTTAAGTTCCTGAGAATTTACTTTATTTTTGATAGGTTTACTTAGTAGAGCCTGAAAACAGCTATAATAAATATACCCCAAAATTTAATTCTCAAACACAGGAAAAGGATATCTTTATTACTTTTTTAATTAATTAATTTAGAATTGTACTCTAAAGGTCTGGTCAAGGAGGTTAGGTTAGCAGGGACTCTGATCCTCAGACACTGGCAGATGGTAACCTGCCATCCTCAAACGTGGCCTCTGGGCTGGAGGAACATATGAGGGAGACTCATAAGCCAGATCTGGAGATGGCTTACAGGCCTGCTCTCACCTTCCAGATTGCTAGCAGTGCAGGGGGCCCGTCCCCCTCTCCCACTCTCTCTGCTTCCTTGCCACCATGAGTTGTACAGCTTCCCCCTGCCACACCCTCTCCCACGATGTCCTGCTTCACTTTGGGCTGAGAGCAATGGAGTCAACTGTGCGTGGACTGAGACCTCTGTTACTGTAAGCCAAAATAAATTTCTCCTCCTCTGAGTTGTTATTGTCAGGTATTTTGGTCACAGCAACATGAAAGCTGACTGAAACACACCATGAGTTGGATATTATTATCCCAGGTTCATAGATGAACAGTCACATGGAGAGAAGTAACTGAGCCATTATGATTTTGGTTTCTTTCATAAATTCTGAAGTGATTGAAACTTTCTATCTGAAATTTCATAGTCCTGAATGTTATTTTTGTTTCTGCAGAAAGGGCCAAATAGGACACCTGCAGCAGCCATCTGCCTGACCAGCTTGGTGACCATGGCTTTTGTCCTTGTGGGTCAGGTAAATGTTCTGGCACCCATCGTCACCATCAACTTCATGCTGACGTACATTGCAGTGGACTACTCTTACTTCTCCCTGTCTATGGGTCCCTGCAGCCTTCCTCAGGTGCCTGAGCCTGTGCTTAGGGAGACCTCAGAAGCTCTCCCCTGTTCTGAGCACCTGCTCTTAGAGAAGGCTCCCAGCTATGGCTCTGAGGGCTCTGCCCAAAGCCTCTTTGAGGGCACTCTACTACAATTCACCAAGGACATGGATCAGCTCCTCCAGCTAACCAGGAGGCTGGAGAGTTGCCAGCCCAGGCCCGGAGGCAGTGATAGGATCCCAGAGAGTCAGAAGAGGAAATGCAAGAAGGTCATCAAGAAGAACCTACAAGATAGCTTCCTCCTGAACCTCAAGTCCCCTACTTCCTTCCCTATTGAGTGCTCTGACGGTTTGCCTGCTGTCTCCGGGGAGTACCAAGAGTTCTACCAGAACAAGCTGACTTCCAGGAGTGAAGGGATTCTGCCTGGGGAAACACGTGGGCAACAATTTGTCCCTGAGCCAAGCAACCAGCCTAGAGTGAGTGGAGAAGGTGAGTGCTTTGGAATCACACTGGGACCTTCTATTTGAGAGTGACCACTGATTGCCTTGCCTACCCAGCTTTCACAGTTTCTATAACTCTTGGTGGATTTGTTTGATATTTATTTTAGAATGTTATATTCAGGTACCAGCTGAATTATCTGTAATTCAGATAGTGTAGGTTAGTTTCAAAAAAAAATTATATCCACTCCTGTTTGTAAAGAGCTGGAAGCCAGGGCTAGTAATTGAATAGCAATTTCTTTTTACTCAAAAATCAGCTGAGATATAATGCCAATGTGAATGAAACCAATTTCTCCTTTCAAGAGAAGTGGAAATGTGTTGGAGTCAATACTCTGGCGAGGACCCAGTGTGAGTCTTTGGAAGATGAATCTTTCAAACCAGGCATGACAGGATGGGGAGAAGGCAGATAAAGGAACACAGTTTTTCTTTGCTGTCTCAGACCTATAAGCACTGAGACACCAAGAGAGATTCTCAAGAAGCTTAGAGGACATGGGTAAGAGAGAACTCATAATGTTGGAGAACCTCCATAATCTAGGTGCTTTACGTCTTGCAATGGTTTGGAACTGGAATATCCTCTAAAAGTCCGTGTGTTAAAGGCTTGATCCCCAGCAAGGCACTGTTGGAACCTTTAACTGAGGATGGGCTAATGGGAGGTCTTTAGTTTACTGGAGGCTTGCTCTTGAAGGTGATTGTAGGACCCGTCCCCTCTCTTTGTTCTCTTTTGCTCCCTGGCTAGTATAAATGTGTTTCAATGTACCATGTGCTCCTGCCATAATGTGCTACTCTCCACAGGCCCAAAGCAACTGGGCCAACCAGTCATGGATTGGAACCTCCAAAACTGTGAGCTGAATAAACATTTTCTCTTTATAAGTGGATTTTCTCAAATATTTGTTACAGTGATAGAAAACTGAGGAACACACTCCTATCATTTCATGTAATATTATAGATATCAGCATTTTCTGTTTTACAAATGAAGACCATAAGTCCTAGTGAGTTCACAGAAAAGTCTCAGAGCTGATTTTTCATACACTGAATTTTACTCCCAGTGTTTGAAGCTTATGTTCTTTCTTCTGTAGTACCATCTCTTGAGATCTGTTTAGACAAGTGTGAGCAAGGAGGAGGAGGCAAAAGACAGAAGGATATGTCTAAAAACACGTTGTCTTCTTCCATAAACCTGATTTCCTTTCTTTACCTCTAAATTGATGAGAAGGTTTTCATGGTAGGAATATTATTAAAATTTTTTAAGTTATTTTACTTTTATCAAATTAATAAGTAAAATCATATTAAAATTAATATAATCATCCAGGCATGGTGATGCATGCCCATAATCCTAGCTATTAGGGCAGGGGGTTGAGGCAGGAGGATTACAAATTTGAAGCCAGCCTCAACAACTTACGGAGACCCTGTCTCAAAATTTAAAAAAATAAAAAGGATGGTGATGTAACTGAGTAATAAACTCAGTGGCAAAATGTCCCTGGGTTCAATCCCTAGTACCAAAAATAAACAAACAAACTAACAAGTTGATGTAATGAAAAATAGTAGTTCCCACTCTTGCATACCATTTCTTTTACCCTTCACTAGGGTAAAACCCCACTTCCAGACCAAAAAACTTGGGACTCAAACAAAAAGTAGCCTCTTCTGTTAACTTTCCTATTTCTAAATAATACATTTTTATTGCTACGTTAACCTTAAGAATTGCTTAATTCTGAGCCATATATTGTACTGTGATCACGTTTCCTTTTTTTATGCAACTTTTTCTGTTTCCTGGGGTTTTTAATTATCTGTCTTTTTAAATTTTGGTTTTCTGTCATCATTGTTCTCTAAAGGCTCTTGTAGATTCTCTAAATGCTTCACCCATGCAGCACAAGCGCTGTACCACCGAGTCACAGCCCCAACCCCTATTAATTGTATTATTATTATTTTTTTAAAATTATCTTTTAGGTGCCTTTATTTACTTATTTATTTACTTTTATGTGGTGCTGAGTATTGAACCCAGGGCCTCACATCTTCTAGGTGAGTGTTCTACCATTGAGCTACAGCCCCAGCTTCATTAATTGTATTCTTGATGGCTGCTATCCTGACATGTGTAAGATGAAATCTCAGAGTAGTTTTGATTTGCATTTCCCTAATTGCTAATGATATTGAACACTTTTTCATGTATTTGTATTTCTTCTTTTGAGAAGTGTCTATTTAATTCATTTTCCCATTTAATAATTGGGTCATTTGATTTTTTGGTGTTCAGCTTTTTGAGTTCTTTATGTATTCTAGACATCAATCATCTGTGAGATGAGTAGCTAGCAAAGATTTTCTCCCATTCTGTAGGCTCTCTCTTTGTTTCCATTGCGTGAAAAAGTTTTTCAATTTGATGCCATCCCATTTTTGAACTCTTGGCATGACTTCCTGAGCTTTAGGGGTCCTATTGAGAAAGTTGTTGCTTGTGGCTATATGCTGGAATGTTGATCCTGTGTTTTCTTCTAGGAATTGCATAGTTTCTCATCTGACTCCTAGGTCTTTGATCCAGTTGATTTTTGTGCAGGGTGAGAGATAAGGGTCTAGTCTCATTCTTCAATGTTTGGAGAGCCAGTTTTCCCAGCACCATTTATTTTAAAAGTCTATCTTTTCTCTAATTATGTTTTTGGCACCTTTTTCAAGGATCAGATGATTGTATCTGTGTAGGTTTGTCTCTGTGTGTTCTATTCTGTTTAATTGATCTATGTGTCTGTTTTTATGTCAATACTATCCAGTTTTTGTTACTATAGCTCTGTAGTGTAATTTAAAGTGAGGTATTATGATGCCTCCAGCATTTCTTTTTTGGCTTAGAATTGCTTTGGTTATTCTGGATATTTTATTCAACTAAATGAATTTGAGGACTATTTTTTCTAGTTCTCTGAAGAATGTCATTGATATTTTAATGGAGATTGCATTGAATGTGTATATTACTTTGGTATCAGGGCCATTTTAAAATATTAATTCTGTGTATTCATAAACACAGGAGATCTTTTTTCATCTTCTGAGGTCTTCTTCAAATTTTTCCTTCCGTGTTCTATAGTTTTCATTGTAGAGTCTTTCACCTCCTTAGTTAGACTTATTCCTAGGTTGGTTGGTTTGTTTGTTCTGTTTGTTTTTAGTCTATTGTGAATTAAACTGTTTTTCTGATTTCTTTCTCAGCAGATTCATTGTTGACATATACAAAAGCTATTAAATTTTTCTATGTTGATTTTGCAAACTGCTAGTGCCAAACTTATTAGCTCTTTAATCTTTTGGTGAAGTTTTTTGAATCTTCTAGGTAGGAGATCATATTATCCGCAAACAGTGATAGTTTGACTTCTTCCTTTCTTATTGTTATCTCTTTTATTTCCTTCTCTTGCCTAATTGCTCTGGCTAGAATTTCTAGCACTATATTAAATAGGAGTAGTGAAAGTGGACATCCTTGTCTTGTTCCAGATTTTAAAGGAAATGCTTTCTGTTTTCCCCATTTACTATGAGGTTGGCTTTGCATTTTTCATATACAGCCTTTATGATGTTGAGATAGGTTCTTTCTATCCCTTCAAGTGCCTCTCAATGCTCCCATTCTTCAGAAGTCTACCATGTCCATTTCTTTTGTTCCCTTCTGTTCTGTGGCTCCCACTTTCCTGGTGCACTCTAGTCTGTTTGTTCTTGAGGCCTGCTACCAAACTGTTGTCCTAGAAGTCTTCTCTTTATCACACCCATGTATCAGATCCAGGGAACAAAAATTTCTTGGGTCCAATATTGTGGTGGACTTTTGTCTTTTGTTGTTGTTTTGCCCAGCATTGGACCTGAGTTGGAGGAATTTCCAGTGTTATGAACCTCGGTGGAAAGCAAAGCAAGCCTTTCACACTCAAAACTGAAAATATCAGATACTCAGTTCTCTGGTTTCTCCTGCAGCCAGAGTTTAGGCACAAAACCAAGGCTCTGCTAATCAGATGAGTCCTCCCTAGACTTAGAATTGGGAACTGGAAACTTGAAGAAATGGAGAACTCTAAGGAACTTTCTAGAAGCATGAAGGTAGCTGCAGGACAAGTACATTACTGGCTCCAGTGTCCAGGACTTCCAGGTCAGTGGTGCTTGCAGCAGTGGTGCCCCCGGTAGGCTGTAACATATGATTTTGAGTTTCCTTGGTTACATAGCCCTGGCCTGACTCCCTGGTCTTTCCAACTATTCTCTTTTTAAGTTTTTGGTACTGGGGATTGAACCCAGGGCCACTTTACCTCTGAGCTACATCCCCAGCCCTTTTTATTTTTTTTATTTTGAGACAGGGCCTCGTTAAGTGGCCAAGGGTCTCACCAAGTTTCAAGGCAGGCCTCAAATTGCAGTCCTCCTGCCTCAGGCTCCCGAGTTGCTGGGAACAGAGGCATGTTCCATCACACCTGGCCTAGCTATTGTCAGAGGTTCATTATCCTTTTTTAAAAATTGTAGTCAAATATACTCAACATATAATTTACTAATTTAGAGTACAATTTAGTGTTATTAAATATATTTATGGTGTTGAACAATCATCACCATATCTATCTGGTAACTCTTATAAAACTGAAACTCCTGGATGCATTAAACAATAATTCCCCTTCTCCCACCCTCCAGCCCTTGGCCTCCACCATCCTACTGTCTCTATGCTTTTGACCACTCTATTCTCATATAAGTAGAATCATACAGCATGTGTCTTTGTACTGGTCTGTTTCATCTAGTATAATGTTCCCAAGGTTCACCCCCTGTTGTAGCATGTGTTAGAATCACTTTCTTTTTTAAGGCTCAAAAATATCCCATTGTATGAATATACCACATCCTGCTTCTCTATTCATCAGATGGTTGCTTCTACTCTTTGGCTCTTATGAATAATGCTGCTATGAACATCGGTGTATAAATATCTCTCTGACACACTGCTGTCAATATTTTTCAGTATATAAAACCAGAAGTGCAATTGCTGAATCACAGTATAATACTACTTTCTAACTTTTTTTTTTTTTTTTAACTGCTACATTGTTTTCCACAGTGGCTGAACCATTTTACGTTTCTCCCAACAGGGCCCAATATTTACTTGTTAAATCCCATAGTGATTAAATTAGCCAAAGGGGTAGGTCTGGCTGAGATCTCCTCCTCCTCCTCCTCCTCCTCCTCCTCCTCCTCCTCCTCCTCCTCCTCCTCCTCCTCCTCCTCCTCCTCCTTTTTGAGGCAGGGCCTTGCTAAGTGGCCTAGGCTGGCTTTGAACTTGCAATCTTCCTGCCTTAGCCATAGGCTTGGCCATGGCATCCGGCTGCTGAGATACATACTCCAGTATCTTCCTAAGAAAGGATGAATGAAAAATACATTCTTTTGAGTCCTTATAGGTCTAAAATTTACTGGCTTCACACTTGATGTACAGTTTGGATGAGCATAAAACTCTGAAATTGAAAGCAATTTCCCCCACAAGTTGTGGAGGGCCTGTTTTTATTGTCTGTCCACTTTCAGTGAACTTTCTTTTCACTGTTGAGAAATTTGCCACACTGATCTCTTAACCTTAGAGCCTTTGCATGATGCCTGACCCTGCTTTTCCCTCTCTGCAAGTTTTTAGGATCTTTTCATTTCACAACCATTGTACTGGCCACTTAGTAAGTCCTTCCATTCTAGAGCTCCTCGTGTCCTTCAGTCCTGGGGTTTGGTGTTGACCTCAGGTGCAGAGGGTTGACAAGACCACACAACTCCGTTCACGGCACATCATCATCATTTGTTCAAAAGGCACTTCTTTGATTTCTTAATACTTCTGGTTCCCTAAGAACAAGACCTTTATATCTTTGGGGGCCTCTCTCCTCTCATCATCCATCATGTTGATGCTATTTATATTTTTTTCTTTTTTGCTAGCTTGTTTTTTAGGCAGTACCTTGTCCAGCTTTCTTTTGTAATTAGTCACCTATACTTTTTTCCCCCTCTACAGTGTGAGGGTTATATAGGTCATATGTGCGTCAATTGCCTCATTGTTACCCCATCCCAGGGTACCACAGCACAGCTTGGCCTGGCTGGGCAGTCTCAGCAGCATCTGGCGCTTCTCATGATTTTTTTGTTTTGTTTTGTTCTGTTATTGTTCCTGCTTATTCACCAAATTTGGGCTTTTGCATGGTTCTCCCTTGATTATTCTCTGCTGCCCCCACTCTATTATCCCTATTTTGAATTATCTGAAGTGGTTCTCTAATTTTCTTTCCTTTGCTCTCTCCCCTTGTTCATTTATCGGTCATTTTGTTCTTCCTGGAATAGTCCCTGAGTTTATCTCCCAACTCTTCCAATGATTAATGTTGGTGGTTGTATCTGACACAATTATGTTTGATCACAAATAACAAAATCTCATAAAAATAGTGGCTTCATCTAGCTCATACAAAAGGAGCCAGAGGTGGGCAATTCAGGGCTGCCAAGGCCACTTCATGGTCCTAACCTTCTGTCTTTTTTCTTTACTATTCTTAGCACATTATTCCATGATCCACAATGTGACTGTTGGAGGCTTGGCATTACCTTCATATTCCAAGCAATAGTTAAAAGGAAGGGAAGATGCACAAAGGAGCAAACCTGCAAGCAGAGGCATCTGGAGAAGCCTTCCTTACAAGTCTTGTCCCAGGCTCTTGGGATTCAGTGGTTGGCATTGAGTCAAATGATGGTAACCAGCTCAAGGGAGGCTGAGGAGTGTCTTTTTACCTGGTCATCCTGCTACTTCATATAAAATTGTATATTTTTGAGTTTTTGTTTTTCCTTAAGAAAGAAGGGGAAACAGGGTAGCAACACATAATCTATGCCACAATTATCTTGTTTTTATTTGTTTTATTGTTTAAATCTTTTCCCCCTAATTTGAACATCACCCATTCTTGTTTTGTGAGCGCAAGGACTTCTCTTATCTCTGATGTTATTGCTTAGCTCCCCCCTTTTAAAGTCTCTTTCTGTTCCTGTCATTGTTCCTCTTTTCTCTAGATTCTTTTCTCTTTGGTTTTCTTCTTGCTCTCTATCATTTTGGAGGCTTTATTAAAATCTGTTGATCTTTTGATTTCTTTTCAGACTTACAGGTAGAGTGCAAGTAGCCCTCTGTACTATGGGATCCACATCTGCCCAGTTCAATCAACTGTGGATGGAAATTAGTTGACAAAAAAAGTTCTCATAGTTGCTTCCGTGTACTATATAGTTAGGCCTGTGGTGGTTGTGTCTGTGAAGAACATGCAAATTCTTTTTTTTTTCTTATTATTCCTTTAGCAATGTAGCTGAACAAGAATTTACATAGCATTTACATTGTATTAGGTATTATAAGTAATCTAGATGGGATTTAATATATGGTAGGATGTATGTAGGTTATTTGCAAATACTCTACCATTTATATATGGGACTTGAATATCTGTAGATTTCAGTATCTGTGGGGGATCCTGAAACGCATGTCCCTATGGTTACTAAGGGATGGATGAGCATACTCAAAAGCTCTCTTCATGGCAGGGCTTGTTGGTTGGAGCACCTCACTGTAGAATAATAGGAGTCCCTGGCCTCTTCATTGGATGAACCCAGATGTGACTATCTAGAGGTTTTTCTCTGAGGCTCTTTTGTTTCTCCAGAGTCCTTTCATCTCTTCCCTGGGGGACACACCAATGGCTGCTTACATTCTGGGGGCAGGATGAGATAATGGAGAGGAGGATTCTGTTGTTCAGGAGATGGACATTCATTCCCCACTCTTTGCTATGCCTGCTGCACCAAGCCTGGCACTCTGGCTGGGTTTCTTCAGAGGAAAGCCCCCTGGGGCAGGAGGTTCGGCAAGAGAAAGGATTGTTGCTTGGTTGCAGGGGCAGAGGGGAGGATCTTAGAGTACAACAGATGGAGACTGGCCACCTGCTCTCTGCACCTGGCCGCTTAAGGAACACGGTGCTTCCTGGTCCTGAACTTTGCTGGGTGCTTACAGGGAGTGAGTGGCTCCCTGTAAGCACCCTCCATAGGGCCTGGGGCTCATGCTCCTCTGCTCTGCTCAGACTGTCACCACTGTCACCTTCCCATCTTCCAAACCTTCTCTTTCCTTTCTCTTTCCCTTTGTATGTGAGTTTATGCCTATTTTATGCCTTTTCTGTCTCCTCAGTGGCTTTTCAGGAGAGACATGTTGTCAGTTTACAACACTTAATGAATGAAATGGTCACTACCCAGCTACCCAGGTTTTGGTATTTGCGCTCTTGCTGACCATTCCCTCTGCTTCTCTCTTTGCTGCCTTTTCCCTCATCATCTCGCACCTGGTCTTTTGCTAAGTCTCCAAATTTGTCTCCTGCCTCTGGGCTCTTCCCCCACATCCCATTCCTCTTCTACACTGCCCATTAAGTGATCTTTTACTCTTTCCTAAAATCTTTTGCTGGGAATAGTGGTGCATGCCTGTAATCCCAGTGGCTTGGGAGGCTGAGGCAGGAGGATCTCAGATTCAAAGCCAACCTCAGCAACTTAGCAAGCCCCTAAGCAACTCAGTGGGACCCTGTCTAAAAATTAAAAATTAAAAAAGGGCAGGCAATATAGCCCAGTGGTTAAGCACCCCTGGATTCAATCCCTGGTACAAAACAACAACAAAAAAACTTTGCTGGAATCTAATATCTACACTAAAATCCCAGATCCTTTGTGATTTGCATGATTTCTCACATCCTGCCCTGCCCTAACTTCCTGGCTGCTTTTATCATGACAACCCATGCACTGTAAGTTTCAGCTGCACCCAAACTAGTGCCCTAAACACATCACATTCTGTGCTTCCTGCTTTTGCATATCCTGTTCAAATTGCTTTAGCTTTTCTTTGTTTCTCCATTTGGAAAAGTCTGACTTTAAACTTTTTTAAGACTTTCACCTCTTCTGAGAAATTTCTCTGATTTCCTCCACTGTGCAACATTTGATTCCTGCTAGTAGTGTCAACTATTTTCACATTACATTTACATCACATTTGTTTATACATTTGTCTGCAAGCCTATTATCTGTGTATCTTAAGGACAATAAATATTAGTTTTATTGTATGTCTTTGCCACTAGACTTGAGCTTTCCTTGATCACAAACTATGTCTTTGCACATCTGCCTTCATCCCAGTATTTTCACACAGCACACGAGGTAGCACTCAGTAAAGTTCCATGAAGCTGATGGGCAACTAAACAGATACAGCTAAATAACCAAACTGTCAATCAGTAAAGTAGACTAGGAAGAGTTAAACTGGGGCTGAGGTTGTGACTCAGTGGTAGAGCGCTCATCTAGCACATGTGAGGCCCTGGGTTTGATCCTTAGCACCACATAAAAATAAATAAAATAAAGGTATTGTGTCCAGCTATAACTTAAAAAATATATTTTTAAAAAAGAGTTAAACTGTTATAAGAACCTAATCTTTGACAACCCAGATGTCATCAAATCACAGTTGAATAAATCATTCTTGAGAGCAAATGGATTAAAAAATAGCTTGGGACTGTACCTTATATATGCATGGATTCCTTATTTATAACAGCTGCGCAAGAGAGATATTTCTGACTATTGTGGACATCATCAAAGACAAAATGGATCTGATTAAATAGAAATAAAAAACATTTAAACAACACAGTGTCACAGAAGGAAATGATTATTCTGACAATCACAACTGATAAAAGCACAACTTCCAAAGCATTTTCTTTAAAAAGCACAGGAAAATAAAAATCCAGATTCTAAAAAGAGGTCAGGAGAGATGAATACACGTTTACATTTGGAAAAAAAATCAGTCCCCAGATTCATTCATGTTCATTGAACAAACTAAATATTGTTAGGAACTAGAAATAGCCATCATTTACTAAGTATGTCCTATCTGTGTTACTACCAAGTAAGCCCTTGATAAGGATTATTTCATTCCTAAACTCAGAGTTGGGCATTATTGTTAGATTTTTAAGATAAAAAAACACTTTGAGAAGTTGGGCACTTGTTCAAGACAGAAGGTGAACCCAGATTTATCTGGCTTTAAACCTGTTCTCTTAACTTCTATACAAAGTTTATGACACTTGCTGTGTTTTCTTATGAATTAGGCCATGTGTTCATTGATGAAATGAATGCAAATCACTTTTATGATGTCATTGCATATATATTAAGTTACCAAAATTTAGATTAAAAATGGTAGGTCTGTGGGAATCAGGTATATGTACACTTTGCTGGAAAAAACTGATATGCTCCTCCTAGAACTATTGATTAAAGTTTCTCTTCAATTTGGGAAATTTTGACCACTGTTTCTTCAGATATTTTTTCTGCCGTTTCTCTGCTGCCCCACGGGGCCCCATTGTACATTTGTTAGTACACATTGTCCTGTAGGTCTCTGAGGCTCTGTTCCTTTTCCTTCCAACTTTCCCCTCTGTTCTTCACTTTGGATCATTCCTATTGCTCTATTTTCAAGTTTGCTGATCCTTTCTCCTTCTCAAATCAGCTGAGGAGTCCATTTAGTAAATTTTTCATCTCTGATATTGTGGTTTTTAACTCTTTACTTTTCCTCTAGTTCTTTTTAATAGTTTACATTTGTGTATTGATATTCCCTATTTTTAAAGTCATTGTCGTCATATTTGCTTTGGATCATTGACATTGTATTTTTCTTTAATTCTTTGAACATACTTAAAAATGACTGCTTTGAGGTCTTTGTGTGCCAAATCTAACATGTAGGCCTAATGCACAGTCAGCATATCATGTTTTTCTTTTTTTAATTTTAATTTTTTTATTTTTGGTCTTGAGAATGGGTCACAGTTTCCTGTTTCATCACATGTCTTATAATCTTTGGTTGAAAACTGGACAGTGTGGGTAAATTGCAGCAGTTCTTGATTCTGATGTTTATTTCTGAGTTTTTATATTTCGGTTTCATTCGTGTGTTTTTGTAAATTGCCTGGATTTGAACTGTGGAATCCATCTCCCTGTGGTATGTGGCTGCTGATGTCTTTAGCCAGTTTTTTATTCTCATTTTAACGAGCTTCTTAGAAGGTTGCCCCTGTGTCTGTATAATTCATAAAGCTTCCACTCTCTGCTAGTCTATCTGTGTGTGGGCTGGGAAGCATGAAGTTTCAGCCAGTTCTTGTCTCCCCTGGCTTTTACTTTTTGCCAGGCTCTCTCAGGTCTTCCCAGTCATGGACATTGTTTTCCTGTCATTCAGGAAAATATAGGAAGTTATTTAGACCCTTCATGGCTTTCTCACCTCCAGGCTCTCTCCATTACATTTCTGGCTGGTCTATTGATCATCCTAGCTGGGTCTGTACCCTCATGCTTGCAAATCTAAGGACTTTCCCTGTCCATTTTTCTACTGTACTTATAATATTCAACTTACAAGGGTAGCTTTCCCCCACCCCTGATCCAAGTTATTTATTCTCTTTGGCAGCAAAACTGCTGGTGTCTGACCAGCTCCATACTGGTAAGAGCTGGGACAGGAAAGGGAGCCGCTTGGGCAGGAAGGTCAGAGACTCTCACTGTTCTTACCCTTAGTTTCAGCAATTTTTGACAAATAAATGCTTTTCAGTTTGATGTCTTCATTTGGTAAGTTTCTAGAGCCCTGAAGTGGTTGTGCTTGACTACTTTGTTTCATTTTGTACTTATTTGGGGGGAAGAAAATTTACTGGCCTCTTCACACTGCCATAACTGGAAGTCCTTCTGGTACATTCTTTCTGAAGAGTGATATTTCAAGAATAAACAAGAAATATAAAATTGTATAATTGCCCTGATATAGTAAATCTGTTCAGAAGAATTGTGTTTCAAGGAAAACTGTACAACAAACCAAAAATTGAGTATAAGAAATGTAAAGTTACTGGTGGTGATGAACCTCAAGTGTGACTAAGGGGAGTTGATAGTTAGTTGATAGTTGATAGTATAGTTGAGACACGTGAAGGATTGGGGGATTGTGGATATGGTATGAGATTGCCTAGTGGGTATGAGACCCTGGATTTGATTCCTGCCAAGATAAAAACTTTAAAAAGATTGTTAGAAGAGGACTTGGAGGAACTCAGAAAACAGGGCATTAAGTAAGTTGTTTATGTAGAAAGCACCATGAAGTCACCAAGAATGATTATGTCGTAGCATTGCAGGAATCAGACCAGTCAAGAAGTGGCAAATAGCACTCAAAGTATGGAAGAACTCAAACTTTATTTTACACTGGTGGGCCGAGAGGAGACCAAACTCCAAATTCCGAGCCCTCATCTCCAGTTTCTCACAGCATTTATAGGCTGTCTGGTGCCAGAACATTTCTAGTGTATACCATAGAAGGCTGTGCGCATGGGGTTCTAGCAGGAACCACGGTTACAGTGCAATAAGGGGAAACTGGCTCCTCTCACAAAGCCTCCAGAGAGCTTGAGCCAGGAGCCTCAACAGGGGCATTTACACTTTAAAGGGGAGGAGATTCCTAGATGTAGTTACTTACAATCCAAAAGGTAGTGGTCTATGGGGTTGATTAGGTTTCCTGAAGAAGGACTGACTAAAGGCCAGGGGAACTCTCCCTTTCCCAGGCACTAGTTTTCTTGGCAGTGTTCCTTCCATCCAGGCCTGGTTTGTCATCCATCACAGTAGAGACAGAAAGATGCTGAGTCAGGGGCTGAAACCTGGACCAAGAGAAGGGGGAGTAAACAGGAAGTTGGGAAAGATCAGCAATGATAAAGGGCAGGGAGTGAAATAATCTGAAGGAATGTGCTTCAGGGGGCTAGGTCAGAAAGTCGAGGTAACCAGAGAGGAAGGAAGATTTGTAATAGGAATACTTAATGAATGCCAGCTACATGCCAAGGCCTGCACTTAAGACAGACATGGACCCTGTAATCCAATGATCCTAGAAGTATATAAATAAACATACAACTACAAATAATGGTGTGTTCTATGAAGGAAAGAAAATGGATCATAAGGAAATATTAACGGTATGAAGGAACAAATTTAGATTTCTGTGGTGGGGACCAATTTCTGGGAGGAAGTGATATTGAGCTGAGATCTGAGGGATGAATAGGAGTTAGGCAAGTTGAGGGTTGTGAAATGGATCGTAGCTGGATTCCTAGGGCCAACCCCTCAGAAGCAGCTGAGATTCAGAAGAAGACTGCTACTTGAGACAGGGTCACGCCACACAGTGGGAAGGGGCTGGACAGAAGAGATGGCATACTCAAAACATTTTTGCTATATCAGGAATTGGGACTGGAGAATGGAGAGTTAGGGAGCTGACAACCATATTTCCTGAGCAACAAACTATGAAGGTTTAGTGTTGAAATGAGTATTGTTAGAAATACCCGGGGGCCACAAGGAATCAAACACATACTCAGAAGTAGCTCAGCAAGGCCAACTTTACTTCTGCAGGAGGGTGTGCTACTAAACAAAGTCTGGCAAACAAACACACTTGGGCAGGAAGTCTGCCTGTTTTTATCCCTAACACAGCACTTCCCCTTGCTCTGATAGGAGGAGCTCAGGGCTACAATCTATGCAATTGGCTAACTTGAAAATTGGGGTGGGCACAGGGAAGGGCTGTAGTTAAAATGGCTACAATTGACTTTTCTATCCCAATTAAGACTAAAGACTATATTCTGAAAATGAACCACTGGACTTTCTATTTCTCACAGTATAAATATACAGCAAAGTTAATCCAACATATCATTTGTTTGAAATCACCATTGCAGCATTCATGGTGGTTAGACCATCTTGCTAAACAATCTATATGCATTTTCATGATTAAATTGATCATTTCTGGAACCAGGTATATGAGGAAGGCAGAACTACATAATACATGGCATGTTTTTGAGAAACCCCAGGGTGCCTGAACTCCTTGGAGGATGAAATGGGACCATACATGTATTTATGACCAGACCCTTTTCCCCCTCAGTCCCCTCAACCACCAGAAGAGGGAATCAAAGGAGCCATTCTCCCTTCCTCTTTCTCCTTCTTCATCTTCTTGTCTAAACCTGAGATTAGGCTGACCTGAGCTTACCTTCAGAGTCAGAAGATAGCAAAAACACTCTTGCAGTAGACAAAAGCCAACCCAACCCATCTGTGCAGGTGGTCACATCTAAGGGCCAAGAATACCAGGGGAGATGTGAACTTCCATTTCCCCAGATGGCAAATCTGAATGGATATGCAGTGGGTTTCAGGGAAGCTTCCATTTCTACTCTGTCCCTCCCTTCCCTTTCCTATCAGATCCTTGGTGGATAGGAGGCCACTAACCCTTTCTTATTCCCTTTTCCAAGAGCAAGTGATAGGAGTTGTCTTTAGGCTGAGCTATAACATTGGGGTAGAGGAACTTAGGCATATTTGCTTATATATAAATACAGCAGAGTATAAAAATGTTGGGTAGCAAATTTGTAATCAAGGATTTGGCTAATTTATTTATTAGACTTCTCCCTGAAGCCCAGACTTCAGGAACAAGAAATCCAGAGGAGACCAACTACTTTCTACACCCGCATGTGCAACCCCTGGGTCTCCCTGTTAGGGGTGAGTAACTTCATCTTGATCTCAATTATCTTGAAAAATAATTCAGGAGGAGGATGTGTGATTTGAGGAGGAAAAGGGCTAATTAGGAGCAAAGTGATTTAATTGCTTTCTGTATTGAAATTTAGATGAGACTACATTTGGCAAGATTTACATTTAATGGATCACTTATTTAATCAATTATTTACTTACTAAATAATTATACCTGATAACCTCTGGGTTACATTGGGTTCATACAAACATGTTGCTTGTGAGGAGGAATGGGACAAGGAACTAGGATAGGATACCTGTTTGTGAATAATTTTGATTAAATAATTTCAGAGGTATTTGTTATCCCAAATATGTACTTAAGTGAGGTTTCTTGAATTATGAGTGAACTTCAGTTGTTCAGACTTTGGCAGTGATCAGTTGATGAGAGAGACTAATGTTTCTCATGCCCTTGACTTGCTTACCATATGGAAAACTGTTAGGTAACTTGTCTTCCAACTGTTCCTATAGGCAGTTGGGTCCCTTCTCATCGTGTTTGTGATCCAGTGGGTCTATACCCTGGCTAACATTGGTGTGGCTGCCATCGTGTACCTCTACATCGGCCATGCCAGTCCAGGGCTTCACCTTGGTAATTTTTACTTTCTGACTTCTGACAATATGTACTGATTTGTTAAGTATATTAGGAATCTTCTCTTTGCTATTTCTGATTTTAGCATAAATATAAAATTTATGCTTCCTTTAATCTTAAGAACCCTAAATGATACAGAGTAAACATATTATCAACTGCATACTGTTGACATTAACCAAGATTCTAATGTAAGCCTCTTAAAATAATGCTAACTTCCTGCTCCTATAATGAACATGATCTAATTAATCAATTTCCCACTATGTATCTATATATAATTTTAAAAAAACATTTTCTAAAATTATGGTTGATTTGTTTTTCCAAAGTTATATAAAATTTATTATGTGAGATATTTTTTGTAAACCTACACCAAAGAAAGGATGGGTTTTTAAAAAAGATTGATAACCATATAGAAATAAATAGACAAGCAAAAGGAAGTCAAGTAGAGAAAGGAGAGTCGGGGAGGAGGGTGAATGGGAAGGAAAAAGGGGGGATGATGAACTGAAATTGATTTCCATGTATGTATGAGATTTTGGGAGATGAACTCAACTACAACGTACAAGTATAGAGGTATAAAGTTCTAGTAGTAAAAAAAAAGAATCAAGAACTCCTATTCAAATCAGTGTATTTAATATCAGAATTATTTGGCCAGTATTAATAGCAGTCTCACTTCCTGCCTCAGTTCTAACATTTCTACACGTTGAGCTGTGTGATTCGCTTAATGCCTGCTGAAAACTTCACAAGGGCCAGATCCTCTGAGTGTTGCAAGGATGACAGAAACATGTTCCCTACTCTCAAAGAGTGTGTGGTCTTGTGGGGAGATTTCATAGCATGCATTCAACACATGTTAGTGTGAATCTAAAAATATTATTAAAAATTAATAATATGGATAATAGTAAAAGCATTATACAAACTATTGAACTCCTAAGACAGAAGTATAATTTAGAAAAAAAATTTGGAAGCTACGTATCGGTACAAAGTCCTTAATAGGCTGCCTTAGGCAGTATTACAACAAAGAGGGGGAAACTGTGCTTATGGTGTGTGTGTGTGTGTGTGTGTGTGTGTGTGTGTGTGTGTGTGTGTGAGGTGCACATTCACATGATTAAAATGCAACTCTAGATGCCTATGTAGAAGCTTCATAAATATTTATATGTCTGTCTTCCCTGCAGGATTAGCCTCCAACTTCAGTTTTTTCCGATGGATACGATCTCTTCTGATGCCCTCCTGCAGGTCTGTGCCAATTTTGGGACTGGTACCAGGATAGATGAGTGTCCCTGGGTCCTGGGAAGTGCTAAGTGATCCCATTCCTGGCTGCACTGAACTGCAATGTGGAAACCTGATCCCTGAGAGCCTCCAGGAGGCTCACCTTTCTCCTCACTGCCCTGCACCACACCAGTCCCCAGCTTCAGCTCATCAGAAGCTTCCCCATTTCATGTCCTCTTCCCTTCTTATCCTCAGTCATTATGCACAGGAGGGTTGTTTAGATTCTGATTGCTGGGATGGCAAGTCAGGAGAGCTACTCTCAGTGAGTTCATGGTTTAGGACATTAGCATCAGCACCTAAGCATACAGAAGATTAAAGCGAAAGGAAATGTGAAAGTAGAACTCCTGTTCCTCTCTCTCTCCGGTCAGAGATAGCTCACGTCACTGTGTTGGTGACAATCTCAGAATAAAGTAGGGATCCTGGAGAATTGCTGTAGGACCTCCACATTCAGATAGAGATACCCAGGGAAGGGAATCAACTTTCCTGAGACACATGAGAAGGCTTCAGAGAGAAGGTAAGGTTCCACATGGCCCTGATCAGTGTAGATCAGTGTCAGAATGCTGTCTAACATGCACAAGGTTGAGAGTGCACTGTCCCTTGGCCCTAATCTTTCTCCTTCCCCTCCACTCTGTAGTGCAGACACTTTCTCACCTTTTAAAACCTCAGGATTCTGGGGAATCATCCCACTGTTCCATCCTCTTTTAATATCAGTGAGGGGCCAAAGCTGCAGACTGGGAAAATCTAGGCAGAACCCACCCAACCAAGTGTTTACTAGGTTTCATTTTGTGGTTTTTTGGTTTGTTTGTTTGGTTTGGTTTGGTTTTTGGTACCAGGGATTGAGCCTAGAGTGTTTAACCACTGAGCCACATCCACAGCCCTTTTTAGTTTTATTTTGAGTCAGAGTCTCACTAAGTTACTTAAGGCCTTGCTAAATTACTGAGGCTGGCTTTGAACTCACAATCTTCCTGCCTCAGTCTCCTAAGCTGCTGGGATTACAGGTTTGTGCCACCACACCTGGCGTGGGTTGGTTTGTTTTTGAAAGCTTTTGATATATGGTTTGCATTTGCCAGGATTCCCACCTTCCATGCCCAATGATGTGTAACTTTAGAATTTCCCAACTTCCTGTTTTTATTGTGGTAAAATACACATAAGAAAGACTTTACCTTCTTAACCATTTTTAAATGTACCATTCAGTGGTGTTAAGTTCACTCACGTTGTCATGTAACCACCATCACAACCCAACTCCAGAATTTTTTTATCTTCATAAACTGACACCCGTACTCATTAGACCATCACTCCTCATTTCCCAGAATCCCTCCCAGGACAGCTCTTAGCCAGCACTACCGATCTGTTCACATTGGCAGAGGAAATGAAACCTTGATGCTGGAGCTTGGGTGAAGAAAAAGAAGCAGCACTTTAAAAACCAA
The DNA here is from genome assembly GCF_052094955.1 of Ictidomys tridecemlineatus. Lineage (NCBI taxonomy): Eukaryota > Metazoa > Chordata > Mammalia > Rodentia > Sciuridae > Ictidomys > Ictidomys tridecemlineatus. The sequence continues at coordinate 143,493,415 of NC_135479.1, forward strand.
CAGGGAGGGGGTCAACTCTGAGGGAGGAACAGAGGGTGGAGTGTGTTGAGGAGATGCCCCGTCATCTGCATGGGTGTCTATGTCCTGTGTGGGGCTCCAGGAAGGGTGGGCGGCCTGTCTTCCTCTCATCCAGTCTGAGGCACAAGGCTGGGTGACTCAGCTCATGCATCCCCATACTGATCTCTGCAACTTGGTCCTGAGGACAAGTAGAGTAGAAGTGGAAATGGATTCTGTGTGGAAGTGGCCTACACGTTCTTGAGCTGTGGTTGGTGTGTGGGTGATGACATTTTGATGTGGTCTGATTTACAAGAATATTTTAGGTCATTTCCAGTTTTAATGCCTAAGGATGGTCGTGGGAGGTCACTACTTGTTGGTGATTCCCCAAATTCTTGGGATTTTACCTTGAAGGTCACTGTAGCCCTGTGTAGGAAGAATGATGTATTAGAAAGAGATTGATCTAGAAAAGGACAGTTCAGGATTCATAGCCATCTTGGTGCCAGGGCTAGTGAAGTGGGTGGTGAGGCTCAGCTAAGTCAGAGCTGTTGGGCTCATGGAGGATGCTGGGCCATATATTGTGGTTATTCAGGAGGGAAAAGGACCAAGAAATGGTGACTTATTTAAAATAGAAATTGGTAGCTGAGTTTTCTGTTTTGTGGTTTTGAGGCCTCCCCACTATATCCCCAAATGTCCTTCAAAGTCAAAGAAGAAAAATAATGTTTGAGTAGAAGGATTTGGGTGTAATGTCTCTGTTACACCTACAGCTCCCGTTACTAGGTGAAGTTAGCCTGGCCTCCAGAAAGCTCTCTTTCCTGAAGCCTTAGCAACTGTCCAGCCATTCTAAAGAGCAAAGTATTGTATATTATTTCCGTGGATTCAAAAGAGTACAATGGCTTCACCTATTAAAAAAAGAAAAAGAAAGAAAAGATTAAAAGAGTGTTAGCCAAAAAAAAAAAAAAAGTTGCATCAGCAAAACTACTTCTGTTGATTGACTGGTGTGGCATTTTGTCACTTCCTAATCTTATTTTTTTTTTAAATATTTTTTAAGTGTAGGTAGACACAGCACCTTTTATTTTATTTATTTTTATGTGGTGCTGAGGATTGAACCCAAAACCTCTCATAGCTAGTTGAGTGCTCTACCGCTGAGCCACAACCCCAGCCCCACTGATCTTACTTTTTGAAGAATCAACCTTTGTAAATGTTATCCAGCTTTCAGGAGCTCTCAATCTATGTTATTCAAATGTGTTCTCTACAAATAATGCTGTAGTCATGTGATCTGATCTTCTTAGAGCTGGACATTTTACAGAGTCAGTTGAAGTCATTGCTTAAGTTCCATAGATTGATGACACTAGATTCCTATCTTTTTACAACTTTCAAATATATTCCTGATTTAAACAATTGAACCTTACTAATAGTAAAGTAGCTGGTTCTCAGTGAAGACTTAAGATCTGTAGGAACTGCAAACAACCTGGAAAGGTAAGAAAATGGAGGTGTGTTGACATAAAGAGGCTTCCTGTGGCCACTGAATTGATTAGGGAGGGAATTGTGACCAGATCTGCCTTCTGCAGCTGCGCTGGCTGCCAGTCTGGGCTTTCCTTAATTTCCTTCTGTTTCTAGCACTTTCTTTGGGTATCTCTAACCTTTTTCTTTACCGGTTTATTCCAACTGTAACTGGATGCAGAGACTGTAGTGACAATGGAATCTATATTGGGACTTGCTCTTTGTTTGGAGTGCACTTGGTGTCAAAAGCTTCTGTAGTTTACCTCTTAGCTGTTAGCTATGCAAACCTTAGCTCTCTGGAAATCATGCCTCATTCAACTTTCTATCCAGTAAATCAAAGAGAAGGTATTTCTTCACACTCTTTTCAATTATCCATTCCATTATTTCATTTGATTTAAAAAAAAAGGGGGGGGCAAAAGAAAAGCTATAGAGACCCAACACAACACTATTTGTAAGAGGAAAACTCTCTTTATGGGTGGTCTCCCTTCAGATTTTACGCTTTTCTACTTAAGAAGAGTAAATCAATCTTTCTCTCTCTCCCCTTGGGTACACTATTTCTCATACTTTGAGTTCACTATTGAACACATAGCGGTCAATACTTTGGGCTGGGGTGTAGCTCAGAGAGAGCACTTGGCTAGCATGCACAAGGCCCTGGGTTTGATCCCCAGCACTACAATTACACAAACAAAAAAAGCAAAATTGTGTTTTGAACATTTAGATACATGCTAAACATTAGCACGACCAATTTATTTATTTATTTATTTATTGTACCAAAGATTGAACCCAGGAGGTACTTAACCATTAAGTCACATCCCCAGTCCCCCACTTTTCAAATTTATATTTTTTCCCATTACTGACTCAGTTTATTTAATATGTGCAGATTATAGTTAGGTAGAAAAACCAAGCTTATAAAAGTTAAATATGGACAAAACTTCAGTATCAACAAAATCCAAATTATATGATGATTTTAACATAACAGCTTGAATTGTTTTGCTGAATCTAACCCACTGTACACAGAGATAGCTAGTGAGAGAAATGCAAGCATACAGTCTGCCCCCAACTCCCAGTTCTATTTAAGTACCAGGAAGTCTCTTTGTATTAGCCACTGTCTTATCACATGAACTTTCTGGGCTCCAACTCATCATCCACTTATTTTTTTTTTCTGGTTGTATACAAAGAATATTCACATCAATTCGTGTCTTCATGCCTGTTGTTTAGATAATGATGCCCATCACATTCCAACATCATTTCTAACCCCTTGCCCCCTCCCTTCTCCTCCCACCCCTCTGCCCTATCCAGAGTTCATCTATTCCTCCCATGCTCCCCCTCTCTACCCCACTATGAAACAGCCTCCTTATATCAGAGAAAACATTCGGCATTTTTTGGGGGGGATTGGCCAACTTCACTTAGCATTATCTTCTGTAACTCCTTCCATTTACCTGCAAATGCTATGATTTCATTCTCTTCTATTGCGAGTCATATTCCATTGTGTATATATGCCACATTTTTAAATCCATTCATCTACTGAAGGACATCTAGGTTAGTTACACAGTTTAGCTATTGTGAATTGTGGCTGTGTCCCTGTACTCTGCTGTTTTTAAGTCCTTTGGGTATAGACTGAGGAGAGGGATAGCTGGGTCAAATGGTGGTTCCATTTCAGGTTTTCCAAAGAATCTCCATACTGCTTTCCTATTGGCTGTTGCATCAATTTGCAGTCCCACCAGCAGTGTATGAGTGTACCTTTTTCCCCACATCCTTGGCAATACTTATTGTTGTTTGTATGCATAATAGCTGCATTCTGACTGGAGTTAGATGATATCTTAGTTTTGATTTGCATTTCTCTAATTGCTAGTGAAAATGAACATTTTTCCATATTTTTTTGATTGATTGAACATCATCTTCTGAGAAGTGTCTGTCTGTTCAGGTCCTTGGCTCATTTATTGATTGGGTTATTTGTTTTTTTGGTGTTTAGCGTTTTGAGTTCTTTATATAACCTGGAGATTAGTGCTCTATCTGATGTGTGAGGGATAAAAATTTGCTCCTAAGATGTAGGCTCTCTGTTCACCTCACAGATTGTTTCTTTTGCTGAGAAGAAACTTTTTAGTTTGAGTTCATTCCATTTATTGATTCTTGATTTTTAATTCTTGAACTACAGGAATCTTATTAAGGAAGTTGGGGCCTAATTCGACATGGTGAAGATTAGTGCCTACTTTTTTTTCTATTAGATGCAGGGTCTCTGGTTTAATTTCTAAGTCTTTGATCCACTTTGAGTTGACCTTTTTTAATTTTATGTTTGTTCTTTTTAGTTATGCGTGACAGTAGAATGTATTTTGACATAACATACGTACAGGGAGTATAACTTCCCATTTTTGTGGTTGTATGCCATGTGGAGTTACACTGATCGTGTATTCATATATGAACATGGGAAAGTTATATCTGATTTATTCTACTGTCTTTCCTGTTCCCATCCTCCCCTCCCTTCCCACTTCTCTCTCTGGTCCAATCAGTGAACTTCCCCTGCTACCTCCCCCAGTGCCTATTGTGAGCCAGCCCTTTTTTATATTTTATTTTGAGACAGGGTATTTCTGAGTTGCTCAGAACCTCTCTAAGTTGCTGAGACTGTTTATATATATATCTTTTTGCAGGGGGGATATACTGGGGACTGAACTCAAAGACACTTAGCCACTGAGCTACATCATCAGCCCTATTTTGTGTGTGTTTTTATTTAGAGACGGAGTCTCACTGAGTTGCTTAGTGCCTCGCTATTGCTGAGGCTGGCTTTGAACTTGCGATTCTCCTGTCTCAGCCTCCCAAGCTGCTGGGATTACAGGCGTGTGCCACTGTGCCCAGCTGGAGACTGGTTTTGAACTTGCAATCCTCCTGCTTCGGTTTACAAATACATCTGTCCAGAGTAGAGTTGTCTCTGCTACTCCCTCTCTGCTTCTCCATCCTCCTTACTGTCCTCTGTGTCTCTCACTGAAGGAGCTTGCGGTCCCAGGAGCAGATCATTTTGGCACCATCCCTGGCTAGGGTTGACATGGAGATGACTCAGCTCACCCAGGAGAACACAGACTTTGCCACTCGAGATCGCTACCACCACTCCTCCCTCATGAGTCAGGAACAGCTGATGCCTCTGTACTAGGAGCCGCGCTGGGACCCTTCCTCTCCTAGAGTTTCGCTGGGCTCAGTGGACCCAAAGAGAAATTCGTGGAGCTGCTTCTCCCTGATAGGAGACCCAAGGCCTGCCTGACCTCCTGCTGCTACTTTGGATTGCATTCTGGTCTGGAGCACCAGCCTTACCCACAGGAACAGTAGGAATGGCAGTGCCCTCCACTGTGCGGCACCCAACCTGGAGAGCTCTACTGGGACACCAGGACTTTCAGGTGATAGCAAGATGATCAAGTGTGGAGAACAAAACCAGATTGCTTGTTCCAAGGGCCACAATAAATGCATATTTTTAATTTATTGTATTAATTTTTTGAATACTTAATACACTCACATGGTTCTGAATCCCAAAGTATATATAGAGAGCGAAAGGTGTCTTCCCATATTGTTTCCTGTCTGCTCAGTTCCCATCCCCTGGCACTGAGATAACTGCAGTTCTCATACACATTTCTGCAATTCTTTATAAATATTCAAGCAAATAGGAATGTGGATTTTTATCATTCCCTTTCTGTACACAAGGTATCTTATTATACACATGTTCTGCACCTTGCTTTTTTTTTTTCCCTTAACAATCTAACTCGGAGACATTTCCATATCAATACTTACAGTTTCCTCATTATTTTTCATTGTGTGGATGTTTCCATAATTTATTTCACCAACTCCACAGTGATGGGCATTTTCACTCTGCCTGATCTTTTGCTGTTACAGTGAGTTCTGCAGTGAATAATCCTCTACTTATGTACCATCATAAAGCAATCTGTAGGATACGTTCCCAAAAGTAGAATCACAGAGTATTTATAAGCTATTATTGTTTGATGAAGGTCTTTTTAGTTAAAAATTAAACTTCTATGAGTTGCCTAATGTCAACTCCTATTCTCAAAAATATTTATAGTCCCTGACTCTCTGAGCACCTATGCAATTGTCTTTGTGGAATGAATGGCAGAGGGGACAGGACTCATGGATGCTTTAAAAGCTCAGCCTGGCATTCATCACAAGCATCTATCTCTGGGAGCCCAGCAGTGGCTTCCCCTGATAAGTTCGGACCTGGCCCAGGATCAGCGGTTTCAACACTGAGCCACGGAGGGAAGAACTGTTGGCTCACTTCTGGTTCTTTGATATTGGAGCTTCTCAAAAATTGGTGTGCTAAGAAGCATCACCTGGTTTGCTTGTTCAGGCAACAGATGCCTGTACCTCACCTTAGGCCTTTTATCATTTGGGGTGGTTTCATGGGCTTTACATCTTTAACAAAGTGCTGTAGGTGATTCAATGTGGGCAGTCTTTGGACCACATTTTGGAAAACACTGACATTCATTATGGAGGTTTCTCAAAAGATTAGGAGTGGACCAACCATATTACCCAGCTATATCATTCCTTGATATTCATCCTAAAGAATTAAAATCAGTATACTGTAGTGATACATGCATACCTATGTTTATAGCAGCACAGTTGACAATAGCCAAGTTACGGAACCAGCCTAGGTGTCCATCAGTGGATGAACGGATAAAGAAAATTTACACAGTCTAGTTTGATTTTAGACATCTGTCCTCTAGAGCTGTAAGAAAACACATATATTTTATCACCCATAAAGAAAAACAAAATTATGTCATTTGCAGGAAAATGGGTGGAATTAGAGACCATTATGTGAAGCGAAATAAGTCAAACTAAGAATGTCAAGGATTGTGGATTTCTTATATGTGGAAGCTAGAGAAGAAAAAGAGGTGTGTGTGTGTGTGTGTGTGTGTGTGTGTGTGTGTGTGTGTGTAGGGCAGAAATCTCATGAAAATAGAGGTGAGATCAGTAGAGTAGAAGAAAGGGATGGGGGGCGAGGGGGAGGAGAAGAGGAAAAGGAGAAATACTGGAGAATGACATTGACCAAATTATATTGTTATGTCCTATGCATGTATGAATATATAACAATGAATCTCACATTATGTATAATTATAACGCACCAATAAAAACCTATGAAGGGAAAAAAGGAAAAGAAACACACTGATGTGTTGGATGGAAGGGCTTAGAGTGGGTGAGGGTTAGAAGGATCATGGTGAGGGGCCAGCTAGATCTTAACCTTCTCTCTGAAAGATAGGCTTTTTTTTATGTTTCTGTTCACAAAATATATCTTTGGTAAAATGTCAGATTCCTGATCACAATTAGAAACAATTTAAAGAAAGCAGACTTTGATTACACAGATGAGGTAGCCTACAAGCAACAGAAATGTGTTCTCTTACAGCTCTAGAGGACAGATGTCTAAAATCAAACTAGACTGTGTAAATAGTAATGTGAATCAGGTCTTGGCCTGAGTTCCCCAGCAAGGACTTTTATAAGCTACCATTTTGCTGGAGAGTGTATCCGAATGCTTATTCTTAAGGACTCAGAAGAGATTGTAGGAACACCTGTCCTGAGACCTGCTTCCAGATAGGAAGGGGTCAGAATTTATCTCCTGGTCCTCTTTCCCTGAAATCAGTCTCACTGAGCTGAAATCACATATTGAGCAAGGCTGAGTTGCCTCTAGAGGGTCTGGGGGGATTTGTTCTGTGGCCCTTCCAGCTTCTGGTGGTTGATGCCAGCATTCCTGAATTTGTGGCCACATCACTCCAATCTTCATTGCTAACATCTTCAAATGTCTCTTTGCTCCATGGTTGCATTGACTTCTCTGTGTTTGTGAAGTCTGCCTCGCCTCTGTCTTATAAGGATGTGTGTGATTGTATTAAGAACTATCAAAGAATCCAGGCCAGTCCTCATCTCCAGACCTTTAAGTTAATCACATCTTTGCCAAATGAGAAAACATTCACAGAGTCCAGGGAACTCTACATTGGGTATCCTTGGGGACCATTTTCAGTGTACCACAGAGGACACTACTGAATCTTCTCTTTGCCTTTTTGAATGCTGCACCACCAACTTAAAAAGTCACCCTTCTGAAAAAGATGCTACTGAGTTTGAACACCAGGAGAATTTGAAAGAGGTGCTATCAAAGCTGAACACACAGCAGAAGATTCAAGTATCCATGAAGAGCACCTGTCCAACATGGTTAATTTTATGAAAAACAATAAGAGAAGAATGGGGATGTGGTAAAAAATTCAAACCTGATACTCAGTGTTGAGGATACCAAAATGAAGAGCTCACAGCCTGTTGTGTATAGGGCAGATGATCAACAGGCTAAACCTCTAAAGAGGTCCAAGCATCTTGTGCTTAATCGAAACTGGATTGTGTAAATAGTAATATTAATCTGATCCTGGCCTGAGTGCCTCAGAAGACAGATGTTTATAAGCTACCACTTTGTTGCAGAGCGCATCTAGGGAAGCAAGAGTGACTGAAAAGAGAATCAAGGTAGGGAATGATGCAATGTAGGATCATGTGCTTACTCTTGAAGACCCTTCTGAGAGACTATAGGAATACCTGTCTCAAGACCTCTTCCAGAGTTAGGAAGGGGTCCCAATTTACTGGTCCTGTTTTCCATAATCAAAGGTTAACCCTGAGGGTATTGGGATTGGTACACATGAGAGTGCCTAGCCATTCTGCAGCAAGCAGAAACTGGCTAGAAGTCACTCAGAATTAGTTGTCATGCTGGCAGCTGAGATGGAACAAGTAGCTTCAGCCCCAGAGACAAGTGGGGCAGACAGGACTTGGTATTCACAAAGGTCAATAGTAAGTTCAGGTCATCAGAAAAACAAAGCATTCATGTCACTGGGTCATGCAGATAGGGTTTATATATCTAAAGGATGCCTAAAAAGAAAATGTCAACACAATCTATAGGCCAGTGAGACCAGCATTGTTTTCTAAGAGGCAGAGGGGCAGATTCCTGGCCTCAAAGTTTCACCAAGAAGCTGGGTGAACCTGAGTGGCTGAGGCAGGAAGATGGCAAGTTTAAGAACCAGCTTGGGCAACTTAGAAAGACCCTGTCTCCAAATAAAAAATAAGTGAAATTTGCTCAGTGGCAAATTTCTTCTGGGTTCAATCCCCAGTACTAAAAATAGAGTTTCACCAAGAAGTCTACTACTGTGGGTAATAATATCTGAATAAGAGTGGATTGTATCAGATCTTCTTCTGGGACCATCAATGTCTCCCTTCCAGCCAAGTCATCTATTGAGTGATCCATCAGTGATCCATCTACCTACCTGCTTGCTCACCCATTGATCCACCCATTTACTCCTCCTTCACTCACACATTGACCTATTAATTCCTCCATCCATCTGTTGGTTCACCAATCAATTTATTCATGTCTGGAACAACTGTATACATAACTTCATGAGTAGGTACCTGAAACCACCTCACCTGAACCAGGTACATTCTCATCAGTCTCAGAGTTTTATTATGTAAAAATGTGATCACAGGCCACTTAGGTATAAATGTATTCCCTAATCCCCACCCTCAGTCTCTCAGGGTGAGCAAAGCCCATATCCCCACCTTGCACTCAAAACTGGGAATCAGAACAGGGGTCATTTTCTCAAATGTCTCTGGGAGTCATGCTAACAAGTTCTCTAACCTATACAATTTGGTGCATCCTGCACAAACTGTTATTAAGTCAGTGTGGAGTTTAAGGTTTAAGATTTCATTATTCTTACTTCTGTCCAGGTTTCTGATTGAGGGAGTGTATTTAAGGATGGGAAAGAAGGTTCCAGTTTATGTATTAATAATAGGAAAACTTATTAAGAGCTTTAGTATAGAAGGCAATTGGAGTCAACAGGTTGCAATAAGACTCTAGTGTCTAACATTCTTCCTCTTGAATCTAAGAATCCACTTCCCCCAAATCCCTTAGATAGGGAGCTGGAACCAAGAGAGAATGACCAGCCTGCCTTGTCACCTAGTAACAGATGGACAAAGATCATGTGGTGACCACACATGCATTACCTTTCAACTCAGGGCCCTGTCCACCTATAAATTTGGCTTAAATTCTGGCCAGATTGGCTTCCTCCATTAAAAAAAAAAAAAAAAAAAAACTTCATGATCTAAGCTCTGGAAAAGTCCAGCTTCCAGTGAACTTTTCTGGATACATGCATGGCTATTTCTGCTCCTCCTTGCTACATGGGGAGGGTGGAAAGTGGGCCAGCTGGGAGCTTTCCACTGTTGAGATAAGACAGTAGTGGGAGAGGGAGGACTATTCTGCTAAGGGGCAGCCCAAACCTCTGGAGGGTCAGGGGCCAGTCATTTGAAGTTCTCAGAACCCCACTGTCTGTCGAGCACCAACGGTACCAGTAGCTTGTGGCAGTGGAATGTGAGCAGGGATATGGAGCTAGGAAGGACAGGAATAGAACATACAGTCCTAAAATATTACTTTTCTATTGCCGTTGTAACAAATTATCAGAAATCCAGTGCCTTAAAACAATACATATATACTCTTATAGTTCGGAGGCCAAAAGTCCAAAATGTTTCTTACTGAGTCAAAATCAAGGCATCCGCAGGGCTGTGTACCTTCTGGAGGCTCTAGGAGAGGATCCATCTCCTTGATTTTTCCAGCTTCTAGAGCCCACCTGTATTTGTTGGTCATGGCCTGTCCATCTTCAAAGCCAGCAATCACATTCAGTACCACCTCTGCTCCTCCATCATAGCTCCTCCTCCAACTCACCTGTCTTCTTCTGCTGCTTTTAGGGGCCCTTGTGCTTAGATTGGGCCCAACTGGTAATTCAGCGCAATCTCCCCATCTCAAAATCCTTAATGACGTCTGAACAGTCTCTTTGCCATATCAGTTGCATATTTATAGATTCTGAAGATGAAGACCCAGCCACCTTTGAGGGAGGACTATTCTGCCTGCCACACCGGCCTTGGGGGCTGAGCTGGTGGGAGACTGTGGAGCTGCACACAAGAAATGGTGGGAGCATAAGATCAGAGCATTCAGCACACAGCCAAGCCGTACTCTGCAAGATGAACTCACAAGTGCCCAGGAGACAGGTGAGGAAGTCTTCCTGGAAGAAGTGGGTTCAGAACCAGCTTGGTTAGAAGATGTGAAACCAAGGGAATTAATCCAACAAAGACAAAGGAGGCAGAAGGAGCTATACCAGAGAGCGCAAGCTTGCCCTCAGCCTATCAACCCTTTTTCCTACCTCTTGCTTTTAAGTGGGCTTACTTGAGAAGAAGGTTAATGTTGCAAATTCATGGCATTCTGGGAAGAAAATAGCTCTTCCACTTACTAGCTCTGTGACCTGGGGCAGGTTTCTTTCTTTCTTTCTTTCTTTTTTTGTACTGGGGATTGAAAAATTAAGGGGTGCTCAACCACTGAGCCACATCTTCAGCCCTTTTTTGTATGTTATTTAGAGTCAGGGTCTCACTGAGTTTCTTAGTGTCTTGCTAAATTGCTGAGGCTGGCTTTGAACTTGCCATCCTCCTGCTTGCACCTCCTGAGCCGCTGGGATTACAGGCGTGTGCTACCACGCCCAGTTGGGCAGCTTTCTTAACCTTTCTGAGCCTTGATTTTCCTCTCTGTAAAATGAGAATTATAATCCCTACCTGCCAGCGCATGGAGCTGTGAGTACTAAGTAAAATAAGACAACTTTTTAAAAAGAAAATAAAGAAGTGGCAGAGGGCAGTGTTTTAAGAGCCACCCCTGTTTATTCCATGCCTCTGTGGGCAACACAGAAAGAGAAAATCACAAAAACAGAATAGGAAATCTGCTGCGCTTCTTGGCACATTTCAGAGCAGAACAGAGTCCTGCTGTTCCAGGAGGCCATGATACATCTTGTGAGCCACAGACGTAGCAGGACACCTTCACTAGCCAACAGCAGGAGATCTGCGACATGTCCAAATCAGAGCCAGCTTGCCCCTGCCCTCCTTACAAGGCAGGCCCTTGGCCTATAAAATTCATCTGTCCGCTTCCCTATAGCACTGTTTAGCTCAGCCTTCTCCCTGCCCTGCCCTCCCAGAGCCTGGGGAATGTTTCCTAAACACTAAAACATCAACCCCACTCTCCAGTTCTTTTGAACCAAGGCCTACTCTAGAGCCAACAACACACTCCTGTGCCTTGGTCCCCTCACCCTGTCTTTATTGTGCCTTCCTTCCTTGGGGATACCCAGGAAGCAAGGATCAGCTGGGCGGTTGCCCGTGCCGCAGCTTTTCTACACTGTTTGTGCTACTCTGTGGGCAGGGGAATTGCAGATATCTACTCGCTAAGCCCTTGTTCAGCACCCTGAATCTTGGAGGTGTACCTGGACTCCTTCAGGAAGGCTCATAAGCAGAAATGGATGCCAGTGTGTCTTTTTGAGGCTTAAGCCCCCAGGCCTTGATGAGATACTCTTTTTAGGGAGAAGGTCCTATTCAGGTAAAAGAGCAGATGGCAAGAAAGACCCATGAGCATCAGGGGTCCCCAGCTGACTGTGTTCCTGGGAATGCAGCCCATCCCACAGCATCAAGGCTGGCATCCTCTCCCTGTTCCCTAGCTCTAATGCCCTGGGCTGAGTGGAGGATGGTGGGTCCCCACTCCCATTCATTCACCTCAATGAATGGGGGCCACAGCCACCTTCTAAAAGAGGCAGAGTGGTTCTACAAATGGCATCTAAAATAATAGCTAGCCTTTCTGTTTTATTTTGCTAAAATATGGTGTCTGTGTGTGTGTGTGTGTGTGTGTGTGTGTGTGTGTACTTTTCTGCTTGTTTTTTGTAAAGAAAGCAGCATATTTCAAAACCTGGACTCACCAAATGTGGAGCCTGACTCAAAATGTGGGCCATGTGGTATATATCAGATTCACTTTGGGAAACCCTGAGAGCAGGTGGCATTTCAAAGGATTAGCAGACATCCCCCAGCAACTGGCAGGAGGGCTTGGTGAATGCCGATCCGTGAGATGTGACATATACCATATGTATTAAGAAGCGGATGATGGAGAAAACAACCCTGGTTTCAAATATAAGCCCCAAACTGAAAGTCATAAGGGCAGATGCTTCAGGGGCAGGGTCAATTTCTAATTGAACTGTTTCTCACGTGGCAACTCTGTCTAACCATGTGGGTCTATGTCCGCCAAGGTGGGCTTGCTGCTATAACAAGAATCCCCAAAGCTCAGCGGCTTGACACTCTAAATTTATGTCTAGCCCATATTACAATTTGATACAGGTCAGAAGGGAGTGAAGATCTCTGCTCCACACTGCCTTTCAGGGACCTAGGCTCCTTCAGTATAGTAACTAGAGTACCTTCTCTGCCTTCAGAGTCATCCTCTGGAATTCTCAGCATCTGGCTGGCAGGTGAGAAGAGATCAGAACACCTAGAAGGTCTCAGGGAGGTCCTAGGACCAAGACTGAAAGAGCTCATGTCACCTCCTCCTGCCTTCAGTTGATTAGAGATAGACACATATTCTGACTGAAAGACCGGATGGGAAAGATAGGCCTGCTGGACACTCAGGAAGAGGAAGAGCTGGTTTGGTGGGCATCCGGCCCATCCTGCCATTGTGCTATGGGACAAGAACAGATGAATTAGGTTCCTTGTTGAAGGCAAATGAGAGTCTCCTGATCTACCCCAAGTGGATTGTGCCATGAGAGCTCTGTCTGTGGTAAATCACATGCTGGACCAACAGTGTTGCTTGGAATTCCATTTCCAGAACTCTCTTCAGAGCCTCTCTATATTCTAATGAATGGCAACTTTTTATCCCTTGAGAGTTCATTTGACTTCTGGAAGCACCAGAAAGCATTTGAAACCAAATCTGGGAGCAAGGGGATCAATCAGGCAAAATTATCATCTTTTGATGGAAAATTAGCAACCATAAAGGACACTGACTCCTAAGGCAAATTCCAGGGCAGGGATCCCAACACAACACCCTTCCAAGGATTGGCAGTGTCATTGGGAAATTGTGTGAGGTCTCCTTAGGTTCTGATTTTGAAGGAACAACATTTATTTCGATAAGCTTTTTAGTAAGTTGTGTCTGTGTAGTGGGTGACTTTGTAATTTTGGTTCATATGATGTGATTTATTCATGGTTCATGTGGGCCTTTTTTGCCCAATCAAAAGGTCTTCAGTATGGGCTGGGGATGTGGCTCAAGCAGTAGCGCGCTCGCCTGGCATGCGGGTGACCTGGGTTTGATCCTCAGCACCACATACAAACAAAGATGTTGTATCCGCTGAAAACTAAAAAATAAATATTAAAAATTCTCTCTCTTTAAAAAAAAAAAGAGGTCTTCAGTAATAGGGGTGTGTTTCCAGTAAGACATTATCTCGATATATATTTTTAAGTACTCTTGAAATGCCCTGTCAACCCATCTAACCTGTCATGGATTTGGTCATTCACTCAGTAAATATTGACTGAATGTCTATGTGTGCAAAATTGTTTCACATGATTCAGAAACTGTGACACTAGATGACATAAATTGCTTGCTTTGTAGCCTGAGGCTCAGTTTGTAGGTGCTGGAAGCAGAATGTTCTAAGATGAACAAGGAGGAATTGGGCACAGACCACTGGGATGGCCAGGAAGAGAGGAAACTGTGCTTAGAATTTGCTGCACTTAGGTGGTGCCACCATAATATTCTGAGTACTTATCCATAAGATTTTCTGATGGATTGGAGAACATTGGACCAAGTTTTCTCAGGATTGATGTTTTACTTTTCTGGGTAAACCCAGTACTTTAGAAAATAGCATGTCTCTTTAAGTTACCCTAAGATGTTCAACTCAGGTTGTCTTTTCCTCACAAGCAATGAGGAGGAAACAGAAGTGCTAGGGACAGACCCTGCTCTGTGGCTGCCATTTCAGGAAGGAATTTGGGGGTCTCTTGCTATTGCTCCATCATATATAGCTGTATTCAGAGGTGGATTAAAGCCTTGTTTCTTTTCTTTTTTGGGGGAGACTGGGGATTGAACTCGGTGGTGCTTTAGTACTCAGCTACATCCCCAGACCTTTGCATTTTGTATTTTGAAATAGGGCCTCATTAATTTGCTGAGGCTAGCTTTGAACTTGTGATCCTCATGCTTCAGCTTCCCAAGTCACTGGGATTACAAGTATGATGTACCACAACTGGCTAAAGCCTTATTTCTTAAAGTGTGGTCCTCAGCTTACTGATAAAAAAAATCACAAAAAATTAGACAATAAGATAACAAATAACCCAATCAACAAATGGGCCAAGGACTTGAACAGACACTTCTCAGAGGAGGACATACAATCAATCAACAAGTACATGAAAAAATGCTCACCATCTCTATCAGTCAGAGAAATGCAAATCAAAACCACCCTAAGATACCATCTCACTCCAGTAAGATTGGCAGCCATTATGAAGTCAAACAACAAGTGCTGGCGAGGATGTGGGGAAAAGGGTACACTTGTACATTGTTGGTGGGACTGCAAATTGGTGCAGCCAATTTGGAAAGCAGTATGGAGATTTCTTGGAAAGCTGGGAATGGAACCACCATTTGACCCAGCTATTCCCCTTCTGGGTCTATTCCCTAAAGATCTAAAAAGAGCATGCTACAGGGACACTGCTACATCGATGTTCATAGCAGCACAATTCACAATAGCAAGACTGTGGAAGCAACCTAGATGCCCTTCAATAGGCGAATGGATAAAAAAAATGTGGCATTTTTACACAATGGAGTATTACTCTGCATTAAAAAATGACAAAATCATAGAATTTGGAGGGAAATGGATGGCATTAGAGCAGATTATGCTAAGCGAAGCTAGCCAATCCCTAAAAAACAAATGCCAAAAGTCTTCTTTGATATAAGGAGAGTAACTAAGAACAGAGTAGGGAAGAAGAGCATGAGAAGAAGACTAACATTAAACAGGGATGAGAGGTGGGAGGGAAAGGGAGAGAGAAGGGAAATTGCATGGAAATGGAAGGAGACCCTCAAGGATATACAAAATTACATACAAGAGGAAGTGAGGGGAAAGGGAAAAATAATACAAAGGGGAGAAATGAATTACAGTAGAGGGGCTAGAGAGAGAAGAGAGGAGGGGAGGAGGGGAGGGGGGATAGTAGAGGATAGCAAAGGCAGCAGAATATAACAGACATGAGTATGGCAATATGTAAATCAATGGAAGTGTAACTGATGTGATTCTGCAATCTGTATATGGGGTAAAAATGGGAGTTCATAACCCACTTGAATCAAAGTGTGAAATATGATATATCAAGAACTATGTAATGTTTTGAACAACCAACAATAAATAAATATATATATATATATATATATATATATATATATATATAATAAAATAAATCACCTGGGATATTTGCTAAAA
Source organism: Ictidomys tridecemlineatus (assembly GCF_052094955.1). Classification (NCBI taxonomy): domain Eukaryota; kingdom Metazoa; phylum Chordata; class Mammalia; order Rodentia; family Sciuridae; genus Ictidomys; species Ictidomys tridecemlineatus. Next base: position 143,509,209 of record NC_135479.1, read on the forward strand.
TGCAGATTCTGATGTCCTTCCTAGACCTTCTAAATCAGATTTTTCTGGGCTACGACATAAGGATATACATTTTTACATACCCCCTTTCCCCAGGTGATTCTCTGAAGTATGAGAAACACAGGTAGAAAGGCATTGGGCTGCCCTGAGTCTGAGACTGCCTGTCTCCATCTGCTCCGGTCTGTGATGAGAAGTAGCAGTTCCAGTCCAGAGCCTGTGGGCTACCTGCTGGTGAGGCATGCTGGTCCATGCTGGGAACCCACAGACATCACTGCAGCAAGGCACTTCCTCATTGTCCTCTTCGGTGAGCCAGAGACAAAGCACTTCAGACCCTTCTTCCATTAAGAACAGTGGAGTTGGGCCCCACCACCTTCGTGTGCATGTGTGCCAGCGATTGTGTCTGTGCACCTGTGGGGTCTATTTATCTGTAGACCTGAGTGGGTACTCTTTACCATTGATGGGTAGTAACCTTCCACTTACCTCCTACCCCAGCCTACAACTCCTCCTTTCCTTCCAGTTCTACCTCTTGGGCAGCCAGGATTCCACATCCTGCCTGGGCTCCCTGGTCTTGACTCCTATCTATAGCTAGGATCCTGCAATTCAGTCAGTCCTTAAAAATTAACAACTCGATGAAGTAGGTATTATTATTTCTGTGTGCATGCACACACATGTATGTGTGTGTGTGTATGTGTATGTGTGTGTGTGTATGTGTATGTGTGTGTGTCGGGGGAGGGGGGTCAAACTCGGAACCTTGAACATGCTAGGCAAATGCTCTACTACCAAGCTAAATCTCTAGTCCCTATTTCTCACATTTTATAGGCGAGGAGACTGAGGCTCAGGAAAGTTAAAACAGACATTCCTCATTATCTGCAAGGTATTGATTCCAGGACTTCTCCTCCCACACCAAGGATACCACAATCTGAGGCTGTGTGAATCCCTTATATAAAATGGTGTAGCATTTATATATAATATACATCCTCCTGTATAATTTAAATCATCTATAGATTGCTTACGATACCTAATACAATGCAGATGTTACATCAATAGTTATACCATATTGTTTGGGGAGGAAACATGACAAGAAAAATAGTCTGTACATGTTCAGTACACATTTTTAAAATATTTTTGTTCTGCATTTGGCTGAATCGTTCAGAACCTGAGGGTGTGGGGGACCAACTCAAGTTTCCTCAAGGTCATATATCTAGAGCTGGATTTGAACTCAGATCATTTTTATGAACAGATCACTGTTCAAGGTCCCTATGGAAGCCAGCCCAGACCTTATCTTCTCTATGTTCCCAGCTTCTCCTCCTTCCCAGCTCTCTAGAGCAGGTGTTGGCAACTACAGTCTTATAAGCCAGATCAAGCACACTGCCTATTTTTGCTTTAATTGATGTGAAATTCAAATAACATAGAATTAACTATTTTAACCACTGCCTGTTTCTGAAAATGCAGTTTAAGTGGAACATGACTCGCCCATTCATTTATGTATTATCCGTGGCTGTCCTCAAAATACAATGGCCAAGTTCAGTAGTTGCTGTGACAGAGCACATATGGCCCACAAATCCTAAAATATTTACATCTCACCATGTATAGAAGAAGATTCCTGAGAAGATTTTGATCAGTGCTCTTCCAAAAGGATCCAGGGTCCTGGGAATGAGTTTTCTCAGACATCATCATTCAGAAATGCTGGTCCTTTCTAAAGACTGGCTTTTGCTTGGTCACATGCCATGCCTTTGCTCTTCATGGACCCAGCTCTTCAGATACCCCTGAGTCCCCTTCTTCCTTTTGTCACCACCCACATCACAAGTCAGTCCTGGCACATACACACCTGTGCCTGGTCTTGTGGACGTCGTGCCAGTTGTCTTCCTTCCCTCGCCAAGTGCCTGGGAGAGGATTGTACCTGAACATTCCACTTTCTCTCCTTAGACTTTCATTCTTCACCTCCCACTATCCAACTTCTGCCCTCCAGCTAGATCTTGGATACATCCCCACCTGGATGTCTTGGCATTTCATGGGATTTAAGGAACCTGCCCAGCACCCCCACCTTTGTTAATACCATGCTTTCCTGTTATCTTGCTGTCTCAGGTTGTGACTGCCTTCCCCATCACCATTGCCAGTTCTCCCACCAAATTCATTGCCTAGTTTGGAAACATTTCTTGAGTTGCTCCCTTCCTCATTCCCACTGCTGTTTCTTGTCCAGGCCTTCATCATCTCACATCCAGCTCTTACTGGTCTCTTTACTTCCCTCTTTTTTCTTTTTGGGCCCATCTGCCTCATATTCTTTCTTTCTTTTGGTATTGGGGATTGAACCCAGGGGCACTTAACCACTGAGCCACATCTCTAGTCCTTTTTATATTTTATTTAGAGACACTGTCTCACTGAGTTGCTTAGGGCCTCATTAAGTTGCTGAGGCTGGCTTTGAACTCTCGATCCTCCCACCTCAGTCTCCTGAGCCGTTGGGATTACAGGTGTGCGCCACTGCACCCAGCCCATTAGGCTCTTGTGTTTGCCTTGCCATTCTTTCCAGCCTCCTCTCCCAGCTCTCCCTGTGTTATGCTGAACACACTGTGTCCCTATAGGTCTCAGCACCTCTATAAGACTTTCTTCCACTTAGAATGTTCTCTGTTTTCTTTGCTGGGAAACTCCTAAACATCCTCTGGGAAAGAGTTCTAAAGTTACCTCTCCAAAAAAAGCTTTCCAGCAAGTCTGAATTGTTTTGAAGCACTTGGTTTATACATATGTAAAATATATTGCACATATTTATGGCTGTATCCTTTCTCCTAATCTTTTGGCTCATCAAGAGTAGAATATATATATCTTCCTCATCTTTGTATAACAACCTGGCACAGTGCCTGTTGGTACAGAGTAGGTGCTTAATAAATGTTTCCTGAGCAACTCCTTTGATCATGTCCCTGCATTGCTGAAAGTTACATGGTGTCTCTATTTCCTTTTGCATTAAGTAAAGGTGCTAATTTTAACCATAGATGCACATTAGAACTATCTGTGGAACTTTCAAAGAATATTGATGCTCAGGCTCCACAGCCAGGGATTCTTAATAGACAGATTGCAGACTTTGGCATTTTATAAAGACTCCAGCAATTCTACTGTTAAGCCAGGGCTGAGAATAATTGTTCTTAGATCTGGTTTTCAAGGTTCTCACTCATTCCTCCATTTCCTTGGGAGGCCTCTCAAGAGCTCTCTGTGAAAACATTCCAATACACGTGGCTCATCCTTGGAGCCCTCTTGCTGCAGATCCTTCCTGAATGGCTTTATATCCTTCTGTCCACACTTCCCTTCTACCAACAAAGTGTGTCTGGGGAAAGGGACCCTGCAGCTTTGCATCCCAGAGCACAGGGCACAGGAATGCCATTACCAAGGAGCTCATGAAGGATTTATGGGCTGGTTGCTTAAGGTCTTCCTTTGTAGGAACCACCCTGGCAAGTTCTGGGGAACCAAAACTCTTCAGGGTACAGGCCTCAGAGTACAGGTCTGTTTTGGTTGGATGGGAGCTTGTGGCGGGTACCCAGCCTGTCTTCACTAGTGTGTGAACAGCAGGAACTTCCCTAAGCCAACAAATGACTCCATGCTGCAGAGAAGGAAGAGTCTTCGCCTTGCTCTGATGGTAGTCAGACATATAGCCCTGTTTCCAGTCCCACCCTCGGGTTAGATCCCTTCCTTGTGAAGGTGATGGTGGAAGGTCTTAGATCTGGGGCACTGGGCTGGTATCTGAAGACGAGTCCAGTCCTGGCTTTCTGCATGCCTTCTGTGGACACATCCCTCCTTTCAAGGGCCTGGGCCTCCCCTAGGCTCCCTTACAGCTTAGTCAGTAGGGTTTTCTGTTGCTCATCTAGACCAGGAGCCCCAGTATGAGCCAAGGGCCACTTGGAAGGGGTAAAAGATGCTACCAGCAACATGTTCCCACTTGCTCATGTGAAATGTAGACTTTTGGAGATGGGATATTTTAGGATTCTCTCTTATTGTCCACATTGGGTCCAGGGTTGGCAAAAATGTTTGTCTAATGAAAAGTCACAGGTCCTAAATTATAAAACATAAAGAGCTTCACAATTTTGCTTTTTTTAAAAACTAAGATAAATAACAATACTTTATCTTTTTTGAGCACTTCCCCCCCCCAAGTTTTTCTCATATCCATCATCTCGTTAGATCATCATAGGTCCCCTGTGAGTAATAATCACTACAGTGGCAGGCATGACTGTTCATATTTAGTAAATGAGAAAACCAAGACTCACTGAGGTTAACTGATTGGCCCAAAGTTGTAGACCTGCAGAATAGAGAAGCCAGGACAAAGACCTGTTTTGGAACGTCCCACTTGGCTAACTCCATCTTTCCAAATGGAAATAGTTTTCTTTTTTAACTTTCTGGATTATAACATTAAGCACACCATCAAAAGACATAGTGAATAGCTACATAGTTTGGAATCACTGGGAATGGAAACTACCCCCAGGCCCCTTAATCAGAGAAGGAAACTAATTTGCAGGCTGGCCCCACAATGGCTACTATCTAGCAGAAAGGATGAATGGGGTGTGTATAACTCCACGCACCAGTGGGAGTGAGCTCACTCACTGTCAGAAGGCCGAACCACAAAAAGCAGATACAAGGGAGTTTGTATTATAGCATCCTGTTACATAAAATGCAAAACCAGGTATTTTTTTGAAAAATACAAATCTATACTGAAAGAAGTATGGCAGGGACAATTGTGGGTAGGGATGTGGAGCATCATTTAGTCTGAGATGTGGCCACAGGCATGTCCAGGGAGTGAAATTCATGGACTCTGCACGTGGGCACATTTATGGCTCACACATACACACACACTATTTTCCAAGGACATCAGATTCTAACAGAGTTTTAAGTAGTCACACATGCTCTAGTAAGAAATTCAGACAATAGAGAAAAGCACAAACCTTCAACCGATTTTAAGAATTAAAACCAGAGACTGTGAAAGTATATTCCACGAACAAAAGTGGGAAAAATGAATTTAGTTCTGTGTCAACAGTCAGTTAAGGAGAAGAACCAGTAAAGGTAAGGAGAAAAAAAGCCGGAGATGAGTTGGTTGGAAGGAAGGGGTAAATGGAGAGGAAAAGGGGACAGGAGAAGGCAATCAGTGACACAGAGTGCAACATGGATAAAAGAAGAGGTGAGGTATTAAAAGGGGCCCACAGACGAGGCACCTGCAAACAGAATGTGACACTGAAAACTCACTAGAATGGAGGCCCAGAGGGATGTGGGGAAGATGCCAACCTCCAGGCTTATAAAGCAAGTGGGGTGGAGGGGTGGCAAGGGGGATGGGGACAGGTCTGGGTTAGAGGGAGGGTAAGCTCTGAGTGTTAACCTGGGTTGGGTGGGGCACAGTGGGGTTGTGGGGTGTGGGGTGTGTATGTGGGGGTGTGTGTGTGAGGGGTGTCACTGCTTTTTTAAAAGCAGAGGACCTTTAAGGTCTAATTCCTAGTGACTGAGTCAAGGCCTGGCCTTAACTCAACGACTATTTATTTGTTGACTGATTAATTAGATGAAAAGATGGCTGCACACTCGAGTCCTTCTGCCCACCATGGGAACTCTACCTGGCTTTATGACCCTTCCCTGCCTGGCCACTTTGCCCAGGGTCATGGCATCCCAGGAATTTCCCTGACTGCTCCAGGGAGGATGTTTCACACTGAAAGGTTTTGCAAAATAAGACTGCTTTATCAAAATCCTGTTGCACCGGACAATGTTCCCCGCTCCTTGACGTTTACAGTGTGTAACCGATTTTATCGGAGGAATTTTGTTTGGAATGGAATGGTCCTCTCTGATGGGCAGGCAAGAAAGGGAAGGTCATTTGAGGACCCACCCCAAGCTGTGTGAGTTGGAGCTCAGGGTTTCTGTACATGAGGCTTGGGAGCCTGGCCAAGCCATGAGCAACCCTTCCTCCCTGGAGGAGGTCCCAGCAGTTTCCAGAGGATTGTGTTGTTTACATTCTCACCTTGGCCCTGCAGGGCAACAGACCCAGAGCCCAGCACTAGTGGGCAGAGAAACAGCAAGGAAGGGCTCCCTAGGCCTGGGCCCCAGCAAGCAGCCCAACTCTCCCTATACAAGAGACCATTCCTGACATTCCTGAAAGGGGACAATAAGGCTTCTCCCAGAAGGGTTAAAAATAGGGAGATGGGTTTATTAGTTTAGTTATTTGCTCAAAATTCCAAAGCCCTCTACTTCCTGGAGCTCTGAGCAAAATAGCAAAGATGTGCATGTTCATGGGGGCTGGGATTCTGTCACAGCTGCTCATCTATAGGGGTTTCTCACGTGTCTCTAGACAGAAAGAGCACGGAATGGGAGGCAGAGATGGAGACTGAGCTGGGAAAGGAGAGGAGACCTGGGAGGCCAGAAGTGTTCCTCCTGGTGGGGGAGGGGAAGCTTCCTGCAGGGGGAGAGGGCTGAGGTGCCCCAGTTGCAGCGGATGGTCAGCAGGAGAGCAAGGCTGAGGCCATCAGACACTCTCCTCTCCTGGTCCTTTTCACCAGTCTTGGTGGGCCCACGATAGAGCTGGGCATTCTAGGACATGTCTGTACAACTACTTCCAAATTTCTCTGTTGTAGTGAATAGAATTATATCACCCCCCAAGATATGTGTAAGTTCTAATCTCTGGTATCTATGAATATGATCTTATTTGAAAATAGGGTCTTTACAGATATAATTAAATTGAGATCATAATGGCCTACAGTGAGCCCTGAATCCATGCCTGGGTCCTTAGGAGAAGGCCTCATGAAGATGCACACCCAGAGGGAATTTGGCCCAGTGATGATGAGGCAAAGATTACACAGCCAAGAACACCAAAGATTTTTGATCACCCCAAGCATACAGGAGGAAACAAGAAAGAGCCTTCAGAGAGAACGTCACCCTGTTGGCTCATAGATTTCAGAATTCTGGCCTCCAGAACTGTGAGAGGACAAATTTCTTTTGTAGCTGCCAAGTTTGTAGTACCTTATTGTGGCAGCCCTGGGAAACTAACACGATAGTGGTTTTCAAAATTTCAAATCCCTAGGTCCCTGCCCTTCAGTCCCTTCATGCCCAGAAAACAGCTTCATCTTCTGCTTTACAAAAAAAAAAAAAAAAAAGGTGAAGTTTTTGGATAGAAATCCAGCCCTTTGCTGTGTGCTGCTCTCCTCTTTCCATTCTCCCACATGGGCCATGGATTCCATTCCTCCTGCCCTGGGAAACTAACACGATAGGTTTTCAGAGAGTTTACCACATCACCATCTTCTCATTCTCTTAGACCCCTGGCTTTCTCCCTCCCAGGTAGACCCTTTCCATGTCCACATTCTCCACTAAAACCAAGAAGAGCTCCCCAACTCCCCCCACCCCAGTTATTGTCTTAACGCTTTCTGCCCCTTCAAATCCTCAAAAAGTTCTCCTGCCAGCTCTCTTTCTTCCCACCTTGCTCTTCCTCATACTCCCCATGTGGCTTCTCTAATCACTCTACATAGAGAAACTTCTCTGTTAAGGCCACTGGTCACTAATGTTGCCAATTCAATGGATATTTTCAGTCTTCACCTCACTTGACCTTCTGCAGTGTTACACACTGTTGACCGCACCCTCCTTCCCTTTGCTGTGGTGACGCAATCTCCCCCTGACTCTCCAGGGCTCCTTTCCAGTCTCCTTTCTGGCATGGCCTCCTCCCTCTCAGTCATGTCATGTCAGATGCTCCAGGACTCATTTTCAGCCCCTTTGCTGACTATAGTACTCTCTCTCCCCAGGTGATCTCATCCTCTTGGATCTAGATGTTAACTTGGACCTCTCCTCTCAGCTCCAAGTCTGCAGACTCAAATGCATACTTGACTTTGCCACTTGGATGTCTCAAGGTCACCCCGGACACAAGTCCAAAATCAAGTCAATGATTTTGATCTTAAGGACCTCATTCTCACCCATTGCTCCCTCTCCTTGTGAATGGTACCAACATCCATCCAATCATGCAAGCCAGAAAAGCAGGAAATCTTGGCCCTTCTCTCTCCATCTTCCATATCCATTGACATATCTTGTGGCTTTTACCTCTTGCAATCTCTCAAATCTATAGGCTCCACTAAACTCACTGTTATCCCCCTTATCCAAGAACCATCATTCCATCCTTGGACTCTTAAGAGTTCAAGCTTCAGTTTTTGCTTCTTTCTGAATCACGCCTCTTATCACAGTGACAACAGTGATTTCCAGTTACATATCATATCACTCCTCACCTCTTTCTCTTTACTCTCCACCACCTGCTACCCCATCTCCTTCACTTGAAACCTTTCAGTGACTTTCTTAATCTCTTAAGCTGGGCTGCAAGGGTCTGCCTGGTCAGGTTGCCAGCAAAGTCTCAGTGCCACCTTTTCCCTGCTCTTCTTCACCCTCTATCTTCTATCTACATTGGCTTTCTTCCAGTCCTTTACCCTTATCCTAATTCCTCCTGCTTCCAAGCCTTTGTACACACTCTCCCCACCCTCTTTGGCCTAGCTAATGGCCTACACAGCTTTCAGACAGTGGCTTAATCTTATGTTTGCCCTTCCATAAGGGATGAGTTTACATTGATGCTCTTTTGATGACTTCTGCCTCCTCCAAAACTTTAAGCTTTATGAGATCAGAGATTATCCCCCAAACCAGCACAGTACCAGGTACAGAGAAGTCACATAGGAAATACTGTTGACTCACTAAATAAAAGAAAAATGGTACTGTGAAACTAGAGGAAAGGGACTAAGGGGATTGAAGAGGGGGAGAGAAGGAGAAACACTGGGGAATGATACTGGCCAAATTATATTGTGTGCATGTATGAATATGTAACAACAGATCCCACCATTATATGCAACAATAATGCACCAATTTTAAAAAATGTGGACAAAAAGAAAAAAAGTACTGTGTTTGGTTCTGGGAATATAAAGACAAATAAGGCACAGAACTTCACAGAAAGCAGCTCATAGATTGGGAGTGGGAGAGGACAAGCAATTGAGAAACTGAATGAACAGACCCAGTGTATAACAGGGTGATGAGCACATTGCTGAGGAGCTGGCCAGACTCCATGGAGGAGACAGTGATGCCCAAGCCCAGATCGCCTACTCCAGGAGAAACTCGGTCCAGGTGTCTGTTGACTGATGTGCCAGGTCTCTGGGACCCCTCATCACCAGAGTCCTAAGTGTCCCTGAGATATTATGACATGCAGTGACTACTATACTCATGGCAGTGCTACCCCACACTGCCACACATCCTGCAGGGGCATCATCTTGAGGAACTGGGCACACTTTGGGGCCTGTTCAGAATGTAGCATTAAAAAAGGCTCTGGCTGCGGTAAGAGCAGCAGGCAGAGCACTTTAGTCAGAAAAGCTCCTGGTGCCTTCTGGGCAGTGAGCTCATCATATCCTCAGACCAACCCTGGGAAGGTGGTGAAGGGTAATGATTTTTCTCCCCACTGGAAAGTTGGGGACACTGAGGTCAATAGAGATCACTTGACTTGGCCAAGGATTGAGAACAGCTTAGGAAGAGAACTTGGAGAAAACCCAAAGTCCTCTCCATTGGGTTCACCCAATCAGATGAATGGGCAGAGAAGGGCTCCTCAAGCTGTGGGTGTGCTGCAGCAGGAACCTGCTCTGCTTATTTACTTTGGAGCAGGAGGACATTCTGTTGCCTCTTCAAACCATAGAATATTAAAGTAGATAGGCCCTGAGAGATTATCTGATTTAATACCCTTGTTGTACAAAAAAAAGGAAACCAAGGTCAGAGAAATTAATCTCCCTTGTTCTTCCTTCCCTCCTATCCCCTACTGGCATCAGCGGGTAGGATAGAGATCACTAGCTGTCTGTCCAAATTCTTTCTCCCTTTCTTTGCCTATATAACTGGGCTACATTTCCCAGCCTCCTTTGCAGTTTGGCTAACCATATGACCATGTTTCTCCACTGAAATGTTAAGTGGAAATGAAGCATACAACTCCTAGGCCTGGCCCATCAAAGCCTCCCCTGTTACATCTTCATGTTCTTTTCATTTCTAGCTGATTGGAGTGCCAATTCCCACAGCAACTTTGGAAGCTGAACATTAGAAAGTGGCAGAATCACCATATTATACATTCCTAGAAGACTGTGTGGTAAGGATCTGCCTCACTGACCTGAGCATCGGTGTCTAAGGCTAAGTGAACAAGAATAAAGCATCATGGTGTTAAGCTGCTGTATTTGGGGAGCTATTTGTTACTGCAGCCTGGTCCAAACCTAATCTAATTAACTAAAACAAGTACAAATGGGAAAATCCCTGCAAAAGGTCTAATTCCACACAGTCTTGGGTGGCAGAGACACTGGGTTTCTGCTGATTTCATTGTCATCCACTTTGGAGTAATCTCACTTTTACCTCTGGAAAGGTTAGGAATGCTGGCTCCTAACTCCATTGCCTTGGAATTTGGTCTGAGCTGTTCCCTACCTGTTCCATCTTAGAGTAATAGGCTCCCAAGGCTAGAATAGACATGAAAAGTCATCTGATTTTTCTCCTAGCTCCAGAGAGAACCTCTTTTAAACCATCTGAGATGATCAGGAACATTGTCTGGATTTTCACTTCCCTAGAATGGAAACATAACAAATGTCCTTAGATGCCTGCTTCATACCTTCTTACTCCTATGCCAGAAGAGCTTTAAAAAAATTACTTTTTTAGTGGTAATTGGACATAATACCTTTATTTTATTTATTTATTTTTATGTGGTGCTGAGGATTGAACCCAGGACCTCACAGGGTGAGCCCTCTACCGCTGAGCCACAACCCCAGCCCCCAGAAGAGCTTTAATGAATTGTAAAATATCATCTAGGACACTTTGTGATGAAGAAACTGAGGTCCAGAACACAAACAGTGGTTAAGTTGGAGAAAGAAGCAAGGGTTCTTAAACCAAGTCAACCCTGTCCCAGGTTCTATACTGCCTCCAACTCTCTTGGTGATTTCTTTTGTTCTGTCCTAGAAAGAGATGAAAAGTGCTGAACCTATCTACACTGTTCATCAGTCATCCCAGGTTCTTCCTCTCTCCCTACTAATCCACTGGTTAAGCACTACCCAGCTGGCAATTACCCTGAACTTGGTCATTTGACTTAGAAGTTAGAAAGAAGATTAGACAGACATAAACCTATGCCGAAAGAGGAGGGGCAGGTGGTGGGTGCATGTTTGTCCTTGGGCCATGGTAGGAAAGACAGATTCTCAAGTGGGATCCCTGAATCCACACAAGAAGCCTGGAAGGGCCATTAAACCCTTAAACCTCTGCCTAGGAGGGTGACTAGTGCTACATGAAGTGTTCTCTGAAAAAGAAAGGGAGTGGCAGTGATCATAACCTCCAAACACAGTGTCTTGGCCTGTTAGGATCTGTCTGATTGGGTCTAGGCACCTGTGCAGTCCTGCCTGTTAATATTGGAACAGTGTCCAGAGAAGTTGAGCTGAGGCCATGAAAGCAAACCATGATACATATTGGGGGGTAATTGTAACTTGGAGAGACCCAGGAGCTCTACATGAGACTTAGAAAGTTGGGTTTGTTATGCGGTTCTTCAGAAATAAAACAATAAAACCAAATATTTACTCGTTACTTTCTCATTTAAGGTGAACTTGTTTATACACAGCATCTTTAATGCTTTCTGCCAAGTGACTCATTTGTACTGAGTCACCAGAAAGTGGGCCTAGGTGAATCTGCAGCCACCCTGCACACCACAATTTGCTCATTCCCCTGGAGGTTGGTCATAGAAATCTGGCGATAGAGAAGCAAAAAGGAGCAGGGAAATGGGAAGAAGTATGACAGTCCCTACTCAGGTTTTCATGAGCATCTGGTAGGCAGATAGGAGATCCCAAGATACCCAACAAAATAACCAAAGAGCAGTGAGATATTGTCTGAATTGCAAATTCTGATAAGAATTAATGATATACAGTTATTTGCAAATAAATCACTTAATCTTTGGGTCTCACTTCAAAATCTTAGTGAGTTATTTCCCCTTCTTTGTGAGCCCCTCCTTCTTCCTTATAAATGAAAAGTCTTGCAGCCCTAAAATTTAGACATTTTGTTTATTTACTGGGAGGAGAAAGGTTATGGATATGGATGTACATGAAACTTTATTTACCAAGAGAATTTGTTCACACTAAATCTTTGAACCTACCTCCTGAAGTTTTCATTTAAAATTCACTGATGCACAACATTTTGTTTAATTTGCAATCCGCAATTCTTTCACTGATGATGAGTTTGCCCTAGCTGAGCCTGAATTCACAGTTTTCTTTTCCCTGCAGCCTGTTTGGGTGTCCTGGTGGTGACATCTCTGCAGAATTCTGGTGTGAGCCAAAGGCAGATGGAACGGAATCCAGGTTTGTGAGGGCACAGGGGAATATTAGGATTCCCGCCTGGGTCAGAGTGCCAGGTGTTAGGCTTGGCAAAAGCAAGTTTAGCATCAGTGCTGGGGACCTGAAGGGGCAGTGGTGGTGGTAGGGGTAGGGGTACTTCAAAATTAGTAAGAGCAGTGATAGGGCTGAATGGGACGCATGGGCCAAGCTCTACTTCTCTTTCCTATAGAAGCACTCGGTATATTAACTAGTTAGTGCCAATCATATTACCAGGACCTGCTTTTCGCAGATTTATTGTGCGTTTAAGGACTTGGCAAAGTGGTTCCTGATTCAGAAGGCTCGGTTTTTCTAATTTTTCTCCAAAATGCAAAGCGATGCTCTAGGGCGTGTGCGTGTGATCAAAGTTGCACAGGGGCTCTGTTGACCTCATCAAGCTGTCCCAGCCCGGGTGGTTCTCGGGGGGCCGGCCCCCGCCCGCTTCCTGCCCTCCCTCTGCTCCCGGGCCCGCTGCGCGGGGCCGGTGATGTCAACCGAGGAGGAGCCGCCCGCCCCGCGACCCGCCCGGGCTAATTAGCATGTAGCGGCGCCGCGGGCCGCCTCCGCCGCGCCCGCCCGGCCCCCGGCCGCCCTCCCGTGGCTCCCACAACTTTTGAGGCGGGGAGCGCGCTCACAGCCTCACTCGGCTCACTTCCCCAGCCCGGAGCGGCAGCGGCCGCCCGCTTCCCTCGCACCCGCGCCGCCCCGCGCCCTCCCCGCGCGCCGGGCATGTGAGCGCGGGCGGGCGCCGCCACCATGGCCTCGCCGCGCGCCTCGCGGTGGCCGCCACCGCTCTTGCTGCTGTTGCTGCCGCTCCTGCTGCTGCTGCTGCCGCCGCCGGCGGCCCCCAGGACGCGGAGCCAGCCTCCCTCTCCGGCCCGCCCAGCGCTCCTGTCCAGCGAGGGGCCGGCGCGGCCCCCTGACCACGGCCCGGAGCGCGAGTTGCAGCCGCCGCCGCCCCAGAAGCGCCGCGAGCCCGCGCCCCTCGGCCCCAGCCACATTGCCCCCGCGCCGGGCGCCGCGACACGGCGGAGACGCTCCGGCTGGGCCCCCGGAGTCGGGAGCGCGGGTGAGTGAGAGCTGGGGAGCCAGCGCCGATCCGCCTTGGTTTGGGGGGCGCCCCGGGGCCGCATCCCTAACCCTAGGCCCCTCTGCGCCGCTCGACCCTGGCCCGGGGCTCCGCTTGCCCGGCGCGTGTGGGACTCTTGAGACTCGGCTGGGAGGGAAGAAAGCTTCCCCGGTGGCTGGACTGGGAGGTGTGACCATTCTCTCCCTAGCTTGGAAGAAAACTTCTCTCTCCCATGGGCACCCCAAATGCTTCTCACCCACCGTTTTAAAAAAAAAAAGAACAACAACAACAACAACAAAACCCCCAAATTGGCTCTCCCACCCCGCGGGTGATTAACTTCAGGTCGTTTTCCCTCAATTCTGTTCCTTTTCTCAGTAGATGCAGAACTGGTCTCTGCAGGTACAGATCCTGACTTTCCAGCATAAATAACGGATTTTTAAAGGGTTCTGACACTAAGGCTTTTGTAAAGGGCAAAGAATGTAGTTTGAAACCAAGCGATCTATTGACTGAACTCTGAAAGAGAGGAACTTGGTGAAGGGTCCACAAACTTGAACCCCTGTAAGGCAAACGCTGACTTTTTCCCTCTCCTTTTCTTTCTCAAGGAGCTAGTGCTCTATACACAGCCGCTGCCTGTTCTAGTCAGAGAGAGGGAACAGATTTCTTCTGGTTGCTCTTGTGTCTATCTTCTTTTTCTGATTTGGAAGAAAAATACCCAGGACTGGGTGGAATTCTAACCATAATGCCATTATGACCTTTAGGATGGCCTCTTTTCTGGTTTTAGTATCTCTGTCTTTGAAATGGAAGAAATGACCCATGTTTCTCCTAACCTCCTGGTGATGATGTGTCAAAATGAAAGTAAAAATAATGGAAAGTGCTTTGAACAAAAGTCAGCAACGTGGTGGTGGTAGCCTTTGCCTTCCTGTGAATGAGGAAGGTCGTACAAGCAGGGACAGGCTAGATTGTTGCTATACTGGACCATTCATTTAGAGTTTAGGTGAAGGTCGAGAAGATTTCATCTGCCTGAATTTCAGTTCAGTTACTTTTCTCATATCTCACAACTTTCTAGTAAGTGAAATAGCTTGCTTCATCCAAGGGATGTTTGCTAGAGTTAAATATGAAAAAGATTTTTTTGCCCCCCCCCATAAAACCTCAACTCCATATTTGACAGTTCTCTCATTGCAAACTGCCTTGTCTTTGTGAATCTGTCACTGGCCTGAGATTGGTAGACCTTCAGAAGACCTTCAGGAGACCCAACCTGGAGCGACTCTGACTTCAGATTACTAATAACTTTGTTTTGTTAGGTTTGGAGGGAGGAATCAAGAACATGAAAGAGAAAAATTTCTAGTTTTGTCATAGTAGAAAAGTAACTGAGGAACACTGTATGGTATTTTGAGAGGTTTTCTACATAGACAGTGGAGTGTAAGGAGTTGAGGACATTTCAGAGGGGATACTCAGGAATGGAAGCAGGTGTCTCTGGCTGTATATAGGCCTTCTTAGCTGAGAGGCCAATCTTATTAGGGAATAGCTGGGAGGGATGCTGACTTGTGGGGCCCTGGCTAGAGGAGGTTGGCACAGGAGTCTCCTTTCTTCTAAGACTGACAATCTCCACAGGTCATAGTGAGGTGGGTGTTACTGAGGGAGGGACTGTGGAGGCAACTGGGTTAGGGGGAAATAAAGTAAGAATCAGGGCCCCAAGTGATCTGAACTTTCCTTATGGCTGTGGCTCTGTAACTTTCCTTGTTTGAATAATTTGGGGAGGTTTGAACTATTTCATGGAGGCTTCAGGTATGAAAGAGTTCCAGAAAGCAATTCAGGAGGAGTAGGAATAGCCTAAATCTTCTTACCTAAGGTTTCCTGGTGTCCCCACAAAATCACCCAAGGAGTGCTTGCCCTTCTGCTGGTTTAAGGCCTGATTTTGTGTGGGATGTTAGAAAGTGCGATTAAAAGAGATGATTTTGATTACCTGTTGAAAATTGCTAGAAGCCACCAATATGGGTGAAGATCTAGGAATGTCCCATGCTTATTTTCTGGTAGTGGCTCAAACATTGTCACTTAGGGAGAACAAAGAAACAACAAAGAAAACCAGCATTAGGTAAATTCAGTGAGTCCATGTTTTCTAATAACCTCTGAGGAGTTGTCTGGCTTGTTTTGCTTGGCCACCATGCATCATTAGGTTCTGCCACTTATTCCACAAGGCAGCAAAGTCTCAAGGCTGAAAGAGCTTCCAGAGGTCCTGTAGCATTCACTGTGTCCTGTGCTGATATCTGCCTGCCCTCTCCTGCACCTTTGGTAGAGAGTCACCCAGGCTCTATCTCCATGTTTCTGTATTTGGAGAGGTGAGTACTCCTGCTGGTAATTAGTCTTGAGTCTTACAAATAATGTGGTTGTTAGGGAAACTGTCTGTAGCCCCTTCACACTGGGGAGGTGCTGGTGGTCAGTGCCTGGCTCTTATAGCCTTGAAGCTCTGGCTTCTAAATATACCTTTGTCAGCAGTAGGGACCAGGTCTTTCTTTCCTTCCTTTCTAGCCCTTCTCCTCCTCCTGGCAGAGTTCAAGGTTTCTCTGTTGAGTAACTACATTCCATATATGGTTGGGTTTCCTGTATTGGACTGTAAGTCCCTGGAGAGCCGCCCCCTGTTTGTGTAGCCATTGTTAAGCTTTTGCACCCACCTGTCACCCTGCTGGTTGTTCAGTTGCCATTTACTGCTGGTATTTCAGCCAGTGGTGAGAGGAGGAGGCTGAGACCTAGAGGTTTCCTTTTTCTGCATGGTTTCCTGCTACTCAGGGCTTCAGAGCGAGAGTTCCAAGCTGGGTACTAGGTTCATATGCCCTGGTTTTTAGATCCATAGGCCATGTTTTATAATTGTGAGATCTGCAGATGGGTGGGGGCGGAAAGGCTGAAATCATAATGAAAATCTATGCAGAAGCAACGTACTTTCCCACCCAAATGGGAAAGGATGCTGAGTAGCTGAGCAGCCAGCCCAAGGAATAATAATCTTAGAAAAATGCGGTTCCCTGGAGTAAAGGAAGTGTTCTGAGCCCAGCCCCTTATGAGCTGTTAAATAGCTGTCGCCTGAATTGCTCTAACTTTGTGGGCCAACTTCGTCATTGAGCTTGGCTGCCTGGAGAACCATTACAAGGTGCAGTAAAGTCCTGGGTTGGGCAAGAGGCAGCCCTTCAGGAAGGGAAGGGAGAGTGGCTTTCCTCCAGGAATGCAGCCCTCTCCTGGCTGGGGTGGGGGAGGTGACCCTGGGAAGCCTGCTTGCCTGCTTGCTTTGATGGAAGGTGGCCTAAATAGAAGGAAGGTTGTGGGGAGAGGGCTCTCCATGGGGCATGTGTACTTAAAAGCCACATCCTTTTAACCTTGCAAGTACCTGTTTATTGCTTCCTCAGCATGTGTGCATATGCCGAGCTGATATTTTCTGCCCAGGAGCTGACTGGTGTGGCCAGAGGGAGACAGGATGGTGCTCAATGCCAGCTGGGTAGTTACTGCCTCCTAGTCCTGAAGAGCCAGGGCAGGAGCCTCTGCCCTCCTGGTGATCCCTCTGCTTTCCAGTGGCCCTGCCCAGCTGGCAGAGAGAGTGTCCTGGAACTAACTTGTCCTTGTCCAGAGATGCTCAGAAAGAAAGCAAAGAACAGATGGCAGATGCTGTTTGTTAGCTACTTTCTGACTTCAGCAGCTTCCCTGTCCCCAGTGTCCTTTCTGTGTGAACAGAGGTTGCAGCTATAGTAAATGTCTCTTTCTTTGCAGAATCCTAGGGGGACAACAGGGAAGGAGACTAATTTGATCCCTCTTTCAAATCCTTAGCCTTTGAGCACCTATGTGTAGTTAGATGCTTTTCCATTTCTTATCCCATTTCACCTTTAAAACAATACTGTGAGGGCGGTTATTTCCCTTTTATAGTCATAGAAAATGAAGCCTGGCAACCTTAGGTCACACAGAAAATGGAGGAGGCAGTATTGAAACTGATTTTGGCCAAACCCATTGGCTCTTTCCACAATATGTGAAATCTCAGTTTTTCTCATCTCTAATATGGGATGACAGTTTTAGATCTAAGATTTTTCCAGCTCATCAGTCTTCTTCCTCCTTTCCTTGGTCCTTGCTCTTGCCATTTGTTAGAGATTAGAGATTAGGGACCATGATTGGGAAGGGACATCAGTGGTAATGGGGACAATCTGCAGAGGAGAAATTAAAAAAAAAAAATTGTCTTTAATTGTCAAGAAAAGACTTAAAATCTTTTTTTTTTTTAATGTACTGAAGATTGAACCAGGGATGCTTTACTACTGAGAAATATCCCAGCCCTTTTAATTTTGAAGCAAAGTCTCACTAAGTTGCCCAGGTGGGCCTTGAACTTTTGATCCTCTTGCCTCATCCTCCCAAGTTGCTGGGATTATAGATATCCACCACTGTGTCAACACCTCAAGTCTTTATATTTTATAAAAGTGTATTTTACATAGAGATTATGATTTATACCCTACTTCTCTGCTAATCCATAGATTATTGGTGTCAGAAGTCACTCCATTAATTATCAACCAAACTAAGTTGAATTGTTGACTTTCTTGGTGGGTACTCTCCTGTGAAGCTGGAGCAGTGGCTGATATGTTGAGCCTGTTGCTAGTCATTATGAATGCCATTTACAGGGGGGAGAGGTTAAATGGTGCCCTGTTTAAATGCCATTTTAATGTCTATTCTCTTGTCTGCCCACTCGCTATTTCCTCCAGCATAGGCAGAAACAAAGATGTTTCTATCTTCTCTTTCCCTATTTCTTTTATTGGAATGTGGCAGATGTCTCCATCTGTGTCCTGTTTGACTGATTTGTAAATCAGGAAATATTTACTGAGAACTTACTATGTGTGAGGAGCTGTGCCAGATAATAAGGAGGCACATCTAACTTGCCCCCAGGGAAACTTTTTTTGAAGCAAGAACATCAAAGTTGTAAAAAGTGAAGTAATGATGCATTAATGATTTGTAACTGAAGAAATACCACAAGAAGATCATACAGACCACAGGAATGATGTGGCTAGAGAGAGCTGCAGCAGCAGGTAGAGGTGGAGACTGCAGGGGACTGGAGAGTCCAGGGAGACCTCATGGGGCAAGAAGGAGTTGATTTAGCTTTGGAAAGTTGAAAAATGTAGATATACAGAGAGGTGAAGGAGGTTACTGGCATCAGCAGAATCCCAAATGTTGAAAACGTTGAGACTTTTTAATTGGAGGTGATAAATAACCAAGAAAGCTCAAGGAAAGGACTTGGGTTGCTGAATTGGGCTCCAAAGACCCCTGAAAAGGGGACTAGGGCCAATTATAGAAGGTTTTAGAGGCCTGTTTAAGGTGTTTGTTTCATCACACCCACATTGAGGAACCCCTAATGGCCTTGGAGGGGGGAGCACTGTAGTTGCCTGTTCACTGTTCATTTGTGCTTGGTGCTGGGGACTCATAGATGAACCACAGACAGGTCTGCCCTTGCACCAGCCCAATATCTATTGCACAGCAGGTGGAATGCTGGTGGGCAATGTGTGGAAAGAAAAGACTGAAAACATGGCATGGACTGGACTTGGGGGGGGGGTTGGGGGGGGTGGAAATTGAAAGGGGGAGATGTGAGTGCCATTCAAAGAGTAAGACAGGCAGACCTGGGGTGGAAGGCCACAGTGGTGGGGGAGAAACTGCCTTGCCATTAAGGAACCTACTTGTTTTAGACTTTCCCTCACTGTCAAGACTGTTGCAGGTTTCAGTGGAAGAATTCTGTGAACGCTTGAGAATGTAGAACTGAACTTGGGAGAAGCCAGGGCCGGATTCAGCCTGGAGGGCATTTGGTGAAGCCACTGGGCAGAGGAAACTGGCCCTGGCTAGGTGAAGAACACCCCGTGTAGACCAAGGGCAGTGGGAAAGAGGAGGACGCAGCCCAGGTGCTGGCTCTGCATGGAGTTGCAGTGAGAGCCAGGTCAAAAATGAGTTCGCGTGTTTTGGCTTAAATTTGGCCACACCTCCAGGTGCTGTCTATCCAAGTTAGAGAGAACAAGGAGATCTGGGAGGATGAGGCCTGAGAACAGCCATTGGATTTGATCCTGAGCTGTTTAGTGAGGACTGTCAAGAGGGTAGAAAGCAACCTGCCAGGAGTATGGTAAGCCGATGTGGTTCTCCCTGTGGTAAATTTTGACAGTAAAGTGAAAAAGGAAATCAGAATCAGAATCCTTGATTCTCACTCCCTAAACCTATTGTTGGTGCTCAACTCTTCTCTTGTCAGGAATGGTCAACACCATCCACCTGCTAACTTATACCGGATACCTAGAAGTCACCCCTCCCACACTACACCATTCCTCACCTTTCCTACATTCTTGCTTTGTTTTAGGGGAGGGGGCAATTCTGGTTGATTCTGTTACTAAAATACATTGTGAATCTGTCCTCTTCATCTTTACAGCACTTTTTCTGTTCTCCCTCACCCACTCTTGCTCTCTCTCTAATCAATGCTCACAGAAGCCAGAGTGATCTTCTTAAAATGTAATTCAGGTCACCTCATTCTCGGGCTTAAAACCCTCCAAGAGCTTTGCATTGTACTTGGAATAAAATCCACCCCCACCCCCATCCCTGGCTTGTTGGAATTCAAGGTCCGTAGTGTCTGTCCCTATACCTCTCTGGCTCTTCTTGTTAATCTCCCTACTTGCTACCCACATTTGTGTGTATTTCAAACTCACTCTGTTTTGGAGATTTGGCACAAAGTGTCCCCCTGCCTACAGCAGAAAGAGCCTGAGGCAGAGGGAACAGTAAGAGTAGATGCTCTAAGGCAGGAACTGATCTTGCCTTGTCATGGGATTAGGAGGGAGGCAGGTCACAGTGGCTGGGTCACAAAGGGCCATGAGAAGTGTGGTAAGGAGGTCAGATTTTCTTGTAAATGCTCCGGAGGCTCTGGTAGTAAGATCCCTTAAGGAGCTAGAAGACCATCTGCTAAGTCTACAGAGGCTGTTAAAAATGGACACACTCCTTTTGCTTTGTATTTTAGCTCTGGGGTAGTGGAGCTACATGGTACTAGGCTTTCTTTCCTGTTATAAAGACGTTTTTGAAGAAAACTTACAGTTCAGATGACATGGTAGGCACACAAGAGTCTGTGTACCCAACTCCTGGGATTGTTGGGAGGGACATGAGAGAAGGGCTGATCTTGCTGGAGACCCTGAGTAACAGAAGCCTGTATCTCTCTGTGTGAGGATCTCAACTGCTGGAGGTCAAGAGGTAGACATGATAAGTTGACAAGTTTCTCCTCATTGTCTGATAAATTGGAAGGTGAAGACCAAAGAGGAAGATGGATGAAGAAGTAGCCAAGAGAAAGCTCTTCAGGTGGCCATGCCAGTTCCATCCTTAGGACTGAAGCAGTCAGACTGCAGGAGAGAGACTACAAAATAATAAGCCTTTGAAAATCAATCAGACTTGGACCTCTGGTTGATGGGTATTTTCCTTGGGATCAGAACTGTTGGAGGTTATTGATAGCATTTCAAAAGTGTTTGAAGGAAGGAAGGAAGGATCACTTGGAAGGATCACTTCTCTTCATTTCCTGCATCATTCATCAGATTGGACTTTGAGTTTTTATATGCATCCCAAATAAATTTATCATTATTTAGGAAATACAAGAGAATATTTTGTAGGCTATTGAAAGCAAATTTTAGAAAGTGATTTGAGCAATAACAGCATTATTGGAGTAACAGCATTATTGGTCATAATGGGACCTCTTTGATGAGAATCACACTCACTTGAGTAGGTGAATTCTTGTGGTTTGTTAGGAATTATTTATAGTATAGTCATGCCTGGTGTAATGGAGTGCTGCTATCAGTAGCCACCGACAGAGTTAGGAAAGAGAGATGCCAATGGAATCTTGAGAGCCCTGATATGAGTCAGAGGTCTTTGGTCTTAACCCCTTCGACTTTGAAGCTATGTAGCATGGGAAGCTGTCTAATGTCGCTAGGCCTTAATTTCCTTATGCTAAAAATGGGATAATAATGTCTGTCCTGCTTCTTTTGAGGAGGAGCCCTTATAGGCATCGCAAAGGATTTTAGTCAGAATACAGCGAACAGACTATGACCTTGGGCAAGTCCTTTCATCTCCATATCTGCTTTTGTATCTGGAAAATTGAGGTAATAGAACCAGTCCTGTTGGCTTCACAGTGTTGTAAGGACGAAATGAGTTAATCCACGTGGACATGCTTTGTAAACATGTCCGTGCTGTGTTAATCATTAATGCTCCCTGGGAACCCATCAGCCCTTATGATTACTCAAAGTGAAGAGGGGCTTCAGAGAGAAGGTGGACATGAAGGACGAGTAGAAAGCTGGAGAAGACGTGGAGAAAAGGAGGACATTTCTAGAAAATCTCAGAGGACTTTTCCGTCCTCCTTCTCTTTGCCCTCTCACCTGTCTCACCTCTTTCTCTTTGCCAGGACTGACTCCTTTCCATCTCTTCTCTCCCTCCGAGTGAGATATTGTCCACAGTTCTACCCTTGGCCTTCTACTTCAGTGGACATTATGTTCAGTGGACATTTTGGGGGGCATTCTAATGAGCCATGGTCTCTTTTATAAGGCACTTAGGAATGTGATCACATAAGCCAGAATTGTGAAACAAGATGAAATGACTCCAGAGGAAAAGTGTTTTCTCCAGGGAAGGCTTCTTGGAGGTGCTGGTGCCTGAGCAGGTCATGAGCAATCCATCAGATTTTACCAGAAGGCCAAGGGGCAGGGAGCAGGACATTCTAGGCTGGAAGGATGGCAGGACAAAGGTGTGGAAGGAAGATGTAGGGCAGCTTCACCTGTTTTTTCTGAGTGGGTGATTTCCAGAATTTCTGTCTTCTCTTCAGCAATCCATCTGTGCGCCTCAGCCACCTGCCAGGCACACGTGTTTATGGTGTGTCGCTTTAAACTGTCAGATTACAGTTATGGATGCAAACTCACTAACTTTACTCCCACAAACCTGCCTTCCCTTTGCTTGTTCGTGGGCCCATTCATTTCCAATCCACTGCTCGAATCTCAATCCTCTTTGTCTCTTGCCTTTTCTTACATGTATAGTAGTCGCCGTTGAGTGTTCCCTTCCTTCCTTTCTCCTGTCCTAACTCCCATTTCTCCAAAACCCACCAGAACACTGAACCCCATTAGATAGTGGGCTACGCAGGGTCTCAAGGTGCAACACCTCCATCTGTGCCAAGAAATCCCCGTTTGGATTCCAGTATCCTTAACAAGGCGCCTTTGTAGCCCACCTGGAGAAATGGCACTGTCCTTTCTGGCTTTCACTTTTAGCACAGGTGACTATTTCTCTGATGCTCTCTGCCTTGGCTTTTTTCTTTCATTCTTTTTTTTATATTTCTATATTTTCTTAAAATTGGATTTTTTTTGGAGTGGGTCCAGTTTTAATATGACCTGTTTGACCTTGGGCAAATTACTTAACCTCACCTGTTTCTTTATCAGAAAAGCAGAGATAATGAGACGACCTCATAGGGTTGTCATGAGGTTGAACTGAGAAATGCTCAGGGCCTGGCATGGAGTAAATGCTATATAGATTATTTTTTATATATCTATATCTAAAATACTATTACTATTATTTATTATTTTACTGTTGTTATCCTGCTTTGGCATATCTTTTTTTTCTGCTTTCTGCTTTGTTTCTCTTTTCAGCTGGCTTCCATTCTTCTCCCTTTATTTTCCCTTTTTCTTAACTGGCTATGGTATACAACTGATTTGTCCACATGTTGGTTATATTTGAATAGGAGTGTTAGGTTTCCTGATCTTAATTTTGAAAGCATATTAGCAAACTTTTCATTTCTCTCTTTAACTAGATTGTACTCATTCACTCCCTGCGGCTGGATCCCTGGAAGTCCCCATGGTGGACCCCACCCCAGGGAGAGCCAGTGCCCAAGCTTCCCTCCCTTCTGCAGTCCAGGCCTCTGAGTCCTTTGTGTTGAGACATCTTTTCGCTGTGTCCATTTTTCAAAGTGGTAAAATGTTCCAGACAATTACTTTTCTGTGATTTCCTTTGAGTCCTGAGCCACTTCACAGAGGTCTGAAGAATAAATTAACTGCAGAACGTATACAAGTCAGCCAGCCGCCAGCGACAGCGCTATGTAAATGTTTAAAGCCCGGGACAGGGCTCAGGCGGTTCCATTGCACACACAGGACGATTCTTCCTGCCCCTCCTCAGCGCACTTCTCTCCCCCTCTTCCTCCTCGGAACCAGGATGTTTTTCCTTGCCTTTTTATTGTTTCGCTAACCTGGCAGGTCTCCTTTGGTGGAGCCCCGCCACTGGCTTCCTCTCTGGGTGTGATTGAGCTTTACAGTGAGACGCAGGCTGGGAGGCCTGCACCCTGGCGCCTGCCTAGCCAGGCGGGGCAGGGGCTGTGGCTTCAGCTTCTTTCTCCAAGCAGCCCCTTTGTTGAGGAACCTCCTCCAGCCACTCTGTTAGGTGTTTATTTTTCAAAGAACCAGAGGGGAAGAAAGGAAGCAGTAAGATAGATGCCCCTAGAAATAAGGTGACCACCCCATTGCCAAAAGATTTTGTCTTCTCTTGTTTAACTGAATGGAAATCTCCTGGCCTTCAACCCTGTGTCGTTTCTCAAGGCCTTTAAAACAAACAAAAAAACCCTATGGAATTATTTTTAAAGCAAAAATCTTGAGGTCACATGAGAGACCTTCATCTCTCCCTCCTGCCCGTGTAGGCTGCAGCCCTTCCTAGTGCAGCCCTCCCGAATGCCCCCCTCCTAAAGCCACATCAGGCTGGTTCTGTTTCTGGAAGGTTGAGCCCAGGCTCAGGGCTCCAGGCTAGCCTGTCCTGGGTCTCATTCAGCTCAGTCCTGCAGATCTGCTTCTCCCCAGGAGGAGAGGATGCTCTGCTGAACAAAAGTGACTTCCTCACAGGAGGGGAGGGTGGGGTGCCTTGTAAACCTTGCACTACTCATCTCTAGAGACTGTTGCAGGGGAAGCTATTTAAAAATTTGATCATTGGACCTCAAGTCCAAACACTTTGCAATGTGTATGATTTTTCTTAGGGCTGCTCCTTTTAGGGTAAGAACAAGGAAGGAAACGAAACTCCTCAAGAGCCTTGGACAGTCCAGATTGAGGGCTCAGTCTTTTGTTCTCACAAACTCATTTGGCTCCTAAAAGTCTTCCACCCCAAATCATTACATCCGCAGCACCATTTCAAAACACAGCTTAGAGTAGGCTGCCACCTTTCTGGAGAGATTACAGTCACCTTCCCCAGAAATCCCTGAGATTCCTGACTGCCTCAGAATATCTCACCCCTGGCCATCCAGCCTGAAATTCCCTCATTTGGAGAGATCCTAGGGGAAGGCTGTGAGGACCCTATTGGGGAAGGACCCCCACTGTCTGGACCAGAGGCCAGGCAGCCCAGAAGGGAGGATGGGTTTCTTATACCTTGCAAACTCTGCCTCTCTGGGCCACTTCTTGTACCCCAGAGGCATTCTAAGTATTTATGGTTTATCTCCCTTGAAAGCAAAAGCTCTTTGAGACAGGTTCATATCTTATTTGTCCTTGAAACCCTCACAGTGTCTTGCCTGTGATTGGTGCTCAGTATATTTTTATTGTGGCAAAATATACAAATGGAAAATTTACCATTTTAACTATTCCTAAGTGTATAAAATTCCATGGCTCTGAGTACAGTAACAGTATTGTTAAAATCATCACCAGGGCTGGGGCTGTAGCTCAGGGGTAGAGTGCCTGCCTTGCATGTTTGAGGCACTGGGTTCAATCCTTAGCACTGTATTAAAAAAAAAAAAAATCGCCAATCATTCATTCCCAGAAATTCTTCATTATCCCAGTAGAAACTGTTTTTTTTTAAAATATTTTTTTCTTTTGTTGTAGTTGGACACAATACCTTTATTTTATTCATTTTTATGTGGTGCTGAGGATTGAACCCAGGGCCTCTCAAAGCACTAGGTGAGCGCTCTACCACTGAGCCACAACCCTAGCCCCTAGAAACTATTTAAATAGTAAATCCCCATACCTCCCTGCTCTCAGCCCTGGTAATCTCTGTTCTACTTTATCTCCCTATGAACTTCCTATTATAGGTACTTTATATAAGTGGAATCATACAATATTTGTCCTTTTGTGTCTAGCTTATTTAACTTAGGTTTTCAGGGTTTCCTCATGTTGCTGTATTAGAATTTCATTTATTTTCATTTCATATACCATTGTATGTATATACCACATTTTGTTGATCCATTCATCTACTGATGGATACTTGGGTTGCTTTCTTCTTTTGGCTATTAAGAATAATATTGTTGATAATATGACTGTACAAGTATCTATTTGGGTCTCTGCTTTCAGTTATTTTGGATATATATTCAGAAGTGAAATTTCTGGATCAAATGGTAACTAAGTTTCTGAGGGACTGTTGAACTGTTTTCCATGGGTACTGTACCATTTTACATATCCACCAGCATTGTATAAGGATTTCTATTTCTCCACATCCCCACCAGCCCTTCCTATTTTCCTTTTTGTTAGTAGCCATTCTAATGGATGTGAAAGCAAATATTTTTTAAATTCATAAATGTCACTCATGGTATTGTAGATTTGAAACTGTTACTCCCCTTCTTTGCCTTAGTCTTGTCATCTGAGGGTCAGAATAGTTGGATGCTATGGTCCTAGGAGGTGGTGATCACCTTTGAGGGGTATAAAGGCATTAAAGACAGCCCAGTCACTTTGACCAGAATGAATGGTGCAAAGCAGCACGGGTGCTAGCTAGTGAAGCTTGACTCATGCTGTGAATTAGTTTAGTAAGAACTGGCTGTGCTTCTCTCTACTTGGCCCTCACTGGTTTTCATCTGAACGTGGTTAATTGAGGACACTGGAATTAAAGAGCTGGGCTCCAGTCTGCTCTGTCACCTATTTTCTGGGTTAACCTGGGTAGGTGACTTAAATGCTAAAGCCTCAGTCTTTTCTTCCATAAGAGAGGACAAGAATTACCCTCAAGACTGCCACTTAGACTGTCAGGATCTAAAGGGATATTTAGGCCTCCTAAATTATCCTGTAAAAAGTGCTTTGCAGATTGGAAAATGTGTGGGATTATTAATTGGATCTCTGAGAATAGAAGCATAATTTCACTCTCTGGGAAGTCTCTGTGAACAACGTTCCATTTCTCTTCAGTCTGTACCACACGTCATATTCAAAGGAACCAAATACAGGGTGCCAAAATTCTCTCTCCACCTTTTAAAGACTTTTCCCCCTCCCTGGGTGAGCAACTGAATTTCAGAAAAATCTTTAAAAATTACAGAGAAACTCATTTTCATAGGTTTGAACGTTTGTTGCTGGAATACACAACAGTGTAGGAACAGGGCACCAACCCCACAGTTCTAACAGGGGTTTTCCAAGTTCAGGATCCCAGGACATCTCCAAGGGGAGGCAGGAATGGGGAATTCCATAACTAGGGATGAGTACTGTACTGTCCCAGAACCTCTCCTCATGAACCTTCACCCAAGCACTGTGACCTTCACCTTTCATTGACCTAGCGACACACTGGAAAGGCCTAGGAACTTTCCCTGGCTTCTCCACGGCCTTTCTGTAGGAGTGTTGTCCATGGAGTCCACTGCTGCCCTTCAGCATTCATTAGCTTCCTCTTTGCTGGCCTCTACTTTTTTTTATATATTTATTTTTTAGTTGTAGGCGACACAATATCTTTATTTCATTTTTATGGGGGGCTGAGGATCGACCCTAGTGCCTCACGTGTGCTAGGCGAGCCCTCTACCACTGACCCACAACCCCAGCCCTGGCCTCTACTTTTAACTTCATCCTATTCTCTCCTTGTTATTTGTATCCCTGTCACTGGCTCTGCCTCTTCCTCCAGATTCAAATTTTCCCTTCAGTCAGCCCTTGATCCTCGACTTTCCTGTCATATGCCATCTCTTGCTCTTTATCTTTAACTGTCTACTGGGCGTTTTCACTTTGAAGTTGTAACATCACCCTAACCTTCACAGTTTGGTTGACAAAGACTTTTCTTGTTTCCATCAAACTTGTTCTCTATTCTGGCTCTGCTCTCCCTTTATTATCACTCTTTTCAGTATGTATAAAAATCACCTCTGAAAAGCTCATTTAGAAATCCTCTTGCTCAGTCTTCCAGCTAATAATGTGCAGCTGTTGCCAAACCAAGTCTGCCTGATTCCAAAGCCCATGTGATAGGCACCATTTCAGTCCTCTGAGGGAGAAGCAAGGTCAGTGTAGTTGTATTGAAGGCTGAAGTTTGCAGGCCAGTGGGACTTTCTTTGCTTTGGCTCTACTGGCCGGTGCCTTGAAGCCTCATGAATAAGCTGGAGTGGGTAGGGGCAAGACTGAAGTTCAGATCGTGTCTCTGCTGCTCATGAGTGTGTGACCTGGAACAGTCACTTAATCTTTTTGGCCCTCAGTTTCCCCATGTGCTGTATAAGGATAATAATATCCACTTGACAGGGCTGTCATAAGCATTAAATGAGATAATGCATATGGAAACATTTGGTAAGCACTGAATAGATGTTAGTGAAATCTGAATTCAAATGGAGGGACATGAAAATAAAGGGCTTGTTCTTTAACTCTGTGCCTCAGAAACACAAGCGTGTAGCTGGCAGCACTTGACATCTGGCCCTCTGCAGCGCTTAATGGTGAGGGTTGGGGGCAGGGTAGGCCCTCTGGGAGGAAATTGCCTCTTCAGATGACAGGGCACACTCCCTGTACACTCCCCCTGCACTGCTCAGAAACAATGCAAGCTGAAAATCCCCCAATCACTGGGGGGTGGCGGCGGAGTTGACTGTAGCAGCTGCTAATTAGGAAATCCTATTCCCGGCTATGCTAGCATCCCTGATGATGCTGGTTCACAAACAGATGTTTGGGAACATTAAGACACTACAGAAGTGGAAGTTGTCAACTTGAGGGGAAAAAAGCCAAGCAAAGCAACGAAACTTGTTAATTTAACCTCCATTCATGGTACAAGGGAAAGTATGGCCTCGGTGCAGAAGGAAGGATGGTATTTCCAACATCCCAGCTCCAGTGTGCAATTGGTTGCTGTGGCTCAATTGCGGTGGTCTGTGACTGGGGTTTGAATTATCAGCTCTGACCACCTGGGGAGCTGGCCTGGGTGAGGTGAGCAGTGCCATCCTCCTTTGAGTCTCCAGGATGCTACCTGCATCAAAGGATTCTCCAAGAGTGTGTGATAGGACACAGCTTCTTCCTGTTACCCTGTAGCTGGCCCAGACTCTGCAGCTTGAGGCATCCCTCCTTTCTTGTGTCTCTAGGGCCGTCTCTCTTTTCCACCCAGGGCAAGAACAGTCTCCCTGATCCTGTTCCATGCCTAGGATAGGTCCCTGTAGAGTCCTCTCCAGTTTACTCCAAATTACTGTCCTACTCAGGGTTTACACAGATGCTGAACAGGAGCCATGCCACAGCAAAACTCATCCACAGTAGAACCAAAATGACTCAGGAGTCCTTAGACTTTACTAAATATTTTAGCATTTACCCATCATTCCTCCTGAGATACATGGAACAGTGTAAAAGTGCTTGGATGCTCAAACTGAAAGACCCCCGTCCAATGAAAGACCCCCGTATCCCTGTCCAAGGAGAATCACACGAAACACTGGCTGCAAAAGCAAGAGGTTGGTTTATTGGGACACAGGCGCCTGCGGGTGCCCAGCAGAACCTCAGCCGGAGCTTTGGTGAACTGGCACACCGGGCTTGGGGATACAGAGATTTTTATAGGGTTTGGGACAGGTTTCGCGGGCGCGGGAAGCAACAGGTTTCTTATTGGTTTGTTTAAATCTAGCATATAGGCCACCTAGGGGGTACAGGTCTGCATTCCAAAAACCACAGGTCTGCATTCTATTCTTTCTGTTCCTGCTTATCTGTTCCGGTTTATTCATTTATGCCTCAGGATGCAGGTGCTCTGTTCTTCAACCGGTTGTCCGGAGAGCATGCCTGGTGCCTGAACCTGTTTATGGCCTGCCTGGTATCTTGGTTTCATATCTTGGCCTTAGGTAACTAGGCTAACTGGGCTAGGGTCTTTCAAAACGAGCAGGAACTCAAGTGGCAATGGAGGTGGGCTGGGGTGCTGCCTGCCCCAGCCTGCACGATGTGAATCCCTTTTCTAAGGTAGAATTTATAGGCAATAAAAGAAATAGAGGAGCATCCAGGGGGCTATGGTTTACTGTTCTCTTGGAACCCAAAGCTGGTGACACCAGGAGCTTATTATGTTGGAGGTAGTTTTGGCCTTACCCTGTGCTCCCAAATTCACCCAGTTTTTCTTAAGATGTGAGCAGACTCGAACAGGCACAAGCTGTTCCAGCAGCCACTCGGCCAGCCTCAGTCCTTTAATCAAAGTAGACTCCCAACTTTCAAGAGGGACTGTGGGCAGTATAGGGGGTTTCAGCTCTGGTATCATCTCTGACCAGCTGCCTGGAGAAAGATGGGGATACAGAGCCATGACTGATTAGCAGTTCCAGCCACAGTCATCCTGCAACTATGTGTTGAAGGCTGATAACCCAAAATCGATTCAGTAGCTATAACGTATGTAGTGCTCACTGTATCAGGGATTGTTGTAAGCTCTTACACAAATATACTCTATTATCTTCATAACAGGCTAGTGAAATAGGTAATGTTATTATCTACCTCTTTCAAATAAGAGGCCAAGGCACAAACAATTCTGTTTCTCACCTAAGATCATAGGACATGTAAGTGGTGGAGCTAGAAATCTAACCCAGGTGGTCTGACTTTCATCATAGTCTGTGCATTATCCACTGACTCTTCAACCGAATTTCTGTATCCAGAACCCAAAGCTGAAAGCAGGTTGATTTCCTTCACATGGAAAACACTGATTCACAAGGTATGGGTAAAAACAAGCAACGTTTAAATTTTGCCTCTTTTGTTCCTGAGGAAAGAAAGGCATAGATCCCACCAAACTTAACAGTTTTTCACCAATCCAGGCAGCTGTGGTACCCACTAAGAAAAGGGTAGAGGTAGACTCATGAGCTAGCAGGTCTCTGAGGTTAGTGGACCCCAGCAGTGGTGCCACTGACAAAGAGTGTATCTTGTCTCTAACTGCTTAGAGATAGGGAGATGGTCATTGGCCAGCTCTCTTTGATAAGGCCACCAGTAATGGCCACAGCTGGTACTGGCAGTAGTCAGGCATCAAAGGGCCAAGAGGCCCAGGCACAAGTAAACTCATCAGTCTTTCTGCTGTACAGTTAAAAACCACTCACATGTTTATACTTCAGAATATCACTGGAGTCCCAACCTACACACAACATTATTTTCATGTTTCACGAGCCAACTTTAAGGTATATAAACTTCATCATACTTAGGGGGAAGTCTGGAAACCAGTAAGCCCATTTCAAAGTGACTTCTCTAGGCCTCCAGACTTGGAGTCATTTTACCAAGATACAGCCATTTTTTACCCCCTTTGGTGGTGGTGGTGCTGGGAATTGAACACAAGGCTTCATGCAGGCCCTCTATCAGTGAGCCAAATCCCTAGCACTTCCCTCTTTTTAAAAATTTAAATTGAGACAAGGTCTCACTATGTTGCCCAGACTGGCTTCAAACCTGCAACTCTCCTGCCTCAGCCTTCCAAGTTGCTGGGATTATAAGTGTGAGCCACCATGCCCAGCTCAGGAAACACAATTTAAATTAGTTATATATTTAATAAAATGAGATCAAATGGTATATATTGTTTTGTAATTTATGCTGACACTTAACAATTTGGGGTAAACATAATACATAACTAAGATTGTATCAATGGCATTTTGGTCAGTCCTTTACAATTTTTTGTCTCATACTTAAGTTAACTGACTCACTATTGCAGAAATTTAGGTTGCTTTCAATTTTCATTATTATAAAAAAGACTGTGATAAACTTTCTTGTACCTAACACTTTTTGAACTTCCTTAACTATTTCCTTAGAATTTATTTCCAGAAGTGGAAACCTGGATCAAAATATATGCCTATTTTTAAGATTTTTGAAATAGATTGCAAAATTTATCATCAGAAAGACTGTCAATTTCATTATTATTAACATTGTATGAAACTGTTCATTTTCTGAACCTGCAATGATGTTAGATACTATTTTTAACTTTTTATCAATTTGATAGGCAGAAATAAATAAAACTTCAAAAGGATCTTTTCTCATTTGGGGTTGTACTTCCTTGCTTTTAAACACTACTTTCATGTCTTTCTTTATTTCTCTTTGTGAATTGTACCTTCATGTTCTTTGTCTATGAGATGTACACTTTAGGGATTTCAAAGTTAACCTTTCAGCTGGTACTACAGATATTTATGCTGTTCAACTTTAAAATTTTTTAGTTTTTATTTTTATCAAACTTACATAGAGTTTAAAGATCAAACAGATTTTATAAGGCTATTATAAAAGCCCTGATCACTCCACCATCATAATTTTCTGCTCTCCATAAACAACCAATTTCAGCCTTTTTAATTGCTTCTTTTAGTAGTTTTCTCCATATCACTAAGTAACATGTTTATTTATTGATTTTTTTTGTATTGTTTTGGGCAATATTAATTGATTTCTTTCAATGGATGTTTCATGTCATTCCAGGCTCTATCAGTTTAGAAGAGCTTCTATCCTTTAGGATCAGTTTGAGTAGTTTAAATGCATTTTCACACAACTCAAAATTATCCTTCTACAGCACAGACCTCCTACAGACTCTTGTTATCCAGGATTTGTTTCATTTTGTTTTATTAATTCCACTAATGAGAAATTATAATTTTTCATGAATTCCATGTTTTCTTTGTTCATTATGTCTTCTTGTTTCTGATATCTGTCATCTACAATTGTTTTTCTTCTATTTGAAATCAGTCTTCTATAATTTCCTTTAGTGAATGTAGTTGATAAACTCAGTTTTGACTGGACATTTTCTTACTTGATAATTTCAAGATATTTTTGGAAAGGTAGTTTCTCTGAGTATATAATTCTAGTTTCTTCTCTTTCTTAGCACATTGAAAATATTTATCTACTATCTTTTGGTTTTCCATTATTGCAGTTGAAAAATCATCTGTAAGCCTAATTGCTATCTTCTATAGATAATCTTCCATATTTTTCTTTTGGTTGCTGGCTGTGTTGTGTGTGTGTGTGTGTGTATGTGTGTGTGTGTGTGTGTGTGTGTGTGTATGCACGTCTGCATTTATTTATTCTCTTAAGATTTTGTTGGACTTTCTTAATTTCAGGATTTATGCTTTCAGCTACTGAAAATATTTTTGAATATTTCCACTTCGGCTTTCCTTCTCTTCTCCTAGACCTCAAGGTAGACCCATGTTGGACTTTCTCACTCTTCCTTCCTGGTCTATTAACCTTTTGTTCATATTTTCTTTTTATCTCATTCTTGGCATTATCTACCTTCTAATTCTTTCTTCAGCTATATCTACTCTATTGTTGAGTTTAATTTCAATTATATTATTCATTTCTAGAATTTTAATTAAGGCTTATTTCAAATATCCTTGGCATTATTTATGGCATCTTTTTCTTCGTTCTGAATTAGAAGTCTTTGCTTGCCTACTTTGCTGACTTCTGCTCATGGATGCCTTATTTTCTTGTATATTTTATGATTTTTGATGCAATCTCTTATTCATTGGATTTTATTGGTAGTGGGCTAGGGCTGTAGCTCAGCAGCAGAGTGCATGCCTGGCACAAGTGAGGCCCTGGGTTCGATTCTCAGCTCCACATAAAAGTAAATAAATAAAATGAAGGTATTGTGTCCATCTATAACTAAAAAATATTTTTTTAAAAAAGATTTTATTGTTAGAAATTGGTTAGAAGATATGCTTTCTAGAGAATATTAACATTTGTTTCCACCAGGTACTTGGAGGCACTATCAGGATCACTCCCTACCTCTCCATTATTTATAGTATGAATGTAGCCAGGTAGGCACATTTGAGATATAATTTACATACTATAAATTCTTATTTTTTAGAGTATAGTTCAGTGGTTTTCAGTATATTCACAAAGTTTAAGACCACTTTTAAGTACATCCTCAACTCTAGGTTCAGACTACACAGGTAATATAAATTTGTGCTGCACACCCACATGAGGGCTAGCTTTATGGTTACAAATTCTTGAAGAGATGAAGTTTTTCTTTCGCCTACAACCAGGATAAAGGGCCAGGTTTCCTTTTTGTCCCTACTTCATGGCAGGTTTGTTTCTTCTATTTGCCCTACACCCCAGGGATAGTTGTTTGGAGTCCCAGCTCTCTCACAGTGGTTTTCTTTTAGATTCCCTCCTAGAGAGTGAGTCTCTCACCTCCTGCATCCCTGAAGCCATCAGAACAAAAGTTCAGGGTCACAAATGTTGAACAGGTACCAATTTCAGTCTTCATTCTTCTCTCTGGTTTCCTAATTTTGGTTCATTTGGGATCTCAGAAGATTTGATTCTTACCAACTCAGCAATACATTTAGACATATTTATAAAAACTATTTTATTTAGCATCTTAGTTGTTGATAGTGGCAGGATTATTGAGGATACTGCAGGAATATGGTCTGCCTTTTAGTTTTGTTTATAGTGTATGTTTTTTCTTTCTTACATTAAAAAAAAAAATGTACATGTAATGGTGGGAATCAAATCCAGTGCTTCTTACGTGATAGGCAAGTGTTCTACCACTGAGCTACACCCCCAGCCTCTTTCTTCCATCCTTAGTCTCCTCCTGCAGAGAGAGCATGGTTTATTGTGAGCCATGTCCTGTCTGTGTGTGGCTATTCTTTTCTTCTTGGAAACTGAAGTGGAATTCCTTGAGCTGACCGGGGTCTAGGACTTTTACTTTTGTTCTCTGAAGGGGACTGTAGCTGCTTCCTCTAAGGCCAGCCACACCCCCCAGTGGCGGTGTCTCACATTTGTTTTAAGTCTATACTAAAGCTAAGTTCATTTCCTTTCCTTTGCTTGTGGCTTGCCAGCTTTGGGCATGAATCTGAGTCCCTTCGGCCTCCCCACAATCACTTTTTCCTGGCTTCCTTTGAGGATAATTTTTCCACTGCTCCCAATTAACCAAGAGGATAGAGAAAGCTTCCTTAAACCATTTCACCTCCTCTGGAGAAGCCAGCCTGCCTTTGTAGTTCAGATAGGAACTCCTCAAAGGGAGGATATATGGGTCACTGCTGTCCACTGCCCAAGTTCAATTTATAGACTTGGTGGCTGTCCCTGGAAATACCACTCTAAATCCCATTTTTAGCCAAGTATGGGACTTCTCTGTCTGGGGCTGGGCCCCAAAGGAGCCCAGCTGCCTGAGCAACTTCCCTCCCCCTCCAGGAAGCCTCTGCTAATTATCACCTCCAGAAAACAGAATAGGAGGCATAAAACCAGTAATTCAAAAGGGATTTGGGAAGGAAAGAATTCCCTTAGGAAACTTGTCAGAATCTCTTCTGGAAGTTTTTGTAATCACCATTCATCCGATCCCAAATGAGTGAGCCACTGCTTCTGGTAATGTTGATCTGGAACTGCACTGTTTAATAGGGTAGCTGATAGTCAGCCATGTGGTTATCAAGAGCTCAATGTGTCTAGTAAAAAACTCAATGAATTTTAGTTTTAATGCTTAAAAATATATAATATCTTGATAGTTTTTATATCAATTACATGTTGAAATGATAGTATTTTGGATATGTTGAATTAAATACAAATATTAAAATTAATTTCACTTTCATTATTTTAAAAGTGTGGCTATATTAAAGTTACTTATGTGGATTGTGTTTGTTGTTCTCTTTATCTTTGGGCAGCACTAAACTAAAAGGTAACTTTCTTATTTTTTGTGTATTTGTGCATGCACACATGATATTTAGATACAAACTAGTTCTGCCTGCCTGCAGCCTCTGCTTGTCAGATGGTTTGACATTGCTGCCTCACTCATAGTGATGGAAGTGACTTCATTCATCCTTGCAGAGATTTTTCAACAGTCCCCAGCTGTCCTCCATCTTAAGCAGAAAGAGAAATATTCCTAAATGTGGAAAATAAAAATGAGATTTTCAAGGAGCCATGTCGTCAGCAATAACCTCAAATGGTCTATACATGCTCTCTTTTCTGAAGGTTCACTTTTCTTTTCAGAAACAAGCAAGTTCTCACTGATGCATTTTCTTATTGTTGCAGCTGCTGAGAGTAACCACTGGCCAGAAAGTAAGACTGAACCCCACATAGAAAATACCGTCTTTTATCAGAATCAAGCGGACTTTTCAACAGTGGACTCCGAAGAGGGCATGATGGTTCAGACCTCCGGAATGAGCCATGCATTTTCAGAGGCTCCAGAAAATCGTACTTTCCTAGTTGAAACGGCAACTGCTGAAGGAAGAAACAAGTCTTTAAGTAGTACAAACTTCACTCAAATTTCACCTGAAATTGCAACAACTCTTACATCCCAGGGTAGCACCTTAAGTGAGTTTGTACTGAGGATGCTCATTTCATTTATGTATGTCCAGTGCTGGAAAATAACAATCTCTGCTACTGCCTTCTTCCTCATCTTGAGCAACTGTGCCCATCCAGGGGTCCTGGGCTGGAGTGGATCAGACCTGTGACTTAAGCCCCTGGCCTGTGGCTTGCTTGTAATATAGACCAGAGGAGGGTGCAGATTTGCTAAGTAATCTGGCCCATT
Organism: Ictidomys tridecemlineatus; assembly: GCF_052094955.1. Taxonomy (NCBI): domain Eukaryota; kingdom Metazoa; phylum Chordata; class Mammalia; order Rodentia; family Sciuridae; genus Ictidomys; species Ictidomys tridecemlineatus. Next base: position 143,545,170 of record NC_135479.1, read on the forward strand.
CTGTGGTATCTACATTCCAGTCAGCCTGAATTCAAACCATGTCCCTCCTCCATAGATTCTGCCACACAATACCAATCTCAGGGGCACAGATCTAGTGGGATGTGTGGCCAGGGAAGACTGTACTTGTTTATGTTTGTTGTGTTGGTGTGGTTTTGTTTGTGTTCATGTGGTTCAAATATCTGTTCTTGGTCCCGTCAGCACAGCTTGGAGGTTTGCTATTTTTAGGAAAGGCTTTCAAAGGGGGCTAGGGCTTCACGCATCAGACTTAATTGAGGAAGAGAAGTCAAAATAGCAATGTTTAGGGACTACTAGATACCAACATAACTATTTTAAGTCCTTATGAAAGCAGGTTATTCCTATTTTAGGAATTTAGAAACAAACTCAGAGAAGTTATTAGCCCAATGTTTGGAGGTCAAACAGTTGACGGGGTTCAAAGCTAGAATTTGAGCCTATGTAGCTGAGTGAGGTGAGAAGGTTGACTAAGGAGTGGAATGCTCAATGTGATTGAAGGTACAGAAGAGACAAAGACAGGGGTGGCCTCTTTGTGGGGCGCTAGGACCAGCACCCTCCCTGTGGGAAGCATGATCAGCCAGTGGGACAGTTGTGTGAATGGGGCAGGGACAATCATGGAGGACTTTGCAAACCAGACAGTTTATACTTGGTGTGGTGAGAAGTCACTGAAGAGTTTTGCACAATGGAGTGATACTGGTAAAGCAGATTTGATGAAGATTCATCTGGCAGCCAGGTACAAGATGTCTGGTATGGACGTGAGAGGGCAGGGGGAATCTAGAGTGGGGGGAACCACCCAAGTAGACACAAATCCAGGTGTTGACCTTGTGGCCACAGAGATGAAGAGAAAGGGCTTGGTGAAGACTCAGCAAAAGGAAGTTAGTAGTTAGTGAGGTTCTGAAAATAGAGGATAAAGCCAGCAAAGGTCACTCTGTGGTTTCATGACCTAGTGACAAGAGGTCTGACTGTGGACATTCGGTTTTTAAAAGAAAAACGTATGAAGGGATTTTGGGTCCCATGCATGAATGGTGGCTACAGAGCTTAGAAACTACACATAAAACTGCCTGGTTTTGTTGGTCATCCAAATATTGGGAACTCTTGTTTATGTTGAATTCAAGCCAATTCTGGGACCAACTTTGTGGGATGTGGGTGATGAATAATGATGATCTGACACTGGTCTCGTAGGTCCATATCATCTGTTACTTAGCTTCAATCTGTCCCTTTACTTGTAATTTTATCCAAAAATGTAAACTCTCTGTCTTGTTTTGTGGCCTCCCTTTCAGGAATTCATTTTCCATAGAATGAAAAATTGTTCTTGATTTCTTCACATCTATATATTTTGTAGAACTCAGAGTTGAGCCCATTAAAAGATTATGAAGACATTTGAAAGTCTGCTGGTGGAATTTTAATTGTTGCCCTCTGCTTTCAGGCTTGGAACGGCTTCAGCTTCCATCCAGCAGTTCAGGGTCAGAAGGAAGAACAGCCCCTTCTCAAACAGAGAGTGGAACACCCCAGGTCTCCCTGGAGAAGGGGACGGGGATGCCAGAAGAAGCATCTGTACACACCCAAATGGCTGGCACTTCAGATTCAAGCAGGTCTTCCTTTGCTGCTTTGGAGCCAGGAGAACCCACTATGCTGTCGAGGAAAAGAAATTCCTTAGGATCAGAGCTCCCCGTACTGCATTCCTCCAAGACAACTGCTTACCCTCCTTCCTCAGACCATTCCTCAGGTGAGTTCCCAGCTCACCTCTTCAGTCATTCAAAATAGCCACAAGTAAATGTGTATAACTAGCTAGCTAAATACCTAAACAGGAGCTAAGGGGGAAATAAGCAAAAACCAAAAACAAACAAGCAAGCAAAAACAAGAAAAAATTTAAAAACATTCCTTTAGGGCTGGGGATGTGGCTCAAGCGGTAGCGCGCTCGCCTGGCATATGTGAGGCCTGGGTTCGATCCTCAGCACCACATACAAAGATGTTTTGTCCACCAATAATTAAAAAATAAATATTAAAATTCTCTCTCTCTCTCTCTCTTTAAAAAAAATTCCTTTAATGATAAGTATTTGGGGTAGAAGTATAATCTACAGAGCTTATTTCAGTATGTTTAAAATATGTTTTCTTTAACTATACAAGAAAAAAATAATAGTTGGTCTGGTGGGTATGATGGGCCTTCTCTCCACCAACCCATGCTTCCTCCATCCCTCTCCCCTACACACACACACTCCCCCGCCTCACATACGCACACACACACACACAAACAAACAAAAAACAAAGGCTTAAGTGTTACTAGTGTGTATTCTTACACAACAGGGCACATGCCAGGGTGCTTATGAGAAATGGTGAGCACCATAACATCTGATTAGGAATTAGTTTTATTTCTTCAAGATTGCAAAAACATTTCTTTAGTTGTCAAAGAAAACATGGGTATATGTTTTTTTCTAGGCTTCATTTTGGGGGAAAAATGCATTGCAGGTGTTTGCAAGGCATGATATTAGTCACAACAGCTGTGGAGTCCTCCTCTCTGCCATTCCACTTCCTACTGTTCAGTTGAGTCTCAGCTCAAGAATTCCATTTCCATGAGCCTTTCTACACCTTCTGGTCCTTTGTGCTATACACATTGTCATACCAGGTCATCCAAAGCCTACCCACTCAGAGACTGTAGTCCTCTTGGGAACACATGCTACTTCTATTACTTCTCCTAGGGTCCCTGCAGACCAAGAACAAGGTACAATTGAAAAGAAATAGGTATTAATATGTGCCCAAATACCCTCACAGGGCACATGCTGCCATGAGAATGCTGGAAAATGCCCTTTCCTCTCTTCTCAGGTGTTAGTTGGGGTCGGTGTCTACTGCTTGTTTTCATACTCAGGCAATAGGGAGCAGAATGGAGAGAGTCAGGAACCTTCTTGGGAAATTGAGGTTAGGTTGCTTCGGAAAATGCTGTTTTAAAATTCTTGTGTCAGAGATTTTTAGAGTGCTTTGTAAGACTAGAAGTTTTGGGCTTATGTCATCAAAGCAAAAACTGAACCCAGAGGTCCTTTTTGTAATGCCTATTTAAAGCAGCCAGTTCCTCTTCCATATACTTTGTAGACAGTTTCCTGCTGACTGGGGTTTGGATATAATTTATGATTCATATTTTAGGAGTTTGCTTTTTAAGATTATTCATAAACATTGGTTGGATTGGATAAAAGCTATGATTCTTTGCAGATTCAAAGTTCTGTGGTTCAGTGATTTATAACCAACTTTACCAAACAGTGGAAAGGAAGCATTTCCTAGGAAGCTCCACTTTGATTTTAGTCAGGGTCATTTAATATTTATAATTTAAATTTAACCCAGTATGTGGTTTATTTGAAAATCAGCCCATGTTTCTAACTTTACTGGATACAACTATCTACTCACTTATATTTTTCAACACTTAAAAAAATATATTGCCCTCCAATTCTTTGAGCAATTGTCCTTTTAGAACCTTAGCATTCTAATATTAGGAGATTTCTATCACATCTTTCATATTCGAGCCTTCTACTGAGAATTTCTCTTCCTTGGTGAATTAGGTATTCTGCTCTAGGTAAAGTCAGACCACCCTCTTAGATAATGGAGAGGGCTTTTGGGAAGAAGACACATGGAACAGAATCTGAAGTCCAAGGAGAAACAAAGTTCTGCTTTATTTTTTTTTAAATTTTTTATATTTTTAGTTGTAGATGGACACACACCTTTATTTATTTGTTTATTTGTTTGTTTGTTTATTTAATGCGGTGCTGAGAATTGAACCCAGGGCCTCACACATGCAAGGCAAGTGCTCTACCACTGAGCCACAACCCCAGCCCAAGTTCTACTTTATTTTTAAAACTGGGCTGGCACCTATCAATCCACCAAACAGAGCTCTATATACCTCTTACCTACCCTGAGGGGAAATATTGAGCTTTTATTCTCCCTTTACCTTCCCATGATAAAGTTGATGTAAGTACTTGGGAGAGCCATCAGGACCTGCCAAGGCAGACCTGGAATTGGCCTGGCCTCGCTGGGCTAGCTCTGTAGAACAACAGAAGTGAGGTGCAGTAGAGACTTGAGCCTTTTTTAGGATTTTTTTTTTAAGTTATAGATGGACACAATATTTTTATTTTATTTGTTTATTTTTATACGGTGCTGAGGATCGAACCCAATGCCTCACATGTGCAAGGCAAGCATTCCACCACTGAGTCACAACCCCAGCCCAAGGCTTGAGCCTTTTGGCACTTGTCCACTGCATCCTCTGGTAAATGTCCATTCCATCCTCTGGTAAATGTGACCCATAGAAAAGCCTGGCACTTAGACTAGTCAGATTAGTGACACTCTTCACAAGATGGACATGAAGATGGCGAGCTAGGAGCCTGGCACAGGGAGGATGGGGTTCCTCATTGAAAACATCAGACCAGATGATCTGAAAGATCCTTTCTAGTTTCACCATCTGAGAGTCCACACACACTCGGCCTTTGTTTCCTTTCACTCCTACTGATCCACCCAGAAACATGTGTAGCCTAGCCTTTTCCCAGGCTGGGATAGCCAGGATTTATCTGCTTCTGGAAATAAACTGTACATCACTAAAGCAGGCAGCAGAATCAGACTTTAAAAAAACAGATCAGAAACCATTTAAAATTATTTTTTGTGCTGCTTTATACTTTTCTGTATTTTCCATATCGATCATGTACTATTTGATCATTGGAGGAAAAGTATACAAAGCAACAAACAAAGGGGAAAAATTTCTTTGGAAGGCAGGAAGAAATATGTGTATGTTGAACTGTGTGAGAATGGCTACAATTGAGGACTAAATTTAGTCTGAGCTTCCTGGAAACCAGGGCACAAAAGGAAGCTGGGTGGGGCATGCGATTGTTGTCAGATAAAGTAAGCATACAATTTAATCCATAGGCATAAGTGTTTGGGGGGTTGTAATTCTAAGAGGAATATTTACAAGGAATGTTGAGAATCATAATGGAAAATGCCTTCAATTGCGGTTTTGTGGAAATTGTGCTAATGTTCTTTAAAAGGTGATATTTTATATAGATTCTCAATAGGAGTGGAAAGTATTATAATGGATCTCAACTTATGAAAGTATTTCTGTGGGTATCTGAGCTGATGTGGTCCAGGTAAATTGCATTGTGGTGATTTCACTTTGTAAAGGGAGAAAGTATAAATAACTTAGATGATTTTAGATTTAGCCTATCCTTCTCAAATATCAGCTGCTTCATCTATACTATTGCCAAGTTCTGGATAGCAGTCAAGGTAAGGTTGAACATTTTGATGCATACTTGTGATTGTGCGGTGACTGGAGAGTGACCCATATACCTTTACCAGGCATTCTTTTCACCTTCTATTATAAAGAATAGGAACTTGGCTTGTGTCTACTCCTGGTGGATGAATGGTCTTCCCATTTTAGTTGTTTTATTTTTGTGGTAATGAGAATCAAACCCTGAATCTTGCAAATGTTAGGTATGCATTCTACCACTGACCTACATCCACATCCCTGGTCTTCCCATTTTTAAAAAAATGTTTCTTTTTTTAATATGTTCTTTTTAGATATATGTGACAGTAGAGTGTGTTTTGACATAGTTTACACACATGGAGCATAACTTATTCTAATTAGGATCCCATTCTTATGGTCGTACATGATGTAGAGTTTCACTGGTCATGTATTCATGTATGAACATGGGAAAATTATGTCTGATTCATTGGTATTCCCATTTTTGAATGGGTGCTTTAGAGGCAGAAGTGAGCAAGGAAGGGAAATTATTAAAAAATTAATAATACTGGCCTGTTGACTAGAAGTGTGGTAAATTTTCTCTTAGGTTATTTAGCTGGTGCTCATTTAGTAACATAATTAGCAATTGTAGACTAATTTGACCCCATATTTCCTCTTCTTTATTAAGAGGCACTAACTCTACCATTTTCAGACAAATTTCATTGCTTTACTGTGAGCATTAAATGTGACTAGTATATAAATACTTAGTACAATTCTTGACACATCATAACTCATTAATTAATGATAACTTTTTGTAAGAATGATATGATGAAGAAGCAATGTGCTACAGAGCCCATAGTCAGGGAGAACAGCCATTTTCCTTTTGTGACTCAGTATCTGTGACGTTAGTGATTATATTTCTGTGGCCATTTATTTGATGAAACCACCAAAATTAATCACCTGTTTTGATGGAAACATCAAATGGAAGAAATAAGGCAATTTACTAAGAATAAAAGTGTTTTGGAAGTGATTCCTTGGAGATAATTATTTTGGGCCAGTATTTATTATGCTTTTCATTTTTCATACTAAAGTGCTTTTTGTTTTTCACATAGGGTTAGTTTGGGGTAGGCCATGCCTACACTTTTCTGTTTGGATCTTTCTATTCCTTTGTTTCAATTCCTAGTTTTATGGATAACCTGTATCTTCATTTTGACTTTATTAAGGCCAGTAACCAGAGCTGCATGCTGTGTTCTAGGTTTAGCTAGGTTTATGGTTTTGTATGAGGATAAGAAGAACCTTTTGCTTCCTATGTTCTTTCTCTATAATTATATTTAAAATTTTATTTGTGCTTTTGGTCACAACTGCACACAAGTCTGATCTTTAATAAACTGTTTATAATGACAACTTCCTTTCCCCCCTTTCTGGATCATAATTAATAGCTCAAAGCCTTTTGTTATATAGGTATAGAATATGTTTATGTATAAAGTACTTTTTGTTGTTTTTAGCTTAAAATGATTTGAAAGAAAAAAGGAGTCTGTTTTCTTCCCTGCCATGTTTCTTCCTGCTCATGGGCTTTCTTGAAATTAGGAATGAGTATTTTGTTGTTGTTATTGTTGTGGTGCTGGGAATAGAACTCAGGGCCTCATGCATACTAGGCAAGCACAATGCCACTGAGCTACATCCCTAGCCTTTTGGATTAGGGTATTAATATACCATTCTGGAGGTCAGTTCTCAAGATATCCTTTGAAAAATTCTCTGTGAGATGGAGCCACTAGCAAGCCAAGCAACCTATAATGTGGAGCAGACTGTACATTTTGACCAATGGCATATAATTCAATTCTTGAGGTTCTTGACAATTATCCAGTGACCTCCATCCATAGATCAAAAAAACCATTCTTCATCTACAGTTCTTGATCTTCTAGGGGACCTACTGGAGTAGCATGTTGGGTTAAGAACTGGTCTCCAATGTTTAATGAGACTAAATAATTATAATAATGAAGGCCGTCTGATTTCGGGTGAAATTAAGTTAAATTCATTGGGTAATAATGAGTATCTCCTGATGTTGAGACCTTCTGTTACTTAATGAATCCATTTTGGTGGATAGTTATTTCAAAACAAAATTTATGGTGGCTCTGGGTTGGGGAAGAATAAAGAGCCCTTGACAATGAAAAGGATGGGAATTACTGTCCTAGAGCAGTAGTGTCCTAGCTGTATTCTGCAGAACCTGAGGCCTCTTCAGTGGTGACCAGGGGGCTAGGCTTGGCACCATGTGACTTTTATTCATTTTTTAATTGGATTTTAATTTATAATAATACTTGAATAAAAAGATACGTAGTTAAAATAAAATAAAACAAGATGAAAGCCTTAACACAATAGCCTGTCCTGTTTAAGCAATATTATGAAATTCAGTAGTACTAATTTTATCTTCTTCTATAAAAACCAAAAAAGCAAATAATGTATCTGTTATGATTCTCTTATCTTCCTTTTAGCTTGCACTGAAAACTTTGCATTGTGCTGCATGAGGAACATCACTGCTTCTCCACTAAGCTACATGAGAATCAGAACTAGTGAGGAGGGGGTGAAGGTGTACGTTTTAGTTGTACATGTGTGTAAACATACATAATTGTCTGTATCTACATCAGGTCTAATAGTGTTTAGATTTATATTCAAAAATATAATAAACATTATTTTTTACTTAGATAGTGCCAGATTTTCTTGAGTCCTTGAGTAGTTTTGAAACATATTTTCTTCTGTTTTAGCTTCTGGGAATATAAAGGAACTGAACAACTCTACTACTCTCCAAAGACCACTGGTAAACCAGACAAAGAGTACACATGTTACCACCACATTCACTGACAGTGTCTCAAGGATTCTCAGGTCTTTGACTGTCAGTCTGGAACCTATAAACAAGACAGAGAGTTTCCCTAAGGACTCCAAAATTGCCACAACTTCAGTTTCAGTCCCTTCCTCACCCTCTACAGTAGAATCAAGAAGTAACAGTAGAGTAACCAAGAATCCAGGAGATGGAGAATTCATTGAGCCATCTACAGAAAATGAATTTGGTGTTACATCTTTACATTGGCAAAATGATTCCACAAGTAAGTATTCTATCTTTACTTGATCTGTAAGGATATTTCTAAATAGCAGATCTCTTTAAGAACATTTGTAGCCTCTGAAAAATTATGTACTCTTTGATGACACCAGCTCCTTCATTAGTATATCACATTATTGCATTTTGATTTTCATTCTTATGAAAACATTGTGAAGTTAGTTGGACAGGTGCCACCCCTCCTGCTTTTTTATAGGTGAAGAGGAGGTTTAAATAATGCATGCATTGGCTCACTCAGCAGAGTTGAGACCTGAGCCTTAGGGCTGTCACTTGATTCTATCTTGTTTTTAACCCTACAGCATTGTCTTCAAAGTGAGAGCTGACCTAATCCTTACAACTAGCTTCAGTGCTTTTATGATCAGATCTTTACAAATAAATGTACAGAATAAATATAGTTCTCAAGTTCTTGGTTTGGTTTACTCCCTGTAGTTGATTTTTTTAAAACTACTTCAGGATTAGGATAATCTTTATTAACATTACAACTGTTTTAGAAAAGTGCTATATGTGCTATATTTATGCACATCATATTTGTTGGATATAATGCCGTACTCATTTCCTCAAACTACTTTTCAAGGGACAGAGAATAAAATACTCAAGTATAAATTACTTTGCTATTTGCACATGCTGTTTAAAAGTCCCCTGTTCAAAAAACTTTTATTTTTTTGGTATTGCTATCTTGTCGACACCAAGAGTTTGAAAATAATGATTTAGAATATGATAATGTTTGTCACATACAATAAATATTAAACAAGATTTCTGTGGAAAAGGATATCTTAAAGAAGACTCACTTCTTAGTGGTTGGAGGATCTTTTTCATACCCATATAATGGCATTTTTGTTTATATACTATCTCACAGCCTTTAGAGGACATCAGCTTGCCAGCAGCTCTCAAGTGAAAAATGGAAGTTTCAGGCTTCAGACTGAGACTGTGTCTAGGTCGGTTCCCTCCATTAGACATGAAGAGAGCACAGCACACTGGTCCTTGACCAACAGCAAGACATTTGCAGATGTGACAGGAAGCTCTGCTTCACATCCTGAAGTTTTGAACTCTTCAGTTTTGACCGAAGCTTCAGATTCTGCTCAACAGTCCAGAAGAGGTACCACAGTGTCAGATGAGAGCAGTTACTCAGAGTCTTCGTTTATATCTTCCTCAGAAAGCCTAGATTCTTCAACGCTACATGGAGAAAATTCAAGTAAGTTTTCATTTCACAGGGTGGTACCACATGGAAGGTGAGAAACTTAACAATGCTTATGACTGACTGTGGCATATTAAGTCATCTATTAAGGAAATAGCTCCTGAGGCCCCTCTAGTATCATTACTCTCAGGCCATTCTTATAGCTGATTGACAGATGTACATGTATATCCTATCATATTCCATATTATTCACATACAACTCAAGTTCTCTCTGTCTATGTACTCCTTTTCTTTGTTGCCCACCCTGTATCCCCATACCTGCCTCAATCATAGAGCTTCTGAAAGGTGAAAATATCACCTTCTCATGAATTGTTGTTCACTCCAGGCCATTCATAGCATTCATTGAAAAATACTCTCTCCCCTCCTCTTTTTAAAAATAGATTTGAGATATAATTCACATTCCATACAGTGTGCCTGTTTAAAGTGTACAATTGATTTCTAGTATATTTACAAAAACTGTGCAATCACCACTACTATCTAATTCCAGAACATTTATATCACCCCCCCCCCAAAAAAAACAAACTCCATACTTATCAGCAGTCACTTCCCATTTTACCCTCCTTCCAGTTCCTGGCAACCACTTAATTTTCTTTCTGTCTCTGTGGATTTGCCTGTTTTAGACATTTCCTGTAAATGGAATCTTATAATATATAATCTTTGTTTTTCACTTAATGTAATGCAATGTTTTCAAGACTCATCCATATTCCAACATATATTAGTATTTCATTTCTTTTTATGACAATATTCTATACTATAGGGATATACTGTATTTTATCTTTTCATCAATTGGTATATCGTTCCCACCTTTTAGCTTTTTTTTAAAAATTTTTTTTTTTTTTTAGTTGTAGATGGACAGCATGCCTTTGTTTACTTTTATGTGGTGCTTTACACATGCTAGGCAAGTGCTCTGCCACTGAGCTACAGCTACAGCCCCTACCTTTTAGCTTTTATGAATAATGCTGCTGTCAACATTCCAAGTACAAGCTTTATGTGGACATGTGCCCTTTTGGAACTGCCACATTTTTAAAGCAACGCCATTTTTAAGCTTCTGAGGGATTGCCAAGCTATTTTCCAAAGTAGTACACTATTTTATATTCCTCCCAGCAATGTACAAGAGTCCCAGTGTCTCCATATCTTCACCAACACTTGTTATTATCCATCTTTTTTGATTATATCCATGTTATCAGTTTGAAGGGTATTTCATTAGTTTTCTTCTGCATTTCCCAGCTGACTGATGATGTCAAATATCTTTTCACATGCTTGTTGGCCATTTGTTTTATCTTCCTTGAAAATGTCTATACAGATATTTTGAGCATTTTGAAACTGGCTTGTCTTACTCTAGAGTGTAAGAAGTCTTTGCAAATTCTGGATACTAGTCCCTTATCAGATGTATGATTGACAGGTATTGCCTCCTGTTCTGTGTGCTACCTTTTTACTTTCAGCCCGGGAACACAGCATGGCGCGGGCCTACAGTTCCGCTGCAGAGGGGAGCACTTCCGGGGCTCACTCCCGCAGCGGGCACACCTGGGCTGCTCTCACCGGAAGTGGGGAGCGCACTCTGCGGTCACTCAGCTTCGCCCCTGCAGGCGCCACCTCTGCGGAAGTGGGGAGTTCTGCGGGCGCCACTCAACGCGGGAACGTGACGGAGCGGGCGGGCTTGTTCTCAAGGTCGCCCGCCTCTGAGCCTACACTTGGAGGTGGTGTGTCTTCCCCAGCAAGGATTCTCTCCACAGCCCCTCAGCCCACCTGGCACTTTACTCAGTTCTAGGATGATTAAGTTGGCTGGCAACCCAGAGAATATCCTACTAGAAGCTCGTTATGTAAATAGGACTTTTTGGGTTCTCCCACCTCAGGAAGACACCTCTCATCCCCTCACATACTTGATGAGGCATATGGGGTGACGTCTGCTGGGAGGCTTAAAATAAAAGACCAGTCAGTTTGTGGCTAAGATCAGTCTCCTGGGAAAGAAATATCTCATTATACAGAATGGAAAGTTGGGAGGGTTTTCCTTTTTCCGTTTAAGCATAACAATGATTCTATTTGGGATCTTGAGAGCTTTTCACATACAAATTTGCTTTTATCAAAGAAAAGGCATGTGGAAGGAATTTGGAACTATTCCCTATTTTTAGGCCCCTGCCATTTCTCTTGTATTACCATGTTCATTGCTGCCACCATGGCCTTCACAGGAGGTAAGTCCACCCGGCAGACAGTGACTGTTACAGCCTTCTCACGTTGCCATTCAGTGTGTTCACCACTGAAAACCCCCTCTCCAAGGAAAGTATTTTACTCACTTGAGTTCAAGGATACTGAAAAATCTGGATTTTGGTGCATGTTTCAGAGATTGCTTGTTTGTTAACTTGACCTAACTTTGGCTTTTCCCTTTGCAGTTACTGGACTTAGCTATGGTCAAGTGAGTGGCACAGATACTGAAAAAAGGACTTCTAGTGACCATACAGACCACACCTATGTTTCATCTACTTTCACCAAAGGAGAACGGGCATTACTGTCCATTACAGATAATGGTTCATCCTTGGACATCAGTGAAAGCTCAACCTCTTATATTAAGATCTCAGACTCTCCATATTCAGACTATTCTTCCTCTTCTCATCCTCGATCTGAAAGAAGAAACATCTCATCCTATGATGGGGAATATGTCCAGCCGTCCACTGAGTCACTGGCTCTGCATACATCCAGCCTTCCATCCTACACCTCTACCATTAATATACCAAAAACTTCAGTTTTTGTGGATGCCAGGACTGGGTCTGTTGGTGACTCATCTTCTGCTTTGGGCCCCCATTTGCCTCTGTCCTCAGTGTCACAATCCCACCAGTTATTCTCATCAAGTTTACCATCAACCAAGGCCTCTGCTCCTCAGCTGAAGTCTACCTCTGAGACATCTACACCTTTGTCTTCCTCACCATCACCTTTACCAGTGTCCTTAACAGCTTCTTCTCCTGTCCCACTTTCTGTCTCACAAACAGACTTACCACATTCATCTACCCCAGTCCTGCCCAGGGCAAGAGAGATGCCTAAGACTTCAGTTCAGACATCAACAATGGCATCATCCATGATAATTCTCCATAGTAGTAACACAGCAGATCCCAAGAATCAGACCATCCCACAACAAAAGAAAATCATTACAGAATCAAAGTCACCAAGCCTGGTGTCTCTGCCCACAGTATACACCAAAGTTGTAACAGTGAGTGCTCCTTCAGGGGACCCTTTGCCACCAGCCTTAACTGAGTCCTTCACTAAGCCAGCCCTTCCAGCCATGAGCACCAGCTTAACCCAAATGTCTCCAACTTTGACAGCTACTACTCTGAAGACCTCTCACTCTTCTGTGACCAATCCCAGCACCTTGTCAAGTACAGAAGTTCTGATTACTGACCCCATATCTGGACACACTACAGCTAGAAAACAGCTCTTCGCAACCAATCCTGAAATTCTGGTGCCACAAATCTCAACAGAAGGTGCCATTACCACAGAAAAGAACCATGTGCATATCGATGTTACCACCCACTTAATCTCTCTGACCAGTGTACCAACATCAACAAAAGAATTGACCACAAGGCTTGGTATCACAGAAGAGTACAGCTCACCTTCACATTTCCTCAGAACTTCTCCTCCTTCCCAAACCACAGATGTTTCTACAGCTGAAGTGTTAACTCCTAAACCTACCACCTTTGCTACTCAGAGTAGCACACAGTCCCCAATGGCATTGTCACCTCCAACATCAGGTACAATGCATCTTTCAAACACACATCAACTGCTAGACCCTGTGCAACACTGTAAACTGTATGAGGCTCAGGATTTAAGTGAATGTGTAGAAATGGCTAGTATTTGAAATAATCTCAGTTTTGTGACCAATACTTCCTGTTGAAAACAAAGCATACAATAAGGTCATGGTGGACTCTCATTTTCTTATTTCCCCAAGTTAGGTGATACTTCCTGAAGAGAAGAGGACATATTGGTTGTGTGTGACATCAGTATAGTGCAGTTGAAGCTTTTAATGCCCTGTAATTAATTGCAATAGTTTTTCAAGCATGCCCTTAACTTCTTGGATTAGAACCAGGCAAGGTGTAGATTTGGATGGTAGAGAAACTGAAGAAGCTTTAGGTAGCCTGTGTGAAATAGGGAGTGAGTCAGGTGCAAGCACCCAGATCAGAGCCCAAAGCTTCTGAGTCAGTCATCTGGCTCTCCAATCACCAGGAGGCATCTAAGGGTCAGAGGGCTTTTCTTGGTCCAGAAAAACTCATGCTACTTTGTCTCTCTAAGATTATTTTGCTAGTTGATAAACAGCAGTAGAGGGACATATAAATAAGAAAGATGATGAACTTTTTCCCCACAGTGACAGTATCATCAGGGATTTTTTACATTGTATGTGTGGTTATCTTTAAGTCATGTTGAAGTTGATGGTACAGAAAAAAAATAAAGTCATCCAAATGATTCTTTGTCACTTAAGGGAAAGTAGAAGGAAGTAGGATGATACATATTGTTGGATATCATGTTCAGAATTGTAGTTTTGGTATGTGTAGATCCACAAAGAGAAAACTGCTGTGGAGGAAGGCACAAGATGGAGACTAATTCTTTAAGGAAAAAGAAAAGAAAGGAAATGCTTTGTATTTACTGGAGCATGGGATGGATGATATAGTGATAGATGGTCAGCCTATATCAGACAGGGGTGTCTCCTGCTATTAGTCACAATCAACCCTAGGGTGGAGGTCATAAACTACCCTCTACCAGCCTTATGGTGTTCCCTTTGTAATTTGGGTATCTCTGGAAGATGAGAGATGGCTTTTTTGGCCTTGCTTTAAGACACATTGTCTTTATTTCCAAAGGCCAAATGTGTATTTCGATACTAAATGTACCATAATTCACAAGGCTCCTTAAAGTAAATTATGGTCATTGTAATTACTGTAGACAAGTCTTAGGGACATTCTCACTGGCTGTTAAGATTTTTCTGTATCATTGTGTTCATGGGTATTGGTTATACAGGTACACTACTTGAATAGATGATTTTACACTGAAGAGTAAGATTAAGAATATCATCTTTAGGTTTAGCCTGTTCATTTTCTTTTGGCGAACTCTTGACTTCTGCCCTCTTTTTTGCATTCTCCCACTAATTTCCTCCTTGCAGAGGACACAGTTACGTTGTAGATTTCAACTTTTCTAGGTTTATGTCAAAACCTTTATGAAGCAGATGTTACATAACTGGATTGTGACACTTCCAGTTATATAGAGCAAAACAGAGTTATGGTCATTGCCTTTGGAGAATATAAGTCTGTGTGTCATAAGGGCCTCCATGAATTCAGCTGAGGCCCATTTTTTGCTGTATTTAAAGAGAGAGGTCATTGTAATGCTCAACTCTGATCATTTTCTGAATGATGTACAATATGTGGAGTTTCAGTTATATTTGGAGATTTGGGGATAAAGGTTGCTATGTCCAGGAGAAAAGGCAAGGCACTCATACACACAGAGTAAATCTTGCATCAGGGAGGATGAATTGATCAGAGATTCTTTCCCCCCTCTTAATGTGTGTTTTAAATTGACATTGATTCAAGTAGAATTTTCTAAGTATCACAAAAGTAATACAATCATCAGTCCTGAACTGAGTGACTGAATAAGCAACATTTGATTTGAATCAGTTCTTGAATTCAGGAATCCAATTGTCTTATGTATGGACACAAACTATTACCAGTACCCAGTCCTACTGCCAATCTTCTACATCTCTTGGGACCTCATTCTATTTTTGTAGTATGTCTTTTCAGGGCAAGTAAATAGAAATAAGCAAGGATCAAATATTAGCTGAGAGAATTAAATATTTACCTAGGGTTGTCTTTGCATTGCCATTGTGATTAACTGTGTTATTCTTGGATGGGTTTTTAGTCAACAGCTGTGCCGTGAACCCTTGTCTTCATGATGGCAAATGCATTGTGGACCTCACCAGCAATGGCTATCGATGTGTGTGTTCATCTTCCTGGCAAGGGGATAACTGCAGTGTGGGTAAGAGAATAAATAATCTCCAGTATCTGCAGTATCACATTTGGTTATTCAATAAATGCCTTTTTCATCCAAAATGTAGAAGAATAAGATCTTTTAATTAATACCCTGCTTACTTGAGAGTTAGCATGTTTGTGTGTTATCTACAGAGTAACATGAAATACCATAGTGTAGTGCTGACAAACTTCCTGATTTGGTTCTCCCCACGTTCCTGCCACACTAGACCACCTATTGCTCCCTAAAGACACCTGTATTTTCCTGCCTCTGGCATTCATAGTACTGCTGCCTCAATATAAAATTATCCTACTCAAATTTGATTATTAAAAATTCTTCCAGTCTTAATCTGGATGTTATTTGAAATAGTCTTAATTCTTTCCTCCATCAAAATTTGTTACTTTCTCTGTACTTCAGATCATATCTTATATTTATAATTAGTTGTTTATTGACTGCCTCTGCCTTCAATAGGTGGTCAGCCCCTTGAGAACAGGGATGTTTCCTACTCATCTTTGGGGCCCCATTGTATCTAATAAGTGCAGTGGTCCTTAGTAAGTATTTACCATACTGGGGTATGATTTTGCTGTCTGTCACAGACTCAATATGGTCTCCCCCCCCTTTGCAGATGTGAATGAATGCCTGTCAAATCCCTGCCCACCTCTGGCCACGTGTAATAATACTCAGGGATCTTTTACCTGCAAATGCCCAGTTGGGTACCAGTTGGAAAAAGGAATATGTAATTTGGGTAAGAGATTTTATCTTAGAATTTATTCTGTCTCACGATATATTTTATAAAACATCATTTACTATTTTTCTTCCTAATCAAAATTAATATTTCTCCATGATAAAAACTTAAGGAATGTAAAATGAAATGGAAGACATTGCCTATTGTTATTTGCTTTACCATTCTACCCTGCAGTTAGGGGAAAAAAAAATTTAAAAATATTCTGATTGGGCTGGGGATGTAGCTCAAGCTGTAGCGTGCTCGCATGCATGTGGCCGGGGTTAGAACCTCAGCACCACATACAAACAAAGATATTGTGTCCGCTGAAAACTAAAAAGTAAATATTTAAAAATTTCTCTCTCTCTCTCTTTCTCCCTCTCTCTCTGTCCCTCTCTCCCTCTCTCCCTCTCTCTCTCTTTAAAAAAAAATATTCTGATTACATCAGTTAAAAAAACAAAAACATTTTAGAGGGAGAAAAGAATAAAATCCTGATTGTCCTACCACATTCACATATGTTTTTTATTTTAAAAATTGATCTTCATGTTCTTATCTACAGATAGATATGTTTTTGACAAAGCTGCTACTGTAACTGTATCACACTATTTATCATATTTTGATCCCTAGTTTGATAGATGCATGAAGCTGGTTGATATTAATATAATCTCCATTTTACAGGTTAAAAAGCAAAAAAACAAACCAAATGAAAACAAAGGCCCTGACAAGGTGCTAAGTGGCCAAGCTTATGTAATCAGTTGATGAGATACTTGGTTTCCAGCCCACAGTACTTTTTATTACACAACAATGTATTGATTGTAAGAACTTTTTTGCATGCAAGGTATGACCCTTATTAGGATGCTGAGTTTAATACCTAACTTGCTGAAGAAATTAGAATGAACACTAGAGTTTCTAAGCTAGATAAGGAAACTGACAGGTAAATTGACTCATTTTTGAATCATCTTAAATTGTGAAGTGTGATACTTAAAACACAAAAAGTGCTCAGTAAATGTTTTTGAGAGAGTAAATATCTGTTTCTTTTGAAAATATTATCTTCATGGATTTCTATTACCTATAGGCAGAAGGAACTTTTAAAGAAAGTTGGTATTCTATTAGAACAAAAGTAGAATTTTGAAAGATGTTTGAAATATAACAGTTAAGCATTGTTTTAAGAAGAAGAATCTAGGGCTGGGGTTGTGGCTCAGTGGAAGAGCACTTGCCTAGCATGTGTGAGGCACTGGGTTTGATTCTCAGCACCACATACAAATAAATAAAATAAAGGTCCATCAACAATAAAAAATATTTTTAAAAACAAAGAAGAATCTAGAAATATAGACATTAGTTTTATTCTAATAATTTATTTGCATTTGGGTAACTTGTTCCATTTTGCCACACCATGTAAGAAATTAGCCAAGAGTTTTCATTTTAAGAACAAAGAAGATGAAATGATTTTAGTTTAAAGCATTGTGAGAAGTACACTTGTCCAGGAATCAAATTCCTGGTAGTTATAGGGCCACCACCTATAGCACATGACCCTGTAAAATCAGATTATAATCTGCTCTGCTTCCCACTGAGGGTATTGTGAAGGTCAAATAAAAGAATCTATTTGTGCAAGCTTTAAAAGAATTGTCCTGATGGGAAATATTATTTAACATTAGTCTTCAAACTGTTAGACCAGATTGAAAGCTATGAAAACAGAGCACTCTGATTACAAAGCAATACTTATGGATCTTTCCAAAACAATAATTAGATAATATATATCCTGAGGGTGCAGAGGATATAGAGGGGAAAGAAGAACTTTAAAGATGGACACACATGAATATGATGCTAATTTTGGCCCTTAGGAGCTGGATGATATTTCTTTGGAAGTTACCTGACTTCTGGAAACCTCTTTTATCAATGATAAAACAGATATTTCCTCTGAACAAGTTAAATTTAAATTTGAAGAAAAATTTGTTGAGAAAAAAAAGTTAAATGATAAAACTAGGTATGACATGTAAATGACTTTTAGAAAAATCCCTAGAAAGAAATAGGATTTGATTCATCTTCTTATTCACACTGAAAGCAGGGGCCACATTGACTGTCATAATTCAGAAAACTTCTAGTACCTAACATTTAGCTATATGTATTTCTGAACGGAAAGTCTGGGTGAGAGGTGAGAGATAAAGATGAAGGAATAGAAAGATTGTTCTGGAAGCCTGTATACAGAGTCCCACAGGTAGCACAGATCAGGAGGAGAGCAGTTCTGTTGTGTTAACAATCATCTTTCCCTTTTTTCAAGTCATTTAGCTTCATTGTTCATAAACATCAGAGAAACATGCAAATTAGAGCATGGTGAAATGCTTTCATTTGGCCAAGAATGTTTTCAAAGAGCTCCCTGCTGCTCAGAAAGAGTCCTAAGCAGCTGGCTTCACTGAACTGTAGAACAAGCAAAAAGATGTTAAATAAGGATTAAGGGCTTTAGACAGTTAAGTATAAGATGTTAAATGTTTTCCCTGGCTCGTTTGTGGGTTTTTCTCTTAATTCACCATGCAAGTTTTCCATGAAAGAGCAGCTTCATGGGCTTCTCTGTTTTGGGTTATTATTATTTTTTCCTTTCCAGAGGGAAAGATAAGAATTTAATGAATTGGAAGATAAGAACCAGATATAAAGAAGCTTGTACTAATTTTTGGTTGTCTGCCCATTTGTAAGTCTCATTCCCCTCAGGCCCAATCAGCACAAATTGGTGTTAACTAAAGTTATGTTATGAGTGAAATGGGCCTTGAAAATGGGGCTACTTTTTTCATTTCTGAACCCAACAGTGTCTGTAACATAGTTTTTGTTATATAATCATGGAGTCCAGCAAGCCTCCTGGAGTACATGCCTACTACAAATATTTGGCCCCTGCTCTATAGCTTCTTGATTGTCCTTAGAATATCAGATGCCTGAGGGTGCAGAGGATATAGTGGGGAAAGAAGAACTATGAAGATGAACACACATGAATATGATGCTAATTTTGGCCCTTGGGAGCTGGATGATCTTTCTTTGGAAGTTACCTGACTTCTGGAAACCTCTTTTATCAATGATAAAACAGACATTTCCTCTGAACAAGAAGAATGGGGGTTGGATGAGAGTGGCTTTAATGAGAAGAAACCAAAGTACCCCCTTGAAGACAATTGAAGTTAAATTGGTTAAAGAGCTTGGAGAACAAGAACTTTACTTGATCTCATCTTATGAGGCTTGAAGAGCAATTTTAGGGTCTAGTACCATACTTCTTTCCCTCCCTTCTATGATTATGTTGTTTAGACCAGCTTATTTTTCTTGGTCACAGCTTTATTGAGCATATATTGTATGAGAAGCCATCAGAGGAATATTAAGAAGGCTCCTTCTCTTAGCAGCTCTTGTACATGTGTAAAAGGCTCCTTACAGTCACCCACTTAAAGGTTTACTTGGTCTAAGCCTTCAGCTCAGCCCAGTAGATGTTCACTTTGCTAGAGAGGAACTAGAGGCAAGGGTAGTTTCCATCCTCACAGAGAAAGAAATGCACACAGATTGTCCTGGGGTGAGGATGGTGTAAAGGTGGTTACCCTAGAGATTTACAAACACAAAGCCTTACACAGATTGATCTGTTATGTGGTCTAATAGGTAACATTTTCATTTGCAGTTAGAACCTTCGTGACAGAGTTTAAACTAAAGAAAACATTTCTTAATACTACCATGGAAAAACATTCAGACCTACATGAAGTTGAAAATGAGATCACCAAAACAGTAAGTTTCTTGAAAGGACTATTCATTACGAATCCTTTGTTTTCTCCAACATATTTCATTGAGAATTGGGGACTGCGTGGGGTCACCTGTATTTCTCCCGGGCCTATTCTTTTATATTGGGAAGGGAAACTTCATGGTAAAGCAGAAAGCCTCTTAGAAACAGAAAAGAGGTGTTGAGAACTAGTGATGCCTGGTAGAAGTGTTTTTTAAAATGCATCTTCATGTGCAGTCCTTATCTGCCATAGTGTTTTTTTTCCATGTGCAAACTTAGTCATAGACAGAAGTGACATGCACCAGAGGGCTATTGGTGAAGAGCAAAAACCCAGAAAATCCTTGTGCCTTATCTGCTATTTATATATGGTATGACTTTTCTCCTATGTTTGAGAGTTTTTGGATAATGACACTTTTTCTACTCAAGGGAATGCCAAAGACCTATTAGTCCTGGTTATCTAAGGCTTGAAAATTCACTGTATAGATATTTAGGGATCTTTGATTCTGCTTCTTTCCCTCTTTGCCTGCTTTTTATAAGGAAAAAATGAAGAAGAAAGAAGAGATGAAAATGAAACTCACAATATGTTTAGTTTTCAACTCCTACACAAGTCAAAGATCTGCTGTTCAGAAAATTGAAATTTGCCATTATAATAGGTTAGAAATTAATTGATATCTAGTTTCATTTATACTTGTTCTCCATGGGTGAGAGATAGTATATTAGCTAAGAATTATGTATCTATAGGACTGTGGATTTTATTTGTGTAAAATACAGATTCCAATTCCATATCATATCTATTGAGCATCAACTCCATAACAGGAGTAGATAAAATATGCCAGATATTTTATTCTTTTTAGAGGTATTGTCAAAACCTTTGAAGATAGAAAACTGGGAGGCCTCTGGAAGTTAATGACATTGCCTGAGTTCACACAGAATAGGCATAAATTTGGGGAACAGTTCATGAGCTAATCTCACTACTGAGAGCAATTGCAAGTTCAGGAATCCCTAAGACCACCTTTAATTTCAGTAATTTACTAGAAGCTATTATCCTCACTGTTGTGGTGAAGATTGCAATGAAAGATTGCAGATTAAAAACAGTCATGGGGCAGAGTCCACGAGGGCTCCAGATGCTATTTCTAGTTGTCCTGTCCCTATGGAGTCATGGGCAGTATATTGTCAATCAGGAAACTCACCTGACCCTAGGTATCTGAAGCCTTTATTTGGGTTGACCTCAGTCTCTGGCACCTCTAGAGGCTTAGCTAATACCATGTCACCTAAAGCCCTCATCATATATCATAGTGTTAGACTCCTTGATATGGCCAAGGACCCCCAGATAAACAAAAACATTTTTATATTTTTTCTTCCTTTTTAAGTTGGTACATTATAGTTGTCCATAATAGTGGGATTTGTTGTCACATATTTATACTTGCACACAATATAATAATACTATTTAGCCAGTATCACTCTCCAGAGACATTTATAGTAGACAGTACAGTCCAAGGGCTTAGAAATTATCTTGCAAAGGCATGGCCTTTGCTACACAGCCTGATTTTATGTCTGCTAACCCTATACCTTGTCACTTCATCACTGCTGCCTCCTGATTGTGCTATAGGTAGATATTTCCTTCTAAGGTAGTACAGGGGTTTAGAACCCTGTGTAGGAGTGTGGTTCTTTACATTACACAGAACTCAATGACTTATTTGCCCAGCATTATAGTGTAATTTATTAGTGATGTGACACACCTGTCCCCAAGAATTAAATAGCAGCTGGGGAAGCCACTTGTTTGGTCTTTGCTAAGGTGCCATTCTGTCAAATAATATCTGGGAGAAAAATTAATAATAAAACAGAAATAACAAATCATTGCTATAAGACCATATAAAGAAATGTCAAGCAAAGCCAAAAGTCATTTGATAATACTCCAAACTTGACTCCATCTTCTTTTTTTAAAATATTTTTTTTACTTGTAGATGGACGCAATACCTTTATTTTATTTGTTTATTTTTATGTGGTGTTGGGGATTGAACCCAGTGCCTCACGCATGCTAGGCAAGTGCTCTACCACTGAGCCACAACCCCAGCTCCTTGAGTTCATCATCTAACCAGTGAGATGGCTCTGAGACACTGGCTTGAAGACTGATGGCTAAACATAGAGCAAGATATTGAGACCCTCTGCTCCATAAAAGGAATCTATAGCCCCTAATACAGAGGGCGGCAAGGAAGTATACACGATACTGATACTTTATGGTGTAGAGATTTTCTGTGCTCTGAGGGCACAAGGCAAACACAAGGAGAGTGGCTCTTAATTTGCTCTCAGCAAAAGAGCTCTTGACCCACATAATGTAATTTCCCATGGAGAACCTTTTTGAAGAAGACCTATCTTTGAGTTAGGTCAACTCATTGTATATTAGGAGGGGTCTGATATAGGACCCATCAGACCTGGGGAAGCTGAAAGGAGCCTGTTCGCTATGCAGAGTCCAAATAAACAGTTGCCTCTATGTTTTTTGAAACCTTGGGTGTTAGAAGAAATCTGCTCCTTTGAAGATGTTTTGCATCCAAGGGTGCTGTTCTGAACATCATTTCCTGCCAAGATTTCCCCACTGATTTACTATTTGCCTCTCTCCCTTTGTATTTGGGGAACAACAGAAAAGCATTTAAGAGGGGAACAAATAAAGGACACCATTTCTGTGTAAAGCTGCCTGCTGATCACTTGATGGCTGGAAAATGCCTATTTTATCCTGAAAATAGGAAATTGGTTCTTGGTCCAAAGCTTTTGTCTAATCACAGTTAATGACAAACTGTTCTTCTTTGCAGTTAAATGTGTGTTTTTCAACGTTACCTGGTTATATCCGATCCACAGTTCATGCATCTAGGTAAGAAACTGAATTATATTTGCTTATGATCCAGTCTGTGGAAAAGGGAGTCTGTTATAAGATGGGTGATAGCAACAAAACTTGACTCTATTTTGACCAAGTCCCTGGGTGACCCAAGACAAATGGGACTTTATGTTCTCCTGTTCCCTCACTGGAAAATGGCTATGATACCTACTTTCCAAAAGCCCTGGGGCCCACATATAATTTTAGGTCATTTTGGGTCAATTAAAGACTCAAAAACTGTGCCCACAGGGAATCCAGTGCAGTGGTGATCTCACTGCAAACCACCTTTTCCCTGACTTCCAATGTGACACTATTTGACTTGGCCGACGGGATCCAGAAATGTGTCAACTCCTGCAGGTCCTCTGCTGAAGTTTGCCAGCTCTTGGGATCTCAGAGGCGGATCTTTAGAGGTAAGAAAAGTAGAGGTCCTCTAAGAGGACTCTGCCCATGTAGTCAGGCACAGACCTGAAGGTATTCTGGGTTCGAATCCCGAATAGGCGCACACTCGCACATAGCCTGTGGGCACCCAGCCTTGAGGGCACCTGTCTTTGGCATGTGGCCCCTTCTATTTCTTCTGTACAGTATTAGGGTGTGAGGAGAAGGAACATAGAAACTGATGTTACAAAGAAAAACTCTTTTTGTTCCCTGAGGAGACAGGAAACTCACACATGAAGTATATGTGCTTGTCAGTGACCCCAAAACCTTCATAATGATAACTATAAAGTAAAAAAAGGATGTGCATTATTACCTATGGGTGTGTGGGTTGTTTTTTTTTAAATAAATTATAAACATATAACAAGACTGGTAGGATGTAGGACCAAATGCTCCCCATGGTACCAATAATGATGAGAGTTTTCCTTTTCTTGTTCTTGCTTTGTCTGTTTTATGAGACGCTTCTGCAGTGCATATAGGGTAAGGCAAATGAAGAAAGAGTTTAGAGACAAGTTCAGAAGGCAAATTTGGGTCTTGAAGGGGGAGTTTTACCTCTGGGTTGGGAAATCTGTGTGGAATAAAAAGTGCTTCTTTGCCAAGGGGACTAGTCCCACTTGGCACATCATAAGTGATCAAAGTGGACTCTGGTTAGCTCATTTTACCACACAGCTTAGTCTGGCAAAAGATGTAGAATATAGTCAAAATCCCCCCATCTGGTATCCAGATGTTGGACATAAATTGAAGGTATCAAATTTTGGCACTCTATCTGCTGGTCAATCTGGAACACTCCCAATGGGTCAGGGTTTTGTAACTGCTTTCCCATGTAGGCCTCTGTATTGTGGAGCTTGGGAGCTGAATAGTTATCCTTTTGTTCTGGGATAAGCACTGGAGGTTGGCCTATTTAAGGGCTAGTTAGTTATTAATTTGGGGTAGGGGAAAGGACTAAACTTTTTGGAGTCAAAGGTACTACCAACTATGGAGTTAGTTGAAAAGTTTATGCCCCATTATTTAGTGCTGGAAATTTGGGACTTTGGTTTTTCTTTTTTGTTTCTCTTGCTAAAGATTCAAGGGTACCAATTTTTCCTTCCCAATGAGGTAGTCCCTTTCATTTCACTAAATATTTATGGAGAAACTTATATGTGTGGTCAGCATTGTACCATGTTATTATTTTTTCACCAGTAAATGCATTGTGTCATGCAAATCAGGTGGCCAGATATTTGAATTTCTAAGAGTTCACAGCAGCCCCACCTTCTCTCTGACCCCCATTCTGTAGACTGCTTGGATATGGCTTATGGGAGGGTGCCTGTCGTCCTTGCTTCCTTGCTGAGGCACTCATTCTGTATTTCTCTTTTCCCACCACTTGAGAACAAAGACAGTTATGCATATTGTCTGGAAATGGGATCACTTCCCTGTTTTTTCCTCCAAGGACTTCTCAGATTTTGCCAACAAACCCAACTTGGTCACTTGCTAACAGGAAAGTGCAGGAGAGGTGAACTTGACTACCAGGATCTGTGTGATTCTGCCATCTGGATGTTTCCAGCATGTGGGCAGCACTGTGTATTCTGGACATTCCCATTGGAAAAGAGGGTTTTCACCATTTGATTCACAAAATGTCTATTTCCCTGCCTTTCAGAGAAATGCAGTTCTCATGATCTCCAGAGATTTAGAGACTTTGGAAATCCCCCATGAAATGTCTCAGTCGTAGATTTACTTTAAGTGTCCATTGTCTGTTTAGCGGATGTTATACCCAGGAAAGACCATGGGAATTGTGAATGAAGAAAAATCACATCACCAGGCTTTCAATGAAAATGAGACTATTTGTGGTTCTGTTGGATGGATTTATAATAGAATCTTTGAGAATTTTTAGGAAAGCAGTCTCCATTGCAGAGGCAGACTTCTTTCCCTCTTTCATATGAATCTGCTTCTGTGCAGGGAATGATAGCTTCAGCACTGGATCAGTGGACAAGATGGAAGGAGAACATGACATTGGCTCCCAGAAAATATCTGATCAGGCCAGGCAATTCATGCTAGCTACTAGACAAGGCTACTACAGCCTGGACAAAACTGTCTAACCTGGAGATATTTCTTTTTATTAAGGCTATTGAATTGGCAAAGTATCCAAAGAATTCAGGTAGTGGATTGTTGAAGTTTAGTACCTCATTGGTACCAGTTTTGCAGTCTTTGCCTGATGAGATTTTTCATTTAAAATTTTTTCCATTAAATGCAAAAATTTTACAATAAACAAAGGAAATTCCATCACATTACAAACAGAGTTCTGATTTAGCATGCCAACTTCCACTGATAAAGGCAGGAAACTCAGCAATGAGAACTAAAGTTGTGTCTGAAACTTACCTCACTGCATCTAGGCTGTGCCCTAAGACTTACAAAATGGGTAGATGCTGGATGTCCTGTGTGGATTTTTGAGCCCCAGTGTCAACTCCCATCTCTAGAACCTGCCTGGCCAAGGGGCAGTTTTGCTATAATTAACTGGTATCTGGTTTCTGAATAAGTTGGGATCTTCTTTAAGGTAGAGGAGGGGAGAATATACCTGGAAAATTGGCAGACACTCCTCACAGCATATTATACACATTGTACTTCCCATTGCAGCTCTCTTCCCATTTGACCTTGCTCTTGCCTCCCAACAACAGCAAAAGCACATATCTATCTTACCTGGCCCTGTACTTGGGTATAGATAAGTTACTATTCACTATCCAATTGGTTTCATATTTTTGTCTTACTGCTTCTGTAGCCCCATTTACACATGACCTTTTTGTTGGGCTTATCTTAGATGGTAAAATGCACCCTTATTGTGTCTGCTACATACAGCCTCATAGAAAACCATGGACCAATCAATATGAATGCCTTTTGATATTAATGAAATGATTCTTTGTCATCCATGAAATGAATAAGGCCCTAGAATAAATATGGAAACAGCCTGAAAGATGGGCTCCTTCCTTGCCTGCCCCTGCTTCTTTTAGCAAAGAGACTAATGGAATGATGGCACCTTTGGCATATATGTATCTAGCATTCTCTGCACAAGGATCCAAACACCCCAGAAGTGAATAAGGCCCAAGAAACCATTACTGTAGTGAAGGGAACAGCCAGACAAACATAACTGTGCTCTAGCCCTGGGCAAGCTGAGTTTTGTTTGTGCCTCTCTTTGTAGGTCTCGGTTGGTTAATTTACTTTCAGGGCAGCAAGCTACTCTATCATGAGGAATGTGCTGGGGCCTTCTAGGTCATACAGATAAACAGAACTGAGATACATTTGAGGCAGGTCTGACCAGCACTAGTTGTTTTTGGTCCAAGTCTCTAAGCTACCTAAGAGCGTGGTCACATTTCTGGGTTTATTCTAAGCTCCCACTGTCCCACTCTGTCTTTTAGTATGAAGGACACCACAGTGGAATCACATTTGCAATAGGTGACAGAAGAGGGGAAGCACCCTATTTCTTTCCAGTTTGGTTTTTCTGTGTGGGTGTTCTCAGTGGGGAACACTTGTGACCATTTAGTAAATAGGTCTGGGACTGATACAGGGAAGGAACTGCAGAAGGCATTGCAGAGTGAACATGTAGAGGAATGTTACTCTATAGAGACTCTTTGGGAAATTCTCAGATTCTGTGAATAGCAAGTTCATGCATCTTACAGTTTGAAGTTTTGTTTTGTTTCACTGTCTTGTTTTTCTCATTCTAGCGGGCAGCTTGTGCAAACGGAAGAGTCCAGAATGTGACAAAGAGACCTCCATCTGTACTGATCTGGATGGTGTTGCACTATGCCAGTGCAAGTCAGGCTATTTTCAGTTCAACAAGATGGATCACTCCTGCCGAGGTAGCAACAGGTTTGCTGGTGTTTCTGGGTTCAAGAAGATGCTTTTCTCTGCCCAGTATAGGAGCGCTCTCTCTCTTCCCCTCTCCCCCTCCCCCTCCCTTTTTCCTTCCTTCCCTTTCCCTCTGCTCTGGATGTGACTCCTCTTAACTGGGGATGACTGTTTTTTGTTATTTTGCTCATAGCTGGATTGAATACTTTATCTCCTTGGAATAGTAGCATTATTTCCCACTGGTGCATGCTGGTCTGATCAATTGATTCAAAAGAAAAAAAAAAGAGA
This sequence comes from Ictidomys tridecemlineatus, assembly GCF_052094955.1. NCBI lineage: Eukaryota > Metazoa > Chordata > Mammalia > Rodentia > Sciuridae > Ictidomys > Ictidomys tridecemlineatus. The sequence continues at coordinate 143,572,544 of NC_135479.1, forward strand.
ATGGAATGCCTGTGATAGCAATGCCTTAAAATTTTTTTTTTCCTACTTAGAGGTAGTTAGAAAAATTATTGGTCTAATTTTTATCAGTTGCCTGCTAATCTCTTAAAGTGGAAATACAAGCATGGAGTCAGGTCTGTGTCTTTTAGGGACATTTGTGGCTCAGTAGACAGTGTACTCAACTAAGGCCCAAAAGACCTGAGTTAGCACCCTACTTGGCCTCACTGTTTGAGTTTCATCTTGGATAAGTCATTTCATTTCTCTGAGCCTCAGTTTCCTCTCCCATGAAATGTGTGTAATAGTGCTTCTTTACATATTCTAGGAATTAAAGAAGGCAGTGTATATAGAGGTATTTTTTAGCTATCAGCATTCCCTCTTGTATTTTGCCCAAGTTGTTGTTAAATTTTTTAAAAATATTTTTTAGTTGTAATTGGACACAATACCTTTATTTTATTTATTTTTATGTGGTGCTGAGGATCAAACCCAGGGCCTTGCATGTACTAGGTGAGCATTCTACCGCTGAGCCACAACCCCAGTCCCTTGTTGTTGAATTAATAAGTTATAGTTTTAAAGTTTTCATGAAGTGTTTGAGAGCAAAAGTCTAATTCTACTAACCTTTTAGGTGAGGATTAAATTTATTCAGTTTAGAATAAAAACTGCTCAATGACTATAATCTAAGAATATTACTTTAAAATAAAATAAATTCATGCCCAGAGCACTGTATACCCTGACATAAAAGACTGCTATTAATTTGTGATCATTAGAAAAACTACCAGTATGAAAGCTAGTTTTTCATGTAGTTCTAAGTATTGCCTCCCATTAGAATGTGGATGGCACAGATTTCCTGTTCAGTCAGCACCTTGATGGTAACAGATATATTGGGATCTGAGTAAAAATCACATACTGGGGCAAGGTGAAATGCCCCTTATTTCTGTCAGGACTTCCTGTTAGAGGACTTGTTCCATCAGAAGAATATGAAAATATATTTTGGGGCTGTATTCTCCTCCTGAGCTCCAGACTCTCTGTCCTTGTTGTGTTTTGATAGAGTTCCGAAGTATACATCGTCAGTTCTCAGGTAGGACCTGTGATAGGTTTTGAACAGGAAGGCCACATCTCTGAGTTACACAGCAGTCTTGACGAATGACTGGGACACAACCTTTCTCAGTGTTGTGCCAGACTGCTGCTTAGCTACAAAGAGATAATGCTTTGTAATTCCCTCTTATCTGGCTTAATGAGAATGTGCCTTGCCTCTTTTAAAAACTGGGAGTTAAGCCCAGCTTAAAGTCCATGTGTGCTGGGGTATGCAGATGGCAGGAAGGGATACAAGGTGGGCAGCAGCTTTGGCATGTAGGGGAGATAGCCCCTGTGAGTGGTGCTTCAAGAACAATCTTGCCTGCTACCCTTGCTTTTGGCTGTCCTGAGCCATATTTCTTTGCTGCCAAGTCAGCAGTTTTATAATTGTGTCACAGGCTAGCATTAGCAATAGCAGAGCTGTTAGAGATTTACCAAATGTAATGGTACAGGCACCAACAACCTTATGTTTACCAAGTGATGACCTGAGAAGCAACATAAGGAAATCTTGAATAACTTTTGGACTCTTACCAAGGCCCTGTGAAACCTCTTCTCAGCAGTACCTGTGGCCATGAGGCCTCTGGTGAATGGATCTAGAACTTCTTGGATTAGAACTTCCTGTCAGCTAGGTTCTGATAGATTAGCAGTGACATCTTCTGGCCATCAGTGCTGGAGCACAGGCATATTTTAAATGATAACTCTTTCGGATGCCTCAGATCTGTTCAGTCGTCTGTGTAAGTGGAGGGTAGGGGTATGTGTATGTTTTTTCTAATCACTGAAATTCGAACTGTATATTAGTAAGTTTCTGTATTGTTCTCTGTTGTATGCACATGTACACATGCACACTTCTTTTTTTATGTTTGTTTTTTAGTTTTAGGTGGACACAATATCTTTATTTTATTTTTATGTGGTGCTGAGGATCAAACCCAGTGCCTCACGTGTGCCAGGCGAGTGCACTACCACTTGAGCCACATCCCAAGCACCATGCACACTTCTTAATGTCTCACATAAAACATCTTTACCAGTCTTTCAAAGCTACATATAAAATTAAAAATAAATATAAAATTAAAAATAGATGTCCCGGGGCTAGGGCTGGGGCTCAGCAATAGAGCGCTTGTCTAGCACATGTGAGAGGCTCTGGACTCGATCCTCAGCACCACATAAAAATAAATAAATAAAATAAAGGTATATAAAAAAATAGATATCTCTCCTATAGGTTTCTTAGCTTCCTTTCATCATGCATGGGAAATTCTAAGGAACCATTTGCATCTGACCAGATTACAAGTTCCTTGAAAACCAGAACCATATTCTAAAATAGGGCCTAGTATGTGGGAGGGTTCAACAAATGTCTGTTGAGTAAGCACATGGACAATAGGGTAGCAAACATGGTAGGAAAAGAGTGGAACGTCCTGACTTAGGTTCTAACAAGGGAACAAAAGAGTTATTAAGACCCCACCATTTATTTAAGTTCATAATGCTTGAATTTGCTTGTTTGCCATAGCAATAGGAAAAGCCCAGTTGAGCACATATGCAAGTTCTAATCACATTCTTTTCATCTTAATGCTCTGTGGTGAGTCCCTCTGGGGTGTATGCAATGAGAAACTGAGTCCTAAGGAACATGGGAGTGCCTTACTGACAAGGTTTCCCCTAAGACCCTAGCATACCAAGCACATAGTAGCATAGCACTCAGTCTTTGATGAATGACTGAATGACTCCTTTTGAAATGGAGAAATGTCATTACTTCAGGGAATTAGGCTACTTCTGAAGCTAAATGAAGATAGCCTAACCCATTAACTCTCAGTCAGGACAACAGATAGACCTTATACATGACTGGATAACAGCCAAAAAGTAGAAAGTTCCCACCCAGCAGACAAGGATTGGGTAGGTAGATTTGATGTGAAAACGTTTTTAGGAAGTGGTGTTCAGAATACAACAGACTGCTGAAGTAGAAGAAATGAGCAGTCCTTGTGTAGCTGCCCTGTAGTGTGAGCCATAGGTCACACCTGGGTGGTTCCCTCACTTTCACATCTCTGATGTAACATGATGCAGATTGATGCATTGAGAAGAGGATCATTAGGGCACAATGCTTTCTGTGTCAGTCTGGGATGTGCAAGAGTACTTGCTTGTTCCAAAGAGAAGGCCCCACTCTAGTAAAGGCAGCAGAAAACTCAAAGGTTTAACGGATTGTAAGATGATTATACTCTACCTTGTTGCATAAAGGAGTTGAAGCACTTAATGAAAAATCATATAATGAAACAAAATTTTAAAATACTTAAAAAAGATAAATTAGGTTGAAGGGAAAATTAAATACTTTGTTGAGGCTAGAAGGAAAGTGAATATGCAGAAAGATAAACCATAAGGCCCTGTAAGTTTGCTAAAATAAGCCTCTCATTTAAGTTCTGAGCTTCCTGGATACTAAAGTAAAAAGAGGAACATGACTTAGAAAATAATTAGGATCCATAAAATAAAACTCAGTCATTCAGAGAGCAACTGGGAAAATATCCATCTTTCTAGGCAGTAGGGCCAGAGAGAAATTTCTCTGGGCATCTGCAGCAAGAGGTTACTGAGTGGTATTGTGGCAACATGGTCTGCATCATCCTGTAGTAAATGCTATATGACTTTCCTATAGGGGTTTCTTATTTAAATACATATGTATGTGTGTGTGTGTGCACATGCACACATGCGTGTGTATGTATATGTCCCTCAATACGAGAGTAAGTATCTCAGGAAAAGTGATTCTGTGGGGCCCAAACAGTGTAATCCAGGTTCACAGCTCTTTAGTGATCTGCAATCTTAAGTTACTGATTATTTTAGAACACTGTTTTCCAGAATGTCTTCCATGAGACTCCAGTAATATGTTCAAAGATAGTTTATAACAGTAAAATAGATTTAGTTTCTAACATTGTAAATGTATAAGAAGAAAGAATATTAAACATATTACACAGTTAACACTATCAGGCACAATTCTAGAATAGAGGATACTAGGGAATCTGTGAAAGACCTTTAGTCCTAGCCTGCAGGACGTTTTCCTCCCTCCTTCATCTCACTGTCAGCACACACACTGCTGCATTCACAACTCACCATTTGTGCATGTCTGCTATCTGTTCAGGGATGGCGACTGGCAGCTCTGTACCTTTTTATCTGTGCATTTTTATGCAGTGTCTATTGTACATTAATCATGAATTAAATTTTTATCATTCTTTGTTTCAAGGAATTTGTCTATGAGGCCATTTTTCATTGTCTGCTTTCATTCAAGCATGCATTGTAGCTTGTGGTGTTCTGTTGAGTTATTGTAACGTTGGAAGTATTCTGTGATGATATAAATTTGGGAACCACTGATCCAATGGAATAACTGAACTGGGCTTCTATCCTTTTAGTAAAGCATGTTCCGGAAGTAGCATTGCCAGAGGGATCAAAGTTATGTTCTTGGGTACCAGTTAGGACACATCTAGATATGAACAGAATCCCCTTTGCAGACTCTCATGAAAACCTGGATGCCCATTACAACTGTGCCCCAGAGAGTGTAATCCACTGCTTCTATCTCCTTATGGAAGAGGGCTAATAAGGCAATATCTGGTTGAAGATTTGATTTACATCAAAGAAGGTGAAACATTTGTCTTTGAGCATATGGAATGATAATTCTACCAGGGACAGTCCTTATCTGTATGTATATAGAATTTCCTTAAAAAATTGCATTTTGGGGATAATAATTACAACTATAAACATTTACATAGTGATTACTGTGTGCCAGGCCTATGCTGAAACACTTGGTACCTTGTCCATGAAACTATAAGGTAACTATTTATAATTTTCTTTCTATTAAATGGGAAGCAGAGCCACAAAGAGATTAGCAAAAGTTTCTTGATTATGTCAAGAGGTGAGCTGGCAGCAGTGTTTAGGTCAGGTTATAGAAAATTTAAAGCAAGGGCTGGGTGCTGGGACTCAGTGGCAGAGACTTGCCTAGTGTGGGTGAGGCACAGGATTCGATCCTTAGCACCACATACAAAAATAAGCAAATAAAATAAAGGCATGCTGTCCATCTGCAACTGCAATAAATAAATAAATAAAAATTTAAAGCTATTTTCAGACTCTGGTTCTGGAATATGCTTGTGGAGTTCAAGATGGGGAAGGGAGATAAATAAATACATTCATGGTTTCCTTTTCTCTTTCAGCATGTGAGGATGGATATAGGCTTGAAAATGAAACCTGTATGAGGTAGGGTCCATGTTCTTTTTTTCCTGATGAAATTATTACAAATCTTATTATAAAAACTATTCTAAAACAAAGTCTATCCTAATAAAGAACTACTCTAACTAATAATGGTGACACACACCTGTGATCCCAGCTACTAAGGAAGCTGAGGTAGAAATATTGCAAGTTGAAGGACAGTCTGGGCAACTTAGCAAGACTCTTGAATTTTAAAAAATAGGTGATAGAGTACTTTGGGAGGTCATAGGTCCCCTACAGTATTGCAAAAACAAAAACCCCAAGACAGCCTAAGAAATTACTTTAGTAAATTACCTCCATTATTTCTTTTTAGATTTGAAACTGATTCTTGTTCTTTTTTTCTCTCTTGAACTTCCAGTTGCCCGTTCGGCCTTGGGGGTCTCAACTGTGGAAACCGTAAGTATATAAAAGTGGAGAATTGCACTTGGCAGTCCTGGACTGGTATCAGTGTATAGGGTATCAGACTTGTCCCATTTTCCTCAGTTTAAACCCATTATCTTCTTAGGACCTGTGCTGTGTGGAATGGGGAAAGACTTGCCTGGTGCTCACTAAGGGCTGAAGACAGAGAGGGAAGATAAATATTCTTAAATAGCCCCAACTATGGGAGTGTTAGTGTGATAAATCAGGCATGAGGCAGGAGACAGAGACCATGCCTAGAAGAGAATGCAAGGACCCCCAGAGTGTTTCTTAGAGGGGATGGAATTGGAGGGAGGATTGGAAAGAATGGCAGATATGAGGGAAGAAGGACATTCTTGACAGAGGCAACCATAGGCCTAAGGTATTCTGGGGACAGTTTTTAAGTGATAATTGCTATAGTATATATACAGAAATGAAGAAAGATTTGTTGGGGTTTGATCACCAGGCTGAAGAGTTAGACTCTAATCAGTAACTGGTGATCTGGCAAGAGTCTTAGGACAGGAAAGCGGCTTGATTGATAAGAGTACCTTGGGCTGCAGAAAGGAGGAGAGAATGGACAGAGGAGAACATGGGAGTGGTTTGGAGACTTCCAGTATAGTGCCATCTGGGGGTCAGTGCTAGAGACCACCTTGGGAGTCATCTGCTTTAAGCTGAAGCCTGCATCTTGAAGTAGAAAATGGAACACAGAGCAGTGAGAATGCTGGTAGGGACTGGGAGCATGGTGCACTGCACACCTAATTCAGTTCTTTTTTTTTTTTAATTTTTTGATAGTTGTGTATAGACAGCATTCCTTTATTTTATTTGTTTATTTTTATGTAGTGTTAAGGATTGATCCCAGTGCCTCACACGTGCTAGGCAAGCACTCTGACTCTGAGTTAGAACCCCAGCCCTAATTCAGCTCTTTTATGAGTCATTTAAAATCATATTCACTGACATTTTCTTATAGGTATCAAGACATTACAAATTTAAATTATCTTCAGAATCAGTAAAGAAATTCTGAGATATAGGATAGATATACTAAGAATAATAACAATCAAGATTTCATTTTATGTAGCTTTATCCCTCATTCTATAGATAAAAGTTCAAATGGCATATTATTCTAAGTTTTCTTGTTTAATAGTAGACATATGTCTAATAGTGGACATAATTTTATTTATTGTGTACTCAGTTTCCATTTCCTAATGTTATACTTTATCTTTTATGTCCTCAATGGCATTTTCTTTACTTATAAAGCTTTTCTGTTAGCAAATTTTATAATTAAAATTTGAATATAAGTAAAGAATAGAAATAAAATAAAACAGATTCAATATTGGATACAAAACTGACATAAACTCTCTTTGATTCCAGCGTGGAGTCTTTGTAGCTCAGTCAGTCTAGAGACTTAGAACTGCATTTAGGATTACTGATGACTTTGGTCATTTGATTTATCCTGACTGCAACTAGCAATAATTTACAATAGGAAACCTGCGAGAAGGACTGAGGCATCCCTTCTAGAAACAAATATATTTAGAGTCATAGGAATAGACAGAGAGAGGAACTCACAGAATTAGTGTTCAGTTCAACAGAAGTAGCAACCCAAGGCTGCTGGGTGCAGTGTGAATAACCCCATGCTCTTTAGTGGTGACTAAGGATGCTGAGGTGCATAACACCATATAAACACAGAAGTTCATTATGACACACCCGAGTCATCCCTACAGCAAATGATGTTCAGAATACTCAGTGTAGTAAGGCAAGAAATGTTATCATGTTTTAGATCTTTAAAAAATTAGAAAGTAGTCAAGATTCTTGTGTCAGTGCTTTAACTTATAAGGGTATGACTATGAAAACAGTCTGGTAATAATAGGTATTCTTTCTAAAAATCATTTTGGGGGCTGAGGTTATGGCTCAGTTGGTAGAGAACATGCTAAGGTCTTAGTTTTGATTCCCAGCACCAGAAAAATAAAATAAATGAAAATTACCTTCTAGATAAGCTAATGTCTCACCTGGGGTCCAAGTATTTCTCTTTTTTAAAGCATAAAGAGAATACCTGTGCTTTAAAAGGTGTTCCTGGGATGCAGTATTGCCTGTGTTTACTTTCTAGTGTACTAAGTGGTATTGCTGCTTTCCCCACCCCTAGAGATCATTAACTACTATATGTATGGAGATGCCCCTGCATTCATTGAATGTTCTGTAAGTTCTTTCGTCAGGAAAAGGGTCATCCCCATTATGTTTATGGGTCCTGGAAGTAACCAGAGTTTCTTTCCGATCCCTGAGACTTCTTTTTCCTCTGCATTTATCCACGTCTCTGTCATTATGTCCAGCAGAGGGCAGACAACCATCTGAATTGTTGGCTCCCAGCCACCTTCAGTAACTGGCACTGACAATTTATCATTAAAACATGATGTATGAATATCATTTTATGATTTTGATATATTACCATTAGTGTTGCAAAACAATTTAAGTGGCTGATAACAATTATTACTTATAATAATATATAAAGAGGCATTTGCTGCACTTGCTTCAGCTGCACATATACTAAAGAGACACTTGCCACCTGCCTCCTTATCTGAGGTCTAGGCCCAGCCCTGGTGTTGGTTAAGGAATTGAGAACACCTGCTTTTCATCCCCATGGTATGATGATAACACCTTGGGAGTCCGTAACTCATCACTCTTTGGTGTCAGATAACAGAACTCTTACCGCCTATCTCTATTACTTCTACTGTGTGCCACCAAAGACAGTAGGTACCTCCCTGGAGTACCTCCTGGTACTCAGGCTAGGTTTTTCACTGACATAGAAATGCTTTTTCTCTGTGCAAACCTCTTGGGGCACGTGCTGTACTCAAATCCAGTGAGAAAGGGAGGCGGTTTTCCCAGCATGCATATGATCTTGAGATTCCCTCACTCCTACATTCTTGGCAGTTATCCAACTGCAGCATTTTATGGGCTTAGGCATAGTCCTGCCTTGCTAAAAGTTTCCATTCACTTTCTAGTTGTACCCACATTTCATTCCTTGCTCCTCGTTTCTGAAGAGAGTATTCTTCAAAAGGGCAAAACAAGCCCTTCTCTCAAGTCTTTATTCCTGAGGACATGCAGGCCAACTGGATGGTCAGGACAGGGCCACCCACACATGAGCAGCCCAGGTCTGTACCTGTTTTATCACTGCTCCCCTTTTTATTTTCTGGTCATGAGAAATTTATTTCTGTTTACAGGTCAGATTCCAATAATTCTGTCTTCTTACACTTTTGTCCATTTGACCAGAATTTTTTTTTACAGATTTATTATTAGATATGACCCTTTCTCCTCACTTTTTTCTCTGTTGTTTGAATTTTATGTTGGTTCCTCCTCATACTTTTTCCTTTCTTTTCTTTTTTGACATTTTTTTAGTTGTAGATGGACACAATACCTTTATTTTATATATTTGTATGTGGTGCTAAAGATCCAACCCAGTGCCTCATATGTGTGAGGCAATTGCTTTACCTCTGTACCACAACCCTAAGCCCCTCCTCATACTTTTAATATCTCCCTTGATACTTGTTTGCTTCACCTTTTATCTGTTTTTAAAATAAATTAATTTTTCACAGCATAATACAATATATACCATTAATTTCCCCCTCCCTTTTTTTTTTTAACCCAAATGAATTAGAAAAATAGGTTTAGGTTTAAGGTAATTAAAAAAGAAAACTAAGGTAAACAATCTCATTACACATTACATAGTATTTGTCCTTGCTCCTAAGTGTGGTCCATGGGACCGGCAGCATCAATATTATCCATGAGCTTATTGGAAAAATATAATTTCAGGCCTTCTGACTCCAGACCTACTGAATCAGAAGCTGGATATTATCAGACTCAGAGATTTGGTTAGTATGTAGAATTACATACATGTTGAAGTTTGAGAAACACTGGTATTGTCCATGTTTCCAGAGATATGTATGTATGTGTTCTTTTAAAGGAATTAAATCTCACTGAATATACCTGTTTTTAAAACTAGTAAACTGTGGAATATTTTCATTTCCAAAATTTTATAATGTCACGTTTGAAAGTTCTATACTATTTTATACTATAATTTACTTAACCATCCTCTTCTAATTACCTTTTAAGAATCTCTTTTATGTTCTCATCCTCCAAAACATTTCTGTTTTATGGTTATTACTTTATGATTATAAAACCCACATAATTTTCCCAGAATACTTTTTTCAGGCCACAGATATTTTTGTCTGTCCTTTCATATTCACCCCATGTCCTTTTGGAGGTCATCCTTTCCTTTGAAGGCTTCTGGATCTTTTCAGAAGTGACTCCCTCCTCCCCTCAGTCCCCCAGCATGGCCAGAGAGGATTTAGAGCCTGTTTTCCCTATTTATAGTCCTCTTACAATAAAACCAGAACATTCTGCTTAAAGATATTCCACACTGTCTTCCCACCCCAACCCACAGTTGAATGGCAGGTGTAAAAAGTACCTTTTAATTGTGTATACCCTGTGGTTGCATGGGACTGTAAAAAAGACTTAGACCAGTGGAAATGCTGTGTGTTGGCAGAAATTACTCCAAAGAAATGTCCAGGAAGATGGCCATGAACTGCTTAGGAGGAAGGCGAGATCATTAATTATCCAGAAGTCAGCTAAAAGTTTTGTTCAACTGAAAGTAGTCATTTTACTCAGTTTGGACTGGACTCCTTTCATGTCAGAATAGAAGGGAATCAGGGTTTGAGGCAAGAGGATTGCTGCTCTGTGTCTGATCTTCCCACTAGCAGGCACTGTTCTGTGAGAGGAAAGGGAGAGAAACTGGAACAAAGTGAAAGAATCACATGGGAAATTGTCATAATGAAGAGCAGTGGGCACTGGGTATGTTCACATGCAGCCTGTAGACTTGAAGAAGGCAAATTTTAAAAAGTGCAAAAAAAGAAAAAAAGGAGGGAAGGAGAATACTGCAAATAGAGATGGAAGAAGGAAGGAAAGATTTAAAAGGCAAAAATCTAACCATGCATCCCTAATGAACGTGGTAAGGGGAAAACACAAAGAACCAATTTAATTTTAAAGTAAAATTAATATGACTACCTAAAAAGTTTAAAAGGATGGTGTATTAGTTGGCTAAAGTTCTTCTGGAGTAAATAAGCCTAGCTAGTTTTAGTTTAAATAGAGAGTTTATTGGAAGGATTCTGGATTCTAGCATTAAGAGTGGCAGGAATCATGGAACCGTGAGGACTCTAGCAGTGGAAGTCAGGGCCTTCTATTCAGAGCACAAGCTAATGTGATTCCATCTTCATATCTCCCCTCTGATGTTTGCTATGTGTGTGTCTGGCTTTCTCTCCTTCTCAGACAATGTGATGGAAAGTCATATTGCCAAATGGTTCTTGAGTGTGTGTCACTGCTCAGTCATTTTGAAAAAGAAGACTCTTTTTTTTCTGGGAAGGAACTAATTGATCAGTTTGAATCATGTGTTTATTCCTAATCAGCTATGACCAGGAGATGTTGATACATGTACAAATATGTTTCCCATCACTGTAGATGGAGGAGGGTAAACAGTTCTCAGGAGTTTGCCTAAGCAGACAGACTAGTAGGTTCCTTCTAAATAAGCACATATGTAAAGACAAATAGAACTTACAGGAAAGGTAGAGGCCCAGAGTGTGTTGGTTTGATGAAAAGTGCTAACAATGACTAAAACAACGTGAAGCTGTGAAGGTGAAGGGAAAAATAGAGCCACTGCGGGTGAAACATTAAAATGTCAACAAATGGCTCTGAAGAAGTAGGACTGAGAATTCCAAATTCTTCATTCTGGAGAATCTTTTCAGATAAGAAGGAATAGCCCAGACAAGCCTACAATGACATTCACTACTTCTCTCCCACCTCAATAAATATTCAGAACACTTGCAAAGCTGGTAAATATTACACTTGGCCTTGATTCAAACCCCATGTTATTCTATATCATAATAAATTTAAAGTCAGTGCATAAGCTCAAAAGATCAGGTTAGGAAGGATCAAAAAAAGATGAAGTGGGTGATACTGTTCATACACATAAGTTTCCAGTAACATAGCTTCCCAAAAAAACATGAAATATGCCCTTTTTACAATATGTATACTTAACACAATTTCTGTATTTGGAGAAGTGCATGCCTCTGTGTGTGTGTGTGTGTGTGTGTGTGTGTATAAAACCTAAATAAAATTTGGGAAATACAGAGAAACAAAAATAAGAAAATAAAAGTTAAGCCATAGGTATTAACAGTACTGACTTCCCTGGACATTTTGATGCACTATCTCCTAGGCTCTTTCTCTATGCTCTTGTGCAAGGAGATCTGCTGGCTTTCAGCCCAGTGTTGTTTCCTCTCCTCTCTATTGTATACCAGTGCAACCCAGTCTGGTCTGCAAGTCAGCAGCATCACCATTCCTTGGAACTCCCTAAGAAATACAGCTTATGAGCCCTTGTACAGACCTACTGAATCAAACCTCTTAGGGTAGGCACCAGAAATCTATTTCACAAGGCTTCTGGGTGATTCAGATGGACATGAAAGTTTGAAAAGCATAGTCTATACCAGTGCTACTCTAAGTGCAGTCTGTAATGGGAACAGATAACACAAAAATTGAACAAAGGTATTTAGAAGTGTTTATATTAATTTGATATGGTTGTGGCATCCAATAGTTTTATTGTATTTTACAAAGGTATCAGTCCACAGTCAACTCCTTTAAAAAGGACAAAAAGGAGGGCTAGGGTTATAGCTCAATGGTAGAGCACTTTCCTAACATGGGTGAGGCTCTGGGTTCAATCCCCAGCACCACATAAAACTAAATAAACAAAATAAAGGTATTGTGTCCATCTACAACTAAAAATATTTTTTTTAAAAAAAAAAGGACAGAAAGGAAATTCATGATTATTGTGCCTGTGGGAAAAGAAAAGAAAGTGAATTTTGAACCTTTATTTTTGTTCTGTTTTTAAAATATATCCCCAAACACAAGCAAATGAACAAAAACTGGTTCATAGTTTGAGAAGCACTTGTCTACATAGTCCATGTCTCTCTCTTTTTTTTTTTTTTTTAAATTGTTTGTTTCAAAGAAGAACCTGCTACAACCTGCAACCACCTGCAAAGGCACTTCTAAAATGGATGCTTGTTTGTTTTGCTGGAAGTAAGAAAACTTAATTTGGTGAGGAGGAATAAGCAAGAACTAGAATTTGGTCTCTATCTAGGAATGGAGGGAGCCACAGAAGTTTTTTAAAGCAGAGAAATGGCACGATTAGACTTGCTTTTTATAATGAGCAGATAAGACTGGGAGCAAGAAGCTGAGTTGGGAAGCAGTTGCCATTGTTTAAACAACAGATGATGTTAGCTTAGGACATTGTTGGTGGAAATGAAGAAGAGTAGATACATTCAAGAGATTTCTCCTTTATCTTCACTTCTGTTAAAAGAGAAACTTCTGAATACATGTCAGGAGGTGAGGAGAGAATGAGCTTATTCTATGTTTGGCTATTCCCTATATAACTCAGTCATGAGAGTTTTCCATAAAAATCCGGTTTCTATGCTATTTATTTAAATAAAAGGATTGGGAAAGGTTGCCTAATGTCTTTTACACTGTTTGCTCTCTACTGCCCTTATTTTCAACCAGTGCTTAGGGAGAAGGAGACTTAGCTAAAAAGGGAACTAGAGCATTAGCCCCATGTCTGACCCTTTGACTTTACCTGAATGCCTAGAAAGCATGATGCCAATCTTAATTCTTTGCAGAAAATGTGGTTGTTGGCCTTCATCCTGGGTCTTACAACCTGAGAACACAATTTGAATTCTATTTCCACAACAAAAAATCAACCTGAATATTTAATAGAATTTATTAAAAATAATTTCACCAGAAATATACAGGTATAAAACCCGATTAATGAAAACTTTTAGTAGTATTTACTACATATGATACGTGCTTGCTTATATCACTGTTAATTTCTGGTAATTAAATTCAATATGTATTTATTGAGGCATCTACTTACTTCCTAGTGTGGTTTATACATTGATTCCCAGACCCCAGACTTAACTGCCCAATAATGTTTTTGATAAATTTGAGAGTTTAACTTGCCTCTTTTTATTTTATCAAGTAAGATCCTAAAACTGACTCATGCATTTTTATGTCTACTCTCAAAAAAATTAAACAACAATTAATATCAAAAGTAGTAAACAACTAAGATTCTCCATAACTTTAAAAACAATACCATTTCCCAAGGCATATTTTATACATGGTGAAAGACACAATCTTGAGAAAAAAATTAGAAGTATAAAATATTATAGAACAGTTATTGAAATGAAACAAGTGTGTGAAAAACTCACTGACTTTTATTTTTCACTTTTGGCCATGAATTAGTGAAAATGTCATAAGGGGCTGGTCTGCAGGTACAATTTAGGACCTACCATTCTAGGAGTGGCTAGAAGGGGAAACTCTTGTAATACGGAGAAAAGGAAGGGATAGCCATTAAGGATCTTTTGCCAGAGACCAAGAATTAGAAGGTCTCCAGCAGAGGAAGGTTGGTGGCTGTGGGAGGGGAGACTGTTCTTCAGTATTCACTATACCTCCTACCAATCCCCTTGTTTGTTTGTTTGACATATGTAGCCTATCAGCTTATCACTGTGGTGATTGCAGCAGCAGGAGGTGGGCTTCTGCTTATCCTAGGCATTGCACTGATTGTTACCTGCTGCAGGTAAGTGATGAGAGTTCAAATTCTAATCTGTTTTTTTGCTTGTGTAGAAGGGTCAGATTCTTTGCAAGGATCAGATTTTACTCTTTTAAAGAATACTTGAGGGTAGGAGAGAATAGGAGGGGGCAGGGGATTAGCAAGGGCAGTGGAATATGATGGACATCATTATCCAAAGTACATTTATGAAGACTCGAATTGGGTGTCAACATACTTTATATATAAAAAGAGATATGAAAAATTGTGGTATATATGTGTAATAAGAATTGTAATGCAAAAAAAACAAAGTACATGTATAAAGGCATGAATTGGCATGAATATACTCTATATACAAAGATATGAAAAATTGTACTCTATATGTGTAATAAGAATTGTAATGCATTCCACTATTGTGTATTTTAAAAAAATAAAATCAATAAAACTAAAAAAAAATTTTAAATAAAAGGCTAAAAAAAGGAATATTTGAGGTGGTTTAAATCATAGTGTGTAACTGAACCATTAAAAAGAAGGAAAAGGGGAAATTCATAATAGTTGGTGCCTAGGGAAAAGAAAGGGAATAAATGGTACTTATTTATTTATTTTTTATTAAAAAAGAAAATCCAGCTGGGTATGGTGGCACACACCTGTAATACCAGTGGTTTGGCTGAGTCATGAGAATCACAAGTTCAAAGCCTGCCTCAGCAACAGTGAGGCCCTAAGCAACTTAGCAAGACCCTGTCTCTTAATAAAATATAAAAAGGACTGGGGATGTGGCTCAATGGTTGAGTGGCCCTGGGTTCAATCCCCGGTGCAAAAAAAGAAACAAAACCCACCATGAGATACCACTTTTCACCCAGTAGAATGACTGTTTAAAATAATGAGTATTGATGAGGATGTGGAAAAATTAGAACTCTTACATGTGGTGGGAATGTAAAATGTAAAACTAATTATAGCACTTCTAGCCTTAGGTATTATACCCAAGAAAAAATGAAAATCTGTAGCCACACAAAAACTTATACAAGGATGTTCATAGCAACATTGTTCATAATAGCCAAAAGATGAAACCATCCCCAATGTCTACCCACTAACAAATGGATAAACGAAATGTGATGTAGCCACAGAGTAGAATATTATTCAGCTATTAAAAAGGAATGACATACTGATACATGGATGAACCTTGAAGATATTATGCTAAGTGAAATAAGCCAGTTGCAACAGTTCACCTAGTATGTCATTCCATTTATGTGAGTGGTCTAAAATAGGAAATCTAGTAGAGAACAGATTAGTGGTTGCTGAGGGCTAGGGCTAGGGGTGGTAATGGGGCAATGAGAGAAAGACAATTGGGGAGTGATTGCTCAGGAATATGAGGTTTCTTTTTGTAGTGATGAAACTGTCCTAAATTATTATGATGATGGTTGCATGATTCTGAATATGCTAAAAACTGTTATATGAATCATATGGTATGTGAATTATAGCTCAGTAAAGCTATGCATATATAGACAGAGAAAAAAAGAAAGAAGAACCAAAGCAGTTACCTGAAATATTTTAGCAATGGAGAAGTTGTAACTGCAGTGTGAGTTGAGCAGTAAGTTTATCTGTAGGTTTCCTGGAAGCCAATAGGATTTGGTTTCTGTTGAGGAAAGGTGGCATTGATCCCCCTCTCGGTTGAGATAAAGGAAAATTATGACTTTTGATTTATATCCTAATAAATGGCAACAACTATCTATATATAACAGATGGAGAGAACCTACCAAAAGGGCAGTCTTTTCTACCATCAACATTGAAGTTCATTTTAAGATATTCTTTATTTCTAGTAAGAACATGGAGAATAATTTGCATAACTGCCCATTCAGGAATGCGGGTCTTTGCCTATCTTTTACAAAAATGCCATCAAAGATGATACATATGAGAGGGCATGGTGGCACACACCTGTAATCCCAGAGACTTGGGAGGCTGAGGCAGGAGGATTGCAAGTTCAAAGCCAGCCTCAGCAAAAGCAAGGCACTAAGCAACTCAGTGAGACCCTGTCTCTAAATAAAATATAAACTAGGGCTGGTTGATGTGGCTCAGTGGTTGAGTGCCCCTGAGTTCAATTCCTGGTACTTCTCCCTGCAAAAAATGATAATCCATATGAGTGGAAATAAACTCCTGGACATGAAACTAGAAGCAGTTACCTAGAGGGTCAAAATCTGAGAGCTCAAAGCAATGTATTCCTCATATCTGTGATGTGTTCAATACCATGTGGTGTAGCCATTTTGGAACAGAGACTGTGACGTTCATTGCTGAGGAGGGAAGATAATTACGAACAAGTCAGTCATTGTTTAATACCAGATACCACACCTACAAGAGCAGTAGCAGGTCTGAACTTGCATGAAAGACCAATACCTAAACCACATACTGGACATTTGGTTTTATGACCCTGAGTTATTTTGTAACTTCCCCCAGAAAATTTACTTACAGATGAGTGAGAAGGAAGAAACTTCAGATTATCTTACCCAAGGGAAATATAATTTAAAATTTTCTGGTCCCAGGTCCATTAGCTAAGTGAAGAATTCATATTCCAATAATTTTTATTTAGTGAAACATCACTATGGGATTCCTCTGACCCCCTGAAATCAGAATATGGAAGAAACTATGGACTATTTTTTTTTATACAAACAAACCATCCTTTTTTTTTTTTAACATAATTTGTGAAGTAGCTTCATGTAGTAGAAAGAGCACTGGCTGGAGAGGTGAGAGACCAGACTGAATTCCAGTCCCAGCTTTTCTAGTAGCAAAAGGTAACCCAAAAGACAAGTCAGGTCTCCTCAGTAAGCCAGAGTTGTCCTTTCCCTACAGTGGGTGAGACTTAGACACTTCCATGTAAATTCTGGTGCATAGGCCAGTTGAGAGACATTGAACTTCCTTCTGACTCCACCATTCTGTAAACTTTTGATCCTTGTTTCCCTGGAAACCCCCAAGATACAGTGACCTCTGTCCCCTAGGGGAGTCTAACAGCTCCAATGTAGCTGTCTTTGTCCTCTCTGCCCCTGCTAATCTAGTCCTTTGGTATAGAAAACTTTCTGCATCTTTTTTGGTACCTAATTGCACTTTTACTTACTCTGGGAAAACACTAAAAATAATAACCATAACAACATTCCTCAGTGGATAGCTACACAGAAACACAATGGTATCCCATAGTCTAATTTTTGTTGGAAAACAATTGGTGTTTTTACATATATAATTTCTTTACAGAACTTAGTCATGGAACTTTCCAAATATTTTCATCCCACAGAAAGAATAAAAATGATATAAGCAAACTTATCTTCAAAAGTGGGGATTTCCAAATGTCCCCATATGCTGAGTACCCTAAAAACCCTCGATCACAAGAATGGGGCCGAGAAGCTATTGAAATGCATGAGAATGGAAGCACCAAAAACCTCCTCCAGATGACAGATGTATATTACTCGGTGTGTATTCCCCATCCCCAAGAGCAGCCTCAGGGCTCCAGTCTCCTCTGAGAAGTTAAATTCTGTTTTGCTGTAGTAAAAGCATTATAACTAGTTAAAGGTTCAAGAGAATGATGGAATGAGCCTCTTATTTGCATATTTTAACACTCAGTTTAATTATGATCTTTTTGCATGATACTTATTAATTTTGGTGTTGAGATAAGGCTATTTCCATGTAGCACATTACTTTATGGGATTGTAAGCAGTAACCTATGAAATTCCTTTTGAGTTGTAGGAATGAAAACTAAAAGCTAGAGAAAAAATTTTATGATAGTAAACCCTTGAGCCTTTTATTTTTATTTCTTATCTGCCAACCTTTAGCTTGCTTTGTGTAATTAGGTATTTAAAATCTGGGGTTGGAAAAAGGCATGAAGAAGACATTTCAACATCATCCCCAACAAGCACTTTTCAGAGGTTTAGAAGATTATAAAACTCAGGAAGTATTAAATAATTTGCTCTGTCCATCCCTGGATATTTAATTTGAGAAGACAGGACAATACCTTGAGCTCCTGCTTCTCCTGTCCCACATTGAATTTAACCCAGGTCTTATTCCTCTATACTGCCAGTTCATTTCATGTTACACTGTCTCAACCATAAAGCAAATACAAACTGGGCTATCTGAACTGAAAACTAAACATGTCAGGTGACTTCTCATTAGTTTGAGGTATAGCAATAAACATGAAACCTTGCCCTGTGGAGACTTAATGGCTCTAGACAGTCCTGTTACAGGAACCACAATCCCTCTGGTTGCTATAGGAATTGACCATGAGGATCAGACTTTGGATGGGAGGGGCAGGTTTGTTCATGCTAAGAAGTTGTTGGTTTCAACTGGTTCTTTGAAAATTTTGAACCTAGAGAAAGAATAAGAAGAAATAAAAAGGAAATAAAAAGAAAGATAAATATCTCCAACATAGCTCTAGTTAAAATGTTTCCATTGCTTTCTATATAGAGCTCTGTTTTTCCTCTGACAGAAAAGCCCTTTTCCTTTCTTAACTGTAGCCATAACTATACAAGCATTTTACCCAGGCATGAACCCACATCCTTTGTAGGGACTCCTGAGCCCCAGCATCATGTGACAACTGGCAACAAGTAGACCTCCATGTGGTAGGACCCAACTTCACTGCATGTTTCCATGGAATTAGCTGAAGAGTTGTCTTCAATAGATTTAGTTAAACACTTAAATGAGCCTCATTTTCACTTCAAAACAGTAGGCTGAACAGTGTATAGAAAGAGAGCTTGGGCTTTATAGCATGGAACTGTCACCTGAGTAGATGAGCTGTTCCTTGGTAGGCTCAGGGGTGGTCTGGGTGATTCCCACATTGGGCTCTTATGGGATTTGAGTTTATAATGTGCAGTATCCAGTGCTTTATTTCTGCTGAGAAAGCATTTACCTGTGGTGCTTCAATGAGGGTCTCCTCAAAGTAGCCTCTGCTATTCCCATGGAGCTTTTGTGCAGATCAGGTAGGTAGTTCATGACCCAAGAAACTAGTGTTTGGTCAGAGACACTTGAAAATTGCTGTTGGCCTACTGGTTTGGGGGTCCTTACTCCATCCTGGATGTGGTCATAGGACCTTGCAAAATTTGTGTCAGTTGCTCTTTGTGAAGTGACAGGGACAGTAGCCTTCTGCTAACTGCCAGGGAGGACTTGAGCTGCTTATATTCCACAGAGAAAGATACTTTAAAAAATTAAGAATCAAAAAAAAAATTAAGAATCAGTATACTCACTTCATACAGGATAAACCCAGGTCCTTTACTTTATTGATATAAATTTACTGGATGTCCTTAATATTTTTAATCCTCTTTTTAAATAGGGGCAAATGTAATGTATCCCATGTTCCATAGAGACCTGTGATGGTCCCTACCTATAGATCAGACCTTGCTCTGCTATTTATAGCTACCTCTACCTTAAGTTTATGAAAATGTAGAATGCTTTTTTTGCACTTAAATTTAAACCCAAGAATCACTAATTGAGTTTTCTTCTTTTCTCTTTGCAACCAGCCTACAAGTGTGAGAAATCCTGAACTTGAACGAAATGGACTGTACCCTGCCTACACTGGATTGCCTGGATCACGGCATTCTTGCATTTTCCCTGGACAGTATAACCCATCTTTCATTAGTGATGAAAGCAGGAGAAGAGACTACTTTTGAGTCCAGGAAAGAAAGGGGCCCATCACTCTGAACTAGTTTCCCAGGACTTCTGTGGCTCAGAGGATACTCTGGCTGCTCTCAGGACTTATCAGAGCCATACTTAAGTGGCAAGCAGAAAAGAGACAGGCACAAGGGGCATGACCACAATGGAAGGGGACAGATGGATGTGGAACTGCAGACTGCTTGTTCAGCACCTTTGTTGTTACTGTGAACATGAACATGGGCCAGTACCAAGAGAGTTTCTGAGTGACTACAACATAGCACTGGCAGTAGGGGCAATCATTAACCATAGCTAGGTATCATTGTGAGGACCCAATTTTCCCTTAGTTTGCACTTTAGTAAATTGGGCAGGGAGGTTTCCTGGATTTGTTTCAAGATGGTTCAGGAAAGAAGGTTTCCTTTCCTGAGACACTTCCATAGGCCCCAATTTGGTGATTAATTTGTAGCTAGATGCTAGCTCTATGTTTTCCTGCTCCCGTGCCTATGTGCTAAACAATAGCTGGGGATAAACATACCACTAAGGTTTGAAGATGCTAAAGTTGAATGTACAGTATTTTAAGATTTCCATGTCGTTGTATACTATGGTTTCTAAGTCAACCTCCCAAAATCAGGAATTGACATTTGTGAGGCACAACACACAACTTCCATTTGTATTTCAAGGCAAGGTGGCACATTTATTTAAGATGTCCACTCAACTTTGGCAGTTAAATCTCACCTTTTCAAGCAAGTCTGCATCAGAGCAAAACAATTTATATTTGGTTTTAGTTGGAGACATCCACTGGCCCCTAATGAGGCCCAGCAGGCAGAATTAGGAGTTTACGCTACAGGCAGTGGGGTACTTTCCATCCCTGAGGACTTTTCATGAGGTCTGGGACTCTGACCACCATTGTGGAGACCAGAGGCTACAAAGGATGGGATGGAAATGGAGAGTTGAATGCTGGTAGGGTCTTAGCTGTTATTTCACCAGTAAAGGAAAAGCAGTGTGCTGTCCCTGCAGCAGAATGTGGTTAGAGGAAGGAGCTGAATAGGCATGTTGGTTTCCTAGATTGCCAGTGCTTTGGGAAGCCATGGGGATTCCTGTGGGAAGAATAGGAACCTAGGATGGAGCCTCAGATAAGTGTGCTAACCTGCTAATCTTTATATCCATATCCTTATCCACAAACTCACTATAAACCTCAGCCACTCCAGAGCTATTTATTCATTGAAGAACTAACTTATTTTCTCAAATCCAATCCTTTGTACCTCTTTATGTGACTGTGCAGTATCCCCTGGAAACACAGTTGTAGTTCAAAGCAGCATTGGAGAACTACATCCTGGCAGGTTAGTGATCTGAGAGTTTGCTTTTGGGAAGGAGATTCTACATGTCTTATTTATCATGCCTGTGATATGGGTACTGCAAAGGAGGCATATTCAGCACTCAGTGTCTCATTTATCTGCTTATGGAACACCTGATTTTGGATGAAGTGATGGGAACACAGAGGTAAAAGAATTGTTCTCACCCTGAAGCTGGGAGTTAAATGGCACGCATTTCTGGAAATAGTACAACTGTTGGGACAATACTGCCCTGGGCATGGTTGTTTCTTCAGGGCTCTCTAATTTCTTCAAAGCACATTCAGTTCTCTCCCTAAGTGTGGAGTTTTATGTCCCTTGGTCTCTGCAACTCACCATCACCTGCTATAGCAGGAATACTTGAAAGGGGCAATGAATTTTAATGGTTAAATTGCACCTATAAATATAAAAATAATTCTGTTATCAATGGATGTTAACTTAAAATTTCAAAGTATCACCATCTTGAAACTTTGGGTCTTGTATCTCTGTGGAACCAAATGGCCTTTTGTGCCTCACTGCCTCCTATCCAACTGGAGAGCTCCGAGCTCCTGCACTCAGCTCACCTGAGCCAACAGACTTGGATCCCTTGTGAGGTGGACTTGCTCCACCTCTTGTGCAGCATCCCTGTTATTCTCTAGGCCCCACAGCTATGGGAGGAGCCACCATAGAAGCTCTTTCCTGACATGTATTTCTGCTGCCTTGAGCTGATGTCACAGCTGGCAAATCATCTCCTATCTCAGGGTCAGAAGCCTTAAGTCCCACAAAATGAAGTGTTTGAAGAGCATTTTTGGGAAGAATCCCAAAGTCCAGAAAAGTGTGTCCTTTGAGTTCCAAAAGTTGTTTGCCTCTTCATGGCTTTTGTCAAGTGTTGAGTGTTTAATTGATTAAGGGTGTTTTGTTGTTGTTGTTGTTGTTGTTGTTAACTGTGAAAAAAAGCACTAAACAAGGTTGAGTTCACACCATCTCTACAATTTCCAGGAGGTATGGGATGTAGAAAGCATCCTGAGGGTTAAGAAAGCCTGAAAAGGAGCATGCGTGTTGTCCAGTGCTAACAACACCCTGGATGAGGAAGCCAGGGACTGGGTCTACTCCTGTTGAGATTAATACCTCTCTTGTGCCAAGAGAAAATAACTGGTATGGTGTTAGCCGCCCATGGACAGAACAGGTCTGGGTGTGTGTACACCTGACATGGGGGATCTCAATCAGGGAGCAAGAGGTTAGCATCAGCCCTCACACCTGGGATGCACTATTCATGTGCACAACAATGTCATGGTTCTGCATTGTAACCCCACAGCTAAGGGAAAGTGGGAGGAAGGGAAAAGTGACACTGACTGCCCTCAAAATGCTTCTGTAGGGAAGAGTCAGGCCAGGTGGGACCTGTGTGTCCTGGAATATGACAGAGCATGCCTTAGGGAGGGGTTGACTTCCTGGCTTCCCAGTATCCACTCTGGGTTTTGTTTAGGCTCCTAAAAGTCCTATTTCCATTTTTTCCCCCTGTTTGCTCCATGAACTATTTCTTTAGGAGGATAAATAACATCTTTCATGTTCCTGCCATGACCAGGCTCCATACAGGGTACTTGGCTTCACAGCATCCTTGTTAGTTGACCATGAGAGCATTTATTTCCTGGATATAGAAACCTTCAGAGAGGATAATTCTGTAGAGGCAGAATTCAAGTCCTAGTCAGCCTAACTCACCCTGTTGTTCTTTCCACTAGGTCTCCCTGCCTCACCTTCCTGGCAGGCATCTCACCATGCAGTGTACTTTAAATGTCAATGAGGACAAGAGAGATTAGACTTAAAAATAAATTATTTTTAGAGAAGCTTAATATTAAACAGTATCCTAACTAATGACATAAAGTGCAAAAAAGTGTTGAATATCCTTTTGAAGATGTCCTTTCAGGTTGGTGTGTGTATATATATATCTTGGGTGCTTGTGGTCTCATTAAGAAAATAGTGGCTGGCTTATGCTTGGCAAGAAGCATATTGGTATGTGTCTTTGGCAGAAGGAAGTTAAGGTGATGATCTGGGTAGGTTTTTGACAAGCACGGCCAGACATACACTTCCTTTGGAGGGCTGTCTTGTTCCCATAGGAAGACCATGGCTCCCAAATATTGGGAGAATATTTTTTGTGAATCATCATCAGCGTTGGGAACATAGTTTAAATGCTGATAAATCTTGCTCCTTTAAGGGAAAGGTAATTTTCAGAAGCAGATAAGTTATTTAGAGCCAGAATTGCTGACTGGATGGTGCAGTCAAGCTGGATGATGGTAGTTAAGAAGATCAAAAAGTAAGATGTGACTATTGAGTTTTGGAAGAGGTAACTTTTAGAAGTTGGCCCATAGGAGAGGGCAGCATCTTTGCAATAAGGGGCTGTATTGCTACCCAAAAATGTCTGTGAAAGATAATAGCTATTCAGATGTGAAAGTTGTAGAGCAGTCATGTTTAGGGTGCCCCCTTCCTCACACAAGGCTTCATATGCTTCGTTAAGCTACTTTGCCCACTGGTAAAGTGCTCAGGTGCACTTCAACTCATTGACTTTGCCTGAAGAAGTAGGTCTGTATAATGAACCCCAAATTAGACTTTGATCCATAGTTCTAAAATAAACTTTGACTTTGGGACTAGAAGACCTGAGCACTTCTTTGGAGAGAAGAAGAAAGCAACATTAGTATTTCAGTATTTTGTATCTTATTAAAACTGCTCTTAATATCAGAGATTATTTTTTCTATCTGAAAGCTTTTGTGGAGGTAGGAAGGGGCATTTCATTTCATTTCTTCTTGATGAAGCATCATTCTAAGATTCTTGTGTGCATTTTTGGAAACAAATAGGGTTTTATAGAGTTCACCTTTGAGTAGGTGTTCTTTTTCTTAAAACCCCAAAGAAGAAACTAGTAAAAAATGGTAGTAACATTAAATGACAATTAATTTGTTCTTCTAAAGTATCTTAGTAATCTTATACTCCCTATCTGATGTAAATTTTAGCTCGCAGAGAAGCCTGTGAATCCAAAGGAGACTATTTAATTCTAAAAAGAGACAGATCCTAGACTAGATCTGTCCCATGGGCATTTTCAAGACAACATTTCAAAGGAGTTTGCTATTAGATTCTGTTTTTATAATTTTTAAATGATATTAGTGTACTTCAGTGCAAAGTCCCTGGGTGGAAAGGGTGGGATAGGACAGGGATGGGACTTAACCAGTTTGTCTGGGAAACTGATCCAACTCACTTACCTTTCTGTATTACCTAGACTTGTTCTTAAAAAAAAAAAAATGATTGTTTCATGAAGAGTTGCTGTGAGTTTTTTTAAATGTTTGTGTTGCTGGAATTATGGTTAAATGGAGCATGTAGTGGAAATATGAACTTTTTGAGTTTTCATATTGTCCTGGATTTGTGTTTGTAAACCTTTAAACTTAGCCCCTGGTTGATTGTGCTAAATCCATTATGAGAATGTTATTTAAAGTTGTATTATAATTGCAGCCTTCACTAATTATTCAGTACTGTAGTAGCAAAGTATTATTTGTAAGAATTCGGTTATTTTTCTACTTGTATCCACTATAAGTCTGGCGTTCTAGTCAGTAAAATGATGCAATAAAATGATATCGTTCTCATTTTGTGGTTTTATCTTAATAATAAGTGAACTAACTGGATCACAAGTTATTTTTTATGAGGGCATTTGCTTAAACAATACAAATGTACAGTGAACTCCTGCACAGCAAATGTAGGCAGTGGGTCATTTTCCTACCCTCAGTGCCCAGAAGGTGGGACACTGTTGATGATGAATGGATGGATGGATGGATGGATGGACGGATGGATGGACAGATGGAAGGACAGATGACTCTAAATGATAAAAGGCCTAACTTGGATATAACACCTGCTTTTGTTTTACATTCCTCTCTGAATTGGACGACATAAGTAACCAATTCAGACATTGGGAATTTCCTCCTGAATGTCTCTTTCTACCACTCCATGCCAACTCCTCACATCTTGGAGGAGAAGGAAAAGTATATCTGTGCTCTGATGGACAGGATTTATGGAACTTTAAGACAGTGGGCCATGGACCTTACACATACAGGGGCCAAGGAATATGGCTGCCTGGTTAGCTATATGTGCAATCGTTTCCTTGGATGCCTCACATGACAGGGACAATTGAACTTTTCACCTGCTTTATGGCAAAAACCTCAAAAACCTTGGCACTAGGAGAGGCCAATGATAGTAGCTTGGTCCATGGAAGTGACTTTTTGGCAGATTATATTAGAGAAGTGGCCCATCAAACATTCCTGAATGGTGCTGACTGGCAACTATCTCCTATTCTTTTTTAAAAATTTTTTTATTTGTTTTAATTAGTTATACATTGCATTTATCCACTTTGATATATCATACATAGTGGGATATAATTTCTAATTTTTCTGAGTGTACATGTTGCAGATTCATATTAGTCATGTAGTCACATATATACATATAGTAATAATGTTTGTTTCATTTTACTGTCTTTCCTATCCCCACATTCCCTCCCTCCCCTCCCATCACTTCCCTCTACCTAATCTAAGGTAACACTATTCTTCCCTAGTGCCCCCCCCACCTTATTGTAAATTAGAATCTGCATATTAGAGAAAATATTCAGCCTTTGGTTTTGTGAGGTTGGCTTATTTCGCTAGCATGATATTCTCCAATTCTAACCATTTACTGGCAAATGCCATAATTTTACTCTTCTATAAAGCTGAGTAATATTCCATTCAGTATATATAACATGTTTTCTTTATCCATTTATCTATTGAGGGACACCTGGGTTGGTTGGTTTCATAGTCCAGCTATTGTGAATTGAGCTGCTATAAACATTGATGTGGCTGCATCACTGTAGTATGCTGATTTTAAGTCCTTTGGGTATAAACCGAGGAGTGGGATTGCTAGGTCAGTTGGTGGTTCCATTCCCAGTTTTCTGAGGAATTGCCATACTGCTTTCCATAGTGGTTGCATCAATTTGCAGTCCCACCAACAATGTATAAGTGTGCCTTTTTCCCTACATCCTTGCCAACATTTACTGTTGCCTGTATTCTTAATGATTGCCATTCTGACAGGAGTGAGATGAAACCTTAGAGTAGTTTTGATTTGTATTTCTCTAATTATTAGAGATGTTGAACACTTTTTCATATTTTGTTGATCAATTGTATGTCTTCTTCTGTGAAGTGTCTGTTCAGTTCCTTAGCCCATTTATTGATTGGGTTATTTGGTTTTTTGGTGTTGAATTTTTTGAGTTCTTTATATATCCTAGAGATTAATGCTTTATCAGAGGTGCATGTAGTAAAGATTTTCTCCCAATCTGTAGGCTCTTTCCTCACGTTATTGTTTCCTTTGCTGAGAAGAAGCTTTTAATTTGAACCCATCCCCTTTATTAATTCTTGATTTTACTTCTTCCGCTTTAAGAATCTTATTAAGGAAGTCAGATCCTAGGCCCATGTTGTGAAGATTTGGGCCTATTTTTTCTTCTATTAGGCGCAGGGTCTCTGTTCTAGTGCCTAAGTGTTGATCCACTTTGAGTTGAGTTTTGTGCAGGATAAGGGACAGATATTTAATTTCATTTTGCTACATACAGATTTCCAGTTTTGCGAGCACCATTTGTTGAATAGGCTGTCTTTACACCAGTGAATGTTTTTGGCACTCTTGTCTAGTATGAGATAACCGTATTTATGTGGGTTTGTCTCTGTGTCCTCTATTCTGTACCATTGGTCTACAAGTCTATTTTGATGCCAATACCATACCATTTTGTTACTATCTCTCTGTAGTATAGTTTAAGGTCTGGTATTCTAATGCCTCTTGCTTCACTTTTCTGGCTAAGAATTGCTTTAGCTATTCTGGGTCTCTTATTTTTCTAAATAAATTTCATGACTACTTTTTCTATTTCTATAGAGAATGTTATTGGGATTTTAATAGGAATTGCATTAAATCTATATAACGCTTCTGGTAGTAGGTCATTTTGACAATATTAATTCTGTCTATCCAGGAGCATGGGAGATCTTTCCATCTTCTGAGGTTTTCAATTTCTTTCTTTAATGTTCTGTAATTTTCATTGTAGAGGTCTTTCACCTCTTTTGTTAGATTGATTCCAAGGTATTTTATTTTTTTGAGGCTATTGTGAATAGAGTAGTTTTCCTAATTTATCTTTCAATGGATTCATCACTGATGTATAGAAATGCGTTTGATTTATCGGTGTTGGTTTTATATCCTGTTACTTTGCTGAATTCATTTATTAGTTCTAGAAGTTTTCAGTGGAATTTTTTGGGTCTTCTGTCAGATATAGAATCATATCATCAGAAAATAGTGATAGTTTGAGTTCTTCTTTACCTGTTTGTATTCCCTTTAATTTCTTTCTTTTGTCTGATTGTTCTGTTTCAAGGATAATGTTGAATAGAAGTGGTGAAAGAGGACATCCTTGTCTTGTTCCAGTTTTTAGCAGGAATGCTTGCAATTTTTCTTCATTTAGAATGATATTGGCCTTGGGTTTAGCATATATAGCTTTTACAATGTTGAGGTATGCTCCTACTATCTCTAGTTTCTCTAGTGTTTTGAACATGAAGGTGTGCTGTATTGGTGAAATACTTTTTCTGCATCTATTGAGATGATCATATGATTCTTGTTTTTAATGTTTAATGATGAATTACATTTATTGATTTCCGTATATTGAACCAGCCCTGCATCCCTGGGATGAATCCCACTTGATCGTGGTATGCTATCTTTTAATTGCTTTTGTATGTGATTTGCCAGGATTTTATTGAGGATTTTTGCCTCAACATTCATCAGGAATATTGGTCTGAAGTTTTCTTTCCTTGAGGTGTCTTTGTCTGGTTTTGGTAACAGGGTGATATTAGCCTCATAGAATTAGTTTGGAAGGGTTCCTTCCTTTTCTACTTCATGGAATACTTTGATGAGTATTGTATTAATTCTTCTTTGAAAGTCTTGTAGAACTCAGCTGAGAATCCCATCTGGTCCTGGGCTTTTCTTGGTTGGTAGGCTTTTGATGGTGTTTTATATTTCATTGTTGGAAATTGATCTGTTTAAATCATGTATGACCTCCTCATTCAGTTTGGGTAGATCATTTGTCTCTGGAAATTTGTTGATGTCTTCAAATATTTTCTATTTTATTAGAGTATAAATTTTCAAAATAGTTTCTAATTATCTTCTGTATTTCAGTTGCGTCCATTGTGATATTTCCTTCTTCACCTTGTATTTTATTAATTTGAGTTTTCTCTTTGTTAGCGTGGCCAGGGGTTTATCTATTTTATTTATTTTTTTAAAAAACTGACTTTGTTTTGTCAATTTTTTCAGTTGTTTTTTTATTTCAATTTCATTGATTTCAGCTCTGATTTTAATTATTTCTTGCTTCTACTGCTTTTGGTTGATTTGTTCTTCTTTTTCTAGGGCTTTGAGATGTAGTATTAGGTCATTTATTTGTTGACTTTTTATTCTTTTAATAAATGCAATGCAATAAACTTTCCTCTTAGTACTGCCTTCATAGTGTCCCAGAGATTTTGATATGTTGTTTCAGTGTTCTCATTTATCTCTAAGAATTTTTATTTCATCCTTGATTTCTTCTACCATCCACTCATTATTTAATAGTGTATTATTCAGTCTCTATTTGTTTGAATTTTTATTTTATCATTGATTTCTAATTTCATTCCATTGTGGTCTGATAGAATGCAGGGTATTATCTCTTTATTTTTTTTTTACTAAGAGTTGCTTTGTGGCATAAGATATGGTATATTTTAGAGAAGGAGCCATGTGCTACTGAGAAGAAAGTATATTTGTTCATTGATGGATGGAATATTCTATATATGACTGTTAAGTCTAAATTATTGATTGTATTATTTGTTCTGTAGTTTCCTTATTAAGTTTTGGCTTGGAAGTTCTGTCCAGTAGTGAGAGAGGTGTGTTAAAGTCACCCAGTATTATTGTATTGTGGCCTATTTGATTCTTGAAATTGAGAAGGGTTTGTTTGATGTACATAGATGCTCCATTGTTTGGGGCATAAATATTTATAATTGTTATGTCTTGCTTATATATACTTCCCTTAAGAAGTATGAAATGTCGTTTTTTGTGTCTTCTGATCAACTTTAGTTTAAAGTCTACTTTCTCTGAAATAAGAATGGAAACCCCTGCTTGTTTATGCAATCCATATGAATGAGACGTTTTTTTCCCCTTCCTTTCACCTTCAACCTGTAGACGTCTTTGCTCATGAGGTGAGTCTCTTGAAGACAGCATATTGTTTGGTCCTGCTTTTTAATCCAATCTGCTGGTCTATGTCTTTTGATTGATGAGTTTAGGTCGTTAACATTCAAAGTTATTATTGAGATATGACTAGTATTCCCTGTCATTTTGATTTATTTCTGGTTTTTGATTTGTCTTAGTTTCTCTTTTAGTTGAATGTCCCAGTAGTATAGATCCTCCCTTTGCTGGTTTTCATTTTTTTTTCACTTCCTCCTCATGGAATATTCTGTTGAGATGCTCTGTAGTGTAGGCTTTCTAGTTGTGAATTCTTTTAATTTTTGTTTATCATGGAATGTTTTAATTTTACCTCCAAATCTGAAACTTATTTTTGCTGGATATAAAATTCTTGGTTGACATCCATTTTATTTCAGAGCTTTAAATATATTATTCCAGGATATCCTAGCTTTGAGAATCTAGGTTGAGAAATCATTTGAGATCCAAATTGGTTTTCCCCTATATGTAATTTGATTTTTTTCCTCTCACAATCTTTAAGATTTTATCTTTAATCTCTGTGTTAGTGATTCTCATTAAAATGTGTCTTGGTGTGAGTCTTGTACATTTGGGGTCCTGTAAGCCTCTTGTATTTGATTTTCCATTCCATTTTTTAGGTTTGGGAAATTTTCTGCTATTATATCATTGAAAAGATTGTGCATTCCTTTGGTTTGTATCTCTGCTCCTTCATCTATTCTGACAACACTTAAATTTGGTCTTTTCATGTTATCCCATAATTCTTGGGTGTTCTGTTCATGGTTTCTTACCATCTTCTCCACATGTTCAACTCTACTTTCAAGATTATATATTTTGTCTTCATTGTCTGAGGTTCTGTCTTCCAAGTGGTCTAGTCTATTGAATTTATAACTTGGTTTACTGATTCTTTCATTTCAAGAGTTTCTGCTTGTTTTTTTTTTACAATCTCTCTTTATTGAAGTAGTCTTTTACTTCCTGTATATTTTCTTTGATTTCATTCCTTATACTATCCTTTACTTCACATATCAGTTTAAGTATATACAATCTGAACTCCTTCTTGGATATTTCTTCTTCTTTGTTATCAGTGGCTTCTGTTGTTGAAGCATCTTGTTTGAGGCTGTTTATTCCCTTGCTTTTTCATGTTGTTCATGTGTTTTCCCACCTAAAGTACGGATCTAAGGCAAGATAAATTCTACCCTATAGACCTACAGTGTCCCTGAAGGTTTCCAGTACTTCACCTTTACTGGTAAGACCAATATCAACAGCACCCAGCATATACAATATATACCTTAAATCTAGTAGCTCCCACCAAGACATCTACTACTTTCTTGCATTAACTCAAAATGATGAGTTCAGTAACTATCTATAGTATAAACAGAACATTTGTTAAAATGATTTACAATTTCAAATGGTGGATGAAATAACAGAGGTATAGTATGCAATATTATAGAGGGAGGAAGAGAGGAGCTAGAAGTAAAAATTCACAGGAAGAGTGGAAGAGGAGCCGGCAGAGATTGGCTGTTGGTTGGAGAAAAGTTGGAAAGAAAATAGATAAGAGAGAGGAAGAATATGAACAAATAGAAAAAATAAGACATAAGAATACAACAAAAATGCAAAACACCATTCACATATCATTGTCCTCCACACACTGATGCATAAAAAACATCCTGTTCCAAATATAGTAGAGAGATTAGTGAATCGAAAAATAAAATAAAATAAATTTTGCTGGAAAGTAGAACTGTCTCTGTCAGTGATCAACAGTTTCTCAGCCCTATCTCTGACATCTCTTGGAATCACCAAACCCAAATTAGCCCTCACAAACCCAGTCAGTCTCTATCCCACCGATCTAGGCTTCAAATATCTGAGGATCAGCCACGCTGCAGTCCCAAGATCTCAATGCTGCTCCTACTTGCAGATAGACCACCAGGGAAACACTCATGCAGAGTGCAACTATGAGATGCAGCAGCAAGACAAGTGCTACCAACAGCCTCAGCAGGAAGACCTGCAGGCACCCCTCACACTGGACCTGCAGGTCCCAGCTGAAGTCCCCAGTAAGAGGCTTTTGTGGTGGTAAACCTGCTGGCACCCAGGACCCATTCCCTGGCTGGTGTCCCAAAATGGGCGCAGCCATGTGCAACCAAACCTGGAGACTCCCCCCATGCAGTCCTCTATGCTGTGGTAGCAACATTGGTGGTGGTGGTTAGCAGCAAGCAGTGAGTCATCAGTAGCAGCAGCTGCAGTGGCAGCTACAATTGCAGTTGTGGGGCAGTGTCACCAGGTGATCTCTGGGGGTCAACAGCAATGTCAGCTTCAGTTGCATCCAGGGCAGCGGTTTCTTCTGTGGCAGAAGCACCTGGAAAGAAGACCTCCAGGTGACCTCAGGCTGGCAGCAGTGGAATCTAGCCTCCTCCTATTCTGACCAGCTCCTCTCAGCTTTCTTAGCCCACTAGTTCATGGCCTCCAGCTAAGTGAGATCTTAACAGGAAGCCAGTGCTGACCCCTTCTCGTTCCTGCCCAGCTCAGCCAGACACTGTGAGTATCATGTCATCCAGACCTTCTCTCCACTGATAATTATTTTTTAATTTATATATAAGGCGTTCAGCATGATGTTTTGATATACAAGTAAAATGGTTACCATAGTCAAACAAGTTAGCATATCTGTCATGTCCCACAGTTTTGTGTATGTAAAAGAGCATCTAAAATCTACTTTTCAACAATCTCTCAGCATACAATGTAATATTATTCACTGTGGCACTGTGCTGTACACTAGATCTCTAGATTTACTCTTCCTACACAATTGAAAGTTTGTACCCTTTAATCCACTCTCCATTGACTTCTTCTCCTAACATTCTATTCTCTATTTCTATGTATTTGACTTACTTTTTCTTTCTTTCTTTTTTTTTTTTTTTTAGATTCCACATAGGTATGGTTTCAATGTAGTTCATCCTTCAAAGATTCATGCATTGACTTGGTCCTCAGTGTGGCCATATTAGGAGGTGGTGGGACCTGTAATAGGTAGGGACTAGTGGAAGTTTCCTGGGTTGGTTGGGAATGTACCCTTGGAAGGGACTGGGGGACCTCAGTCTCCCAGCTTTTCCCTGTCAATCCTGTTTTGCAATGTGATCTCTTCTTCATACTGGATGCTGCCATGACATGTACAGCCATCGGGGTCCTCCCTAGAACTGCTGTCTCTGCACCCTTGAGCTTTTAGAACTAAGCTAAATAAGCTTCTTTATTGGTATCTAGCCTCTGATATTTTGTACTACAAATGAGTACATACATATAGTACACACTAATACATATAAATGAAGTCATACAATATTTATCTTTCTGTGTCTGGCTTATTTTACTTCACATAATGTCCTCCAAGTTCCATGTTGTCTCAAATGACAGTATCTCCTTTTTTAATGCCAAATAATATTCATTGTTTATGTGTAGAGCACAATTTCCTTATTCATCTGTAAGTGGACACTTATGTAATTGTTATATCTTGGTTATTGTGAATAATATTGCACCTGGTCATTGTTTTGAACCTAAAATGGGAAGCCCTTCTGCTATACACAGTAGGCCCGAGCCCTCTCCTTTTTGTGCCTCTGACCTAACTGAGCCTCCACCTCAGAATTTGGTTTGCCAGCAAGTAAAGATGCCCAAAGTATTTTTAGACTCAAAGAACTTCAGCACCGGGTGTGGTGGTGCATACCTATAATCCCAGAGGCTCAGTAGGCTGAAGCAAGAGAATCTCACGTTCAAAGCCAGTCTCGAGCGATTCCAACGTCTCCACTTTAACGGGATAAGAAAGACCCATCGCAACAGCTGCAGCCTACCTACGGAGGAACTTCTAGCATAATTCCCTTAAGAGGAGAGCTGCCGTGAACTGGTAGGTTTATTGGAAGTGACAGTTTGTCCCAGAGAAGTGGATCTTGGACGGCCACGCGGGCACAGAGGTCTAGTCCCGCAGCCATCAGCCGCTCCGGCAAGCGGCTCCCCCGGGAGGCCTAGCTCTCGCTTTGCGAGCAGCCGCCCCACCCACCTGGTTCCTAACCACGCGGCCGCAGCTACCTGGCTCTACAGGTGGCCCCGCGTCGGGTGCAGAAGTCAAGTCCTGCAGCCAGCAGCCGCTTTTGCAAGCGGCTGACACCCGGAGCGGCTTGGCCCGCCCTGCCCGAACCGGCAGTCGGCCTCCGCCATCCGGGCTCCCCTGGGAGGCCTAGCTCTCACCCTGGGAGCAGCCGCCTCACCTGCCCAGTTCCTAACCACATGGCCGCAGCTACCCGGCTCTACAGGTGGCCCCCCCGGCGGGCGCAGAGGTCCAATCCCGCAGCCACCAGCAGCTTCTGAAAGCGGCGGCGGCCCGGAGCGGAGTGGCAGCCCAAACCGGCAGACGCCTCCGCCATCCCGGCTCTCCCGGAAGGCCCTGCTCTAGCTCTGTGAATAGCCAAACCACCCGCCCGGATCTTAGCCACGCAGACACAGCTGCCCCGCTCTTCAGGCGGCTCCCGGTGGCCCGACTCAGCTAGAAGGGTCCCCACATGGCCCAGCACATGGCCATGCCCTCTGGGCTCTGCTAAAAGCCCCGCCCACCTGGCGAACAACCGGAAAACTTCAAAATCTCTCCGTGGGCATGACCGCAAGGACCAAAGGACTCTCGACCCCCAACTCCCCCTACTGCCAGAGTCAGGCAGACCTGAGACCCACCAGCGGAACAGGCCTAGAGGCCTGCCAACATGGTAGACACATCACTCCAATTGGAGTAGGGGCAGAGCAGAGCAGCCGCCCGCATCCGGATCAGGCCCAACGACCCGAGGGGGTGGTAGTCACATCGCCACAATTGGAGGGGGGGCAGAGCAGAGCCGCCACCCTCACCCGCAGGGTGGGCAGACCTGCGAACAACCGGCAGAGCAGGCCTAGCGGCCCGCCAGCACAGTAGACAGATCACCCCAATTAGAGGAGGAGCACAGCCACTACCCGCCCTGCAAGGGAGATTTTTCAACTATACAAGAGCAATATAAATAATTAGGGGGAAAATCTCATAAACACAACAGTTTCACCAAGCAGAAAGAAACGTGAGCAGCATGAAAAGACAAGGAAAGAAAGGACCACAAGCAATGCAGGTCAACTCAACTTTAGAAGAGGTAATAGCTGCAACAGAGGGAATGTCAGAGAGAGAGTTCAGGATATACATGCTACAGATGATCTGGAATCTCAAGGAAGACATGCGACAGCAAAATCAGACAATGAAAGATCACATTGACAAGGAACTACATAAACAAATCCAGGAAGTAAAAGATCAATTTCACAGAGAGATAGAGGTAATAAAAAACAAACAAATAGAAATCCTAGAAATGCAGGAAGCAATAAATCAACTTAAAAACTCAATTGAGAATACTACCAGCAGAGTAGATCACTTAGAAGATAGAACACCAGACAATGAAGACAAAGTATTTCAACTTGAAAAGAACATAGACAGCTCAGCAAGACTGCTAAGAAACCATGAGCAGAAATCCAGGAATTATGGGATAACGTTAAAAGACCAAACTTAAGAGTCATTGGGATACAGGAAGGCACAGAGCTCCAAACCAAAGGAATAAACAATGTATTCAGTGAAATAACACGAGAAAACTTCCCAGACTTGAAGAATGAGACAGAATCCCAAATCCTAGAAGCCTACAGGACGCCGAATGTGCAAAATCATAAGAGATCCATACCTAGACACATTATAATGAAGATGTCCAACATACATTATAAGGAGAGAATTTTAAAAGCTACAAGAGAAAGGAAGCAGATTACATTTAGGGGTAAACCAATCAGGATAACAGCTGATCTCTCAACACAGACTCTGAAAGCTAGAAGATCCTTGAATAACATATTTCAAACACTGAAAGAAAATGGGTTCCAACCAAGAATCGTGTATCCGGCGAAATTAAGCTTCAGGATGGAAGATAAAATTAAAACCTTCCACGATAAACAAAAGTTAAAAGAATTCGCAGCTAGAAAACCATCTCTTCAAAAAATCCTTGGCAAAACATTACAGGAAGAAGAAATGGAAAATAACATTGAAAACCAACAGTGGGAGGTAGGACAGTAAAAGGGGGAAAGTAATCAAAGAGGAAAGCAAGGAAATTGAGGCGCTACAGAATCTAATAGACAGGTTTCCATCGTGCGAGGTTCGGCAGTGGGAGCTCCATTTCTCCGCACAGAGGGTCGCATAGCCTGATTGCTCCACGGCGGGTTGTCTGCGGCGCGTGCTGGGGATCGGCAGGGAGCCGGAGCGGGAGAACAGCGAGGAGAGGGAGAACAGCGATACGGATTCGGGGGGGCCCCTGCCAGTGATACATCGGCAGCGCTTGGTGCGGAGTTCCGGCTTGAGACAGAGGAGAGAAGCGGCGGTTCCAGTCACCGGTCTGACCACGGAGGACGGTGGCCTCCATCGTGGAGAGATGATGTAATCATCCCATTGTTCTGCTGATCTCAGCTCATTCAGCTACGGAACAGGTGAATTCAGGCTGGTATTTGCCTTCGTCTAGCAGACAGATTTCTTGCTCAGGATCGGGACTAGGGATCCTGTGGAGAATACTCTTGAAGGCTCGTGCCTGGCAAGGCGTGCGCCGGGCACTGAGCAGCGGGACTTGGGTTCCCGGGACTTGGGTTCCCGGGGCTAACCGGGCCCAGGTCTGAGGAATCTGCGGAGACTGCCTGTGAAGGCGAGCTCCGAGTGGAGCGTGCGCTGAGCTTGGGGCGACTGGGTTCTGACTCCCGAGACAGTTTTGGCCTGGGGCTGGGGAACCCCGGGGGTCGCTCGCTGGGGCCAGCTCCCAGCAGAGAGAGTGTATCCGGATCGGAAAGGCGGGGTTCTTGCTACCTAAGCTGCTTTGGCCCAAGGCTAGGGAACCGGCGGTGACTGCTTCTCGGCCAGGGTCCTGCTGGGTGCTGTGGGGGCAGAGTGGAGCTTCCACCTGCGCCCAGAGCAGGCCAAGTGACCCGCCGGCGTGGTACCATGAAACCCCAAATGCAGCTGGTGCTGAAGAGAGAAGCCGCCCACGCTTAGAATAGGACCAGCGACCCACTGGCAAGACAGGCCAGGTAGCTTGCCAACGTGGTGGACACGTAACACTGAGGCAGTCGCATCACACTGGTTGGAGTGGGGGTGGAGCAGGGTCGCCGCCCGGGTCCGGAGGGGGCTCAGCGACCCGTTGGAGAGGTAGTCAGGTACCCCCATTGGGAGTGGGGGCTGTGCAGAACTGCGACCCACCGGCCTAGAGGTCTGCCAGCGTGGTAGACACGTCACACCAATTGGAGTGGGGGCACAGCAGAGCCGCCACCCACATCCAGATCAGGACCAACGACCCCAGGGTGTGGTAGTTACGTTACCACAATTGGAGTGGGGTCAGAGCAGAACAGCCACCAGTGCCTGCAGTGGGGGCAGACCTGCGACCAATTAGCGTGGTAGACAGACCACCCTAATTAGGGGAGGAGCACAGCCACTACCCGCCCTGCAAGGGAGACTTCCCAACTATACAAGAGCAATATAAATAAATAGGAGGTAAATTTCAAAAACACAACAGTTGCACCAAGCAGGAAGAAACGCGAGCAGTATGAAAAGACAAGGAAAGAAAGGTCCACAAGCAATGCAGGTCAACTCAACTTTAGAAGAGGTAATAGCTGCAACAGACGGAATGTCAGATAAAGAGTACAGGATATATATGCTTCAGATGATCTGGAGTCTCAAGGAAGACATGAGACAGCAAAATCAGACAATGAAAGATCACATAGACAAACAAATCCAGGAAGTAAAAGATCAATTTCACAGGGAGATAGAGGTAATAAAAAACAAACAAATTGAAATCCTGGAAATGCAGGAATCATTAAACCAACTTAAAAACTCAATTGAGAATACTAACAGCAGATTAGATCACTTAGAAGAGAGAACATCAGACAATGAAGACAAAGTATTTCAACTGGAAAAGAACATAGACAGCTCAGCAAGTCTGCTAAGAAACCATGAGCAGAACATCCAAGAATTATGGGACAATATCAAAAGACCAAATTTAAGAGTCATTGGGATACAGGAAGGCACAGAGCTCCAAACTAAAGGAATAAACAGACTATTCAGTGAGATTATACAAGAAAACTTCCCAGACTTGAAGAATGAGACAGAATCACAAATCCTAGAAGCCTACAGGACGCCGAATGTGCAAAATCATAAGAGATCCACACCTAGACACATTATAATGAAGATGTCCAACATACAGAATAAGGAGAGAATTTTAAAAGCTGCAAGAGAAAGAAAGCAGATTACATTTAGGGGCAAACCAATCAGGATAACAGCTGATCTCTCAACACAGACCCTGAAAGCTAGAAGATCCTGGAATAACATATTTCAAACACTGAAAGAAAATGGGTTCCAACCAAGAATCGTGTATCCGGCGAAATTAAGCTTCAGGATAGAAGATGAAATTAAAACCTTCCATGATAAACAAAAGTTAAAAGAATTCGCAGCTAGAAAACCATCTCTTCAAAAAATCCTTGGCAAAACATTACAGGAAGAGGAAATAGAAAATAACACTGAAAACCAACAATGGGAGATAGGACAGTAAAGGGGGA
Organism: Ictidomys tridecemlineatus; assembly: GCF_052094955.1. Lineage (NCBI taxonomy): Eukaryota > Metazoa > Chordata > Mammalia > Rodentia > Sciuridae > Ictidomys > Ictidomys tridecemlineatus. Next base: position 143,610,653 of record NC_135479.1, read on the forward strand.
AAAATATTCAAAGAGGATAACAAATCAGGTTTAGAAACATCAATAAACAAATATGGCTAGAAGAACAAATCATATCTCAATAATAACCCTAAATGTTAATGGCTTAAATTCACCAATTAAGAGACACAGGCTAGTAGAATGGATCACAAAAGAAGACCCAACAATATGCTGCCTACAGGAGACGCATCTGATAGAAAAAGATATTCATAGACTGAAGGTGAAAGGTTGGGAAAAATCATACCACTCATATGGAATGCGGAAACAAGCAGGAGTGTCCATACTCATATCTAATAAAATAGATTTCAAACCAAAGTTAATCAAAAGGGATAAAGAAGGACACTTCATACTGCTCAAGGGAACCATACACCAACAAGACATAACAATCATAAATATATATGCCCCAAATAATGGTGCGGCTGTGTTTATCAAGCAAACTCTCCTCAAGTTCAAGAGTCTAATAGACCACCATACAATAATCATGGGAGACTTCAACACACCTCTCTCACCACTGGACAGATCTTACAAACAAAAGTTAAATAAAGAAACTATAGAACTCAATAACACAATTAACAACCTAGACTTAATTGACATATATAGACTATACCACCCCAAATCAAGTAGTTACACTTTTTTCTCAGCAGCACATGGAAGCTTCTCAAAAATAGACCATATATTATGTCACAGGGCAACTCTTAGACAATATAAAGGGGTAGAGATAATACCATGCATCTTATCTGATCATAATGGAATAAAACTGAAAATCAACGATAAAAGAATGAAGGAAAAATCAAGCATCACTTGGAGAATGAACAATAGGTTGCTGAATGATCAATGGGTTTTAGAAGACATCAAGGAGGAAATTAAAAAATTCCTAGAGTTAAATGAAAACACAGACACAACATATCGGAATCTATGGGACACATTGAAAGCAGTTCTAAGAGGAAAATTCATTGCTTGGAGTTCATTCCTCAAAAAAAGAAAAAACCAACAAATAAATGATCTCATACTTCATCTCAAAATCCTAGAAAAAGAAGAGCAAAACAACAGCAAAAGAAGTAGAAGGCAAGAAATAATTAAAATCAGAGCTGAAATAAATGAAATTGAAACAAAAGAAACAATTGAAAAAATTGACAGGACTAAAAGTTGGTTCTTTGAAAAAATAAATAAAATTGACAGACCCTTAGCCATGCTAACGAAGAGAAGAAGAGAGAGAACTCAAATTACTAACATACGGGATGAAAAAGGTAATATCACAACAGACACTTCAGAAATACAGAAGATAATCAGAAATTATTTTGGATCCTTATACTCCAATAAAATAGAAGATAGTGAAGGCATAGATAAATTCCTTAAGTCTTATGACCTGCCCAGATTGAGTCAGGAGGATATAGACAACCTAAACAGACCAATAACAATAGAGGAAATAGAAGAAACCATCAAAAGACTACCAACTAAGAAAAGCCCAGGACCGGATGGGTATACAGCAGAGTTTTACAAAACCTTTAAAGAGGAACTAACACCAATACTTTTCAAGCTATTTCAGGAAATAGAAAAAGAGGGAGAACTTCCAAATTCATTCTACGAGGCCAACATCACCCTGATTCCGAAACCAGACAAAGACACTTCAAAGAAAGAAAACTACAGACCAATATCTCTAATGAACCTTGACGCAAAAATCCTCAATAAAATTCTGGCGAATCGGATTCAAATACATATCAAAAAAATTATACATCATGATCAAGTAGGATTCATCCCTGGGATGCAAGGCTGGTTCAATATACGGAAATCAATAAATGTTATTCACCACATCAATAGACTTAAAAATAAGAACCATATGATCATCTCGATAGATGCAGAAAAAGCATTCGACAAAGTACAGCATCCCTTTATGTTCAAAACTCTAGAAAAATTAGGGATAACTGGAACATACCTCAACATTGTAAAAGCAATCTATGATAAGCCACAGGCCAGCATCATTCTGAATGGAGAAAAATTGAAGGCATTCCCTCTAAGATCTGGTACAAGACAGGGATGCCCTCTCTCACCACTTCTGTTCAACATAGTCCTCGAAACACTGGCCAGAGCAATTAGACAGACGAAAGAAATTAAAGGCATAAAAATAGGAAAAGAAGAACTTAAATTATCACTATTTGCAGATGATATGATCCTATACCTAGCAGACCCAAAAGGGTCTACAAAGAAGCTATTAGAGCTAATAAATGAATTCAGCAAAGTGGCAGGATATAAGATCAACACGCATAAATCAAAGGCATTCCTGTATATCAGTGACAAATCCTCTGAAACGGAAATGAGGACAACTACTCCATTCACAATATCCCCCCAAAAAATAAAATACTTGGGAATCAACCTAACAAAAGAGGTGAAAGATTTATATAATGAAAATTATAGAACCCTAAAGAAAGATATAGAAGAAGACCTTAGAAGATGGAAAAATATACCCTGCTCATGGATAGGTAGAACTAACATCATCAAAATGGCGACATTACCAAAAGTTCTCTATAAGTTCAATGCAATGCCAATCAAAATCCCAATGGAATTTCTTGTAGAAATAGATAAAAGAATCATGAAATTCATATGGAATAATAAAAGACCCAGAATAGCAAAAACAATGCTAAGCAGGAAGAGTGAATCAGGCGGTATAGCGATACCAGACTTCAAACTATACTACAGAGCAATAGTAACAAAAACAGCATGGTACTGGTACCAAAACAGGCGGGTGGACCAATGGTACAGAATAGAGGACACAGAAACCAATCCACAAAACTACAACTATCTTATATTTGATAAAGGGGCTAAAAGCATGCAATGGAGGAAGGATAGCATCTTCAACAAATGGTGCTGGGAAAACTGGAAATCCATTTGCATCAAAATGAATCTGAACCCCTATCTCTCGCCATGCACAAAAGTTAACTCAAAATGGATTAAGGAGCTTGGTATTAAATCAGAGACATGGCATCTGATAGAAGAAAAAGTTGGTTATGATCTACATACTGTGGGATCGGGCCCCAAATTCCTCAATAGGACACCCATAGCGCAAGAGTTAACAACTAGAATCAACAAATGGGACTTACTCAAACTAAAAAGTTTTTTCTCAGCAAAAGAAACAATAAGAGAGATAAACAGGGAGCCTACATCCTGGGAACAAATCTTTAATCCACACACTTCAGATAGAGCCCTAATAACCAGAATATACAAAGAACTCAAAAAATTAGACAATAAGATAACAAATAACCCAATCAATAAATGGGCCAAGGACCTGAACAGACAGTTCTCAGAGGAGGACATACAATCAATCAATAAGTACATGAAAAAATGCTCACCATCGCTAGCAGTTAGAGAAATGCAAATCAAAACTACCCTAAGATACCACCTCACTCCAGTAAGATTGGCAGCCATTAGGAAGTCAAACAACAATAAGTGCTGGAGAGGATGCGGGGAAAAGGGCACTCTTGTTCATTGCTGGTGGGACTGCAAATTGGTGCAGCCAATTTGGAAAGCAGTATGGAGATTTCTTGGAAAGCTGGGAATGGAACCACCATTTGACCCAGCTATTTCCCTTCTCGGTCTACTCCCCAAAGACCTAAAAAGAGCATGCTACAGGGACACTGCTACATCGATGTTCATAGCAGCACAATTCACGATAGCAAGATTGTGGAACCAACCTGGATGCCCTTCAATAGATGAATGGATAAAAAAAAATGTGGCATTTATACACAATGGAGTATTACTCTGCATTAAGAAACGACAAAATCATAGAATTCGGAGGGAAATGGATGGCATTAGAGCAGATTATGCTAAGTGAAGCTAGCCAATCCTTAAAAAACAAATGCCAAATGACTTCTTTGATATAAGGGGAGTAACTAAGGACAGAGTAGGGATGAAGAGCAGGAGAAGAAGATCAACATTAATAGGGATGAGAGGGGGGAGGGAAAGGGAGAGAGAAGGGAAATTGCATGGAAAGGGATGGTGATCCTCAGGGTTATACAAAATTACATACAAGAGGAAGTGAGGGGTAAGGAAAGAATAATACAAGTGGAAGAAGTGTTTTACAGTAGAGGGGGTTGAGAGAGAAGAGGGGAGGGGAGGGGAGGGGGGATAGTAGAGAATAGGATAGAGAGCAGAATTCATCAGACACTAGAATGGCAATATGTAAATCAATGGAAATGTAATTGATGTGATTCAGCAATCTGTATACGGGGTAAAAATGGGAGTTCATAACCCTTTTGAATCAAACTGTGAAATATATCAAATTAGATGTAATGTTTTGAACGACCAAAAAAAAAAAGAGTTTGCAAGAGCTGCCTGAATGGAAACTATTGTGAACTCTATCACCCATAGACTGACCTTAGAACTGTACTCGACTTCTTTATGCTATGGGGCCAATGAAAGAGTCTGATTCCTTAGAATTGTAAAAAGAAAACCTGAAATAATACATTCAGCCAATAGGGCACAATATTTAGCTTGTTTAATGCTTTTAAAGCTTATTAAAATCACCAATGTTACTTTTATAGCTAATGATTGAATAAATATGCTATTCTGTGTCAAAAAAAAAAACAAAAAAAAAACAAAAAAAAAACAAAAAAAAACCAAAAAAAAAAAAAGCCAGTCTCAGCAATTTAGCGAGGCCCTAAGCAATGAAGCGAGACTCTGTCTCAAAACATAAAAAAAAAAAAAAAAAAAAGTTGCTGAGGATGTGGCTCAGTGGTTAAGAGCCCCTGGGTTCAATCCCTGATTCAAAAAAAAAGGGAGGACTTCAGCAATGCGTTGTGATCCATTTGCCAGTTGGTTGGGAAGTAAGAAAAAAAGGAAAGGTGCTGGGCTTGGTGGCATGTACCTTTAATCTTTGCAATTTTGGAGGCTGAGGCAAGAGGGTCATAAGTTCAAGGTCAGCCTGGGCAATTTATGAAGACCTAGTCTCAAAAAATAAAAAGGTCTGGGGATATAGCCCAATGGTAGAGTGGCCCTGGGTTCAATCCCTGCTACCAAAAAATAAAAACCAAAAAAGATAAGGTATATGATACAGAGATCATCTCAGAGTCCTCCTGTATCAGACATTGAAATGGCCATGGAAGTTTTTGATTTGAAGAACTGGATCATGACATCATGCAGCCTCCAACACTGTGAGCAGAAACTTCAGATCAGAAAGTAAGAGAGAAGGACTGGGGTTGTAGCTCTGTGGTAGCTTGTGGTGCCTTTATTTTATTTGTTTATTTTTGTGTGGTGCTGGGGATTGAACCCAGCGCCTCACTGCTTGCCTAGCATGTGTGAGGCACTGGGTTCATTCCCTGGCACCACATAAAAATAAACAAATAAAATAAAGCTATTGTGTCTATCTATAACAACAACAACAACAAAGAAAGTAAGAGAGAGACCAGAAATAAATATTTATGTTGATTTTTTTGACCTTAAAAAAAAAAATCCTTCAGCACAGTCAGTTGGTACAAGACATTCTCCGATGTTTTTCCCAAATTATGAAATCAGGCCTACGAGTCTTTCCAGCCTTCTGAGCCTGAGTGTCCTGGTCAGTAAAGTGGGGATATTAGTTATTGCCTAGCAGAGTTGGGAAAATTAAAAGGGAAAGTTCTTTGTAAACACTTTATAAACTTTAAAGAAAGAATGCATATTGGTTCTTCAATAGGGCCTCCTGTCTCTACAAAAAGGAAACAATTAAAAAATCAATCCATTTGTTATTATAATGCTGATTCATTAGCAATAGCCCCTGGACACCTTGGATTCACTGTTAAAGGTTCTTGCCATCTCCCTCTTCATTCCTTAACCTGCTCCTGAAAACATGAAGGAATGAATGTGCTCAGAATCATAACTGGGTGTGGACAGGAATCAACACTGTCCTTTTAAAACATCTTATGCTCAGAGCCTGGCATGCACCTCTTAGACATTCACTAAAACAAAGAATAGGTAAGTGGGTGGATGAATGTCGGAAAAAATAAAAAAATCCAGCGCCTCTAGTAACCCAAGGTTGAGGAGGCTGATAATTAGTTGCTGTTGAATAAATATATAGCAATGACATGTAACTGAACTGGAATCTTTAGCAAAGATTTCTTGTAACAAAGCTCAAGCAGGCATTTGGGAAGAAAATACTTTTAAAATACACTAGACAGTCAGGCCTGGTGGTGCATACCTATGATTCCAGCAACTCCGCATGCCTGCTCAGGCAGGAGGATTGCAAGTTAGGAGCCAGATTGGACAATTTAGTGAGATCTTCTCTCAAAAACTAAAAAGGACTAGGGATGTAGCTCTGGCATAGCACCACCACTGGATTCAATCCCCAGTAATGCAAAGGAAAAAAAAAGTAGACTAGACAACCCTTTCCCTGCAGAATTATAGAACAGCTATGCAATAAACTACGACTGGAACAGGCAACCACAGGGGTGAAACTCAAAAGGGTTGCTAAGTGAAAAAAGCTGGACATGGGCTGCAGATTGTATGACTCCATTTATCTTACATTCTGGAAAAAAATAAAACCACAAGGACAGAAAACAGAGGGATGATTACTTGGAAGTGGGGAGGGTGGTTTCTGCTGTTCATCAAATCTTTGCACCATTCCTCCTTCCAGGCATAAGGGAGGATGCACTTCCCCATTTCTTTAAAGTGTGTCCATGAGACTTGGCTTTGACTGAAGAAATGTGTCACTTCTGGAGGGCACTCTAAGAGCCAGGATCTGATGTTCACTTTCTAGCTTCAACAACCAGGTTTGGATTCATGTTGGAAATACATGTTGGAATGGAGCTGCTATTAGCCTAGGACCCTAAATGCCTAAGAAAAATGGAGCCCTTCGTTGGTCAGGGTTGGGCAGGAGTGAAAAATAAACTTGTGGTGAAGGCACTGAAATTTTGAGTTCCTTGTTTTGCAGCATTACTGGGTCCACTCTGACAACTAAAAGTAGCACTAGTTACTGCAGTTCATGAGAACTGTTTGATTCCTTGTTAAGTGCTGTGGGACATTTGAGGTTATCGATAAAATTCTTCAACTATTGGGGCTGGGGATGTGGCTCAAGCGGTAGCATGCTCGCCTGACATGCGTGCGGCCCGGGTTCGATCCTCAGCACCACATACCAGCAAAGATGTTGTGTCCGCCGAGAACTAAACAATAAAACATTAAAAATTCTCTCTCTCTCCTCTCTCACTCTCTCTTTAAAAAAAAAAAATTCTTCAACTATTTTAATTTTTTTAAAGAATTCAAATAAAAAATACATTTTGCATGGCTAATATTTACCACACCTGTTATATGAAGCTTTGTGGTATGGTTGAGCTTTTGAATAAGAAGGATCTAGGTTTGAAACACCTCTACAGCTTATTTGCCGTGATACCTTGAAGGATTTCATAACCAATCCCATTTAATAATTAGTTTCTCCTTTATAACATAGAATAAATGAAATGCCTAATTCAGAGGTATGATGTCTTCAGTGTAGACATAAATGGCAGGATGAAGCTAAGGTTCTGGGCAAATGGATGAAGCACATGTGGAATAAATGTGAACCAGGCTCTGTGGCAGAAGTGCTTGAAGAAATTGTGGTAAGTAGAAAAAAAATTATTGATTTTTGTGCCCCACCCTCCTACTAACTTCATAGTTGTGCAAATCCCATTGTAAGGTATTAACACTGGAACACTATCATCCTCGATAAAACAGTTGTTCTGGATACTATACCATAATTTCATGCTACACATAGAACTCAGTCTATATTTAGCCCAGTGATAACTAGTTTAATCAAGGAATGAAGTTCATCTTTCTGTCTCTCCACATCCCACATCCAAGGGGAATATAATATTCCTCACTTTTGGGTAACTCCTTTCTAAAAACCAAAGGATAGGGTCTCAATCATCTTAACCTGGGAAAATGTGAGCAGCTCTCACCTTTACTCACACAGTATCACAGAATATGAGCCTTGAAAGACTTTTTGAGAGAGGTCATCTAGGCCTCTAGACAGAATTTATAAATCCTGTCTCAGAGACTGAAGCAAGAGGATCACAAGTTCGAGGCCAGACTTAGCAATTTAGTGAGTCCCTGTGTTAAGATAAAAGATAAAAAGGTGATATGGCGCAATTGTAAAACACCCCTGGATTCAATCCCCAGTACAGATATATATATATCTTGATGTCCTGAGTGCTAGGGGTGCTGAATCAGAAGGGAGTTATCTGAGGACAGTTATCAAAACTGAAGCCAAATACATGAATTAGGGAGTTTTTCAAAAAACAACATTTACTCAATTTAAATGCTACTTCATTATTATGAGATAATATCCGGGGGGGTATAAATACTGTCTATTTTATGAAATAATAGTAATAGAAGAAGGCACTTCTCCATACCTGTACTTAGGCAGCAACTCATATGTCAGATCCTCCACACACAATCTTTTTTTTTTTTTTTGATATATCACTAGTTTTGTACTTTTAACCTTTAGGGATCCAGGGGTTATAGATCAGTGGTACAGCATTTGTCTTGCATGTGCAAGGCCCTGGGTTTGATCTCTAGCTCTATAAAAAAATAAACAACAACAACAGAAAAAAAATCCTTTTAAATCTATGAACCACTGACTTGGTCTAGCCTGCCATATCAACAAAAGAGGAAATTGAGGCCCAAGAAAATTGAGTTACTTTCCCCAGTTTTTTAATGTCCCTGGTTGTATTCCTCCTGGGTGGACAGAAATAATACCCTCATGAGGTGGGACAGAAGGATGCAGGCTTCAAAGACAGATTCACATGCAAATTCTGGGCTCAGATGAGCTACTTAGTAGGACAGGACATTGGGAAGCCATAGCTGCCCTCGGATCTTAGGTATTACTTTTTGCTACTTTTAAAACGAGGAGAGTTCTAGCTGGGCATGGTGGCATACGCCTGCAATTCCAGTGGCTTGGGAGGCTGAAGCAAGAGGATTGTAATTTCCAAGCCAACCTCAGCAATTTAGCGAGGCCCTAAGCAACTTAGTGAGACCATAAAGAAAATATGAAAAAGGGCTGAGATGTGGCTCAGTGGTTAAAAATGCAGAACAAGTCTGCCCTTAGACTTCTTCATAGCAACATGCAAAGCCAGAGGGCAATGTAACAAGGGCCAGGAGGTTATTCATTTAAATATGCATGCAAGTTCATGGGGGTCAGCACCCAAGGATCCCGGCTTCATGGTAAGGTGCTGCCAACTCAGAGAAGAATCACAACATAGAATTTGGGAATGGAAAAGCCACAAGGGACAAATATTAAGTCTGTTTAGACATAGACCTAATAGTAAAAAAAAAAAAAAAAAAGAATTAAGATTTTTAATAGGGGCTGGGCATATATCTCCGTGGTAAGAGCACATGCTTAGCATGTGTGAGGTCCTGGGTTCCATCCCCATTACCAAAAAAATAAATATTTGGAAATAGAATACACGTTATAAAACCTGAAAAAATAAAAAAAATGATATGAGATATCCTTCCACTTATTTTTCATAGATGATAGATAGATAGATAGATAGATAGATCGATAGATAGATCGATCTTCTAGCATAGTTCCTGGCATAGGCATTCTATGATGCTTGGGACTATTATTATTGCTTTCTTGAGGTGTGTGTGTAAGGGGTGTGAACAGAGCCTTAAAATCCTAACTGTAATAACCTCCTGTTCTAGTAGGTGTTCTTAGTTGCCGAAGTGAACATCCAATCGGTTTTGTTCAAGTGGCTCACAGAATCTCTGGGAGAGCCTTGGAAGATCCCCAGACAGGAACAACAGCCAACTCAGCCAGTGGAGTACTCGGGTGGAGACAGCCCTGCCACCACAGCCACCCAGCACAGGGCCCCACAGCCCCCATCACTGACCCCATGTAAGGATGCTTACATCTCAGGTTCCCTCCCCCTGAAAGCCAGAAAAATGGACTCTGATTTGTGCCTGCTTCTTTTCTTTTCTGTCTTCTAAATGCAAGTCTGGTGCAGGTGCCTCTAATTTATGGACTTTATTGACTTTAACCAAGTCAAAGGCCAGCACCCTGCAGAAAAGAGAGGCTATAAGCTAACAAATTCCTTCTCATCTGAGTAAATATTCTAGGAACTGGGTGCTCTTTTATCCTGAGGAAGCCCCTTCATATCTCCATAACTCCAACTGGAGGAACTTCCAACCAAGTATTTCCCCTTGCTTGGAAGAGAGTCCTCCTGGAAGGACAAGGAGCTGAGAGGAAGGAGTGGAGGACCTAGAGTAGGTCAGGGTTACTCAGGAACAGATGTGAGCTAAGTTAATCAGGAGAGAAGGGGGCGACAAGGTTGGAGAGGAGGGTCAGTTCTGCTCTCTGAAGGCAGGGTGGGCTTCAGGTGCTGAGAACCTGTAGCAGGGGATGCAGATTCTGCTAGTCCCAGGGTGAGGTCTCAAGCAGCTACAACCAATATCCCAAAGTAACTTCGAAAACATAAGGAGAAAGGACTTCTGCTCGTCTGTGAGGAGAAGGAACTGCTCACCTCCGAAACTTCTCCCCAGCTAAGCTTGCAGCCATGATGGGGAGGACAGAGGCTGCTGAGTTAGTGGGAGAGGCAGGTGATGTTGGCTATCTGTGCCCTTTCTGTGTGCACACCCCCCTTGCTAGCCCTGTGACACTGGACAGGGCCTCAGTTTCCTTAGATGGATAATAATAGAATTCACCTCTTAAAGTTATCTTGAGATTTCAATGAGTCAATATCTATTAACCACAATGCTATTTTGCATGACAAATGCTATCTTAAGTATTTGCTAACTGTAAAACCTTTTGCAGTTCACACGGGGAACAAAGCAACGGAACTGTGTCTTGGGTTTCACAGAGTGCCATTTATTTTATTTTGGATCATATTCCTGACATCTCTTAAACTATGAAACAAGTTGGGAATTAAAATGAAAGAAGTACTTTCTTCTTGCTCTCTTGCTGTGCAATACCGTGCCCGGATCCAAAGAACTGTGAGGTTAACCTTCAGTAAAATGGGACTTGAGATCATTCATGTCCCCAAAGGCTCCCTGTCCCCTGATTGATAGGCATCACAATAAAGTACATTTTCTGGACCTACTTCTCTACAGTGATAGTTAGAGAAAAAGGCTTACTGACTTCCATGTTATTGATTCCCCAATTTTTATTATTTCTAAATTTAAATTATGAGCTCCCTATTAAGAGTAGGGAACTCCTTGGGCCAGGGATATAGCTCAGTTGGTAGAGTTCTTGCCTCACATGCATGAGGCCCTGGGCTCAATTCCCAGAACCCAAAAAAAAAAAAAAAATGGAGACTCCTCTACAGTAGAGACTTCAGTCTTATTTACCTATTTGTTCTGTTATCAACCCCCACTCCCTTCTGTGAACACAGAGTAGATATTTAAATATTTGTGAAACAGGCTTTCATTTCGGCTCTTCCTTGTTCCATAATGCCCTATTCTCTATTCTGTCTGTGTATGTGGCCGAAGATCAAGTTAACCTCTTTGTTTGGTTAATTTATTCTCAGGTGTCCTTGTGAACATGCCAGGAGTTGGTATTTCAGGGGTGCCATGTCTATTAATAGACTATTGTGTCAGGAACCTTAAAACAAAGTTCATAATCTATGCTTCTCTGGCCCAATAAGCGGTAGGAATTCCTCGTAACTCTTGCTGATAAAAAGATGTGGCAACATATGGGTAATAAAATATGTCAAGGAATCAGGGAAGGAACTCAGGAAATGATGGTATCACTCAACCCCCACTCCTATTTATAGACAAGGAAACTGAATGTCAGAAAATCGGGGGCATTTTGCATGGTTATTATGTTAGTCACCATTTCACCACTGTGACAAGATACCTGAGAAAAATAACTTAAGGGAGAAAAATATTTATTTTGATTTATGGTTTCATAGGTTTCAGTCCAGTTTTGGTCCATGGTTGGCTATTTCTATTGCTGTGGGCCTGTGGTTAGGAAGAACACGATGGCAGAAGGGTGTGGTAGAGCAAAGATGTTTACCTCATGGTGACCAGAAAGCAAAGAGAGAGAAAGGACCAGAGATGAGACATACATGAGAGGCACACCCCCATTGTTTCACTTCCTCCAACTAGACCCACCTCCCACATTTTCCACTACCCCCCAATAGTCCATTCAAGTAGGAACCCATCCATGGAGCACAGCCCTCATGATCCAACCACTTCAAAATCCCCACCTCTTTGCCTTGCTGCACAGGAAGCCACACCTTCACCACATGAACATTTGGAGGATGTTTTGAATTCCAATAAGAGTTTAATCAGCTGTTTCACAGAAGGATTATAGTAAGAGTCCAGGGTCTAATATGCAGTTTATTAGACTTTCCAGAGCATTTCTTATCATCAAAATTATGTGTCACAAAAGCATGTGAGACACAGAAGTGCACGGGAGAAGGCAGGCCAACAAGCCCAGCTATGTTGCCTGACAAGGCAGAACTCCATAGTGAAGTGAGAAGTCACTGGTGATCCTGCGAGAAGGACTGGTTGGAGAACATGGGCAGAGCCATGGGGCCGACATAGACAAGTGTCTGGATGAAAGTGACACAGGGTCGTATAGTAAAGACAGCACAGACTTTGAACCCGGGGGACAATCCCACACCTGCCACATTTCTTCTTGTTACTTAACTTCTCTATGATCCAATTTTTTAGTCTATAAAAACTTGCCTGCTGGGCTGGGGATGTGGCTCAAGCGGTAGCGCGCTCGCCTGGCATGCGTGCGGCCTGGGTTCGATCCTCAGCACCACATACCAACAAAGATGTTGTGTCCGCCGAGAACTAAAAAATAAATATTAAAATTCTCTCTCTCTCAAAAAAAAAAAAAAAAACCTGCCTGCAGAACTGACTTCTCTCTGAGTTGAGGTAAAGGAGACTAGATGTCTTGTCAACGCTGAAAGAGCTCTGGAAGACGGTAGTTTGTGATTTGACTTGGAGGTCGAGTCTTGCGTTCATTCTAGGAGGTTCAGTGTGAGCACTCATTCTTCTGTAAATCATCACAATGCTTTTAACAGGGGTGAGCTCTGGTCAGGGAGAACTTCTCCCCATTGAGCTGATGGCCCTCAAGATTAGGGGTTGGCAACCACGTCCCTTGGGTTAGAGTCAGCAGCTGTCTGCTTTCCTAGGACCCACAAACTAAGAGTGATTGTCACATTTTAAATAGCTGGAAAAATTTTAAAGGATCATATTTTGTAAAATGTGAAAATGACATAGAATGCAGATGTTGGTATCGGATCCACAAAGGAAGTTTTATTGGGCCACAGCCATACTCATTTGTTTGCATATTGCCTACAGTTAGTTGCTTCGGGGCTGTGATAAAACAGTTGAGCTGAATCTAACCCAATCTAACCCACAGAGGTTACCTGTGATATTCAAGTCACTTCACTTGGCACACTACACATCACAGTGATGTGGTTATAACTCAACAATTTCTCAAGCACCGTGTATATGGCCATATCATGACATTTTCTTTTCTCTTTTAAGATTATCAATACATACCCACCATGCCCAAACAAGAAGAGGAAAATAGACTTCAAATATTATGCTTTCAAGTGACAGTATGGATTATCATGGAGTGTGGAGAATGAATCATCATATGAAATTAGATGGCAAAGCATTGTGAGTATAGGTGGCTAAAATAGTAGATTATGTCCACATTACTAAATGAAGCACATATACAATATTCACAACTCATGGAAAGCAACCTGCAGGAAAAAAAATAGAAAATTTAAAGTGGAATATCTCATTACACCAGAATTTCTTCATAAGATTAAATTTTGAGTGAGGCTACAACCAAAGCATGTTTCTGAGTGGCTCATTTGCTCACTGTGCCAAAAAAAAAGAAAAGAAAAAAAAAGCCATGTAAGTATGGGTTGATTGAATTATGTTGGATTGTGGCATCCAAAAAATTATGGGCCTAGAGGGAAAAGATTTTTTTCGAGACTATTCAAAACTTGCTTAAGACTATTTTGGCAAGAATAATCACTAGAGAGTTGAGAACATTGGGAACAGTATCAATAGTTAATTTTAAAACAAGGAAAATAATTTTCAGTGGTTTTCCTTAATGTGCTAACAGTTGTTACCAATGTCACAACACACTCAAGTGTTATTTGACGAATCAATGACAAGTTTGAAGTGACTAGAGAATTTGCCTTTATGACTAGTCTCTGTGGAACAACTATAGGAAAGCATATTTTCAAGATGGAATAATATGCTTTAAATGGGTAAATTTTGCTGGGTATAGTGGCATGTGCCTGTACCCAGGGAGGATAAAACAGGAGGATCACAAGTTTGAGGCCATCCTGAGCAATAAATAAGACCTGTCTCAAATTAAAATATGGTTTTATTTTGAGTTTTCACTTAGCATGTGCAAGACCCTGGATTTAATCCCCAGCTCCGCAAGAAAAAATAAATAAAAAAGATGAGTTTCACAGCCTATGAATTAAATCTTAATAAAGTAGGGTTTTTTGTTTTGTTTTGGTTTTTAGAAAAAATGTTTTCAAAAAAGTTGAGAAAACATTGTTTCAGTATTAACTAAGATACAGTCCTCTAAGATGTGTTACAGTTAATGGTTGTAGAAATATGTCAGAACAGAAAAATCTATAGTTGGACTCATTTACAAAACTATGAAAATGTGAGATATTTAAAGCTTATGTTTATCCATTGTATTATTCATGAGCAAGTTTTGTTTTGTTTGTGGTGCTAGAGATTGAATCCAGGTCTTAACATGGATCTAATCCATGCAAAAGCTTTACCACTAAGCTACACTCTCTGTCCAATGAGCAGATATTTTGTAGAATATATTTGAGGGCTGGGCTTGTGGCTCAGTGGCAGAACACTTGCTTTGCACATGTGAGGCACTGGGTTGTATCATCAGTACCACACAAAAATAAAGAAAAAACAAATTAAAGATATTTTGACCATGTATACCTAAAACTATACTAAAAAGGAATATATTTGAATATATATTGTGTTATTGAATTAGTAAATTGGTTCTCTGAGCTTTTGAATTTTTGTCAGGTATAGAAGCTGAAGATCCTTACTTACCCTACTATAGACCCGTTTGGTAAATGCTGCTATAAAAATTCATGTATCAATTTTTGTTTGGACATAGTTTCATTTCTCTTGTGTGTAGACCTAAAAATGGAATTGCTGAGTTAAGAGTAACTCTATATCTAACTTTTTGGGGAAATATCATTGGGCACAGGGTTAAAACTAAATTCTGAGTGAGGACTTATCTCAACCACTATTACTGAGGACCAAATGGCTTCTTAAATTATATTTTTCGGTCTGGGGATGTGGCTCAAGCTGTAGCGTGCTCGCCTGGCATGCGAGCGGCTCTGAGTTTGATCCTCAGCACCACATACAAATAAAGATGTTGTGTCCACCGAAAACTAAAAAATAAATTTTAAAAAATTATATTTTGCTAAAGTTTGATCATGTTTCTTAATTAATTCAACTTATAATAACAAGGTAAAACAGCACTTACATGCAAACCATAACATGTGATAACTGCAAAAAGTTACATACAGCAGAGGAAAGCCTCCTCTGAGCAGAAATTTCCTTTAAAACAGTCCTCCCAAAAATTTCTCTGGAAGGATCTATTCACTTTTTTAAATCCTTTCCTCATTCTCTTTCTCCTCGTCATCCTTCTTGTTTTCCTCTTCCTCTCCTTCTTCCAGCTTTATTGAGATGTAATTCACATACCATCTAACTTCATCATTACAGTCAATTTCAGCTCATTTCCATCAACCTGATGAGAAACCCATACTTCTTGGCCATTGTACCCCAGTCCTCCCATTCCCCAAGCACTAGGCAACTGCTAACCTAATTTTTGTCCCTATAGATTTGCCTATTCTGGACATTTAATATAAATAGAATCAAACAAATAGAGTGTTTTGTGTCTAGCTTCATTCATTTAGCTAATATTTTCAAGGTTTGTCTATGATGTACATTGTAGAAGTACTCCCTTTTTGTACCAAGTAATATTTCATTGTATGAGTATATAACATTTTGTTTATTCATTCATCAATTGTTGGATATTGGGTTATTCTACCTTTTAGCTCTTAAGAGTAATGCTGCTATAAACATTCATGGATCAATTTTTGTTTGGACATACTTTCATTTCTCTTGTGCGTAGACCTAAAAATGGAATTGCTGAGTTAAGAGTAACTCTATATCTAACTTTTTGGGGAAATATCATATTTCTGTTTTCCACGTTGGCCATATCATTTGACCGCTCACTAGCAATGTATTAGAGTTCTAATTTCTCCTCATCCTCACCAACAGATGATGATGACTTTTTCATTGATATCTAATCTAGTGACTATGAAGTAGCATCCAGCTCACTTTTAGTTCTCTGGCATAGTGTGGTAGGAAAAACTACCCTTCCTACTACTCCATACTTGGTCCATGTGTTAGTGAAGTTTTTCTTGCTATGACCAAAATGCTGACAAGAACAACGTAAAGGAGGAAATGTTTATTTTAGCCTGTTTTCAGAGATTCAGCGCATGGGGCCTGACTTCATTGCTCTGGGCCCAAGGTGAGGCAGAACATCACGGCAGAAAGAAGCTGCTCTACTTATGATAACCAGAAAGAAGAGAAAGGGGAAGGGGCTGCAGGGGAAAAATATCCCTTCCAAGGCATGTCTCCATGACTCACCTCCTCCATTCATACCCCGACTACCTACAGTTTTCATCCAGTTAAGTCCATTCAAACTAGGATGGACTGAGTAGGTCACAACTCTCACACTCCAAGCGTTTTAGCTCTGAAGATCTCTGCATTAGCACAGGAGCTTTGGGGGAACACCTCACATGCAAGCCATAACAGTCCAAGACACCACCCGGGGAGCACAGTTCTGCAAGAGCATAAGTATTTCTACTGAAAATCTAAATTTTCCTCAGGAAGAGAAAAATTCTTAAGACTCTGCTCCATGAGCAATTAGTTTCTCGGTTCACAAGCCCAAACATTTTACCACCCTCTAAGAAGACACTGTTGGAAGATGGGGAACTGATTATTGGGAGTTCAAGGGAACTTCAAATATTTACAGGGCAGATTATTACAAGGCACCTGGACTCAGCAGGAGCCTATGATCTCTTCTGGAGAGGAGTTCTGTAGACAGTACCGTCCCAGCCCTACCTCTCACCTCTCATTCTCCTTCCTCTGGTTTCCAGAGACTGTAAAGGAGTTTTCTGGAGAAGGAAGGGGACTTGAAGTTTGCAAATGGCACTAAAGCCAATGCAACCAATGCTTGGCTGAGGCTAAGTTGCCAGGGAGGAACCAGAACCCCTTGTGAAGAGTGACCATGAAGGAAAAGAATCTCACTAAGCAGTCAGGTCCAGTTTCAGGGCAGGGGGTCAGAGAGAGGGGTGGTTTCTGGTCCTGACCTGCACGGCAGGTGACCAGGGTGGTACTGAAATTAGGATGTTTGCTCCCAAAGAATGTCAGTCAATCGTGGGCTCTTTATTGAATGCCTAATGTGCCCACCTCTGCTGGGTGTGGTACTTATGGAAATTACAGGCAAGCCAGTTTTCCTGCTGTACACACCGTCACCATCCCGCAGTGTGTCACTTTACCGAGTTAGTGTGGGAGTTAATATGTCTTTAGTTGGTTGCTATATCCTCAGAGCCTAAACTGTGCCAGTCACTCCTAGATGTTTAAAGTATCTGGTGAAGGAAGAAAGGAGTCTAAACCCAGCACAGGGGCCGGGGATGTATGTGAGTGATAGAATACTCAAGGTTCTGGGTGTGATTCCCAGCTTCAAAATAAATAAACCCAATATTGTCTACTGGGTTCCAAGTACAGTATCTCACTATGTAGACTGTTTTATTATTCATTGAAACAATAAAATACAATATGATTGAAATTTTCATTATTATTGATTCTAAGCCAATTTTTAAAAATTTGTTCTTCTTAGTTATACATGACAGTAGAGTGTATTTTGACATGTCATACATACATGGAGCATAACTTCTCATTCTTGTGGTTGCACATGATGTGGAGTTTCATGGTGGTGTATTCATATATGAACATAGGAAAGTTATGTCCAATTCATTCTACTGTCTTTCCCATTCCCATCTGCTCTACTTTCTCCCCATTACTCCCTGTCCAATCTGGTGAACCACCACTCCTCCCTCTCCCCCTCTATTGGGTGTCAGCATCCACATATCAGGGAGGACATTCGGCCTTTGTTTTTTGGGGATTGGCTTTATTTCACTTAGCATGATAGTCTCTAGTTCCATCCATTTACTGGCAAATGCCATTATTTCTTTCTTCTTTATGGCTGAGTAATAGTCCATGTACCAAGTTTTCTTTATCCATTCATCTGTTGAAGGGCACCTCGTTTGGTTCCATAATTTAGCTATTGTGAATTGGCCTGCTATAAACATTGATGTGGCTACATCTCTATAGTTTGCTGATTTTAAGTCCTTTGGGTATATACCCAGGAGTAGGATAACTGGGTCAAATGATGGTTTCATTCCAAGTTTTCTGAGGAATCTCCAGACTGTCCAAGCTGAATTTTAATGATTGCATAATATTTCTGTCATGAATTCACCCAATTTATATTAAACAAGCCCCTTTATAGTCCTCTGTGTAGTTTATTTTTTCTAGGAAAAATAATAATGACATATTTGTACATATGTCTTTGAGCATATTTTTGTCTATTTCCATAGGATAAATTACTATAGTGGAATTGCTGGGTCAAGGGATATGAACATTAAAGATCTATGATTCATATTACCTATATCCCTCCCCTGAAAACTATGTAAATGCCCTCCCTACCGCTCTGTATAAGTCCTATTTGCACAACCATCTGGGAATATCAGGCTCAGTCAATGTCTCCATTTTTGCCAGTTAATAACCCTCTGCATCACTGTATCTCTTAGTGCTAAGGCAACTTAACTCTTAAGGAATCGCTTATGAGTACCTGTTAATGTATTATTTTGAATCACCTATAAAATAAAAAGTTTCCTGAGAAAGTCAAATAAAGGATTTTTTTCTGAAAGAGAACATTCATAGGTGACTTGGAATAACAATAAAAAAAGAAGGTCTGGTTTATGATTAGTGGCACAGTTGCCCGTTGAGTTCAAACTCTGAATGTCTATTCCAACGTCATTTTGTTCTCCCAAGACAGATGGCTGTGGGGAGAGAGAGACTTTCCAGAATGGGCTCTTATGCATTAAAGTTGATCAGGAAACAGGTCAGAGTTCAGTTCCAGCTCTAGCTTCATTTAGATTTCTTGTTGACTGGTGTGATGTGGCATTTTTCATGGGGTTGAAACTTTGTACTTGTCTATAGCTAACAGCGTTACTGTTTGCTTTCCGGCTCCTACACTTTTGAAGGTCCTTTTCTCTGCCATTCCAAGTGTCCTATCACAGTGTCTCCCAGGCAATTGTATACTACCCTCGGGATTCCTGACAAACCCTACATCGTCTCTACTCTTTCTTGCATAATATTTTTCTTGATATTGACTTTGTTTTTTAAAATCTAAGTGAATTTATTTTTTTCAAATAAATGACATCACCACCACAAATAGAACAAGAATTAGTTTCCTTGACTATAGATAGAAAGTAATCATAAAATAAATACACCAGCCAGGCCCAATGGCATATGCCGAGCAGCCTGGGAAGCTGAGGCTGCAAGATAATAAGTTTAATGCCAGCCTCAGCAACTTAGCAAGGCCCTAAGCAACTTTGCAAGATTCTGTCTCAAAATAAAAAAAAATAAATTAAAAAGGCTGAGGATGTGGCTAAGTGGTTAAGCACCCCTGGATTCAATCCATGGTACCAAAAAATAAACAAACAAACAAAAATAAATAAAATAAAATGTTGATTCTAGGTGACTATCTTTGATTGTCAAAGGCTTTGTGCCTGAGGCCTGATCTTTTCCTTCATGAAAGGAAATAAGCCAGTATTGAAAAAGAGTTAAAGATACACTAATATCAATGAGATTTTTCTCCCCCTGTAAACAGAATTTCTGAAATACATTTGGAAAGACCTAACTTTCCTCTCTGAGTGATGTTACCCAATGCTGTGTCCAGGGACATTTCAAACCATTCTGTGTGCTTCCAGTGTGGTGGTTTCAAACCTGCACATCAGAGTAGCCTGGAGTCTTGGTAAAACACAGACAGCTGATCTCTGTAGGTCTGGGTCGGGGCCAGTTCCCGAATCATGCTGGTGCTGCTAGTCTGGAGAACACATCTGGAGAACCACTGCCCTGGTTGCCTTGGCTATCATTTTAGGAATAACTGGACTGGAGTAGGTTATCTCCCACTGAGGACCATCACCAGATATAATCCGCTGTTGTTAAATACAGTTGTTTGTGTTTTTTTTATACTAACCAGTACAACTGCAAACCCCAGACAGATGCCAATCTTCTCCTATCTATCTGTTGCCTCCCCCGCCCCTGCCATGGTACCGAGGACTGAAGCCAGGGACACTAGACCACCGAGCTATATCGCCAGTTCTTTTTTTATTGTTATTTTGAGACAGGCTCTCCCTGAGTTGCAGAGGCTGACCTTGAATTTATGACCCTCTCCCTCAACCTCCCATGTCACTGGGATTACAGGTTTGTAATGGCTTATCTTTTGTTTCTAATTCCTTCCAAAAACCAAAAAGCCCAGGCTCAGTGGTAGCATCTCTGGGGACTGTGTCACTTCCTTGATGAGGAGATCTGAAGGAAAACCGTGGCCCTCCAGAAGAAAGTTTCTGACCTCCAGCTTCTCATAATCCCAGGTGGTAATTGTGAGTAAAGTAGTGAAAACTACTTCCTGGGGAAAATCCCTTTATAGAACTTCTCTGAGAGTGTAATTCCAGAAGATGGATAATAGAAAGCAATTAAAAAGCACATAAAAATTTCTCATGACATAAAATTTTCCTTATAGTGCTGACTAAACTCAATGGCATGGGCAGATAAATGATTGTGAAATTTTGCAAGCCAAGACTTCAAATGTTAATACCTGCTCCTTTTGAAGACCAAAGAGGTTAGGAATATATGTCCAGTGATTGAAAGTCCATGATGGTGTGCAGTGGTGTATTCCTATAAACCCAGCAACTCCAGACAGGAGGATCACAAGTTTTGAGGCCAGCCTTGAATTTAGCAAAATAATAATTTAGAAAAGGGCTCGGAATATAGCTTAGTAGTGAAGAAACTTGGGTTTAATCCCCAGTAATGCAAAAACAAAAGCCATACATTGGTATTTGAACCTCCATGAATTCTTTACATTGTGTGTGTGTGTGTGTGCACGCATGCTAGAGAGAAAAAAAGAAGTCAACACAGAAGAGCTCAGCTCATCCTGCCAACCCACAAATTAAGCCATATTCATTTTTCTTAATTTGTGGGTTGGCAGGATGAGCTGAGCTCTAGCATTTATCTTTATAGAGGCACTTTTTTTACTTAATTAGAGAACACGTACTATGGGTTCTATCTTTTTCACGTGCTATCCTAGAAGAATCAGCACTTGCCCTGTTGCTGTCAGTCATGTTCAGCATCCTAACTCATGTGATGTGGTTTTATCTCCCACTGAGGACAGTCATCAGATGTAATTCTCTGTTGTTGAATAAACTTGTTGGCAATTTCTTTTATATTAAGTGTAACACTGCCCCAAACATATTGTACATACAATTTTCTCTTTGTTTGAAATTATTTCCTTATGATAAAGTCGTTCAAGAAGTGAATTTCATAAGAGTGTTTTTATAGCTCGTAATAACTCTTGCCAAATTGCTTTTGAAGCCATATAGCAATTGTAATCATATTATTTATACCTTTGCTAGAGTTGAATATTTATATGTATATGTATTGGTATCAGGGATGGAACCCAGAGGTGCTTAATCACTGAGCCACATCCCCAGCCCTTTTATGTTTTATTTAGAGACAGAATCTTGCTAAGTTGCTTAGGGCCTCACTAAGTTGCTGAGGCTGGCTTTAAACTTTCGATCCTCCTGCCTCAGCCTCCCGAGCTGCTGGGATAGCAGGTGTGCGCCCACATCTGGCTTAATGTACACATTTTAAGAGTTTAAAAATATTATCTCATTATTGTTTTCATATTTGCATGTCTTTAAAATGAGTGAAAAACTGAGTATTTTCCTCACCTTTTTTGAATCATCTGATCATGACAACCACATTTGGAAAACAAATGATCAAAAGCACTGTCAGCATGAAGATTCGGGACTATGTCTTGTTTGCTTTTCATTGGCTGCTCCCTGCACCCAGAACGAATCAGAGGGCATTCACCCACTCAATTCTTTTATTCCATAAATATTTGCTGAGCACTTGCTATCTGCCAGCTGTCCTGGGTACTGAGATCAGGAAGTGAACAGGGCAGGGACAACCAACAACTAAATCAACAAAAAGACAAAGTAATGTCACACTGTGATGAAGCTTACGGAGGAAACTCACTGGAGCTAGGGAGACTGGGTGGGTAGGGCAGCTCCTTTAGATAAGATGACTACGGAAGACCTCTGCCACCATTCTCCTGCCTAATGTTCCCATGACTTCCTGTTACTGCACTCAGGATGAAACCCACACTCCTGTCAGCTGCCTGTAAGACCCTGGGATACGGTTCCCATCTGCCTCTCTGACATCACCTCCTCCCAATCTCCTTCTAAATTAGAGTGCTCCTTAAACTCGCCAGATATGTTTCAGCCTCAGGGCCTTTGCCCTCACCCTTCCTCTGCCTGGAATGCCCTTCTCCTGATAGAACCTTCTTTTCCATATCAGGCCTAGTTCAGATATCAGCTCCTGCAAGAAAGTTCTGCTGGCCATCCTATTTAAAGTAGCATCTCCAACCCCACAAGTCACTGTCCCATTATTGTGTTTTATTTCCCTTATAGCATTTATCACTCTCCAAAATAATTTTATTTCATTGTTTGTTTTCTGCTGACCCCTATTATCCATCAGCTCACGGAAGCGCCAGGAGAGCAGAGATGTCACCGTCCAGCTCACGGCTTCATCTGGTGTGGAGATGCCTGGAGCATCGGGTGTCAACTGACCAGCCACCTGAACTTTATTCATGCAGGGTAATCAAGAGCCGCAAAGTTAATCTCAGTAGATGGGAATGCCAGGCTTGGGAATGGTTTTAATCAAAGCATCATTGATTAAACGTTTAAATTGAGAATATTGCTTCATTTATTATCTAAATCAGATATTGACAATTGGTAATTGTGAAAGTGGCAAAGACTATACATATACCTCTACCAAGGGGCTAAAATTAGAATCAGATAAGGGCTTAAAATGTCTTACAGCACTTGATTCTATAGAAAAAGAACAATTCTATGGGTCTGGTTATTTTAGGTGAGTCATAATCCTCTAGAACCTTATCAAGGTACTGTGGTGTTGCAGAACCATAGAAGCCAAAGAGGGGCTCTTGACAGATCCAGTTCCAATCCTATAAGGTTCCAGTCTCTCCCTTGCTGAGTTCTAGCATTCTCTCATAGTCGCTTACCTCAAAATGCCTCTATCCACCTGTTGCTTTGGTTCTTCATTACGGAGGATGAGGCAAGGGCTGGACATCTCTATTCAGCCTTCCTAGAATCCCCAAACTCCAATCCTAAATGGCTTTGCTACAGCTCTCTTTATTACAAAAAAAAGATAAAACAAATACTTTATATCTATACAATTAGGCACTGATTTAGATTAATGGATATGTCCCATTCCTTTTCATAGCTGATAGAATCATCAATAAAATACCCATGAAGAACAGTTCTCTGGTGAACAAGCAATTGTGCAAAGTATCTATAGAAAAATGGAATCTATACTCTTAACTTATAGATGAATATTGTAACTGAGTTGTGCTAATAAATATCACCTCTTTTTCCTGTGCAGGTTTTGAATCATGTGAGAAGACAAGGAATATGAGGTAACCTATCGTTTTAGTATATTATTAAGGAGTTTATTTTGAAGAATGTGGCTTAGGAGTTTTAAATTCTGAATCTTGTCTTCCCGGGCATGAACCACAGGAATATTCAGGATCTAAGGTGAGTTTATTGTTCTGAAACAACTGTCTACTCCTCATGTAGGCTAAAATGCATGAAGACACATCAAGAAGCAGGATCGTGGCCAGGCTGAGCTCCCTCCACTAGGAAGCACCAGCAATGGGAAAGACGTATTGCCCCTAGGAGAAGCTCTGAACTCACCTCTGATTCTGGAATGTTGAAGTCTGGTGTGGGTTGAGTTAGGAGGTGACATAAGAAAGACTGGTTGCTGGTTCATACTTTCAGGACTGCTTGACATTCTTGTTGCTCATACTTTTCCAGGTAAGACCAGGAAAGAGTCAGAGATCCAGATGTTTTGGAGTCCTCCATTCCTTCCAGGTCATATTGCCCTATGCCCACCCATGGTAGACTTTGGCATTGATGTAATATGGTGACATTCGCAGAAGCTGGTCATCGAGTACAGTGAGCACGTCTTCCTTGATAACTAAACTGAAGACAGGAAAATTGCAATAGGCTCCTCCTGGCTTAGGAGATAGGATTGAGACCCTCCATTTGAGATCCTATGCTAATTATGTGACATTAGTCTATATTCAGTTTTCCTAGGTTTCTGGTTAAACTTTTATAAAGTAAAAGTAGTAGGTTGAAAATTCCATGAAAAAATCATAGAAAGGAGAAATAATTGCAACTCTTATATAGAGAACTCTTACAACTCAAAACCAAGAGAATCAATTCAATTTAAAAATGGGCAAACCATTGGAACACATACGGAACAAAAGAAGAGAGTTGAGAGTCTCCTAAGCATGTGAAAAGATGCTCAAATCCTTTGCCAACAGGAGATAGAAATTAAAACCAGAGTGAGATGCCAGTACATACCACGTAGAGTTGCTGATATTATAAAGACTAATGACACAAAGTGTTGGCAAGGATTAGAAACAACTGGAAATCTCATATATTGCTGATGAAAATGTAAAGGGTACAACAAACTAGGAAAACAGTTGACAGTTGATTAAAAAGTTAAACACAAACCTATAATATGATGCAGCCATTCCACTCAAAATATTTACCCAAGAGAAATAAAAGCATATGCCCACATAAAATCTTATACACGAACACTCATAACCGTTTTATTGATCATTGTAGGAAACTTGAAACTACCCAAATGTCCATCAACAGAGGAATTGATAAATAAACTATAGTACATTCCATACAATGGAATACTATTCAGAAATAAGAAACTACCGCATGGATGAATCTCAAAATGATTACATTGAGAAAAAGAAGCCAGACTAACAAAATCAAACCAAACCAAGCCCAGAACAACTGTATGAATCTATTTATATAAAATTCTAGAAAAAAAAAACAAACTAATCTACAGAGACTAAGTGAATCAGTGGTTGCCTGGGGATGGGGTTGGGAAAGGGATAGACTGCAAAGGGGCAAGAAGACACCTTCAGATGTGATGGGAATGCATCTTGGTTGTGAGGTAGTTTCACTTCTGTGTATATCAACCCAACAAAACCCATTGTACTGTACACTCTAACCAGGTAATCTATGGTTATAAATGATATCTCAATAAGTTAGTTTATAAAGAAAATAAATAATAATAATTAAAAAACAGGCCTTTGGTGTGGCACACACCTATAATCCCAGCTATTTGGGAGGCTAAGGAAGGAGGATTTAAAGTTCAAGGATAGCCTGGGTAACTTAGTGAGACCCTGATTCAGAATAAAATGTTTTAAATAAATAAATAAATAAATAAATAAATAAATAAATAAATAAATAAATAAATAAAGGCTGGAGAGGTAGCATCCCTGGGGTTCAGTGGTAGAGCACACCCGTAACACCAATACAGGCATCAGTTTAAATCCTGGTGCCAGAAGTCACTCATGTTGAGAATGCTTGATGCCACATCATGGGCCTTAAAAGATCAAAAATATTTAAAGGGACCTCTCAGCCATAGGAGAACAAAATCCAATCCAATTTTTAAGCAAATATTTTTGGTTATAAATGGACCCAATAATTTTATTTATTTTTAAATGTGGTACTGAGGATCGAACTCAGTGCTTTACATGTGTTAGGCAAGTGCTCTACCCTGAGCCACAACCCCAGCCACCCAATTCCTATTTTTGAATGGAGACTTTTCGGACAATAAGGAGCTAACCTGTTGGGCAATAATCTAATTTTTAAAATCTAAAGTCAGAGTTAAAACTCAAACTGGAATCCACAAGGTGTTTTCAGTTTCTATTCCTCTGGCTCTGGCTGGGGCTGGGCATTGGGAGTGTTAGGGCCTCTTAAGGACAGAGCACTGGATTTAAAAGACTCTAAGGCAAGTGAAAAAGCTGGTTCCTGAAACACAGTAAGACGCCAGGGGCTGAGGAAGAAGGGGACAGGTGAGGGAACCAGAGGTGGGGTGCATGGCCACGAAACCCCACCACAGGAGCGGGGAGGTCAAACCGTCTGTCCCAGTTCTCCTCCTTGATGGCACTGTATTTCCCCTTCCTTGGCTGTCACCCACAAGCCTTCAGTAAAATGAGATTAAACGCTGCAATTTGATGTGAACAGCATTTGGGAACATGGGTTTGGGGTCTGTGTCCAGGCAGATAAACAACGTGGAGAGCCATGGAAGCTTGGAGATGTCATTATAAAGTTGCTAAAAACTGATCATTAGAGAGGCATAGTGCCATTGGTCCACAGTGAAAGGGAACAAAAGCCAAGTGACATTTTGGAGAAGTTTCTCAGAGATTCTCAGGACTACCCCTGGAGAAAAGAGGATTTTTGGGGAACACAATGGGAGTGACTACGTTATTGAATGTTTAAAGAATGGTGTCCTTGCCCGGTGCAATGGCACACACCTGTAATCCCAGTGACACAGGAGGCTGCGGCAGGAGGATGGCAGGTTTGAGGATAGCCTCAGCAATTTAGTGAGTCCCTAAACAATTTTGCGAGACCCTATCTCAAAATAAAATATAAAAAGGACTGAGGATGTGGCTCAGTGGCTGAGTGCCCCTGGATTCAATCCAAAAAGGTGGTAGTGTAGGGATATTTGGGAATATAAAGAATTTAAGCAAATTCACTTACCATGGACCTTTTAACAACTTTGAAATAGATTTTGAAATATCCTGACTTATTTTGGACTCTGACTTAGAAAAGTAATCCATGAGGCCAGGTTCCCCCAGTGTATCTCAAAAGCTGGGAAGAGCCCTGTGATATATGACCGAATCCTGATGGTCAATAGCCTCTGACGTCAGTTAATGACTGGACTTTGCACCTGAAAGAGAGTTAAAACCCAAGGTAGTTCAGGAGAGGAATCATTTCCTCCTTGGATTACCAGGCAAGAACAGCTAAAATGAAACCTCTTCTCACTCTCCTTTTCATCAGCTTGGGTAAGAAATGTTTGTTTGTTTGTTTGTTTGTTTTATTTTAATTCTTCCAACATGTTTGTCATCATGGGATAGAATCCAGTAGGTTTTCCTGTCTGACTCAGCTCAAAGATGCAGGCATTTTAGTCTACAAGGGGCAAGACAGAGAGAGCTGCAGCAAACTGTCTATGAACTAGGACTTTGAGGATCAGAGATTTGTCTGAGACTAAATAAGAATGACTCGGTCGTCTTCTTGGGGCCTAGTGGTCTGCCGTAGCATTCTGGATCTGTCCTCTGAATATAAGAGGGACAGCCACAGGATAAAGCCCTCCTTTCACCAAGGTCTTTGTGTGTACTAAACCACAAGGAGCAATTGCAATATTGATTAGACTGCAGACAGGTGCTTCTCTTCTGAGTTTGGAAGGGCTCCCTGGGGGCCAGTGGCAGGGAAGGCCACCTGTGTGTCTGAGAGGTGAGGGTTTAACAGCTTGAGTTTGCTTGCAGAAAGAGATGTCGTACTGATACGTCAGAAAGGTGAAAAGAAATTGAATCTGCTTTAGAGAACTGGAGCGGCAATGTCAGGATTTGATTTTCTAAGATGTTCCCCCTGCTAATAGGAGGAAGGTGGGGAAAACTATTCTCAGAGGAGGGGCAAGCCTCACCAGATCTTCCTGTCAACCCTGGAGATAGCTGTCATAACCAAACCTTCAGGTCCAGTAAGAACTGGTGAGGTTTATAGGAGTTTCATGAGCCACTGCTAAAGGAGGCTTGACATACTATGTAAAATATAAGAAGGATGGGTGGATAGGATGGGAAATTTGGCTGAGAGGGTTGGAGAAATGGCTAGAGATCAGAGAATCAGGAGTTACTCATTCTCAAGGTCCCTTCTGGAGCAGGGTAGGGTGGGGTGGGGGAAAACATGGAGAAGACTTTTCTTGGCTCACAGGGCCCTGGGGAAGGGCTCAGAGCTCAGCAGATCGTATGCTCCAGAGTGGGGGCAGTTATCCAAACACCATGAGCTGCTAATGAGCTCTGGGGTGCCTGAGCCTCAGATCCTCCCTATGGAGTAATAGAGGAGATCTCCCTGTCCTGAAGAGTGACTGGGGCAGGTAAATGAGAAAGGTATGTGACCTGCAGGGCACATAGTAAGCTCACTGGATGCTTTCTGCTATGCCTGCCCTCATATCCAATTTTTAAACTTTGGTTTTGTTTTTGCTTTTCTTTTTTTAAGTTATGCAAGTCATGCAGACCCATGTAACAAATTCAGACAATACAAATGTGTATGAAATAAAAAGTGAACATCTGACCTGCCCTCCTATCTATCTGTCCCCATTCTAGCAATTCAAACCCAGAAGACTACTATTGGTAGTTTTGGTGACTACGACGGGTTTGTTTCTTGTGGGGAGGAAAAGGGGCAAAAGCTTCTTTTTCTAAGAAATATTAAGGATTTGGCAGATGTGGAAGGAACTATTATTTCAAACATGAGTTCCATCTCAGAGTCCTAACAACCAAGGGCAGGAAGTGCCTCTTGTACTTTCCCATTCTCCCCAGCCCCAGTTCCTTGCATAGACTTTTCCCGCAGTAACCCCTTCATAAGAATGTTCTGTAAAGATGAAGAGATGTGCAGAGACTATTCAAAGTCCCTTTACAGGCAAAACTTTCCAGGTTGTTTTTGCTTTCTTCGAGCGATAAGGGCTGCTTTATTTCACAGCATCTGATTAGTAACTTTGGGAACCAACATTTCTTAATATTGAAGGATTTAGGGCCTGGGGTTGTGAGCTCAGTGGTAGAGTACTCACCTCGCACATGCAAGGTCCTGGGTTTGATCCTCAGCGCCACATAAACATAAACAAAATAAAGGTATTATGTCCAACTACAACTAAAAAATAAAAATAAAATATTGAAGGATTTAGATTTGTAAGAAGGGCATTTTATTGTGAACTTCAGTGAGCTTAGAATAGAGAAGCGGATGTTCCCTGGATGGTGGTGGTTGTGAAATGTTCTCTAGGAAGAGCCAGATCAGGGCATACTTTTTCTTTTCTTTTCTTTTCTTTTCCCAAGATGTTAAGATTTTATTTACAAAGCTTTTTTGTTGTACAGAAAGTAAAAATGCTGTTACAATCTCGGTGTAACTGGTAGCCACGGATAGTTGACTCACCAATCACAGCTATCCATGCTACAGCAAGAGTCTTACACAAAAAAACCTAACAATGCTTACAATTTTGTTGGGGCAAAGTCCCCAAGCTTGGTGATGGATTACCAAGAGGGACTGAAAGGAGGAAGGTGGAATGTCACAGGAACTATTCTTTGGCTCTTTGGGTGGGTGGGCGTCCTGGGGTTTGTATCACAGCTACCTTTTTTTAAAAACAGCTATCAAATCTATGAGCAGTCCAACCAATACTGAACAGTTCGGTTTTTGCAGTTTATCTGGGGTCTTAATCATCTTCTCCTTCATCATCTGTTTCTCTCTTCCTCTTTTCACCTTTCCGGCTTTCTTCCTCCTCTTCTTCATCTTCATCTACTTCTCCATCGTGCCCAAATTCTTCTTCCTCCCTGCTGGCTTCATTTTAATTGTCTTCCCCTTCTACATCTTCTTCATCAAACTCTTCCTCCTCACCATCCTCATCTTCTCCTTCTTCATCCTCCTCTTCTTCATCCACACCATCCACCTTGGCATCTGAGTGGGGGGAGTCTTCTCCATCATATGGGTCCAGGTAGGTCAGCTGAGGCAGGAGCCTGAACACACTCTCTGTGAAGATGAGTGGCTTCACAGTTCAACAGATCCAGGCTCTTCAGACAATCCAACTGTTTCAAAGGTTCCAAGGTGCCGATGTCTTTCAGTTTATTTCCACTTCAGTTTAGATGTGTGACATTTGGAAGTTTTTCTGCTAACATATCCAGACCTCCATAGATTCTGTTATCACTGAGCTCAAGCTTTTTCAATTTAGGTAGCTTGGGGAGATTTGAAACTGAAATCAAGCCTACATTTATTCAACTGAGGAACTCCAAGTTCACAAATTCAGCAGTCAAGCCCTCAATTTTTCCACCATTTGATTTGCAATTGTCCAAGACAAGTTCCCGAATAGGTTTCTTCAGCTCCAGGTGGATCCTCCTCTTCAAGTCCATGTTCCCCTCATCCCCTCTCTTCAAACTTAACTTTCCGCAGCCTGGACAGAGCCGGCAGAGGCACCCGGCCTGGGCGGCTAGGGCCGTCAGAGGGGGTTGTAACAGCGCCACCTTGTGGCATCTTCAATTATCTTCACTGAGAATTGTCAAAAATATTAAACCCAGATTGACAGCTTTGCGTTATAGGCTTAAAAGATATTACCTCTTGGATACTTCTCACTTTAATAAACATTAAATCTTTGTTATATTTTTCAATAACATTTCCAGTTTTGACTGTTTAACTTTATTTTCTCTTTAAAATTAGTCCTGTGTTTCTATTTTCTTTTTTTTTAATAAAAATATTTAATTTTTAGTTGTAGTTGAATACAATATCTTTATTTCACTTATTTATCTTTATGTGGTGCTGAGGGTCGAACCCAGTGCCTCACGCATGGCTGACGAGCACACTACCACTTGAGCCACATCCCCAGCCCGTGTGTTTCCATTTTCAATATATTCATCTTTATTAGTTTTTCCAGAAAAGAGAAAGTTGAGTACTAATTAGTACTAAGTAATAGTAAGTGCCCTTATTTATTTAATGTGCTGACTTCTGAAACTTGGCACCTTTGTCTCTTTATTCACAGCTATAGCAAACAGTTCTTCCACAACGCCCTCCACCAACGCGACAGACATGCCCTCCACCAACGCGACCGAAGCGCCCTCCACCAACGCGACAGACGCGTCCTCCACCAACGCGACAGAAGGGCCCTCCACCAACGCGACAGACGCGTCCTCCACCAACGCGACAGACGCGCCCTCCACCAACGCGACAGACGCGCCCTCCACCAACGCGACCGAAGGGCCCTCCACCAACGAGACAGAAGGGCCCTCCACCAACGCGACAGACGCGCCCTCCACCAACGCGACCGAAGGGCCCTCCACCAACGAGACAGAAGGGCCCTCCACCAACGCGACAGACGCGCCCTCCACCAACGCGACCGAAGCGCCCTCCACCAACGCGACCGAAGGGCCCTCCACCAACGAGACAGAAGGGCCCTCCACCAACGCGACAGACGCGCCCTCCACCAACGCGACCGAAGCGCCCTCCACCAACGCGACAGACGCGCCCTCCACCAACGCGACAGACGCGCCCTCCACCAACGTGACAGAAGGGCCCTCCAACAACACGACAGAAGCACCCCCCAACACTGGTTCTACACCTACATCACAAGTGACTTCCAGCGGTAGGTACCCTTTCTTCATCAGAGACCAGCACTCCCAAACCTTGGTAAGAGTGGCCCCCTCAGTGACTCCTCTCTGAGGGCACATAACAGTTGTGGAGCATGGTAGTTAAGTGTATGCTGGTGGGGAAGGGAAATAGGCATAAAAACATTGAGTTTCTTTGCATATGAACCATGCACTTAAAACCTCAGTCACAAGAGCTAGTAGGCAGAGACCCTAATACATTGCCTCAGTTCCATCCTGTTCTTTTCTTCCTGCTATTTGCCAGATGTAGAATATTTTTTATGTACTTGATCTTTGTGAAAGATACTCTGGGAAATTTTTGGACACAATTTCAGGCTTCTCTGAGAAGCCCAGGTTCAAATAAGCACTGGCTTCCAGCCATATTGTCTACCTAAGGACCAAGTCAGTGCTACCCTGACTTCAGGTCCTGGCTAATCTCAATTTGAAAATTGAACCAAGCCACAGAATTTAAACCTGAAGAATGAGAAGCCAAAGAACAACAATGCTCAGACAGTCCTAGGCATGACCAGACAATTGTCCAAATAACATGTTTTGGGGGATACTGAAAAATGACAACCGACTTTAACCTGAAGCTATTGAAACAGAAATCACCTGTCTCATTTCCCTAAGCTTGGTCTAGAACAGGTGCCAGAAACTTGAGCAGCAAAGGCCAAATAGAAACTATTTCAGGCTTTGTGGCCTATGTAGTCTCTGTTGCAACTGCTACACTTTTTAACATGAAATCAGACATATCAACACATAATGAATGAGCTTAGCTCTTTTCCAATAACACTGTGCTTGTAAAACCAGAGCATTGGTCAGATATGGTTCATGAGCCATAGTTTGCCAACCCCTGATCTAGAAGAATCCTCTTACTTTAGAACTTGAAGAGTCTAGATAAACCATGTCCTCCTCAGATAGTGAATCTGAGGACCAGTGACTTGTCCAAGGTCAAAGATCAAGCTGGGGGCTGGGGATGTGGCTCAAGCGGTAGCACTCTCGCCTGGCATGCATGCAGCCCGGGTTCGATCCTCAGCACCACGTACCTACAAAGATGTTGTGTCCACCGAGAACTAAAAAATAAATATTAAAAATTCTCTCTCTGTGTTTCTCTCTCTCTCTCTCCTCTCTCACTCTCTCTTTAAAAAAAATGTTAAAAAAAAAAAAAAAGATCAAGCTGGTGTCTTCCTAAGCATCTTTTTCTCCTCTCCCTTCCTCTTTGTCCTCTTCACCACCCCCCTCCTTTTTTCAGCAGGTTCTCACCAAATGGCCCAGGCTGACCTTGAACTTGTAATCCTCTTGCCTTAACCTCCCAAGTTGCTGGTATTAGAGGCAGGTGCCTCTTTCTCTACACATATTTCTGATGGCTTTCCCAGTATTTGTTGGTAAAGCTAAGAAATGGGTGATTAAGCAAAGAAAGTCCAGATCCTATATCTAGACTATTCTCAGATTTCTTACACTTGGAGGGGTCATTCTAAAGTCTGCAGGTGGCTCACAGCTACACCATCAGCTCTTGTAGAATCAGGAAAGGGAGCATCTCTGAGCTGTTCTGCTTCCCCAAACATCCTCTCAGATGAAGGCAGTTTTCTGTGTCCTGGCCCATCACAAAGTGTGGCATATGGGGCAAATCATGTCTTTCTTGGTATTCATTTGTAATAAGGTGTGACCGAACTAAATTGTCACCAAAATCCCTTCCAGCTGTAACATCCTGTGACTTGATCAATTCCTGACTACAGAACAAGCTAACAAGCCTGTCCTTCATTGTTGCAGAGAAAGCATACCAAGAATGACTTGTCTGGTATCTCCAGAAAGGAACTGCACTCAATTTCTTCCTTAGGACTTTCCAAATTCTCCTTGAAGTTTGTCTGAGGCTCTTTTTTTTTTTTTTTTTTTTTTTAAGCCATTTACTTTACTTAGAATACTGGTTCATGTTTTTTTTTTTTTTTTTTTTTTTTTTTTTTTGTACCAGGGATTGAACCCAGGGGTGCTTAACTGCTGAGCCACATCTCCAGCCCTCACCCCCTTTCTTTTTTTAATGATTTATTTAGAGACAGGGTCTTGCTAAGTTGCTTAGGGCCTCACTAGGTTGCTGAGGCTGGCTTTGAACTTTTGATCTTCCTGCCTCAGCCTCCCAAGGCACCAGGATTATAGACATGCACCCCCACACCCAATTCTGGTTCATGCTTTATTACAGGGGTGATGATTACTCTTGTTTATGGGGTAATGAATGTGCCTCCTTTTGTCCCATATAGCCTATATTTTTTCTTCTCCCTTTAAAAAAATTAGATTTTATTTTCGGAGCAATTTTAGATTCATAGCAAAATTGAGAGGAAGGCATGGAGGTCTCCCACATACCCCCTGCCCCTATGTATGTGTGTTATCAACATTGCCCACCAAAGGGGTACATTGGTTACAATAGTGGCCCTACATTGACACATCATTAAGAAAGACCGTAGTTTATATTAGTGCATTTATGGGTCTGGATAAATGTTCAATGACAGCTGTCCATCATTAGAGTATCATATAGAGTAGTTTCACTGCCCTGAAAGTCCTCTGTACTCTCTTTCACTTGGTAACATGCACGTCCTCTGTCTTTTCATGGCTCAATAGCTTATTTCTTTTTAGTGCTGAGTAGTGATCTGGTGCCTGGATGCACCACAGTTTAATCCCTTTACCTACTACAGGACATCTCAGTTGCTTCCAAGTTTTGGTAATCATGAATCAAAAGCTGCTGTCAACATCTATGTGCAGGGTTTTGTGTGAGCATGTTTCTAACTCCTTTAGGTAAATAGCAAGGAGCATGATTGTTCGATCATACGTTGAGCATGTTTAGAAACTGCCAAATTGTCTTCCAAAGTAGCTGACATTTTACACTTCCTTTGACAAAGAATGAGAGTTCTTGTTCTTGGTGAGAACTCCACCAAGAGTTATTTGATTTATTACTTAATTATTTATTTACTTTTTGCCATCTGAAGGATCAAACCCCAGGGTCCCAGGCATGCTAGGCAAGTGTTCTACCATTGAGCTACACTGGGAAGCCATTTAATTTTTAAATTTTATTTATTTATTTATTGGTACTGGGGATTGAACCTAGGAGTGCTCTACCATCCCCAGTCCTAGTCTGGCCTTCAAATTGTGATCCTCTTGCCTCAGCCTCCTGAATTGCTGGGATTACAGGCCTATACCACTGTGCCTAGCTGTCTTTTTTTTTTTAAATAAAGTAAATTAGGATCATGATTATAAAAAAAGCAGCTCCAACAGGGCAAAATATGTGCAATAAAAATAAAATCTCCCTTCTATCCTAAACCTCTAAGCCCTCAGTGGCCAATTTCTTGTGTCTTCCTCCAGAAATAATCTATGCAAATACAAAGCATATATATTTGTGTGTTTGTGTCCCCTTTTTAATCACAAAAGAAAGTATGTTACACATAACATATTAAATATATATATATATAATATATATACACACACACACACACACACACACACACTCATAACCAACTAGCCTATCTACCATAGGAATTTAAGAATCTCAAGCTGTCTCCAAAGGGTATCAAACACTTAAGCTATCCTGATATCAAAATTCAGAATTCTTCCTGATGGAAGGGAAGAAGCTGGCCAACCAAGATCAACATTTGGCCCCTTGGGCTGGGGATGTGGCTCAAG
The DNA here is from genome assembly GCF_052094955.1 of Ictidomys tridecemlineatus. NCBI lineage: Eukaryota > Metazoa > Chordata > Mammalia > Rodentia > Sciuridae > Ictidomys > Ictidomys tridecemlineatus. The sequence continues at coordinate 143,645,910 of NC_135479.1, forward strand.
CGGTAGCGCGCTCGCCTGGCATGCGTGCGGCCCGGGTTCGATCCTCAGCACCACATACCAACAAAGATGTTGTGTCCGCCGAGAACTAAAAAATAAATATTAAAAAAAAATTCTCTCTCTCTCTCTCTCCTCTCTCACTCTCTCTCTCTTTTTTTTTTTTTTTTAAAGACATTTGGCCCCTCACTGAAATTCCCTCCTCAGATCTCATCAATTCTTTGGAAAGAAGGAAGACACTGTACCCTGCCTGGCCCAGGAGACTTGTCCACTGGCACAGAAGCCATTGCAATATTATTCTCACCATTTTTCGAGGCATCCACGCAGAAAGCCAGAGGCTGGAGTGTCCCCTCACCACCTCCCTTAGAATGTCCCCTGGGTTCATCCCTGTTTCCTCCTTTACTATCTCATTCCTTTCCTCATGGATATGTTCACCAGGCATGGTAGCCAAACTAGGACATCTAGTTCCTTTTTGGAGCTTCTTGAGTGTTCCCTCCCTACAAAGCAATCATTCATGCCATCCTAAAAAAAAAAAAAAAAAAAAAAAGATGACCCTTTTTCCAAATGGTTTTGGGGGGGTCTGACTTAGCATTAGAGAACTAGGTACTGAGGTTTTGGAGGGTCCTGGAAATCTGAAGATTCCCAACTCCTAGGAATTAGAAGGCTCTATCGATTTCTCTTTCTTCTTCAAGCAGGCCTTTGTCCACCAACTTGTAATCTTTGCCATCGATAAGCTCTTGGCCCCAAATTTCAGCACCAAACTCCCCAGAGACAGAAAACTGCATTGGTTTCTAGCTCTCTTAAGAGTGTGCTATGGAGTCACACAGCCCGGGAATGGAGACCACCCAGGAGGGAGGCATGAGGATTGACCACTGTGTTTCTAAATGTTATTTGCTGTCATTTCTGTGGACTTCTAATGTCTTTCTTCCATCTAAGTTTCCAGCGATCCTTGCCAAGTAAGACCCTGTGGAGGTGGTGCTGCCTGCGTTAACCTGCATAACAACGCGTTCTGCCTGTGTGCAGAAGGATATTACTACAGCACTTCCTCATGTCTGAAAGGTGAGTGGCCAGGATGTGCCAGGGCAGGGCTCCATCTCCTACCTAAAGTGGAATAGAAAACTCAAAACCATGGCAAACAGAGGCTCCAGAATATGAGAGGCAGAAGAGAATTGGAGGCAACCAAGGCCAGACAAATAGGGAAAGGGTCTCCTTTGTCCTGGGTGACTCAATAGGAGAGGAGAGGGACCAGGTCAGATTTGCGAGATAGGCCTAAGGTGCCATCTGCTGTTGGAGAGAAACTTTTGTGGCAACAAAATGAAGTGATAGCTGTTGAAGCCCCTGGAAAACTACTGAAAGACCACACAACTATGAAGTGTTAGTCTACAAAGCCCTGTTACAACAAGGGGACAGCAGAAGAAGGTGACGTGGCTTGGAAGTCTGGTCTGTGACTGTGGCTCAGTTTTCTGGCACAGGATCTGCTTGTTTCTTGATAGCAAAGCCCCCTATTAGAGTGTAACAGCCTTCTAGCTCTGGAAATTAACTTTTGAGGACACAACAATATACTCTTACCTTCGTATGTTTCTGGTTAGATGACCTGGTTGCTCTGCGGCTCAAGGCCTGTCTGTCTGAAATTCACATTTTTTTTTCTGTTTAATAAATGAGAAATATTATATAGGAAATGAATGCATTGTATTGCCCACAGGAGTTAGGGATATGCCAAAAGCCAAACAAAATCCATATTTATAGCACTAAGAATTTTATTTCTGGGAATTCGCTCTAAGTCAATGACTCCAGAAAAGGCTTATGCAAAAAGATGTCCATTGCAACCATCCCCCTGCCCTTTACACAATGAAAAGTGCCAAGTCCAATAACCACCACCACAAATGACCACATCAGCAAAGGGGACATATACTTTATAGAATGTTATGTAGACTTTAAAAATGGTAGTTATGAAGATGAGGAAATGATTTGAAAAACTTGTTGATGTAATAATGAGTAAAAGTGAGGTATGTCATAAACTTGGTATTATAACCAAGTAGACCTTGAGGGGTGGAGGGGGGAAGAAATATACCAAATGAAAATGGCCAAGCTAGGTTAGGGGGTATGATGAGTAATTTTTAAAAAATACTTATAGTCTTCCTGTAGTGTCATCATGTAATGTTAACAATTAAAAAAATAATAATAATCAATGTTTTATAACAAATTGGAAATGACTCTCTTTGTGTTAAATAGTACAGAAAGATTCTGCTTGATTTTCAGGAAAGACTTTCCCTGGAGAGATTACAGTACGAGTCCTAAATACAACTGGGTTGGACAATAAGAATTCTGTAGCCTATGAACGCTTACATGATGACATAATTAGCTTCGTAAGTATTTTCTGTAAGTCCTTTCTGTAGAAGTGTTCTTTGTTCTCACACTGAGCTACAGAGTGTGGGACTTGTCTTCATGTGGGACACACTGGGACAGTTGTGTCAGTTGTTAAATAGTGAAACATACCCCTCCTGGTTGGTGGGCAGCTACTACCACTGCCCTCTTGCTCAGATCCCCTTCCTGAGGCCCTGGGACCTCCCTGCTGGGCTTGTACCTAGAGGCAGAGCAGCTAGCAAAGCAGAAGGTCTAGGGAAGCCTGCTCCTGCCATAGTTTTAAATGGACAGGAAATATAGTGGTGTCTTAAAATAAATTATTTCAGAGTGGGTTGGGATGTATCTTAGTGGTAGAGCACGTTCCTAGCATGAGAAAGGCCTTGGGTTTAATCTCCAGTACTATAAATAATTTAAAAATGCATAAAGAAATAATCATTTTGGACTGGGATTGTAGCTCAGTAATACCTGCTTAGCATATATGAGACCCTAGGTTCAATGTCTAGCACTGAAAAAAATAAAATAAAATTTCCACATCATGGAGAGAAAAAAATTAAAGATTGTTTTTTGGCTTTTCACATTCAAATTTGCATGTATTTCTGTACTAGTCTGGCTTTTAAAAAAAACCTATAGGAGGGATTACATCTGAATTTATAAGTATTATATTTTCTTTCCGTTGTCAAAAATATTGAAATGAATCAGTTTCTTTTCAGTTAGATTCTTATGTGTAGGGTGTGGGCATGGAGAGAGCAGGTATCTCTATTCTGGAATCATGTGTTAGGCCAGAAAGAACTTGCAGGCATCCCACCAGTATTTCTCAAAGTTTAATTTTAAAGGTAATAATACCAGCCTTAAGTATTTCTTAGGTCTCTAGTTGGGGAAAAAGAAAAAAAAAACTTTAATTTTGTTTTGTTTTGTTTTGTTATTGGGGGTTGAAACTCAGAGCATTTTACCATTGAGTTACTTTCCCAGCCCAAAACAAAACAAAAATGTTTTATTTTGAGGCAGGATGATGATGATGATGATGATGATTACTGAGGCTGGCCTCAAATTTGTAGTTCTCCTGCCTCAGCCTCCCTAGTCTCTGGAATGACTGCCAGGTACCACCACAACCTGGTCAGTAGAAAATTACTTTTAAAGACTAAATTCTTGTTCTATGATAATATCTTTCCACTTGAAATTATATCAATACAAAAGGATTTGGTATTATTTTAGAACTGATAAAGTACAAAAAATTATTATTGAAACGATTCCACAGGTTGTGCAGCAAGAGCTAGTGTTCCTGGCTGCACAGCCAGTACCTAGCAACGCTAAAACCCATGGCCTCGCTGTCACAATTTTGCTCCTGCCCCTTTCAATCCACCTCTGCATGATGGGCCATCTTGCAGTGACTTGCCCTGTTATCTTGGATCGGCATCCAAATTTGCCAGCTTAGGTGCTATTCATATATTGTAGGTGACAACAGCATCATGGTCCTACCACCAGGGAACCTCCAGATTGCCTCGAGGGGCTTTACTGAGCTCTACTGCTGTGGCCACCACGTTTACGAGATTTTGCTTTGGGTCTGAGTGTCACACATGCCTTCTCCACTTTACAGGGCTTGTCCCCTGGTCTTCCAAGTCAGTTTACAGACTTGAGCTCAGCCTGGGCTGGATATTCCTGGAGGAACTAGTAAAGAGATGGAGCATTCTCATAGTTTCAAAGGGATCTTCAATCCAAAAGGGATATACCAGAACTCCCTCGAAACCCCTGGAGCAGAGTTAGGAAAACTGAGACAACCTAATTTCTTCAGGGCTGTCTTAATAGACTTATGGGACAGTTCCAGATCAGGCCATGATTTTTTACCTGTTAGGGTAAAAAACAGACCAACTGGGCAGTCTGCAGAGGGGTTTGGGGTTTCTCAGTGGGGGGGCTATTTTTGCATTCTACAGGCAATGATCCTAATTCTGAAAACAGCCCTGCAGGGGAGATAGCACTATTATGCCCATTTTACAGATGTGGTAACTGAAGATCAGGAAAGGTGAGTTACTGACTCAAAGTCATCCATTTGATTAGTGGAGGAGGTCGAGACTTGAACCTAGAGCTGCCTGCCCACAGGACTGCCTCTGCTTCTCCTCACTTGCTGACTGTGGTGCCAGCAGGCCTGTGTGGACAGTTCCTGTCTTCTTGCCCAACCTGGCAGCCACAGGTTAGGAGATGCTTCCTCAGAGAATGACATCGAAGGAAAAAAAGAAGAGGAAACACATTTTCTTTCATATTAGATGCTAATTTCTCAAGCGTTTCTTTGGAATTAAGAGATTTCTTTGGAATGACAGGCTTACAAAACCAGGTATCTCTATGGCACTTGCCTCTCTCAACTCGACAGCATGCTCCCCTACCTGATCACAAGACTGAGAGAGCCTTAGCATAATATCCCCTAGCATAATGCCTTGGGCAAGGGAGGCAAATATATGTTCCTTGGATAAATTGATAAATGCATGAAGCACATATATAGATAAAACTAACGAATACACAAAACTTAAGTCAAAATAAGTCACCTTTTTTTTTTCAGTTCTGGGGATCAAACCCAGGGCCACACACATGCTAGGCAATCACTTTACTACTGAGCTACAACCCCAACCAGTCACCTTATTTTTAAGAGTAAGATAATTGATTTGGCTAAGTGTTTTAGGTTTCCATCTTTTTCCTGGGTAACTCTGAGTTATATTAGACTCTTGCTACTTCATAGCAAAGATTACTGTTAGCAAGCAAAGAATAAATAATTTGTTGTGATAAACCATATATATTTAATTTTTTTTCAACTTGTTTTTAAATCTGTTCTCTGCCACAGTTTCAAAATGTATTTGGCCATTCTGATTACGGACAGACTGTGATTCTTCAAGTGAGGTAAGTTTGCTATGGACCAAAGGGGTGCTTTGGAGGCAGTGTGTGTTTGCCTCACTTTTGGTCTTCTCTTGAGTTCATCATGTGACACTAAGGCCCTCTGGTGGCAAGTCGAAGTCAAGAAGGGGACTTTGTGCCTTGCTCCTGAGTTTTTTTGGTTTTTGGTTTTTTTGTAGTTGTAGATGGACAGCATGCCTTTATTTTATTTATTTTTGTATGCCGTGCTAAGGATCAAACCCAGTGCCTCACACATGCTAGGCGAGTGCTCTGCCACTGAGCCCCAGCCCCAGCCCTCGCCTTGCCTTTGACTCTGGCCAGGACAGGCAGGGTATGGCCTGGAGAAGGAGGATGCTCATGGCTACTTAGCAACTGGAGCACGTGGTCCCAGGCATCATCGGCACCAGTTTGTTTGGTCTGATCTCCTCAGCTGCAAACCATACTGAGTCAGTCCTTGGGATGTGCTTTCCAGGATGCCGGGGAAGGAGAAGTGGCTCGTGGTCATCTCCTCTCTCATATGGGGTTGTGAGGGGGACAAGAACACGCAGATCACACACCTGACTTCTGAAGGGCCCATAGTGAGCTCTTCCTGCTCTAAGAACAGCATTTATTTGTGCACTGCGATATATAATGACAAATACTCAGTGCTATTTTGAGACAAGAAAAGGCAGAGGATTCTCAGGAAGTTAACAATTTTATCTGTGTTCTTTAATGCATATTAATATGCAAGTAGTCAGGCCAAGGAAAGAATGCTCTGAGATGAATGAAGTTGTGCAGAAAAGGAAGCACAGTGTAATATTTATGTTTGAAGTTTTTTAAATTGTGTTTATTCTGTGAGTTATGTCAAATCCTTTGTGGAATAAGATACAGTATACATATAGACAGCTGGGCCTCTGTATCTGTGGATTATACATTTGAGGAGTCATCTGGAGATAAAAATATTTGAAAAAAAATTGCATCTGTACTGAACATGCACTGACTTTGTCATCATTCCATAAACAATGTAGAATAATAGTGATTTCCATAGCATTTACTTTGCATTTGGTATTATAAATAATCTAGAGATAATTTAAGGAATATGAGAGGATGTCTGTAGCTTATATCCAAATACTAGGCCATTTTATATAAGGGACTTGAGCACTTTCAGATTTGAGTGTCCACCAGGCGACTCCTTCCAAGGGTCCTGGAAGCAATTTCCCCAAAGATACTGAGGGTATATATATGCGTTAAAAGTTTCAGAGAGCCGGGTGCGGTGGCACATGTTTGTAATCTCAGTGGCTCTGGAGGCTGAGGCAGGAGGATCACTGGTTCAAAGCCAGCCTCAGCAAAGGCAAGGCACTAAGCAACTCAGTGAGACTCTGTCTCTAAATAAAATACAAACAGGGGCTGGGGATGTGGCTCAGTGATTGAGAGCCCCTGGGTTCAATCCCTGGTACAAAAAAAAAAAAATCAGAGAAGCCTTCCTAAAAGTGGTAGATTCTGAGCTGGGTCTTGCCTGGGGGCAAGTCTGACTGGCAGGCAGAGGTACAGAGTTTGCATGGTCAGAAGCTGGCAGAGAGCAGAAAGGTTGGGCCCAAACACAGGGGTCTGAAGCTGGAGGACTACAAACTGTTCCAGGATTTTAGGCTTGGTTTAGTGGATGACAGCCGTTTCCTATAGAGAATGACTGGTTGGAAACAAGAATGGTGAGGGGCAGCTGAATCAGCAAAACTTGGGCTTTGATCCTGGCCTTAGCATTTCTTCAATGGATGACAGCTCAGGTGTTTTAACCTTTGCTATCTCCTCCCAGCACCTGGTGAGGAGTCAATGAGATAACATTGGGGAGATTCCTTGCACATAGTTGATTTCAACACTGGTCTGTTTCCTTTTCAAAAAAATGGGACCTTGCAGTGTCATGGAGACTGGGTCCCATAGTCCCCCAAATTGTGGCATTCCTTTTATTCTTCAGGAGTTACTAGAAGGGAACCATGAGCAATAAGAGGCAAACCTTTCCCTGTTATTCCAGGGTCACGGAGGGGTCCAGAGCCATTGCTCAGGCCTTCATAGGTCTTGCCTATGAAGACATTTCTTAAACTCCAGCTCAAACTCTCTACTACTCTACAAACATTAGTCTTAGTAGGATACTCAGAATTTCTCTCCTTCAAATTTCTCTTGGAATAGAAGAGAAAACTCAGGCTCAGAGAAATTATGACTGGCCTTGGGCCACCAAAGATAGGGGCAAGTTTGGGTCTTGCTAAGTTGCTCAGGGCTTTGCTAAGTTGCCCAGGCTGACTTTGAACTTGTGATCCTTCTGTCTCAGGTTCCTGTGTACCCGGATTACAGGCGTGTGTCACTGCACCTAGCTTTTAAGAGACGTAGTCTTCTTCTACCGAAAATGACAATTTACTATTTCAGATGTTACTTGTTCTACTTGTAGTTAGCTCCAGGCTCCTAAATCCTAAAAATGGTTAACCATTATTTTGTCAAAAACGAATATCAACAATTTTCCTAAGTGTACTCCAAGAGGACATAATTCTTTCCATGGGCTTCCTCTGAACACATACAGACCTCCAGGCTGCAAATCTGCTGTCTTCTGGTATGTGGCTCTGGGCCTTCATATTGAGGACCCACTGTGGAGACTGGACAGTGCGTCAGGACTAGGGCTGGGAGATCTGTGCCTCTAGGAAGTTAGAAGACCTGTTTGTTGACCCTTCAGTTCAATTCACCAAGTTGACAGATTTGTTTCATTTTTAGCTTACGCCCTTCTCTGTCAGGAAGATCTGAAATGCGTGCTGATATGAAGCTTGTTGATGCTTCAGTAATAAACATTTTAAAAGAGAATACAACTCTAACTGAAAAAGATGTAAATGATGAGATTGAGAAGGCAGTCAAGAAAGACAATTTTACACAAAGCTATAATCGTAAGTATTAAATAATTTCCCTCGAATTTTACCTAGAGTTCTACTTACACTTTGGTAAACCTTTACATTACACTACATGTGAGGAGGGGGTAAGAACTATAGAAGTGAATCATCAGGTGTCTCCAAATTTCCTTTTAATTAGTCCATTCTTTCTCCCTTTCCCTTCTTCTCACTTACCTTCTCCAGTTTCCTAACCATCTCCAAGTCATCAACTGACCAATAAATTTGTTCTTCCCTTGGAAAGTATAAATGACCAGACACATCATCTCTGGACAGGGAAAGATGAGAAGAGGAAGAATAAGAAGGCTTGAGCCAAGTTATTGTTTTCTAAATGTTATGAAAACTTCACCCGTACTGTTTCCCCTTTAGGTTGATGCATGGGTAGCTGTAACTCCCACTTGCCATGTCACCAACCGTTTCAAAGCCTAGTGGCTGGCCTAAAAATACCTCCATTTATTTCTTGCAACTCCATAATTCTGTGGGTCAGAACTTGATATGGGCTCCACTGGAAAGTTCTGCTGGCCTAGGCCAGGCTTGACGGATCTCTGCTAGACTTGCTTAAGCATCTGCCTTTAGCTGCTGGATCAGTTGGAGACTGGCTGATCTCAGATGGCTCTGTGGGTGGTTCCTCTCTGCTCCACCTGGTCTCTCCTCCTCCAGCAGGCTAGTCTACAGGGATTAATGCAGCAAGAGGGTATAGTTCAGTGCACATGTGTTTCTCCAGTCTCTGCTTACATTGCATTTACAACTGTCCTAATGACCAGAGCAATTCACATGACCGAATCCAGCATGGAAGGGCCCTATGGAAGGGCACAGAGTCAGAAAGGCAGTCAACCCACCCCTGCAGCCATCGGAAACTCCTCTCCTTGGAAGTGACCGTTAGGGCCAGCCCCCGTGGAGATACAAGTGCTGTTTAGGCCTGTTGCCAGAGGCCTTGGTTGAGCCACAGTGAATTTAATTTCCTTGTAGCCTTTGACACCAATATCCTTCTCTTCTTCTAGTCCCCTTCTTCCTGAGCCCCCACCCACCATTCTCCCAACCCCCTTCCTGCCTCCTTCAGACTCATCTGTCTTTTTTGTCCAACACTCATTCCCTACTCTTTTACTTTTTTTTAGTGATTGTAACCTCCCTGACCTTGTTTGTTTGTAAAACTCATTTCTGTTTCTGCAAATACAAATCCTGCTCACTTACAATTTTCTAACACTTTTTCTCTTTCCTCGAGATTTTTACAATGATTCTCACAATGTCCCAGGGCTTGGAGTTATAAATGCTCTGTGATAAAATTCTTATAACTGATTGGAAAATATGGGGGCTCTTTTTCTGTACCTCCTTCTTGGGGTCCGATTGCCTTTTAACAACCCCCATTCAATTCTTTTCCAGCTAAATATAATTTCTGGGACTGGGGCTGTAGCTCAGTGGTAGAGTACTCGCCTAGCACGTGTGAGGCCCTGGGTTCAATCCTCAGCACCACATAAAATAAATAACTAGAATAAAGGTATTGCGGTGAAAAAAATCAAAAAATAATAAAATAAATATAATTTCCTTGCAAAAGAGACTGGAGAAAAACAGTCATGGAGCTATTCTGTCTTTTTCATGTCTTCTGTCAACAATACATGAGTCAGCCCTGGCCTTCCCATAAGTCACTTACCCCTCCCATAGACACACCCACCCCTCCACTTATTTGCTCACTAAAAGGGAAACCTTTTAACCCTTCTTACTTTGCCATTGGAGTTTTTTGTTGTTGCTTTATTTTGGATTATGTTTGTGGCAAGCCTGAGGTCATCTGAGGCTCAACTTTCTCTGACACATTTTTAAATATTTCATCTTTGGTGATGGGACCCTCTTTCTGTACTTTGTTTTTTCTCATTTGAGAGCTTCGTGTGAAAATAACACTAATTTTTACATTATCTCCTTCCTGCAAGCCCCAGAGTTTCTACAGCATCTTTTTGTAGCTTGCACATTGAGAATTTACATTTTCAAAGCTTTTCACCTTTTTGAACTACTTTCTTCTTCCAGAATCGCATGCCATGGAATTAGCACTTCTTTCTTTCTGAATGTTTCAATATTTACTGTCTCTCCAAGTCTACAGTATGCATCTGTCTGTTTCCTTGCATCTCTCTCTGACCGTCTCTTGGTCCTTATCTCCTAAGAGGCCCATCTCTTCTACCTGCCAATCATTTTGTAGGGGTTAGGATTTTGGCTAAGAGTAGCAATCAGATCCTTTAGCACACTCTGCTTTTGACTAGATGACACTTGCAACAAGTGTGAAGAAGTTGAGGGTCCCCTTCAGCATGCATACTGACCACTCAGAGTGGTTGCCAGCTAAAAACACTTGTGCCCTCCTCAAGATAATGCTGGGGTCGCCATGCAGTTCTCTTGTTTGGGCTTTGCAGAGTGATGGTGTTGGCTACCAGTCCTGACATACTTGAAACCATTTGGCTCTAGCCCTGAAAGTTGCTATTTAGACAACCCCTCTCAATACTTCCTTCCACTCTGAAACCAGGCATTCCCTCCTAGACACACTGACAAAATGCCAAATGGTGTCATCTCGAGGTAGCTTCGAGGACAAACCAGCCAGCCACGTGGAAGTGAGAGCCTCGTAACTCTTAAGAGGAAGACAACTTTTCCTGCTGTCCAGACTCAGTGGCAAAAGTAGATGGTCTCTTCTGTGCCCAAAGGTGTAGATTCTCATTCTCTAGATTTTAACTGGAGTTATTTTCAAGTTGCAGTTGAGGAAGGAAGGTCAGTTACAGTTTGAGATGTTTAGAGAGCAATCACATCACTTTTCTACCTGCATTTATTCTCTCCTCCAAATCCATTCTCAAATTCATCTTTTTATCCCTAAAGCTTGCCAGTCCACTTCAAAACTACTCTTCCTGCCCACCCACCTCTGGCCTTCAGTGCTGGGCATGATGTGCTATGCAATGCCCTACTTTTTTTTTTTTTGTTTTGTTACTGGGAATTGAATCCAGGGGCACTTAACCACAGAGCCACATCCACAGAACTTTTTGTTATTTTATTTAGAGTCAGGGTCTCACTGAGTTGCTTAGGCTAAGTTGCTGAGGCTGACTTTAACTCACAATCCTCCTGCTTCAGCCTCCCAAGCTGCTAGAATTACAGGCGTGCACCCCCACCTCCAGCTATGCTAACATTCTTTTTTTTTTTTTTTTGAGATTTTTAATATTTATTTTTTAGTTCTTGGCGGACACAACATCTTTGTTGGTATGTGGTGCTGAGAATGGAACCCGGGCCGCACGCATGCCAGGCGAGCGTGCTACCGCTTGAGCCACATCCCCAGCCCCTATGCTAACATTCTTAAAGGATTGCTTTCTCATGCCAGGCTTCTGCTTAAAATCTACCAAAGAATTCTTTGGCTTATAGAATCAAATTGGGTGTCTTTAACCTGACATCCAAACTCTGCTATACCTATGAATGAACAAGACAATGAGATTTGTTGAAGAGCCTGGCAAGGGCACTGTCATTTACACTAGCTCACTCCATTCTCCTCATAATCAGGGGGAACAAGTATTATTATCCCCCTTATAGATGAAGGGAACTTGGACTCACCCCAAATCAAATATTGAATAGAGAACCTGCAACCAATAAACATCAAAGACATCTGTTCTGGGTTTTCTTCCACCTCTCTAAACTCCCTCTCCTTACCACAAGCACAGCTCGCTGCCCCCTGACAAGAAATCTGGGCTCCTTTTCATGCCTGTTTACTCCATTTAAACAGACTTTGCCTCTCCCTGGTTGTTCAAATCTTCCTATCTTTAAAGACTTATTCAATTTCCTCCTTCCCTGTGTTGTTATCTTGAGCTATTTGAGCCACTAAATTCTTCTTGCCTTTGAAGTCTGAACCACAAAGCCTAGAGCTGAATTGTGTGTTGCTTGACGTGACTCTGTGACTCTATAAAGATGGAGCCTAATAGATGGCTTCAGCGGCTCTGGACAGAGAAAGGTGCGGAAGAGATTTTGAACTTGAGCTTTATTGCTTGGATGGAATTAACTTAAACTGAATAATGAAGAGAGGATGGGGAGGGGCCAGGTTTCAGAATCCGAGATTTTCATTTGTTAAATCCCAAAATGTATTAAAAGAAAAATACAACAACGATGGGGGGAGGGAGTGTTTTCACAAATTATCTACTATCGGGCTGGGGATGTGGCTCAAGCGCTACCGCGCTCACCTGGCATGCGTGTGGCCCGGGTTCGATCCTCAGCACCACATACAAACAAAGATGTTGTGTCCGCCGAAAACTAAAAAATAAGTATTAAAAATTCTCTCTCTCTCTCTCTTAAAAAAAAACAAATTATCTACTATCTTGCTGAATATATTTTTGAATTGTTTGGCCTCTCTCAGCTATAGATTCATGTGAATTTTATGGTTGTGTGAAGAAGGATCAAGATTGCAGTAATAGTTTACAATGTGAATGCAAACCTGGGCTGCAGAGACCCAACATGCTGTCCCCTTATTGTCTTCGTAAGTGTTCCACCCACTTCTAAATGTTCTTCACAATGCTCATGTTCCCGCCACCTTTTGCGTTTGCAAAGTACAAATGTCCATGTGCATTCCAGTGACTGAGTAATGTGAATTTGGGCTTTAGATCTATGGCCAGGGTGGGGGAATGGGTGAAGCAGCATGTGGGCAGCTTGTCATGTGTGGAGCCAAGGGGTACTTCCTTTTACTTAGAAAAAGCAATGTGAAAAAAAAAATCTGTGTTGTCACATGTACATTGGGGTTAAAGAGATTGTTTCTGAAAATTACCTATAAATCCCTCTGTTTTGAAGCTCTTGAGTGTTCTGCAAACTGCAGTGCAGAGTTTAATAAGCAATGCATAAAGAAGGAGAACAAAGAGCTTCAATGCGTGTGCCTGCCAGACTTCCAGGGAGATGCTAATGACGTCTGTCAAGCGTAAGAGAAATCTCTCCATTTTTACTTTGCCATAGCTGGAGCTAGGCAGAGAGGATAGATCTTGCAACATACATGGGCTTAGACTCAGGAAGTTGGGGAGCTGGTGTAGGGTAGGAGGTATGAAGCTGCTGCTGACATTTCCTGGTGCCAGGAACCACACTAGGGAGTACCAATCACATAACAACTATCAGAAGCTTATCAGTTACCTATTTTCAGATGAGGGACCTGAAACTGAATATAAATGACATGCCCTTGCTCACAGGGGAGCAAACAGGTGGCAGCACCCTGTGGTGTCACCCCTTGCAAGGTGACGCCATAACTTTTAGGTTCAACTTTAACTAAATTGCTGAGTCTGCCTGGAGTTCAGATGAGGCAGGAAGAACACAAGCCAGTGAGACCACCCAGGATTGTATGCCACTCATCCTTCCAGAGCCCCATGGATGGGGCTCTCCTGGAAGAAAGGGAGTGGGAGAAAGATGAGAGAAGGAGAAGGAGCAAAGGAATGCAGAATGAAAGGAAGAAATGGAGATGTGGGTGGGAACTCCAGCGTGCTCCCCACACGGGCTCGTGAACATGGCTTCCTGTTTCTCACTCTATTCCAGGTGTCCATTTGGCTATGGTGGTGTGGACTGCAAAGACCGTGAGTATGAGTCTTGCTATTATAAATAAGTTATTACACACCCAAGAAATAAACATTAAGGGGCTGGGGTTGTGGCTCAGTGGTAGAGCACTTGCCTTGCATGTGTGAAGCACAGGGTTAGAGTCTCAGCACCACATATAAATAAATAAATAAAATGAAGATATTGTGTCCATCTACAATGAAAACACACACACATATAAACACCATATTTGAGAGGCTGTCCAGTTCTCCAAAGTCTCTGATTCCTTCAAAGAGAAAAATCTGCTTGCAGTTTGTCTTCTGAGTTATGCATCCCATGTTCACCCTTATGGACAGCAGCATCTCTGCTGTTAAAAATAATAGAACTAAGATGATAATAATAATAATAATAATAATAATAATAATAATAATACTCAGACCAAGGGTTGGGCTGGTACCTCTGAACTTACTCCAACCCAGAGAAGGGCATCCTAAGTCATTATATTGATTCCTACATGAGCTGAAATATGAAGTTTTTGCTACTAGAATGGATAAAAATGTATATCAAAACTGCTGGCTATAGGAGAGCAGACCTGGGCACCAGACATTTAAATGTTCAAATAGTTTCATCTCAGAATTATTTATTTACTGGTGTGAGTTGTGTTAAGAAAAATTCGATTGCTTCATTTCCTCCTATGCTTTACTGCCAACACATTGGGACAATACTAACTTGAAATTTTAATCAGTTTTAAAATGTACATAATGAACCGAAGGTCAATGGTCAAGGTGCAGGAAATATGCCCATCAGCTCACCACCAGCCACAGAGATCGTGCGGAGAGATGCTCTCGGTTTCCACTGTACTTTGTTGCAAAGACAGACTTGCTGTCATTTCTTCCTTCTAGGCTTCCAATTTCCACATCTATCTATCAAATGAGGCATTTGGACCAAATGACCTTTCTGGTCTCTTCCTGATTTTGTGGTTTATGGCCCTGTGAGCCCAAGTGTCAGGTGGATTTGTGGCAGTGATGTGGCAGGAAGATACAGTGACAGGACTGTCCAATAGAGAGAGAATGTGAAGCTGGGCACTTGGCGCACACCTGTAACCCAGTGACTCGGGAGGCTGAGGCAGGAAGAACACAAGTTTGGGGACAGCCTCAGCAACTTAGCAAGTCCCTGACTCAGAATCAAAAATAAAAAGGGCTGGGGATGTAGCTCAGTGGGAGAGCACCCCTGGGTTTCATCCCTTGTACCACAAAGACAAAAAAGAAAGATAATGTGAGTCGCAAATTTCATTATAAATTTTAAAAGTTTCAAGCAAAAGTTTAAAAGTAAGAAGAAACAGGTGAATTTGATTTTACTGACATATTCTATTTAACCCAATAAAATTCCATTGATCATCTCAAAATGTTATCAGATAGGAATATTAGTAGTAACTTTCTTTTCATGCTAAGTGTTTGGAATCTGGTATGTAGGCTGCACTCAGGTCACCCTGTAGCCACACTCCAGACTCTTTCCTCAAATTATGCTGTCAGGATATTATCTGGTGCATCCAGTATGACAAATTTAACTCCAAAACTGGAATCCCTAGCTTATGAGTAAGGGGAGGACTGGAAGGCAGGCAAAGGAAGCAAGGTAGGGAAGAAAGGCTGAGACCCTACTTCCCACAAAGCCCCAGAAGACCCCGTCGCTATCAGCCTCCTTTGTATTTATGCTCTTGAGTCTGGCAGGGATGCCTGTTCTGGTTGAGTCCTGAAGACATGGTTAGTGGGTTAGAGGAGGGCTGCTAAAGGAGATGAGCCACCTACCCACCCTGGCACTAGAGGGGTCAGAGACCAGAGTGTGATCATCCTCATAACCAGGAGTCCTGGGAGCAATAGACACTGGGAGTGGTTTACTGAAGCCTGTTCCTATTCTGTTCTTCCTCCTTTCAGAGTTTCAGCTGATCCTCACTATTGTGGGCACCATCGCTGCCGTCCTCATTCTCGCCTTATTGATTTCATTGGTCTTCTTCACAAGGTATGGACTTTCCGCTTTCCTGTGGACACTCTGGTTTCTAAACACACCGGCCTCTCCTGGGCAGGGGAGGGGACATATGAGGGGAGGCCTCTCTGATGCCGCTTTGTTTTTTCTTTCCTGAGTTTTCTTCTGATTGTGTAAGTATACATGATCATGAAAGAAAACCATAAAAACAGAAATGTGGAAAGAGCAGAGTAAAAAAGTCACCCACAGAACCCACCATCCTAAGGCAACTCACATTTCAGTATATATCCTTCCAGGTGTTCTGTAAAAGATATTATATACATAGTGTTGCATTCTTTGTGTTTTTAAAATTTTCTGTTAAGGTTTATTTTTCATCAGAGGACATAGCAGTCATTTTCCTGTCATTAAGAATTCTGTGGACAGTTTTTTAACTCCACTGATGCTGTCAAATACAATTTTTACCAAGTCACTCCAATGCCCAGGACCTTGCCACAAATGGTCTAAAATGAGCCCCCATAGAACCCGCTGGGTTTAATGAGGAAGAAACCCATATCTGTGTGGCTGTTTCTCAGCTTGGTGCCTTAGGGAGGTGGAGTAGGGTCCATTCATTTTTCCAACAAATATTTAGGTATGTGGAAGTTTCTCCTATCAGCAGAGAGAGATTGCTATTATCTCTTTTCCATTTTTACATATGCCAAGTGGGATCTACTTTGCTAAAAAAAAAAAAAAGAAAGAAAGAAAAGAAAAGCTACTTTTTTCTAACATTTAGCTCATACCTTATATTTTGGAAAATAGGTGTTTTCCCACTATAATTGGAGAGGATCAATGGATTTTAGGTTCCTAAAATACTTTATTTTTTCTTTTTCCTTGTATTCCATTTTGATGTTATCTCTTCCCAGAGACTCAGTAATAAGGAATGAAAGCTGAGAACTTGCTGTGTGAGCATTCATTCCCCTGGTCTCCAATATTCCCTTCTCCAGAGAGAGAGAGACAGAACATTTCTGGGTCTGGAGCAAGTTATTCTTAGGAGGAATGATTGATTGTTTTGGACCCCAGTGATTCAGGAAGCTGAGGCAGGAGGATCACAAGTTTGAGGACAGCCTCAGCGGCTTAGCAAGACCCTATCTCGAAATTAAAAAAAAAAAAATTAATTAAAAAGAGCTGGTGTTGTAACTCAGTGGTAAAGTGTCTCTGGGCTCAATCCCCAATACTGGGGGAAAAATAGAAAAGAAAAAAAAAAAAAGAATTGCTATGGAAGCTTGTGGCCCCGTGAGAGCCACAAATCTCAGTCCTCCTTCCTGCCCAGAGCCAAGCTTGCTTAACCCAGCTACAAAGTCACGATTGTTGACAATGAAACACAGCTTTTAATTTCATTGCTAGTTTGTAGAGAAGAGAAGCCCTTTCCTCGCCACTTTACACAAGAGAGTAAGGGCAGGGGCCCTGCTATGGGCTGTGCTGGCCATCAGGATCACAGCCTGAGGGACATTCCCAATGTGATCGAGGCTTAGGTGACTGACACCTGGAAGTACACTGTGAGCATCACAGACCACGTCCCCACTGTCCACTCCCACTGTCCAGGGTACTGCAGAAGCAAGACCAGGGCTGGGGACCAGGAAGGAAACAGGGGTCACCATCAGAGTTATCTGGGGACAATGCCTCCCTCATGGCACGTGCTTACTCTTGACTTTCAATACCTATACTTGAGAACCTTGGGGGACCACAGCAGATCACAGCAGACCCTATTTCTCAATTCAAGACCTTGACCCCTTGAACTCATCTTATTCACCAAGGTGAATATTTCCATAAATAATTGAAAAGTATGTTTTAAGACTATTGATATTCTGCTCAGTGTGGTGGCACATACTTGTCATGCCAGCAGCTCAAGAGGCTAAGGCAAGAGGATGGCAAGTTCAAAGCCAGCTTCAGCAACTTAGCAAGGTCCTAAGCAACTTAGTGAGTCTCAAAATAAAAAATAAAAAAAGAGGCTGGGGATGTGGCTTAGTGGCTAAGTGCCCCAGGGTTCAATCTTCAGTGTCCAAAAAAAAAAAAAAAAAAAACAACCTGAAATTCTTGACAAAAAAAAAGAAAGCTAGTGAAATTCCATGGTAACATTGGGTCAGCTGATATTCATGCCCTGGAACTTATGAGGGGACTGTCCTTAAATGTAGGGGATCTACATTGAATGAAATAATAAAATATTTATTACAAGTGATGGGACATCGGGTCTGCAATCTATTCTTCATGGATTCATTAGGGTTAACAATTGGGAAATTTAGGTGATGAGTACATGAGAATTCTGTAATGTATATCTTTTTATAACTTATGGTGTAAATTTAAAATCATTTCAAAATTTAAAGAACATTTTTAAAGAAAGAACATCAATATTTACTTTGAGGAACTCTCTGCCATTGTTAGATCCTAATTCCTGTTATTGATTACAGGTCAAAGAACAAAAAGAGTGATATTGAGGAAGAGAACTTGATTGACAATGACTTTCAAAATCTGAGACTGCAGTCGACAAGCTTCAGCAACCTCGGAGCTGATGGAAACATCTTCCCCAAAGTCAGAACCACGGCTTCCAAAGACCTCAAGTCTCAAAACCCCTACGGAAACCAGAGAAGAGAGCCTCACCCCGATTACTAGGTGAGTCCAGGGCCTTCTGCTTGGCTTTTGGCTTTGCAGATTGAGACACCCTAGGGGATGGGGTTGTGGCTCAGTGGCAGAGTGCTTGCCTCGCATGCATGAGGCCCTGGGTTCGATCCCCAGCACCACATTAAAAATAAATAAAAGTGAAGATATTGTGTTCATCTACAACTAAAAAAAAATTTTTTTAAAATATTTAAAAAGGGGCTGGAGATGTGGCCCAAGTGGTAGCGCGCTCGCCTGGCATGCGAGCGGCCCGGGTTCGATCCTCAGCACCACATACCAACAAAGATGTTGTGTCCGCTGAGAACTAAAAAATAAATATTAAAAAATTCTCTCTCTCTCTCTCTCTCTCTCTCTCACTCTCTCTTTAAAAAAAAAAATATTTAAAAAAAGAATGAGGGCTTGGGATGTGGCTCAAGTGGTAGCGCGCCCACCTGGCATGCGTGCGGCCCAGGTTCGATCCTCAGCACAACATACCAACAAAGATGCTGTGTCCACCGAGAACTAAAAAACAAATATTAAAAAAGTTCTCTCTCTCTCTCTTTAAAAAAAAAAAAAAAAGAATGAAACACCCCAGGGCAGAATAAGGGCCCCTCAATCCAGGGCTGCAACCTGCTCAAATCATGGCTGGCTGCTCCATGGGCTTTTGTTTTGTTTTCATTTTTAATCAAAAGAAAAAGATGGAGGAGGAAGCCCCCTGCTCTTGTAAATAGCCACCACTGGCTTGTCCCTGAGCCTTCCGACCCACACTTAACTTCTCAGGCCTTCTATTTCCTCACATGTAAAAAGAACCACTTAATTTAGATGTCCTTAAGGCCCCTTTAAATTATCAAGTTCTATGGCTCCGATTCCAGTGGTTGTGAAGCCATCTCCCAGCTGTGAAGCACCTGGGTCCTGGGTCAGGCCTAGAAAAGGGCTGTTGGATATAAGGGTAGTCCTGCTCCGTCCTTGCCAGTCTCTCCTCCTGCAGACCTTGAGGCAACTCAGTCCTTTTTTTTTTTCTTTCTCTTCCTCCTTCCCTCCATCCCTCCCTCCCTTCCTTCCTTCCTCTCTTCCTTCTTTCTTCTTTTTCTTCTCCTTCTCCTTCCTTCTTTCTTCCTCCTTCTCCTCTTCCTCTTCCTCCTCCCTTCCTTCCTCCTCCTCCTTCTTTTTTTGGTACTGGGGTTTGAGTCCAAGGGTGCTTTACCCCTGAGCTACATTCCAGCCCTTTTGATTTTTGATTTTGAGACAGGGTCTCCCTAAGTTGCTAAGGCTGGCCTTGAATTTATGATCCTCCTGCCTCGGCCTCCCAGTCACTTGGATTACAGGCTTACATCACCACCCCTGGCAACTCAACTTGTTTCGAAAGAGATAAGGCCAGTGAGGCAGATGATATCTTATTTCCCTTTGGAGGATTTTCAAGAAGAATAGCTGTACTCATGAGATTTGGATTGGATAATCATAAGTGGCACCGCTTAGCGTGAATGAAATGTTAAAAAGAGGGAAACCTGGGAGAGGAGACTCTGGGCTAAAGAGTGACAAGGGGACTGAGATGCAAGAAGAGACAATGATTAATAGAACAAAGGGGCCAGGAAAGATAGGAAATGGAAGCAGGGCAAGGGAAGAAGTGACTAAAAGAACAAAGAGAGGGCTGGGGATGTGGCTCAATGGTAGAGCACCTGGGTCCCACCCCCAGCACTGCAAAAACAACAACAAAATAAAACAAAACTTGAAAACAACAACAACAAACAAACACAAAGAATAGGAGAAAGGCTGACGATCTCAAATCATGTAAATAATTTATGAATCTAATTTTATTGTATGCTTTTATTGGATGTTTCTTTAATTCTTAGAGTTTGATTTCATTCTTTTTCTGTCTAGAATGATAAAAATTTGGAACCTTCCTCGGCCCTTGGCCCAACGTACATGCCATTACCTTGAGTGTTTGGAAAGACATAAAGAAGTGAGGCCTGCTGCAGGTCCAGCCTCCCTCTCCTGACACCCACTGCCTCCCTGAAGCTGGAACACCGCTCGCTGAGAAGTGTGACATTAAACTAAATGCACCTAGAACAGCTGTTAGCACTTGTAAGATGATTTTCTCCGATCAGTGCAACACACTAAGACAATGATCTGAGGTTTTTGTTGTTTTGTTTTATTTGAGGTGGGGCAACAAGAACCATTTCCCATCTAGAGGAAAGCTCCTGCCATTACTCATTCCTGGGAGAATGTTGCTCTTGAGTCCACAGAGGCGTGACCCCCTCCCTCTTCCTGGGAGGCTCTGACTCCTCAGCTGCGGGGTTCCCAGGGGAGGGGAAAACCTGCCATCCTTTAAGTTTCACCCTCTGACAGGTGAGAATGGGGACAGTGCTTCTATCCCTCCTGGTCACCCTTGAACTGCCAGGAGCTGAGATCTGGTCTCACTCCAACAAGACAGGAAAGACACATCTTGCAGCTTTATCAGCTTGTGAATCCAGGAAGCTTTTGATGTTAATTAGAAGGCTTAGGCTAGAAATATCCACCATGGGATGTCAGCTTGGGGCACCCTGGGGACAGCCTGTCCTGGTGACAGATGCTTAGCTGTGGCCACCAAGAATAAGGGCAAGCATGTTCAGCAGGCTTTTTAATGTTGGAAGAACTCTTTTGTATGTCTGATGTCTAGTCCCCTTGCAAAATGTTTTTATTTTTTATTATTATTTGTTCTTGACTGTTAATTATGAAAGGTAACACAATAAATATCTTTGGTAAATGGTGTCCTTTCCCTTTTTGGGGGCTTTTATGATACACAAGGTGAATCTCATTTTAAATAGCAAACATGACACATGACAAACTGGAGTGGTTGACATCTGCTATCCCCACTGGGCTGTTGAATTACCCAACATGATATTTACTAAGTTTTAGACATTTTTGGATGACACCTCATGTAACCTACTCCTCCACCTTGGCAAAGCAGCCGTGTGTTTTGAGTAGGTCCGATCCTTTTCCCCATTCCAGAGGTTGGCCCAAATCACAGGGAGTGATTTACAAGCGAGCACATGGCATCAGTGGATGTAATTAGAATAAGGCCTCCACTCTGGTAGGTGGTTTGGAGGAAGAGAAACTCTCCTGGGGTGTGGGATTTTCATTCCTGGTTGCTTTTGATTCCTATATAATATGGCCTAAAATGTATTTATTTCTGCTCGCTGGTACCTTTGCAAAGGTTTCTTAGTTGTCCTACAACCTTGGAGGACTTCCAGAGTGAACTGCCTAAGATGCAGACCGGGTCAGGGTGCTCCCTCGCCCAGGGCCTCCGGCATCGTCCACTGACAGCCGCAGCTCATACCATCAGCCAGACCCCGGGGCATGTGGCTCTGACCCACTGACATTGCTCACCAGCTGTCCCCACAAGTGCTAGCCCTCTGCCCACCTGCTGTTTCTTAAACACACCTGTCCTGCTTACCTCCATGGCTTTGCTCATGATTTCCCTCCTCCTGGAGCTCTGCTTTCCTTCAGCTGCCTAAGATCTTCTGTTTAGGCTGCCATAATAAACTATCAAAGACTGGGCAGCTTTCAAATGGTTAAAAATTTCTTTCTCACGGTTCTGGAAGCTGGAAGTCCCATATCCAGGTGCCAGCAGATCTGGTGTCTGGTGAGGACCTGCTTCTTTCATGGATGGCCATCTTCTCATGGTGACCTCACCCACCGGGGTAAGGGGTCTCTCAGGCCTCTCTTGTAAGGACATGATTCCCACTTAGGAGGCTCCATCTTCAAGACTTAATCACCCCAAAAGTCCCACTTTCTAATGCCATCATATTGGACATGAGGATTGGATACATGAATGGGGTGCTGTAGTTTGGATTGGAAATATCACCCGAAGGTCCCTGTGTTAAAGGTTCGATCACCAGCCCAGGGCAGTATTGTGAGTTGGTGGAACTTTACAAGGAAAGTTACAGGAAATTAGACCATTGCCCTTGAAGGGGATATTGGGACCCTGACCCCTCCTCTCACTGCTGCCTGGCTCCTGAAGTGAGCAGTTTGTTTTACTACATGCTCCTGCTATAATATGTGGTGCTGCCAAGAGCCCCCAGCAACAGGGCCATGTGACCATGGACAGGAACCTCTGAAACTCGAGCCAAATACAACTTTTCTCCTTTCAAGTTGACTTATATCAGGTTTATACCACAAGGGGGGACCAAACATTAAACCATAGCACCAGACAAATACCTTCCATCTCCTCTGGCCGGCTTTTCCTCACCCTTCCCTCTCCCCCTCCTCTTGGGTCCCACTGTGTCATCTTGTAGTCAGTTCCCCCAGGAAAGGAGATGTTCAGTCAGACTGTTTCCCAATGCCTGGCACAGAAGGAGTGTTAACCATGCAACAGGAGCATGGATGGGACAGGACACTTCCAGCTCACTCTTTGGTTTGTTTGTTTGTTTTGGTATTGGGGATTGAATCCAAGGGTCCTTTACTACTGAGCCACATCCCCAGCACTTTTTATTTTTTATTTTCAGACAGGGTCTCACTAAGTGGCATAGGGCCTTGCTAAGTTGCTGAGGCCGGCCTTGAACTTGCCATTGTAAGGGTCCGGCGGAACGTCAGAGAAAGAGACCACACAAGAGACTGGCTCCATGCAATTGGCAAAAGGGGATTTATTGGGGATCCATTCCAGTGCGCTGGGGCCCCATGCTCACTCAAGAAGGGAGAGCAGCCCGGAGCCCAGAGCTGAAGTCAAGCAGAGCTTAAGTACACTTTTTGGAGAGGGCGGTGGGCTTTGCATACATCAGAACAAATCATCATGAGGCGCAGGAAAATTGAACAACAACTCTGAGACGTGATTGGCACATTCATTGGCGGGAACAGGTCGGGCGGGGGTGATTGGTCATTTCTAAGCGGGTACACATTCAAACTGATTGGTTCGAGCCCTGTGAGGAACTACACAGGGCCCTAGGCTAAATGGCCAGTAGGGCGTTGTTTTAACTATCTCAGGAATCTGGGTGTAACAGAGGAACTTAATAATACCTAATCTTTTACATTCAAGCTTTCCAGCTTAGAAACTTTACCCTTTCTTGGATAGGGTAAAGTTTGCTCTTGGATTTCAAAGGCAGACCATCCTCTGGTCTCAGCCTTCCGAGTTGCTGGGATTATAGGCACATGTCACTGTGCATGGCTCCAGCTTAATCTTGAAGAAAATATTCATTAGTTTGATTGTGGCTATGGTTCACATGTTTACCGATGTCCGAACTTGTCAGACTGTACATTTATATATTATATATATGATATATAATATATAATGTATATACTTATATGTTATAGATATATAATCTACAGTTGGTTGATTATACCTTAATAAAGCTGTGTTTTTTTAAGTGTGTGTATTGGTGAACTATCATGTAGGGATTTCAACCTTGGAGGAGGTGTTCTTTTGAGATAGTCCTAAGACAGATCTAGGAGAGGACAGGCACACCTCCACGTCCTTCTGCTGGAACTCTGCATTAGGCTGAAGGTTTTCTGAGGTCGGCTGTGGGGAAGCCAGCTGGGAACGGGCTGCTAACCTGAGAGCAGCCAGGCTCAAAGCACACTGAAATCACCTGGGGAGGTCTATCAATCACTAATGCCTGGGGCCCACCCCCAAGTATTCCAAGGGTTTGGTGGGTCTGAGAATTGGGCTTACTTAAACTCCCAGGGGTTCTAATGTGCAGGGGAACTGGAGAACCACTGTGTTAGATAGCGGTTTGGCTCTTGAGGGTCAAGCCCAGCTCACATCACTGTCCATGCCTTCCCTTGATAGTTAGACATCAAGTCTGTTATGTATAAGAAGTCTTGGTGAGCTCTAAGCCTCCTTGTGAAGGTGATTAGACATCCAGGTGGCATCAACACCAAAACCACTGGAGAGGTAAGTCTTTTGGACAGCTTCGCCTCTGACCAACGACCTCTGGCCTCTCCTAGCTGCTGGGCAAATTCTAAGGCCAGTAGGTGGCGCTGTCTCCTATGGCTTGCAGAAGAGACAACTTCCAGTGCAGCTGTTCTTTTAAAGGGCTTGTTGGTAATGGCTAACTTTTATTGTACCATCTAAATAATTTTCTTCTTGATTTTTTTTGTCTCTTCATTCTCACTCTTTTTCCAGGGAAACATAACCCCATTCTCTCTTCTGTTTAATCTTGTTGACATATTTGCATCATTTTTACTGGATCATCAGAAGTAACTTTTATTAGTCTCATAAATGTAAGTATTTGTTTACTTATTCATGGTGCTGGGTATTAAACCCAGGGACCCAGACATGCTATGCAGGAGCTCTACTACTGAGCTACACCCCCAGCCTCTATAACTGTTAAGTATTAAATAATGTCATATGGGTGCTGCGGAAAACTTGGTACAATTGTTCAGTTAATCAAATTTTTATTTGGTACTAACTTTACAAAATAATAAAAAAAAGGACCTAAATCAATTTTCATTGAAAATTTCTTTAGTTAAGCTAAAACAGAACAAAACAAAGGCTTTGCTCAGATGAGCAAGGTCCCTGGGATGTCCCCCTGAGCATTCTCTGAGAATTCTGATTTGTTATCAATTGACGACAACCTACAGTGCAAAAAGTAAGGTTAGGGAAAGAGGCTGGAGAGAGCCTGAAGCACTAGAGGGCGTCTGCTCTTCACCCTCAGGGCTGGGAAATGTGCTCTTGGATTTCAAAGGCAGGAGCTTGGGGGTAAACCATTAAAGGCCTCATCATTCCTGCAGGCCTGGAAACATTTTCTGAGCAGCACAATCATGACATGTGGACCAGTCAGGAGATACTCTGCTGCTTCCAGAAGAGAGAGAGAGCTTGAAAACCAGCAACAATAACAGCATACTCTGGATTGCTCACTATATGCCAGGCACAATTCTTAGTGCCTCAGGTATCTTAGTGCCTTTAATTCATTCTCATGATAAATATGCAGTAGGTACTATTTTTATCCCTGTTCACTAGTTAAGTGAATAGAGACAAGTACCTTGTCCAAAATCACATAGTTGGCAGCAAATGGCTCAGCCAGGTTTTGAGCCCAGGCAGTCTGACTCTATTGTCCACCTCTGTGTCACTTAATGCCAAAATAATAAGAGAAAGGATATGCCAGTGGTCAACAAGGATAATAGTCATGTATTTGAAACTAAGAGTTTTTAGTTTCAAATACATGACTATTTATTCCTCTATTTCTTAGGCCTTGGTGGCTGAAATAGAGCAATAAATAGAACATGGTCCTTATCCTTCTGGAATTCACATGTTAATGGTCTTGTAGTTCCCAAAGTGAAAAATCCATGCTGTTCAAATTTTGCAAAGTAGTCTCCCCATTAAAGTTATTCATCTAAAATCGCCTGTAACATGCCTGTTGCATGTTATTTATTAGCCCAGGTATGGTTTCCCTCTTTGTCTCCAGCTTCTCTCAGGCTCTCCAGTTTCCTACCAGCTGTGGTGTCCTGCCTCCACGTGGCGATGGGAGGAATCCTCAAAGTTTCTTTTCTTTAGGTGGAGACAAAAAGCTCTCCCTACTGGGTCCAAGCCAAAAACTTCAACCTCTAGTGGACTGGCATGAATAACCGGCCCATCCTTTGATTGCTTTTATCAGCCAGCCCCTTGCTGATCTGAGCGTCTTGAAGGAGGACCCTCTGACTAATTTCTCCTCTATGGAGAAAGGCCTCGACAATATTTATCAAATATTAAAACGGTGGCCCTGTTTCAATGATATGACATCCTAGAGGAAAGAATGTCTTAGAATATGGAAGCAAATCGATAGAAACAGAGCTATAGAAAGTATCTCTCTGTAGCCCAAAGTAAGAGTCTTTACCATTTTCTTACTGAAGATAATTTACTTGTACAATATGCTCCAAATGGTGCATAATTTTCATTCCATCATATAGCATTTGTTGTTTTCCAAGGATATTTGAAATTTCTGTTATTATCCTAGGTTTCAATTAAAAAAAAAAATAAGATCCTTGAAGTGTAAATACAAAAGACCTTTGGACTATGGCCCCCACCTGAATATTATCATCAAGCAGTATCTATTTCTGCTCGTATGTTTTTCTGATAATTCCTTCTCCACCCAACCAAAGTGATAATTCAGTTCCTTCCAGTGATGCTGCTCCAAGGTCTCCACCTATCTGCATCCACCCAGGAGAAAGTTAAAGAGCATGAACGACCTTGTAAAAGAGGTTTTTGTGTCTCTCGTCTGGTATGAATGCACCTCATGTGCCCCCACATCACTCTGCCTAAGACTTGGACTCAGAACTATGACCCAGCACACCTGGGGAGGCATGAACAGATGCTTGGACTCTGTTCCTCTCCCTCCCCTCCCCTTACCCAGTTTTCTCATCCTTGGAGATTTGGCACACACCTCATTGTCTACCCTCACCCTGGAGTGGTATCTGGCAAATATATTACTCCAATATTTGCAGAATAAATGAACACTTCTTTAAGTGGCCACTATCAAGGGTGGAGAATTACATCAGAGATATGATCACTCCATAAAAGCCTCAAGAAATAAGGGCCATGTCCTTGAAGAGCAAGGAAGAAAGCATTCTGTTGGTGGTAGTTCACTCATCTAAGATGAGTACGGCCCAGGCACAGTGGTGCTTGCTGCAATCCCAGTGACTAGAGAGGCTGAGAAAGGAGAATCACAAATTCAAGGTCAGCCTCCACAATTTGGAGGCCCTGTCTCCAAATAAAAATTTAAAAGGGATGCAGTTCAGTGGTAGAACTCCTGGGTCAATCACAAGTATAAAAAAATAAAATAAAATACAAGGCGCGGGGTGGGGCCTTCCATGGAGAAGGGACAGGAGGTGCAAAGGTGAGAATGTGTCTGTGAGCCTGGGAGTGGGCCAGGCTATGAAGGGCCTCGGGAATTGCTCTCTCCTCTGATTCCTAGTCTACTGATCTTCAGTTGTTGCAGGTGTGTGCTCTGCCTGCTCATCGGAACAACTATAATTAGCAAGGCGTTTCCTCGAGCCCTGTCTTCTGGTGTAGAGGAACTCTCTGGTGCCCGTGTCGTCTCTGGAAGGAGAGGTCCTGCAGGCTCCAGTTACAGCTGTGTGCCTCTGTCCTCCAGCTGCATCTGGGAGACAGTGATTTGGATGGCCTAATTTGAGCCAGAATCCCGTAGCTTACTACATTGTTGCCTATTGATCTAGGGTTGAAAGTCAGTGAAGATTGAATTGTGGTTTAGGAATGAACTCTGCAAGGAGACCCACATAGCTAAAGGCCTGCTGTGACCCTGTGTCACATGACTTAGAAGAGTAGTGGTCAAAGCTACAAATCATCTGGATCCACCTCCCAATTTAGGAAACAAAAGGCGGATTCAACGAACATTTACAGAATATCTAGTATATGTGAGGCATTTTCAGATGTATTTGCTAATTTTTTGCAGTACTGGGGATTGAACCTAAGGCCTTGCATATGCCAGGCAAGTATTCTACCACTGAACCACATCCCCAGCCCTTTTTACCATTTTTTTGTTTTTTGAGACAGAATCTGAGTCTCCCAGGCTGGCCTTGAACTTGCAATCCTCCTGCCTCAGCCTTCCTAGTTACCTGCAAATATAATCATGCCCCTCCAATGCCCAACTCTACTTGCTAATTTAGCCTGTACATATGTTCTGAAATAATTACAGAAAAGACCAATTATTATTATATGAGAAACATTGTTACACTTTAGAGCACATTAGGATTTTATATTTCTTTTAAATATACTCAGATTGTGTTAAAACTCTGTCGTAGTCATACTAAAGATCAGAAATTCCACTCAAAATGAGGCAACTGTAAAATAGTAGAAAGAATCATGGAGACAGGAATTCTTGACACTATTGTTTATCATCACCTGTGTGCAAATGGGGAGAATAAGGCATGCTTTATGGTGCTAAGTTGTGTGACCTATAAATACCTGGTGGGGCACCATCTTTTGGCCCTCTCTGAGTGTGGTGATTCTTTCAGCAGTGTTTGTCCTTTGTGAGGTTCCTGGAATCTATACCCATGTAGGTACTATAGAAGACACTGGCCTCTAAATCGGAGGATGGGAGGAAGTCTATACCTGCCTAACACCTGAGCTGACTACTAACGCTTGACTGATAGCAATGCTCCCATGAGATGAACTTCTTATTTAACTGCTTATTTTTTTAATTGACACACAAATATTGTACACATCTGTGGGGTTCCATGTGATGTTTTAATACATATATACATTGTGTAGAGATGAACTCTTGACATTGTCCTATGGGTCAGTGGTGACTCCTCCTATGTTTTTTTTTTGAGTTATCTAGGGCCGAGTGTGGTCTCTGGGAGAATGGTGAGTCTGAAGATGTAGCTGAACCCAAGAAGAAGCTCTGGTGAGCACGGCAGGCATCATGCTTTACTGTAGGGCCTCTGAAATGTTGCGGGGGTCAGGGACCAGATCTCCACTAAAGCTGGGAGAAGAAAAACTATCAAAGGATCTCGGTTTTCATGGACTGAAGAATTTGCTGTGATTGATGATTAAATAATAGAGGTGGATTAGCATGGGAGCTGATGGAAGCCCTCGGGACATCGTTTAAAGAAGAAAGGTGATATTTTCAGAGTGTACCCACAAAACAGTCTTCCCACAGAGAGAGCATGTTCAAACAGGACTCGCACCCTCTATTTACGGGCAGTGGTTTTTTGAAGAACAATTTTTACTTGGTAGATCAGGTTATGTACATCAGAACCTGCTGCCAAGCGCTGAACACATTTGACTTTACCAGTAGTAATTACAGAGGCAGCTCTGGCTGGGACCAAAGCCTTGGCTCTCTAGACGAGCAAACTGAGGGCCTGAGAGCTAATTGATGGCACTGAGGACTGGAACTCAATTCTGATCCTGGGGGGAGATTCCTAGTGCTCTTCCACTAGTAATTGAATACGAGGGGCCATATTTTACAAAAGGAACAGCAGCCATGTAAACAGGCCCAAGTTGGGTCCCAGGCTGGCAGGTGACTCTTAGCTTCCTGCAGACCCGGTTCTAGAACAGCTGCTCAGCCTCCATCTTCTACCCCACCCTCAAACATGCTCCCTCAAGAAGAGTAAGGGGCAGAATCTTGTCCTGCCATTTAAAAGACTTCTGAACAGCTACCTGAGCACTGTCTTAAGGGCCACTGTCATACCAATGTTACCCCAAGGCACTGGAGAGAGGTGAGGTGCAGAGAAGACAGTGTGGAGTAGAGGTGGGAAGGAGAATTAAAAAGAAAGTGGTTCTGAGGTGGCCAAGGGAAAGAGGGGGAATGCTGGCTCAGCCTCCAAGAGCATTCTCTCCAAATGGCTTCCTTGTGGTCTTCAGATATCTGTCTCTGCTCTGAGCTCAGGGCCTCTGTCCTCTCACTCCAGGTCTGTGGCATTTCTCTCCCAGCCACAGCTACAAGGACTATACCTGTTCTGTGTCCTTTCTCCATCTCTTGATTACTCCTTTAATCCTGACCTTTAAGTCTCTAAACATGATTTACTTAAACGTGTGTGAGCGCACGCATGCACACACACACACACACACACACACACACACACACACACACTTAGCTGTTTTCATTCACTGTATTTTTTACTGAAATAACTGGAAAAAGAATCTCCACCCGTTAGTGCTATGGAATAACTTCTAGGAAAAGACAAAGTGTGATTGCTTTGTTGAACTGGAAAGGGGGCATTTAAAAAAAGACTCCAGCAGAGACTTCCTCTGAGCCTGAGTCCTGCTGATGATTTCAAAGAAATATTTCCTAAAAAGAAAATAAATAAATAAATAAATAAAAATATCCTAACCTTTACTATAATTGTTTTTAAATATTTCAGTTCATAAGAGCTGAAAAACATACATTTCCTCTGGAATACATAATCTTAAAAATATTCTCCAATCTTAACCTTTGACAAATTGCTCTCTGAAAGATATAAGTAATGAGCATTTTCAGAATCGCTAATTAGATGAAAGAGATTGAAAACACATGGCTTAGAACCAAGGGTATGTTAGCTACTCCATAAATAAATTAAAAATGCCAGTGTGTGCTTAATAGAATCAGAGAAATATGACAGTTCTGTAATTAACAGCTACGTTTGTGCATTAAAAACAACAAACAGAAACACCTTGCCCAATGGATGAAATATTCTATCAATACACACTTGGCATTCCATCTCTTAATGTGAAATTCCACTGTCACACTTAGCATAACCACAGTGTGCAAGTGTAACCTAAAAATAAACAAAGATTGGATCTTCTGCATGCCAGTTCACATAATAAGCTATTTTCACTGACAGGAAGCCTGGTGTGTTCATGGGGCTTGTCATCTGCCATCTCCAGTGTTCATCTATTATCTGGATGTCATTGTCTTCCTTCCTTCCTTCCTTCCTTCCTTCCTTCCTTCCTTCCTTCCTTCCTTCCTTCCTTCCTTCCTTCCTTCCTTCCTCCCTCCCTCCCTCCCTCCCTTCTTCCCCTCCCCTCCTCTCCCCACCCCTCCCCATCCCTCCCCACCCCTCCCCTTCCTTTTGTTGCCCTACTGAGGATTGAACCAAGGAACTTGCACAGCCTGCGCAAGAGCCACACCCCAGCACCCCCACCCCTTTTAAAAAATAATTTTATTTCAAGACAGGGGTTCATTAGGTTGCCCAGCCTGATCTCAAACTTGAGATCCTCCTACCTTAGTCTCCCCAGTAGCTGGGATTACAGGCATGTGCTGCAGGCTTCTAGGGTCACTTTTAGGACTGTCCTCAGCAGTCCTGGGGATTACTATCCTAACAAGTAGACAATAGTGCATGAGGAGAGAAAAACTGTCAGAACATTTTCCTATAAAAAGAGTATAATCTGGTATTTTTTCTAATAAAAAGTTAACCTTGACATTAAATTGTATCCATATTTCATAGGCTAATAATTTGTCATATATTTTAAGTATATTTTCTATGTATACATGCTATATACACACTCACATAGACACTTTTTTTTTTTTTCCAGCACTGGGCAAGCACTCTACCACTAACTAAGCTACATCCCCAGCCCTAAACCTAATAATCCCTGCTAAAGATTTTGTCATTTATTCATTTTAGGTATAAACTCAAAAGAACTGAAGGCACTCACGCTCATAGCCGCATTATTCACAGTAGCCAAAAAGGAGAGGAAACCCAAGCATGTCCATCAACAATGACACTGATACTGTTCATTTCTTATACAAAACTCAGGTGTGACTAGTAAAAGAGTAAGTTAAGAATATTACCTAGACTAGGGTGAATACTGTGCATTATTATTTCTATCTCTTTCAACTTTTTCTCTTACATATTAAACTGAAGATATATGTCAGAATCTTTTTTTTTTTTAAATACTGGGGATTGGGCCCAGGGTCTTGTGGAAGCCAGGCAAGTACTCTACCACTGAACTACATCCCCAGACCTTTTTTTCAGGGAGAGGGGTTACTGGTGTTTGAACCCAAGGGTGCTTAACCACAGGGTGACATCCCCAGCATTTTTTTTTTTAAGAGAGAGTGAGAGAGGAGAGAGAGAGAGAATTTTTTTTTTTTAATGTTTTATTGTTTAGTTCTCGGCGGACACAACATCTTTGTTGGTATGTGGTGCTGAGGATCGAACCGGGGCCGCACGCATGTCAGGCGAGCGCGCTACCGCTTGAGCCACATCCCCAGCCCCATCCCCAGCATTTTTAAAAAATATATATATAGGGCTGGGGATGTGGCTCAAGCGGTAGCGTGCCCACCTGGCATACGTGCGGCCAGGGTTCGATCCTCAACACCACATACAAACAAAGATGTTGTGTCCGCCAAGAACTAAAAATAAATAAATATTAAAACTCTCTCTCTCTTTCTCTCTCTCTCTCTCTCTCTCTCTCTCTCTCTCTCTCTCTCTATATATATATATATATATATATATATATATATATATATATATATGGTTTCACTAAGTTATTTAGGGTCTTTCTAAATGCTGAGGCTAGTCTTGAACTTTCAATCCTCCTGCTTCAGCCTCTAAGACCTTGGGATTGTAGGTGTGCACCACCATACCCATCTCCCCAGACCTTTTATAAATTTTATTTTGAGACAGGGTCTTGCTAAGCTGCCCTGGCTGACACTGAACTTATTATCCTCTTGCCTCAGCCTCCTGAGTCACTGGTATGTGACACCACATCCAACAGTGCATCAGAATATTTAACCTGGGCTATATAAACTAATTGCTCATTATGATAACTCACTATAGAAAAGATACAAAACTCAATAATTAACTAATTTTAACTAATCTGATATTTAAAAAAATTTTTTTTAGTTGTAGTTGGACATAATACCTTTATTTTATTTATTTAATTTTATGTAGTGCTGAAGATTGAACCCAGTGCCTCACACATACTAGACAAGTATTCCACCGATGAGCCACAGCCCCAACCCCTAAACTGATGTTTTAAGTGTTGTTTTGTTATTGTGTTTTGGGGGGATCCAGGGCCTTGAGTAAGTGTCCTACTACTGAGCTACATCTCAGCCATAAGTTTTTTTTTAATGATTGAAAAAAAATATGATATAAAAATATATAAAAATGCATATTATAAAATTTACCATTTTAACTATTTCAAGTGCCCAATTATTTGTTTTTGAGGTACTAAAGACCAAACTCAGGATCTTACACATGCTGGCAAGTGCTCTGCTGAACTGTAACAGAGACCTTAAGCTTACCACTTGGTGTTACTAAGTCCAGTCTCCACATTGTGCAACCATCACCACCATCCATTTTCAGAACTTTTCCATGATCCCAATTGAAACTCTGTTACTCCATTCTCTCTTCTGTTGTACTTTCTGTCTCTATCAATTTGTCTATATTATATATTGTATATATGCAGAATCATATAATGTTTGTGCCTTTGGGTTGAGTTTATTATACTTAACATGTTTTCAAGGTTTATCCATGTTGTAGCATGTGTCAGAATTTCATTCCTTTTTAAGACTGAATACTAGTCCGTTGTATGTATATACATTTTGTTTAGCCATTCATCCATTCATGGACACTCTTGGGTCATCTCTCCCTTTTGGTTATTGTGAATAATGCTGCTACAAAAATGGGTGTACACATAATCTGCCTTCAATTATTTTGGATACACACTAAGAACTGGAGTAGTTGGATCATATGCTAATTCTAGAGAAATTAATCATATTTAAAAACTAACAATAAGAAGCATAAATTTTCTCTGCGTTTTCCTTGTTCCAACCCTAAGAATCAAACTGATCCAACCAGCAACCTCCCTTGAGCTCAGCAGCTCAGCAGTAATCAGACATGGAATGTGCCTGAGGTAACCACAAAGAATAGTGTTTTGGTGGCCCTGGGAAGTATTGCCTATCCCCTGCCTGAAGGGGAGTCATCAGTACAGGTCAACTTGCAGAGAGGGAGGACATAAAGTACTGAAGAGCATCTCAGCTCTCAGGCTTATTTAAAAGAATGAGAGGTTCTTAGAGAAAAAGGCACAGAAAGCAGAAGCTCAGAATTAGAAAAGGTACCTCCATACCTGTTTTCAGATAATGGAGTGTGGATCACTCAGGATTCAGTGGCTTATGTCAGGTCTAGGCAGGTTGGGAAGCACCAGGTGAGGCAGGGAGGGGGCAGGTGAGAATGACAGCAGGGACAAGTTGGATCACAGTACCTTCCAGGTGTAATTAAGATAAATGGTGGTCTGTGTTGGATGTGGGATAAAGTGAGATATTTCAACAGTTGGGAAACACCCAATCTGGGGTAGAGAAGTGCCCAGAAGATCTGACAGTACAAGGCCTAAACTTAAACAATGCTTGGCATATGCAAGTTATTACTGCACTTATTAATGCAGTGTTTACACAGTTTCCAGGACCAGACTCCCCTTCCGTCTATTCCACCCCACACATTCCTGCCAGTTGAATGTTTTTTAAATCATTTGCCACAGATGTCTCCCAGTTCAAACTCTTTCACTAACTTTATAATCATTGCTTCTCAAACTGGGGTGAGTAGCCCCAAGGCCACTGCTCTGAGGGGGCAGGTAATCTCAAGATAAACTGGGGGTAGCTTCTGTAACATCAATTTTCTGGAAAAAGAGGACAAATTTGACTTTTACCTCAGAGTGGATGTAATAGCACTGGATGATATTCATATGAGATTTAAGAATGAAATGCGGGCCTTCAGTGAAACTAGGGGTGTCTGCTATGGTCTGTTTCATCTTTGTCTCCACACACCACACTACAAAAATACCTTTATTTACTCCAGCAATGGACACCACCTTGCTAGTCTGGGAGGTGAGGGTGGGCTCAAATAAAGTTCCAAGCTTCTCATGCTGGGCAGTTAGGACACTTTTGTACGTGTCTCTCCAGCTGGTTCTGGCTGTTTCCTGACCTGCAAAGGTGAGACCCCCTTGCTCTTTACTCCTTACTGCTTCTGCTTTTAGTCTAGCCATTCAGAATTTTTGGACAAGGAATTCCAGCTGTCACTTCTTCAGGGAAGTTTGCCCCTCTGTGCCTGTTTCTGGGTAACACCAGGGGTTTAACTAGTTAATACAGTATAGCATTTATCACAGTGCCTGGTTAGCAGTGTCCATGCTAGGTGTCTTATTATTACTTCCTTCTATATAAATACACTTCTCTTGATATAAACAATTCCAGTTTCGACCTATTCCTCATGATCCTGATAAATCCACTGGATCCTCTGCATGAGCTTCCTGAGAAGTCCCCCACGGCGCCCCTTATAGGCAATTTCTGATCCGGTGCAGATGTAAATGATAAGGCATCCCTTTTGAGTTTATCAGTTTGGTCACTGAAACCGCCAGTGTATTGGTAACGAAAACTGATTAGCGGCATATTGGCTAGTCTCAAATCCTCGAAAGGGGCAAAGTGTAAGTAATTGAATGGAGTCCTTCATCTGTGCCTCCATGCCCCACGTGTTCCCCCCGCCCCATCCAGAGCTTAACTTTGCTGCTGCAGGCACAGCCACCTGGGGCGAGGCCGGGGTTGGAGGTGCAGCTTTGGAGGATGAGACGGATAAGGCAGGTTCGCGCCATACCTGCTCTCCTTCTTTAAGTCTAAAGCCGCCTTTGGCCCAAGTAATCGCCGCTCGCCTAATGGAATGTGCATACCCACCCCGCTTCCCTGGCTAAAGCGCCGGAGCGAGCCCCTCTACCCAGTAGCTCCGAACCCAGACTCTCCAAGTGCGCCGGAAGGGATTTCCACCTGGGCGCCCGAGGGCCTTTGCGTCCTGGGTCGGTCCCCGAGCTGGGCGGAGCTGGTCCAGCCCGGAGCTCGCCCCGCCTCGCCCCGCCTGGCCGTAAGCTGACCGTGTGGCTGTCGGGCGGGGGCCTGGCTGGGAGAAAAGGGGAGGAGAAAGGAGGGGAGGAAAGTGGAGCCTGGCGGGCCGGAGGGAGGAAGGGAAGGGGCGGAGGCGAAGTGCAGAGTGTGCCGGCGCGCGGGGGAGCCTCAGCGCGGGGCGCGTCCGGGAGCCCAAGTCGCGGACGCCGCGCGGAGCCAGTCCCTCCCCTGCCCAGAGCAGCCCGCACGAGCTGTCCCGAACCGCAACACCCGGGCGTCCCGGCCTGCCATCTAGGACAGCGGCGACCGGGAGACTCGGTTGCGAGCGCTGCGGGAGGGATGGTGGCGACCGGGCGCGGGCCAGCGCAGCCGCCCCTTCCTCTCGCTCGGCTGTGGGCGCCTTGAGTCCGAACTGCGAGCGGGGCATGAGGCTGCGGCCCCCAGCTTTAGGCCCCCGCGCCCTGGCCCCCGCCACGCGACCCTGCGGAGTTTGTCGCCCGCGCCGCCGCTGAGGCCGGGCGACCCACCATGCCGCGGGCCCCGGCGCCCCTGTACGCCTGCCTCCTCGGGCTTTGCGCGCTCGTGCCGCCGCTCCCAGGTAAGCCGCGCCTCCAACTAAGTGGAAAGAAACTTTGTAGCGCACACAGAGCCAGCCGGAGTTTCCGAGGGGCCGCTGCGGGGACGTTGCCCCAGTGGAGGGTGCCCTCGGGGCACTCTCAGGTGGGCCAGCCGTCGCGGGACAGTCCCGCGGGCGCTTCTAAAATGCGTGCGTCATCCCGTGCCTGCAGCCCTGCCGGCCGTCTGGATCTCCTGTCCCTTCGCCGGCCGAGGAGGAGCCTTCCCTTCCTGTGTAAACAGCCTGGCCCGTCTGCTGACCGAGCGAGCCCGCGAGCGCCCGCTCCCAGGGCGCGGGAGGGCCGCCGCCAGCTCTGCTTGGGGACCAGGGCGCTCCACTCGTGGGCACAAAGCGGCCCTTGTGGCCGATCGGGGGCGGGCGGGGAGGCGCAGAGCAATGCAGCCGGCGCCCTGGTCCCGGGGAGGTGAAGGGCAGCGGGAGGTGCGAGACGTAGGGTCTTCCCTAGAGCCAAAGCGTGGCACCCTGCTGACTCTGGAGGACTGGTCTCCTGGAACAGCGGGTGCACAGAACCCAATAGCGAATCCCAAAGTTTCACTGCGCCTAGGCCAACTGCCTTCCTATAAAGATGTAATGCCCCTGAGCTCCCTAAGTCACTGCAAACCCGAGGGGAGACTGGCATCCCGAGCCACTGCCCCACCGGAACTTCCCGATCTGATTCCTTCTGCTTGATTTTATCCCGCAACTCACAAACACTTCGAGGCTCACACGGCCCTAACTATGGAGGATTCTGGATCAGGGGCTGTTGAAGTAGCCTTTTCCGGACACTGCCCTGGGCTGGCTGGAGGCTGTGTGACGACTCTTAAGCTACTTTTAAGTTTTCGGAGTTGGGAGTGGCATTTAGGAGGCTCCTAGTGGAAGGATGCTCTGTTTGGCGCTGTGGGCTGCCAGACAGATGAGCTAGCCTATCTCCTCCTCCTCCTACTCCAAATCAACAAACAAACCCAGAGCAGGCTGCACACTTTCTCCCTTCTCGTAGCACATAATTGCGTGTCGGTGTGCTCCATTCACTTTCAAGCCCCAGAAACTTGGTCTGCTCTTGTGAGCCAAGTGGTTGCCTGGCTGCCCGAGGTTAGGACTGTTTTCCCCTACGGTGTCTCATTTACATGAAGGCAATGGAGGTTTCAGTGTGAGAGTGGAGGAGGGGTCTGAACAAACAAAAACTTTGTCCAGTCCCTAATTCAAACTTCATACTATAGCAAGGTTTCTTTTGTGGGAAAATACTCAATCCATAGCTTGGAGTAGATCACTGGAGTACAAACACCCATCTGTCGACCAGGACCTATCCCTGGTGTTTTCATGGGACCCTAGAGAAATGCAGAGAGGAGGAAGATGTGGCACACACAAGCTTCTCTTTGTCAACTGTCCCTTGCTTCATGATGACTTTTCTTTCATTTGAAATTGTGACCCCCCCTTTTAAAATTTTTTTTGTAGTTGTAAGTGGACACAATGCCTTTATTTTTATTTATTGATTTTTATGAGGTACTGAGGATCGAACCCAGTGCCTCACCCATGCAAGGGGAGCGTTCTACCACTGAGCCACAACCCCAGCCCCAAATTGTGCCCCTTTATCTATTGGTAGAAATTTTTCTTTAATACATTTTAGTGATGGTAGTTTTTAATTTTTTTGGCAAACAAAATATCCAGCAACCCTTATTAATTTCCTCCTTTTCTGATTCTTTTCTTTTTTCCTTTTGTTTTTCAATCTTGGTGTTCTGTAAAATTAAAAAGTTCAGGAACTGCTAAAGGAGATCCAAGTTCTGGTCCAGTCTGACATTCTGTGATTCTTATAAAACTCAAATATTTCCAGTTGCAAAGAATTTTTTAAAAGCATTATTTTCCACTTGCATTGTGATTCCCCATTTTCAAAGTTCATGTGCATCCTCACAAGGATATTCATTTTGCAGAGGCTCCCAAGAGGGCAAAGCCACTTGCTACTTTGCACCTGCCTTAGTTTGAGAGCAGTGGACCAGGGACCATGGCTTTTGGTCTAGTGCCCTTCATCCTACATGACCTCAACATAAGGAAAAAGCATCGAGCTTGGTGGTTTATTTCCAATGCCCTCAGGGTTCCTTTTTTTTCCCATTGCCCATCTCTATAACCACAGGCTTGTCTTCTGCCATTTCCTGTTAGAGTTGTCAGCTCCCAGGGATCAGCAGAACAGCAACAGAGCAAGCAGAACACTGGCCACCTCTCTCTTAGTGCCTTGGGACCCCAAAAGGTTAGATGGACTAGTTCATCCATGTGATTTCTCCATTTCCCAATGTTACCGAGCCAACTTCAAGCTTTCTATTTTGGTCTTCCTTCCTTTTTTCTTTTCTTTTAAGCACTGCAGGTACTTTGTCCTCTGTCTTGCTACCAGGAGTTTGATTTGAACAAAAAAGTCACCCAGTGAAAGGAGGAGGTGACCTGCAGGGCCCTGCCTGCCTGGGTGTCCCTAGACCAGTGAACAAATCCAGCAGGAAACTGACCTTAGGCTCATTTTTTTGTTAGTTTGTTTGTGGTACTGGAGACTGAACATATAGGAGTGCTCTACCACTGGTTTCCATCCCAGCCCTTTTTATTTTATTGTATTTTTTAAAATTTGAGACAGGACCTTACTAAATTGCCAGAGCTGGCCTTGAACTTGTGATCCTCCTGCCTTAGCCTGGGGAGTAGCTGGGATTATAGGTCCATGCCACTGAGCAGGGTTAAAGGGCTCATTTTAAACAAGTATTCCTTCAGGCTGACAACAATGGCCCCCTCCCCACCAGGAGTATCTTTGCTTATCCATGGCCACAAGAGTCTCCAGATGGAACCCTAAGAAGTGGTCCTCCCACAAAACCAGGGAAAGGTCTCATTGGCTTTTCCATGCCACCCTTGCTCTCTAAGAGGAAGGACTATGATCTTGGTCCTGCTATATGACTACGGTCACGTTTACTATCATAGCTTATATTTTTAAGCCATCAAATGTTTCTTTTACCGAATGCCCTGAAAATTAAAATGCTCTGAATAGTAAGAGAGCCTCTCATTTTATTTAGCAGACTCACACTGGCTGTGCCCTTCCCTTCTGCCCTCACCCATCCCAGGCCTAGTGCTGGTCTGTGATGGGCTGTTGGAATTTGGCTGGATTTGCTGCTCTCTTCAGGTAACCAGGCCCAGGCTTGGCAATGGCAGGACAGTCAATGAAATATGCAAACAGTGGGCTTGGTTTGTAGACTGCTGTTTACCCTATGGGTTTGCATTTTAACTTCCTCATCCTTGAGTCATGGGGGGTGCTTTTTATAAAGGGGATTGAGGCAGAAGAGGGCAGGGCCTAATTAGCTCTAATTAGTATTCCTCTCTTGCTTGTTCTCCATGCTTATTTAGCTACTGAGGCAACAGAGAATTAAAATATCTAAGTAGTTTGGCAAAAGGCCCTTTGTACCCGCCTGCCCTGCTAACAACTTTTTCTTCTTCAGCCTGATTATGGAAATATTCTGAGAAGTTTTAAGATATCAGTAATGTGGGACAATTTCACTGTGCTTAAATAATAGGGGCCCTTTCACAGGGCGTGTGGAGCTGCGTTTCTGGGATGGGGCCTTTCCACAGGTATTTTCATTTGGCCAGGCTGAGGGCTTTGGAAAGCCGATGGCCATGCTTTGTTTTCCTTCCTTCCAGTTGGAATGGGATTAGTGGACTTTCAGACCCCTTTATTTATAAGCATCCATTTGTTGGTGAGGCTTCTTGCTTGCAGGGCCATGGGGTGAAGAGTCTGTGCCAGGACAGGTTGACTCATCCCCTGTGGCTGGTGCTTTGGGGGTGCCTAGATATGCTGCCCTCTCCTTGCAGGATCCCCTCCCGACCTCAGCTGAATTATTTAGAGGTGGTCTCTTGTAGAGTTGGGATGGACTCATGCACTTGACCCTAGGTACTGTCAGCTCTCAGAATGATCCTGTTGAAACTTTAGTCAGATCGTGTTGCTGAGCTTAAAACTTTCTGGTGGCTTTGGGAAGTCCTCACATGGGAATGCTTACCCTTCTGCCCTGACCCTTCACTACTCTCCCCTCAGGCACTTCACTCCAGCAGCCTGTGCCGGCCTCTGATCTTCTAGCAGCCAGCCAGGTGCCCAGGGCAGGCCTTTCCACTTCCTCCATCCCCAAAACCTCTTCTCAAGTGTTTCCTGCTCAATCACTTGGTATCCCCAGCCATTACCAACCAAAGCTGCCACTTCCTGCGTCAGCTTTGTGCTTCCTATCTCCTTTCCTTCCTCTGTCTGCCTCTTAGCACTTCTGCTGTCTAATGTGCCTGTTTATCTGCCTGCCTATGAGCAAGCTGAGGGAGGGCTATGTGACTTGCCCAAGGTCATCAGTGCTGAGCACTCTATCAATTCCCCACACACTCCACGTCCTGTGGTTTCAGTGGCTTTTTAAAAAAAAAGTCCTAAAAATTTAGAATGGTTTCAGATTTATAGGAAAGCTGAGAATATCATAGAGTAGCCATTAGCATCCTCTATCAGCGTGATGCGTTTGTTGCAGTTATGAACTACATTGATAATACTCTCATTAACCTAAGTCCACTTTTATTCAGATTTCCTTAGTTTTTACTTTTTTTTTAGTATACCATGTGGGGTTGTCATGTTTCCTTGGGTTTCTCCTGACTATGACAGTTTCTCAGTCTTTCCTTGTTTTCAATGGCCTTGACAGGTTTTTATTTTATGCTCTTTCTTTTCCTTCTTTTTTCTATCTATTTTTAGTGCTGGGGATTGAAGCCAGGGCCTCATGCATGCTAGGCAAGTCCTCTACCACTAAGCTACATTCCCAGCTAACCTTGACAATTTTGACAAGTATTGGTCAGTTATTTTGAGGACTGTGTCCTATTAGGGTTCAGCTGATGTTATTTTTTTTTCCTCATGATTAGATGGAGTTATTGGTTTCTAGAGGAAGATCATAGAGGTAATCAATGGCCTCTCTTTCAATTAATTTTTGAATACGTAACATACATACTTCTTAAAAGTATAACTAGGATACAGTGGGAAGCCTCTCTTCCTCCTTGTTGTCCATTAGCTCAGGATAGTCCCCTGATGATTGCGTTCCCTGCACAGACGTTCTCTGTTAGGTTCCTTTTGTAAGTATTTCTATGCACATGTTACAAATATCTCTTATCTGTTTTCATTCAAAAGTAACAGTAAACATACTGTTCTACATCTTGCTTTTTATTTTTAATTTGGCATAATATATTGGAGTAAGCTTTGTCTTACATGCCATGCCCATTCTCATTTATATATAGAATCCATACAATGGAATACTTACTATACAGTATTGAATACCATACAGTACATGAATTGCTGTTTTAAAGATAGAAATCATATTTGTAAAGCCAGTATTTCTGGTTGGCTGGCAGGAGTCTAATATTCAGAAAGGCAGTCTCAGATGGGAACTGATTGAGGTGGAAACTTCCTAGGGCATACCTGTAGCATGGTAATATCTTTGGACATATGGTTATTTAGTTGTTAGATTCTACACTGGAAATCTTTTGTGTATTGTGTGACAGATGTATGTGGCATAGTTCAGGCATGGGGACAAGCACTTCAGTGGTTTGCCACCTTCAAGGCAAAGGGTTGACATTCCAGGTTGACGTCCACTTCAGTACTCACTTTTTATCCCATTGAGTGTTTTGGATCAGGCAACTCCGATGTATGCTTGAGTGTAGTTTTCTGACCTTGGACATGTGGGGTGGGACAGAAGTGGGAGAGGCTGAGTGGAGGGAGGCCAGATGGGAGGCTACTGCAGGAAATTAGACCAGAGGGCTGGCTTGAGCTGTTGGCACTGGAGAGGGCAGTCAGGAAGGGTTGGATTAGGAGAAACATTCCGTACATCTTGAAGGAATGATCAGCCGGACATGGTGGCTGCCTGGATATGATTGATGAAAGAAAGGGGCAAGTCAATGAGTTTCGGAAGTAGAGCATATTTTTAGATTATAGTTTACAGTAAACCCCAGACTTCAGATCCTCAAAGCCAGAGGGCCACAGGGAATTGAAGCAGAGCTGGGAATAGCCGTGGTGCAAAACAGCAACCAAGGAAAGATGTGGCTGCCATCTGGGCTACTAGCGCCTATCTCCATGACCTAGACACAACACTCTGACTTTTGTGAACTCCAGCTGCTCAGCTTTTTATTCATTGCTTCCTTTTCAAACCGCTTATTGGCGCTGAGTGACTCATCTAGCCAAATCCAAAGTCTCTGAAATATTAATAGGTGGAGAGAGGAGAGATGCCAAAGGGAGTAACTTTGGCCCTAGGACACACATCAGCACAGCCTGAGGTCCTGGAGCTCCTGTCTGGTACCTGGTAACTGGCACATGGTGAGCTCTGGGAAGCAGGGCCTGGGGCTGTGTATTTGTGAATCTCCAGCCTCCTCCAGTCCAGTGCTCAGTATTTAGGATGTACTTGGTGCGGGTGTCTTGAATTTGAATCAGTCCCAATAGCAATAATGTGATTGTTTTGAGGGCTGTAAAACTTCTTTATTATTGTATGTGAATATAGAATAATAATAGAAATAATTAATAATGCACTATCACTTAAGTTTTTTAGTTTTTCAATATGTTTCATACCAATGTCTGTCACATCCATTGAGCCCTTTCTGTGTGTGTCCCAGGTCTTTGAGGCTGGTAGACCAGAAGACTAGAGACCTGTCTGGTCTGGATTGATTAGACCTGAGGAGCTCTTACCACTCTAAGCCCTGGATCCCCAGCCCAAGTTCCCAGAGGAGGCTCTGGTAGTTAGGGAGGATTGTTTGTGAATTTATGTGGTTTTAAGCAGAGTCCTAAACTAGGCCTCTGCCCTCATATTCCTTTCTGACCCAAGGGCTGTTAGTGATCTCGTCCAGGAGCCCTGGAACTCAGTGGCCAAGGCAGCCCTGGGTGGAGGGTGGTGTAGGGATCACCTGGCAGGCATCCCATTTGGGCACTTTCCATTTGTGACCTCTTCAGACCCAGGGCTCCTTGTTTCAAGGCATTACTCAGCTTTTTTCATGTTTTCATCTGTAAAATGAGGCCACTTAACTAGCTCATCTAAAACTGTTCTAGCTTCAAGGTTCTGCAATCCATTATTGATTCATTTATTTATTTTGGTACTGGGGATTGAACCCAGGGGCACTTTACCACTGAGCTACATCCCCAGTCCTTTTAACTTTTGAGACAGGGCCTCACTAAGTTGCTGAGGCTGACCTTGAACTTGCCATCCTCCCGCCTCAGCCTCCCTGGTCATTGGGATTACAGGTGTGTACCAC
The DNA here is from genome assembly GCF_052094955.1 of Ictidomys tridecemlineatus. Classification (NCBI taxonomy): domain Eukaryota; kingdom Metazoa; phylum Chordata; class Mammalia; order Rodentia; family Sciuridae; genus Ictidomys; species Ictidomys tridecemlineatus. The sequence goes on from NC_135479.1 coordinate 143,689,262, forward strand.
TGCACTCAGCTGCAATTCTATTATTTTATTTCAGTGATTTCATAGTTAAAATATGTCACAAGGGCCTGAGTTTGTATCTGATGAGGTTGAAGAAAGGAGAAGGAAAGTAACATTTTTACTAGATGTGAGTTTTTCTTCCCTCTGTCAGGAAAGGGGATTTGACCCAAAAATGGAACCAGCATTTTGAAACTCTTTTCCAGCTGAGGCTCTTGTTTTTTTTTTTTTTTTTACATTTTTTAATATTCTTTAAGTAGTGGACAGACATAATACGTTTATTTTATTTAGTTTTATGTGGTGCCAGGGATCGAACCCAGTGCCTCACATATGCTAGGCAAGTGCTCTACCACTGAGCCACAAACCCCAGCCCTCAGGCTCTCATTTTTGAAGGCTTATGTGCCTGTTTGGAAATCATTGAGTGGTTTCATTTTAAAATAAGAAAGGAGGAGTGGGTGAGGGCAGGCAGCAGGCCCAGCTTCCTAATAGACTGTGCTCTGAGACCTTCTTGGCCTGTCTGGACTTGGGAGGACTCTTCCTGCTAAAGAAGGTCATGTGGGGCCATAGGTCCCAATGGCACCCAGGAACTCTGGCTGCAGGCCTGGTAGTGAGAAGGTGTCTGAGGGATGCCTGCCCTGGAGCCCCTGGTTCACTGGGTGTGAGGCAGACGAGGGGCCTCGGGGTTTAGGGTCAGGTCCCTGGCTGGCGGAAACTGCTGTTCACACCCTCTTTGGCTCACAAATCCTCCCTCTTTCCTTTCCAGCATCGCAGGCTCTGTCTATTCCTCCTCCCGTCTCAGCTGCTGTTCTTCTCCCAACTAGTGTTCCTTCCAATGCCCCTCAGGATGACACCAGTGCAGTTTCCCAGCGCATCTCACCCGCCCCTATCCTGTCCAGCGGGTTCCTTTGCCGTTTATGATTCCTTTGGGTCTTACTTCTGGTGACAAAGGAGAGGCAGGAAGTTGAAATTAGCAAACTGGGGAAAGGTTAGAGTTTCCAGAGGCCTTTTCTGCCACTCTGTTTTGATACTTCGTCTCTTTTACTGTTTAACATTTTGTTTTAAAATTATATATTCTTAATTTTTTTCTCATTTTATATATATTTATTTTATATTTTTTTTATATAAATTTTTATTTTTCTCATTTTATGGAGGTATACTTGACAAATATATAGTAATAGATAATATATATTTACAATATGCAGCGTGTTTTATTAATTGTTTGTTATACTTATTATTTCAATCAGGGATTGAACCGATGGGTGCTTAACCACTGAGCTGCATCCTCAGCCCTTTTTATTTTTTGTTTTGAGACAGGGTCTCGCTAAGTTGCTGAGAGTCTCAGTAAGTTGCTGAGGCTGACCTCAAACTGACCATCCTCCTGCCTCAGCCTCCTGAGTCATTGGGATTACAATGTGATATTTTGATATAGGTATTCCTTATAAAGTTATTGCCACAATTAAGCTAATGAAAATGTTTATCACATCAGTTATTTTTGTGTGTGTGTGTGTGGTAAGAATGTTGAAATTATACTGTCTTAGCAATTTTTAAGTATTTAATATATTACCCAATGTCACCATGCTGTACAACTAACTGACCTCCAGAACTTATTCACACCATTTAAGATTTTGTACCTTTTGACCAACATCTCCCCATTCCCCACCCCCACTAGTCCCTGGTAACTAAACACTGCCTTTCTACTCTACTCTGTGCTTCTATGATTTCCATGGTTCTAGATTTCACTGTTTTAGGTTATCAGTGAGGTCACACAGTGTTTGTCGTTCTGTGACTGGCTTATTTCACTTAGTATAATGTCCTCCAGATTCATCCATTTAAGGATTTCCTTCATTTTAAAAAGCTTAATAACATTCTATTATATGTATAGACCACATTTTCTTTATCCATTCATTTGCCTATGGACACTTAGGTTGATTCTGTATCTTGGCTGTAGTGACTAGTGCTATGGTGAACATGGAGTATGGGTATCTTTTTGAAATATTGATTTCATTTCCTTTGGATGTATACTTGGAAGCAGGATTGTTGGATTATATGGTAGTTCTAGTTTTAATTTTTTTTTTTCCTGGTACTGGGAGTTGGTTCCAGCAACTCAGGCATGCTAAGCAAGCACGGTTACCACTGAGCTACATCCCCAGTCCCTATTTTTAGTTTTTTTTTTAGTAACTTCCACAGTGGAACTTAGATCGGATCTCACTAAGTTGCTTAGGGCATTGCTAAGTTACTAAAGCTCTCTTTGAACTCTTGCTTTCTGCTTTCTCATTAACAATGTACAAGGACAACCCTTTCTCTGGACCTCTATGATGGCTTTTATCTTTTGTTTTTGATAATAGTCATTCTAACAGGTATGAAGTGATAGCTCATTATGGTTTTAATTCGCATTTCCCTGATGATTAGTAATGTGGAACATTTCATGCACCTTTTGGCCATTTGTTTGCTTTTTGAGAAATATCTGTTGAGATCTTTTGCCCATTTTTTAATTAGGCTGTTTGTTTTCTTACCATTGACTTGTTGGAGTTCCCTGCATATTTGGGATATTAATTCATTCTCAGATTTATGGTTTGCAAATATTCTCCCCCATACTGTTTGTTGTCTCTTCATTCAGTTGAGCGTTTCCTTCACTGTGCACGAGCTTTTCAGATTGATTTAATCTTACCCTCACAGTTGAGCCTGGCTCTAGAGACCCCTTCCCAGTTAGAGGGGTGGGAGGAATAAGACCTGCCTAGGTTTGAATTAAGTAAGCTTTACCAGTGATAAAACAGTTTCCTTACAATCTTATTTTCTGTCAATTTGTCAATTTTTGGTCTTGTGGTCTGTTTTGAAATAGGATCCAAAAAAAAAAAAAAATCACTGCTGAAACCAATGTTGTGAAACTTTCTTCCTGTGTTTTCTTCTGGCAGCTTTATAGTTTTAGTTCTTTTTAACTCTTTAATCGATCTCGAGTTGATTTGTGCACATGGGGTGAGACAAGGTCTAATTTTATTTTTATGCATGTGTCTATCCAGTTGTTCCAACACTATTTATTGAGGAGGCCAGCCTTTCTTCTCTGTGTTTTCTTGGCACTGATATTGAAGATCAGCTTGCCACAAGTGCATAGACTTTTTTCTGGGCTCTCTATTCTGTTCCATTGGTCTATGTCTGTTTTATGCTGTACCATTCTGCTTTGATTACTATAGTTTTGTAGGTTGCTTTGGGATTGAGCCAGGGATGTGTAACACAGAGCCACATCCCCAGCCATTTTTGTTTTTATTTTTTAAAATTTTGACACCGGATCTCACTAAGTTGCTTAGGGCCTTGCTAAGTTACTAAAGCTCTCTTTTAACTCTTCGATCCTCCTGCCTCAGCCTCCAAATTGTTGGCATTACAAGCGTGTGCCATAGTATCTGGCAACTTTTTATTATTATTATCATTATTTTTTCTTTTTTGAGATGGAGTCTCATCCTGTTTCAGACTAGCCCTGAGTTCATGATCCTCCTGCTTCAGCTTCCCAAGTAGCTGATAATGGCTTTATAGTAAGTGTATTTTTAAATCAAATAATGTGATTCATCCAGCTTTATTCTTTTTGTTTGATTGCTTTCTTTGGCTATTTGAGGTCTTTTGTGGTTTAATGTGAATTTTAGATTTTTTTTTTTTTACTATTTGTGTGAAAAATACTATTGGAATTCTGGTAGGGATTGCATTGAATTGTTCATGATTGTTCAATTGCATTGAACAATCTGTAGATGGTTTTTGGTGGCATGGACAGTTTAACAATATTAATTTTTCTAAACTGTGAGCACAAGATGTCTTTCTATTTTGGAGGGTCTTCTTCAATTACTTTCATCAGTTTTTGTAGTTTTCAGTGTATAGATCTTTCACCTCAATATTTAAATTTATTTCTAAGTGTTTTGTTTGTTGTGGTTTTTGATGCTATCATAAATGGAATTGCTTTCTTGATTTCTTTTCCAGGTCATTGTTAGTGCTTAGAAATAATACTGATTATCTTACAAAACATTTTCATGGTGTCTAGTGGAACTAGGTAACCATCTTCTACTTTCCTATATTTTCTTCTCTACTTTCTCTAATTTTTAACTTTTCCCCCCTTACCATCTGAACCCTCTTCCTAGGGTGGTGGCCCTGGGTTTCTTTCCTTTTCATCCATCCAGTGTGCTTTTCTCCTTTTCTTTTTGCAGAAGCAATGACCAGGAGAGACCAAATAGTGCCAAGAAGACCAAATAGAACTAGTCTCATTCAGGGAATATGAATGAATGACCAGCAAGCTTTGCTCTTGGTCAAAAGTAATGTGTAGAAGTAATGGTTCAGAAAGGAAGGAAAAGACAGAGATGGTGAATCTTACCCAGGAGAGTTGTGTCGCTGGTGGTGGGTGATTGGAGGGGTGTCAGCAGTAGAAAGGGCCGTGGACTTACTCTTGCCCTCACAGTTGAGGCTGGTTCTGGAGACCCCTTCCCAGTTAGTGGGGTAAGAGGAAAAAGACTTGCCTAGGTTTGAATTAAGTAACCTTTACCATGATAAAACAGTTTCCTTATAATCTTATTTTCTGATTTTTTAAAAAAAAATATTATCAGGATGAGTTTTAAATTTTATCAAAAGCTTTTTCATTACCACCAGTCAATGATATGATTTGACCTTGTCAAAGAGAAAATGACTCAAAGTCATTGACTTTCAGTCAATGAATTTCCTTTGTCTTAACTTGCATTTCTTTTTAAGAGGCTTGCCAGCTTCTTTTAGTGTACCATAGTTTTTTGTTTGTTTTTTGCTTTTTGGTACTAGAGATTAGAACCCAGGGGCACTTAACCACTGAGCCACATCCCCGACAATGTTTACATTTTGAGACAGGGTCTTGCTAAATTGCTTAGGGCCTCACTAAATTGCCGAGACTGGTTTTAAACTCCCAATCCTCCTGCCTCAGCCTCCAGAACAGCTGGGATTAGAGGCATGCACCCCTGTGCCCTGACAATATACTGTAGATTTTGACTAGATAGTATCTAATTTAGGATTTTCTTTTTTATGCCTGAATGAAGCCAATCCATTCTTTTTTCTTACTTGTACTATTTTTGCCTTTATTGGACAGACTAAGTGTAAAGGGGTCCTCTTCTCCCTCAATGAGGAAGGGTTTGCTGAGTTATGGAGAAAAGAGATGGGATCCAAGAGGGCCCAGCAGAAGAGAAGGGGGTTGCTAACACAAATGTGCATGCTGGGTAGATGCTTCAAAGACTCCATGTTTGGCCTCAGTAAATAAGCCTTAACTTGCAATCTGCAGTGGGGAACCCTTCAACCTCAGACCTGCTGTTAAAGAAGGAAGCAACCCTCCCCACTGCCCACACACCCCCCAAGGCATTCAAAGGTCTCATCACTCAGATTCAAAGTCAGGAACTAATTGGTGCATCTTTATCTTGCTTTGAAGGGCTCAACATTTGCACCAGTGGAAGTGCCACCTCGTGTGAAGAATGTCTGCTAATCCACCCAAAATGTGCCTGGTGCTCCAAAGAGGTATGTGGGGGGCTGGTGGGGGACAGAGGGGCGGGGGGAAGGAGTGTTATGGGGGAGGGGACAGGAAGGGGACAACACCACAGCACAGCACACAGATCCAGTGTACATAAAAAGCACGTACAGGGCTGGGGATGTAGCTCAGTTGGTAGGGTGCTTGCCTCGCTTGCATAGGCCCTGGGTTCCATCCCCAGCACCACACACACACACACACACACACACACACACACACACACACACACTCACGAGCATGTGCAGATCCTACAAGCTGCCTCTTCTGCTTCCATCCAGAATGATAACAAATCTGAGTTAAAGTCTTAAATTGGGCCTCTTGATGGTGTTGAATATTAATCTTGTTTTGGGGAAACAAGGCTTTTCTTCCCTTTTGTGTGGGAAGCAAACGGGTCTTCCTTATGGCTTTCTGACCTTTGACTAAGAACTGCCAAACCCATCATGTGTGGACCCCTGCTAGAAGCCACTCATCATATCTATAGTGTCTCTAACCCCCACAATAGCTCCGTCATGTGGATGAAAACACACCCATTTTATTGACAGTCTGAGTAAATTGATTTGTCGAAGGCCACACAGGTGTATCAAAGCTGGGGTTGGAATTTTCCTACTTGTACTTCTGGGCCCAGGCCCTTTCCTCTAGAAGGTTCTGCCTCTTACCCTCTAGACTCTCTACAACCTTTTCTACTGGGGAGCAAGAATACTAAACAAGTTACTTTGAGAGAGGAATCTCCTCCATGTATAAACCCTGAATCATATTTGCTCTATAGTGTCTTTGTAACAAACTTTCTTTAAACCCTTTTTGGTTCCCTCTGACCTACAGGACGGATCCAAGTCCCAAGGCCTCTGCTTTTCTGCCTGCTGTCATCCCTTGCCCAACCTCATTCCTGCCTTTCACCAGAGGGAGCTACTTGAAGACCCTCAGAGCCCCACTGATGAACCCCTCATGACTTCCCATCTGCTCCTTCTCCCTTCAGAGCTACCAGCTTTCCACCTTCTCTTCACCAACTCTTTCCAGTTCAAACCCATCTACTCGGAAAACTCTCATGACTTCCCTTCATACACACCTGTCCATCCGTCTGTGCATCTGTCTATTGCATCCATCCATCCATTCCTTTTACATGAGAATAAGACCCCCAGCTTTACTGGAATGTTACGGCAAGAGTTTTATCTCAAAAGAGAAGAAGCAACATCATTGCTTTATCTTCAGCACTCAGCATAGTGCCCAGCACGCAGAAGTTGCTCAATAAATATTAGTTGAAGGATTTCACTGGATGGCTGTTTATTTTTTACAGGCTGTGACACTCTGTCTCCCCATAGTCTGTATTCCTTATACTTATAACTCCTTACTGGGTTAATTTGTTTTTATACGTGTTTCCAACTAAATCATCATCTTTTTGCAAAATTAGATGGTTTTATTCACCTCGGCATACCCAGTATTCAGCCAAGAATCTGGAAGAAATTCATATTTGATTTAAAAAAAAACCTGTTAAACATGGAGTTAGAAAGCAAAGTTTAAATCTCAGCTTTGCCATGATTTTCTCTCTCTTTAAAATTTGTTTAAAATTGTAGATGAACACACAATATCTTTATCAATGTATTTTTTATATGGTTCTGAGGCTCAAACCCAATGCCTCACACGTGAAGGCAAGCACTCTACCACTGAGCTACTGCCCCAGCCCCTGATTTCCTCTTAATACTTTGATGTATAAAATGAAGATGATGTTTCCTAGCCTCCAGCATTACACGGAGTATGTGGTGAGGTCAGTGCATGGGAGGGCTTTTGGGTGGGACTGCTCAGTTCCCTGCATCTCCTGAATAAGTTATCCAGCAAACTGCTGCTGTCACCCATGCTTATTTCCTGGTGAGATGTGAGCACCCAGAGTCCATTGTTTACTTAAGTTTCTTCCTTTCTTGTGCTAGTACTTCCACAAGTCTGACCTCCTGATGTTGACAGTGAATGAGGTTCTCCTGAGGAGCACACTGTTGGCCCAGCCCACACGGGGGTTCCCTATCTAGCCCACCAGCTCCTCCTCTGCTTACGTGGGGTCTCGTTCTTGGCTGAAGACCTTCCTGTGACCTGCCCTGGAATGCAGCTTCCCATCTTCATTGGGGTGAACTTTCGCCAGGGCATGAGTGTGTTTCAGGGAGCTGGATCTATTCAGAGCGTTTGGGATGGTTTCTATCATCCTGTTCCTTAGCGAGAAGGAATAAGTACAGCCAGTGCCTTCTTAACCACATCTTGGGACATTGTCTGAGGAATAAGGTCTCTGCCAGGCGCACAGGATGCGAGAGGACATTGAGGGCTGGTTCCTTGTGGACAGCCAGGGAGGGCCAGGTCTCCTGGCCAGTGCATTCTTGTGATGCCACCTCCCTCCTCTCTTCATGAATCCAGAAGAATCCTGTGGGTTTCTGCCCTCTGCAGATCCCATAATGGCCTCCTTGTTTTTACTTGAGATTCGCCCAGGGGACTCCTTGCCTCTGCACTTCACATCCATCATACTCTAATTCCACCTCCTCTGAACCATACTCTCCCACAGGTGCTGTATTGGAGTCAGCCTGTGTCCTTCCTTACCGCCCCCTACACAGCACTTCCTGCTGTTTCTCTCTGCTGCCTTCCCCTGGGTGGTCCTGCTCACCCTGGCCCTCTTGCCTTTGTTTCCTAACTGTGGTTTGCTGGGGCTTCACACTTACCTTCCGCCTTCATGACCGGAGTCTCTAGGCCCTGAGACCAGGTGGACTGCTGCCTGTCTTCACCTGTCCACACTGCCTCTGCCCCTCATCCTACCCCAGTCTTATTCTTGCCCATCTTGCCCCCACATTTTTTTGGCCAGCTTGAACACTTAACGCTGCTGTTTGTCCTGCTCAGCATAGAACACACGACAAACTCCAGAAGTTTATTACCTACTTGATCCACTGCTTTTTTTTTTTTTTTAGATAAACTTGTATTTTATTTAATTATTTTTTTTACTTGTCAATGGACCTTTACTTATTTATATACGGTGCTGAGACTCGAATCCAGTGTCTCACACATGCTAGACAAGTGCTCTACCACTGAGCCCCAGCCTCAGCCTGATCTGTTGCTTTTTTAGTGAAAAATTTGCTTCTTCCCCAAGATGGCAGGTTCCACAACCCAGCCACTATACCAAGGAGCATGCATGGAGGAGAGTGTATGGGTGCTTCCTGGCGAGGCCCAGGGCAGCCCACCTTCTTCCCACTCACCTTTTCATCACGACTCAGCCCGCTCACTACACCTCACCACAGTGCCCGCAGGGGACCTGCAGGAGAACGAGTTCAGGGGACGAGCAGCCTGGGGCACAGGCGGCAGGCCAGGGTAGCCCTCCCAAGGTCAGGCTGAGGGGTGAGTGTTCCCAGGGAGGACCGGAGGCAGGGCTGGGGAGGGAGGCAGGGGGCAAAGGCAGGAAAGCTCGCACTCAGGGCTGGGGTATGTGCGGAAGTTGTGAGGATGAAAGTGAGACTCTGAACTGACGTGGCCCTGGGTGGCACCAGGCTGCTGTGAAATCCAGAAGGTACAGCCACCGCCTGTGGGAAGAGCGGTGAGGCCTGGGGCGTTTGAGTGGGTGGAAGCAGGTCAGGTGTGGAGGAGATTGGTGAGGCCTGGGATGGGCTGGGGTCCTTGCCCTTGAAGGCAGAGATGGAGAAGAAAGAATGAAGGGCTCCATGGAATTGGAGGCACAAGTGAGGAGGGAGAGAGATGAGAGGCGGGTCAGCAAGCTGGGTCTTCTGGGGCAGTGATGTTGGCAGGAAATGGACAAGAGACACTTTGAGTGGATTTACATTTGAGCTAAGGAAGAAATGGAGTCAGCGTTCATTCCAGCTCACAAAAAAAAAAAAAAAAAAAAAGATTCTTTAAGAGAACATCTTTTTGTGCTCAGACCAAATGAATGGATAATCTTGGCCCATTATAGGTGTCTTATAAGTATTTGTTCAGTGAATTAAATGAGCCAATTGAAAGCTGGCAAAGGGATCTCTGTCCCCCCAGGCAGGCAGCATGCATAGCAGTGTGTTGCTGGCACACAACACAAATTTCGGTTTCTCATCAGTTACTCTTCCCTCAAATCCACGAGGGCTCTGCCAAGCAGGGCTGCAGCCTTGGCTGGTCAGACGGCCCATCCAGGGAGGAAGGCCACTGCAGCAGGTTCCCTGCCTGTGCCCACTTCTCCACCTAGGCCCTCTGCCTGTCTGTCGGTTTGTTTCTTCCCTCCTCATCCCAGGGATTGGGCCCAGCAGTCTCCTTTCCCTGCCTAGGTTTGTTTTCTTCCACGGCCTGCAGATTCTCATCTCTTCACTTGTTTCAGGATCACATGGAAATTTGTTCTCTCCCAAAGACCCACATCGTGCTAGAGTTTTTTTAGCTTTGGCAGCAGTGGGCAGGGTGGTATTCAAATAGCACAGTCACTGGCCTGGCACAGATAGGAGAACTTGAATGTACTGGCCTTGGTGCCGGATGCCTTAATGCTCCTGAGCTCTGGCCTTGACTGCAGGGAAAGAGATTTCCATGAACAGAATGTCCAGGGAGTCAGGAGTTACCATGTTACAATAGGGATGGCATTATGTTCTCCACATTCCAGGCCATGGAGGAGTAGAGCCCGGAATGGCGACTTACAGCAAGTTCAAACACCAGTGTGGGTGACCGATTAGAAGCCCAGCATGAGGCTAGGTTTGTTTTCTTACAGGGCCTGCAGTTTCTCATCTCTTCACTTGTCTCCTTTTCCATGTTGAGAGAAGTTCCCCTTCCCTTTTCCTAGGAGTGTCTGTTTCTGTATCTGCCCCTCTGTATCTGTTTCTCTATATCAAGGGGATGTTTATTCTTCCAGTGTGATAGGTGGCAGGAAGATCTCTGCAGTTGGGGCAGCAAATAAATATTAAATTTAGAGGCAGGAATCCGAGGGCCTGGTCAGTTTCCTGCTGCAGAATTTCACGTGGCCTTGGCTGAATTGGAAGCAGATGCTGCAAAGCACCAAACTCGGGCCCAGGAAGCCAGGGCCAGATGAACCCAAACTTCTCTGGTGAATCTAGGTATGTGAACCTCTGGTTCCTCACAAGTAGAAGTGGTACCAGGTGATGCATTTAAGAGCCTCTCCTCTTGGAATGTGCTGTGTCCAGTTCCCTGCAGAGGTCTGGGTGTCGGGTCTCTGGGATCAGAAGCGCTTAGGACATTAAACATTTGGGTGTCATGTGAGGAGGATTATTCTTAATCATGATTTTTTTTCTTTTCCCCAGGGGTTTATAATTTGAGGCAGCTGCATTCACTGAGCTTAGCGCTCATAATTAGGGGCCCTGAGATATTTTCTTGATTCATATTGTTTGTGCACCTAAAAGGTCACACCCATCAGAAAGATCTTCCCCTGGTCTCTGTGGTTTTGGTTTCTTCTCTTTAAATATTCATCTTTCTGGAATTAAAATATCTAGAAAGGACATCGGGGAGAAAGGAGAAGTTCTTTGCCATGGGGTTAACACTCCTTGCTGGGATCTGCGGTAATCTGTCCCTTTCTTGGGCAACAAGAACCTATAGCTAGAAATTAGTCATGGCTATTTTTCAGACCAAGCCAGAAAGATGTCACACTCTTTGGAATCCTACTCTTCAGGTAACTGCCTTTGTCTCCACATTTCTTCAGACTTACTAGGACCAGTACTTCCTCAGTTGATGGTTTTTAGACCCTAGAGCTTGGGGAAGATGACAAGAGTTGGTATATAGGTAAAGGTGTCTCAGAGACAATTGGTTAAGCACATCAATAAAACCCCTGGGCCTGCCCCAAGCAGCAAGCCACTGACATTGTGAAAGGGAAGGAAGTTGACACATTGATGATGGAGATGCATGATACTCCCTTATACTGTCACATTGCTGACTTGATTGGCACTCCCAAAGTCACCCTGCAAGTTGCAGCTTTTAATGTGATCAATGATGGCTCTTACAATGGCAACGCAGGTGACAGTGCAGGAGTTCATGATGGTTGCTGTTTGTGCAGGGAACAGGGAATCCAGGGGTGCTGGAACTGAAGAGGGCTTTGTTGCTAACAACCTAGAGAATAAAGAAGCCCTACTAAGGTTGCAATTGGCACAATCTGGGTGCCTCAGAGTTGTTCAGTCTGACAGGTGCCATCTAGACTTTAGTTTCTTTCTTTCTTTCTTTTTTTTTTTTTAAAGAGAGAGGAGAGAGAGAGAGAGAATTTTTAATGTTTATTTTTTAGTTCTCGGCGGACACAACATCTTTGTTGGTATGTGGTGCTGAGGATCCAACCCGGGCCACACGCATGCCAGGCGAGCGCGCTATCGCTTGAGCCACATCCCCAGCCCCCTAGACTTTAGTTTCTTGATGATCCTGGCAAGTACATTTTCCCTGACCGGAAGATAGCCCTGTTCAACTCCTTTGTCATGGACTGGCAGTGTCTATCAACAATCTAGTTGAGCAGGATGTCTGGGAAGCTCAGATATCAGTGGCAAACCTCTAGTTCAAGTACCCAGGCAGTCAGGGATGGTCAGGATGACCAACCCAAGTGAATGGCTGAGGCTGTTGGTGAAGCAGGTTGGCTCTGTGACCTATCTGGCTCAAGACCAATAGACTAAGTCTATTCCAGAGTGTAAGCTGGTCCAGATCAACAGGAGGTGTTGGGTTCCCATCATTGGGGCGCGGGGGGAGACAAAGTTGCTTTCATGGCTGAGCTGGTGGTAGGGTCCAAGACTGATCAACACAGGTGCACCTTGAACATCAGAATGGGGCCAAGCACTGCAGCTTTTTAGAGCTGGAGGAGCCATCAGGGAGTTCAGAAATTCTCTGAGTAAGCTCTGGGCAGGTGAGCCCTGAGCCCTTCAAACTCTGGGCACCTAATTAGATCTCTGCTTCAGACAGCTCAGAACGGCAGACCAATCCTTGTGGGTCTTTAAAAAGTTCACTCTCTTCCCCCAATCCCTGTGTTTTCCTCATTGCTTCATTAGAACTGCTGCTTTAGAGCCAAGCTTGACTACCTGGAACCCAGTTTGGAAACCCTAGGTTTGAAATACAGGCCCAGAATAATAATTCCACCCCGCCCCACCTTTGTTCCACAAAATGTGGAGCCACACTGTATGAATGTATTCCCTGAGGTTGTTGACAGGCCAGATCTCCAGGGGATCAATACCCATATGAAAAATCATTCAATTATTTTAAGAATCCAGAAAACAAAGAAACAAAAGCTACCATGCAGGCCCAGGACAATACATCTGGTTCTACTTATTTAAAATACTGCATAATCTTATTGACTTTTTGTTCTTGAATTTTGCAAATGAGGAAATTGATTAGTCCTGGGGAGCCAGACCTTGGTGAAGGGTGTGACCCTCTGATTTCTGTGCTTCTGCCAGCAGTCTGGCTTCTCACACAGCCGGCTAGGGACACTGACTCATCTGAGGCTTTGTGACAAAGTGTTACAGAGGGAGGGAAAGAGATCAGTGTCCTAGCTCCTCCAGCCGATCCCAGGTTGTGGGACATAGAGCTGGCCTCCCGCCAGCTGGAGGAGCAGATGTATTTTTTACATCCATCAGTGACAGGCCTTGTTGGGAGAGGAACCTAGGCCTGCTTTGTCATTAAAAAACCCTTTCCCTGAAAATGATCCACACTTACAGGTGCCAGATTTTATAACAAAGTGTATTATTTCACTTTAAAATTAATGCCTCAGACTTCTGTTGCCCCAATTCATTCCGAGGTACCACTTTCTCCCAAATCTAACTTAAGGACATAAAAGATCTTTGTTATACCAAACAATGATAAAGATAAAAACAAAAATATGTTGGTCCCTCTGCAGTAACATCTCATTTAACATTTTTCTTTCAAATTCTACTGCAGATTCAATTCTATTTTCTGTTTTTTTCCCCCCCTTATTATCAACATTTTGAAATTTCTGCTGGATCTTCACAATTATTTGTCATGACTATTGAAGGGCCCTATTTTTCTTAGGTTTAGGCAATTTAAGTTTCCAAGTTTATAAGTTCATGGTATTATACATGATACTGCAATATACATCTTCTTATAGACCTTCCCCCTTATTCCCATTATTATGATAAACTTCTAGGATTAGACTGCTGGGTCTTCATTCCCTGCACACTGCTCTGTTGTTCTGGAGAATGGCTGTGTAATATCCAGTGCCCACAAAGTTGAGGTGTGAGAAGCTCAAATATTCACTTTTTTTTTTTCTCTTGAGACCTTGGGGGTTGAAACCAGGGCCTCCTGCACGCTAAACAAGTGCCCTACCACTTAGCTACAGCCTCAGCCCTTTTTTATTTTTTATTTTGAGACAAAGTCTTGCTAATTTGGCCAGGCTGGCCTTGAATTTGGCATCCTCCTGTCTCAGCATCCTGGGTAACTAGGATTACAGGTGTGGGCCCAGCAAAAGTTCATTTGTGAATACCTGAGCAAGGACTTCTCCACCATCTGTGTGTCTTTTTTTTTTTTTTTTGCAAGTGGAAAATGCTATTTTTTAAAGGTTGTATCTGTACTAAGCACATCCAGAATTATCTTCTTGTCACTATCTTCTAAACAGTACAGTATTACAGTATAACAACTATTTATGTAGCATTTACATTATATTAGATGTCATAAATCATCTAGGAGTGACTTTAGAAAGTAATGGTAGAACATACATAGATTATATGCAAACACTACGCCATTTTACATAAGGAACTTGAGCATCCATAGATTTTGGTATCTGTGAATGGGTCCTGGAATCAATCCCTCACTCTGTGTATCTTTTAAAAAGAATTTTATCTATATACCCTGTGACCAGTTCAGTTTCTTTTCCTTGCTAATCAGGTCGACAGGAACATTTTAATCATTAAAATAACAATGAAACCATTTTTATTATGCATTTGGAGTTGACAAAATGCTTTCATATCCAACATCTCAGTTGGAGCAAGGCCCTAAACAACTTGGCAAGACCCTGTCTCAAAATAAAAAATAAAAGGGACTGGGGATGTGGTTAAGTGCTCCTGGGTTCCATCCCTGGTGTACACACAGACACACACAACAGACACACACACACACACACACACACAAGATTACTATTGTCTCCATTTTCAGACAATGAAAATGAAATGTAGAAAGCTGAAGGCCAGCAGGCCCCAAGGTTTGCCCTGACCACCTCCCATATTTGCCTCTATTTCCCCACCTAGGACTTTGGCAGCCCACGGTCAGTCACTTCCCGGTGTGATTTGAGGGCAAATCTCATCCGAAATGGCTGCGGAGGTGAGATCGAGAGCCCGGCCAGCAGCGCCCGTGTCCTGCGGAACCTGCCTCTCAGCAGCGAGGGCTCCAGTGCTGCAGGCTCCGATGTCATTCAGATGGCGCCACAGGAGATTGCCGTGAGCCTCCGGCCTGGTGAGTTGCCCTCAGGATGGGCTGGATGCCAGGGCTGAGGAAAGCCCACAGGAGACGTGGGACATGTTGACGTGGGGAAATGAGGAAGAGGGAGGTGAGGCTCAGACCCCAGGAAGCAGAGAACAAGGACCTTTTGGATGAATGGGATATCTTTTCTATTTAAAAAAAAAATGTGGTGGAATATATAACATAAGATCTACCATCTTAGCCATTTTTAAGTGTATAGTTCAGTTCACCATATGGGGACATCACCACTATTTATTTCCAGAACTTTTCATCATCCCTAACAGAAATTCTGTACCCATCAGACAGTAGCTCCTCCTTCCCGAGGGCTAACCTGTATCTCCTTTCTGTCTCTGTGGATTCGACTGTGTTAGGTCCCTCCTATAGGTGGAACCATGTGTTTGTCCTTTGCTGTTACCCAGTGTGTTTTCAGGGTTCATCCATGTCATGGCATGTGGCAGAATTTCCTTCCTCTTGAAGACTGAATGACATTCCATTGTATGGATAGTCCACATTTTGTTTATCTGTTCATCTGTGAATGGACATTGGGGCTGTTTCCACCTTCAGGCTCTTGTGAATAGCGCTATTGTTTTTTTCTGGGGCTGGTGGATTTACTCCCTAGTTCAGGCAGGTTGCTCAGGGAAAGTGCTACTTCTAGGAAAAAAGTGCTACTTTCTCCTGTCAGCAAATTCCACTTGAATCAGTGGCATTCTAAAAGGACAAATTTTTAGCGATATTTTGTTCTAGGACCCCAGATCCCCTGCGAGTCGATGGTCATAGAAGGAAACTAACAGTTTTGGCATAGCCACCATGTGCTGAATACTTGACCTGCCATTGTGCCCATGAGGAAATAAGCCGCTGAGGTCTCTCAGGAAATGGCCAATCTGATTCAGTGCCAGGCCTTTGTGACTACAAGCCCGTGGTTGTTTCTACTTCGCCTCTGCCCTCATCTCACGTTCTGCATTTTAGAACCCTTGTGGTGTGAAAGGGTAGATGTTCACGTGGCTAAACTGGAAAGTGTCACGTTGTTGGACAGGGGCAGAATTTTTCCAAATTCCCTTGCTTTTGGACATTTCATCTATCCTGTTGTCTAGAAAACCACTGGCAATAACTATTTCTAGGTGAAGTTTTAGGCTTCAGGGCAGCTTGGAACAGTGGGATGACTATGGATCTGTTTAGCTGTCCTGGGCTCCAGCTCTGGCTCTATCCCTAGCTCACAGGCCCTGGGCAGGTGTTTTAGTCAGCTTTTTCACTGCTGTGACTGAAAGACAGTACACTTCACCATTGGTGACAGACTCGCCTTTGGCTGAAGGCCTCTCCTGCTGGGTCTTTGGTGAGCTAGAAGCTTGACACCCAAGCCAGGAGTATGAGCAGGAATGTCCATCCCTCCGAACATCTGTAGAGGGGGAAAGGTTTATATGGTCATGGTTTTCGAGGTCTCAGTCCATACATAGCTGGCTCCATTTTCTGGGGCTCCAGGTGAGGCTGAACATCATGGCAGAAGAGTGTGGCAGAGGGATGTGGCTCACGTGGTGATCAGGAAGCAGAGAGAGAGGTCTCCACTTGCCACATTCAAATATACACCCCAAAGTCATGCTCCCATTCACACTTCATACAGGCCATACTCCACACCTTCAGTTACCACTCAGTGAATCCCTATCAGGGGATTAATTCACTGATTGGGTTAACTCTCACAACCCAATCGTTTCTCCTCTGAACCTTCTTTCATTGTCTCACATGTGAGCTTTTGGGGGACACCTCACATCCAAACCATAACAGCAGGTTGTTCCTCCCCTCAGCATTTCAGGGTCTTTGTCTAGACCCCGACTGGCATGTTCAGAGGCTTAAATGAGACTTTTTTGTCTTAAAGGAACTTAAAAAGTTAAAATATTATTTTCAAAGGACAATGACCAAAGGGCTAGATGTAGGTCTGAACAGGGATGCCCAAACTACGGGATTGCCTGCCCAGAGATCAGGGGTAGGATTAACTGAAGTTGGGAGTTTTGAAAATCTTCTCGCTGTAAGTGGCACTCAGCTGTTTGTGTGGTGGGATACTAGGATGCAAGAGGAGAGGAAGGAGTCCTCACAGCACTGAGTGGGTGAGAGCAGAGTCAGCTGAGCCCCAATGTGGAGTGATGTACCCTGGGGAAAAGAACTCACATGCACACAGGCTCAGGGTGGAGGGTTCTAACTGAGCAGGGGCTGTAGGGCTTGCTGTGGACTATTGGGATATTAGAACATGGTGTAGTATAGGAATGGATATCCACGAATGTGAATGCTGTATCTTTCTTTTCATCAGAATAATAGTATAACAGTAATTTAAAAGAAATTCTAGAAAAACCACCCATTTTAACACGTTATTATTTTTTACTTTTACTGTACCCTCTGTCTTTATTTACCTGTGTTCATATTTTGGTATACCTATAGTTAGAATGTATTTGTAATCTTGTGCTATTTTCATTCAATAATCTTTGAACATAAGGACCAAAAGTCATACTTCCTAAAGGATTTGTAGTTTCAGCGTCAACATCCTGGGTGGCTTCTAACTTGTGCTTTTTGAAGCTTGGCATCTAGAATAGCTCTCAGAACCTGTGGGGTTCTCTCCAAGACATACCCTCAGTGGCAGCAAATCCTTATTTCTTAGGGTAGATTTAGTTAAGGAAAGAGTTGGATGCCACACAAAGCCAAAGATGCTTTGGCTTTAATGATTCCCATTTTAAAAATTAAAATTAGAGTGCAACTGTAAGGAGAGAGACTGGCTCAACTGACCAGCTGGCTTTGAAAACAGCCCCATGGAGGAGTCAGAGAAGCTATTTGAGCCATGGCAGGCCAATGTATGCTTCACTAAAGGAAAAAGAAATCAGTCTTACTGGGTATAGTCACTTCTCTTGCTTAGCATTCTGATATTGTTTCCAGTGTTGGAAATGAAAAGGAAAACATGATCCTGCGTTTATACAAAATGCAGGTGCTGTGTGAAGGTCAGTCTTGTAGAAGGTGATCCCTGGAGGGCCCAGGGCTGAGGGTGTGAGGTGACAGAGGGGCTGGCTGCCCCAGGAAGACACAACAAACCAAGAGAATGTTTCAGTCTGCACAGAGGAAGACCAGGGAGAGATCCGACAAAAAGATGAATCCCTAAAGTTCTAGAACCATTGTGAATGTGTTTCTAAATATAGAAATACTGGAAACCAAGAGTGTCTCTTAGTTTTTGAAGATATAACCTTAATATTTATAAAGAGGAGTAAAGTAAACCCCAGTTATGAGGGAAAATGGGAATGGTATGTTGCAGTTAGCAAAATTTTCTGCTTGCCAAGTGCGTACTGACCTCAGGAACATTCCCCCGAGTCTGAGGGATTCTTCAGATAGGTAGGGATTGGTTTTTCTCTATACTTTTGAAAATGTTGTCCTGTCTTTTCCCCTGCTCTCTGCTCTGCCCCTCATAATAAGTATTTGTTGAGTGAAATGTGCAACCCTTTGCCAGCTGTATAAGACAGGTCTCAGCATGACATGAAAGATGCTTCATGAAGGCCAAGCTTTAGTTCTGGGATAAATAAAGGAGAAAATGAGAAAGAAAAATAAAAATTTCCTTCTTTAAGCAACACGTTTAAATTTTTAAAATTGAATTAATATTCATATATCAAACAATCACAATTCTAAAGTGTGCAGTTCAGTGATTCTTAGTTGCAAGGTTGCATAACCATCACCACTGTCTAATTCCAGAACATTTTTATTACCCTAGTAATACACCCAGTACCAATTAATAGTTACTCCTTATCCTACCCTCTCCAACTCCTCATCCAGTCCCAGGTGACCACTAATCCACTTTCCATCTCTCTGATTTTTGCCTTTTAGTCATATAGTATTTCCTTTTAGTCATATAGCAAGTGGCCATTTATTCATGTTGTAGAATATACATTATCCCTTTTTATGGTCAAATAATATTCCATTGTGTACATGTAGTTAACACCACATTTTTAGCTGAAGAACATTTTAGGCTGTTTCCATTTGGGGCAGTTATGTACATTCAAGTATAGGTTTTTATGGGGACATATGTTTTCAGTTATCTTGGGTATATAGCTAGGAGTGGAATTGCTGGATCATATGGTAATCCTATGTTTAAATTTTTTTGAAGAACTGCCAAACTTTAAGCAGGATTTTGTATAAACACAGGATCATGTTTTCCATTTTATTTCATTACTGGAAATAATATGTCAGGATAAGAACTTTGTAAAAAATCCCTAACAAAGGACATAAAACTCTTAAGAAGACATAAACTTTAAAGTAAATCTTATTGGGATGGTCAAAAGCTAGAGGTGGTTTTGAAACTCTAGGATAGTTGGAAATGGATTTTTTAAAGTCATTATTCATCTCAACCCTTTAGGCTCTTAAATTACGACTTTGAGCATTAGCTTTTGTATGTGTGCATTTTAAACTTTTTATTTTTAAATAATTTTAGACTCACAAGAAGTTGCAAAAACAATAATTGTATTTCCCATGTCTCCTTCTTATTTGTCCCCAGTGATAACATTTGACCTAACAGGAGTATGTTATCAAAGCCAGGGAATTGCTATTGGTACAATCGTGTCAACTAAGCTGCAGGTGGTGGTGGCTGTTTTCCTGCCAGCCCTTATTTATGGGTTTTTCTCCCCTCTCCTTCCAGGTTCTGTTCTGTTTTGTGTTGGTAGGGATCAAACCCCATGCCCCACATGTGCCAGGCAAGTGTTCCACCCCTGAGCTACACCCCAGCCCTTGAGTTCCATTTTGGAGGTGCCAGTTACTGGCATAGATATTGCCCCTGGACTAGCATTGTGCATACTTAAAAGGGTGAAGGACTTTTGATGATGGATGGACAAGGGGCTATTCTAAGGAAATTGGAACTACAGAGCCTCTGCTTGGAGGCGGGTGCTATGGAGGCCACCATGACTTTTCCAAGATTCCATCTGTTAGGAGTCAGGATTTTGAGGTGGCAAGTGGGATCCTGTGTAGCCCAACAGCCTTGTTCTAGACCAGGGAGATGATTCTTTGGATCTAGGTCTGGATACAATTTATTTACCTTTTGCTATAATGAACAGAAGAGCCGTAGGCATAAGGTGTGCACTAGGGCCCTAATTCTGTGTTCATCTGTAATCCCGTTTCCATGTAGGTGATTTTATGTTTCCCTTCTTTCAGTTTCTAGCATAGAAGGGTAATTCTAGGCAATCTAAAGCCACTCACATTTATTTGGGGATGGCAAGAATCTTTGCTGAGATACCATTTTGTCTTCACACATGAAGAACAATGAATCTTAAAAGTTCTTGCTGGAATTCTTAATTCACTCTCTAGAAATGTTTGTCAACGGAGACATATTCCTAAGGAAAATTCAAATGTCTCACTTTCTATTGAAGGAAGAGCTGAAAGAAGAAAGTGTTAAAAGACGTGTTTGGGGTGGATCGCTAGCTGATACTTGATTGCAGCAGGAGAGCCTGTACTTAGGAATGGAGACGTGAAAGGAATTCTGTGCAGAATGTAGCTGGAGCTGGGTGCTTTGGGAGCAGGAAAACCCAAAAGGCCGTGAGGGGCCACTTGGAAGAGCACCTTCATCCTCACAGGCGCCTTTGACCAGCTTCTCTTTGGAGTTTTCTTTACCTGTCTCTCTGATCCTGCCACTGGTCCCCAGGAAGGGGGTATGTGGAGCAACCTGAAAGAGAAGGGGTCTAAGCCTGAAGGGATCCTATGTGGAGAGGGACAGTAAGGGATGACAGATCTGGGCATGTGGCCTTGGGGTGGTGTCACCAGAGTCGGGTACTGCCAGGGAAGGTGAGAAGCACTTCTCCCCCTGCTGGGTATGTGGAGGGAGCCACTTTAACCTCAAGCAGTGCTGGGGAGCAGCATGAAGGAGGAGAGGCGGAAGGGCAGACTGTGTCTAAGCCTGTGTGGTTCTGGGTGGGAAATGTGCCCGAGACCTCCTAGCAGAGAGTGCCCTTCACCATTGGTGACAGACTTGCCTTTGGCTGAAGGCCTCTCCTGCTGGGACTTTGGTGCTCTATTAGCTTGACACCCAAGCCAGGAGTATGAGCAGGAATGTCCATCCCTCCAAAATCTCTTGGCAGAACATTCCATCGTTACCAAAGCCTATTCAGGTATTTGTGGTATTTAAGATCAAGCATAGTAGAGGTGGCAATAAAACTTCATTCCAAATGTGAATGGCGTTCCCTCTTTCTTACATCTCTTTTTCTTTTTAGAAAACCAGGAGAAATGATCCTTTTTAATATTTATAGCCCCCCTTTGAGAAGGGGTGTGTGTTTGTGTGTGTTTTCTTAGTGATCAATTTATCTTAGAATTTAATGCCAAGAAATTTCTCACTAATAGATAATCTTCTTAGCAGAGTTTGGGACCTATAAATATCACATCTTGTTTCTGTCTTTGCCTTTATGTCTGGAAAATTTGGAGTTAAATTTATAGGCCCATGGCTATTGAAACTCAAGTTTCTGGCAGAATTTTCCCTCTCTTTTTCATTCCCGTAGGAAATTGCTTCAGTAATTGACCTTTTGGGGAATTGAGGTCAAAGATTTCCTTGTGTAGAAGCATTGTGTGGTATTTATATACATTGTCCCTTTGAATCCCCAGGATAGTTCATATCCTCCCCGCTTCACTAAGCGGAAGTGGAGTGGCACGTTAGAAGGAACTGAGGTCCCCAGATCCTTGATGACCAGGTTTGGATCGAACCCAGGTTTGTTGTTTCCAAGCCTAGTGACACTCCTAGGGTGATGTCTATGGGTGCCTCCTTGAATCTAAGATAATTCCCCATTTACTGGTCTTAAATCACCTGACTTAATTATTCATAACCTGCAAAAAAGGTAGAAGTAGATTCTAGATTTAAAAAAAGAAGAAAAAAAAGTTGGGGAGAAGGTAGACAGGTGAATGAAAATGTGGGAGAGCCTGCCAAGAGGAGATGGAATTGGATGGAGGGGATCTGATTGCAGGCTCTGTCCACTTGGGGTTCATCTGCCCAGGCAAAGGCTAATGGGGGTGTCCCTTCCCCCAGTTCCTCCCTCTTCATTTCCTCTGTGGGGTGGCATCCAAAAGTCCCCATGCAGGGACCTGCTCTGTCTGCCTGATGGGAGCCAGAGACATACTGCAGCAGTCCGGAATTCATTCTGGAAGAAATCTCAAACATTTCTTCTGTTTGAGTCAGACGGATGCTTTTTTAAAAATAGACTCATACCAACAGGCAATGCAGACTACATCAGTCCTGAGGTAGTTATAACAGTGCATGGAAAAAACATATCAGGAGGCAGGCTTGGAGCTGCCATTTGGGCTGCAAATAGTAATTACAATAATCATACTTCATTTATGGAAGGCTTTGTTGCTATAGGACTTTTCTCTCTCACACCACTGCCTCACAGTCTCAGTCAGTGCCGTGAGCTTTGTGGTTGTTATTTCTACTTCATATTTAAGGAAATCAAGGCTCAGATTGTACCTCTAGTCGAGGGACAGAAGTGAAACTTGAACTGAAATCTTTTGATCCCTGGATTCTTCCTGGTTTAGCTCATGAAATATGCCTTGTAGGCGGTGGGAGGAGAGGGAGCAGGGTTTCGGTCCTGCAGGTGCAGGGAGGCTTTGGCTTGTTGGCTATCAGCTAGAGATGAAAGATTGGCTTCTTTGGATGTGGCTGCAGTTAATCTATGTAGACTCTGCGGGCACAAGCAAGGCCACCTTGGCTGGTGCATGTGAAGAATATACCCAAATTTGAATTGTGCATGGACAGTTTGGCTTTGGGATAAACAGAGCATGTCTTAGTCGTTCCTGAAAGGCTAATAAGCCCAAAGCAGGTTGAGTTACTTGGTATGAATTGAATCTTGAAGTTGGTTCTAAGTGATATGCTTTAGGAGATTATGAAATGATATAAGGATCATTATCTTTGGTTTTCTGATAATTACCCTGACTTGGGCCTGTCTCTAAATCCTGGACAGTGAGGTAGCAAAGGACACACTCAGACATTGGCTCTTCTTGATCTTTTTCTGTGAATTAATTCCCCTTTTCTGTGAGCTCTCTTATCGTGGAGCCAAAAATCATTTTCTCTTTCTTATAACTGGTCAACAAATCTAGTGGTGTCTTTTTTTTTTTTTTCCTTTCCGTTGTTTTTGGTAGTTATTCTTTTATTTTCTTCTCTTTTTGTTTCTTCTTCTTTTTAATGAAACTGAAATTTGGAATCCATCTTTCTGTAATTATACATGTGATTTCGGATAATGAGTTGGGTCTGTGATGTCCCCAAATGTCAAATATGTGGAAGAACTGAGCACTCTTGTCTGGTGAATGGCAGGGGAAATAGAGACTGGTGATGTGGCACAGGCCCAGATACTTTTGCCCTTTGGGGTATTTTAAGTAGCTGTCTTTGTTGCCCGCCCTCCGTGACTTGCGTGTCTCTATCTTCCCCACCTGGTTCTCACCCGTGTCCACTCCTCTTGTTAATTCCTTCCCTGTTTTCTGACACCTCCTTCCCATCTGGGCTGGCTCCTTCTCTGGAGGGGAGCGTGGTTGGTGGGCTCCTCTCCACCCCGTTTGTGTCCATGGAGTCGTCTGGCTCACTGTCTGCCAGTTATCTAAGGGTCTTTGGCTGAGAAAATAGAATACCACTAGGGAGTCTGGCTGTTGAAGAGCTTCATGAGAGATGCTGCTGGTTCAGGCGTTTGGGAAGAGAATCGGGGTCTTTACCTGAGGCACCATATTCCCTGCAAGTACTTTACTTCTAAGAAAAATCTTTCTTCTGGGAGGTACACCATCACTAAAAAAAAAAGCAAGAGGTGGAGCTTTGAAAGCCCCCAGCAAGTTGGGTGGCCTCTAAGGTGTGTGGCCTCTCTGTTGGCACAGGTGACCAGACCACCTTCCAGCTGCAGGTTCGCCAGGTGGAGGACTATCCTGTGGACTTGTACTACCTGATGGACCTCTCCCTGTCCATGAAGGATGATTTGGACAACATCCGAAGCCTGGGCACCAAGCTCGCTGAGGAGATGAGAAAGCTCACCAGCAACTTCCGGTTGGGCTTTGGGTCTTTTGTTGACAAGGACATCTCTCCCTTCTCCTACACGGCACCGAGATACCAGACCAATCCATGCATTGGGTGAGTGGCCGCTGCTCTACTCTCAGGTACTTGGGGTGGGGAGATGGAGTAGTGGAAAACTTACCCCCAAGGAAGGATGTTTAGGAGCACTGACCAGGCTTAGGCATTTAATTCAATTAATGATGACCAAGTTCAGTCCTTGCCCTACATATGAAGAAGTGAACTGTTACAAGGTTCATAGCCCGTTAATTTTCTTGCCTGCCTCACTCAGCACCATTTTCTTACATTAATAGAATTTAAAAAATATTCTCAGGACCCAGGTTGGGGGCTGGGGTTGTGGCTCAGTAGTAGAGCATTCACCTAGAATGTGTGAGGCCCTGGTTTCAATCCTCAGCACCACATAAAAAAAAAAAAATAAATAAAATAAAGATATTTGAATAAATGAATTCAGAATTTTCCCTATTATTTATGTAAGTAACTCTAACTTACCTTGACAAAACTGAATAAAAACTTTGTGTTTTAAAGGTATGAACTTTTTTTAAATGTAACTCAATACCTGAATTAAAGAATATTTGATGAATTATTAGAAAACAGAAATTTCTGAATGTTAATGCTGAAAATAAAATTCAAAAGTGTACAATAGCTCCAACTTTCTAAGAGTTTGTTTCTTGCTTATCTAAGCCCAATAGGGTCTCCTGATCAGTGACTCGGAGACCCTGTGTCCTTCCATCTTCTGTGTATGGATTCCAGGTCATCCTACCTGGAGGATCAGGCATAGCAGGATTAGATGAGCGTGGACTGAAGTGCCCTTCCCACTCCTGTTCCCACATTCTATTAGACACAACTGAATTCTAGTAAGGATGGGCTGCTTGTTCAGCTGCATGCCCAGGAATAAGAGAAAATGGGCCTCAAGGTTGGTCTCTGCATGGGGTTTTCATGTGAGGTGTGTGTTGGGGGATCGCAGTCTTCAGTGCCCCTGACAAAACCTCTGTTAGGTTGGTTTCTTTCTTTTCTAGTCTTTCAAGTATCCCTTTAAATACAACATTATGCAATGTGACTTCATACAAGTGGTAAATGATACCTTTTTCTTGCCTCATCTCTACATTTTCAACTTCAGTGATGTTTTGGATTATAAGGTCCCAAAGTAGTCACTATCTAAGGAACAGCTAAGTTCTTACTTAGTGTCAGGCACCATACTAAACACTTCAGATAGATTCTTTTATTTGTATCAAAATAGCCTTTTTCGGGCTTCTCAGGTAGATGTAAGCCAGATTTTAAAGATGGGGAAAGTGAGGCTTAGAGAAAGCAAATAACTTCAGAGTGCACAGGTAGTAAGGGGCTGACCTGGGGGTGAATCCAGACAGACTACTTTCAGACTCTGCATTCTCATTAACATAAAGCCTGTTTTCCCCATGCATGTCACCCTACAACCCAGAGACTTTCAAAGTCACCCAACACTGCCCCTAGGGGCTACCTGAGCTGCAGTAACAAGCAACCCCCAGATCTCCATGCCTCCCCACAATCCAGCTTTTTCTTGAACAAATTCTAATGAGTACCGAGCTGCTTTCCTTGGCAGCTCTCCTTCAAGCCGTGACTCAGGGATCTAGCCTCCTTCCATCTTGTGATGTCACTTTCAATTCTTGGTCTCCCGCAGCCACCCAGGGGAAGAGAGCAGTTTTTAAGCCCCTGGGCTGCCTTTCCCTCCAGGTCATCTTTGGCAGCTCAACAGCTCCCAGGTCTGAGTCGGGTTGGGTGGTTGGGTGAGGTGACAATGTGCCGGTGGCCTGTGCTCCAGCGAATATTTCCTGGTCCTGTTGTTTACTCTCCTAGAAGCCTCTTCAGATCTTCTCCAGGGATTGAGAAGTGACATAATGGTGGAAAAACAATGAGATAATAAAAAGTTTTAAGGACAAATAGACTCTTAAGTTCCTTCACGAAGAGCGCTAGGTGTCATCATTTATTGGTTTTGCTTCCTCGAGGCCATAGGGGCCACTGGCATTCTTAGGTGCCGTCTCCAAGGCCCTTATCAGCCAGTCCCCATGCCAAATGTCCTGTTGGAGATTTCCTGCTTACCAGGAGCAGCGAGCAGCATCATACCCCAAACTTTTTTCAAATCATTTGGACCCGCGATCCCATCTGCTCCTTTCCTTCCCTGCCCTGCCTATGCCCCATCTCCAGACAGGGTGTGTCTCACTAACTGAGATGCTGGATTAGAAGCTGGCAGAGGATCAAGGACTGGCCATGGGCACTCATCATTTGAATACTCCAGGCTTTTTGCATTGCTTATTCAGAGCTCGCTCTCTAAGCGCTTCAAGGCAGAACCAGTCGCAGACAGTGAGATTCTTGACTGGCTATGAGTACACGGCACACTGAAAAGCTGCTTGTAAGACAGGAAATCCAGAGAAAAATGGGAGTTTCGAAGGAAGCATCAGTTCTCTGTGACAGAAATCTCTGTCCTCTGAGCTGAGTAGTAGGAGGGTGGGGCGTCACTGGGCTGAGATTTCCCTCCCCAGATCCAGGCTGTGCAGCATCCTGCTTCTTCAAATATCCTCGCCACTGCTTGGGGAGAATAGCACAAACCAGGGCAGGTAATCTGGCTGTCCCTGTGCCTGATCCAGTCTGTATGTGGCTTTTGTTTGCTTTTCAGTTTTAACAGCACTGCAAATAAGTTACCAGAATTTTTTTTTTTCTTTTTCAGCTAGCCTTTACTGTTCCCCCCCCCCCTTTACACATTTTTTTAAATGGGTGCATCATAGTTGTACATAAGATGGGATTTTTTTGTTACATATTTGTATATGCACACAATATAACAATGTAATTTGGCCAATATCACTTCCCAACACTTATCTCCTTTCCTGTCACCCACCTCAGGGTCCCTTTCCTCTATTGATCTCGCTTTGATTTTCATGAGATCCCTGAACTTCCTCCCTTTCTTTCCCATTTTCCTCTCTAGTTTCCCAATGAGAGAAAACATATGACCCTTGACCTTCTGAGTTTCACTTAACATAATAGTCTCTAGTTCTATCCATTTTTCTGCAAATGACATGATTTCATTTTTCTTTATGGATAAATAAAACTCCCATTGTATATTCATACCACATTTTCTTTATCTATTCATCTGTTGATGGACACTTAGGTGGCTGGTTCCATAGTTTGTCAGTTGTGAATTGTGCTTCTATAAACACGGACATTGTATATATCTCTATAGTATGATGATTTTAATTCTTTAGGATAAATTCTGAGGAGTGGTATAGCTGGGTCTTAGAGTGGTCCTATGCCAAGTCTTTTGAGGAACCTCATACTGTTTTCCATAGTCATACTAATTTACAGTCTCACATTGTAAAAGTGTTCCTTTTTCTTCACATCCTCTCCAGCATTTATCATTATTTGTATTCTTGATGGCTTCCATTTTGACTGGTGAGAGATAAAATCTCAGTGTCGTTTTGATTTACATTTCCCTAATTGCTAATGATGTTGAACATTTTTTCATATATTTGTTGCCTATTTGTAGTTCTTCTTTTGAGAAGTGTCTATTTAATTCATTTGCCCACTTATTAATTGGGTTATTTGATTTTTTTTTTTTGGTGGTAAGTTTTTTTGAGTTCTTTATGTATTCTGAATATCAATCCTCTGTCAAAGAGTAGCTAGCAAAGATTTTTCTGCCATTCTGTATGTTCTCTGTTCACATTCCTAATTGTTTCCTTTGCTGTGTAAAAGCTTTTTAATTTGACTCCATCCCATTTATTAACTCTTGGCATTACTTCCTGAGGTTTAGTGGTCCCATTAAGAAAATCGTTATATGTCATGAGCTTTGTAATGTTTTGAACAACCAATAAAAAAAAAAAAAAAGAAAATCATTACCTGTGCCTATAGGCTGGAGTGTTGACCCTAAGTTTTCTTCTAGGAGTTGCATAGTTTCTCATCTAATTCCTAGGTCTTTAATTCATTGTGAGTTGATTTTTGTGCAGGGTGAGAGATAAGGGTCTAGTTTCATCCTTCTACGTATGATATAACCAGTTTTCCCGACACCATTTGTTCAAGAGTTTATCTTTTCTCTAATTATGTTTTTGGCACCTTCATCAAGGATCAGGTGACCTTGATGTGTGGGTTTGTCTCTGTGTCTCCTATTCTATACCAATTGGTAGTTACCAACATTTAAAACACAAGATATGGCCAATAATAACTAGGATTGCTGGATTTTCTTGGAAAAACGAGGAGGTCCGGGAACGTTGGGTCTGTGCCACAGTCCACACCCATGCTCTCGTCTTGTTGCTGTTTGCATTCCGTGCTTGAGCTAGGGAGACCTTTGCTTGGCATCCTTCTCTGACCGTCCATTTCCTCCAGCTAATGGGGAGAGGAGAAGCACGGTTATTCCCAGTCTCCAGCAGCACCTTCAGTTACGATTTTCTCCCCTGGAGTGGTAGGAGCAGCATTGGCAGCCCAGGAAGTTTGGGGCAGCTGGGTAAGTCAGGGGATTTGATACCTGTGCAGGGGATCTCAGGAAGGAAAGCCATATACTCGAGGGTTCCTGAGGTGTGTCCCTCCTTCCTCTGCTCCAGGTGTTTCTGCCAAGGGATCCAAATCCTGAATTCATCCCTTCCCATTGTAGAATGTACCAGAAATGCCAAATCTGGAGTAAGAAGGGCTGCCATGGGAATAAAAAGGGCACAGAGTAACTTAAGTGTCATAGTGGAGTACTGTCCAGTTGCTATTTTGAATAATAGGAACAGTTTCACTGGGAAGAGTCACTTGATGCTCCCTGACACAGGATTTGTTCTTTCCAATTCTGAACACTTCTTTCTATTATTAAGCTGTTGAAATACATCTCATATGGAAACATTTGCAAGTGAGCCAATACATTTCATCCTTCATTATTTATATTTTTTCTTACCCATTGTGTATTTCTCCCAAGAAATCGCATCTTGAAGGTATACCCACTTCTTCTGGCCTCTTCGAGTCTGATATGGCTGTTTTTCTAGTCATTGTGTTTCTCTCTAGTGACTTTTAATTTCTTCTGTAGTGATGTGCACTCCCGTGTGTCCAGGTAGATTTGCTTTTATATACACCACTTGTAGCTTGGTCTGCTTTTTTTTTTTGGTACCGGGGATTGAACTCAGGGGCACTGACCACTGAGCCACATCCTCAGCTCTATTTTGTATTTTATTTAGAGACAGGGAATCACTGAGTTGCTCAGTGCCTCGCTTTTGCTGAGGTTGGGTTTGAACTTGCCATCCTCCTGTCTCAGCCTCCCGAGCTGCAGGGATTATAGGCATGCGCCATCGCTCCCGATTTGAGCACACATCTTTATTCTTGAAATTTCTGACCCTATCTCTCTGACTGCTTCCTCTCTCATGTTCTTTCTGTTTTCATCTGGACACTGTTAGGTGGCAGGCTTCTCACTCTAAATTTCACGTTTCTTAATTTTTCTCCCATAATTCTACTCTTCCCTCTCTTTTAGTTATAATAGATAGGAAATTTCTTCTAGTTTACTTTTGTTCTTCAGTTTCAGCTTAATCCAGACACCAAAATTTCATTTTTTAAAAATAATTTAGGTTGTAGATGACACAATGTCTTTATTTCATACTTTCATGTGGTGCTGAGACTTGAACCTAGTGCCTCACACATGCTAGGCAAGCATTCTACCACTGAGCCCCAGCTCCAGTCCCACTAAAATTTCATTTCTGAACATCAGTGACTATATATATTTTTTGCTACTATAATTTTTATTTGGTTCTTTTTCAGATGTTCCTATTTTTTTTTTTTCTTTTGGCAGTACAAGGATTGAACCCAGGGCCTCAAACATACCAGGCAAGCACTCTACCACTGAGCCACAGCCTCAGCCCTTTTTATACAATTTTTCTTAAAGCCTTCTATTTTTTTTTTCTATTTAATTTTTTTGTTTTGTTTTTCTAACCTTTGGCTTCTATTTCTTCCTCTTTTTAAATATCTTAAATATTCTTGTAAAGAATTTCAGATCATTTTGTTCTCCCCATTTCTTGAACTGTGGTCCTTTAGTGCATTGGATTTGCTGACATTCCTTCCTGATGGTTTGTTTCTCTTGGAGTTTCTGTTTCCTTAGTTCATCTTGGAGGCTGTTTTCCATGGGGACCACGTGCCCTGGAGTGCTGGCCCCCTACAGAGCAGCTTGAGGTTTGCTGCTGCCAGGAACCTTCAGCATTCACTGTGGAACCAGTTTTCCTGTTAATTTCTCAGCTGGGGCTCCCTTTGCCCTAAAAGTCATGGATTCTGATTGCTCCGACCTGGGGTTCTTCTTGTCCTGGCTTAGAGTGGGAGGTGAGCTTCCTTGTCTCTTTCCCGGGCTGGTGGCTGGAGATGTCCTGTGCTTGTTTAGTGTGTGGCAGCTCTCGTGGCACTTGGCTCTATCTTTGCAGAGAGCCCTGTGTCAGGGCTTGGCCTCTGCAAGCCTGGGCTCGTCACCTGCTCGGTAGAGGCCTACTCCAAGCCTGCAGGGCCTCTGTTCTGCCCTGACACATCCCAGCTCCTTCCTGCACATTTCCTGATGCTCTTTAGTCCATTCATCTGTGGAATGGTTCCTTCTTCATTTCTGACGCCTGGGATTTACATTCTAAGCTTCTAGTCTTGGCTATCTATCTATTTAAATTTTTAAAAACTGTATTTTATCCAGAAATTCTCTACGTCTAGAGTAATAGGCAATCCTTTCCACATCAGATCAATCCACACTCTGGTCCTAAACATTATATTGTTTTCTGGCTTTATCTAGATCTAGTGTCTTCAAATTGGACTTTGCTATTTATATACACATACATCCTTCCCCTTTTTGTGGGGGAGAGGGGGTTACTAAAGATTGAACTTAGGAATGCTCTACTACTAAGCTACATCCCCAGCCCTTTTTGTTTTGAGACAGGATCTCACTGAGTTTCTGAGACTTGCCTTGAACTTGTGATCTTCCTTCCTTAGCCTCCCAAGTCACTAGGATTATAGGTGTGTATCACTGAGCCTGGCCTGGTTAATAACCTTTAATTTTGTAACTCCCTATAAATAACCCTAAACTGGTATCCTATAGCACAGACACAGTGGGTTTGTCTCTGTGTCTTCTATTCTATACCAATTGAGATAATATCTGCAGAGAGATAGTCTCCTAGCAGAAGACCCCAAAACAGACAGATCTCCAGGCCACAGACCACAATTCCAGAGGTTACAACAGATAACTAGTCACAGGTGACATCCTGTTTCAGTGACGATGAAAATATTCCCAGGGTCTGTGTGGCAAAGCTGCTTTCCTCTCAGAAGTGTCTCTGATTTGGTTATAGACATATTCTGCAATGCAGGCTTCTCTCTGGCAAACACATTTCCTAGTTCCTAATTACTGAACGGTGATTCTACACAGTAAAAAATGTTTCTGCTCATTGCTGGTTGCAGGAGTGACAGGGAAGATGTAGAAAATGCTGAACTCTAGCTGCACGACTCACAGTTTTCCTGATTTTTCTCATTTGACTGCAGTTATTTCGTTTTTCTCTTTTCTTCCCACAAACTGTGACAATGGACACATGCCTGAGATCCTAAGTCATGGGCTAGAACAACATAGTGGGGAGTAGGGACTTGGAGGAAGAGAGACGGTGGTGAGACTGTGGATGCGTGGCTTCCTTCTGAGCCTGTCCATCGGTCACTTGGGACCGTTGTTCCTTCTCTAAGAGGGAATGTCATCTCCATGACTCTCCTTTGACAAAATGAAGAGGTCATGAAGAGTCCTGGTGGCCTGAGGCATGGGGTCAAAAAGAGCCTGACCTGTTAAGCACAAGGTGTTCTTGAAGATTTGGAGAGGGAGAAGGGAGGAGAACCCAGGGAGGGCAGGTGGGAGGCCTGGCTGCTGCCTGTGCAGGAGAACCGTGGCTGTCCAGGGAGGAGGGTGGATTCTGTCCTGCCGGAGCTGGCTTGCTGCGAGGGCTCTGCGCCAAGGTGGTGTGACGGTGGCAGTTGGAGCAGGGACTGTCTCCCTGAAGAGGACTTAGAGAGCCAACAGCTGCCTCTTTGTAGAGGAGAGAACCTGCCCAGACCCGCCCTGCTGAGGTTGCCTTGGCAGCAGCGAAGTCAGAGTCTGCCTGGCAGCCGCTAAGCCCGTTTCCCTTCCCATGCGCACGGCTTAGATCGAATCCAAAGCCTTCCCCCAGACCTTTCTGTTATAGCTTATTTTTCATCTTTTTTTTCAGAGAGAGAGAGAGAAAGAGAGAGAGAGAGAGAGAGAGAGAGAGAGAGAGAGAGAGAGAGAGAGAGAGAGAGACTGAGACTTCCTTTAATGTGTCCACAGACCCTGTGTTTCTGGGCCAGGGTGCCTTACCCCTTACTCTCTACTTGTAGCGCCACCAGCCTTCCTCTGTGCCCTTTCTGCCACAGGACTTTTGTACATGTGCCTCTCTTTGGATGCCACACTCTCCCTTCTTCCCCTTTATGTGGTGAACCCATTTGTAAAATCAGGCTTCTCTTCCTCTTGCATTAGCTATATCAACCTGAAGCTCCTAGACTGCCATTGAAAGCTAACTTCCTCCAGGAATGGGGCTACTTGAGGTTTCCACAGCAGACTAAAGAGGACATTGCCCAATATTTCAGGAGAAAAGCCTGAAATTAACCCACTGTTGACATGCAGTTCTTCTCCCTTCCAAGTTTCCAGATACAGTTTCCCCTTTGAAGATGCTTAATTTCCTAGTGATTTCTGCAGCATTTAGGAGAGTTGCTAGTTTATCAGAGAAGTGTTTATAAATGAATAAAAAAAATAGAATGTTTTCATGCCTGTTCCATTTAGCATTTGTTTGTACCAGCACACCCAGGTGGTCACTGAGTGGGTTGTCATAGAGATGATGGCACCTTTTGTCACACAGCCGCAACACAGTGGATGTGAGAACCTGGTTTCCTAGAGGAACTCTGCTTATGTTGCCCTTGGTGGACGTGGTCTGCCTTGCCCACGCTGCTGGTCATCTTTCCAGGCCCATGCTAAGTTCTCCTCTGTCCATGGAAGACTGCAAAATCTCCACTTCCTTTGAGTCATTGGTCCGAACCATTCACTTGCGTGGCTTAGGCTGTCTTGCCTGTGGTTAGGGCTGGATGTCTGGAGAGTAGGGCTTGTATTATTTATCTTTGTTCTTTCCACAATGCCTGTCCCAGGGCATGTGGTAGGTGCAAAATAAATATTTACTGATGTCTCCCAAGACACAGAACACTTGGTTAAGATTTAGTGGTGATGTTGGGAAAGTGACTCTTCTCTTCTTTCTCTCTAGTTACAAGTTATTTCCAAACTGCGTCCCCTCCTTTGGGTTCCGCCATCTGCTGCCTCTCACTGACAGAGTCGACAGCTTCAATGAGGAAGTTCGGAAGCAGAGGGTGTCCCGCAACCGAGATGCCCCGGAGGGAGGCTTTGATGCAGTCCTCCAGGCATCTGTCTGCAAGGTAACTTCTCTTTTCTGGTCCCTTCCTGGTGCAGAGAAGACAAGGTAGAGAGAGTCGGTGATGGCACTTCCTGCAGGAGGTGGCAGAGTGTGAGTCACACTGACATGTGGGTCCTGTCTACTCTTTCACCAGAGGCTGAGCTCTGTGGCACCTTGGGAAAATCTATAGCAGTCAAGTCAGCTGGAGCTGGGGACGGATTGGGCTGTATGCATCTGTCAGGGTGTGGCCATATGTAATGGGATACTGTCTTTGCCAGGAGACAGCTGTTCTGTGTTTATGAATTTGGCTTTTTTTTTTGCTTATTACCAGGGGAAAAAGTAAATGTCAACCCTTATACAGAGAAGCTCATAGAGCTATCTGGCCCAATTTTGGTAGATCTTAAAGACTGCCCTGTTGGAGAATCCAGCCCCAAATGAGAATTGCATAACATCTCTGGTTGCATTTCTCTTTATTTGTGTTTCTCCTGCTTCCCTATGATGTGTGAATCCAGGTTGAGGACATAGGTCAGAAATGAACTCATGTTTTGAGTGGTTGCAATCTCAGAAAAATAGATAAATGGTAATAATTTATTCCTAAAATAAGTTTCTACTGTCAAAACAGCCCAACAACAACAAACGATAAAAAGAAGTCTCTTGAGCTCATGACCACAGCACATGCCTTGATATTTTGTGCACACACTGAGCATTTTTCTGTAGTGATCATCATAGAGTATGTGGAATTGGTAATGCTTTCTTGCAAGTTCAGGCAAGTTCATCAATAGTGGGTGTTAGGGACTCTTCTGTTTGGGAAGGGAACGCAGTTTAGAGAGGCTGCATGTGGCAGCTGCCATTCACTTACTGATCAGCACCTCGTCGCCCACTTCCAAATGTCTGAGCTCAGAGACCATGTTCAGGGTGACATGCTCGTTTTTTCTCTCCACTCGGTCCTTGACAAGGACGAGAAAAGAGCCACAGTTGTCCTTTTTGAAATAATAAACCCTAAATGATAGAGATGGGTAAGGGGAAGGAAAAAAGGGAAAGCAAGCAGCACACCCTGCTGTCCTCCTGGAGCACACGGTGGCAGTGGCTTCCCATCCAGGATGGCTGCTGGCCAGAAACACATGGTTTGGTTCAGAAGTCCCTGGTGTGTTTTGGCAGTCTGAAAGCCAGATGGAACACAACTAGAGTATGTTCAGCTCTGAATCTTTAAAACGTATCACAAAATAGTTTCGTAGTTGTTGTTTGTTTTCTGTACCAGGAATTGAACCCAGGGGTGCTTGACCACTGAGCCACATCCCCAGCCACGTTTTACATTTTAGTTAGAGACAGGGTCTTGCTAAGATACATAGGACCTTACTAAGTTGCTGAGACTGGCTTTGAACTTGCAATCCTTCTGTCCCAACCTCCTACTTTTTAACAGGCATTCAGATATTGATTGTACAAGGCCTTGTCTTCACAGACATTCAGCCAAATTCTACTTCTTGGCAGGAAACAGATGGAACAGGGAAAACATAGATCTTCCTCATCTCCCCATCTTGAGAATTGTGTGGATTTTCTTTTTTCAGGGGAAGAAATTGTGTAAGGTTTGGTGAGTAGGGGACGAACCCAATAACAGGCATAAGCCATGTCCATTAATTCTGCTAGATTAACAGTGTCATCGAGTGCTGGATCCACAATGGTCTTTGAAAAGCCATTGGGTACACCCTGGGCCAGCAGAATTTTCCTGTGCCATCCCAGATGAATGGAATATTCTAGCCCTTGCATTAGTCAGTATGAGAGAGGATTCTAGCAGGTTGTCCGAACCTGGTGAATTATTGTTGACTGGGAGGTACTTTATGAGCATGTTAACAGCCTTATACCTCCTGCAGTTTTCACATGGCCTGGGCAACAGGGAGTACAGGGAAAGTTAATAATTGCTTAGAATTGTGCAGTGTGGCAGCCACCAGCTCCTGTCTTCACCTTTGCTTTTCCTTTGTGCTGCCAGTTTATATTTAGGCACGCATCAAGCCATTTCTCTCTCATTTGAAGTCACCTATTTATAATAAATACCATTTTCCATAGTTTACTGCACCCTTGCTTATTGTAGCAAAAAATTGGAAATAGACTATGGTCTCCCTTTTGGTAAAAGATTATGTAATAATCATAATATTAAAAATATTTAATGACTGAGTAATACCTAAGACAAACTAAGGCGGGGGTGGAAAGCAAGTTATAAAACAGAATGGACAGCATGATCCTGTTTGGCAGACAAAACAAAGAGAAATATATGAAAAATATTGGAAATAGACCAAAATGTATAATAGCAATTGTCTCAAGTGGTTGAATTATGTGTGGTTTTTATTTTTTCTTGGCAATTTTTAATTTTGTATTTACCTAAGTTTCCACAATGAATATGTATGTTTTTTTTTTAATTATAGAACATCTCAAAACATAAAAGTAGGGAGAACAATCTATGTATCCTTAGCCAATTTGTTTCATATGTGTTCACAACCTCCCTGTCTCCTATTGTTTGAAATAAATCTCAGATATCATTCTGAAGTCCTAAGCATTCTTTGCTTTGTTTACTGAGTTTTCTGGCTCTTTCAATTTGCCCAGATTGAAAGCCTTTCCACTTAATCCTGCAAACTGTGTGTAACAGAGGGTGGAGGCCTGGAATCTCTTGCACTTGACTGGGTGCCTCCTAAGGGCTGGAGTTGCTTGGACAGTCCCCCGGGCTCCAAGCGGGGCATGCTCTGCTTCCCCTGACTTTATGCCCTTGGAGATGGAGCTAATAACAGGCTTTATATCACTGCCACGGGAAGCTCCTGCCTCTGGTTTCCTTCTCACCCTGGTTTCTCTGGGATGGACTGTTGGTTATCAACTTGTGGGACAAGGTTATAGAATTTTTACGTCTCTGATTTTATTTTTATTTATTTTTATTTTTTTGAATTTATTTTTTGTTGGTGGTGAGGATTGAACCCAGGGCCTTTGTGCTTTCGAGGCAAGCACTCTACCAACTGAGCTATATCCCCAGCCCACGTGACTGATTTTAAATCCCCACCTGTGTGACCTGCTGCATATTACTTGGAAAATCTGTTCTTTGCAAAAAGGAGGAAATTCCTATTTCTATTTAGGATTCTATTCAGGATAAGGACCCTGTTCTGTGAGTGGTCGTTTGAAGTTGCTTTGTTTTTCCCCAGCAGGTCAAGTTGCTGCGAGAGGCAGTTTAACTGCATCCATTACCAGCTGGGTTGGAATGGGAGATGCACTGCTCTTAATTTCTTTCTTGTCTTCACTTTGAAGCCTATGATTGAACCTGTTTGTACTTGTTTAAATACAGAACGATTTCTCCTGATACTAGTCTTATTGTTCTCCCAGGTCTTTCTAGAAGTTTTCTCTAATTTGTTTATTTCTGAATTACACAGGTAGAAAAGTGTGGTGGGTGGTTCAGGCTGGAAGTATTCCTGTTCTCCCCAAATAGGAAGTGCCTGTATCCTCAGGAGCTGCTGCCAAAGAGTTTCTGGTTCCAAGTTGCCAGTCCCCACTTGGCTGCTTTCATGGCTTTCAGGTTAAAGAAGTTGCCTGTGCATTTGGGCTTGGCTGGGTGCCTGCTGTTGCATGGGATTCTATGGGCTGCTGTCTCCTGTCAGCCAGAAAATAAGGTCTCTGTGGCCCAGTGCATTTCCTTGTGTGCCTCAGCTTCTACTGCCCTGGCATTTAGCCTCTGTATCCTTTAGACGGACCTTCTGTTTTAATCCTGATTCTCTAATTTTGCATTGAGAGGTAAATTTTAAAAGTTGCTTTGTGTGAATAATAAATTGTTTCTGGTGTATATTGAGCCCTTTATTTGCTAGTGAAGGCATTCTAATCTAAAGTGGAGACCACAGCCCCAGAGGTGGGACCTCTTCACACTGACAGACTTTCCACAAGAATACAGAATCTGTGGGCTTTGAGAAACAGAAGTGACTGCTCCCCTTGCTTGATTGTCACTCATATGCCAGATAATTTTTGTATACCTTTCTTTACTTTTTGTATGGTGCTGGGAATTGGGTGCAGGGTCTCATGCATGCTAGGCAAGTGCTGTACCATGGAGCTACACCCCCCAGCCTTGATCTTGATTTTTTTTTTTTTTTTTTTTTTTTTTTTGTGGTACCAGGGATTGAACCCAGGGGTACTTAACCACTGAATCACATCCCCAGCCCTTTTTTTTTTTTTTTTTTTATTTTGAGACAGGGCCTTGTTAAGTTGCTGAGGCTGGCTTTGAACTCATGATCCTCCTGCCTCAGCCTCCCGAGTTTCTGGGATTACAGCTGTATGCCACTGGTCCCTGCTTAATTTTGGTTCTTCTAAGAGCCCTATGGTATATTGGTGGTGGTGGTTCTCATTTTACAGGTGAGGAAACAGAGTATCACAGGAATTACACTTATTTTTAGTGAGGAGTAGGATCAGGACTTGGACCAGGTCTGGTTGAGTTTAAAGCCCAGGGCCTTTCCATTACCCAGTGACTGGGCCTTCTGGAAGTTTTCTCTAATTTGTTTGTTTCTGAATTGCACAGGTAGAAGTGTGGTGGGTGGTTCAGACTGGAACTATTCCTATTCTCCCCAAATAGGAAGTGCCTGTATCCTCAGGAGCTGCTGCCATTTTATCAATAGTGCAATGCAGAGCCCTGTCATTCTGCCCTGGCATTTCCCTCTTCTGCTGCTCCCTGGCTGGCTCTGGGCTCCTCTGGGAAATACAGGAGGGTAAGGGGGGAGGAGCTCCAGAGTGCCTTCCAGCTGTGCTGGTGAGTGCCACTTTTCACAAGGACCTGGTCAGAGCCTAGCACCCCTTTGCTCAGGCTTTTCTTTTCCTGGTTCAGGTCTGAACCTCAGACCCTGAATCAGCTGCTACAGATATCTGGAAGATGTGGGAAATTTCCTAGCCCCACAGTCAGGCACAGCTGTGAGGGGTGTCCTGTTTGCACCTTTCCCCCTGCCAGTTCCAGGAATTGACTTGGTCTCTTTTGACTCGTTGCCTGATTTCTTTTTTTTCTTCCCATTTATTTTTAAATTTTTTATGATTAGTTATACATGACAATAGAGTGCTTTTTGACACACTCTACACAAATGGAGCATAACTTCTCCTTCCTCTGGCTGTACGTGGTGCAGAGTCACAGCAGTAGTGTAATCATACATGGATACAGGGTAATAATGTTCGTCTGGTTTCCCGTCCTTCCCATCCTCCAAACCCCTTCCCTCCCCTCACTCCCCTCTGCAAAATCCAAAGTTCCTCCGGTCTTCCCTAGGCCCCCCTCCAATTATGGATCAGCATCTACTTATCAGAGAAAACATTCAGCCTTTGGCTTTCTGGGTTTTTGCCTGATTTCTTTTAGACCATAGACTTTGGTCATTTTTCCAAGCATGGATTGAGAAATGTAGCAAATTGCCTTCCCTTCCTTGGGGAAGACACCCCCGCACCCCACCCATCACTCACCAGGCCTGGGCAGGCCCTGGAGGGGCTTCTCCACGTGCTCTGTGTTGTCTCAGCTCGTAGGAGCTGCTTCTGCAGCAGGTTTCCGGGGCTCATCCAGCACCATCCTGTTTACTCTTCCTCGCTGAAGTGTCTTGGGGACTCCAGTGAAGCGTGAGGTTATCTTAAGGACCCTGGAACAGGTGTGCAGCACCTGGGCCTCACCTGTCCTTGTCTGGTGGTGCCGGCTCCCTTGGGCCTTCCGTGTTCAGACGGTCGTGCTTTCACACAGGCTTTGAATCACTGGTTTGCTCTCTGGGGTGACATCTCAAGTCCGTGACACTGTGGCTGACTATGTTGTGGGCTTCACCCTCCTGCTGACAGCTGCCTGTTGTCCCAGGGGGCGTGGGACCTGGCTGAATTACATGTTAGGATTGTCAATAGGGCAAGTGGAGAGTTCCTGTCTCCTCTCACCCTCTGGTGTCACCAGCCGCACGCCTTCCCTCTCCTCCGCCTTAGGAGCGTACCTGCGGTGGCCCCTTCCATGACCAAGGCGGGGAAGACTCAGCCTGGGAGAGGCTGCAAGGTCTCTTGATGACTCAGGCTACATCTCTGAACTGGGGAGAATGTCAGTTTTTCACTTCAAGTCAGGGGCTTCTTCCTGCTTGGAATGTGCATTTGGCTAAGAGGCAGGGATTTAGGGTTCAGCTCTCTGGCGCTGCTCCCCCTCCAGCCTCCACCCAGGATGCTTGGTCCCAGCCACATGACCTGGCGTCACCTACTCTTGACTCCTGCTAGGCCCTTTGTACATGCTGTTCCTATGCTTGAAAGATCCCTCCTGTAGTCCTACTTTCTTTCTTATTAGTAGACTTTATTTATTTATTTATTTGTACCAGGGATTGAGCCCAGTTGGGCTTAACCTCTGAGCCACAACCCCAGACATTTTTAAATATTTTTATTCTGAGACACTAAGTTGTTTAGAGCCTTCCTAAGTTGCTGAGGCTGGCTTTGAACTTATGATCCTCCTGCCTCAGCCTCCTGAGCCACTGGGATTATAGACGTGCACCACCTTGCCCAGCAGTAGACTTTATCCTTCAGAGCATACGGCCTCTTGCACTATCAACGTCCCGTGTCCGTGTGATACATTCATTCCAATCAATGAACCAGCTTTAACACATCATCATCAACCAAAGTCCAGAGTTTGTATTACAGTTCAGTCTTGGTATGGTACATTCGATGGTTTTTTAGCATATATAAAACCACGTGTATCCACCATTATGGTATCATTTTTTCCCTGCCCTGGAAATTCCCTGTGCTCACATTTTTATCTCTCTCTTCTTCCCCCAAATCTGCTTTTCTCTTCATGTCTAACCTAGGCCTACTTATTTGCAGACATCAGCATAATTGTCATCTGTCAGGGAAACCTCCCTGATGGATCATCCTGACTAGTCAGGATCCCCCATTGCCAGGACCTTGGTCACTCCTATCCCAGTTATCATTTTATTTTTACTTGAGCATGACTTGAATGATGTGTGCCTCCTCCTGGAGAAAGTCCCTGAAGGCAGGGACAGTGTCTCTTCTCTCATGCAGCATCAAGCTCACTGCTTTGCACATAATTAAACATCTGTGATCCAACAAATGCTTTGTGTGTATAGATGCCTTTGTGATTCTGAGGTTCAGGAGCTCCCAGGTCCTTGTGACCCACACTGTCCACCCTGCCATCATATCATGCTGCCTCTGTGGCTCCACCGTGCTTTATATATGCCCTTTGAAGTGGAACCTGAAGTACTGTTTCTTGTCCCAAACTATGGCCTGGATCATGGAAGAAACTACAGAAAATGAGAAAAAGTCCTTATGCTCAGGGATTTGATTTGAATTTGCAGATTCACTAAAAAGTAAATAAAACAACCTGTTTGTCAGTATTATGTTGACCTATATGAAATGACCAATATTTAACTGTCAGTGATAATTGATATTTGCCTATTAATATTTTATCCAACAAAGTGGAAAATGCATGCATGACTCAACCTTATGTATTCTGAAGTTGTCTTCGGCTCAGAGTGGACCTTGCCACAAAGCCCACATAAAAATGTCCTGCTGCACATTGTTAGGTTTGGGCTTGAAGTAGATGTTTATCCCCTGAGTCACAGGCCAAGATTTCTTTCCCCAAGGAAAGAAATATTACACTTTTGGCTACATTAAGTTTAACCACAGAACAGATTTAAAAAAAAAAAAAGATATTTCATTGCAAAGTATGTGGAAGCAGGAAAAACAAACTACTGATGAGAACATGTTTATTGTTATAAAGCAATAGAAACAGGCTTGAATGTCAGCATGGTTCTGGAAACCAATCACAGAGAGTCTAACCTTGTTTTTCTTCATATGCCATTTTGGAATTAAGAATCCTTGGTCCCCAAGCTCAGATCTGCTGTGGGATCTGCCACTGGCTGGCCAGCTCAGCTCCCTTTCTTTCCTCTCTCCTCTCTGAAACCTGTCCCCAGTTGCTTGCCTGAAAGGTTGATGGACAGCGAATCTTACTGTTGTGTTTGAAAATGTGTTGAGTACTTACTGGGCATGAGACCCCTATGAGGTGCTGTGGTGGATGCACAGTGGCAGTAACCACAGCTCCAGCCTCCATAAACTTCATTCCAGTAGAAAGATGGATGATGAGCAAGATCTGAGATTTAGCAGGGTGCAGGCTCTGTGGAAAGATAGGATCTTAGAACCCTGTAATTGAATCACAGTATTTCTTTCTGGTCTCTCTGTGTCCCTGTGAGGCTCAGATGCTAATGATGTGATTGATTCTCATTGGCTGAGCACTTTTGAGGACCAGGCTCTGTGCAGAAACACTCCGCCAGCTTATTCTCTCTCCTTAAAGGTGGGAGTATCATTCTCTTTTGATGAGGAAGATGAGTAGCTGCTCAAATTTCTTATAGTTAGAAATGTCAGAGCCATAGCTACAGAAAGAAACTGGACCTTCATGCTGGTGTACTCAACTTTGACATTAGAGCATCTGCCACCTTTTGAAGTCACACAGGAGCAGAGGAGTGGGAGGCGTGAACTTCCAAAGAGAGCCAAGTCCTAGCCCAAGGAACCATCACAGTGACCTGCCTGACCTCATTTACTGACTGTGGAACGGGGCAGAAACAGTCCTTGGGAATCATCATCTGTGTCCTGCTTCTCTCTTAGCTGTGACTTTCCTGCTTATCAGACGCAGTTGTGGCCTGACTCACAGTCCTGAGGGTTGCCAGGGTGGTCACAGAATGGTTCTGGGGACCCACAGACTAAATGTGAGCCTGGAAAATGGTCCCAAGATCAGCATGCTGATGGAGCCTGGCCCTTCCAGTGAGCATCTTGTCTTGCCCTTGGCTTCCCTGTCTGTACAACGGGAGCTCTAATGTCTGCCTTTCCCAGTTCTGAGAGCACCTCAGAATCACTGGCTCTGCTCCCTCAGGCTCCCATAGCTCCCGGTGAGAGACTGCTGTTCACATGGTGGCTCTTTATCAGCAAAGGGAGAGCATGTGCCTGGTGACTCATCAGTGACAATGAGGCTGTGGGCTATGTTGACATGTGGCCTGAAGACCCCTTCATTTGGGTCATTGCTTATTTTAGTGGCTTGACTTTGAGATCAAAAACCTGGTCATTTAAAGCTAATGTTGGTAGGGCTGGGGTGGTGGCTCAGTGGTAGAGCATTTGCCTGGCATGTGTGAGGGACTGGGTTGGATTGTCAGCACTGCATATAAATAATTGAATAAAATAAAGGTCTGTCAACAAATAAGAAAGAAAAAGAAGAGTTCAAGCTGATATTTGTGTCATCACTGAGACTTGGTTGTGATGGCATCTTTATACTAGGGTGCCCCTGTGTTTGCACAGTTTTATAGAGAGGATTTGTGAGTGTTATCTGCACAGTGAGCCAGATCAGCGAGCC
The DNA here is from genome assembly GCF_052094955.1 of Ictidomys tridecemlineatus. Classification (NCBI taxonomy): domain Eukaryota; kingdom Metazoa; phylum Chordata; class Mammalia; order Rodentia; family Sciuridae; genus Ictidomys; species Ictidomys tridecemlineatus. The sequence goes on from NC_135479.1 coordinate 143,731,924, forward strand.
ACCCACGTGCCTGCAGGCACCCACCTATGTTTTCTGACCGCAGAGTGGCCATGGCTTTCTAAGATTCCCAGGCCTCCCTGACTCTCCAAGGAGCATCCTCGAGTGTTCCTCTCTCTCTCTCTTGTCATGCTCTGTATGCTTCTTGTGTGCAAATAAATTATTACAGAATGGTTCTGGGGACCCACAGACTAAATGTGAGCCTGGAAAATTCAGTTGCCCAGACATTGGCCATGTGCTCAGGGCCCAGTTAGAGCTCTGCTGGCCACTGTCACAGCCCTGATTTCTTCTGCGGGCCACACCACATTCAGGACTCCAGGGACCGTTTAATACAGGTGTTGATAGCGAGAGAGCAGAGGTGGGTGAGTGGATGGCACCTGGCTTGGAACCCTGTCCTCTTGTCACCGCCCGGGTGTACGCGTAGGCCTCCAGGAGCAGAGGAGACCTCTACTCAAGACCTTCCCGGTTCTTGACCACCTTCATAGAAGAGGATTTATGGACTAGTCAGGTGTGAATAGCAGAGCAAGGAATTTATTATAAAGTGGAACTTACACTTGAGTACAGGAGTACGGATGATCTCAGGGCAAGCTGCCTGACTGGTTTGGGGTTTTAACATTTAGAGAAGGACTGTAGCTGGGGCCGAACTAGGGGTGGAAGGGGATGGGGTTGCGCTGGGATGTATCCTCATGTTCTGATCATGCTACTTCTTACATTGCCTGTCTCATTAGCATCTTAAATCTCTTCCAAGGTGTACGTTGTACTATTTACCATGAAGCTAGGGTCATTTCTGTTTTTTTTTTTTTCTTTTTCCTATGGATTTTTTTTTTTTAAAGAGAGGGTGAGAGGAGAGAGGAGAGAGAGAGAGAGAGAGAGAGAGAGAGAGAGAGAGAGAGAGAGAGAGAGAGAGAGAATTTCCAACATTTATTCTTTAGTTCTCGGCAGGCACAACATCCTTGTTGGTATGCGGTGCTGAGGATCGAACCCGGGCCGCACGCATGCCAGGCGAGCACGCTTCCGCTTGAGCCACATCCCCAGCCCCTAGGGTCATTTCTTGGTCACCAAATTCTTTAATTCACATACTCCCTAAAGGAGTGGTTCCTCCAGATGTCTTATGGTTGTGGAGACAGGCACAAGGTCACAGTCCAGGATGCTCATGATTTATTTACTGGGCATTCCAACACTTCTCTTTTGAAACTCAGTATTCTCTGTATCCCTAAATTCTTATCTCACTCTGAGGAGACACTGTGAGAAGAAGCTTGTTAACTGACCCTGGCTGTCATGATTTAAGTGGGAATAGACCCTTCTGGCTGGACGAGGGGGTGCAAGGAGGGTTGCTACAAGTAACCAGCTTGGAGTCCAAGGAAGGAAGATTTTCCTGGCAAGGATTGCTTCTCAGTAGCAGAGCAAGGCTGTTGGATGTTGTGGTGAGTGTGTGTGTGTGTGTGTGTGGGTGTGTGTGTGTGTGTGTGTGTGTGTGCGCGCGTGCTCTGTACCCAGGTGGTGGGTGCTGGAGGAAAGACCCCCGCAGCTGATAGAGGTAGGTCTTGAACAGCTGGGATTCCTTCCAGACCTCAGGTGCTGCTTATTTGCTCTGTTTTCTCCCTGGTTAACCTCTCGTGCTTTTGTCCTGCAGTAGCCCCTTGATCCTGTCTTCTGAGCAGTGCATCCTCTGAACTGCATTTGTATTTGGCCACTGTGACCATGAACTCTACTGTACACACTCACTTTGTTTGTCAAGCACAGCTTGCTTGGAGCTGGCATTTAGAAAATCTTTCCCTGGCTCCTGTGGCTTCCCGTGGAGCTTCCTTACCATTGGGGTAGGGGGACTTCTGAAGGGATCCAGGGACAGACTATGGAGGTGGGACAGAGGCAGGGTTTTAGAATCCTGTTCTTGGTCCTTTGAGGGACCTTCCTCTTTTGCCAGACCTTGCAGCCACCGAGTATGATTCCTTTCAACTCCAAGAAGCCAAATTGCCCCACAGGCTGGAGTCTCATTTTCTCAAACTACTCTCTAACCATCTGACTCTCCCCTGGGCACCAGGCTCTCTGTGGGGCCAGCTGTTGTAGGTGAACAAGCCAGAAAGTCTGTCTTTACTCTTGAGAGAAGCCAGATTTTATTTACTTTTCAAAAGCTGGGAAAGGCTGGTCTTCCCTCTTGGTTCCTGTTTCCACTTTTTTTTTTTTTGACTGAGAAAGAGGTCAGATTATAAGAAACCAAGGGGTGGAGGGAAATAGAGGCAATCCGTCTGCTAGCTTTAAAGAGGAGATGAGGAGGGTCGAGAGCCTGGTGGAGTAGCAGGGTCAAGGCAAGGGTTATGGCAACTGGGCCTTGAGCATATTTTTAGACACATGATAAGGAATCCCCCGAGAGACTGACTGATGGAACATTCTCCAAAGAGGGTGGGATTTGTGGGGCTGTTTCCTCAGGGAGGGAGGAGCCTGCCTTCCTTTGGGACAGTGAGTAGTTGAGGATGGAGAGCAGGGTCCTAGCAGAAAGATATCCCAGTGGGGTGGGGGTCCCAACACTGGGAGATACCAGGAACAGGTGTGTAGGGGTCCTTTTTTCTGTTTCTCTGGGTGATGCAAAAGTCCAGGTCACCCTGTGAATGAGTGTGAGACTTCGGATTTGAAGGCTGAAACAGACCTGGTGTTGAATCAGATTCAGATTTGACCAGCAAAATCAAACTTGAGCGAATCTCTGTCTTGGGCAGACACTGGATTTCTTGCTCCTTAGGCCAGTTCATTTCCGTCCCGCCCACCCTAACATTTTCAACCTCGGTCATCTCAGTGAAATCAGTTTTGTTTAGATGTAGTTTTTACTCAAAGATGTGGAGAAGAGTTTAGCTAAGTAAACAGTTCTTCTTTTTCATTTAAAAGTTTATATATATATATATATATATATATAGAGAGAGAGAGAGAGAGAGAGAGAGAGAGAGAGAATATGTATTCAACATAAAAACCTAGGAAATGAGAATAAGCAAAGGAGCGAAACACCACTTCTCTCGCTACAATCCAAGGATGAGATGGTGTGCTTCTGAATTACAGACATGAGTCAGACTTTTCAGCCTGGTGGAAATACTGATGACAAAGAGTCTAATTACTGGCTGTTGACTATATTCCAGGTGTTGGGCGGGGTGCTCCTGGTGTATCATCTTGTCTAATTCTCTCAACAGCTATACCTTATCGATACTGTTATTAGCTCCTTCTTATAATTTAAAATTTGGGACTGGCAAAGATTAAGAAACTTGCCCAAGGTCAAAAGACAAGACGAGGCAGTGATAGGGCTGAACCTAGAGTTGCCAGTTCCTTGAGCCCCAGCCCACAACTGCTGCCCAGTTAAAGATTATTCATTTGCAGTGTTCCCAGAACATTCCCGACCATCAGTATGTGCAGGTACTTTTATTGTATTAAATGATGTTTTGAGGGGCTGGGGATGTGGCTCAAGCGGTAGCGCGCTCGCCTGGCATGCGTGCGGCCCGGGTTCGATCCTCAGCACCACATACCAACAAAGATGTTGTGTCCGCCAATAACTAAAAAATAAATATTAAAATTCTCTCTCCTCTCTCTCTCTCTCTCTCTCTCTCTCTTAAAAAAATGATGTTTTGAGCAAATTAAGACTTCTTTAAAATAAAAAAATCATTAAAGTACGATTGATCTACACAATGATATATCAAAAGTGTACAGTTTGACAGATTTTGACACATACAAACACTCTCAAGAAACCACACCACAACCAAGATAATGAACATATCCTTCACTGCAAAAGTGTTAATGGTGCCCCTTTGTCATTTCTCCCTTCCCTTCCACCCCAGGCAACCATGAATTTGGTTTCATTATACATTAGGTTGTATTGGCTAAAATTTTTATATACATAATATATACTCCCTTTTTTTGGCCTGGCTCATTTCAACCCACACATTTATTTTGAGACTCTTTGTGCTCTTGAGTTTATCCATTCGTTCTTTTAGTGTCTGAGTTGCCTAGATATCCAGAAGTTTACTTACCTGCTTTCCCTGTTGATGAACTCATGGGCTGTTTCTAGTTTTTCCTGTTATGAGAGAGCTGTTATAAACGTTTGTGATCATGTCTTAGTATGGAAGTGTGCTTTCATTTCTCTTGAACCAATACCCGAAAAAGGATGACTGGGTCATACGATAGGTGTTTAACTTTTTTTTTTCTTTTCTTTTTTTTTGGGGGGGGGCAGTACTGGGGATTGAACCCAGGGGCACTCTATCACTGATCAATATCCCCATTTTTATTTATTTACTTATATATTTAGTGTCAGGGATGTAATTCGGGGGCATTCAACCACTGAGCCACATCCCCAGCCCTATTTTATATTTTATTTAAAGATAGGGTCTCACTGAGTTGCTTAGTGCCTCCCTGTTGCTGAGGCTGGCTTTGAACTCTTGATCCTCCTGCCTCAGCTTCCCACGCCGCTGGGATTACAGGTGTGCACTACTGCGCCTGGCACCATTTTTATTTTGAGACAGGGTGTCACTAAGTTGCTGAGGCTGGCCTCAAACTTGTGACTTTCTTCAGCTTCCAGAATTGCTAGGATTCCAGGCGTGTACCACTGCATCTGGTTAAGTGTTTAACTTTCCAAGAAACTGCCCAACCATTTTCCAAAATTCATGTGTCATTTTACGTTCCTACCAGCAGGGTGGGTTCCAGTTGTTACATCTTCATCACATTTGGTGTCTTCAGCCTTTTTAATTTTAGTGATTTAAATAGGCATGCAGTATGAATCTCATTGTGGTTTTTAATTAATGCAGGGCTTTTAAACTGTTTGCTATGCAGTAATTAGTATTCCCTGTAACAATGGTGTAGATTCACACATCAAGTAGTAAAAAAAGAGATGTAAAAGTTATTACTGGTCCTAAAGTGATAATTATAGATTCCCTTTATAGTTACTTTCATGTGCTAAGTATTTTTTAATACACTATTTCTAAAAACCTAGCACCAGCCTTGCAAGACAAGTTTAGCTTCATTTCACAAATGAGAGTGGGTGGGAGCTGACTCAGTGTCCCCCTTGGAGCAAGGCAGAGAGTTGAACCCAGACTCATCTGTTCTAAGGTTTGTGGAGTCTGACCTCCCTGTCATGTTCCATTTTATAGTTCAGTGATTTCCCTTAAAAAAAAAAAAATCCTCTTTCTCGCTATTGTTCCATGCCCTGAATGTACAATACAGAACTGAAGTCTTCTAAACAGAGGGCTCTACCAGCCAAGCCTACAGTAGGGAAAGTATTTTCAATGTAAATACCCTGTGCGGTCACCACATGTGAGACCTGCATGCCTGGGCGGCTGAGTGTCCTGACGCATTTCCTGCAGCTCGGCCTCTGGACCACGGCTATTAACACCATTCACAGAACAAGAGCCCACTTCAGAGAAAACAGAATTACTATGATTAAGCTGTGCCACTCTGCACTTGTGGAGCTGCTTCCATTTCAGATGCCGCCTTCCATTCCAGATGCCGCCTTCCATTCAACAAACATTTATTTTGGATGCAGCAGTCATTAGTTGCAAGCTTGCCGTGTGCCAGGCTCTTGTATGATTGTCTGACTTATTGTGCACACCCATGACCTCCTCTCCCTATACGATTGGCTCTAGCTAGGTTAGCTCTGAGGATAAGATGCCTGCTGTTTCAGTCTGGCTTTTCTGGCCTTTGCTAGTTCAGTAGGTGGATTACTTCATCTCTCTGAGCAGCAGTTTCCTCATCTATAAGATGGCAATCTATGACTTACTTCACCAAGGTTGTAGTAAAGAATAAATGGAATCAGGGCATGCTCGGTCTGTGTTAAGTATTATTATTATTCCTGTTTTACTGGCAAGAAAAGCTTTTGAGGTGTTAAATAAGTGGGTCAAAGTCACACAGGTAGTCAGGGGCAGCAGCAAAATTCCAGTGCTCATCATGAGGCATTCCACATTGTTCGGTCCCCTTGCTGCTCCCATGGTGTATGTTCCCAAAAGACCATCAGGATGCTGGCGTGGAAGAAATGGAGACGGAAAAACTTCAGTGACAAAACCAGCAATTAAAGCCCAGTCTTGCAAAAGTAGTGCTTGTTTATTTAAATCAGTTCAGAAAATAATGGAAAAAAGATAAAAGAGATTACACATAATCTCAACCCCTACAATTCTATGGTGTAGTTTGTTTCTCTCTCTCCCTTTTAAATAGAGAGTTATGCTTCTTTCACAGTAGTTTGTAATCACAATACAATTGTAGTGCTGAGTTTTTGTCTTCACTTTGTTATACATAATTTCTAACACCTATGCAGGGGATATCTTAATTTTCTTACCTTTTCCTAAAAAAGGATATTCATGAGTTTGCCTTTTTCTTACTATTAATAAAAATATTTTGGGGTGTAATTTCATACAGCTTTTAGTGGATAGATTCTCCTGAAGTTGCATCACTGAGTCAAAAGACACATCCTTTTTAAGATGAGTGGTGGTGGCACACACCTGTAACCCCAGCGACTTGGGAAGCTGAGGTGCAGGATCCCAAGTTCCAGGCCAGCCTTAACAACATTATTTCTAATCATGTTTCTTCTTTGGTGATGTATCTATACAAATTTTTTGACCACTTTTTAAATATAGTTTGTTTTCTTATTGACTTGGGAGTGTTCTTTATATATTCTGGATACAAACCCTTTATTAGTTTTTAACCTTTTATAAATATTTTCTTTTTTTAACACTTTTTTTAAACATTCATTTTTTAGTTGGACACAATGTCTTTATTTTTTTATTTTTTATGTGGTGCTGAGGATTGAACCCAGGGCCTCACACTTGCTAGGGGAGCACTCTACCACTGAGCCACAACCTAGCCCCTTTTATAAATATTTTCTCCCAGTCTGTGCCTTGTCGTTTCATTTTCTTAATTATGTCTTTCAAAGAACAGAAGTTTTTAGTTTTGATGAAGTCTAATTCATCAATTTTTTTATCCCATAGTTTGTCTAGTCCAAGAAATCTTTGCCCATACCAAAGTCACAAGGGTTTTAAAGTTTATAGCTTTAAGCTACATTTCGGTTCTATGATCAACTTTGAGTTAATTTTTGTACATGACCTGTGTGGGTTGAATTTCATCATTTTTTTTTTTTTGTTTTTTGCATATGAATGTCTAATGAGTCCAGTATCCTGCCAAATTAAACATGTGTGGGTCTGTATCTGATCTCTGTATCCATACATTTTGTTACCTATTTTTTGGCCCCAAACTGAGTCTTTTTTTCCCTCTTGAGATCATGGAACCAATAACAGGACTGAGCACAATTGAACAGTGAAAGATGGTTTATTTCTGGTCAAGAACAGGAGAAGTGGGGGATAAACCTGCAAATCAACTTCTCAGCTCATTTCAGGTTGGGAATTCAATTGTTAACTGTCATGGCATTGGGTGGGGGTCATTTATTAAGAAGATGGATTATAGTGCAGTTAGAGGTTGTCTGGTGGTCATAGATCCAAACAGTTTTGTCCACCTCGCTGGCTCTGGAACTTCTGGCCTACAGGCAACCTTCCTCAAAGATGAACAGGATTGGGTGGGTTAGAAATTCAGCTGGGTCACTGAGGCAGTACAAGATTAGGGAGGGTAGCATTTTGTCTGTAGCACACTGTCTTGATTGCTGTAATTCTGTAATCAGTCTTGACCTTAGATGATACTGCTCCTTTTTTTTTTTTTTTTGTTCTTTTTCAAAATTGTTTGGCTTGTCTCCATTATTTACAATTCCATGTAAATTTTAGAGTTAGCTTGTCATTTTCTCAAAAAGGCTTTCTGGGTTTTTGATTGTGATTGTGTGTGGATCAGTCCAAACTCAGATAACTGTAAAAGTAAAAAGGACTTTATTTGGGTTCTTAAAAATTGCCATTTGGCCAGGATGTGGTGGTACATGCCTATCATCCCAGTAGTTTAGGAGGCTGAGGCAGGAGGATTGCAGGTTTGAAGCTAGGCCTCAGCAACTTAGTGAGGCTGTAAGCAACCTAGTGAAACCCTCTCTGAAAATAAAAAAATAAAAAGGGCTGGGGATGTGGCTCAGTAGTGAGTGTCCTTGAGTTCAATCCCTAGTACCCAAAATTGCCATTTGGGAGACACAGGTTCAGATTAGTTCTGAATCAGTGTTCTCTGGAAGCTAGAATAAATGGGAGCTAATACGAGCTCTTGAATGTTGAGAGGAACAGGGGCTACATGAGGTTGGAAGATGAAGAAAAGAATCATGAACAGGATGGAAGTGTTAATAAAACAAGAATTCAACCTCTTGATATGCATTCTGAGCCTCTGGGCACAATGTAGCTGTCCGGTCATTAGGTCATTCGGGCCAGTCCGGATGCCAGTGAGTCTGAGGGTAGATTCCTAGGCAGCAGGTAGAATCCTGCACAGTGCTGCCCCTTTCTTGGCCTCCCAGGGCCATTCTGAAATGTTCTTTATGTGTCACTTTCAAAGTAATTTTCCTTTTATTTGCACATGTCAGGTCTGTGAGTCCCTTTGTGGAAAAATGACATCTGAACACTGTTAACTCCTCGATCGTGAAACTGATACCTCTGTCCATTTCTTTAGGTCTCAATTTTCTGTAAGGTTCTTAATACATTTTGTCAAATTGAAGGTTGATCTTCTATTATCTTACACTGTTTTTAGTACATGATTTGTGGCTAATAAATCAACATTTTCCTGCCAAGCACATTCTCTCTCTCTCTCTCTCTCTCTCTCTCTCTCTCTCTCTCTCTCTCTCTCTCTCTCTCTCTCTCTCTCCTTTCTGTCTTTCTTTTCTTTTTTTTAACTAGGGATTGAACTTGGGGGTGCTTTACCACTGAGCTAAGTCTTCAGATCTTTTTATTTTCGATTTTGAGACAGGGTGCTCACTAATTGCTGAGGCTGCCCTCAAATTTGCAATCCTCCTGCCTCAGCCCCCTGAGTCCCTGATATTACAGGCATGGGCTGCCCTGCCTGTCCAAAAGCTCTCTCATTATGCTTTCTCTCCCAAGCCTTTTGTCCCCTCACTTTCATACTCAGTGGCTTGTGATACATTGTTTTATTTCTTTTTGAAGTTTGTAACTCTTTATAAATATACACTCAATAAACTATATATATAAGAGTACATCTTGAGAAATATTCTCAAAATGAAAATACCAGGTCAAGCGACAGAACACTGGCAGCAACCCAGAAACCTCGCTGTGACCCCTGCCAGTGCTGCCAAGAGGAGCCACATCCCAACTTCTACTTGTCAAGGCTTACCTCTGGGTCCCACCTCCTTGCTGTGCTTCTTTCTCTTTTATATTTTGCTAGTCCCTAAAATGCCCACCCCTCTTCGGCCTTCTCCCTCCTTATTTCTTCCTTCAGCTTCCTCAAAATGTCCTCTTCATTAAGTTCTGCTTCCCTTGGAAGTCCTCCTGTCCTCCCTGGCTTCCATCCACCTTGCATTTGCCCTCGTTGACATGTTCACCATGGTGTGTTGAGGCTTTCAACTTTCTGAGACCTGGAGCAAGCTTTTCTGTACCCAGGATGTTCTGTGGGGCCTGGCATACAGCAGGAGATGAGTGGCTGTATATTGGGTGAATGCTGAGGGCCTAGGAAACCGACTCCCCAAAAGAGGGAGGTCCTTGTTCACAGTGGTCCCCCGGCTTCCAGTCCTCACTGGCTTCTCGTCCAACCCCTTCTCTCCCTTGCGTTCCCTGACATTTGGTGGTGTATTTCTCCATGGCCAAGCTGCTTCTGGAGCAAGACAGTATCATAGCTCATCAAGCTTTTTCCGTATCACTTTTGAAACGAGTGAGAGAGGTTGATGCCCTTGGCTCCTCATCTGCAGGGTAAGAGCAATAGCATTCCACTTGTTCCATCTGTGACCCAGTCTCTTATTTCAGTGTTAGAGGTGCACAGGTAGCTGACTCTGGGCAGTGCTGAAGTCCCGCATCCATTCACCCCGCTGCCAACACATCTTGGGATGCCTTTTCACTCTCAGTAAGAAGTGGCCATATATACCACTTGTTTGTTGCTCTGTGTCAGAGTCTAGCTTCTTCTGATCATAATGACTGGGAGTGTTTATGTGCCACATTGCGGCCACAGTGACAGATGTGAAAAATAGAGTCCTTCCCTTGCCACACAGATTGCATTTAGCAAGGGTACAGCCCAAAGACTGGGTAAATTCCCAGGCATGATGGTGCATGACTATAATCCCAGCAGTTTGGGAGGCTGAGGCAGGAGGATCACAAGTTTGAGGCCATCCTTGGCAATACAACAAGACCCTGTCTCCAAACAAACAAATAAATAAAAATGTGGGGGATGTGACTAAGTGGTAAAGCATCCCTGAGTTCAATCCTCAGTACCAAAAAAAAAAAAAAAAAAAAAAGATTGGATAAATTCCATTTAGTGAAGCAGGAAGGAGGAAAAGAGCTGATCTGGCTGACTTGAGACAGGAAATGCTTCTGTTAATAATTGGAATGGTTTACATCTACCAGAATAGATGGCAGTTCTTACAACTCCTCAAACATCAGACCTGTCTCCCCGTCTTGTTCATTTGAACTCTGGTCCTGAGTGACTCATGTCTAACTGGAGGACTGAGATGTTTATTTAACCATTATTTAACTATTATCTCAGACAAACCCAGCCAGAGCATGTGATGGGGTGGCTGGAGTGGATCTGGGGAAGGAATAATAGGTGAGGTGAAAGAGGGGCAGATAGGAAGGAGATGTCATTGAAAGGAGCAGGACGAATGCGATGACCTGGGGTGGGGTGGGGTCCAGGCACACGAGCTTGTGTGGGCAAAGGCTTAGAGATTTGTGTGTGCATCTAGGTTTCCTGGGCCCAGGCTGTAGGTCTGTTAAGCCTCTGCAGAACCTATTACCAGAGGCTTAAAGAGTGAGCCATAGGGGCACATGGCCAGGGCATGCCTGCGATTAGACTACAAGCCCTGGACATGGGCCAGTGTCCCACGGATGCCCCAGGAAAGGCTTGGACAGGAGGACTCTTGACCTTCCACCTTCTGTCCTGCAGGAGAAGATCGGCTGGCGAAAGGACGCCCTGCACTTGCTGGTGTTCACAACGGACGATGTGCCCCACATCGCACTGGATGGAAAACTGGGGGGCCTGGTGCAGCCACATGATGGCCAGTGTCATCTGAATGAGGCCAACGAGTACACTGCATCCAACCAGATGGTGAGGGGCAGACAGGCTCCGAGGGGGACCCTTCCCGGGGTTCAACTGTTCACCCCGCCTCTGATCCTTCCTCTGGCCCTTAGTCCTCACTGGCCTTTGGTGGGTTCTTGGTCTCATCCTTTTTTCTCTCTTCTCCAAGTGGGTTTCTGGAACTCCTCATTAACTTGGGACATTTCCCAGGGATTTCTGTAGCAGGTTCATCTTTCTGCCATTATATATCCAAGTGGGGAGATTTTTTGGTAGAGGAAGAAGGTAACCGGGGGAGTTGGGATAGACCATGGGCAGAGGGGATCTTTTAGGAATGTGAGGAATGGTTTCCTACAGAGCTCACGACTGGGATGGAAGTTACAGGGAGGATTCCTAGCTTCTAGAAATGGCCCCGAGGCAGTGAGTTCCCTATCAGTGTCAGAGGGGCAGCAGGTGGACTGCTGGACCAGGAGCCTCAGGAATCCTCCACTCCCAACAGCCTGTGACAATAGCCACTTAATTTAAAAGAATTTATACAGAACTTCAAACACATATAATAATAGACAAGCACAGCGAACCCCTGCATACCCATTACCCAGCCCCAACAACTCTCGAGCTCTTGCCACACATACAATGTGGTCTTTTCCAGAAATCTGTACCTTCTTCTTTCCTAAATCCATTCTGGTGTCTGGCCAGGAAGGAGTTCTTCCCAATTTTCTTTGCGAGACAAGCCCATTTTTCTCCAGTTTCAAGAAGTGATCATGTTGAAGCCTTCCAAATTATCCAGGAGTGGTGGAATCTGGAGAAAAGACTCGAGACTGTAGGACCTCAGCTGATAGCAACCTCTATGCCCCTCAGCAGACCTTAAAATCCTTAAGGACCCTGTTAACTGCTTCTCAGCCTCCTCCTGCCTCCTGGTTCTGCATCCCACCCCATGGCCAGCTTTTAGCCCAGTGGTCAGCAGCCTCCTCCTGTTTGGAGCTATGAGCAGGGTCTGTGGTTGGGCACAGGAAATGGAAAATAGGGCAAGGGAAGGTCTTAGGGCAGAGAGGGAAGCGCAGAGTGCTGAAGGCAGATGGCAGGACACAGTGGTTGTTCTCCCTGGGGCCTTAGCATCTTGCTGGAAGATGGAGACACAGCAGCCTGGAGAAGCCCCAGTCCTCATTTAACCATTCTGGGGTGTCTAGCAAGTATCTCAGGGTTCTTTGGTGCCTCTGCACAGTCCCTCAGTCAGGACCTGCCACTGGGGACTGAGGGTTCTGAGGGGCCACCTGAGGGAAACCTTTCCTTTTCGTGGTAAATGTGGAGCAGCTGAGTGTGTGTTGGAGCAGGTGCTGGGCTCTCAGCTCATCCCAAGTGTCACAGCCTTGATTTGCCCTGGCCCTAGGACTATCCGTCCCTTGCCTTGCTTGGAGAGAAGCTGGCAGAGAACAACATCAACCTCATTTTTGCAGTGACGAAAAACCACTATATGCTCTACAAGGTATGCCTTAGGGTGGGTTGGGGAACAGCCTGGTTCTGGGGCCTCACTGACTCTAAGGGAGGTTAGAACTGGGTGGGAGAGTGGTAAGGCCTGTTCCCAGCCCTGCTCTGTGTGGCGAGAGACAAAGGAGGAGCGCAGTGTAGCTCTGACTTGATCCAGTGGAAAAAAATCTTAATATTGAGGAAAACTCAAGCATTCACACAGCCGTGAATATCTTTACAAGGAATTTAAACTTATGGTATCCAGTTTGATTCTGAGAGAATCCTTGAAAATGGCGTGAATCCCCACTTTTCTGTTGATGAAATGGAAACGTGGAAGGGCATACTCTATAGGGAAGGGAAATAAGTGCAGATGTGCACTTAAATATTCAAGCGAGCAGCCTGCATCACTACTCCAGCATTCCTTATGCCTCACTAGCAGAGAGTGGGAGACCAGCGGGTCGTCTGGGATAGGAGCTCCCCAAGAGAACAGCCAATGTCCTGATGGCACGGAGCCATCTGTAGGGGTCCTTTCCATCTAATGAGACTGTTCCCAGGTTGTCCTGTCATCGTCATCAGCCCCCCTGTGAGCACTCTTTCCTGACACCATGGGCAGGTCACACATTGAACTCGAAACCCGAGATACACAACTTCTGTGAGCTGAAGGTGAAGCCCACCCTCACTTCTGATGTCCTTTTTGCTGAGAGGTTAGGAAACTTCACCAGGAATCCCCTAAATATCCACAAAGAATCCTGTCTGATCCTGTCTTTCTATGACTCTTATGAAGACTATCCCTGGTGAAAAGCCACAGGTGTCTTTGGGAATTCTTGAGCTTCTTTTAGTGTGAGACTGTTCTAGACAATGAAAACAGGGAGGACAATCTGTTGTTGCTGTTTTGTTTGTTTGGAAAATGGCAGGCTGATGCGTTTTACAAAGTACGTTTTTAGAGGGATTAACGGGTATGTACTGTCGTGGGCTTCCAGATGTTTTATGAGAAGAGAAAAGAAATCCTGCTCAGCTTTAGCCATCCTTTCCCAGAACCAAGTCCCCTGGCTCAGGGAAGTGGCTCATAGGGACTCTGCAGAATGCCATAAATGTGGACTTTCTGTTTTTGGAAAGTGGATTTGTCAGATTGCCATCATCAGTAACTTTTTGATATGGAACATGAATGAGGCCAGGGAGTATGTTACATGCAATAAAAACTAAAAAAAATAAAAAAATATAAGGGACTTTGCAGGCTGAGGGCAGTGGCTGCTCCATCCCTGTTACAAGAGCCGAGTTTAGGAGTTAGTACTGAGGGAAGAGGGCAGCCAGTCCTTCAGGGCTGCCTGCTTTGTCCCAAGACCACACTCGGAGGAATCCAGAGGTCCTCCGGAAGGCACCCTGTTGGTCCTCAGCTTCCTATTGAGGAAAGAAAGTGTACTTGAGACCCTTGGGAAACTTGCCCTTTGCACTCCTGGGGACAGAGAGTATATCCTGGAAGTCGAACATGGGGTCACCTGTGTAGACCAGAGGAGTGAGGCAAGAAAAACTCGTCCTCCTCAGAGGATGGACAGAGGATGTCCCTAACAGGCCAGAGGGGCAAGGTCTCCAAGACTTTGTGCTTTAGAGCAGGTTTGTCAGCCTCTCCCCACAGGTCCCCAGGGGCTGGGATTCCTCAGCCACTGCAGCAAGTCGGTCCTTGCACCAGTTCTTCTCACCTTCCCTTGTGGTAGCTGCTCCCATGTGTGGTGCAGGAGGGTGGCCCACGAGTGCCGGGCCCTTAGTGTTCTGGTCAGTAGAGGAGTATTCACTCTGATGCAACGGAAGGCAAAATGGACTTACTCCCTTCTTTCTTTTTCAAGAATTTTACAGCCCTGATACCTGGGACCACAGTGGAGATTTTACATGGAGATTCCAAGAACATCATTCAGCTGATTATCAATGCATACAATGTAAGTCTGTGCCTTGGCCCCCATGGCCTCCTCCATCCTGCTCACTCCTACTGAGGGCCTGGGGACTGATGTGGGTTCAGGGGGGCAGTGCGTCATGCTCATGGACTCGGCTCTGCTCTGACTCTACTTCCCTCTGCAGACTCCACCTTCTCATCCTCGGCTGGTCCCAGTAAGCCAGCAAGTGGCTCAGTGAGACTCAGGCCCACAGCCTGGGGTCACCTCCAGTTCTGATACCTCTTGTGGGTGTGTGCTGGTGCTCTCCACCCATCCAGTTGCCCAGATGGTCTTGCAGAGCGTTGATTCCCTGGGCGAGGCCAGCAGGGCGTCCGCTAGCCACAGCTGCAGGCTGTGAGAAGCAAGAGGCATGTGTTCCAACCTTTGCCTCACAGCAAGCAGGCCAGTTGGAATTCCTTATCCTTGTAGGACTCAGCGGAGAACTGCAGACTAACAGGGACAAAGGGGACACAAGAAAAAAATCAATATCATTTTGCCCACACACTGAAGACTTGATTGCAGTTGAACCCTTTCAGAGGGATTCTGAATGGCACATGAGATTCTGCTGTTGTAACTCATCTTGGGCACATGGCTCTAGTGTAAGTGCAGGAGTTCATGGTCATGATTTAGGAGTCACTTCCATATCTCAAGCCAATCATTCAAGGAATCACTTCCCAAATCTTTCTTTTTCCCACCTTCCTTTCCCTCAGTTCACGACATCCAAGAAACACTTGACTCCGACCCATCTTCCCTGAGGAAATGGGGAGCACAATTTTTTTGTACTGGGAAGTATGTTCCCTTGGCCATCCCCTCCCCGCTAGGCCCAATATGGTTGCAGCATCCAGTGCCCGCCATGCCCTCAGGGGTGGGGTAATTTCTAGATCAGATTTCAGAATCATCAGCCTGTTGAAATAAAGTATCATGAAGTAACACTATTAGTCCCAAATTTACATAAAATAGACTTGTGGGCTAACCTGGGAACCTCTCAGTAAGGCATTACATATCTGTGATAAGAATCATCTTGCTTTCCCTGTAGTGACTGATTTATGAATGAGTAATTTGGAACCCTGCCTTTCCCAGTGTTGACTTTGTCCACCTACAGATGTGGCCCTATTTTGAGTTACGAAGTGCTGCTCAGCTAAACCAGGAGTCACTGAGGGACCTTAGAGTCAGGGTGTAGCCAGCGCGGCACTTTGTCTCTCTGAGACCCAGTGCCTAATGACAGCAGATTGGGCAGTTTGAGGACTTCTGGCTAGTTTGCCCTCCCTTCCTCCTGGTCATGTCAGCCCATATCCTGCGATAATTTGGGGTCCTCTTCCTCCCTTACTAAGTTCCCCACATACTAACATCCTCTGACATTTAAATCCTCACAAGATCCAGTGGCCACCTCGGAGCCCAGAGCCCAGTGAGACAGTGTTTCCCAAATTGACTTATACTTTAGTGGTTTTCAGATTATGCAGTGAGTAATTTGGCTTGCATTTCAGAAAGAGGGAGAACAATTTTGCTTGTTTATGTGGGCACCGCAGATCTGCTGCAACACCACATACTGAGAGGGCTTTGAGAAGGGAGTGTGATGGAACACCCAGGCCTGCAAGGTCACCTCTTTCCTGGGATCTCTCCTCACTGGAAGCTTCTCAGGTCTCAAGCGCTGGACACTGAACTAAAGGAATCATGACCAAAGGAGCAGCCTCATCTGGGCTCCGTGGGGTACTGAGAAGACTCCTGCTGGGCTTCTGGGGAGAAGCTCCTTCCCTGCATTTCCATCCTCAGCTCAAGTTCAGACCCACCAGCAGCCGACAGACCTCCTGGGCTCCCTCAGAGTATTTCCTGGTGAGGGCTCAGGCCCTCTGCCCCTGTGGCTTTGATAAAGAGAGCATGATGACACACAGTTCCATAGAACTGGCTGGGTGGAGTTTGCCAGAAACAGGGAAAGCTCTGTGCATCAGCATTTTCCTGTGGCTGAGGGGATCTGGATGTCCATGCTTGTGTGGAGATT
Source organism: Ictidomys tridecemlineatus (assembly GCF_052094955.1). NCBI lineage: Eukaryota > Metazoa > Chordata > Mammalia > Rodentia > Sciuridae > Ictidomys > Ictidomys tridecemlineatus. Next base: position 143,748,403 of record NC_135479.1, read on the forward strand.
ACACACAAGCATGGACATACTGGATCATATATCCTTTATTATAGCTTTTATTAACATACCTGTAAACATAAGTTAGGTTTTTCCCTGCATTCTTAAAGCCCATCCTAATACATTAATTGAACTTGAGGAAGACATCATGGAAACCCTAATTTATTTCTTTAATTTTATTTTATAATTGGTGCAATCTAATTATACATAATAGTGGGATTCCTTGTGCCATATTCACACATGCACATTACATAATTTGGTCAATCTCATTCCCTAGTAGCTTCCCTTTTCCTTCCTTCCTCCTCCCTATTCAGGAGTCCATTTGTTCTGTTCTACTAATCTCTCTTTTATTTTTATTATTATTATTAAACTAGTGAATAATAATTACATATATATGCAGGATTCATTGTGGTATATTCATACATGAACCTAGCATAATTTGGATAAGAACTCAGATTTATAGCCAGTGGGTCAGAGATTAATCACTAATCTACCACTTATAACTGACATCCGAAGTGTGTGGGGGTCCTTATAGAACTGAGCCCCCACCTGTGGCATCTGACACTTGTCTCCAGGTAGACAGTGTCAGAACTGAATCGATTTGAATTGCAGGCCACACGGCTGGATGGAGGATTGCCTGGTGTGTGGGTCGGGGGTGGAGGGATTCCCACCCCTCGGGTGCCAGCCGCGTCGTGTTGGAGGGTGAGGAGACTTGAGAGTAGGAAGGGAGCTTTGTTTTTCCTTCAGGTACCATCCTCTTGCTGCTGTCGGGTGGCAGTGGGGAGGCCCAGGTTGGGCTCCAGGCTCCTGGCACTTGCCCTGGATGCGAGTCTGCCCTGGCTGTCGTGTGTGGGGTGCACTTTGGCCAGCAGGAGAGGCTCTCCACAGCCCTTCGCCTGCTGCTCTCTGGCCAGGGTCTGGTCACAGCTCTGCTTTACTATTGCATTTCCGGTGTTACCTTCCCCTGGAGTAATTTGTGGTGGATTTCATGTGAGTCAACACAACACATGACTAAGCGGGGGTGCTGACTGTTCCCTCCCCTGGACGGCTGGCCAGTGCTCTGTGGGCCACTCTGAGGTTGGGTTGAGTGTATGTAGCAGATGAGGTGGCCGTGGTATTTGGCCTGCTGAGGAGGGAGCCGAGCGCCAAGGGAAGGTGTAAGGCAGTGTCTTGTGGAAGCAGCCTGTTGCATGCAGCTTTTGTAATGTGCATCTGTCAGCTCGTGGGTTTATACATTTTTTTCTTGCTGTCCTCAATTCTTCAGTGTGAGAAATCACCACCTCCTCCTGAGGGAGTTTGGCAGCCTGGAACTTGGCCTGGAGCAGGTCCTGGTGAGAGGTTCTCTCTCAGGGCTCAGCCACAGGCCCCGGGTCCATACTCACAGATGCCAGCAGCATGCCCCACAGACAAGGGGGAGGAGGACTCAGACAGAAATCATGGGTCTCTTTAAAGTGGGAGAGGACAGAATGAGCGGGAAACCACTTGGGCTGCATGTGGAGTGACATCAGAGCCGTGGCGTGTTTTCCCCTAGCCGGGCACATGTTTCTCTTTTGGTTGTTGCCATAAAGTCTGCTCCACCCACTGCACAGCTGGCCTGACTTAAAGCAATTACAGATGTGACCTAACCTGACCGGGTACGTAATAGAATAGGCTTTAAACTTCTGACATTCTTGACATTGTCTCCTTTTCCTAGGAGGGGAATAAGGAATTATGTCCAGAGGGAAGTCTGGTAGGAATTTATTGAGTTCCAATGAGCCACATATAAAGGCCTTCCTGCGTAAGAACTGATTCCTGCAGCTTTGATTCTCTATTATGTCTTGCCCTTCCTTCCTTCGTCCACAGAGGTACCCTAATGGCCTGATGGGTGGCAGGCATCATGCTACACCATGGCAAGGTAGCAGTGAACCAAACACAGCCCACCCTCCAGAAACTCACCCATTTGGGGGAGACCGACCCATACCTCCAACCAGGGTACACACTTCCCAAAGTCAGAGAAGCAGTTCCACAGAGAAAAGTGTGTCTCTGCTGAGAGGGTTCGGGTGCCTACCGGGGGGATGGAGAGAGCCTGCTGCTGGTTCTACGTGCCTCCAGCAGCTAAACCGGGGCCTTGGTTTTTGCTACTTTCAGCAAGAGGTTTAAACTCAATCATCTCCATGGTTTCTGCTACCTCTAACATCTCAAGAGTTTCTGACTCCCCAGCATTGTGGGGAGCAGGAATTCGGGTCAGAGCACAAGCTTAGGGTCTTGTGGCCTAAGTAGAGGATAGGACTGGATCTCCATCCTGCTGCAGTTACTGAACCACAGAGTAGGAGTCCCCATTCCTGGTGTTCTTTCTCCTCTTGCCAAGTCCTCCATTAACAGATCATTGGCAGCTTTGGCAGATCTCGGTGGGGAAATGCCGGTGCTTCCCTCCAACAGTCTGCTGCTGCTGGACCACAGGGCCCTCATATTTCAAGTGACTGTTTTCAATTTTGGGTGTAGCTCTGGTCTACCTAACTCTTTTATGGTATGCTGTTTTATCTCATCCTCATACTTATTAACAATTATAAATAAATTTTTTAAAATTTAATTTGTCTTTAAAAATAAGTTTAATTTTCATCTGCTTGGCCTAAGTCATTTAGCCCCTATTAAAACATTCATTCTTTCGTCCATCCCATCATTCAAAAAGCGCTTGTGCTGAGTCTCAGAGAGGTATGCGTCCAACTCACATACAGTTGGAAGACAGATCTGCAAACAGCTGCTCAGCTAGAGAATGCCGAGTTGAGTATTGCCTTTGTAACCCTTGATCAGCTAAAGCTGGCACTTACAAGAGGTAGTAGATTTGAGAAGAATCATATTTTTAAGAGTGTAGAAGCACTTAAACAATTGGCTGCAAAGAGAGAGACTTTTTTTTTTGTGCAGAGTATTTTCAACAAGCTGTTAATTTGTTTGGAAAACTGAATATTTCACTTATTCAAGTTTAACACTATATGCTCAGCAAAAAAAAGAAAGAGAAAAGAAAACCCACAAGAGGCAATTCTGCCTGCTGTTCTGTTCGACAGTTGTGCTTCCCAGGGGTGCACCTGAGAAGGACCATGGGAGCCTGGTCTTGGTTCCATGTGTCTCTCAGAGTATGATGTCTTGCTCTGCTCAGAGTGCTTAGTGTTAGGATGATTGTTTTCTTAATGTCTGATAAAATATGACTCTTATATACAAGCCAATTACTCTATTGGCCCCTGGTCTCCAGAGTAACATCTTCCTTAGAGATTTTCAAAGACAATTTTTCAAAACCAACAGACATAGAAAATCACATGAACTTTTCACAAACTGAGTATCCAGCACCTGGGTCAAAAACACAGGAACAATTCCAACACCAGGAAGTCCCTCTCTGTCTGCCAAGGGTAACCATAAGTTTTACCTGTTTTTGATCAGCAAATTGTACACTGTTTTACAACAGGGACAAAGACATATGCTGAGAAACGCATCCTTAGGTTACTTCTTCATTGTGCAAAAGTCATCATAGAGTGTACTTACGTAAGGCAAATGATGGAGCCTACTGCATACCGAGGCCTCTTGCTGTAGGCTACAGTCCTGAACAGCCTATTATTGAACTGAATATTGTAGACAGTTGTAAAACAATGAAGTACTTGTGTATATAAACATATCTAAGCATAGAAAAAGTATGGTAAAAATACTGTGTATTAAGAATTTTTCAGGGCTGGGGATGTGGCTTGAGCGGTAGCGCGCTCACCTGGCATGTGTGCAGCCTGGGTTCGATCCTCAGCACCACATACAAACAAAGATGTTGTGTCCGCCAAAAACTAAAAAATAAATAAATAAATAAATATTAAAATTCTCTCTCTTAAAAAAAAAAGAATTTTTCAGCTCTTATAATCTTATGGGACCACTTTAGTATATGTGGTCTGTTGTGAACCAAAATGTCTTTATGACTGTAAATAGAGCCATATAACATGTAAGCCTTTGTGTCTTGGCTTCTTTCAGGCAGTGTTACATTCATGAGATTTGTCACGGGGCTGGGGATGTGGCTCAAGCGGTAGTGCGCCCACCTTGCATGTGTGCGGCCCGGGTTCGATCCCCAGCACCACATACCAACAAAGATGTTGTGTCCACCGAGAACTAAAAAATAAATATTGAAATTCTCTCTCAAAAAAAAAAAATAAAAAAAAGAGATTTGTCACTGTCCTTGCATGTAGTTAAATTTGGTTCATTATCATTATTGTAAGGCCCCCTACCATGTGAAAACACTGCAGGTTTTTAAATCCATTCTACTATTCTAGGCTTTTGCGTAGTTTCCGGGTTTTAGCTATTATAAACTGTATTGCTATAAACATTTCTGCCTAGGTCTGCTAGTGATGTAAACCCTTCTGTTGGGGATAATCCTCTGGTGAATGCTAGGTCTGAGGACGGCCTGACCTTTAGGAGATATTGCCTAATGGTTTCTAAAGGGCTGTCCCAACTAACATTCCAACCAGATGAACGAGAGCCCCCGATGCTCCCGATACCTGATGTGTTCAGTCTTTTATTTTTTCTGTTCCAGTAAATCATTTTGACTTGCTTTTTGTTTCCTGCACCATCTTAACCTACACAGAAGATGGGTCTCTCATAATGTAGTTTCAGACTCATGAAGGAGGGCCTCATCTGATGTGGGGGCAAGCTTGGGTGTGAAGGATGACAGGGTGGGTCCTGGAGTAAGTGCCTGCCGAACTGGTTTTGCAGGATGATAAGGTGCTGGATGGAGTGCGGAATGATCAAAGGATTGTTATCTTGGTCCTGAAAAGGCCCAAATCCTAGAGAGCACATGCTGGGATTTTTAGAAACTGTACCTGTGAAGCTGGGGTGGGGGATGAGAGGTGACTCTGGAGATGGAAGCAGGAGAGCAAATATAACCTTTTGAAGCAGATACTAATAGAATTTGGCAGATAGATCATTATTAATGTGTCCAAGCTCATTGAGGGAGACCTCAAGTCAGCTCCACGAAGATGGTGTGTGGGTATAGAGAGAAGAGAAAGGGGGGAGGGCAGGGGACCAAGCCTGCTGGCTCTTTCCTTGGCTTAAGCCTCCTGGGTTAGAGGAAGCCATGTGGCATCCAAAAACCAGCGCCAACGTCACCTCAGCTGTGGCCTTTACTAAGTGGTTTGGGCTTTGCTGTCTCCCTCTGTTCAGAGTATCCGGTCTAAGGTGGAGCTGTCGGTCTGGGATCAGCCTGAGGATCTCAATCTCTTCTTCACTGCCACCTGCCAAGATGGCGTATCCTATCCAGGACAGAGGAAGTGTGAAGACCTGAAGATTGGGGACACGGTAAGAGTTCACCTCTGGTTTATGAGCTCTTTAGCCTTGGCCATTAGTCTTGGGATTCTAATGACTTGTACTTACTGTTGTCCTCTGGGAGTTTGTGTTCTGTCTTCCAATTGAGGATCCTGGGGCATTTCCTAAGCCTGCTCTGCATTTCACGCTCAGTCCCAGGTGTGCTGGTTAAGGAGCCCTGCTTGGTAGACCACCCTCAGTGCACTGCCACCTCAGCCTTCCTCAAGACGACACTGTGCCCCTGGAGTTTTAAACCTTTATCCTCTGAGCACCACAGGGATGCAATCCAGTGGACCCTGGAGAGAGACCCAGCCTCCATTCTTGCTCTCCTGGAGCTTACTCTGTGCCTTGGATACATAATCTGCTCCATGCTTTTTCTTTCTGTAAAAGTTGAAAAAAGCCAACCACGTGTTCTGATTTGATGAGATGAATGGCTGGCTCTACAGTACTGGGGGAACAGGTGGCTTGCCAGATAATACATGTAAGTGATGTATGTAAAGACAGACTGCTGTATGCCACACCAAGAACTTGAGTGTGGGAGCCGGGAAGAGCTTTTATGGGTGCTGAGAACACGTGCCAATGTTGGTGCTGAGGTGGCAGAGTGGTGATGGAGAGCTGCCCACCAGGAGGTCCGTGCTTCTGGGGGAAGAACAGGAGATCTGTTGCTCAGAATGTCAGAAGGGAGTGAAGGAAAATTCTCTTCCATAATTCAGAGAATCTAGTTAGAAAAAGTATATGGACTTTTTAAAAATAGATGACTCTGTCCTCAGGGCACATGTAAGCACTAATCATGGCCAAAGCGTGGGTGAGCTGACTTCTCCCCTGACTCAAGGAGACATGAGTGTGGCCGCTAGGCTGCTCACACCCCAGCAGTGGTCTTCTCACTTTCCACCAAAGATCTTTCCCCCGCCACCTCTCACATTGCCCTTTGCCCACTCACAACATGCAGGCCAGCCTCTCACCCCTTCCAAATCTCTCAACAGACGCACCCCAACAAAGAGACACTTGGAATATGACATGGAAGTTGAGAGAGTCAAGATCTCTAATGACTGGGGAACAAATCCTTTTCTTTCTTTACTTCGGTAATGGAAACAAATCGTTGTGTAAGATAGGTTATTTACAAGTGTCTTTGGCTTTTCAACAAACTTGAAAAAAGGCCTAATCAAGATGTCAGATAAGTCATTACAAATGATAGCATTTCACTCAGAGGGAATTCATAGGGAAAAATAAAAGAAAAAAGGAAGAAAGAGGAAAGCATTTGTAGAACAAGAAGCCATGACCATAACAAAAACTCTTCCCATCTCCATCTTCCTATTTATGCACATAAGTTTTTTTTGTGCTTATATCTGTACAAAAATAGAAATATAATTGTGATTCCTGCCTTCTTTAGCGATAAGTAATGTTATTTTACGTACCTATCAACTCTTTGGGGGAAAGACCTGATCTCATTAAAGAGACACTTCCATTAAAATTTTAATTGTTATTTTTATAATTGTTAACATTATAATGTATTGATGTTGTTTTGATCAATTATAAAGATCACTCAATCAAAATGAATTTTAAAAAAACACTAAAGCCTTAAAGTTGTAGGGTTTAAAGAGATGATTATGTGGGCTACAGTAGCGCATACCTGTAATCTCAGCTACTTGGGAGGCTAAGACAGGAGGATCACAACTTTGAGGCCAGCCTCAGCAACGTAGCTAAACCCTTTCTCAAAATAAAAAAATCACTGGGAATGTAGCTCAATGGTAGAGCACTTGCCTCACATGCACAAGGCCCTGGGTGCAATCCCCAGCACGGCACACACATATACAAAAATCCAATTCAGAAAGTGGAAAAGGGCAGAAATGACCAGAAAAAAACATATGACTGTGGATCTGGGTATGAAATGTTTGCTACACCGTGTCATCAAAGCGAAAGAATGATACGAGGAACACATTGGAACAAGTCCTTTACTTGGAGGAATAGTTACAACAGGAGAGAGGTCTGGGATCTATAAGCAAGGACATGCTACATGGGGCCCTATGTTTCTAATGACATCCTATGAGTAGGACAAATAATGCGGTTGATGACAGCACAGTCAGGCAGACTTGTTGCGGAGTGAAGGAACGTGTTTTCTATGAGGACTTGACTGAGGTTCCAGATGTCTCTTGTCTGTTGTGCTCACTAATGAGTTAACTCACGGGAAACTTGCCTATCAAATGTGGGAAGGTCACAGAGATGGAGAAAACAGCTTATCTCATAAAGTGGGAAAAAAATAAGATTTTACCCCCCCCCCCAAAAAAAAAAACTGAGCTGGAGTGAAATCTTCAGGATTAATATATTTAGTTCACATTTAGGCTAAAGGGAACATGGTTTGATAGTAGTTTTAAAAGGTCTAGCAGGTTGTAGTGGCTCAAGGCTTTAATGTGTATAACTAGTGTTGCTTTATAAACAAAAAGAGGCACAGGGTAGGGGATGCCAATTGGGATTGCATTATTTTTGAAAGCCCAGAGAAATGGTGCCACCTTTCTTTGCTTGGGTCAGACTGCATGTGGAAATCAATGGCCAAGTGTTTTCAAAAAGAAAAGTGACAATCAATACTCTCATGAGTTGACTAGAAATCAGGGAGGTCAAAGGAATTGGTGTGTGTTGATAATGACTATGAAGTCATTAAAGCAGCCAACTTATGCTGCTTTAAGCAAAAAATAGGGAAATCATTAAGATTTGGGGGTCCCCATGGAAGCCAAAAGAGAAATACATTAAGTCCCAAGAAGGACCAGAGACAAACTAGACAATGAATAGTTCTGTGTTCACCACCGATTCCCCCCTGAGGAGGACATTGGATAACATTGTTATCCACGTTGACAGATGAGGAAACCATGGCATACAGAGTTTAAGTGATCACCAGGGCTTTCTGGTTCTGTAGCCAGCACCCTACACTACCTTTACTGAGCCTTTTGACTTTTTTTTATTATTATTATTTTTATTTTATTTATTTATTTTTATGTGGTGCTGAGGTTCAAACTCAGTGCCTCTCACATGGTAGGCAAGTGCCTCGCCCCTTTATTGAGCTTTTTAATACCCATGATCCTGCTCTCACCTGTTTCAAATGATGTGCCTCAGAATGAAATATGATAATGGATGGGAGCCTTCAAGGAGAGAGTGATTTCCTGAGCGCCTCTGTGCCCCTCATCACAGTCAGTTCCCACAGCCATCCATCATGGGCGGGGAATGAAGTACACACTCATTGCTGATGGGCAGCCTGAGATTTGGGGTGGGAGTGGCTTGCCCAAGCTCACCCAGCTAAGAAGTGCTGGACCCATGGCCCAAACCAACATCTTTCCTCTCCAGGCCACATCCTGTTACTAACCATAGTCTCTCTCCTGCCAAGGGAATGGTATCAGCCTCCCTGTAATGGGAACTGGCAGGCGCCCAGTAGCGGAGGTGGGGTGGGCTTTGCTGCTGCCTTCCCTGCTTCTTACAGCAGCTTGCAAGGTAGCTTTTACTTCTCCACTTCAGTGTGCAAGAATCAGGCTTGAAGAGGGGCCTGGAAAACTGGCCAGAAGTCCCACTGCCAGTGAGCTGCAGACACCTGGACTCAAATCAGAAACTGACCCCAGTGCAGCGCCACAGCTCAGGCCTTTCCCCCAGGCCCCATGCACTTTGCAAGTAAAAGCTTCCAAGAGGCCACTTAGGCATGGACACTGTAGTGGGTGGACAGCTTTTGATTTTTGCTGGGATACTTCAGAAAAATAGGCATTGACCAGAAATCAGAAAAAGATTTTAAATCGAAGTTTTTTACGACAGTGAAAAAAACCTCTGGGGAATGGGATGATTTTGAGAACACTTGAAACAATAATAAAGAAGCAGGGTGCCCCTTCCCACGCTGGCACCTTTGGCATTCTGCCTTTGGGATCCAATAGCCGTGGCCCTATGGAAACAGCGGCAGCCCTGAGGCGAGCCTCCCTGCTGGGTCTTTGTGTCTTCTCACTGTCCCAGTGTTGTAGTGCAGTCCAAGGGCCACGGTCACATGGCCCCTGGCTCTGCTGCAAGGGCTGCAGGGTTTTGTTTTCTGTAGATGAAGACAGGCTGGCACAGAGCAGCGGCCACTCTGCTCGTCTGAACTGGACATGATGTTGCTCACAGGGGCCACATCAGGCCACAGACCATGAGGGCCGAGCTCACTAAGGGCCTTGGAGGCCGTGGGGGGCAGAACTGGCTACAAAGTCTGTGGGACATGGTACGAAATGAAATTGTACAGTTTATGTTAAAATTTATTAGAAATATCAAGACCCCCAACAACAGAGCCTAAATTTAAGCTCCCAACCTTCTGAGCAGGACTTCATGGCACATGCCCAGGAGGCCAGCCCATAATGACAGGGGGCCTGCCCCCTTTTGGCTGAAAGAGAAGGGGTCTGTCAATTTTTCTGATCCTGGAGATGAGGTAAGGGTGCACTTCCAGTTGGGATCAGTGTGATTTTTTTTTTTAGCCTCCCAGAATGCAGATGTCCCTCCTCTCTGGCTGATCTTTCTCCAGGGTTTACAGTGGGTCTTTGGCAACCAGGTGTGCTGCCGAGTGAGTATGTGGGTATGTCCCTGTGGCTATTTGTTGAAGGAAACACATTTCAGAACATGTCCAAGATGTCGAAATCCACTTGTGTTCACTGAATGTTGTGCCAAATACTGTGCTCACCCAGGAGGTGAAGGTGAGGCCCACAAGCAGGGGCTCAGGTTCCTGTGCACAGAGGCATCATGCAGATGAATCAACCCCGTATCATGACCAGGGCCATGACAAAGAGGGTGTGGTGCTTCAGGAGCCCCAAGGAAGAAAGGCCCAGCATCACAGAGGGTGCTATCTGGATGGAGGCATAGGAAGGGAGGGTGGGTGCTCCCGTGTGTTCCCACTGGTGGGCGTAGCAGGTGCAAAGCAGCAAGATGAGTCTGCTGGGTGTGAAGAGTGTCGCCCTTTGCAGCTGAGGGTGATTTCCATGGAGGTAAAAGGAGGGGCTTGGGGACTGAGGGGAGAGTGGCTCCCAGGCCACACTGATAGGACATAAGTGCCAAGCTAAGAGGCCTGGCCACTGTTTGGCAGGTGGGTTCCATTCTTAGATGCCACAGGTTAGGAAGGCTAAGGACCACTACCCCTCCAGGAATAGGGATAGCTAGACAGGAATCTGGAACTCACTAGGAGAAGAGGGATTAGGAAAAGCAGACAGTGTTCAACTCTCAGCAGGTATCTCAGGTCTGGCCTGGGGATGCGTTTGTGGCCTGTTTGGGGAGTGGGGGACAGCTGGCTCATGTGCATCTCATTTCTTCGTATTTGCAGCTTCCTGCAGAAGTGGTGGAGGCTCAGGCAGTGACTTATGGTCCCATCCAATCAGGGGTAGAGTTCTGTGATCACCCTATGTTCTCTGGCTTAAGACTTTTGTCCAACAAGAAGTAGGAGAGGTGGCAGGAAGTGAGGGACAAGGATATCCTCAAAGAAGAATCCTCCTTAAATAAAACTCTGAGGTTTTGTTTAAATTCAACGAGGTTCTCTTTGTAAGGGTTTAGGGGCTCCTCTACTTTTCCTCCCCTGGTCCAGCAAGGCTGAGTGGACCCAGTCACTGGAAGTCGTTCTCATTAACAGGTCCTTGACAAATCAGTATGCAAGTGGCTGGCTGTACGGCTAGCACCACCGCCCAGCACAAGAGGCCCAGTGAGCGCCTGTCACCGGCTTCCCACAGCACTCCCCATCCCCACCCCTTTCCACTCTTCTGGGCTCTATACCCTGTGCCCACCCCAGCTCTTTGTTTTGTTTGAGATCTGAGTGGACTTGGCATCCACATAGCCCCAGGGTTGGTGGGTTTGGGTGGGGGCTGGGCAGCCCTTTTGAAAGGGTAGACCAGGCCAGCAGCCCTGCAGGGAACCAGGAGCATCCCAATGAGATTAAATCACCAGTCTGGGCAGGAGGGCCACCTTGTCTGTGACCTTCCTCTGGAATCTTGGAATGGGAGACCGGAAAGTCTCCAGGAACATGGGGCCCTCAATATCAGTACTGAGTTGGAGTCCTCAGTCGCCAGGGGAGAGCAGCAAAGAAGCCGTGTTCCAGCTGCATTCCAGCCTCTCTGGAGTCTTTCCCAATTCAGTAGGGAAACCAGACTCTGAAAGGAGGGGTAAGCGAGCAGATTTACTTGCTGTTCCCCGAGTATTTTTTATAGCATTCCTGTGTCCAGCAGGAGCTGGGGCCCGACAGAGTGTCCTCTGGTTATCAGGCAACAAGCTGCAGGCCCCGCAGCGAAGGGTCACACCGATAGCACTTCTGTTGCAGCAGCTTTGGCTGAGGAGGGCCGTCAGGACCTACAGGCCCCTTGCCTGCCCAGCTAGGCAGGTGGTGTGAGAGTTTCCACATCCTGGGCAATGTGGGTGCCAGCTCAGATTCAGAGGCCCCCTGACACCTCTACTTATCCTGGACAAACATAAGCCACTGTCAAGACTTGGGAGATTTGGTTCTCTCTTTCCTTACTTTATCCCTCGCCATGGGGCCGTCTGCATGGGGGAAGGTTATGCTCACAGATGGACACTCCCCACAGTCTCTCAGTAATTAAATGCCTTTGGCTCTTATTCCACTTATGACCTACAGATGCCTTTGTGGGGCAGAGGCTGTTCATTTAACAAGCAAGTCGTAGCTCTAGGATGTGGCAGCTTCAAGCACGTCACTTTTTCTCTCTGGATTTCTCGCTGGGTCTCAGAGAAAGGGAGACATTGACCCCTGGAAGGCTGTTTCCCTCTTTATTTTTGACTATTTGGGGGCGGGGGTACTCGGGTTGAAAACAGGGCTTTTTGCATGCTAGGCAAGTGCTCTACTTTGGAGCTACATCCCCGGCCCTTCCCTCTGCCTTCCTGATGGCTCCATGGATGATACTGGTTGAACAAAGCCCCCAGCCCCTTCCCATCTACAGGCTCAAATCATTCCCAACCCAAGGCAGATAGGTTTGGAGAAGCCTCTGGCCACCACTTTGGGGTCACTATGGTAAGAAGGCTGGCACTCCCTTTGTGCCCAGATCTGGACACTGGCTTCCACCCTGTGCCTCCTTCTAGCAGGCGATGTGCTAAGGAGAACACACAGCTGATTCTAGACGAGCCCCATCCCCACCTGCTGTGTGCCCATGGCCAAGTTCACAGTCCTTCCAACCCTGTGGTCTCCCTGGTGAAATGAGGAGGCCTCCTAAAAGAGTTGCTTGAGACACTGCTCAGCACAGTGCTGGCTGCATAGTAGGCTCTCAGCCGCTGCTGACCATTAGTGTCATCAACAGATTTCGGTGCCCAGCAGATCCCCGTCTTGTTTCCTCATCTTGAACGTGCCTCTTTGGACCTCAGGGCCGAGAAACTGAACCTTCATCTTGTTTTTGCCAGTCTTTCCCTTTTTTGTCCCCCACCTCCCTCCCCATGGAGGGTGAGGTAGGATAGTCTAGCCTGGGTACAGCTGGCTGGTCATCCCAGTGTCCCCTGACCCTGTGTACCTGCCATTGTTCTCAGCACACTTACCCCAAAGTACCTCCTACCAGTGTCTTGACCAGTGTCTGTTGCTGAGAGCTTTGGGCCATGGTTTGCTGCCAAGTAGGACTTTTTTCAGGACCCAGAGAGTCTGATCCGTCCTGCTCAGTCCCACCACCCTGGGTGTCCCTAAATGTCACAGAATCTGGGAAGAAACCTTTTTGAGGTACAGCTCTCAGAGTAATAAGGATCTGTAAAACATTTAGAAATAGGCATTTTGGGTGTTCTCAAAAAATAACATTATTTCCTGAGGAGTGTCCAGTAAAGTAAAGTAATTGGTAACTTTTTAAGATCAGCCTTACTCCAACCCAAATGATAGAATTAAGAATAGCATGGGGCTGGGTTGTGACTCAGTGGTGGGCGCACTTGCTTAGCATGTGGGAGGCACTGGGTTTGATTCTCAGCACCACATACAAATATATAAAATAAAGGTCCATCAACAACTAAAAAATATTAAAAATAGACAAATAAATAATTTGAATTTAAAAAAAAAAGAATAGCAATACTAACAGAGGTTCCTAACCCATCCTGAGTTTCAGAATGATTTAAGGAATTTTTTGGAAAACAAAGACATCCAGGCCCAGACACAGTGGGCCAGTTTGTGAGGTGGGGCAGGCTGAGCCAGGCCTGTCTTTTGGGGAGCAGGGAGAGCTCCACCCCGGAGAAGCACTTCTCCTGGTGTTTCATCATGCCAGCTCCCTCTCTGGATTTCCATAGAATTTACAGTGACTGCTCTGAGGTCCTTCTGGGTGATTCCATCTCCACATGCCTCCTTCCCTCAGTGCAGGGAGAGGCAGAGGGTGGGGAGTCAGGCTCTAGTTCCTAGAAGAATCAGAGTGAGCCTCTTTCTTGCTTCCCTCCCCCTCCAGCCTGGTGGGCAGCTGACAGGCATCTCTGCCATCCCACCCTCTGCCGCCCTCCTAGGTCCACTTTGTTGCCTGACTCCAAGGCAACCTGTGAGAAGCTCCCAAGTTAGAAACACTTCCTTACGTGATTTTTTTTTTTTTTTTTTTTTTTTGGTGGTATTGGGAATTAAATCCAGAGGTACTAAACCACTGAGCTATATTCTGGCCCTTTTTATTTTATTTTATTTTTTTAAATTTTGATACGGGGTCTTGCTAAATTGCCCAGGCTGGCCTCAAACTTGCAATCCTCCCACCTCTACCTTCTAAGTAGCTGGGATTATAGGTGTGCACCATAAAACCTGCCCTTACATGCTTTGTTTAAAAAGAAAGTCTATCCACATTGTGACATGTTTCATCAGACAGTGACTCTAAGACCTAAGGGCCATGGGCTGACTGGGCAAGAGGTAGCTGTGGGAACCACTCCCAGAGAACTGACGCATGGGGTGGAGGGCAGGGTTCAGGTGTGTCTGTGGAGATCTCAGGCATCAGCCCATCCCTTCTCTAGCAGAGGATGAGCCCCTGTCTCAGAAGGACAGGCAGGTGCCATTGACCTCCTGCATCCAGCACCATGGCCTGGCATAGAGAGTGCCCACAAAATATTTGCTAAGATGAGGTGCTTTTGAAATGGGGAGGACAGAGGTGTACTGCAGTGGAGGTGGGAAGAGGGTAGGATAGAAGTGTAAAGGGAGAATAAGAACTGTGTCAACTCAGTGACCCCTTGTGCCTTTCTTGGATGTCCCTCTCCTCAGAGTGGTGAGCCAAGATCATATAATAAATGCTCAAGAACCCAAAGAACCAAGCACAGTGCCTGTCAAGTGTGAGCCAGCAGGTGCAGGGGCTTGCCCATCCTGTGGCCTCCTCCGAGGCTCTGCGGCTTCTCCCTGTGTGGTTGGGAGGCTCAGGCTTGCCTTGGCCACAGTGTCCCCTCTCTTCCCTTTTCCCAGGCGTCCTTTGAGGTGTCAGTGGAGGCCCGGAGCTGCCCCAGCAGACCCGTGGAGCACACGTTCACCCTGCGGCCTGTGGGGTTCCGGGACAGCCTGCAGGTGAGGGTCACCTACAACTGCACCTGCGGCTGCAGCGCGGGGCTGGAGCCCGACAGCGCCAGATGCAGTGGGAACGGGACCTACATCTGCGGCCTCTGCGAGTGCAACCCCAGCTACCTGGGCACCAGGTGCGAGTGCCAGGAGGGGGAGAACCAGAGCGTGTACCAGAACCTGTGCCGGGAGGCAGAGGGCAAGCCACTGTGCAGCGGGCGAGGCGAGTGCAGCTGCAACCAGTGCTCCTGCTTCGAGAGCGAGTTCGGGAAGATCTACGGGCCTTTCTGCGAGTGCGATAACTTCTCCTGTGCCAGGAACAAGGGCGTCCTCTGCTCAGGTAGGCGTCCCGCACCCAGGCCCAGAGGCTGCTAGGATATCTTCCCAAAGCCTGCCTGTCTCTCAGGGTGGCTGTGAGAAGTGTCACTGCCACAGATGGGAGGTGACAGTGCACAAGCCTTGCCGACCGCTAGGCACAGGGGTGGGGACCTGTGCATGGAATACAAAGCAGAAGGCACTGCCACATGGCGGAGCTGTGCCTGTGGGTCATCCAGCCCATGCTGCACTTCAGCAGGACTTGCCTGCAAGACAGTGGATTATAGGTGTGCACCTCCTGGGACATGGCTGTTTATGGCCTGAGCTGGTTATGGCCTCCCGTTGTTAGATATAGTATTCATTTCTTATTGCTTCTCTAACAAGTCACCATAAAACCAAATGACTTAAAACAGTTATTTTCTTTTAGTCTGAAATGGATCTTATTTGGCCAAAATCAAGGTGTCCTCAGGGTTGCGTTCCTCCTAGAAGGTCTAGGGGAGAATCCATTTTTTTTAACCTCTTTTCTGGCTGCTAGAGGCTGCCTGTATTCTTGTTTGCAGCTCCTTCCTCCATTTGCAAAGCCAGCCACCTCAGATCTTCCTCTGACCTGTGACCTCTGCTTCTGTTGTCACATCTCTTCCTCTGATGCCCCTGCCTTCTTTTATAGACCTTTGTGGGCATCTTGGACTCTGGATAACCAGGACAGTCTCCCTTTTCAAGTTTCTTAACTGAATCGCGGCTTCAAAGTCCCTTTACCATGTAAGGTAACAGTCGTGTAAAGTGCCAGGGACTAGATAGGCCATCTTGGGGGCAGCTGTTATTCAGGTCAGAGGCCTGGGTTAGACGTCCTTCTTTGCATCAAACAGAAACTTGTTTCTCAGTAACTTCCACCTACTGATTCACGTTCTAGACCCTCGTCCACATGGCGACCTGTCAGATGTCTGAAAGCTGCTATATGCCTCCCTGTTGGCTCTTATCCAGGCTGGACTCTCCTTTCTCTGAGGGCCCTGTCACTTATTCAGGCTTCACAGAATGGAGCACATGACTTGTCGCTCTGGATAATGAAGGCTCAGTGAGAGCATTCACTTCCTGTGGTGCGGACACCCTGCTGCCATCCTGCATCCTAACAATACATTCACTTTTCTTTTCCATTCGACAGTCACATTATACCCTTGAGCTTGTTTTTTAACTTGATACCAAAAGTTTGAGGTATTTATTTGTTTATTTCAGTACTGGAGATGGAACCCAGGAGTGCTCTACCTCTGAGCTACATCCCCCGTTCTTTTTATTTTGAGACAGGGTCTCGCTAACTTGCCAAGGCTGGCCTTGAACTTTGAATTTTCCTGCCTCAGCTTCCCAAATAGCTGAGATTATAGGCATGCACCACTGTGTCTGGCTCTAGCCAAGCTAAGTTTTTATTGTGTGATGTTTGAGCACTTTTTTTTTTTTCCTTTTTAATCTAAGCACAGGGGTTTTCACTGATTCCTATTCAATTACAAATTGGCAATTCCTATTCTGGAGTTACATTCTGATAAGATACTTTAAAATTGTATCTCAACCCAGCCATTTCTACTCAGCACCATGCCATCTGCAAATAAGCAGAAAAATTTTAGATAGGACTATAGTTTCCTTTATGGATTGTTTATTCTGTGGCTTCTTGGATTCCCTCCTTGAGAGTAGTCTTCTAGTTGGGAAGGGTTGACTTGAAAGGAACTTGGGATTAAGCTGCAAAAGAAGGCATGAAGTAAGGCGTGTGTGGAGCAAATCAGGAACCTGTAAACAACATGTACCCTGAGAGGAGTACCTATCCTCCCATGGAAGAAACAAGTGCTGAGGGCTGCAGACGTGGGTGAGCAAGGGAGGCTTCCTGGAGACAAGTGTGCGTACGCCCAAGGGTGTGGTGGTGGCAAAATGCTCCAAACTGGAACTGCCCTGGAAAGTACAGGACATTTGAATGTCATAGAGTAAAGTGGGTGGATCCAGTTAGGATTCTGTAAAATATGCAACAGGGATTGGTTCGACTTTTTCTCCATCCTGGTGATGATGGATTGGTATGAGCTGGACGGTTCTGTCTGGGTTAGCAGGAAAAGCATGAGCTCAGGAGCAGCAGGCCTCTGCCTGAATCCCCTAATGCCACATGCTGAGGTGAGACTTTGGGCAGAGTTGTTGTAAAAGAGGAGAAGGTACATGAAGCACCTCACATGTTGCCTGGCACAAAAGAGGGGCTGACCCACCACTGGCTCCTGCCCGAGTCAGTGCCACAGCCCCTGGGGAGCTGCAGCTGATACCCAGTGTGCAGTGGTGGGATTCCTAGGCTTTGCCTAAGGAAGCCCAGCGTGGTGGGATGGAGTTTCCATTCCACTTAGCAGCCACAGTAAGAGCTCCTTGAAGCTCAGCTGTGTCGGTAATGGACTTCGAGCAGTGTTCATCTTTAAACAATGATTATCAAACATCCCTGTGTGCTCCCTCCTTCCACCTCAGGAGCCAGAAATAACCCTCGGAAATGTTTTCGCCCCAGAAGTTTGTTCACATCCATGCGGCCTGGAGCAAATTTGCCTGTGCCTACTCCATTTCCAGTTTATCACCCTCAGACACAGATTGTGTTTAGATGTTTTGTTTTCCCCTGTCTAAAATGGGACCAACTCCATTCGGTTCTGCAGTACTTTGAGAATGGAAGAAGGCATGGATGAAAGACCTGAATAGAACACAAAGCCGGGCAGGCACAGGGCAATGGGTGGATGAGGTGTGAGTGGCCCTCAGTGGAGAAAACTCATCATTTTGGAAACAAATATTCTGAGGTTGAGTGAGCACATATGTTTTTGGTTTAACCACTGTAATCCAGAGTTCTTCTGAATTAATTTTACATTTCAGAATTCTGTCAAACCCTGTGTCTGAAAGCCCCTGGGTGCCCACTCTCTCACCTTCACTTGTACAATCCTGTGACCTCTGGAGGCTTTTGCAGGTCATGGGGTGGGGAAATTGGAGGGCTGCCGGACCCGGAGTCTCCCGTGTGAGTGGTGCTTCAACTCTAACTTCCTGGGATTGCTGAGATGGAGCCCCCCACTGCCATCCCTATTGGAAAAGCCATGTGTATTCAGTAAAGAAAACTTGCAAAATGTAAGGAAACTGATGGATGTGCCATCAGATGGGGCCATCTGACTCCTTCTTGGTGAGCAGGATTGATGTGGACCATCTGGTAAATTAGTCAAGGGCATTTTTTCACCCTCTCTGTTTCACATGCACCCTTTTAAAGTGTGTGTTTAATCAAGAGAACAACATTTCCAGGAAATTAACGGGTTATTCTTCGATCCAGAATATTCTGAAGAATAGAAATAAATTTTTAAAATCATCCATAATTTCATCACTCATATTTTACAAGGTTAGTTTCTTTCCTTCCAAACTTTTTTTCTTTTCCTTTTTTTTTTGTTTTGTTTTGTTGAGGCACAAGCAGAGATTTATTTAGGAGAGCAAAGATGATGCACTCAAAGGGAAAGAGACAGTGCAGGCTATCTTAGAGAAAAAGCTTCCTTCCAAACTTTTTCCTAAGTTGGGGAGGGGGGGATACATATAATTTCATATCTTGCTTTTTTTTCTGGATAATATTACATCTAGAGAAGCATTGGAAGTTGAGTTGCTTTGGTAAATCATCTATTAGAACATTTTGACTTTCTTTCCATTGCACAACCAACTAGCCTTTTCTACCCCCTTACTTTAAAAGCCACAGGTAGTTGACATGTACCGCTATCCAAGTCTCCTGGAGAAAATGGTTTCTGGAATGAGATCATTGCTGTTAATTTAAGAAGGACTGAAAGCCGAGCCCAGCTCCAGGCAGGACTCGATGACACAGATTCCTGCCACGGCTCCCCACACGCTGTGGCGGGCTCTTCCTTGTGTCTCAAACCCTCCAGCTCCCCTTCTGGAGGCCTCTGTGAGCGCCGGCATCCACTTGTTGGGCATCGTGGTCAGCGGGGGCTCCTGCACCATTAGAGCTGTGCGAGTTGGTTTCGAGCCCTGGGTTGTTGGGTCGTTTGGGGCATTTGAGGGAGCAAAGCCTATTTCCCAACCACTGCTTTGCTGCTGCAGATGCTGACTCAGGCCCACCGCAGCTGACCTCAGCATCCTCCCGCAGTTCTTCTCACCCCTCTCCCCGGCGCCTGTCCTAGAAGAAGATCGTGTGGTTGTGGTTTGTTTTCAGAGGGGAACTGAGGGGTACGCTTGTAAAAGCTGCTGAGGCAGCAGCAGAATCTTTGGGGACACTGAGAGAAGCTCCTTCCATCCCTCTGGCTTGCCTTCTACAAGAGGCTTAGAGTCCTTGCACCCTACTGAGAGCCAGAACTGCGGGCGAAACACAGTGATCACAGATTTGGAATAGGTTTTCTGTCATAAAAATGAGTCGTGAAGCAGATCAGACGCAGATCTGGAAGCAATTGAACAGCCCTGTGGTTGCTTTGTGACTCTTGCTGTGGGAACACATGTGTGATGGGTCCCTGGAGGCTCCACTGGTTTCTGGAAACAGCATATCATAGAGAATGATTCTGTCCACAGTCTAGTTCTGTGTGTGAGGGGAGCTTTATGGGCTATTGTGAGGGTTTCTGTTTCTTTGGAGTCTTGCAAAAGTGTTGACGCTTTAGAGTCCCTTTGAATATGAGAAGTAGGACATGGTCTGTTTAGTTGTTCATAATGTAATAAAAGATTCTTGCTTCAACTTTGTTCTTTGCTGTTTGTATACAAACAGTGCACCTCAGCCCAGGGACTTCTGCAGTCTCGGTGTATAAATGACCACACTGTATAATTTGCTCATCGTTAACCTACCTTTCAGGTTTCATATAATGAGAAAATTTAAATGAAAGATGTAGAATTCTGAGCAGGACACTTGACTGTGAGACCCCAAAAGTACATCTAGATAAGCTTACATCATATGTAGCTTTAAATTAGAGGTCAAGGGTCAACTGTGGCTCTCTCTCCTAAACATGAGAACATGGAGCGTGACACTAGTGGCATCATTCTTCAAAGGTCAGAGACAGATTCAAGCACAGGTTCCAGGTGTGGGCTGACAGCTCCCAGCCGAGCTCTCAGCGTTCTGTCAACCTTCTACAGATAAAGGGGCTCCTGAGGGTAAGACCTAGTTCAAGGCTTCTGGATTCTCACCAAATGAAACACTTTCCATGGCAACATCATCCAAATACGTTTAAAAGTACTTCTCAATTTACAAGGATAAGTAGGGCTTCCAAGAAGAATATAGTTTTCTACCAAGACAGAGGCGAAGGTGAGCGGGGTGAAGGGACCCATGTGCAAGGGGCAGACATGGAGTTATTTTTGTCTGATTGTGGTAGATAGTCAAGTTTGGCAGACTGTGGGGTAAGAACAGGAGACTGAGTAAGGAAGTAAGAGTAGGAAGTAAGTGGAGGCTTAAATATGAAACATTTTAAAAGCCAAGGAAAGAGTTAATTCGGTAAGCAACACTTCAAACCCAGCTTGCCCAGTGTGGAAGCCCTCTTTCAACAAACGCCTCTCTGCCATCTATATTTTTCTATCTCTAGCCTGACACCTATAACCTGAGGCAGAAACCCAGAGGTCATCTGGGCCACTCCCTCTGTCTCATCTTCCTGAGTCCTTGTCAGTCATGACACTGAAGCAGGGTATGGGTCTCAACCCATAGGAGAACTGAAGTGAAGAATGTCCTGAGAGGTGTCTCCCTCTACCCCAGTCCCACCCCCCCACCCTCCACCCCCCCACACCCCCCACACCCTCCACCCCCCCACACATCCTACCTCCCACCCCCCGCCCAGAGCCACCTCTCTACAAGGCAAATCTGATGCTCCTACCAGCTTAAGCCCCTCCCAGGACCTGTTGATTACAAGTCCACACTCTTAGCCTGGAGCATGAGGTGATCTGACCTCTTATTCTTCTGCTTCTGACCTCTTGCTTCTGACCTCTTATTCTTATCTTCCATTTGTGAAGTTTGACCCCAAGCTACTTGTTAGGGAACAGGAAATGCTGGATGACCTTGATCTGGAGAGGCTCCCTTCATCCCTCCCCACCCCCACCGCTTCACAGGTCCTTGTAGGTGGCCCTCACATCACTCATTGCAGAGTCTGGTAATTATCTGTTAACCTTCTATCTCCTAGGCTTCACCAAGAGCTCAGGAAGGTCAGAGGCCATGCTTGAATCATGGGCTGAAACCCCAGAGCTTGCATGCCGTAGACAATAAACAGTGGTTGACCAAAAATAAAAAAGGGACTTTGCACCATACTTATAGTTTTCTTTAGAAATGTTATTTTCACACTCAAAATCATAAGCCTGGGGCTCTGGTCACTGCTGTACCTTCTGTCATTCATTGCATTATAACTTGCATATTTCATAAATGACTTGTTACAAGATCATATTTTGTGGCTTCCACGCAGAGGTCTTCAAAAATTCCTTTTGAATGAACCAAGATTGTACCTACTTAATTTCCAGAAAGGATTCTATTAATCGGATTGTCACCACTGTGTGCTTCAGGCAGGAGCACCTAGAAAAATATCAGTTTTTTTTTTTCACATTTATTAATCTCTGCTTGGGTTGTTAACCAGATGCTATTGGCAGATATAAGAATGCCAAATACGTCATTGCTGTATGTATATAGGTAACTGTATGACTAATGTGATTCTGCAACCTGTACAATCAGAAAAATGAGAAATTATACTCCATTTGATTCAAATGTATGAACTGTCAAGATCATTTTACTGTCATGTGTAGCTAATAATAATAATAAAAAAGAATGCCAAATATGTCTTCCAGAGAAGGAGGACCCCTCTGCCCCAAAGGAATCCCTCTGGCAGAGTTTCAGGAACTGCAGAGCACTGTCCTGTACAAATCCTAATTATGCACACAACAGTGAGAGCCCAGAGTATCCTGTTCCATTTTGGAGTCCTCAGTATGGTGGCTCTGAGAATAAAATTTGTTACAGGATTCTTCGCTGTTATTAAAAGGAATGATAATCCTGTAGTTGGTAAAGATCTTCCTCAGACACCATTGACTGGGTGGTAGAGGCCAGTGTGTGTTCTTCAGTATTACACTGTTATCCCAGGCAACACTGCCAGAAGCCATTGTTAACCAGCACAGAGGTATGTCTCCTTGTTCCCTCTACAGGGATACTGCAGAAGCCTTTGGTGGCATCATTATATAATGGAAAGAATATGGCTTTGGAGGGAGACAAACCTGTGTTCTAACTTGGCTCTGCCCTTTTCTGCCTCTGTGACCGGGGGTCTTCACTTAACTTTTCTGAGACCCATTTTTCTTCTCTGTCAAATGAGGGGGAAATCCTGCTCCAGAGGGTTCTATGAAACTCACATAGAACAGTGGCTGCAAAGCTTTTTGCAGGATACCTTGCCACCTGGGGCTTCAGGTACATCCTAATATCTGGCCTTTCCACCCTGGAGGGATGTTGTCTTCCATGGAGATAAGCATCAGATACTGTGATATCAGCCAGGTGTGGTGGTACACGCCTATAATCCCAGCAGCTCTGGAGGCTGAAGCAGGAGGACTGTGAGTTCAAAGCCAGCCTCAGCAATGATGAGGCACTGAGCAACTCAGTGAGACCCTGTCTCTAAATAAAATACAAAATAGAGCTGGGGATGTGGCTCAGTGGTTAAGAGACCCTGGGTTCAATCCCCAGTAAAGGAGAAGGAGAAGAAAAAGAAGAAATAACTGTGATATCAAAGCAGGTTGCCTTCAGAAAGTTCTCAACGGGCATCTCAGTTCAGGATTTCTCTAAGACTTCCATCTATTTTTAGCCATTGCTCAAGTTCACTTGAAAGACAAAAAGGCATCAAAATGTTAGGGCTTGATTCTAGAAGGAAACAATGCATCCTTTAAATTAGTCCCAGGGACCAGAGGAGCAGGTACACCTCTCTGGAATTTGTCAGTCTCCTTCAGCTTGTGCTCAAAGAAAGTGTTTGGAGAAAATCAGGCTTGATAGCATCTGATCTATGGCGATGCAGGAGGAGCAGTGATCTCTCTCAGGGTCATTTTGTCTTAGGAAGGTCCTACATTCATCTCATTCTGCAAGAATTCATTTTGGCATTCCTCATGTGCCAAGTGTTACATCGTGCACCAGGGATAAAGTTGGAGATGGTTGCAGTCCTGAATTAATTTCTAAATCTTTGTTGCCCCTGGAATTTTCCACCTTTCAGAAACTTTCTTGGGCTGAGGAATAGGCATACAAATCATCTTAAATATCTATCATCACTATACAGACTCTTGAGATTTTGAAAGATAAGTTGTGAGCATTTAGAGAACCAGCCTGGCCCCATGCTCTGAGCTTATCTCTGGGAATAGCGTTTTATAATGGCTGAGCTCCTATTTCCAAAACCGTGTGTGTGTATGTATTTGTGTGTATGTATGTGTATTTGTGTGCGTAGTAATGGGGATAGAACCCAGAGCCTTGTGCATGCTAGGCCGGTTCTTTACCACTGAGCTACATCTCTAGCCCTTTTTTTGTTGTTTTTTAATTTTTTTTATAGTTGTAGATCAACAGCATGCCTTTATTTTATTTATTTATTTTTTTAATGAGTGCTGAGGATGGAACCCAGTGCCTCACACTTACTAGGCAAGTGCTCTGCCACTGAGCTACAGCCCCTCCTGTTTTTAATTTTTTTAAATTTAATTTTGAGACATGGTCTTACTAAGTTGCTGAGTCTGATGACAAACTTACAATCTTACTGCCTCATCTCCCAAATTGCTGGAACTATAGGCATGGGCCACGGTGCCCAACATCCAGAAACTTCTTAAGCAACAGTTCAGTGATTCTGAAAAGGGAATGATCTAAGCACTGGGTCTCCCTTCCGTGTCCTCTTTTCTCTACTTAGAGAGAGAAGTGTGCAGATAGAAGACTGATGAGGATTCCGTGTGTGCCTTGAAGATTCAGGCCTGACCCTTAAGGCCCTGCAGTCGGGCTTATGAAGGACATAATGAAATTTAAAAAGCAAAGGAAAACCCTAGGAAGGCCACGAGAATGCCAGAGATAACCCCTTAGTCACGTAGGTTTGGATGGCTTTAGCTTTTTGATATTATAGGATAACTTGTTAGAAAATTTAAAACTATGAGAAACCTCTGGGGCTGAAATAGTTAAGACTCTTTGCTCTGTATCTCAGGAGTGCATCAGGCACTCTCAGCTTTGTCTTGATTTTGGATTCTCTGACACCTCTGGCAGGGCAGGGCAGAATGGGAGGGAACCCTGTTGTCCTTTGGGCATGTGTCCCAGCCTCTCTGAATACTGATTTTAGAGCTCTGTCCTGATCCCAATGCTCCCTTGAGTCGGAACTGCTCTGAGCCTGACCTCCTGGGAGCTTTCCTTCCTCTTTTGCTCTTCCCAGAGCACCTTCCTTAGTTCTGACCCCATTCCCTCAACCCCTCAAGTCCTTCTGGTGGGTCCCTCTGTTCCTATGCTAAAGAAATATGCTCTCCAGGAAGGTGTGTTATTTGACATCACAAAGTTGGCCTTTGACAATGGGCTAGTATGTCATGGTGCAACAAAAATTGATTTTAATGTACTTGCTACCATATTGAGATTGTTTCCTTGGAAACAAATGGGGTAACTTTATTCATCACAAGCAAGCTCTAAACAGGATTGTTTTACATCACCTGCCTTTCCTAACAGTGCCAGTCACACACGGTGGGTCAACTGTGTATTGCTTGCTTCAACTGCTTACATTTGGAAACTGAGTCCAGAACCTGTACTGAAGATCCTTTGTGATTCTTTTTTTTTCCCTTGACTTTTCTTTTTTTTTCCTTCTCTCCTCCTCTTCCTTCCCCTCCCCTCTCCCTCTTTTCCTTTCTGACAGGCTCTTGCTAAGTTGCCCATGCTGGCTTAAACTCACAGGTTGAAGGGATCCTCCTGCCTCAGCCTCCCAAGTTGCTGGGACTACAGGTGATTCTTAATTATAGATTCAGACCAGAAGAACCTTGCATTGCCTTTGCAAACAAATAGCCCATTTCCACCCAGTTTGACTTATTTTGATTGGCCTAGACCCTTCCACAGCTCTGAATTCCCAGCTCAGCTCTCACTCTGAGTGTTTGCCCACGTTTTCCAAAACTTACCTCACTGGTTTTTATCTTTTTCAACGTTTGAGGAACCATTTAATCTCTTTTCCTCTGAGTTTCTTCAAGTTGTGTAAGGATATGTCAGACACAGCAGACAAATGCTGAAGGACCTGCATGGACCAGGACGCTGGCCAAGGTCCCTAAGTTTTATGACTGTCGTCTGATGAAGACACTGAATGTTCCTCTATGTGCTCAGCAGGCGTCTGGCTCTTGTTATTCATTGTGCAGAGCCCACTTTCCTTAAGTGAACCTTCATTAGCCTGGTCTCATTTATAAAATGCTCTGGTGGCAAATGAGCTCATCCAGTAGTCATTGCCCCTCGGGACACTAATCTGCCCTTAACGATCCTGCCACATGGGGAGGCTAACACGTGGACCGTTTTCCTCGCCAACACCCAAGAAAAGTCTCCTCTCCCTGCCCTGGGGGCTGCTGCCATCTCTCAGCTTGGCTGGGCTCCTGGCAGCCAGGCCTCAATGTGGCCCATGCATGTGACACTCTGAACCAACTCTGCCCATGAGGAATGTTGCACCAGGCTTGGTGGCCAGCTCCGGCTGGGATCTATCTGGCAACTGTGCACCAACCACAACAACATGACAGTTTTCCAGTTTGAAAATAGTAACCCTCTCATCCTGTGGCAGCGTCCCAGAGCGTGGTGAGTTCACGCTCTCCAGATGTGGTTGGCTTTCCCCAGAGGTACCCACCGGACGTGTTGGGCAGGTTAAGCCAAACCCAAGGCTTGGACCTGGGGTTCCTGTTTCTTTTGGCAACAGCCATTCGATTTCCGCGAGTCAGCATTCTCAGGGTCTTAGAGGAGGGCTGTGGTTCATTGCACTCCGCAGGGCTCAGGCTTCTCTGAAACTGGAAAGGTGAGTTCATTAAAGGACGTGGGATTTTTCCACCTGCTCTCCATTGCCGTAATCTGCTTATGACTGATGGGGCTGGGCCTGTCCCCTGCCTGTCTCAGGCAGAATGCAGCAGCTGTCAGAGGTGCCCATCAGCATGGAGGAACTGGGGGCCATGACTAGGAGGCAGAGTTGCCCTTGAGGGGGCTCTTCCACCTCTGACAGTGGAGTCTTAGCTTTCTAGCCAGTGTCTCTGAGAGGAATGTTGAGCTTTGGAAATGCTTGGCTTAAAACAGCATTACTTACTGTTGTGTAGGGGTCATATTTTGCTGCTGGGGTACAGAAGGTAACATGTGGTCCAGCTGCTGAGAGGCAGGGGAAGTCCTCGTGGGGGCGTCGCTGTTGGGCAGCACCGTCAGTTAGCTCTGTTTGGACTGCTTGGTTGACAATAAGCCAACGACAGAGGCGCAGCTGGCCTTGGAACCAAGGATGCTTCATTGTTTACATCTCTGAAGAGCCTTGTGCTGGGGAAATCAGGACGTGTTCTGGAACAGCAGAGGGTGCAAAGCCTTTGGTTTCTGCCCGACCATGACCACGTCCTGCCAAAGAGAAGAGACTCTTTAATCCTCTTTTCCTTGGGTTGCTGTGAAGTCTTGGGGTTTCTTGGACATTTGTTAAGAATTTGAAATATCTCAAGAATCATGTTTAAGTTCCATAGGAATCAATGACATTTCTGTTCCTTTCCTAATTGCCGGCATGGATCTTTTCCCCCAGGGTTTGAGATTTTTCCTGATAATGTTCACAACCTCCAACCTTGAGCAGCATATTCTGAGTATCTTCCATGTGCCTGACACCATGGTTGGTGTAGGCACACACAAATAAAATATTCTTTAATTTTGAATGTGCTTGTAGGCTCACGAGGTGGGGCTAGCAGAGCGATAAATGGTTACATTTACACCCTCCCTCTTCACTAAGCCTTCTGGTCAGCTTTTGAGCATGCTCCTGTCTGTTTAATACTGAGAAAGAGAAGAAAAGTACAGAAAAGAAAAACCCTTCCATTGAGCTCATGTCACTCACAGGCGGCTTCTCTTTCCTCTTTATTCACAAACAGGTTTTTCAAAGCAGTTGTCTATGCTCCTGGACATTTGCCACTTGGCCCTTAACTCAGTCTCACTTAGATTGAGCCCTGGGATTCGCCAAAAAGGGTCTTCCCAGGTTCCAATGGCCTTGTCCTGATAAAGGTGACTTTTGGCCCTCATCGACTTTGACTTTTGAGCTACAAGCAACTCTGCCGACCACACCCGCCTTCTAGAAATGTTCTCTTCTGGCTTTTAGCTACAGCTTCATTGTCTCCTTTGCAGGACCCTCTCCTCCAGCCAGCTTTTCAGGGTCAGGGCTGGTCCTCAACACCTTCTCACCACAGTCTCTATGGAGTCCCCTCCAGCTGCTGCCCACGCTTTCACCTGGCTCCCTCTGTGCACCTGCAACTCCCCCACACACACACACACCCCCGTCTCAGTACATCTCGGACAGAGCTCATGTTATTCTTCCTAGCCATGGTTCTCTCCTGGTTTTTCGTTTCTCTCTCTTCCATCCGGTCATGCAAGCTAGAAACCCAGGTATTATACCCACCCTCCTTCCCTTCAGCTCCTGCTTGCATGCGCCACCAGGGCTTATCCACTAAATCTTTTCTGTTTCTTTCTCCATCTCTGCACCCACCCTCTTGTGTCTTATTCACACTGCTACCAGTCAAAGAGATTGCTTCAAAACAAAAATCTGCTCGGCACCTTTTAGAAACTGTGAAAGCTTTGAAATGTCCAGAACCTGGGATACTTGGACACACAGGGGAGTTGAAGAGACTCAGAGGTAGGTTGGGTGCTGCCATAATCCATGTATATTGTGCCCAGAGTGTAAATACAGAAGTTACAGCTGGGCATAGTGGCAGTCATCTGTAATGCCAGCAGCTCAGGAAGCTAAGACAGGAGGATCACAAGTTCAAAGCCAGCCTCGAGCCAGCAGTGAGCCCCTAAGCAACTCATTGAGATCCTGTCTCTAAATAAAATATAAAAAGCAGGAGTGGAGATGTGGCTCAGTGGTTAAGTACCCCTAGGTTCAATCGCTGGTACCAAAATGTAGATAGGTAGGTAGATAGATAGATAGATAGATAGATAGATAGATAGATAGATAGATAGATAGATAGAGTTGTATTTAAGGTGATAAGGAGCCACTGAAGGATTTTAAGCAAAAGTGTTAGCTCACATTTTAGAAAACACAGTGGAAGAGGCCACAGAGAAGTGGACCAGGGGAGTGCGCAGTGCCAGGAGTTGACTGTCAAGTGGATTGGGACTGACAGATAAACCTGAGCTCCTGGAGCAGGCACTTGGAACCCCCTTACCCCAAGGCTCGTGGGCCCCCTCCACCCAGCCACATACTACCCACAGAGCAAGCCCAGCAGGATCCCTCTTACACTTTCCAGTTTCTCTCTCACTTACGTCCAGATATCCTCTCTGGCTGCCCGCTGACTCTAGGCCTCCTCACAGATTGACCTCAGAACTGCTGCTAATCCTCCTCTCCCAGAGCCCCCCTCCCCCCCATCTCAAAACCTGCACTTGACCCAGGACTATCCCAGCTCCCCAGCTCTCCCCCCACTCCCAGAGGTAATATGTAGCAGCCATATGTGGGCAGTGGAGGAGCTGGAGAGCTCATCTAGGCCACTGCCCTGTCCTAAAAGAAGAAAAGAGAGACCAAGAGTGACATAGGGATCCCTGATGAAAAGAGCCAGACTTTTATGGATAGGACTGCTGCACAGTTTTTACTATTCTGCACCCTGCATCACCTTAAGCCTCTATCATCTGTGTTGTTTTACATTTTTATCACTTAATCCTGACTGGGCTGGACTGGAAAAAAGGTACAATCTAGTGGGTCAGACAAATATCATTTGAATCCCAGCCCTATCACCTACCTGCTGTGTGATTTTGGATAGCTTTAATGGGTCTCTCTGTGTCTCATTTTCCACATATGCAAAAATTAGGTAATGTAACTGCTGCATGGATTATTAGGAGGAATGAGATCATGGGTATCAAGTGTTCAGAGGAACACCTGACTGTTTAGCTTTTTGCTACTATGACAATATACCTGAGAATTAAGTTAAGCGGAGGAAAGGTTTATTTTGGCACAATTTCAGGGACTTCAGTGTATGGTCAGTTGGTCCTGTTGTTTGGGGGCCTGTGATGAGACAGCATATCATACAGGGGAGCACATGGTAGAGCAGAGCTCCTCACCTCATGGGGCCAGGAAGCAAAGAGGGAAAGGAGGGGCTGAGGTCCTAATATTCTCTTCAGGGACACAACCCCATGACCTATCTTCCTCCCGCTAGGCCCCACCTCCTCAAGCCACCTAGGAGCCAGCCTTCAGCACCTAGGCCTCTTGGCGACATTCAGGATCCAAATATTTTTAATGTTCCATAAAGTTTTACTATTAGGAAGAGATTTTAATGGTTTAATGGAATTACAAGTTCCCTCAGCAAAGTAAACTGTACATCTCTCTATTGCATATTTGCAAAGCATTTCCCCAACCCTATAAGATAGGTGCTACCCCTATTGACCAGTGAGGACACTGGGCCGCTGCCCAGAGCAGCAAGCAGGTGGGTGAGAGCGCACAGCGCTACCTTTAAAAACACTCTGACCCGGCGCAGTGGCTCCCGCCTGTAAACCCAGAGGCTTGGGAGGTTGAGATGGGAGGATAGCGAGTTCAAAGCCAGCCTCAGCAAAACAATGAGTGGCTGAGCAACTCAGTGAGACTCTGTCTCCAAATAAAATAAAAAATAGGGCTAGGGATGTGGCTCAGTGGCCAAGTGCCCCTGATTTCAATCCCTGGTACAAAGAGAGAGAGAGAGAGAGAGAGAGAGAGAGAGAGAGAGACTCCATCTCTAAATAAAATACAAAAAAGGGCTAGGGATGTGGTTCAGGGGTTGAGTGCCTCTGAGTTTAATCCACGGTACTACCCCTCCCCCCCAAAAAAAATACTCTGGTCTGCAGTCCCAGAGCTCAGGGCAGTGATGGGAAGGGAGTAAGCTGAGCAAGGGAGGCTCTTGACTGGCGAGTCGGGTTGTTTAAGCCACTGTGTGCAGGGTTCTCCCTCAGGAGGAACCACCCTCACCTGGCTAGTTCTATCATTACTTCCCTTTAGCCAGATGATACTGTGCTCACTGGCTCAGGGACCCCGTGGTGAGAAGAACAAAGCTGCTAGAGCCACCTGTCCTCCCCCAAGGCTGCCAGAGCCACCTGTCCTCCCCCAAGGTTGATTTAGTTGCTGCCGAGGAACCGCAGCTGCTGACCCCAGGCCTGTGAGGAACCTGGGAGCTTGTCCTGTGCCCTGAGCATTTCAGGAATCCCAGTTCTTTTATCTTTCTGGAAGCAAGGCCCGTGCTTGGAGGGAAAGGTAGAATAGTGGGATGGGCACATTCTCACAGGAACAAGACTGGATGACACAGGCCGGGCAAGGACATGTGAGGACATGGGAGGGGCTGTTATGTAACTGCAGCCTGCTTGTCAACGGAGAACCAGGAATAGCGCAGCTCAGGAGGGATTTCCCCTTCCTGTTCAAAGCAGCAGACGGAGGCCGTCTCCCCTGGAAGCCTGAGGATCTGTCTGGCCACAGAAAGCCCAGCTGCCCCTAGTTCAGGTGCTCCTGCAGGGTGGCCTGCAGCCTCACATAATGTCAGTATCTGGGGCCTGCTATACTCTCCCTTCCTCAGGCACAGTGACCGGGCTGTGATTCAGGCTGTGGGCATTGCAGGGCCCAGAGTGACAGACACTGTGACTGAAGCACACAGAGCTGCTGATCTGGTTCCTGTCCCTCTGATGATGACAGTTGTTGGAGAGTTCCAGAAGCCGCGCCCAAGGTCTCACCCAGAGAGGTCTAGAACACATGTGAGACCTGACATGAGCACACAGGGAAATCACCCCAGATGGGCCAAGGCCTCCAGCACACACCCCCCCTTCAATTTCTTTAACCACTTCCTGTTGACACCCCCGCCTGTTCTGAGAAGAGGAAAAATGGGGAGAGGGGACATGGAGGGGGAGAGACCTCCCTAGGGACTCCAGGGGAGAGAAGAAACTGCCAGGAAGAAGAAGTGGGAGTGGCAGAGACATCTGCGATGGGATGGGCGTAGGAGAGAGAAGGGGACAGGTCCAGGAGGGGAGAGAAAGGACGGGCCCTTCCTGACTTGGGGGCTGAGCTGTCCTGTCCTCCTCAGCCTTCCAGTCAGAAAGGACTCCCCAGGGAGAGAGGCCGCCCTGAGGGAAGCTGGGAGACCACAGTGCATTCCACAGCTGGATGGGAATGTGTTTTGAACCAGCTGTTTAGAGGGCCATCGTCTGCCTGGTTGTGACCCTTGCTCCTGAGTTAAGGACAAAAGACGATGCCAACAGCTCAGTTCTACCCAGCCCAAGCTGGCTCCCTCCTCCTCCAGGCCCTCTACCCTCCAGCTGGTCTTCACCAGCCTCCACGGCCACTTTGGGCCTCATCAGACATGGAGTCCAGCATGAGGTTGAGGCAGAGCAGGGGTTTCGTTCCTGGGTTGGGAGTGAGAGCCACTTGTACCCTGCCTCAGGGGCCAGGCTGAGGGCCAGGCTTACTTCCCTTCCCAACTAATCCCAAGTTGTATTCCACTGGGGACTTCCTGCAGCATGTGGAGGAAGGACAGCAGGGAGCTCCTTCAGTGGGGTCTGGGGGGTCTTTACCCTCCCCACTCAGGCTCTGGGGATTGACCCAGCAGCTCCTTCAGACACCCGCACCAGGTGCTGTGGCTCATGCCTGTATCCCAGCAGCTCAGGAGGCTGAGGTAGGAGGATGGTAAGTTCAAAGCCATCCTCAGCAAAAGCGAGGTGCGGGGCAGGAGACATAGCTTAGTTGGTAGAGTGCTTGCCTCGCATGCACAAGGCCCTGGGTTCAATCCCCAGCACCAGTGAGACCATGTCTCTAAATAAAATATGAGGACTGGGGATGTAGCTCAGTGGTTAAACAGCCATCACTGATCTCCTGGTCACCCCCCATACCTGGCTCATGCACTTCCTACTCTGCGCCCTTCTTACTCTGCATGGGCACCGTGCCTTTCCCTGTGGACAGGGGTCTCTGAATCCCATGTCCAGATCTGGGATGTCACAGGGATTCCAGCTCCCATTTCCTGGGTGCCCATGTGCCAGGGGCGATGCCAGGAGCTTTGCTGAACAGTGCTGATATTTCTCATGACGTTGCCACAAAGAGAGGGAATGGATCATCAGAGGGGTGCAGGGACTTGCCCAGGGGGACAGCAAATGGTAGAAGAAGATTTAACTTTGGTTCCAGCCCACACCCCTCAGCTCGTTGGGAGCTGATCACCGGTTAGCCTAAGTGCCTCCATCAGAACCGGGCCCCAGCATCTCTCTCTGGCACAGTCTTCCGTTCCTCTCTGCTACTCTCTTCAGCCCCTCCATTTCCCCCCGAGAACTTCCTCCTGAATCTTTCTCTTCTGTCAGAAGAATGCTGCAATCTATCCTGTCTGCAAAATCCTCCACCTCCTTCCCCAAGCCTTCCCGCCCAACACAGCCAGCCAGCCTGCCTGCGGAAGTGGCCACCTGCTCACCTCCCTGCAGGCTGGACGCTGCCCTCAGCCTCCACTGGCACCCCGCCCCCCACCAGTATGTGGCAAGAACTGCAGCTGCTGCGGGATTTGCCCTCCTTGACCTCTGCAGAGCATTAATGTTGGGCTTCCTCTCCAGCCTCCTTTGGCTTCCAGGCCACTGGTTCCCCCTCCTCTGGCCCAGGCCTCTTCTGAATAGCCAGCATTCTACTTTATAAAAGAGGCAAAGAGGCCTGGCCCACTGCCCACACAAGCACTGTTTTGCTGATAGAAAGCTGCTGAACTCCGCAGAGCTGAAATTCCGTATAAATAGGCACATTTACAACTTCCTGTCCATTTAGCTATCCATCATTCTAACAAAGGTAGTGTTAATAACAACTTGCACGTGTAGCGCGGTTCACAGCCTACACAGAGCTCTGGCGTGGCCTTCAATATCCCCGTCTGTGTGGTGAAAATATTTTTATGTCTGTTCGATATTAAGCAAGCATTGTTAAATTTATTTAACTGCCCAGATAGCATTAGAAATTGGCTTTGTTTTGAAGAAGAGTCTTTACTTAGGTCCTCTGGGCATTGTCAGTCCCCGTGGCTGGTGATTGATAGGTTATTGATCCTTGGGACAGGACCAAATGACCTTCTCATTTTAGTAACAGTGTTTCTACCAAAAAGATCTTTTACCAGAAGATCTGTTAAATCTCTGAGCATGCAGAGGCAGGGAAGGATAGGTGGAAGTCCAACTGCAGGAATCGAGTCATATGGGTCAGAATAAAAGGATCTAGTTTTTGACACTCTGTGTGAGTTACACTTTCTAAACGAGACTTAGAAGGTCTAAGCCAAGATGGCAAGTAGTTGTCTTGTGTACCTGCTCCTTAACTCCTGGGTGTTACTGTGTTAAGGAAGATTCTGAGGTTAAGCCCAGGCTCCCTGGAAAAGAACCCCGTTATGAGATGACAATGTCAGATGCAAGTGTGAAGGAGGACACAGTGGCATGTGCCACATCTTTGCCATGACTGCTTTAACCCTTTTTATTTTTTCAGTGCTTGGGATGGAACCCAGGGCTCTGAGCAAACTAGGCAAGCCCCCTAACACTGAGCCACAGCCACAGCCCCTAAGTGTCTTTGAAAGGCAATGACGTGCCAAACTAGAGTTGTTCAAAGAGTCAGTACAACGGGCAAGAATTCTGTGGCTTTAGTGGGTTTAGTATGGACCTCGGACCTTCTTCTGGTCTGGTACTTTCCTTCAGAGTCATCAAGAAGCCAGAAAGCCATGTGGATGAGGATTTTTGTACACCCCTCAGCTGCTCCCATCTTCTGACCCCACCAAAGGTGCTGGGCTGTTCATGTTGTGTTTACCCCACAGCTTCTCTGCACCCCCTTGCACTCCTGCCCCATCCTCGCTGAGCTCAGGTTGAGGAAGCTTTCATCTCCAGGGGTGACCTCCCATGAATCCCCAGCTCCCCCTCAACCCTGCCCCTGACTCCTAACTCCTCTTGTCTTGAACCCTAGAGCTAGGGCCCACTTAGCACGTTGACCTTGGTTGGACTATGAGTCCCACAAGGTATCAGACTTGCCCCTAGCAATGGGGCTTCTTTGCTGCTCCACCATCATGGGGTCGGGAGAGGTACAGAGTCACAGGAGTGTGTCCCTCTGCGCTGAGCCGTCCTTCTCATCCAGATAGCCTGTCCCAGAGAAGCAGGTCTTCCCTCACTACTGCACCCCAAATCCAAACCCTTCTACAGTGATCCCTGCCTCCCTTTCACATCTCCACACTTGAGAGTATTGTGTCAGATTCTATTTGCATAAATTTATATTGCTGCCAGAATCAAGGTTGAAAAAAAAAAAAAAAAGGTTGTAAATATGGCCCTGAGTGTGCCTCTTGAAGTTTTCCATTCTGGGATGAGGTACTGCGCAAGCCATTGGAAAGTGCCAGAGCCACAGAAAAACTTACCCTGGAGTGACCCCGGATGAAAACTCACTTTGAAAAAGCATTATTTTTCAAACACAGGTTGATGGATGGGTACATATGTGATAAGCAACACGTGCGTGCCTGAGGGAGAGTCTGGGTGTATGGAAGTTCATTGCATGATCCTTTGCTGAAGATTTGGAAGTTTCCACAGTGAAATGTTAGTGGGGGGTGGTTGCCCCAGACAGTGAACCATTTTAATTTAAACCAGGCTCCTGACCAGTGTGGTCCCGAGGCCAGAGCGTGGGGGAGCTGTGCAGAGATTGCATCCATTCCATCTGGGAAGACTTCCTGTGGGGCTTTCTGCTACCCAGGCCCCAGACGGGTGCTGGCCACACTCTGGTGTGGTGAGGGCGGGGCAGTCCTTAATCCCATGCCCAAGTCCATGGCCTTGTGCCACTTGCTGTCCCTCCCTATTTGTAACCCTGGAGCAGCAGGGCGCTGTGCCTTCCTGTGGCATCCACATCCCATGCCAGCTGCATGCCTCAGCCTCCTCCTGGCCTGGTGTCTTCCCCTCCCAGGGCCCTTGCCATATGCCTCAGCTCTGCCTGTGAAATGTGCTGAAGCTCAGAATTGCCTGGGTGAGTGGAGAGGCCGTCCTGCGTGGGAGGGTTGGGAGGCCTGGCCTCTCCAGTCTCCCTGTCCCCTGAGGTCGTAGACACTGCAGGTCACACAGAGCCGGGGAAGCAGGGCCAGGAAGTTAAGTAGCCAGTGAAGAGGCTCTGGGGTCAGGTCGTGACCTAGGTTGCAGTCACACCAGTTCACACTCTCTAGTGGTCACAGGGAGGTTCCTGGGAGGATGACAGTGTCCCTGTTTTTCTCTGTCCAGCACACACACTGCCACAGTCATCCACTCTCACATCACACACACAGTCTTCTGAGCCATGATGCCCCTGCCCTAGACTCCTAGAACTCCAAAGCAATGCCCAACGCCCTGTGGGTGGAGGACAGGGCCACAGTAGGCTCTCGTCTTGGCCGGGGCCTGCTCATAGGAGGCGGCAGAGCCTGGAGTTGAAGCCTTGGGCTATAGTGCCACTGCTATACGACCTTCAACAAGCTGCTTTGTCTTTCTGCCTCTGTCTCATGGCTCATCAAATGAGGATAAGAAGAACAAAACCTACCTCATCCGGTTATTGTAAGAACCAGTGGAGCTGAAAGCCTGGCAAATGGTTCCTAACCTGAGGACTTAGGGCACTAGTTGGTGCTGCTGTCTCTGCTCTCAGCTTCTCCTCTTTCTTCGGGGGCTGCAGGTCACAAAGGCCAAAGCAAGGAGTCAGCATCTAGGGCTGAGGGAGGACCACTGTGAAGTTTGGTCATGGCTGTAACAAATTAACATTTAGTGACCTGAAGCAACACGGACTGATTTGCTTGCGGTTCTGGGGGTCAGAAGTCTGCGGTCATTTTCACTGGGCTGGTCTCAAGGTGTCTGCAGGGCTGCACTCCCTCCGGAGGCTCAGGGAGAATGCACTCCTTGTTCTTCTGGCTTTCTAGAGCAGCATTCTTTGCCTTCCTTGGCTCATGGCCTTTTGTTCTGTGGTCATCAAAGCCAGCCACGGAGCATCTTGCTTCTGTAGTTGGTCTTCCTTTGCTCTTTCTCATAAGAACATTGCAACTGCGTTTAGGGCTGCCTAGACAAAGCAGAGGACTCCTCATCTCAAAACCCTTGATGTAATCTCATCTACCAAACTTCACCTTGTAACATTCACAGGCTCTGGAGATTAAGGTGTAGACATATTTGGGGACCATGACTCATACAACAACTGAGTCAGAAAGCTTTCCTGAGTCCTGATCCTGTGGCATGACTTGGTCAAGTTCTGGACCACTTGGAACCCAGAATGTTATTCCATGTCAGCACCAGGCCGTCTCTGGCTCTCTCTCCCGACACTCTCCACGGGCAGTCTTGTTCTCTGTGGTATCCCTAGGCTGACACATGGCTGGTGCTGGGAAATTATGTATTCCTGCATAAAGAAGGGTCGCCCTGATGTGTCTCATGTGCTCTTTCAGGCCATGGTGAGTGTCACTGCGGAGAATGCAAGTGCCATGCAGGTTACATTGGGGACAATTGTAACTGCTCAACAGACATCAGCACGTGCCAGGCCAAGGATGGGCAGATCTGTAGCAACCGTGGAAACTGCATCTGTGGGCAATGCCAGTGCACAGAGCCCGGAGCCTTTGGGGAGACATGTGAGAAGTGTCCAACCTGCCCAGACGCTTGCAGCACCAAGAGGTAACAGCCCCGCGCTCAGCCCATGCCTGTCTTCCGGCCAGCCAGCTGCACTCCCCACTGCCCACAAAACTCTTTCTAATAGTCACTGAAATGATAGCTTTGAAATGCTGGTTCCATGCGCATATTGTAAGAAGAAGAAAACACACATACACACACACACACACACACACACACAAGACTGCTATTCTGATCCTAAGCAAGTTTAAAAATTACTAGATTACAGAGTTGAATGAAATTAAACTGGTGTTGGTACTAAATGCAGTGCCTTCTCAGAGCTCTGAGTGCGCTATTGTGTGTTCTCCAAAGGAAATGCGGTATGCATCTTTTCCCAGATGAATTCCATCCTCCCCATTAACATCTCCCAACACGGTTTCACAAACACCGTATGGGAACTGCTGCTCGAAACAAAACATAATCAGAAGGTAAATGGGATAGAAAGGCACCCGACCTAGATAAGGCATGCCAGAAACAAGCGCAATGGCTTTTGAATTTTCTGCTCCATTTATACTGATAATGGAGCGCCGGCCCTGGGCTCTGTGCTGCTGCCGAATGTAGAAATTCTCTAGATATGACTGGGCCTTCAGTGGCCCGGCCTGGCACGCTGGCCTCCCCGTGGCCCTGCCTTGACCCTACCAGAGTTGGAGGTGGGGAGTCACAGAGCTCAAGCCGTGGTGCTCCCTGGAAAGCAAGAGTGAGACGTTCGCTCTTGAAACTTGCTGGTAAAGCAGCTGAAAAGCCGGGGTGTTGGGGGGGGGTGAAGCAGGGACCCAGACAGATGACAGCAGCATTAACACGGACAGTGTTTCTCTGGCTGGGGAGCGCAACTGGGTGGTTTTCTGCTGGCAGAACTCCCTTCCACACGCCTGGCCCAGGCGGACATGAAGAGTTCATGCTCCCTGGGGCCGCGTGGCTGCTGGTCAGTCTGTGTTTAGAAATGATCTGGTGGCAGGGGCCTTGGGCTGGATATTTGCCACAGATTAGCCCAAGTGCGGGTAATTGAAAGCTGGCTGATGTTGTGGGAAGGCAAGATGGACAGGCAGGGTCTTATTTTGTTTAATTGGAGGGGTTGGGTGCGTTGGAGAGAGGGAAGCCAGATCCTCTTGAGTCCTGCTGAAACTGAAGACACAGAGATCCAGATAGAAACAGACTGGGAAGGAGATTGGTGTCCTGGACTGGAGCCCAAATAGCTGTCCCCACGTGAGCTTGGAGTCACAGCCATCACAGCACGTTGTACCCAAGGGATGCGCCTCCAATTCCCACTAGCAGAGACCCTGGGAGTGCTGCGCTCAGACCTTGGGGCCTATGAGGTTTATGCAGAGTGGGGGCAACCCAGGGCATCACACAGGACATCAATAAAAAGGAGCCCAAACTTCAGTCTTCCCTTCCTACAGAGCCGCAGGGCAGTACAGGATTGGCTTGGGTCTGTTAAAAGTCCTCAGGGGAAAACAGCCATCGCTTTAAATGTTGAAAGTATTTATTACCCAGAAGACATAGACTGGATGATTTATTAGCACCAAAGGGGCAAGGAGAGCAACGATGCCGTAAGGACGCATTACTGTTCCTTTGTCTTTGTCTTTAGACCACACTGATCCTCCATTCTCTTTCACAACCTACTTGCAACTTTAAAATTTTGTTTTTAAACAAAGTTCTTTTGACAGTGACTTATATCAAGCCAGTTCTCTACTTGCTGCTTTGCTGAGGGCCATCAGGCTTTGAATGTCCTACATCCTTTTTTTTTTCCCCTGTGGTTTCAGAGCAACCAGTCTCCACCTTCTAAAACTAACCAAACACACCCTTCACTTTGGGTGAGTTCACCCTGGGCGCCAGCTGATTTCAATTAACAGGCTCTGAGCAAAGTTTCTCTCTCGGCAACTTGTTTTTTTAAAAGGCCAGACTTACTTTAATACGTAACACAAGTTTCAGCCAGTGTGGGCAGCATGAGCTAAACTGATCCGTCCACTTGGATCATTAGGGAGTCCTTCCTGGAGGGCACCTGGGGCTGTAGTTTAAGACAGCAGGACAGAGAGGCCCTATAGATCCCAGCCTGACCGGAAGCAGCCATTCCGTTTGCTGTGGGTTAATCCAGGAGGCTGGCCAATGGGCCAGCCAGGCCAACTTGAATGAACAGCCCTGGAGCCACCCTGCCAAGCCCCCAGCCAAGCCCCTGCTGCCTGCTGTCTAGGGCTCGGACTGTCAGAAGAAATGCAGGCTTTACGCTCAGGTTCCCAGCTCCAGAATGCCTCTGCACACTGAGGCCTAGGAGAGTGGGATTTTTGTGAACAATTCCAGGATGACTGAATGCTCAAGCATATCATTACTCTCATTAGAAAGGCTTGGCCACTTTCTCTCCCTGATCCACTCCTTGCCCATTCCTTAATCATATCGAGGAAGTGGGAGGGGCCGAAGCCCTGCCCTGGGGATGACGGGGACAAAGCAGGGGCATCAAGCACTGGCCGTGGAAGTTTGAGGAGCCTCCAGAGGGCTAGGACTAGTTTTATCCCCCAGAAACCTCTTGCTTGAAGCCATCTCCTCAGCCAGGTGTTCAGCATGGGTAGAATGCAGATGGATTTGGCTCCTGTCGTCAGAGTCCCAAAGGTCTATTATAGGCACGGTGACTCCCCAGACCAGACACAGCTGACCTGTGTCCCTCCACGGACCCTGGGGCTGCCCACTAACAGAAGCAAGAAGGCAGAGCAGAGAGTCCCTGAGACTAGAACTCTGAAATTGGGACCAGCTAAGCCTTCAGGCCCCGTGTTTTCGGAAACTGGGTGGTTACGCACGTGGGACTGTCACACAGAATCTAACAGCCACATTTATTTCCTCTTTTTCCAAAGAGATTGCGTTGAGTGCTTGCTGCTTCACTCAGGGAAACCTGACAATCAGACCTGCCAGCACCTGTGCAAGGACGAGGTGATCACGTGGGTGGACACCATCGGTGAGTGTCAAGGTGGGGACAGGTGCCGCTGGGGATCTCTGTAGACCCCTGGGGATTTCCTCCTCTGAGGAGAGGAGGGTGGGCTTAACCCCGAGTTAGGAAGTCCAGCCTAGGCTTCCTTGGCATGACTTCTGGTTCTGCACAGAGACCCTGGGCTGAGTCCCCAAGCCTGTAAAATGGTACAGATGCATTGGGAAATAGCTTGACTTCCCGGAAAGTTTAGCATTGAATCCCCACATGGTCGAGAATTTGACTCCCAGGTCTATACCCAAGAGAACTGGGTCTACACACACACCTGCACACAAATGCCCATAGCAGCATTAGTCACAAGAGTCAAAACTTGAAACCACCTTGAATGGCAAACAAAATGTGTCCTGTCCATGCTGTGGAATCACATTGGTCATCAAAGGAAGTGAAAAGCTGATGATGTGACAAGTGAGTGAGCCTCAAAAACATTAACTAAGTGAAACAATGCCAACAGGAGAAAGCATTCCATAATTCTATTTGAAATGTCCCAAAGAGAGAAAGCCTGTGAGACAGAGTGGAGATGGGGATGGCCAGGGACTGTGGAGAGGGAGAAATCGGCATTGACTGCTAAGATGTATAGATTTCTTTTGGGGGTGATGGAAATGGTCTGGCATTAGTGGGAATGGTTACATAACATGGTGATTTACTAAAACTGACTCTGTATTTTTAAATGGTTAAAATGGAAGGAGAGAAAAGAGACTACATACCTGGAAAGTGAATGTGCCCCCAAAGATCTCTTGCTGTAGACCTGCCTCTGCCTTGACTCCAGCTTCTGCAAACTCCCGGTCCCTGCAAACTCCCGGCCCCTGCCTCTTGTCTGTCTCAGTCCTCGCTTACCTCTTATAGACTTCCTTGTTCCCACCTTCCTGATTTTTTTTTTATTTTTAATTGTAGTTGGACACAATACCTTTGTAAAAATAAAAATTAATTTATTTTTATGTGGTGCTGAGGATTGAACCCAACCACTGAGCCACAACCCCAGCTCACCCACCTCCCTGATTTTGACTGTCTGCTTGGTTAAATGATGGCCCCAGAGAATGTCAGGTCTTGTATTTATTCCACACATATTCCTTGAGCACCTACTTTATGCCAGGTGCTTATGTTATGCCTGAGGGGACAGCAGGGAGCTCACCATAGTCCCTGAGATACCA
This sequence comes from Ictidomys tridecemlineatus, assembly GCF_052094955.1. NCBI lineage: Eukaryota > Metazoa > Chordata > Mammalia > Rodentia > Sciuridae > Ictidomys > Ictidomys tridecemlineatus. The sequence goes on from NC_135479.1 coordinate 143,789,313, forward strand.
TCTTCCTACCCATCCTCTGACTTGCCACTTGGAGGCCTGGTATATGTCACATTTTGCCTGCAGACCCAGGGCCAGTTCCCCAGAGCCAGGCACAAGTGGTCAAAGAAGAAAAGCGGCCTTCTAGCGTCCATTGAAGTGATTCTCTTGGTCCATGCACAGCTGCTTCACAATCGAGCTCTCTGAGGTGAATCAGCAGATAAAGTTCATGTTCCACCTCATCATTTACCCTTTTCCTAGGCTTTTAAAATAAACGTTTGCCCTCATGAAGCCCAGGCATTGGAGAAGGGGCTGAGAGAAAAGTCCAGACCTTTGTGTTTGATAACCACACTCATGTATCAGCTCCTGTGTTAAAACTCCTTTGATCCACCAGGTTCAAAGGGCAAGAGTGGAAAAGCGTTTCATGTCATAACATTAACCTTTGGTTGCTGCTCAGGCCAACCTGACATTGCTGCCCAATTTCCTTTTCTTTTGTTTCCCTGCACACCCTTTTTCTCTAGTTCCTTTCTCTCCTAAAGATCAGTCTTGCAGCTGGGCACCAGAGCACATGCCTGTAATCCCAGGGACTCAGGAGGCTGAGGCAGGAGGATCACAAGGGAGAGGCCAGCTGGACAACTTAGCAAGACCCTGCCTCAAAATAAAAACTACAAAGGCCCGGGGATGTGGCTCAGTGGCAGAGCTCTCGCCTAGCATTCAGGAAGCCTTGGGTTCAACCCCCAGTACTGGGGGAAAATAAAATCAGTCTTGTAATCCCAGGGAAGCCACAGAACGCCATGCCTAGACCCATAGGTCAAAGGCAGCATGGGGCAGGGAGGAAGGGGCTTAACTCTGGGGAGTGAGGCCCGCTGGTATCCAGGCCAGGGCCAGGGAATGGCCCGACCTCCACTCCAGCTCACTTTATCTTTGGATATGGGCATCACCCAGGAGACCAGCCTTGCATTCAAACATCCTCCTCACCTCCGGAGGTTGTTTTTGGTTTGACATCTCAGGGAAGAGCTGCCTCTTGGCCTCTGTAGCCTGCTTTCAACCCAAGTGGACTGGGGGGTTGGAGAGGAGGCGGTCAGGGTGGCTTTTTCTTTTCTTTATCCTCCTAATTTCCATCGACTCCATTCACCCATTCCCACCCACGCCCATTCAAGGCTGCCTTTTTTCACCTCATCCCCAGCAAACACTTCAGAGGGCTGAAGACTCTGATGTGATCCACGTATCGCAATAAACAACTCAACCCGGGGACTGTGATCCCAATGTGAGGCACCTGAACTCACTGGAAAGCCCGCCACGCCTCTCAGCCCTCTGTCTCCTCTTCCTTCCTTCCCGCTCCCCGCCCTGACCACCAGCAGCTCTGGGCTGCCCGGAGACAGGGACATTCTGTTTGCTTTTCTTCCAGTCAAAGATGACCAGGAGGCTGTGCTTTGCTTCTATAAAACTGCCAAGGACTGCATCATGACGTTCAGCTACGCAGACCTGCCCAGCGGGAAGACCAACCTGACGGTGCTGAGGGAGCCAGGTAGGTGGGAGCCCAGCCCCTGGGTCCAGGTGTCTGGTGCTGCTCCCTGCTCTGGGGCCATGGCTCATTCCCTCCCCACCGCCCCCCTCACCATCCTTCCCAAACCAGGGATACAGTTCACTGTGAAGATCAGGATCTAAGGCCACCATGGCCCGACTCCTAAGGCTTAGAAGAAAGATGGGCACACAGCTGGGGGCCTGGGATGGGGGCAGTTGTGGGGGCAACAGGAGCCATAGTAGGGCAGGACATGCCCCTCGGGAATGGCATCGCGGCAGAGGCAGAGAGCTCATAAGGAAGGAGCCCTTGTGCTCTGTGGGGAGGGTGGGAGGTGCCTGGTCTGGCCCATCAGGGCTGGGCCCTTGCTCGAGTGGGGAGCATCCGGGTATGCACACTGCCCTGGCCAGCTGCTCAGGCTTCCCACAGTGGATGCCAAGGAGGGAGTTGGAGCGCGGCGGGCAGTGTTGCTGCTGGCCGCCACACTCAGCGTCCTGAGCCACTGCAGGGGCCCAACTTTCATTTGAACACCAACAACTCAGCCTTGCATGTTGAGCCCAAGGACCAACAGCCTTGAAGTAACTGGGATTTCTAGATTACCCGCTTTTATTCTTCTCTGGAGGGAAGGGAGCAGAAAAAGTTTTGCTCTCTTCAATTCACAGCATTGTAAACGCTTATTCCAAATTGAACCAAATCATCTGGCCTGCTTTCCATGGCCAGAGACCCAGGGAACGGCAGTCCCAATCCAGGACATGTGCCTGTCAGAACAAGGCCTTGTTTTCAAGCACTCTCTCTGTGGTTGTTGAAAATAAGCACACATAATCCCAGCAGCTCGGGAGGCTGAGGCAGGAGGATTGCAAGTTCAAAGACAGCCTCAGTAAAAGTGAGGCTCTAAGCAACTCAGTGAGACCCTGTCTCTAAATGAAACACAAAAAAAGGGCTGGGGATGTGGCTCGGTGGTTGAGTGCCCCTGAGTTCAATCCCTGGTACCCACACCCCCTTCCCCCCCCCAAAAAAAAAAAAGAAAAGAAAAGAAGCGTAGTTGATCCAAGAGGCTCCTTCACATTAAGGGTTTAGAAATGTTGGCCAGTCTGGCCCTTGTGGAAATGGTTCATGCGCGCTTTCTCTGTAGTCTGTTCCTGAGACCATGGACATGAACACTGAGCCATGGTCTAGCGTCCTGTACTGGAGCCTGGGTGGGCCAAGGCAAGGGCGTGGTCTGTTAGGGGACGTGCAGCTGTGCACCAGGGCTCTCATGGAGACTTTGCTGTTGACTAGCCACATGACCCCGGAACCGTCACTGCCCCTCTTCGGATCTTTCACTCTCTGCACATTGGGGAAAACTGCGCCCCCCCCCCCCCCCCCCCCCGTCAGTCACACTGAGGCACCAGGGGATCTAGGAGAGGGCAGAGGAGAAGGCTCTGGGGGAGGCATACCTTTCATCTCAGGTGTGCCTGAGGCTGGGGGCAGGAGGGGCACAAGATGTTGGTGGCTTTGCTAACCCCCCATGTTCCTGGTCTCTTTTCAGAGTGTGGGACTGCCCCCAATGCCATGACCATTTTGCTGGCCGTGGTCGGCAGCATCCTCCTGATTGGGATTGCACTCCTGGCCATCTGGAAGCTGCTTGTCACCATCCATGACCGAAGAGAATTTGCCAAGTTCCAAAGTGAACGCTCCAGGGCGCGCTATGAGATGGTAAGCAGAGGGGACGGGGGCGCAGAAGAGCCTTCCAGCCTGGTGGCAGGTCTGAGCTCAGCCGTGTGTTAGTAAGAGTGGTCCCCTGGCATCTTTGGCATTAAAATAATTGACACCCACAGGGCTATGCCCAGTCTAGACAATGACAGTGCGTGACTGTGGCACAGAGGGCCCCTCTGCACAGAGTCCTGCCCCAGGCCCAGGCTGGGAGTGCTGTGGGGCAGGGGCACCTGGCACAGCTCAAGCAGAAAGAGTCCACATAGCTCAGAGACAGTGGGCACACAGAAGAGCAGCTCAAGCAAGTTGCTGTGGTCTGTTAGGAAATTCTTCTGAGGGAGCCTCGTCTCCCCAGGCAGACTGCAGGTTTGTGAAGGCCTGAGCACACGGGAAGCCCCCACTGAATCCCAGGAGAGAGTGTCTGTCACAATTGGAAACGGCTTTCAGAGACTCTCTGACCCAAGGCCTCATTTCAGAGACAAAGAGTAAAAGTTCAGAGAAGGCAAGAGACTCTCTCAGGGACACAGAGCAAGTCAGAAGCAGAGCCAGCCCTAGAGCACAGATGGTGGCCCCCCAGCTGCATGCTCTGCCTGCCCCCTTCCTGGTGACTGACCATGAGGGGAAGGGCATCTAGTCTGTTGGTTTACGTGAGAGAACTAACACAAGTCCTCTTACCGTTACACCCTGCAGGCTTCAAACCCCCTCTACAGAAAGCCCATCTCCACTCACACCGTGGATTTCACCTTCAACAAGTTCAACAAATCCTACAACGGCACCGTGGACTGACAAGGCCCCCTCCCAGAGAGGTGCAGAGGGATTAACAAAAAATACTGCCAGGCCTGGACAGCTGCTCACGTGATCACAGCTCCCTAGATAGGCAAGCACAGAGAAGCCCTTCCCACCAGCCTGGGCAAGGAGCCCACCACCTGCCCAAGAGGGCGCCTGGCCATGCCACCTGGCTGCTGGGCCAGAGCCACGCAAGGCCACCTCCCCTCCAAGCCTGGAAAAGCAAGAGGACTTGGCGCTCCTGGCTTTCTCCGCCATGTCCAGCATCTTGTCTTGATGAACTGCTGAGATGCTGGGCTGCTTCTGCCTCCCTCGCTGGCCAGAGAGAAGGCTCCTGGGAAGGGCCGGAGTGTGCAAAGCCAACCTGTGGCCTGAATATTTTGCCCGTTGGTCATTTTTATATGAAATAAAAAGATCATGCATTTATGGCGTAGTTCTGAGGGCTGGGACTCCTCCACCTGGTGTCTGTGCCCTGCACATGGGTGTTGGTGATGGATGGTTAGGTGCCTGTTGAAGGTGCATAGTTTGCGAACGTCTGTTTTCCTCTCCTGTCCGTGTTTGTTTAGTACTTTTGTAATGAAATGGAAAAAGATTGTCTGCAATTGAAAGTAAAGATTCAAACAAAATGCGCTGGTGTCCGCCTGATGCTCTCTGACATGTGTGTTCCTTAATGAATGGTCTTGACTGCCGCTCCAGTGACAGGGACTCTAGCCAGCCTGATACTCCAGAGCAGGCTCCTCAGAGAGGGCTCCCTGAGGTCAGGGTAGCTCAAGGGAGCTCTGAGCAGGTACCTTTGGCCCCTCCCAGGTTTTGCTCAGAGTTGTAGACATGAAAACCACCTTGGGCTTGAAACTCACCTCCCCTGTTCTGTCCGGTTCTGTTCTAAGGTGCTGAAACTGGAAATAGAAGGTACAGATGGCAAAGGGTCAAGCTATGCCTTCCTCCCAAAACTACCTCTTATATATCATCCTCAGTGACATTTCCCCCACCCAACTCCTATGTTCCGCCCAGACCCCAAACACAAAACTCATTTCCACTTTTGTTTCCTGTAGAGTCCTAAAGGCCCCGCAGATTCCTACATCAGAGATGGACGGGACCCAGAGGTCTTCTGATCCTATATCCTTACTTACAGAAGAAGAAGCCGATTCCCAGAGAAGGCGGGTGTCTTGCCCAAGTGTCAGGCTAACTGTGACAATCTAGCACTAAGACCCCCGGCTCAAGACCATCCAGAGTGGCAGCCTCTGACGCCTGCTCTTCCCTCCACAAACCTCTTCACTGATCATTTTTGCTGTTTGTGGGCTATCAAGCCTTCGTTCCTAATTCATCTGTTCTCCATCTTGGACTAAATTCCCCTGACTTCATTTTACCAAGGCGAAGACAAATGCCTGTCAGCCAATGGGGCTGATTACATGGAGCAAAAAGAACAGATTCCTTTTTTATTGTACATCGTAATTATGCATAAGAGTGGAATTCACTGTGCCATATTCACATGCACATTACATAATTTGATCAGTCTCATTCCCCAAGAGTGTTTCTTTCCCTTCCCTCCTCCCTCCCCCATCTGATTGCTCTACTCTACTGATTGATCTCCCTTCCATTATTGTTTTAATTATTACATTATAATTATACAAGTGAGATTCATTGTATCATGTTCGCACATGGACAGAGCATAGTTTGGGAGATTTCATTCCCCAGGACTTCCCTATGCCCTCCCCTCCTCCCTCCTCCAACCTCTTCCCCTATTAGTTTCCTTCCTATTTTCATGAGATCCCTTTTCAATTCCTTTGTCTTCTTCTTCTTTTCTTCTCCCACGTGTGAAAGAAAACATTTAACCCTTGACTGAGTCTGGCTTATTTCACTCAGCACGATGTTCCATTCATTTACTAGCAAATGACATCATTTCTTATTTATGGCTGAGTAAAACTCTATCATATATCTATATACCACATTTTCTTTCTTTTTAAAAATATTTTATTTATTTCTATTCTTTATTCATCCTTTGAGGGACACCTAAGCTGGTTCCATAACTTGACTATTGTGAATTGTGTTACTGTGGACACTGAGACGCCTAGATCACTATAGTATGCTGACTTTAGATCTTTGGAATCAAACGAGCTGGATGGCTGGGTCATATGGTAGTTTCATGCCTCATCTTTTGAGGAATCTACCACTGTTTTCCAAAGTAGCTATACTAATTTGCAGTCCCACCAACAGTCTATGAATGTACCTTTTCTCCCACATCCTCACCAGCAATTATTGTTATTTACCGTCTTGATGATTGTCATTCTAACTGGAGATGAAATCAGTGTAGTTTTGATATGCATTTCCATGATTGCTAAGGATGTTGAATAATTTTTCATATATTTGTTGGCCACTTATATTTCTTCTTTTGAAAAATATCTATTCTTTTGCTCATTTATTGATTGGTTATTTGTGGTGGGGGGTGGCATTTTTTCAAGTTCTATATATACTCTGGATATTAATCCCCTGTTGGAAGAGTAGGTGACATAGATTTTCAGCTCTCTTCACTCTTAATCATTCCCTTGGCTGTGTAGAAGCTTTATAATTTGATGGCATCCGATTTAGTGATTCCAAAAAGAACATATTCTTACTTTCCTTACTCTTGAGAACTTGAGGAAGCTGCCTTAAGTGCTGTTCAGGATAAAGATAAATGTAATGGAAATATACAACAGATAGATACATTGAAAAAGATGATCTTTTAAAAAATTTTTAGTTGTAGTTGGACACAATACTTTTATTATTTTTTATTTATTTTTATGTGGTGCTGAGGATAGAACCTAGGGCCTCACACATACTAGGAAAGTTCTCTACCACTGAGCCACAACCCCCAGTCCAAGATAGATGATCTTATTTTAAGCAGCTTTGGGGCATCTCCCACTTAGTTGTGGATTTCCTGGAGATAAAACACTAACTTGTTCAAAGTCCCATTTTCTATAGGCAGCTCTGTGGGTGCACAACATTCTGGAGCCACATACCCTATGGCAGCTCCCTCTGTATTAGAAGGTCAGATAACTGACCCCTGGTTTCTACCTGATATGGAATTTGGGGTGTTTCATCCCAACACCAGGAAAGATGTGTGGATGGGACCTGCTACCCACAGTGCCCTGCTGCCCCCTGCTGGAAGCTCTCTGTTTGGAGCCTTGACTTGTGAGATTCTAATCAGTACCATGACGTTTCACTTATTTTGAGGGAAGAGGGGAGCGCTGTGTGTGGTACTAGGGATGGAATTTAGGGCTTCACACATGCCAGGCAAGTGCTCTCCCACTGAGATACATCCCTAGCCCTCATTTCTTAAGGTTATAAAGAGAGTTAATTGCAAAAACCATCCATTCCAAATGACTCATTTTACAACCCAGATCTGTAGTTTTATAATTTTTAGAGATGTTTATCAAAATGTAATTTAGGCCTGGTATAGTGGCACATATCTGTAATCTCAGCAATTTAGGAGGCTGAGGCAAGACAATCACAAATTCAAGGCCAGCCTCAGCAATTTAGCAAGGCCCTAAGCAACTTAGATACAGTCTCAAAATAAAAAGGTCTGGAGATATAGTGCAATGGTAAAGCATTCTGGGTTCCAATCCCCAGTACAAAAAAAAAAAAAAAAAAAAAAAGTACCTTTGGCAATTTTCTTTCTTTAGCAATGATTTGGCCTGTCTCCCCCATAATAACACAAGATGATAGAGCTCACAGTGGGCTGCAGGGCTCTCTCCAGCGGGGGACTAACACTGCCCTTCCTATTTGTTTCTGAACTATGGAGACGCACAGATTGGAGGGAGCCTTCTAATGCAAAGGGAGCTGCCATTGTGCCACATGACCCTGAAGGACCACCTGGCAGTCTCAGAAAAAAAAAACATTTTCTAGTGTCTGAAAAGATTAAAAAGCACTGCATTTACTACATATTTCCAAATGGTAATTTTATTGATTGATTTGAACAACTTGCTTTTTTTTTTTTTTTTTTTTTGCTACCAGGGATTGAACCCAAGGCTACTTGAGCACTGAGCCGATACATCCCCAGCCCTTTTTGTTTTTTATTTTGAGACAGGGTCTCACTAGGTTGCTTACAGCATAGCTAAGTTGCTGAGGCTGACTTTGAACCTGATCCTCCTGCCTCAGCCTCTCGAGGCACTGAGATTACAGGTGTGCATTACCACACCTGGCAACTTACTGAATTTTTCTAATGATAAAATTCTAGATGGAAAAATAGCAAACAGAGAAAATCATAAAATAAAAATATTTCAGAATCACACCCCCCAGGGGTAACTACTCTTGAACTTAGCTATAACTTCAATCTTTAGTATCCCCCAGTTTCATGTGTTAAAGTCTTGGTCTCCAACTTGGCAATATTGGGAGGTAGTGGCAACTTTAAAAGTTGGAGCCTACGATGAGGACTCCCAGTCACTGGGGGGTGCATCCTGAAGGACCCCAGCTCTTCTGCTCTCTCTTTCCTTCTAGTCATGAGGCGAGAGCGCTGTCCCACCACACACTCCTGCCATGATGTGCTGCCTCACTCACTGCAGGCCCAAAGCAATGAGCCAATCGGTCATGCCCTGCTCAGTAGGCTCCAACTTTTAAAGGTTCTACTACCCCCCAATATTGCCGAGCTGGAGAACAAGACTTTAACACATGAGACTGGGGAATACTAAAGATTGAAATTATAGTTACCCCTGTGGGGTGTGATTCTGAAATATTTCTATTTTATGATTTTTTTTTCTGTTTGCTATTTTTCCATCTAGAATTCTATTATTAGAAAAATTCAGAAAGTTGCCAGGTGTGGTGATGCACACCTGTAATCCCAAAACCATGATCCCAAATAAACCTTCTCTCTTATTGAGTATCTTGGGTATTTGTTAGAGTAGTAGAAAGCTGACTAACACAACCTTTTTTTAGATGGCTTCTCAGTCTTTTTTCTCTATGCAAATTTGTCATTTTTTGCCCAATGGGGACTATTCTGTCAGTCTTTCTTTTGAAAAGGACAGGGAATTTTCATTCTGCTTGGTTGCCTAGTACTTCGTCAAACCAAAGTACCCAATGGCACCTCTTCTGGAGAAGAAATTAACTTTAAAAATTTGCTTCAATGGGATCAAAGTTCAAGGAGGTTACCATGAAACTTGTTCATACTTCAGATGCGACAGAGAGGGAGGCCAGGCCTCTCTTTGTTGGAGTGCTCTGCACTTTTAACTGAGTAGCTGTTCTTGGAAGACTTCCAGCATGTGTGGCTCTTACCTGCTCCTGAGGACACTCTGCTGCTGTTAAGGACTGAATTGTCCCTCAAATTCATACAGGAAGCTTTAACTCCGGATGTGATGGTGTCTTGAGGTAGGGCCTTTAAAGAAGGAATTGAGGTTAAATGAGGCCATAAGATGGCGCCCCATTCCAACACAACTGGTGTGCTTATGGGAGGAGGAGGGCCAGGGATGCAGAGGAAAGACCCCCGCTAGGACACAGTGAGGGGAAGGCTGTCTGCAGCAGCGGGTCTCAGGAGAAATCCTATGTGCTGCTGCCTGATCTTGGACACCCAGCCTTCCGAATTATAAGGAATGAATTCCCATTGTAAGTCACCAGGCCATGGTAAGTGGTGAGGGCGCCTGAGCAGACTGAAACTGAGCCAGCTGCAGTGGCACTTTGTGATGGCTGAGGGAGCAGGAAAGAGGAGCCCTGGGCAGTGCTGGCCATGGTCTGAGGAAGCTGGGCTCCTATGAGGGGCAGCCGCCATACTACAGAGGCAGATGACACAGATGTGCCCCGAGCAGTCCACCACCTGGCACCTGCAGCCAGTTGTAAGCACGCAGAGTGGCCTGTCACCCTGGCAGTGAGCCATTCTGGTGCCTCTGAGGAAGCTCTGCAGGCTGCAGGGTTGAGCTAGGTCAGTCCCACCTGGCTTCCTGTTCCCTTTCTCTGGGGCCCCTCCAGGCCCTCTGGGGGACTTGGACTAGAGCAAGAGGACAGGAGGGAAGGCTGAGCTGCCTGAGGAGCATCCTGCCAGGCCTGAGGTGCTTCCCGGGGAGCTGGGCTTGCTGCTGTGGGAGGGGCAGGTGGGAGCAGGGACAGAGGTCACTGCCTGGCCAGCCCGGCTGACAGAGCCACTCCCCAGATAGGTGACTTCTCATGTCACATGAGAAGGCCTTCACTTTGGATTCATGTCTTGTGGGGTTTAATGCCAGAGAGTCCCTCTGCCCTGTGACTGGTGGTGTATATGGTCACACAGTGGGACCCGCGTGCCCTGGCCTGTTGCTGTCTGGATTGTTAGGGAGCTGGGAGCTCCGTGTTTTCGATGTTCCAGAGACTGTTCATATGGTGGGGACTACAGAGAAAGGACCATGTGTTCTTTGTCCTCTCGGCCAAATTCTGACCCACATGCTGTCCCAGCATTCCCCTCTCTGTGTAACTTTCTGATCCTTCTGACAAATGTCCTGCTGCACAACTTCATTTTAAGGTGCTTCAAATTCTTGTTGCAAAAAAACAAGACACAGCTGGGCTCAGTGGTGAATGCGTATAATCCCAGCGGCTCAGGAGGCTGAGGCAGGAAGATCGCAGGTTCCAAGCCAGCCTCAGCAACTTAGTGAAACCCTGTCTTAAAATTTAAAAAATAAATAAATAAATAAGAAGGGCTGGGGATATGGGTCAGTGGTTTAATGCCATTGGGTTCAATCCCTAGTAACAAAACAACTACAAAAACAACAATAAGATACAAACTATAAGGGAACAACCATCAGTACCACAAACCTGGGCCACCTTCTGGGGTAGGGGCTCTCAACTTTTTGTGTCATGGATTCCTTTGGTGTTCTGGTGAGTGCTGCATACCCCTTATCAGAATAAACCTTGCACATGTGTAATAGGGAGGATACTAAAACATCCAGCCTATTTCTCATCTCGCTTTGATTTCAAAATCATCCTAGAAGCCTCACCAGTTAAACTTGGTCCCACCCAAAATCCAGGTCCAGTTCAAGGAATGTTTCTACTTTAAAAACTGAAGAAGGCTGAGCACAGGGTGCACGCCTGTAATCCCAGTGGCTCTGGAGGCTGAGGCAGGACGATCCCGAGTTCAAAGCCAGCCTCAGCAACTTAGTGAAGCCCTAAGCAACTCAGGGAGACCCTGTCTCTAAAAAATTTAAAAGGGCTAGGGATGTGGCTCAGTGGTTAAGCGCCTCTGGGTTCAATCGCAGGTACCAAAACAAAACAAAAACCCTGAAGAAGATAACTGACAGGAACTTCATGATTCCTGGAACATAACCCAAACACTTCGAAGAGTCTTCTCCATGGAGAAGGAGACAGGTTGGCCTAGGTCCTGGTGGTGGGCCTGTTCGGCTAGCCTGGGGGGCTCACATGTGTGCTGGCTGCAATTCATGTCCTGACACAAATCAGAAATAAATTTTTTTTAAAAAAAGCACACAGATGAACAAAACATACAGCTCACTAAGGGCCGTCTGGGCGGTACCTCGAGTGAGCAGCTCCACGTGGACAAACGAAGTGCACAGGACCAGGGAAGACAGGGAGGCCAGGGAGGCTCAGGCTCCCCCTCCGAAGCACCTTTTCAGCTCAAACCACGAGGGCCAGGCTTGATTAAGCAGGAGACGTCCCTTGCTGGATGGATCCAAAGTTTAAAAGGAGAAAAGACAACAGAAGAAAGAGGTGATACCATAGCCCAAGAGTAGAAGTCAGAGGGTACAGCAAGATGGTGGGGGTGAGGGAAGAAAAGAGAGGGGAAAAGGGAGACTAACTAGGACAGACACCTCTCCAACTTCCAGTGGATGCGTGAAAGTGCAGATATCAAATTCCATGCACATATAAAACTATAATAGAATTTATTTTATAAATAAGGCTGAATTTGTAATTAATATATACAAATTAATAATACAGATTAGTGATAGAGTAGATTAGTTAGAATTATTAAATAGAACGATTTTAACAATAAATATATAAATAATAAAAGTCATGTTACATATCTGAAAATATCTTCTTGTGCTGCATTCACCTTTCTTATGATTATATGAGATGAAACAATACCTGCATGATGAAGTTAAGAGAGGTGAATGATGTAGGTATTGTGATGTAAGGTTAGCTTACTACGTAAGTGTTACTTGGACACAAGCATTGGGATACCAGAACAGTCGATCTGATATCCCAAGACAACTACTTAGTGACTACCAGAAGGGTAGCCTATACAGGGTGGATATGCTGGACAAAGGATTGATTCATATCTCAAGCAAGACACCCAGTACAGTGTGAGATTTCATCATACCTCTCAGAACAGCATGCAATTAAAACTTGTAAGTTTATTTCTGGAGTGTTCCATTTAATAGCTTTAGACCACAACTGACTGCAAAACCATGGACAAGGGGGACTTACTAATGCTGTTTTTCCTGATCAAATTTTATGAGGCAAATATGAAACTTTAGACCACTCATTCAGGTTATGAAGATATAATTCTATGTTTGTTTGTTTAAACTCAGCATCATCTCTACTTTAAGTATCTATTCAACTGATGGCAGAAACATGTTACTAGGTTACAGGTAAACAGGGAGAGCAGGCCTTGTTAAACACAATCACAGACCAGGATCCTCCTCACACCCTGCCTTGTGGGCTGCTAAATGCAGGGAGATGGTGCCCGGTGAGGACATGGGAGCTGGGGCATGAAGCCTGCGTACTGACCCTGGTTAACATGCTCCGTCCTCATCAGAACCTTGTTGTTAGTCCATTCCACTCTCCACAGAAGAGTCCTGGTTTGAGGATTAGGAGACTCAGGTCCTTGAGGTGTGTTTCTCAGCTATCTCCCATGCTCCTTTCAGGGACACTGGGAGATGCAACTTCTCTGTCATGTCTCTCTAGAGTCACAGGAAGCTCAGGCCTCCTCAGGCTCTGCTTCAGATACAAAGACAACCTTTGCACCCACTGCCCTGCCCCAACCTGGGTTGGGTGGGGGAGTGGTCTCTGGACCTTGACTGCTTTCCTGGGCCCCTCTTAGAAAAGCCAGGCATGCGCCTCCTCTGCTGTCATTCCCACATTTACTCCGCTCTCCCTCCGTGGGGTTCAAAGATCACATACAGGCTAACGTCCCTTGTTCCTCTCTTCAGTGCAGAGAAAGATTTCCCCTGCTGGGTTGCAGGAGACAGGGCTAGGCAAGTGTTCTTCAAACCAGTACTTTCTCCAAAACCTTGAACTTTCAACATTAAAACATACTCAACTATTTTGTTTCTCTTTGTATTTCTATTGTGGCCTCCCTTTCCTGAGGCTCAAAGGCCAAGTATGAACTTGGAAAGGTTATGAAGAAAACAAAGGGATTACAAGAGCCCCCACACACACAAAAAAAAATCACTTAATTCATACAAGGCCAGATTACAAATGTTAAAAACCCTGAGCTCTAAAAAAAGAAAAATATGTCACCCCCACATCCTGTAATCCAAAATAAAATCAGCACTTAATAAAAATAACATGAATCATAAAATAAAGAACACCAATGAGTCCTGATTTTTCCATGCTTTTTTTTTTTTTTAATATTTGATTCCTTCAAAAAGGAATTTCTTCCTGGCACTGATGGCACGGTAGCATATTCACCTGTTAAGGGCAAAGGAATCAAAGTCAAGAGTGTGTGGAGTCATCCACTATCATTTTCTTTTTCTTTTTTTTTTTTTAAAGAGAGAGAGAATTTTAATATTTATTAGTTTTCAGCAGACACAACATCTTTCTTTGTATGTGGTGCTGAGGATCGAACCTGGGCCCCACGAATGCCAGGGGAGCACGCTACCACTTGAGCCACATCCCCAGCCCCTCCACTGTCATTTTCAGTGATTGACACCGGGTTCACCATGGAGACTCAGGAGTCCCACAAGAGCCAAATGGCTGTTTCATTGACAGATCACTGGAAGCCGCCAGAAACAAAGGCTGAAGGAAGGCTGACTGACTTGTGAACGGTTTTTGGCTTCCTGGTAACCAGCACATGGCTAAATGCATTTAAGAAGATGCTGCTGCATAACAAGCCACCCCCAATCTGTGGCACACAGTGATCAGCACTTATTACCATGCTCACAGCCACAGATCTGCCTGGGCAGCAGGCCTGCGAGGTCACAGCAGGCCCTGCTCTACCTTCCTCTCCTTCCCTGGAGTTGGGGCTGACCAGGGCACGCTCTTCTCATGGTGTGATGGAAGTCAAAGAGGGATGAGCAGACACACAAGAGCTTGTACTCAGAACGGGTACCCTGTGACTTCCACCCACATGCTGTTGGTCTTTAGTGGCACCTCCCTCCTCCACAGAAAATCTTAATTAAGTTTTTCCAGAAATCCACCACACCATAATTGGTCTAAAGACCATCAGCAAAAGAATCCCTACAAAAGTGTTCAATGTAGTGAACTTCCTATTTCCTGTTTCTATATTTTACAACAATGAAATTTGGCCATGGGCCTGAAGGAGATCAGCAATTCAGGTGCCGAACACCCCTTTACTGTTTTTCACACACATTTATGTACTATTTAGTATAGTAACTGTATATATATAAAATAGTTTGTAAAAGTTTTTAAGGAGGAAGTGTGTCTGCAAATGTAAAGTGTGATAAGACAGATCCTTTATGAAGGACCTAGGAATTAAACAGAGACAAAGTGCCTATTAGAAGAAAAAGTAGGTCCAAAAAAGTTGGATCAGGCCCCAACTTCCTTAATAAGACCCCTATAGCGCAAGAATTAGAATCAAGAATCCATAAATGGGATGGATCAAACTAAAAAAGCTTCTTCTCAGCAAAAGAAACAATCAGGAAGGTGAACAGAGAGCCTAAAATTTAGGAAAAATTTTTACTACATGCACATCAGATAGAGCACTGATCTCTAGGATATAGAAAGAACTCAAAAATCTTAACACCAAAAAAAACCAAATAATCCAATCAATAAATGGGCCAAGAAACTGAACAGACACTTCTTGGAAGATAATATACAATCAACAACAAATACATGAAAAATGTTCAACCTCTCTAGCTATTGGAGAAATGCAAATTGAAACTACTCTAAGATTTCATCTCACTCCAGTTGGAATGGCAGCTATCAAGAATACAAACAACAGGGCTGGGGATGTGGCTCAAGCGGTAGCGCGCTCGCCTGGCATGCGTGCGGCCCAGGTTCGATCCTCAGCACCACATACCAACAAAGATGTTGTGTCCGCCGAGAACTAAGAAAAAATAAATAAATATTAAAATTCTCTCTCTCTCTGTCCCTCTCACTCTCTTAAAAAAAAAAAAAAAAGAATACAAACAACAATAAATGTAGGTGAGGATGTGGGGAAAGGCACATTCATACATTGCTGGTGGGACTGCAAATTGGTGCAGCCAATATGGAAAGCAATATAGAGCTTCCTTGGAAAACTGGAAATGAAACCACCATTTGACCCAGCTATCCCACTCCTTGGTCTATACCCAAAAGACTTAAAACAGCATATTAACAGGGACATCAATGTTTATAGCAGCACAATTCACAATAGTTAAACTGTGGAACCAACCTAGATGCCCTTCAACAGATGAATGAAGAAAATGTGGTACATATACACAGTGGAATATTACTAAGTATCAAAAGAGAATAAAATCATGGCATTTGCAGGTAAACGGATAGAGTTGGAAACTATTATGCTAGGTGAAGTAAGCCAATCCCCAAAAAAACCAAATGCCAAATGTTTTCACTGATAGAAGGGGGCTGATTCATAATGTGGTTGGGGGATGGCATGGGAGGATTAGATGAACTCTAGATAGGGCGAAGGGGAAGGAAAGGAAGGGAAGGGGCATGGGGTTAGGAAAGATGGTGGAATGAGATGGACATCATTACCCTAAGTACATGTATGAAGACTGAATGGTGTGACTCTACTTTGTGTACAACCATGATATAAAAAATTGTGCTCTATATGTGGAAAGAAAGAAAGATCCTTTAAACAAGGCCTTTGGCCTTGGGTCAAGCTTCACAGAGATGTTTACATTTCAAAGATGTTACTAATTAGGCTCCACTGTTACAGCTGGCAGGGGGAGGGAAGAAAGGGGAGAAGAATCTCTCGCTTTCTCAGGCTTTGTCCTTGAAGGGTTAAGTGCCCAGCTGCTTTTGTGTGAACTTCTGCAGACTGAACTTCTGAGCCCCTCCCCCTACACACCAGGTATGGAGTTCCGAAGCTGCCTGAATTCAGGGTTCAGGGGATTGATGGATTACAGTGAAAGCTTTGCCTTCTGAACCTGGCTGCAGCCAAATAAATCTGTTCCTGCTGTCTTTGGTGTCTTGCCTCGTCCTTCCCCACAACAGGTCAAAGTGAGTCACATAGCCAAAGTGGGGTGGAACACTCTGGGTCTGGAATGGGAGGAACTGCTGAGTCCTGCGGCAAAGGATATGGATTCAGAGAGGGAGACAGAATTGGGGACAATAAGATAGTCTGCCACTTCAGTTCACTGGTCTATTGAATCCTGTTTCTTGAATTGTGGTTGATGGGAAGAAAAGAGTGTCTGGTTTTTATTTTGTTATTGCTTTTTGATACTGGGGATCGAACCCAGGGCATTTTATCACTAAGCTACATCCCCAGACCTTTTATTTTTTATTTTGAGATAGGGTCTTGATAAGTTGCTGAGGCTGGCCTCAAACTTATGATCCTCCTGCCTCACTCCCCTGAGTCACTAGGGTCACAGGTTTGTGCCACTGTGTGCAGCTAGGGAAACACTTTTGAAAGTTTAAAGACTGACTTCTATAATTAGTCGGGCAACAAATGTCTCATTCACTTCCTGTGTTCAACAAATACTTCTTGATTGAATGGGGAAAGAACATATGTGTAGCAGAATATCTATATGCAAACATAAAAAGGGGGTTAAAAAATGAAATGAAATATATCTACTCTTGCAGGAGTTAAAAAAAAAAAAAAGTAAGAACAAAAATACCAAACTGGAATCAAGAAAGTGGATTCTTGTTTCCCTGTCTGTCTGGAATCAGCTCTTTGGCATCCTGTGCAAATCATCTCGCAAGGGGCCTCGATTTCTTCATCTGTGAAATGGGATGATTGGATTCTCTGATCTCTAAGGGGCTTGCAATTTCAGTTTCCAAAGATTTTGGATATAGTCGCCACTTTAGCATCTGACAGATTCTGTTTTCACTGGCCTTTTCTCAGAAAGGCTTTGTCCAGGCTCTGCCACTACTTTTTGCAGCACAGCTGTCTCCTATTAGCAAGAGTGAGGGTGAAACAGCTGGGCTGAGACGCCAGGCCAGTGTTGGCCATTACTGGCTGGGACTGAGCAGACCCTGGTGTATGCTCTGCATTTCTAAACAGGGGGATCAGGACTAGATTGTGTAGGTAGCTTCCTCCTTCAGTACTAAAAATCTGTGGGCATCTGTGCTACAAAATGCCCTGAGTAGTTGAGTAACGGAAGGGCCAAGGGTAAAGTTCTCCACCCTGTTAGCCCAACAGCTATTCTGGGAACCTTGTTGGTACTGTTCTATTTTCCCCACTAGGACCAGAGGTCATGCTCTGTCAGCTGAGAAAGGTCTCAAGTATCTAATGCTTCCAAACACTTCCGTGCACAAGAACAGTACTTTCAGAGCCGGACAGCCCAGGGTTTTGTCTCAATCAACTTGTGCTCCTGTTTACTGAGCCCAGACTGTTGAGACTTTTGTTTAAAGAGGCCTGAAGCACCTTGAGAAGTGCAAAATGCCCGGGGCATCCCTGAGAAACGCAGTTTGCTTCTACTTGCAAGTTTAAAGTTCATTTTAAAAAGTTAAATAAGTATCTTCTTTGAGATACAATCCTGGAATTGAAAAGTTTAAAATATCAAATGTTGTTAATAATAAATAAATCAGATTCTGACCAATTTAAAAAAAAAAAGAAAAGAAAAGTAGATGCTCTGCTGGGGATGTAGCTCAGTGGTAGATTTTTCTCTCTCCCTCTCTCTCTCTCCCCTCTCTCTCCCTCTATCTCTCACTCTTTCTCTCTGATACTGGGGAATAAATCCAGGGGTGCTTAACCACTGAGTCACATCCCCAGCCCTATGAGACAGGGCCTTGCCAAGTTGCTCAGGACCTCACAAAATTGCTGAGGCTGGCTTTGAATTTGGGATATTCCTGACTCAATCTCCCTAGTTGCTGGGATTACAAGCACGTGCTACCACACCAGCTCAGAGGTAGATTTCTTGCCTGGCAGTGTGCAAGGTCTGGGCTCAATCCCTGGTACTGGAGGGAGGGAAATGCAGTTGCCTAAGCCTCACCCAAATCTGACTGCATGAGAGTACAAGATACAGAAATTTACACTTGAGGTAAGCAGGAAGGGCCAGATCATTCTTTGAGCTCCTTTCCAGTTAGTTCAGGCAGGGGCCCTGGGTGAGCCACAGTTCCAATCACAGTGCCAGCACGATTCAGTACCGGATTCTCAGGACAGCGAGGAAGACCCCAAGGCCATCTCATGACAAAAATAAAAATGTGACTAACTAGGGCACTCTTCTCAAAGTCAAGCCCAGCTGGGAAAATCTTAGAAATGCAAATTCTCAAACCACACCCCAGAGCTACCCAGGCTCAGCAAGGCTAGCATCCGCTGGAACAAGGCTCCCCTGACTGGGATGCTGGCTAAGGCAGGAGAGCCACTTGCTCTCTGCACATTGCTCCAAAGTCTTTTCAGTCTCTGGTCATTGCAACTTTGAAGATACCTGAGATTCCTGCAAGATTTTTATTAGAAAATTCCTCTTTTCATGACTTTGGGCCTCTCTAGAGTAAGGGAAGTCTTAAGTGTCTAGACTGGGTTCAGTAGGAACAGGACTGGGTCCTGTAGAGGGCTCAGGTGTCTGAGTCAGACAAAAAAAGAACTGAAAGTTCTTTCACTGGAAAGTTGATGGAGACTCCCAAGCTCATCTTAACGCAGAGAGTTTAGACCTCTACCTACTAACTCCAGCTGATAGTAGTTTATACTGTGAGAGTGTGTGTAACCGTGAGGTCAGTTTGTGCTAAGAAAGGACATGTGACCTTCCGAGGGTTTGTGGTGGTGTAACAGGGATCTAGATCTTGTCTGCAAATGTCGGATGGGTGGCTAAATGCAGGATTCCAGATTTGGCCTCTCTGCTTCCACACTGTCTCCTTTGATGGGAGTCACCTTGGATTCCAGGAACAACAGGGTTGGTGGATAAACATCTGGTGATAAGTCAAAGTTAGTCCCCAGGCCAGATCAACTTTGTGTCAAGGTTCACCTGACCCGTCCTGAGATAATGCTGAACAGACCAACCCTGACCAAGATCACCTGCTTTGGCAGCTGTGAAAAGCCTCCTTCGAGGCAAACACCCACCTCTAGCCTTATTCCCTGCCCCCTGCCCTCCTGCTTTGTGCTTTGTTTTGATTTCGGTACTGGAGATTGATCTCAGGGACACTTTTTATTTTCTAAAACTGGGTGGCCTCGAATTTGAGATCCTCCTGCCCCAGACTCCTGCAAAGTTGCTGAGATTACAGGTGTGAGCCACCATGCCCAGATCCTTCCCGGTTCTATAAACATCCATGCCACTGTCAGTCCCTTGAAGTTAGGGCTAAGGACACTGGTCCCTTTGTCTTCCTGGTCTTCACTGTTTAAAGTTCCTTTTGTGGTTTTCACTGCTTCCTCTTCTATTTGGTTTTTGGAGCAAGTGACCTGACCTGATTTGAATCCCCAATGTCAGGCCTCTGGCCTGGGACTCCTGGACTAGTGGCTTCTTGGGACAGGGCAGAAACTAAACTGGGTCCTGGATCAGAAACTCCTTCATTTGTAACTCTAGCCAATTCACGTATAAGAACTCCCAGAGCCTGATTTCTAGAAATGGATGAAGTTTAAATAACTTGGAATAATGATGACCACAGTGGGGGGAGTTTGGGTTTGGATAAAACTTTAATTTGTAGGGTACCTTAGAAAAGGAAAGGCCAAAAACCACAGAAAAGTGGGATGTATTTTTTTCACCAGCACACAGAAGCTTCTAAGACTTGGAGTTGTTTTAAAAAGGAATGGTTAGGTCAGTGAAGTCTGCTTCTCAATCTACCTTAGAATAATTGCAAATAGTATCTTGGCAGCACAGGAGGCTCTGTCTGCTCTAATGGGCCACCTGCCCTGAATTCAGTGATTTAGTTAAGACCTGATGGCTTGGAAAGCTGCCTATCTTCAGTTACTAAGCCCTGTGCTCATTTAAGGAAACTTCCACCTGTGGGAGGAAGCTCCATTTGTAAGGCTGCCTCCCTTTGCACATGGAAGGGGAGACCAAGTCACTGGAAGCTTTTACAGTTTAGAAGCAAAGACTTAGGTCTGGGTGACAAATTTCACCTTTGACTCTTTTGTCTCCATTGGACTTTCAACTTCTACTTCTGTCTGGTCAGGCAGTGGTGTTCAGGCCTGAAATCTGATAGACCTGTGTAAGTACTGCTCTAGATGAAAGAAAAGGCAAGGGTCCCTCAATTTGCCCCCTTGCTGAAATGAGTAAAATGGCAGGAGTGAGAAGGTATCCTCAGAGTAAAGTTTTTGAAAGATGAAGGATAGAGGATGGATTGTCACAAGGTCTGTCCAGATGGAGTGAGCTCTACAGGCCTGTTGGAAGTTGGTCTCCAGAGGCTGGGTAATGGTTGAGTCCCTTTAGAGGACTCATCTTTAAGGAAAGTGGTGGTGGTGGTTGCGGGGGTGGGGCAGAAAGCCTTGCATTTTGCTGTTCCTCAGGTACCTTGAAATTGATCAATACACAAGCAGTATATTTTAGGATGGCTTTTCTTAACTAATTCAATGGCTTTGTTTAATGAGCAATTCAAGCATAATTAATGAGTAAATTAAACAGAAGAAAATCTGTAGGGCTGGGATTGTGGCTCAGCGGTAGAGCGTTCACCTAGCACGGGCGAGGCCCTGGGTTCAATCCTCAGCACCACATAAAAATAAATAAATAAAGATGATATATTTTTTAAAAATTGTAAATGAACTTGCCATAGTCTCGATCTTTAGATCTTTAACTTCACGTCTTGGAGAGCTCATTGATGGATACTTATGAAATGTCTGAATGTCTGGATCATTTCTGTGATTAAAATGCTGAAAGTTGTTCCTTAAGCATTCTAATCTTATATTGCATTGGGGGAGGCATCTGAAGATAGCATATACATGCTTCTGACTAGTAGAGATTTAACTGGGGAAGGTTACTAGAAACTGTCCTAAGAAAATAGTTGTTCCCACTTCCATGAAGAAGATGTGGTGTCTTGGTTAACTGGAAAAGTCATGTAATTGTTCATTTAACATTGATCATATGTGTGACACATTCTGCCAGGGCCAGGGATGTAATGGCAAGCAAGGTAGATGCAATTACCTCCTTCATGGAGTGTCCTAGGAGAAAGAGATGCACACATACAGCACAAGTAAGAAAATACAGAAAGTTAGCCAAGTGCTAAGTGCTATGAAGAAAACAAGGATTGTCTGCTGCTACTGTTGGGATCTGCAACTAGGTGAATGGGTTGACAGAACTCCTGGGTCAGCCATTTCTCTTTACTTACACCAGTGCTGGTCTTCACAGTTTCACATTTATTAGTGAATAGAATAAATTCTAGTGGGACATCTATTTTTTTTTAAGTGGTACAGGGGGAAAAAGATGTATTTGAGTCTGTTAACAGACATGAAAAATGCTGTCTTATGAAGAAATACTTCTAAAGATCATGAAATGATGCTCTTCAAAATGCTGATATAAAAGTTCAAAACAGCTTACTCGCTGGTTGCCATTAGAAATTAGGGTTATTAGGAACGTGGTAATAAAAACTAGAATTCCTTATGTGAGGAGTACAAGGGATGCTTTTGGCAAATGAAGTTGTGTTAGTATGTAAAATTAAATTTTGTTTCCTAAGTTAAAACAAGGTTTCTCAGAATTGGTCTGCCTTTACTTTTTTTTTTTTTGGTGGGGATGGGAACATGACACAGGACCTCTGGGTCGAATTCCCAGACTCATCTGTTCCTAATGGGATCTAAAATTTTATCAGATCTTTTGTTCTAAAATTGCTTAAATGACTTACAGCCAACATTTGGTTTGTCAAGCCCATAATCCAGAGACTACCAAAACTTCAGATGGTATATTTTGCTACTTGGTGGAGTACCTGTACATTCTTGCAATAGTTCATGTTCCCTGATTATAAAGCTTTCCAACTAGGAATGCCAATGTTACAACAGTAAGTAGTTAAAAGTATACTGACAAACATGTTTTTATTGTGGGGCAATCTCCAGTGACAATACTTCACTGGGTAAATTATTAAACTGTTAAAATATAGTGTTATAAAATAGGGACTCTGCCATTACTCCTATCATGCTCAGTATTCTGGAAAAAAATTGATAGCATTTTGACATTGAAATTGGGTTGTTTTGGACAATGGTACTAGTTTTCTCGGCGGACACAACATCTTTGTTGGTATGTGGTGCTGAGGATCGAACCCGGGCCGCACGCATGCCAGGCGAGCGCGCTACCGCTTGAGCCACATCCCCAGCCCCAATGGTACTAGTTTTAATGGACAAAAGTTACTGCAGAGTCTGTCCTTTTCTCCAAAATTCTGACATGACTAAATACTGCAGGGCTTTAATGCACTGAGCTAAAGCATATTTTCTTTTTGTTTCTTGTTTTTTATTTTTTAGTGATTGATAGGTCTTTATTTTATTTATTTATATGCGGTGCTGAGAATCTAACCCAGTGCCTCACACACGCCAGGCAAGTGCTCTACTGATGAGCCACAGCCCTAGCAAAAAATATTTTCACCAGGCAAAAGATGCTCTCTTTAACTGTTAACAAGACTTTTCACAATCTGAAACCTGAAGATCAACTTGTCTAGAAGTAAATCAATGACTGCTTGGATGGGACTTCAGGTTCTTCTTACTGCCCATACTGCAGTCAAGCCCCATTCTTAACCCGAGTCTGTTAGTTTATGGGGTTTATGGGGGTCCCTCCAGACTCCTGGAACTGTACACCTATTGGAGTCTAAGGAAAAGCCAAGCAGGGAAGTTCCCCCAAAAGTAAATAATGTCTTTAATTTTTTTTTAATAATGTCTTTAAATGTGGATGGCTGACCCCAAGACTCAACATGAGACTCTTACTCTTAATTTTCATGTTTACCTCTTTCACTTGATGGGATTATGCTGTAACCAGACTTCTAGGCCCTTCTAGCAATCGTTCTTACTCCATTTATTTAACCTGATTATAGAGTACTAGATTATTTACTAGCTGAACAGGGAGGTGTTTGCAGTTGCTAATACTTCAGTAGATTATAGATATATACTTTGGGTGTTGCAGAGGGACTATTACAATTAACTACTAGGCTATTTTGTTAATGGACAGGCTCAACCGGCTCATTTTTTGATTGTTAGATTTTAGCTGGTTTGGTTCAATGTGTAGCTATCATCTGCCAAGTACTAAAATGTTCTCTTCAGTTAGAATAACTCAAAGAAGTGCAGTTGAGGTACAGAGACCAGAGACTCAAGATGATGGTGTGCCGAAGTCTAGCCCTGGCCGGGTTGGGGGGTGGGTGGTGGAGTGGGATTTCAGGGGTCCTGAAGGAGGAGTGTCATGGGCAAAAGAAGAAGAGTGGGACGACAGATTGCAAGTTATGAGCAGCCTCCAGAAGAAATCTCTGCTGCCCCTGGAGGGACCTTTATTTTAATCTTTTTTACAGGTGTTTTTTCAGGTAGTTAATGGATAGCTTCAAAGCCCGAAACTTTTTTGATTTACATAATTTTCAAGAGTTACAATCTTTTCTAACGTACATTGATTACCTAAGATATTGAGTACATTGTTCAAAATATTTTTCTGTAACCTTAGTCAATCATGATTAAGCTTTTACGTTTCCACCTCAATCACTAGGTGCTAGGTGACGCAACTAGACTACATGACTCCTGAACTATTATTCACTTTTTTTTTTTTTTTAAAGAGAGAATGAGAGAGGGGGGGAGAGAGAGAATTTTAATATTTATTTTTTAGTTCTTGGCGGACACAACATCTTTGTTTTGTATGTGGTGCTGAGGATCGAACCCGGGCCGCACGCATGCCTGGCGAGCGCGCTACCGCTTGAGCCACATCCCCAGCCCTATTACTCACTTCTAACTTAAAGCATACCTGTAATTATTTCATTAACCTTTAACTTTAAAGCATACTTATGATTTATGGTAAGCTTTCTTACTTCTAAAATCCCAGTAAAATACACTTAGTGAAATTCTATTATTTAAAAGTCTACTACTCTGAAGTGCCTCTAAAATATGTTAATTTTACATGATTCTATTTTAATTTCCTTTTTGTCATATGACCTATTCAACTGCTTCTTAAAGAACTTCCTTGATCCTTGGTCAAATCACACCAATTCTTATGTCTTGTAATCTTTAACTAAAGGACAAGATTTACACCTCAACCCATTTGTCATTTACATTAACTATGTGTTTTCCATTTTCATCTTAAGTTTCTGTGTAAGGCAAAGGAGCGTCTATTGGTTGGGGGAATGTATTTTTATTAGCCTCTTGTCCTCAAAGGGGGATACCATAAGCTACATATGGCGGTCCTTGTACTGTTGGCACAGCAATTGTTTTTCTGTAGCTGGGCTATTGTACAGGTTGTGGCTTTAGAATGGGGTTCGGGGGGTGGGTATGTAAATTGTTAACCATGGGATAAATATTTCTTGTTGTTCAGGCTTGAGGAATAACACCATTGTTTGTATTCTGAGACATTGAAATGCACCTCATGGCATGTCTCAATTGTATCCTTAGTCTCATTCTGGGAATTTTCCTGCAATCTCAGGCAATACATACTTTTATTATTGATTGACATATGCTGTTATCCATATCATATCATAAACAAAACACTTAACATTCCTAATGGTTCCGGTTTCCAGATGGTGTGGCTCTGCTGCAGCATCCCCCACACTGTGACTGTCAGACAGCAGGTGCAGGAACGCCTTCACCAAAGGTAACTCAGTGAGAGGCCCCAAACAAGAGGGGAACTGTTAAATTTTCTGGGAGGTCCTAGATGGACACTTGCACTGGGTCCCAAAATAAAATAGAGAGTTTAATTGCAGTAATTGAGCTTTGGTTGGTTGCAGGAGGTCCCGTAACCAATTGAGCTGTAAACAGACTGATCAAGCTGTAGCAATGGAGTTCTATTTTTCTATAGAACTTAATTAATTTCTAATTCCATCTTTCTATAAACACTAGTCATATCATATTGTTGGCATTCCCCAGAATAGCTGCTGGTTCTGGGAGTTGCCTAATTTATGAATCATTTTTTTCCACAGTACTAGGGATTAAACCCAGAGCCTTACACATACTAGGAAAACACTATCTTTTAGCTACCTCTCCAGCCCTGAGCTACATTATTTTGGGACAGGGTCTTGAACTTGTCATTCTCCTGTCTCCCAAATAACTGGAATTTCAGGTTTGTGCTACCATGCCCTGCTTCGCCTTTGCTCAAATTAATCCTAACTGGCCTAAGGAATTCTCTCAATAATAGTGAAGGCTACTTTCCCTCTATTAATGACATCTGGGAAGATTGTGTGGGATCCTCGAACCAACCCCAAATGACTTGATAATATTGTCTTTAAATAAATAAGGCAGGGGACTGCAAATTGGTGCAGCCAATTTGGAAAGGAGTATGGGGATTCCTTGGAAAGCTGGGAATGGAACCACCATTTGACCCAGCTATTCCTCTTCTCAGACTATACCCAAAAGACCTAAAAAGAGCGTACTACAGGGACACAGACACATCAATATTTATAGCAGCACAATTCACAATAGCTAGAATGTGGAACCAACCTAGATACCCTTCAATAGATGAATGGATTAAAAAATGTGGCATTTATACACAATGGAATATTACTCAGCACTAAAAAATAACAAGATCATGGCATTTGCAGGCAAATGGATGGCATGAGAGCAGATTACTAAGTGAAGTTAGCCAATCCCTAAAAAACAAATGCCGAATGTCTTCTCTGATATAAGGGGGGGGATGACTCAAAATGGGATAGGGAGGAAGAGCATGAGAAGACTACCACTAAATAGGAAAGAGAGGTGGGAGGAAAAAGAGGGAGAAGGGGAGTTGCACGGAAGATGGAAGGAGAACCTCATTGTTATACAGAATACATATATGTTGTGATGAGGAAAAAAAAGTGTCTTACATTAGATTAGATAGAAAGGAGGAGAGAGGAGGGGAGGAGTAGGGGGGATAGGAAGGGCAGCAGAATAGACAATATGATTGATGTATGTACATTCCATGTATGTATTATGTGTCAAAATGCATTCTGCTGTCATGTATGACTAAAAAAATAAAAATAAATCATACGGTAAAAATAAATAAAAAATAAAATAATAAATAAGGCAGCACCTTCCCATTTGTGATCCAAATAAGGTAGGAAGAAGCTGTTACCAATTTCCATCCTCTGGTCCACAACTGTTGCTAGAGGAAATGAGCTCTCTCCATTTATTGAAACAACAGCCAGATATTAAAGGCTCAGCCAGACATCTCATGCCTAGCTCTTTAGAAGAGTTTTAGGAAGCCGCGTCATCTGGATACCTGGACTGTCACTTTTAAGTGAACAGTTAATATTTAAATGCTAGTTGGGCATCACATTAGACTGGATACACAACATCATATGTCCTAGAATTTTGTCTCTGTGATTAAAATAATAAAGCAGGTGGGCATAGTAGCACATTCCTATAATTTCATCTACTCAGGTGCTCGAGACAGGAGAATTGCAAGTTTGAGACCAGCATCAGAAATTTAGACCTATCTCAAGATAAACAGCGCTGGGCTGGGGCTGGGGTTGTAGCTCAGTGGTAGTGCTTGCCTAGCAAGTGTGAGGCACTGGTTTTGATCTTCAGCACCACATAAAAATGTTTGGAGCACGATATTCCCATATATATATGAAGCTGGAGATGTAGTTCTGTGGTAGAGCACTTCTGGGTTCAATCCCTGGTACTGAGGAGAAATAAAGCAATCCAGCCCTGGCTAGAGAAGGGGGCTTCCCCATTTGTGGTTGCCCAACAAACACCAGTCTTAATAAGCTCATTCTCAAGCTTGCCTTTATTATAATATCACTGCAGCGATCACAAGTCATTCAGTATTTCCTAAAGCCCCTGCAAAGCAAGCACTCCCACCACAGGTCCATGGAAACTTCAAGCAGTAGAAAGGCTGCTGATCATTTCAAGCCAGTGAATTTCAGCAACTCGCATATCTTCAGCACTTTCACATAAATGTATCTGAGGCATTTAAACAGCAAGCCTATTCAAGTAAGCTTCCCAGGCAGCTTTTCTGTACATCTCAGCTGCTTCTAGGCGATTAGCTGCTGAAAGTATGCCTCGGCCTACAATGATGACATCAGAACCCCGTTTGCCAACAACTTCTTGTGGACTGTTGTACTGTTGGCCAAGATGATCCCCTGTAGAAAAACAAAAAATTACTATTTAACATAATACAAAACCCAGGAAACCTGCCATGACTCCTTTGAAACAGTTATCTAACCAACTTGAAATAAAAATGTTTTTCCATTTCCCTTTTGCAGAGCAAATGGGTAATACAGGAGGAGAACACACTCAATGAATTGGCTAAAGACCTCTACAGTGGAGACAGATGCCCACCAACTCCTTTTCAATGTAAGTCCAAAGCATATAATCTCCTATGTTGCCAAGAAAAGTTCAACAACAGAAAACTTATAATAAAACTTGGCCTCTCAGGAGAAGATGACCTTACCAGTCCTCTCAGAATCACTGTGCTGCTATACTACTGGCAAAGTCCCCCAGGGCACCTAACCTGACCACCACAAAGTACATGACTCTTTCTCCTACCATCCTAGCAAGTGCTCACAGACTACACAGACCCTCATCCTTAACGTTGATTTGTTCTTTATTACATTCTGCTGATTATAGAAGCATTCTGATAAATGACATATGGTACTTTAAATATCCCTAAAAGCTTACATTCTGACTGTACTAGCTAGTCAAAGACTTGCTGCAGCTCACAAACAATCTAGCAGGTAACAGTACCTACTCTATGCCAAGACACAATGTCAAACATTTTATGTCATCTCTATGATGGTTCTCCACAACCTTTTGATATTAGTACCGTTATTCCCATTTTACCAAACAAGACCAAAAAATGAAGTAGCTTATCCAATATGTGTTAACAGAAGGGCCAGGATCCCAAGTGTTCAGCACAAATATAGAGTTTAAGAAATATCAAGAACTGTTAAATACTAAAGCAACTATTTTGAAGCCTTAAGTAACCAAGCCATTGTATTGTGCTAGGCCCATGCCATGACAAATGAAGATCATATAGGAAACCTCCAATGATCTTTTAATCTATTAATTTAATGAGTCTTTTCTCCCTAACCTATAATATTTTCTTTAAATAAAGGCAGCTCCTTTTTCATAAGATGGCTATATTAACTATCTAAAACAGCTCCATGGGTATCTATTGGTCCTAATAATTCAGGGTTTAAAAATAAAACTAAGGTTTACAAATCTTAACACTAATTCTTTCATATGTCTACACAGCATGTTGTCCATTCCTTCAATATCTGCACAGTGCTTGGGGAAATGTAATCTTCAGAACAAGCTCTCATTCTCCGGAGCTTCTGACCTATGAGTATTCCAAGCATGTTAGATCCTAACTGTAACCAAGAAACATTACGAAGCTGTAAAAGGAATGTAGTACTCCAGGTATGGAGATGTAAGCAACTGCACATATATACTATACCCTCCAAATTCTCATGCAAGCATGAGTCCAGCCAAATTATGCCAATTATGTGGCTCCCTCTGGAGAGGGAAACTGGACAGGGGGAAGGATGGATAAGTAAGAATGGCTAGCAATAAAATCCACTTTGTACAGGTGTCTTTTTGAACTTTGTTTTTACCAATGCAAAGTCAGAGCTGTTAGGGTGACAGATCCACTGTGGGGTGATAAGCATATTGTTTCTATTTTACCTTTTAATTTTGTTGTACTGGGGATTGAAAGCAGGGGCATTCTACCAAAGCTATATCCCTAGCACTTTTTACTTTGTTTTGAGACAGGTCTCACCAAGTTGTACAGGCTGACCCTGAACTTGTGAACCTCCTGTTTCAACCTCTGGAATCACTGGTATTACAGGTATGTACCACATCACCCAGGAGTGTTTTTCAGACTGCTGAAAAGTGTCAATCCCCATTGGAAACAACAGACACTGAACATCAAAGGCTGTGCAAGTCCTCTAATAAAGAAACAGATGTTTAATTTTGTTTAGCCTTGGGCTTTCCAAACCTCCTTGAGTACAAAACCTCTTGTGGCAGCTTATTCAGAACATCCATTAATACATTAGTTGAACATCAACTGACACATTACTAACCTAATGTATCAGTTTTTTGAGTGTATTTCAAGTAAGTTTTAAAATTTTTATCCTAAAATTAGACTGCTCTATTCATTATTGTTCTAGACTAAGAAGAGTTCTCTAGCAACTTTTTAACAGTTTTATTTTACATAATATGGGTAAAACAGCTTTTTTGGAAGGGCCATGACCAGTGAACAAACTTACCTCCTGCTTCTAATTGAACTCCTGGAGTCAAATGAAGAAATTCTGGTTTCATGCTTACTCGGGAGCCAGAAATGAAACCAATCACGAATTCACAATGCTCCTCAGCCATTCTAACCTAAGTGGATTATAAGAGCCATATTACAAGAAAATAGTTAATCACATAAAACTTTATGAAAATAGACAAATCCATATTAACTAGTTTGAAACTTGCCATAGAATAGATGCCTTTTCTCATTTCATGTTATACACACATAAACTCATTCTATCTGAATCAGGTCATCTTATATGTGAACCACGATTATGATATATATTTGCTTCATTAAGTCCCCGAGGTGACCCTTTCCAAACTCTTTCCCCAATGAACCATACTTGAAAACATCAAAAATCCTATACCATGTGCATCTCAAATAAAGATGCTACATAATTACTTGGTTGTTTGGGTTTTTTGGTGCTGGGGATTGAGCACAGAACCATTCCTAACATTTTACCAAGGAGCCATAACTCCCAAACCCTTACTTATTTATAATAATGCTTAATGAACCACCTACTTCCAAAAAGGATTTGAGATACTTCTCATCATTTAAAAACAGCTACATTTAAGAGCTAAAGAAATCTTACTTCCACTGCTTTCCTCCTCCTAGCATCTGCTATTTAATGGCTTCCCCTTTTCTGTGCTATTTCCTCACATATACAGAATGTGGCTTTCTGATCACTCTTCTCTGAGACTCACAATGTTCCACTCCTGCCACTAGCTACGTTCAACAACAAACAAGTGATGTTTTGTCCTTGAGAGAAATTCATTCTCCCATGATACCAGTATTAGCACTAACTCCTGAACCCTGTTACTTGGGAAATCAATTTTAGATCATTCATGATTGGGCTTAAAATATAACTCTAGGTCCATATATATTCTTAACAGCTCCATGTAGTCTTTGAAATATGGAAAAATATAAATTTCCATGGCACATTTTAAGCAATATTCCTTAATATATCGTAAAAAATGATTTGCCCAAAATTCTAGTATCTATCCATCTATAAAATTTTACCTAAATGAAAATGTGAAGAGAAACTTTTTTTCTTTTACAGTGCTAGCCATCAAACCCAGGGCCCTGTGCATGCTAGAAAAGTGTTCTACCAATGAACTATGGCCCCAGCCCCGGAGGAACTTTAAAGCTGGGTAATTATCCATCTCTTGGTTGACTTGAAGGGGTTGGAATGGGGTGCAGAGTGGGTGAGCATTAACATTTACAGTGTTATAAGAACTTTCAATACTGGAGGAAACAATGTAGATAGTCTCCTTAACTTTCCCTACACAGTACCAATCAATATCAAAGGATAAATAAAAGGAAACCAATTCCTGTGTGCTGCTGTCATGAAAATGTGGGACTTGGGAGACTAAGAAGCTCTTTTAATCTGCAGCTCACGGTAAGATGAAAACAACTAGGTAGATGTTTGATTAAGGTGTTTTAATATTTCACTTGGAGTACAATCTGAAGTATCCTTAAGTGTCTACCACAATATATAGAATGATATAATATACTCTCAAGGAATTCTATCCAACTGTTGTTAAAATACTATGACACTAACAATAGTGGAATTTGAGGGTAGGCAGGAGTCCCACAGATCCTAGATGAAGATATTTCTTTCTTGCTCCATAGAATGCAGTTTTAATAGCTCTGGCCATCTCTCACCCCAGGACCCAAACACTTACCGCAGCTTTAGTGTAGTTCCCAGTGGCCAGGGAGCCCGCAGAGCTCATTTCTGCAACGAGCAGGCATCCCCGATGTAAAGGCAGGCCCACTTCTTGTAAGCCTTTTACAACTCCTGAGCCTGGTACCACGTGGGCATTTACTAGATCTGCCCAGGAAGCTATTTTAAAAACACCACCTAAGAAAAGGGAAAAACATATGCCAAACAAGAACCTCTAACCTTTTGCCCAAGTGAGCAGCCAATGTGAAATAAACTCCTACTAACATGTTAATGAAGAGTTCCAATGTCAAGAATTTTAATGAATATCAGTAGACTTGTGGTTCCATTTGTGAAAAATGTATCTGTCCACCCAGTAGCAACAGATCAGAGAAAAAATTCTTGAAAATTCTGTACTTGGTTTATAAAGAACACTGGCAGGCCAATTTTTTATTTTGGCTTTTGCAGGCTGAAGCTTGGGATCCCAATAAAGCTCATGCACTCAGAAAGGGACTCCAGTAAAGATAGGCATTTACTGAGGTCAAGGATAGTGACATATTGAAATTTTTCTTTAAGATGACAAATTTTCACCCTGAGCAATCTCAGCAACTTTACCATCTTTTAATGCTTGTATCATTGACCCTTAGTTCTCCTTAGCTATTCAAATTTCAATAGGCAACCACATAGCTTTTAAAAGCTAACAGTTAAAAACTGATTTTAAAAAACTACATGCAAAACTGAAGGGTGTGACACTCTTCAGTCAGATAAACTAATACACTAAGTAATGTGACAAAGGTAGGACCTCATCTCCAAGTGAAGACCTTCATAGTTCTATTCTAAAGGAATAGTTTAGAATATGCATTAGTTTAAGAAGAACTCACTTTCAAGATGCCTATGAGTATTAAATAATGTGACCAAAGTATCTGTTTTATAAGGCTAAGTGAAAAAAGCATTAGATACATACAGATCGCATCTTTGTAAAAACAGATTATGTGCACAGAACAGGTAATAGAATGTAAGCTTTTTTTCCAACCAAAACATGCACTACTGAGTCATATTTGACATTAAAAAATAAAAAAATGTATACCAAGAGACATACTGCTCTTTGTTTTTTATATTTGGCAAAAATGACAGCAGAAAATTGCAGTCTATAACCCTTGCATCGTTCTTTTGATATCAGAAATCTCATTTTCATTAGAATTACTCCTGCAGGGTCCTTAGTGCAAGACTTTAAATAATGTTAACCACCTAAGATTTGCAGGAGCCAGAAAATGAACGCATTCTACACTCTAGGTCAGAGTGATTGGTTTAGGGCAGGCAGTTAGTTTGCTTACCTGAGAAAGAAGTCAACAGAGAAGAAAAGCAGAGCTGAGAGATGCAGAGAACAATTTCACAGAAGACATCACCTGAACTCCTGGATCCAACCACACTTGACAGCCTGCTCTATGTTTAGACTTTCAGTGACGTGAGTCAAAACCTTTCCTTTTTTCCTGTAGCCAGTTTAAGCTGAATTTCTGTCTCTTGCAGATTCCTGAATAATACACTTACCTTCATACTGCTTTTTTACTGTGTTTCCTATATCTGCAAATTTCCGGTCTTCAAATATTAAAAACTCATGTTGTTCTGCCAGAGTGGTCAACTCTTTCATCACATCCAGAGTGAAATCACTCAAAATATCTACATGAGTCTTGAGCATGCAGATGCTGGGGCCTAAAGCATCTGCTAGCTCCAACAGTTCTCCAGCCTCTGAAACATCAGCAGACAGACACAGATTGGTTTCCTTCTTTTGCATAAGCCTGAAAAGCTTTGATGCCACCGGATGGACTGTGGGCAGCTCTGCACGCACACCAAAGCTGAGTTCTTTGGGTGCATTTTTTACAGGAGAGAGGGAACCATTGTGAGAAGCTGACACACAAACATTCTCTTGAATGAATTTCTTCACTCTCTCAACCATCTCAGCATCAATTTTTTTCTGCTGCTCAAGAATCTCCAGCGTTTCAGACAATGTACACACTGAGTGCAGACGAATCCCGTGTTCCCGCAACTTATCTCTGCCTCCCTGCTCACGGTCCAACAGCACTATAGCATCTGTGACCTTCAAACCTTCCTTCCGAAGAACCTCAACTGTTTCCAAAACACTAGCTCCACTGGTGACAACATCTTCGATGATTAGACAGGTTTCTCCTGGATTAATAGCTCCCTCTACAAGACGCTTAGTACCTAGAAAAGAAAAAATTCTGTTGACTCAATTTTAGAATGATATATTTCAGTCATTTCAAGATGTCTTATGGTATAAATCTGGTATGTATTTATGAAGGAGTGGATGATCTAAATCTTATTTTCTCATCAGTTACCTTATTTCTGGTGACTCTTCAATGTATCTCTGTATCCCAAAATTGTCAGCTAGAGAATGTTTACATAAAACTAGCAAATTATTTTGCAACGTAAAACTTATTGTTTTATGATCAAATTTTCAAATATGATTTCTTAAAGCAAGGTCACCTCAATTAAGCAGTTCTGAAACAACAATCCAGTATCATCAATGAAATCATTCTTTATCCACTGAAACTTTTACAAGTTCATGACTCAAAACTGGTCAAATAATTGCTTCCCCCCATCCCCTCTTGCAGTACTGAGGATTGAACCCAGTGGTAGTTTACTACTGAGATATATCCCCAGCCCTTTTTTATTTCAAGGCAGGGTCTCACTAAGTTGTCCAAGATGGTCTCAATTTTGGGATCCTCCTGTCTCAGCCTCCTGAGTCACTGGGATTATAGGCATGACACCACACCCAGTAGGCTTTTTGAAAACATAAATTCAGAAGGAAAATATTCTGTAACCCTTTAGATCCATTACCAAAGTAAATTTAGTCACATTGCACTATTTTCTCCCTCAAAGCCCTGACAAAACTATTTTCAGATAATGTTTAACTCAGACTTGTGGACATTATAGACTCAATTTTTATCTTTTGAAACAAACAGAACAGGTAGGCATTTTGCCCAGTTTAAGCTTTGCAACAAATACTATCTTTAACCTTTCCCCTTTTCTCTTAATTCCTTTCCTCCCCTTGCAGAATTGGCAGATTTAACTGAATCAGCTTAGACTAATATACAAGACAGTACTATAGGTATGTTAATAATTCATGAGTTCATTCTAGAAACATTTAAGATATTTAAGGACTGGGGATGTAGTTCAGTGGTAAAGCACTTGTCTAACATGCATGAGGTCCTGGGTTCAAGCCCTAGCACTGATCAACAGAACTACCACTGTGCCTTTAAGTAGCAAAAATTCAACTAAATATTTTTTATAATGACAATTTCAAGCAAAAGTATACATAGTAATAAAACACCCACAAATACAGAAATTCACTCCTTAAAACATGGTGAATCTAGGGGCTGGAGTTGCGGCTCAGCATATGTGAGGCGCTAGGTTCGATCCTCAGCACCACATAAAAATAAAAGTATTGTGTCCCACTACAACTAAAAAAAAAAAAAAAAAAAAGAGATGAATCTTATTTCATCAATATCCTCACTCCTTACCCCTCAACTTTTAGAAGCAAATTCCAGACAAATGATTTATCATAAAAATTTTTTTCAGAATAGATCTAGAAAACAACTCTTTAAAAAACATTATTACATCAACATAAAACAATAACAAAGCCCATTGGGCCTGGTGGCACACATTTGTAATCCCAGCTACTTGGGAGGCTGAGGCAGGAGAATCAAGTTTGACACCTGCTTGGGCAATTTAATAAATCCCCATCTCAAAATGGTCTCTCAGTAGGAGAGCACTTCTGGGTTCAATCCCCAACACTGCAACAAAACAAACCATTAATTCCTTAATATCATTAAATAGTTTCAACATTCTTAGATTGAGTTTTCAGATTTAAAAAAAAACCTGATAACCTATTGCAATGGACCCACAAAAAAATCTCCCCATGGGGTATTAATGTAGCTTTGTGAGAGTAATCTTACTCATGCAGTTTAAATATCTCAAATATACTGGAAAAGCATATACTTTCAGAACATTCTGAGAGGAAAGGGTCAATATAAATGTTGGGATTTCATAGATAGAATACCCCAAAAAAGCAGTTTTTTCATTGCCTAATAACACAAAGCGCGCACACACAAAAAACTCCAATGAAAAAACAATTATCCAAATCACTTTAGCCCTTGACTCTAAATTCCACAAGTGATAACAATTTAAAGAACTTTTGAAGAATATTTAACACAACTCTTCATCAGTACACAAGAAAAAATTCAAACAGGTTACATATTAATACTTATGGTACTTTAATTTTACCATAGTCCTTTGCTTCTTTCCTTCTAATAAGCATCGGAATTTGATTGGTTGAACAGATAACTGTAGCCAGAGGCAAGGCTGTATAAGGTACTCCACACACAGTGTCAAAACTGATTCCTGCATTTTGAGCAGTTTGAAATAAAATATCTGCAACCTGCAAGAAAATGAACACATAAACTACTTGTTATCATTACTATTTAAAATGGTGTGTGAATCATGTAACAACATAAAGATAGAAATAACCCAGTGGAGGTGAGTGTCAAACCCAATGGGTAGGTAGAGAGACGGAATAAATGCCTTTTTATTAAATCCTAGGATAAACTGATGTGATTCTGCAATCTGTATACGGGGTAAAAATGGGAGTTCATAACCCACTTGAATCAAAGTGTGAAATATATCAAGAACTATGTAATGTTTTGAACAACCAATAAAAAAAAGAAAAAAAAATCCTAGAATACATATATCTAAGTCCATATGGATCATTCAAAACCAGACAAACAATAGGCTTTCTAAAGTTATAAACTCAGAAGGGAAAACATTCATTTAGACTCATTACTAAAATCTTAAATCCTGGGATACAAGGATGAACACCAGAATGAACCTACTGGACTCAGGCTCCACTTTGAGGGCAACATGAGTATACTGGGGAAGGTCATGGTGGTGAACACCAATTATAAGGATGGTCCCCAGATTTCCAAATTTCCTTTAGTAATCCATTATGATTTGAGTACTGAAAACTACCACTTGCCAGTTGTATTTTCTGAAGGAAATTTCAGAAATATAGAGTTTCACAAATATAGAGCCTACTGTGTAAAATATATTTTATGATCTTTTCTCACATAATCACATTTTAATGTTAGAATGCATACTCCCAACCCAATGTTATCCATTAGGAAAGAAAAGCAATCAGTCCCTTCACAGACTAAAGGTCTTTAAAATATTTTACACCTATACTTCTAAATGTTTTCACATCTATGAATACTTTTAAGGTGCAAAGGATGTAATTTCTGGTATTAAAAATATTAATATAGCCTAAAACTATTATATTACTGTTTTAATGAATATACTTGGAATCCAAATGCTGTCGGTGATTTGCTATCTGCCATTTCCATTACAACAGGCCTGCTCAACAACCTGGTTTTGATCCTCACCACCTCAAAACCAAACAAAAAGAATAATAAAAAGCAAAAACTCTAGACTATGAAAGCTGGAAAATATATATATATTTTTCAAACTCACATTCTCACTCCACTGTGTCCACAGAATTTTATTCCAATATATTTCTGCTTGAATAGCTTTTACTGATTCTTCTACCATATTTCTCTAAATGTATGTAAACTGAAAGGTATGTACATTGGAATTTAAAATTGTAAATTTAAAAAACTTACCATGATCACAAGTCTCTAAGTGTAAGAGACATTAACAGTTAACAGAATAGTTACATTAATTATGCGGGCAGTTAATTAAAGCACCTGGCAAATGCTGATAGAAGTATAAAACCATCATTTTAGAAACACATTTCTTATATAAATGATACCCTTCCCCTCCAATTAGTTTAAGGTCACTAAGGTCCACACAAAATGGTAGTTAAACATTATTTATTACTAGGAAGTTCAAGGTCAGCATAAATTTTGCTTTTAGGAAGTATAATTACGGAAAAGCCGTATTTACATAAATACGCAGTTGTGAAAAGAAAATTTTTTTTGTTATACAGCCAGGTCTCAAAGTTTTGAACTCCTTCCTCCTCAATCAACTACCAAGTCTCTCTCCCTCACACACACATACACACCACGATGTAGCATCAAAAAATAATTTTGTCATCAACCAATGACTTTTTAAAATAAACCAAATTTTCATTAGAAAATTCTTACTAATTCACTTTCCCTACTGATGAGATACACTATAGCAAAATTCTGCATCTTATCATGATTCTGAATGTTGAGATTCTGGATGATTAGCAGTCCATCCACCACCACTGGTGCTTCCGTTCTTTTTACAATAACTACAAAAGTGGATGCCCAAGGAACATAAACCTTAAGTGCGTGGAAAGAATTTATGGAACTTACATGGTAGCCAATGGTCACATGTGACTATTTCAGTCTTAAAATTCAGAAAGCTCAATGTCCCTATGTGGTTAGTAGCAACTCTTTTGGATAGCATATTTAGACCTTTCTCCTCAAATTATGGTCTACAGATTCAGCTGATAGCGGCTACAAATACAAAACCTCAAGGTATTACCGCAGAGCTACCGAGCCCAATCCTGAATTTTAACAAAATTCCTAGGTGATTCAAATGGTGATTTCCCATCTGCCATTTATATATTATATAAAGTCTGAGAAGCACCGTGCTAAAAACAGCTAACGTGTACAAAGTTTACCCTGATATTGACTAAAAGACCCAGCCTTCTGATGCCTACCTCTGTCCTTAATTTCTGGCGACACAATACAAAATTGAATTTGCCCTTCTAAGCAAGAGCCCTTCCAAATACGTCTCCAGCTACTCAATTTTCCGCCCACTCGTCTTTTTGTTTCTTTAAATCTAACTTTCTGGGGGCTAAATACACAGAACTCATTAGCGGACTTGAGCCCAAAGTGCGTTTTTCCACTCCCGCAAAGCACGAGTCAAAGGTGGTCGGCTAAGAACAGGCTACTAAGGTCCTAAAGAGCCCAACAACCTCTGTGCCTCTCAAGTCTACTCCCCCAGGCGACAGAGGGTGGGCTTGCCTGCTCTTTTGCTCTCACCCACAGCCCAACTCGTGTCACCCTCCCTTCACTTCCTGGTCCCCTTTCCCGCCACCCTGAGCAGTCCTTCCCCTTCGGGCTGGCACCTGACTCAGAAGACGAGGTCGAGATACGATGCCCCGCAGATCTATGTAGACGGGGGAAGAAAGTCCGCTCTTCAACACGAAGTTCCCAAACTTGAAAGCCTGCACGTCGTACAGACCGGTCACCAACGGCCCCAAAGCAGTGCCAGGAGCCGCCATGTTGTAGCGCTTCCACTTTGCTCCAAAACGCTGAGGCGCGCTTTTAGTTCCTGGCGCCCCGGTGACGTCACCGAGAAACCCCGCCTCTTCCACCGCCCTTTCCGGCCCACTGCGCAAGGTTGGAACGAGTCAGCGAGTTTAACGCTAGGGTGTGCGTGTGCAGGGGGTCAGTGGGTGGCTAGGGCTTAAAGCCCCGAACATTTAGATTGAGTCTAGGATCATGAAGCCCAGCCTCTCTCAAGACAAGTTTCTGTGAATCCTGTCCTTTTTTTTTTATAGCTCAGCTTCCCCTTGACTAGTTATTTTGATTATCTCCATGTTTAGCCTAGCATGCCTCTACTCTTCCCGTCCCCCGGTGTTTCTTCAAGCAGAGTAGAAGTTCGGGAAGACGAGGATCATTTTCTCCTATTAATGTCACAGCATATGGCACTCGAGAGTTCCATAGCAGTTTGCATATAAGAATATAAAGTCCTTAGCAGGTAGATAATTGTTCATTACCTTCTCTGCAGCACTCTGAGAACTGGAGGAAGAGGCGCTGTTTATTTTTGTTAGAGTTATCTAAAGTGTTAGCACACGAGATGAGGAAGGAAGAAGGAAGGAGAGTTAAAAGAAGATTGAGTTGATCGGTATTAGGGTTATCAGAGGATAATGTTGCTAGCCAATCTGAAAACCCAAGCAATTATTTTGTTTACAAGCAAATCCTGTAAAGTAGAGAAGTCTTCCATTAGGTGTAGAAGGCAACACTTTTCCTAGATTAAGGAAAATCGTCCTTGAAACCATAAGACCTGTGATCCTGATTCACTAATTGGACTCTGGTTTCCTTTCTATATTCTCTATGTCTGTTTGCTCTGAAGAGATTGTGAAAAGCCCATGCTGCTGGCCTGCTGGTGCAAGCCTGTAATCCCAGGGATTCGGGAGGCTGAAGCAGGAGGATTGATCGTTGGAGGATAGCCTCAGCAAGTTAGGAATGCTCTAAGCAATTTAGTGAGACCCTGTGTCAAAATTAAAAAATAAAAATAAAAAGGGCTGGAGATGTGGCTTGGTGGCAAAGCAAGGTTCAATCCCTAGTATCAAAAAAATAAAATAAATAAAAAGCCCATGTTTTGGATAGTTATTTCTCATTACAGATAAATGCAATAAAATTTTTATGAAACAGAAGCCAAATGTTAAAATATTTTTGTTGTTATTGACAAGTAAGACTTATCAAAACACTTCAATCTCTTAAACTCTAGCAGGATAACAGTGCAGTATTACCGTGGCCTCATTTGCACCTGGGTGGCACCTGCAGGCTTTCAAAACCAATCATGTCTGCAAGTCTACGCCCAGATTCCTGAAGTCCACTCCAGGATGCATAAACATGTGAGATATGATATAACAGCCTAAATGGCCTGCCAATTTGCAAAACAGGAAACATCAGAATGACTTTGACAGCACACCTGAGGCTTCTTTGGCATTTTTGGATAGTAATTGCCTTAGAATACTTCTCTAGGACATAAAAGTGTCTTTCTAAAAGCTGGGCAAAAAGTGCTATAATAATACTGTGAGGGCTGGCGTTGTGGTTCAGTGATAGAGCGCTCACATAGCAGGTGAGATGCTGGTTTCAATACTCAGCACCACATAAAGATAAATAATGGTATTGTGTCCATCTACAACTTAAAAAAGTATTTAAAAAATAACAATAATACTTTTCAGCTTGTCAAAGGCTTTCAAATGTTTAGGGAAAGAAAAATTACTTTTCTTTGAACAGAGGTTTTAATTAGGAGGTAAAAAAGACCACCAGAAATAGTATCTTTAGTATAGTATATTTATAGGAATGCATAACATGTGAGATGTACATCTGAAGTTTCATCCATAACTTATAACATTTACTGTAGTAATAATAACAAGACAGCAGGTCATCACTTTACAACATTACACATGAGTGATTTTGACTTACAAATAAAATATTTACAACCTACCTTTACAAAACGACGTTGTGTGCATACAAAATGAACAACTGCAGAAAATTTTAAAAATAATTAAACAACCAAAAACCCAGAAGATACACTTAAGGCAGACCAGCAAGACACTGAAATAATTAAGGCTGTGGAATTCTTCTGCACCTTGAAAATATAGAGCTATTTATCAATACTGTGGAGTGATTTAAACTCAATTGTTACAAGCCTGATGGAAGTATGTACTTATATGTATATGCGTAATGATCCCTATGGGGAAACCTGTCCACTTATGGATAAGGCCTTTTATCTGAATGGCCAGAGAAGCCCACTGAAAATTCTCAAAAGATTTGGGGGGGAAGGGATCACTCAAAACCAAAAGGTGCCAATGCAGTTTGCAAACCCACTAATAAATATTCAACTATAAAGATACATCTGACTCCAGGGAAACAGAATAGACTGAATGATGGTCCCACTGTTTCACACTTTGTTACTTTGGCTTTGTGGACTTCAAAAGACAGCAAATGAATTCCTACATGAGTGGAATTTGTCTCCACGAATTAGCCCTCGTGGTTTTGAATGGCCCTAAATGGTGTTCCAATAGAAGAACTGACCCACCTGGGCTGTCTGCAAATGGATAGATTTCTGCATATGAGCAATAACATATACATACATATAATACACTATATACATGTACAGATGTACATATATCTATATTTTCCAACAGTTTGCATTTTAATCACTGTTCTCTGAATAGGATCTCATTCTCAAGAGTATGATTAAGAGTCTTCATATTTGTCCTACTACGAGTTTTACTCACCTTCCCCATAGAATAGGCTGAAGTTTGGCAGAAACAGAAGTAAAAGCACCAGGGTTAAAAAAAACAAAAACAAAACCAGAGATGATAGATATGGCTTAAGTTAGTAAGAGAAGATGTATACTTGGTTCATTTCAAATTCATAGCCATAGTTTTTGAGGTCACGGTAACAGTCTCCATAATACTCCAAAATGTGGTTTCAGTTCTTGATGAAAAGTACTGATGGAACTCCTATGCTGGTTATCCCCTGGCTAGCAAATTCACTTGGTTAAATTGAAACAGTTGACATTTCAAGAATTGCTATTTGCACTTTTCCAACACACCTGCTGTTCTCAGCTAACCTTACTATCTGAAACAAGTTAACTGACTAAATTGTTGTTTTCATCATTTTAATAAAAACTAAATCCAACAACATTTTAGAATTTCTCAAACAGGCTGATGGGAAAACATAATACCCTGTGAGAATTAACTTCAGATTTTCTATAAGTGTCTCTTAAAGATGAAACATAGTCTTAGAGTGTTTTATTTCTCTCCTCTGACTTCTATATATAATGAAAATGAGGAAGAAATGCCTTTCATTAAAAACATGGCCTTATGATTTTCTATATTCTACTATATCTGTATAGGTTTTCCATGTAAGTAATATTTCAAATGAAAAATATCTAGTGCTATTGACAAATTTCGGCCCTTTTTAAGACTCCTCTAGAATTAATGAAACATTTGTGAGCCTTATTGTTTTTAGAAAATAAATATTAACCAAGTAGCTTCCTTTTTCTTGATGGAGCACGTGTGAGATCTGTCTTCCCTCAACCTACCCTGGGTCTAATCATTCTTTACCAAAGAGCCCTACATTTTAAATAGCAAAGAAATATCATGATGCAATTTTACAAATAAATTCATTGAAAGTTCATATGATGTGATTGCCAAACCCAGACTCCAAAGGGATGCTACCCAGAAAAGAAAGGAATAAGGTCTACATTCCCCCAAAACTCATCCAGTACAATTCATGGGCTACCCAGAATAAGGATGTGGTGAGTTTGCACTTTTGCCCTACTAAGAGACCCTTTCAGTTCAAAATATTTCCTCCTCTATCAAATGCATGGGACAAATTTTTAGTTAATGCACAGAAATAACCACCATTTCATTTACATCATATTTGCTCCCTTGTATTCTCATAAAACTGAATTTCCATGCTCTTCTACATAGACAAGAAAAATTAATGACTAACTCACAGGAACTAAATTATGGAGGCTTTGGAACAACAAATATGCTACTCCTGAAAAAAAACCTGACTATCTAAAAAATAGATACAAAGCATTTCCTCCAAGAACCCATAGTCCAATTCATTTCTATACCTACACATTTAATTCGCTACTTCTGATGTATTCTTTTGAGACTTTGAAGAAATGAATTGTTATAGGGAGATATTCTATTCCACTTCTGCCCTCCCAGTAAGGAAAGTGACTATTTGGGTTCTTTTCTGTCCATTTTTCCAGAGCATAAACTTTGAGAAGAGAAGGTAACAGTAGCTTTAAAGGGCATCTTATTCTTCATGTCTGCCATAAGAAATATTGGATAAAACTGTGTGGACATAAGACTTCATCAGCTCTCCTAACCCTTTTCTGTCGATAAGCTCTTAAATGATCAAAACTATAAGGTAAGACCAAATCACATTTAGACAAAGAGCACCTAGTACTTCCAATTAAAAGCAATTTATAAGATTTAACCTCACGAGTTCATAAATGGTATCTAAAGACATGAATATTGAAAACCTGGAATGTTCAAAGTTACTATCAATAAAACTCTTAGCACTGGCAGTGTGTAGCACTTAAAAAAAATCAAAGTATTTTATAGACGTCCCAACTATAGTTATTTTCTCAATATTTGTAAGAGATTAATGTTCTCCCTCCTTCCCCCCTAACTCCCATTTTACCAATGGGTATATTTGGGGCAGGAAAAAAAAAAAAGACTTTCTGTAAGAAAGGATGAATCTGGAATAGCTGAGGTTGAAACTCAAGAATTCCTGGTCCCATCCTATATTCAGATGTTTTCATACTTTAAAATAAAGAAAAAATACTGCAATATTAGTAAATCTAAATGCAATGAACTTCTTCATCTCCCGTCCTCCCCTCTGAAAGGCACTACTATTTATAAAAGCTTTGTGGACCACAAAGCAGCGAAGCCAGCTTTCTCCTCTGCCTCCTTCACTCCCCCTTAGATTGTTTATGGCTGGGAGAGACCTGAAGGACAACTCTA
Source organism: Ictidomys tridecemlineatus (assembly GCF_052094955.1). Classification (NCBI taxonomy): domain Eukaryota; kingdom Metazoa; phylum Chordata; class Mammalia; order Rodentia; family Sciuridae; genus Ictidomys; species Ictidomys tridecemlineatus. Next base: position 143,832,770 of record NC_135479.1, read on the forward strand.
ACATTACAATTTTTTTTTTCTTAAAAATTTTACCACATTCAGTGTAAGTGGATAAAAATGTATTTAATTTGAAACAAATGTAAAAGACGTAGGAAATTATTACACTTCTTACAAGTGACCATGGGTTGTCCCTGATCTTTTCCTTCATTCTGCATCCCACCCCTACAACATAAAACAAAAAAAGCTCTAAACCCTATGCAGGAATGTAAGCCAAGCAAGACACCTGTGACTTTAACCAACATTTGTTTTTCTCATTTTTCAGCTGAACATTCACTCCTACTAAGCACTACCATGTTTATAGAAGTGGACTATTTTCTCTTTTCTCCCCTCTTCTCTGCTACCAAGTGATAAATCTCTCTGCCAAAACAGGTACAAGAGAGAGGTCCTGATCCTTCTCCCCTGCTATGGTTGCCCACAGAGCAACCTAAACTATATTTCTCAGCCTCATCTTCTGGGTTGTCTTATTTTCAGGTTGTCTTATTTTGCTATAGAGAATTATTGAAACAAGACCATTATTTTATCTCTATTGGAAGGGACCAGGAGCTTTGCAGATAGGGAGCCTCTCCATCAGTTTTCTTCAGTTATCAAACTATATAAAATATACTCCCTTTCTCTTAGGGCCTCTGTTAAGTTCATTCTATTCTAATGATTGTACTTTGGCTCCAGTTAACAAAGTCACATTACTTATCATTTCTATGTCCCTCCTTTCTTGTCTTTCCCAATACATGTTCTTGGGGGTGGATTCCATGCAGCCCACATCTGGATTATCTTATCTCAGATGTAAAAGTGAATATGAACGCTTTGGCTCTAACATTCTGTTGACTATCCAGCTCTGCCACAGGATTTCAATACTGCCCTCCTGTAGCAGTGTGAGCACCCCCTAGACCCTCCCCTCTCCAGCAGAAACTTAGCTTGTCCTAACAACTCTAAATGACTCTCGGAAGGAAGCTGTTTATTCAGGTTATTCACAGTGGAAAGAACTGGCCAAGCCACATTTTATGGATATTTGGAATGCTCAGATCCTGCAATCTATTCCATGATAATCCCTATGGACCAGGCTTCCCTCTGTTGTGCTACATCCCATAATGAAGAGATATTTATTAGAGTGGCTTTTAGTAAACATACTTTAAACTTTAAAATATTGTATCATATAGGATCATGTGTGTACACACAGAACAGCTTCACTGGAGACTGGGCAGGGTTGGAGCCCTGGGAGGGGTGAGGCTGGGTGACCCAGGGCCATTTGAAAACTAGGAAACAAGACAGTCGGAGTTAGTTTCCATATATTTGGTTAATCCCCCAAATATTAAGTGCTATCTAGCCTTATTGCTTGTACTTTCTACTAATTTTTAAGTCTATAATCTTGGATGGTATGAGGTGGAGAGTGGATGAGTAAGCTGACCTTGAAACCAATGGGAAAGAATGATGAGTATTTTTCATTCTACATTTCCACTGTGGGAATAAGTGTCTTTATAGATAATGTTCAGGCTTAGTTTCCATCATTTCCTTTTCATCTAATTAGCTTTGTAGTTGTATTGACCCTCTGTGGATACTTTGCTTACACTTTGTTGCGGCATGATTTTAATTTTCTCAATCCCATTAGTAGGAGAGAAGAAATGCCATTTAACCTGATTTGAACAAACACTTGAATTACATTTTTTTTAGAATTTTATCTGAATAAAAGCAATTTTCAAAACACATTCCAGAAAACAAGAAGTGGATCATGTACAAACACAAAAACCAATCCCCTCCCTCACCCCCAAAAAAGCAAAAACTATGAAAAGCCCAAGTTTGTTTTCCCATCAGAAGGGAAAAGGGCAGTTAATAATCTTGTATGGAGAATATACACCAGAAAGCAGCATTGGCCTCAAAATACAATTAGTCCTTTTAGTCCAGAGAAATATTGGTGGCTAGGTGGTGATAGGTATTGCAATCTCATTTAAAACTCAACGCTCTATTCAGGTGATGTATCAGGTTTTGCTTCATGGCTTCATAAAGGACTTAGGACCAGGCCTTTAAAAGGCTTGTATGGCTGCCTCCTTTTGGTAAGCACCCCTTAGCTTCCAAAGGGGTTAGAAATAAAACAAGCCAACTTTCTGAAGACTGTTTTCTACAGTTGTAGAAGAAATCAGAAAGTATTGGTACCTTGTTCATTGGACTGTAGAAAGGTTTCTGTTTGCCCTTTTGTATGAACCTGTGGTATCGGTTTACCTATTTCAAGCCAGGTGTAGACATAAAAATAACCCCACAACTCTTACTGGATTTGGGCTTGTTTCCTGGCAGGCTTTCTTACCAGGTGAACTCTGAGCCTCCAGTACATTCAGGGGTAGCATTTCATATATAGAACCTATCTTAATCAAATAACTCATGATTGAGAGGAAAAAAATCTTCTCATTCACAGATTGCAAAAGGGTAACATTGCTTTCACTTTATGCACAGGTTCTGGTAAAAGATTTCTATACAAGATTTATAAAATGCTCTAAAAAACTTGTCATCTAATTGTGCTTAGTCAAAACAATGTAATGCTTCGGTAAATAAATTATTGTCTTAACTGGAGCACTTAAAGTTACTTATGATTGATTTCATATATAACTCTATATTATAAAACTCTGAAACCTGAATGGGATCTATTATACTGTATGTGTATATGTATCCTATTAAGAAACTATATCTAAGTCATTATAACCAGAATAGTTGACATATATGACATTTCTGTTAAATAGATTTTTTTTTGTAAATTTTCAGCAAAGTCAGAAACCTATAACACTCACCCTTCTGAGCTTAAGGTTTGCCCACTTAGCCACTCATTTTTGGAATGTACAATTAAAATTTTATAGCTGCTAATATTCTTGTTCTTCTTGCCCTTTCTTTTAATACTTTCTGCAACTCTTTGCATCTTTATTTTTTTTTTTCAGGATGACCTTCTGGAAAGTCCCTGGATTTAGGGTGATTTTACTGCTGCTCAAACCCTGAATAACCACTGATGAGATTTAAGAGGACATCTCTCAATTCAGAGAACTGCATGGGTGAAATCACAAACAGAATTATGTACAGACATGTTCAGTCTTGCTTTGGTTCACACCACACTTCTATGTGAAACCTCTGGGGCTGGGAGATGGCTATGTCCCTTGGTTCACCCGGTTGACGATGTAGCTCTTGACATTGGGAATAGGACGCACATCATTCTGGTGCTTGCGGCGTTCTATGAAGCATGCCAGGCGAGAGGTGTCCAGGGGGATCTTGGAGTAGCTGCCATTGTGGGGCTGCAGCCAGGGATGCTGCAGGCAAGTGGCTGCTGTGGGTCGCCTCCGAAAGTCCTCCTGTAGGATCACATTGATGAAATCTCTGGCAGCATTGCTCACGCCACAGAAGTATTCGTGGGGGAAGCTGAAGTCTACCCTGCATACGTTGATACATGTCTCCTCTTTGCTCTCATCTAAGAAGGGGGAGACCCCACTCAGCATGACGTATGTCAGAACCCCAATGCTCCAGATGTCTGTGCCCAGGGAGACTGGGATGCCTTGGATCACTTCTGGGGCAGCAAACTCAGGGTTCCCCAGCAGGTGGTGGATGTGGAAGTGGCCCGAGATCTGGACAGCATCTTCCAAGTCAATGAGCTTCACCCGAGGCACTGGAATCCGTAGGTCAATGAGTAGGTTTTCAGGCTGCAGGGATCCAGGGAGAAGAGAAGGAAGTTGAGTTCTTTAAGTTTTTTTTGTTTGTTTGTTTGGGGTATAGAAAATTGAACCCAGGGGTGCTTAAGCACCGAGCCACATCCCCAGCCCATTTTTAATTTTTTTATTTTGAGACTGGGACTTGCTAAGTTGCTTAGGGCCTCACTAAGTTGCTAAGGCTGGCTTTGAACTTGGGATCCTCCTGCCTCAGCCTCTTGAGCTGCTAAACTACAGTCCCAACCCCAAATATCATATCCTCTTAACTACCCTTTGCTTTAGCATTGAATCAAGAAAGGAAGAAATCATTCTTTTGGAGAATTAGGGGCCTTTATTTATTTATTTATTTATTTATTTTTGTGCCAAGGGTTGAACCCAGGGGCACTTAAACACTGAGCCATATCCCCAGCCCATTTTTTATTTTGAGACTGGGTTTTGCTAAGTTGCTTAGGGCCTCACTAAGTTGCTAAGGCTGGCTTTGAACTTGGGATCCTCCTGCCTCAGCCTCCTGAGCTACTGAACTACAGTTCCAACCCCAAATATCATATCCTCTTAATTACCCTTTGCTTCAGCATTAAATCAAAAAAGGAAGAAAATATTCTTTTGGAGAATAGGGCTTTTTTTTTTTTTTTTTTTTTTTTTTTTTTAACCAGGGGTTGAACCCAGGGGCACTTAAACACTGAGCCAAATCCCCAGTCTTTTGAGACAGGGTCTCACAAAGTTGCTTAAGGCCTGGCTTTGAACTTGTGATCTTCCTGCCTCAGCCTCCTGAGCTGCTGGAATTACGGCATATGCCACCGTGCCTAGCCAGAGGATTTTTTGGGGGCAGCATGAAAGAGAAGGGTACATTGTGGACTTCCTTCTATAAAGCTATCCTGGGAAGTCAAAGCTTCTTCCTCTGTCTCACCTCAGATGTCATTGAGCCTCTGGTGTGTTCTCATTCATTCATAAATAATGCACTAAGTTGTGGGAAAACCTCATTTCTGTTTAATAGCCAAATGATCCTAATCTAAGTAAATGAAATGAATTCAAATTTGCATTCCTCAAGGGTAATTAATGACTGGTAAGTTGCACTTGGCTGTTTCACTGTCAAGGTTGTTATTTCTTATTACCTTTATGTCCAAATGTGCAACCCGGCAGTTGTGAAGGTACTGCAGAGCCTCCATGATGTCTCGAATGTAGAAAGCTACTTTTTCCTCCATCAGCTCATCATGATTCATAAGATAGTCTAAGAGCCGGCCATCATCCATCCTGAAAGTGGGGAGAAAAAGGTAAAGGAAATATTTGTGAAGAAACAGAAAAATAACATGTAGAAAACTCAAAGCCTCTAAGATCTCTTTTATTTATAAGTGAAGATCAATATTGCAACACATGCATGTATTAGAGTCCAGAGTAAATGTAGTGTTCAGAACTAAATGTAGTTACAAACGTCATGAGCTTTGGAGAAATAATCAATGCAACAGTTGTTTAAGAAATACTGTTTCATATTTTTAAAAAATATTGTTTAGTTATGAATGGATATTTATTTATTTATTTATTTATTTATTTATTTATTTATTTATTTATATGTGGTGCTGAGAATCAAACTCAGTACTTCACACATTCTAGGCAAGCGCTCTACCACTGTCATAAAAATTGTGCTTGTATATATGTAATAAGAATTGTAATGCATTCCACTGTCATTTATTTTTTAAAAAATCAATTAAAAATACTTTTGCAAAACAAAAAAAAGAAAAAATAAATACTGTTTCATTGAGTGTTAAGATTGTTCACATGGAAAGAGATTGGACATCCCTTTTAGAAGTTAGATTGCAAAATAAAGAAAGCCTTAACCAAGACATCAGCAATATTCTGTTTAACTACAGAATATTTAGTCCTACACTTAGTGCCTACACTAGTGCCATATATGTTTTACAAACCATTTTTATTTGTCAATTTCTTAGTTCTTGTTTTTTTTTTTTTTTTTGTGTGTGTGTCTGTGTGTGGTTCTGGGGATTAGAACCCAGGTCCTTGTGCATGCAAGGCAAGTACTCTACCAACTGAGAGTTATATCCCTATAACTGAGCTGTATCCCTATCCCTATTTGTCAGTTTCTTAGTTGGGGAAAATGGAAAACAGGCTAAGCTTGTTCTTGGCATTCTTTATCTCTTTTTGAATCCTTTGCCTTTCAGCAACTGTGTTACTTTAAAGACTGTCATTGAAGACATAACAGTGCAGCATGCCATGCCTGGATCTGGATCCTGGATCTGCCCCGACCCCTGGTGTCATTTAAACTCTCTGGGTTTTGGCTTCCTGGAAGAATGCCATTTTTAAAGTAGGAATAATAGTTACCACAGAAGATAATACTGCCTATTTCATTATGAGGATTGTGCAAGGATAAAGTGAGACAATAAGGCATTTAAGCATGATTGGTAGCACTTGTATCTATTTTCTATTTTCAGGTACTCTGTGTCTTCTTATCATAAGAAGTGACCAAAGTTTTTAATGTGCCTGGGCTTTTAGGGCCATATCCCAAGGAAATGCCCAGGCAGAGGAGCTTGATCCAGGGTCACAAATTGCTTTCAACCACAACTGAAACTTCTCTGGCCAAGTTTCCAGTTCTCTCCTCTAGTTCATTCCCTTCCTCTGGTTCCCTCTATTTTCTTCTCGGGAGCATAGGACTGATGAAGAGCTCATTTGTCTTCCTTTGATCCTATTGGGGGTGGGGTAAGAACGGGAAGAATATCCATAGTACAGAGTTGTGACTAGAAAGTAAGTACACACCCCTGCTTATGTTTAAATATTAACCTAAGATTAGTTTTTGATTGGAAATTTATCAACTCTTATTCAAGGTAAAGGTCAAGGGTGAGCGTCTCCCTTGTTTCTTCCTTTTTCTCTGGCTTGAATACACAAACTTCATAAACTTGGAAGTCATGTATTGAGAAGAAAAGAACAAGTGGAGGGAAGGATTCTAAATTTCCATATCAACACTTGGGCTAGAACTGATAAGGAACATTTGTTCAGTAATCAGTATGTACAAAATGAAATTTATATAATTTTCAAACAATTATATATTAGTAGCATTACTCTGTTGTGTTATTAAATACATGAATTCTCAATATGCAAAAAAAAAAAAAAAGGAATGGGAAGAATAGAGTACAGCAGTGGGCTTGTTAAATGCACCCTGCCAAACTTCTGGGAGCTATTACGGAGAAATTTACAGTAGAACTGCTCCAAGCACAACCAGTCATGGCACAACCAGAAGTTTCAGACACCGAGTTTAACCTTAGAGCTGTAGAATAATGAACAGCCCATACTCCAATCTGGACTAGGGAATCTCGGAATCTCGGAATCTGGTCATGTAGTTCTATCAGCAATTTTTTTTTCCTTACCGGGGGCTTGATAGTTGAGTGAACTTGGGGGTACTCAACCACTGAGCCACATCCCCAGCCCTATTTTATATTTTATTTAGAAACAGAATCTCACTGAGTTGCTTAGCTCCTCACCATTGCTGAGGCTGACTTTGAACTCATGATCCTTCTGCCTCAACCTCCCTAGCTGCTGGGATTACAGGTGTGCGCCACCACGTTCTGCTCTATCAGCAATTCTAATAGCAAAGGGGAGACTCACAGTCATGGCACAACCAAGATTCAGTTAATTTAGCTCAGGCACTGCCTCCCCACAAATCTATTCTGAATCTCAAGTCCAACCACATAGCTTTCTATTTCTATGGCAACCTTCTCTAATGCACGGTTCCTGGTATTTACCATGCTATATTGAAATCATCCATTTCTCTCTTGGTCTTAATCATTAGACTTATAATTTCTTGGAGACAAGAACTATATACCTTTTCTCCTTTATTCTCTAGAAAACCTGGAATGAATGAAATCTTTTGGCAGTCAAGTTCCATCCTAAAAGAATTCCTTGGGTAGAAGACTGGGTATGCCAATGCAGTTGAATGATGTACAAATTCCTCTTTTTCATTTCAATTTCATTCCTGTCAGTTGGCCCACTGTCAATAAGCTCTTCTTAAATTCCTGCTCACCCCCAAAGCCCATAACAGAAGAAAATGAAAATTGGAATGAGAAATATACACAAAATTTCAGTAAGAAAAATAAGTTCTGGTGTTTCTTTTTGCATAGTAGGGTGATAAGAGCCAGAAAGAATTTTGAGTGTTCTTTTCTTTTTTTTCAGAGTAAAAATTAGAAGTTTATTAAAGGACAGCAGAAAGACTTCTCCCGGAGGAAGAAGGGGACCCAAGAGGTGGAATACCTTGAGTGTTCTTACCACAAAGAAATGATAAATGTTTAAGGTGACAGATATGATAATTACCCTGATTTGATCGTTACGCAATGTATACTTGCATTGCATATCATATTGTACCCCATAAATAGGTACTATCACGTGTCAATCAAAAATAAAATAAAATTCATCTGATTCTTGACAATGGCACTAAAAACACACATGGAGAAAAGACAGCCTTTTTAACAAATGGTGCTGAGAAAACTGATTATCCATATGAAGAAGAATGAGACAAAGTCCCTATTTCTCACCCTGCACAAAATTCAACTCCAAATGGATCAAAGATCTAGGAATTGGACTAGAACTTTGCAACTTCTAGGGTTGACACTCCAAGATACAGATGCAGGCAGCAACTTCCTTAACAGAAGTCCTAAATCTCAGGAAATTATACCAAGAATTAATAAATGGCTCTTTGGGTGGAAGCAATAGCTGGGTAGTGGCAGCTGCTGATTGTGCTCTAAAGGAGTGGAGTGAGGGATGATGTAAGGGTGGCAGTGGTAGCAGTGACAGTTGCAGTGACCATGTCCAGCATGAATCTCAAATATGATTATTAATTCAAGTTACTTCTGATTGGTGACTCTGGGGTTGGAAAGTCTTGTCTCCTTTTTAGGTTTGCAGATGATACATATACAGAAAGCTACATCAGCACAATTGGTGAGGATTTCAAAATAAGAACTATAGATGGGAAAGCAATCAAGCTTCAAATATGGGACACAGCAGGCCAAGAAAGATGCCCAACAATCACCTCCAGTTATTACAGAGGAGCCCATGGCATCATGGTTGTGTATGATGTGACAGATCAGGAGTCCTTCAATAATGTTAAACAGTGGCTGCAGGAAATAGATCCTTATGCCAGTGAAAATGTCAACAAGTTGTTGGTAGGGAATCCATATGATCTGACCCAAAGAAACTAGTAGACTACACAAAAGCAAAGGAATTTGCTAATTTCTTTGGAATTCCATTTTTAGAAACCAGTGCTAAGAACACAACAAATGTATCACTGTCTTTTATGATGATAGCAGCTGAGATTAAAAGCAGGGACCTGGAACAACAGCTGGTGGCAGAGAGAAGTTCAATGTAAAAATTCAGAGCACCCCAGTCAAGCAGTCAGGTGGAGGTTGCTGCTAAAATTGACCTCCATCCTTTTCTCAAAGCAATGAATTTGCAATCTGAACCCAAGTGAAAAACCAAAATTGCCTGAATTGTACTGTATGTAGCTGCACACAACAGACTCTTACCATCTCTACAAAGGTCAGATTGTAAATGGTCAATATGGACTTGTTTTGTTGTTGTTGTTGTTGTTGTTGTTGTTGTTCCCTGGACTCAGACAGCTAACTTCATTTTTAGAACTGTTTTAAACCTTTGTGTGCTGGTTTATAAAATAATGCGAGTAATCTTTGTTGCTTTCCTGATATGAGACTGTTTCTTGTGGTTGGTTAAAATATATTTTGTTCTGATGTTTATATGAGCATGTTTAGATGTTGGGTTTAGTCTTCTGAAGATGAAGTTCAGCCACTTTGTATCAAATAGCACAACCAGTACCTGTCACTTTCTATGCATAAAATTTAGTGAGATGTTCTATTTAAGTTCTGATTTGCTAGTTCTTCCTTGTAAAGTTATAAATGGAAAGATTACACTATCTGATGAATAGTTTCTTCATACTCTGCATATAATTTGTGGATGCAGATTATTGCAATTTGTTGCACACTATGTAACAAAATAAGTGAAGATATGTTTAATAAATATTATACTTATTGGCAGTAATATCAAACTGTATGGTGATAAGTATTTTTTAATTCTTATGGTTAAAGGGAAATAGAGCCTTGCATTCTACTGAAAACAGCCATTTCTGTGTGCAACCAGGGCATCTAGGCCTACCTGTAGTGCAGCATCCAGTTATTTGCCTTTTAGATAATAGACCTGATAAATGACCTAGGGCAGCTTCTGTGCTGCGTATGGATTTAATAAATTTTAGTGGTTCAAGAAGCTCAAATTGTATGGAAAACAAGTTTAGAATGCATGCTGTCTAGCCTATCATTTCTGATTCTTTTCTAAAACCATTTGAAATGGCTCTACTCATCAAGAGTTCCTTAATTTATCTGTGGTAGCAGTGAAGAGCGGCACACCCTTCCTAACTGGCAAATGATCAGATAATGTGTGTTGAAGTTTCTTCCATCCTCTGAGTCAGATGACAACCATTTTGTCCTTCACAATTGTATAACTCATGTTAGAGAGTTTAAACATTAAAGTAGAAAGCAGGAAACTTTCTACTTTAATGTTTAAAGTTATACCACTATACCACTCCTTGGTGTTAATCCTAAAATTAGTCCCCTAATTTTAGAAATTATATCCCTAAAAATTAACTGAAAACATACATGCTGGGTGGGAATTACAAATGAGAGAAATATAATTATTTTCAGTGAAATTTTACATGTGTGAAAATTTTGTTAAATAGTTCCTTCAAGGTCCTAGGGCTTTTTTATTTTATATATATATTGTGGGAAATGAGTCTTTGGCTGACACTACCATTTTAAGATGACAGAAGTCAAGGATTGTTTCTTTAGGGTAAAGCAGCCAAAACATTCTTCACAAAGGGGCTTGGGATGTGGCTGTTAGGAACAATTTTATTGTGGGGTCTTTAACGAGAAAATTTAAGTTAAAAACAAGCCAAAAATTCTAGTTTTTTTAAAAAAAATTTTTCACTAAACAGGCAGTTGAAATGCATGGTACAAAAATAAGTGGTAATATTATTGTAAAAATGAAATGGAGAGAATAAATATTCAGTTTAATTTTCCATCTATGAGAATTTCATGATAAAATCATAGTTTACTTTGTTTAAAAAAAGAGTTAATAAATGGGATGGCATCAAATTAAAAACTTCTGCACAGCAAAGGAAAAAACAATATGAAGAGAGAATCTACAGAATAAGAGGATAAATATCCAGAATACATGAAGAATTTTAAAAACTAAGCACCACAAATGATAATTAATGGGCAAATGAATTAAAGAGATACTTCTCAAAACAAGAAGTACAAAGGGTCAACAAACATGAAAAAATGTTCAATATCATTAGCAATTTGGAAAATGCAAATCAAAATTACACTGAAGGTTCATCTCACTCTAGTTAGAATGGCAGCCATCAAGAATGCAAACAATAATAAATGCTGGAGAGGATGTGGACAGAAAAGAAACATTTTTACAATTTTTGTGGGATTGGAAATTAGTACAACTACTATGGAAATCAGTATGAAGTTTCCTCAAAAAAAAAAAAAAAAACTAGGAATGGAACCACCATATAATCCAGCTATACCACTCCTTGGTGTTAATCCTAAAGAATTAAAGTCATCATACTATAGCAATATACACACACTCACGGTTACAACAGCAAAAGTCACAATAGCCAAATTGTGGAACCAGCCCAAGCATCTGTCAGTGGGTGAATGGATAAGGAAAATATGGTATCTATAAACAATGGAGTTTTATTCAGTCATAAAGAAGAATGAAATTAAGTCACTTTCAGGAAAATGGATGGAACTTGAGGGGATTATATTTAGAACAAGTAAGCCAAACTCAGAAAGTCCAGGGTCTATGTTTCTCTCACATATGGAAGCAAGAAAAGAAAGGTGTGAGGTACGGGGGGTCTCAGGAGAATTGAAGGGAGGTCATTAGAGTAACAGGAGAGTGAGAAGGATAAGGAAATGGGAAATACTGGGGAATGATATTGACCAAATTACATTGTTATGTTGTGTGCATATATGACTATGAATACGAATCCCACTATTATGTATGATTATAAAGTACCAATAAAAAGATCTGGAAAAAAATAAAACTAAAAACAGAAAAAAAGAAAACTGAGTGAGACATATATGTGTTGAAGTCCAGTTTCTCCACTTCATAGTTTTAAAGAGCTAGTTTTATTATCCTTGATTTTCTTTTTTAAAATATTTCTTTCTTTTTTTTTTTTTAGGAGGACACAATATCTTTACTTTTTATGTGGTGCTAGGTGAGCGCGCTACCACTTAAGCCACACCCCCAGCCCTTATCCTTGATTTTCTAATCTCCAGAATGTGAGTAGCATTTATATAAAATGGAATGAGCACATGTTACGTACTAGAAAACACTGTGTAAAATATGACTGTCTTTTCCATTCATTGTGAGCAATAAATAACCCAAGTAAATGGGGACCACCCAGAGAGACAACATCTATACTTACAGTTCCAAAATCAGGATATAGGATGTGGGGGACTCATAGGTGTCATGGAGAGTGACGTACTGGGGGTGCTGCAGATGCTGAAGCAGGGCAGCCTCGTGGGCAGCCTGCTCCTTCTTCTTCATTTTTTTGCTCACGAATTTTACAGCGACATCTTTGCGGGTGGCTTTGTGAATGCATTTTTTCACTATAGAGAAACGGCCTCTGGAAAACAGAAGAAGAAAGAGTTTTCCAAGATTCATGAATCAACTAGGTGTCATTTTATCTATGTGTTAAGTTGTGTGTGAAGCGCTCAGACAATAACACCTTACAGGTTAAACATCCCTAATCCAAAAAATCTGAAATCTAAAGTGTTCCATCTGAAAGCTTTTGAGCGCTAACTGACACATCAATTGGAAAATTCCACAATTGGCTTCGCATATTGGGTCACAGTCAAATGCAGGTACACTAAAAATAACTTCATAAAATTACCTTCAGGCTATACGGATAAGGTGTGCATGAAACAGAAAAGATCCTCATGTTTAGACTGGGTTCAATCCCCAAGGTATTTCATTATAGATATGCAAATATTTATTCACCATTATTTTGGGGGGATTGAACCCAGGGGTGCTCTACCACTGAGCTACATCCCCAGCCCTTTTATACTTATTTCGAGACAAGGTATCACTAAGTTGCCCAGGTTGGCCTCAAATGTGTGATCCTTCTGTCTCTTGCCTCCCTAGTTACTGGGATTATAGTCATGTGTCACCATGCAAAGCATTTTTTAAAAAATAATTCCTAAATTCTAAACACTCTTGGTCCTAAGGATTTTGAATATGGAATATTCAACCTGCGTTAGGAATCCTTCCCTCTATTTTAAGTTATATTATTATGCAGAAACCCCATTTTCCTTCCTCAGTATTTCAGGGTTATTTGAGATACAAAAGACCAATTAATACCATTTTTTGAGCCAGTATATTTTTCTGTCATTTTTGAACAACAACCACAGATTTGAGTTTTTTTCTGAACAGAATATATTTCTATAAAACACAATAATAACAACAGTAACAACATTAAAGAGGAGGAATTTTATTCAATGATGTTTTAAAAAATTCTGAAAGAGGCAAAATTTTCATTTTATTTGATGTTTATTAAGGAAAGTTTCTAACATATGCAAAAGTAAAGACAATAGATGTTTTATACTCCAATTTCAAGACTCATCAATATTTTACCAATCTTGTTTCATCTATTCCTTTTCCTACTTTCATTTTTTTTTTCTGGAGTATTTTAAGCAAAATCCAGATATCATGTATTCTTCAATACTTTCTGATGAGTATGTAGGAAATAAATTACTTGAGAGTTACATATCTGAAAACTTGTACTTATTCTACCTTTACACTTGATTAATAATTTACCTGAGTATAATTCTAGGCTATGAAATTTTTCATTCACAATTTTTAAGGAATTATTATATTATCTTCTAACTCCTTGTGTTATTTGACCATGTTAATTGTTAATGTTCAAAGTAAGATGGTTCTTAATCCTCTGTATATGAAGTTTGTGGGCTCTTCTCACTTTCTCTGTTGAGAAATTTCATAATGATGTGCCTTGATGTGGGTCTATTTTCATCCACCAGGTTGGGCCCTCAGGCTACTCACTAATCAGTAAACTCACACCCTTTCATTCTGAGAATATTGCAATTTTTTTTAAGAGAGAGTGAGAGAGGGGAGAGAGATAGATAGATAGATAGATAGAGAGAGAGAGAGAGAGAGAGAGAGAGAGAGAAAGAGAGAGAATTTTTTAATATTTATTTTTTAGTTCTCGGCGGACACAGCATCTTTGTTGGTATGTGGTGCTGAGGATGGAACCCGGGCCGCACGCATGCCAGGCGAGCGTGCTACCGCTTGAGCCACATCCCCAGCCCAATATTGCAATTTTTTAAGATATAATTCCTTCTCTGTTATATTTTTTCTTCATTCTCCCTTCCTGGAACTTCTGTTTTTTAGACCCTGAATCTTGTGGACTAGTCCTCTAATTCTTCTTTTCCTATTCTATTTCCCATCTGTTTTCTTTTTTGCTTTGATTTTGGGGAAATTTCCTCAACTCTGCCTTCCCATCCTTCTAATACAGTTTTCTCAAGACCTCATTATCGTCCTCTAAATTTTTTGTAGTATTATGTTCTTGATTCACAATGCAGTATCATCTCTTATGCATCTAAGGATATTAACGAGAGGTTTTGGAGTCTTTCACTATATAGTGTTTCCTTTTATCTATTTTTTAACTGTTGACTCATTTACTATAACTTCACTTTTGAAGAATATTTTGGCTAGATTAAAAATTCTTTTTTTTAAAGAGAGAGAGAGAGCATTTATATATATATATATATATATATATATATATTTTAGTTTTCGGCAGATACAACATCTTTGTTGGTATGTGGTGCTAAGGATCGAACCCGGGCCGCACGCATGCCAGGTGAGCACGCTACCGCTTGAGCCACATCCCCAGCCCTAGATTAAAAATTCTTGGTTGTCTGTTTTTTCTTTCAGCACTAGGAGATATGGTTCTGCTACCATCCAACATCCATGGATTCTGATGAGGAATCTGTTCAAGTCACTGTTCCCCTAAATGTTATTATGTTATTTTTTTCTCTTCTGCTTTCAATATTTTTCTTTATATTGATTTTCAGCAGTTTGATTATAATGTGTCTGGCCATGCTTTTCCTTGAGTTTATCCTGTTTAGGGTTCACTGAGCTTCTTTATAAATTTGTATCTTTTACCACATTTGAAACATTTTCATCTATTATTTCTTCAAAATCTTTTACCTGCACAAATTATCTTCTCCTCTCCCTCAGGGGTTCTGATGAAGTGAATTTTAGATCTTTGGGCATTTCCCCCATAGATCCTTGCAATTGTGTTTAATATTAAAACATATTTTTCTCTCTGTTCTTCAGGTTGGATGATTTATATTTTTCTTCAGTTTCATTGACTCTACTCTCTAATCTCTGCTGTGGAACTCATTCAGTGAATTTTAAAATTTCAGATTTCGCACTTTTTTACTTATATAACTTCCATTAAAATAATCTCCACTTCTCTACCAATGACTCCTATCTTTGCATTATTCAATTTCAAGAGTGTTTTCCGTTATCTCATGGAAGATGGGTAAAACAGTGGCTTTAAACTCTGATCATTCCAATAGCTGGGTCCTCTCAGAGTTGGCATCTGTTCGTTATTATTTTCCCTTGAGAATTTTTCAGATTTTCCTGATTTTCGTTTTGTTGAGTAATTTCAGATTAGATCTTGAACTTTTATGGCATTATCCTGTGAGAATCTGGGCCCTATAAAATCCTCTGGAGAATGCTGACTTTTTGTTTATTTGTATAGTTTAATCAGCAATGAACTTGGGTAGGTCCACACTGCAGGTTCCGTTTCACCTTCCGTGGGACGCAATTGTACTGTCAGTTCAGTTTTCAAAATATTTGCTATGCCATTTGGATCTGTCCCTCATGGGCACCACTCAAAGATCAGCCTGTGACTAATTCATCACTGCAGGGTAATGAGCTGTGGTTTATGTCTTTATTATTAGTTCTCAAAACCTTGCTGTACTTCTTTGGGTGTGCTCTGTACTGGCACAGCTTGGCTGTAGCCCAGGATTTATGCTGTTTCATATGCAGAATAAGGGGGTTCCTCTCTTCTTTCTCCTCAGTGGTATTTCCCCTATATCATTTGGCTCACAGGGGCCTGTTTTTGTGGTTATTCTGCCAGAACGATGGGACTCCCTCAGAGTTTTAGCTTCCTGTATCATCACACAGTTTCACACAACCAGCCGGCCCTGGGGCGAAGGGGAAAAGACCAGGATTCCTCTGCCCCCTTCAACTCAAAGGATCCCTTTTCCCTTTGCTTTGGCCAGAATGTGGGCTTTTCTTAGTGCTTTTGTTCTCTGTGCCTGCTGCACACTTCTCTGATTTGGCCTGCCCTTAGGGTCAAATGTAGGGAGAGAAAGGAGAAAGAAGAGAGCCGGACACAGTGATGCATGACACACGCCTGTAATCCCAGCAGCTGGGGAGGCTGAGGCAGTAGGATCACAAGTTCAAAGCCATCCTCAGCAAAAGTGAGGAGCTAAGCAACTCAGTGAGACTCTCTCTCTAAATAAAATACAAAGTAGGGTTGGGGATGTGACTCTGTGGTCGAGTGTCCCTGAGTTCAAGCCCTGGTACCACCCACCCACTTAAAAAATGGCTGGGCATGTGGCTTGGTGGTTAAGAGCCCCTGGGTTTAAAAAAAAAAAAAAAAAAGGAGAGACCAAGACTGACTCACTCCCACTGTCACTGTTTTTAAGTTTTAGTTCCCTCTGTAGTTTCCCTGCTGTTTACTTTTACCAGAATTCTTGGGTAAAGGCTTTTGTAATGTGTCCAGTGATTCCAGCTGTCATCCATGGGAGATAAAGGCTACAGTGGGTTTACTCCATCTTGGCTGGCATTGGGAGTTGGCTCCTTTTAAAAGTCCTGAACCAATAAGTCATTTGGAAGCTCTGAGCCTGCAGGTGGAGTCTGGTGACCTTTACTATAGGGTGATCTGTCTAAACTATAAATTGGAAAAGGCTCCAGGATCAGTGTCTTCAATCTTTACTTTGTGACTGGGCAGATTCTCCACTGAAAGAGCTTTCCCTCTTCTTCCCAGAGTGGGGAGGCCTGGTGAGCTACTGCTGGAGGCCCCACAGATATGAATGAGGTTCTCAGCCAGCAGCATGCATGTTGTCACAATGTCTCTATTTTTAGTGTGATTCCACTGTCTTTTCTGGGCCTGTGGCCCCCCAAACAGAGATATTCTGTCTTACCCTCCTAGAATATAAAAATTCCTGGGTGGTGCAGGTGTCTGCAGCTGGAGAGGCTGTAGCCAGGACTACACCTTCCTGGACAGGATCCCAGAAGGCCTGCAGGTAGGCATGGCAGGCTAACACAGGCATCTGTTGTCACTCCCTCCTGAGTGACAGGGACTTCAGGCAGCCCTTTGAATTAGCATTCTCTTTATACCTACTTCCAGAAATGCTCAGTGCTGCTGAGGCCTGAGCCTTGGGGAATTCTGCTGCAAAGTCATACTGGCTCTCATTTGACCCCGCAACTGACACAGATTGAGCATTCTCAGTTCTCGTAGGTCCCATGTCATTCTTTCTTCGCTTTTTCTGCTTCTAATGTTTTATTGTTGTCTCTTCATCTAATGTGTCTGCTTTAAAAGATTCTTGTATTGTTGTTTTCCTGAATTTCAGTATTCGTGAATGTCTGTGTTCAACATGCCACCCTTACCTGGAGGCCCAGTACTGCTGCAGGCAGCTGGTCAGCATTCCTGTGATGCTCACCAGGCTTCTTCAAACTGCAAGGGCACCCCTGTAGCTTATTTTTGCTTAAATATGACATGTTCAAGTGCTCTTTCCTTCTATGGGTTTGCTGTAGAAGTGATTTTTTTTTCACCATGATTTTTATACTATTTAGTTACTGGGGAGCTCTTTTTAACAGGACAGTCATATTAGCCCAGAATTCTAGGGTCAGAAGTGATGAGAAAATCAGCTCACTTCTATGGCCCTGGCACAAATATCTTTCATGTGTCTCATGTAAGAATCTCCATGTTTTATTTCCATCCTGTTTAGTACATTTTGAAAGGATCTTCTGAAAATATGAGGACTATATTTAGAAGAGAGAAAAAGTTTCAGGCTGTTGGGGATTAAAAGAAACTAAACAGATCAGGAAATTGATCTTCCTTCTAAGATGTATCAAAACATCCATTTTGGGTTTTAAAAAAATCCTAAGCCTATGGCTATCAATAGCAAATATGTGTCTCAGGGAAGAATTAACCAGGGCATCCAGGTGCTGGAACCAATTACAGTTAGAACAAGCTGGGAGGGGGGGGTGATTTGCTCATTATTGGGGTCAGATCTATTTTCAACATAGAAGAGCAAGCTAGATTTCAAAGACTAGAGCTTTTTTTAAAAAACAACAACAACAATAATAATTGCTATGATGAGAACCATGCATTGTAAATGTGCTAGTGAAACAAGCACAGGCCAAGAGACAGGGAGCCCAGTGGCCGACTGGCTCTGTGTGCTTCCTAGTCATGGGACCCTGAACAAGTTGCTGATCCTCCTTGAGCCCAAATTTCCTTTATTGGATATCCACTTAGACACTACCTCACCTGCTCTACAGATTAGATTTGGCAACATCTGCGTTGTATTCAGAACACTATAGGTATTTGGAGAGAGGCAGCAGCAGCAGCATATACATTTCCTTTGGCTCTTGTTTCTTCTTTGGGTTACACAAAGAAGCAAAGAAAGCAGACCTAGAGTTTGTCTTTGATGAAAGATACTATAAGGAAAGGGTGCAAATTCCACTGTGACTTGGTCTAAGAATCAGAAACAACACAGCCTCTCACAACCACTCCAGTTAGTACCGTCCATGCTTCAGGGAGTGACATCAGAGGTAGAGGTGAGACCAATGCTCCATTGTTCCTTGGTGCTCTTTTATTTATATAGCTGAGGTTGGTAGAGATTTGTAAGATGTACCCACATTCTCTCAGCCAGGCCATCTGAGACCAATGTATGCACAAGGAGGACTTTTTTTTTTTTTCTTTCTAGCAACTATTTTATAGACCAGGTGATAGATTTTAATTATTCTGTTTAAAGTTATATTTTTATCCTTTTTATTTTTGAGGATATACTAAATGTTCTTTAACCAAAAAACCAAGAGAACAAATGAGAAAGGGAAAGAGAGAGGGATATAGAGTGTATAAAGGGGGAGGTATATTTGGATTAGAAACACTCAGAGGGCTGGGGATGTGGCTCAAGCGGTAGTGCGCTCGTCTGGCATGCGTGCGGCCTGGGTTCGATTCTCAGCACCACATACAAACAAAGACGTTGTGTCTGCCAATAAATAATAAATATTAAAATTCTCTCTCCCTCTCTCACTCTCTCTTTAAAAAAATAATAATAAAAAAAAAGAAACACTCAGAGAACAATTCATATACTTGACACATGGACATATTTAGAGATCTATACTCAATAATTAGTCATATATTCCTCTCAAGAACACATGAAACTTTTTACAAAAATTGACCATGTACTACACATAGCGCACGTCTGAACAAAAATCAAGGAATCAATATCATATACACTAAGTTCTCTTACCACAATGAAATAATCAGAAATCAGGAAAAAAGGATAATTAAAAAAATCTTGGACATTTAAAAATCTCCTACATATTAAAACATTTTTTTCCATTATAATTGGGTGTCAAGAAAAAAATCATAGTTGGAAAAATAGATAAACTGAATGATAATGAAAAATGCCACTTGTCAAAACTCTGGCAATGTAACTGAGATAGGGATCTAGGATAAAGACAGATGTACTGAGTTGTAAAGGAAATGCCCAGGAGTCATTGAGTAGAGAGTCAGATGTAAATCTTGGGTGACAAGCCCTTAGGCCAGTCCTTGTGAAATAAGGGAAATGCACTGGTGTGAAATTGTGTGGCTCCACCCTGCCCTCTCCTCTTCTCAGCCCCTAGCACCCACTCCCTCCAAATATTAACACCCCATACCAACAGGTTGCTGTTTCTCCCTCTGGAGGCAGCCCACATTCTCCCTTGAATGCTTATTTTCTGTTTTACCCCAAAGGCGTCTCTCTCTGTCTTAAGATTGTCCACATTCTCCCTTGAATATGATCTGCTTCCTAAATAAACCTCTGTCTATGCCTTTGACTGAGGCCTGTTGAAATTCTTTTCTGTCATGTATGCAAGAACCCAGCTGGCCCTGAGTCAACTTTCCCATTTTTCTGGGAACTCCTCCGACCCTTCTTCAAAGACATCTCTTCTCCTGTGTCATCTCTAGAATTGTACTTTAAAGAAAAATTGGAGGCTTAAGTTCTTACATTAGAAAAGAAGAAAGGCTGTGTACAACCAGAGATATGAAAAATTGTGCTGTATATGTGTAATATGAACTCTATTGTATTCTGCTGTCGTATATAACAAATTAGAATAAAAATATGAGAAAAAATAAAAATAATAAAAAGGGCTGGGAATGTGGCTTAGTGGTTGCATGCCCCTGGGTTCAATCCCTGGTACCAAAAAGAAAGAAAGAAAAAGAAAAAAAGCTTATTTTATGCATGTTTATATTATATTTTGATTTGCAGAGATAAAATCTAATATCTTTAAAAAAAGAAAAGAGGAAAGGCTGAGAGTTGCTAAGGGAAGCATCTAATTTAAATAAGAAAAAGAATAGTAGAAAATACGCATTAATATTCTAGTTGTTTTCTTACTATAGAGAGAATGCATTTATAAAAGAAACAAGAACAACAAAACAAGTCTTCCTTCTGCTATAGTGTTGCTGGGTATTCACATATTCACAGAAATCTGTGTCCTTACCTTCCAATCTCATTCAGCTCAGTATAAGCGGAATCAAAATTTTCCTTCCAAGAAATGGTGGCACCATCTGCGGCCGCATCTTTGGGAGAGAATCCATTTGTGACATTGAGGTGTCACATGAGAATAAAGAAAAGGTCAGCAGAAGAGCTCCATCATAACTCCAAGGCAATTCTCATGACTAAATATGGAGGCTACCTCAGTGGGAAAATGCTTCAATTCTCTGGAATGTTATTTTGAAAATATCCCAGGGGAAACCGACATGACAGACTCCCTCTGTCATCTACTTAATCAACAGGGAAAACTCAGACAATCAGAAATGTAGCTTACGAATGTTTTAAAATAGGAATTTAGTAGAAAATATAAATATGGAGAGAGGAAAACACTTTGAAGGCCTGGAAAGGTCAGTGAGAGCCAGAACTACAAGGGGATGTGAAGAGAGAATGGGTGGGGGAGCTTTCAAGGTCAGGGAAGGAGAAAAGGAAAGGAGAGTGTCCATGGCCTTCTACAGACTTCTCTGACTCACCCCACTGTCTTCAGGCCTTCATGAGCTTAGCCAGTATATTGAATGATTTAACTCAAACATGCCTGAGCCAACTCGAGCAGCTTCACCACATATAATGTGCTAATTTCCTGCTAATTATTCATGCACACTTGTGTGCATGCATGCCCATCTGTATTTGTCTGCTGGGATCCAAGACTCCAAATTAGCAAAACATGAAAGGCACTGGGCACTGTGAGCCAGACTGAGTTAGTGGCTTGGGAGGAGATGAGCCCAGCAGTTACCTCAGGCTGCCCACAGGCAACCTGGCCAAGGCAGAAGGTAGCTTATTCATATTGAATGCCGAGGACACCAAGATCCAAGGCCATGGTTTCCCAGCAAGTCCCTGGTGCCTGGGAACAAGTCAATGTTGCTGGAAGGGAACTGACTAGGCTGGGGTGGGGCTGTCAGACAGATTCCCAGATTCATCAGGGGAGGGTGTAGCCCAAGATGCTTGAGGGACTCTGGACTTTCCTTAACCCAAAGAGCCACAGGCCTGTTGTTGCCTTTAAGTACAGTGACACACTCAACTCTCTCTTGTCCCAACTATAGAGATCACCTCCCTGCACTGCCTGAAATCTCATTCTGGAGATTTCTTCAGGTTGCAAGTTTCTTCTTTTAAAATGTCCCTGGGACCAAGGTGGGTAAACTAAGTAAATATTATTATAAAATATTCATGTTTGGGCTGGGGCTGTAGCTCAGTGGTAGAGTGCCCGCCTCGCATGTGTGAGGCACTGGGTTCGGTGTGAGGCACTGGGTTCGGTCCTCAGCACCACATAAAAATAAAGATATTGTATCCATCTACAACTAAAAATAAATAAATAAATAAAGATTTAAAAAATTCATGTTTGGCTACTTATATATATATCTTTGATAATTTCTAAATAAATCTAAAATAAAAATATATTCATGTTGAATAAAGAAATTCCAGTAGATTGTGGTGGGCCAGGTATCAAACATTCATTTGGTAGTGAAATCCTCATCCAGGTTGCTTTTTTTTCTTACTTTAAGTTGGCATGTGGGATTGTCCCTGGCACTATGAGAAGTGCTTCAGCCTGGCAGAGTATCCAGGGAATAGCAGGCTTGGTATTCTTCTCTCAGAAGATGACCAGATAGCACCCCTATGACTCATGACCCCAGCCTGTCCCTTTCTGTTCCTGGAAATACACCTGGTCCTGCAGGGAGCCCGGCAGGCCCAGGGTGAGCAGGGTAACAGCTAACCTCTGCTCCAAGATCCCTACAGTCACACCTCATGTAAACACTTCATCAATCTTCTAAATGGTTACCTGACTGAAGTTGCCAAGCAGCTCTGGGTCACCCCTCTCATGATGGGCTGATGTGACACTGAGCAGCTAGTGTGTCTAGGAGAGTGGGCCGGGTGCTGGCCTCCACTACACAGGGGTCGTAGGCCTGGTGGGACTCACCGTACTCTGGAAGTCGGACGAACTCTGAGGGTTCACTGGGAAGACTGATTCCCCAGGGGTTGCTGGCACTGACTCTGAACTGATAGGGACACCCAGGACTGAGGTCTTCAATGACAAGATAAGTGTCCAAGGTTGAAGCTACTGACTGCTGCCAGACCTGGGAACCTAGTGCATAGTTTCCAAGGAGAGAGAATGAGACAAAGCCAAAGTCACATTGTTTCAAAGACTTTCAACAAACAAAGAAAGGAAAATGGACACATTCAAACCAAGGGACAGTCCTGGACACTGCTCCAGGCTCTGAAAGCCTGTGGACTAAGATGGGTGGCAGGTTTGGGTCCAGTGTCTTAAATTATTAAATAAACGTTCATGGTCATTTCTGTTCCTTCTCAAACGTGTGAGAGGGAAAAGACATAGAGAATACTGACTTTATACAGGAACATGGGGTCAGTGCTTAATTAGACTGGAAGAAAATATTATAAATCTATAACAAGCAGAGTTTCTGAAAGAGGAGGCGGCTCAGGTTCATAACCCTGAAGGACCTTGGGAGAGGGAGCCAAGACAGAAGAAGAACAGGGTGGCACACCTTCCTCCCGGTACTCCACAGTGTAACCTGAAATGGTGCAGTTTCCTGTGCTGGCCGGGGGCAGCCAGCGGAGAATCACAGAGGTGCAGCTCCTCTCCTGGGCAATGGGGCGGTTGGGGGCTGCTGGAACACCTGTGGAGACAGCAGAATCCAGAGCTGCTTTCTGAGCTTGCATTTCACACCCAGATGGAGTGTACCCAGGAAATGTGACCTGGCTCAAATGTTTCCTGGGACCTTCTCCACCAAGTAGCGTACCTGTTTCCAGACCCAAGGGAGACCTGGGAGCCGCCCCCTGCTTTCTGATGTCTTTCTCAGGCAAAATGCCACACACTGGGGGTGAAGCTTTTTCTGGAACTATGCAGGAGGCTATGGTAGGGCACAGACAGTTCTTAGAAAAATGCTCTTGTTCTCTCCTCATTGGCTAGAACTCTATTTTGGAATTTTCACACAGGATCTCAGGTCTCAGGAGTCCTTGTCATGTTCATTTAAAATGTTTGACTAACACAAATTCATAGGGACAGAAAGGAGAATGGTGGTGGCCAGTGCTGTGGGGAAGGAGGAACATGGAGCTCCTGTTTAATGGGGAGGAGGGAATTCCAGGTTGGGAAGCTGACAAGAGTTTTGGAGGGAGATGGCGGTGAGGGCCGCACAAAGATGTGAATGTGTTTCGTACCACTGAACTGTCTGAACATGGTTAGGACAGCAAGTGTTATGTTGTGCATTACTACAATTAAAACACATGTTAAAAATAGCATATCTAGGGTGGCTCAGTGGTAGAGCACTTGCCTGGCACGCATGAGGCATTGGGTTCAATCCTCAGCACCACATTAAAAAAAAAAAGGTATTATGTTCATCTACAACTAAAAATATATTTTTTAAAAATAGCATATATACATATAAAGAAAAAGACTGTACCTTGCACCTTAACTGTGGCAGATGTGGATGCAGTACCGTGGTCATTTGTTGCTATGCAGGTATAAATCCCACTGTCCTGTGGCATCAGATTGCAGATCTTCAGGGTGATTTCCCCAGAATCACTAGAGACACCAAAGGGATGTCCTTCAGACTCCAGTAATGAGACAGTTGACTGATGGGTAAAATCCATAAGGTTGGCACAAGGTGTGCTGACCCGAGAGTCTGGGGGCCCAAGGTCTAGACCTGTTCTGTGACCTTTGTACACACCTTGAAGGATCACCTTGCTTCTATCCTCATTTCCTTATATGGCCAGGCCCATCTCCCAAATTTATTGTGAGGGATAAAATAAGGAATGAAATAAGAAGAAATTAAAACATGGCTTGATATACATAAAGTCTGGCTGGACTCAGTGGCGCACGCCTGTAATCCCAGCAACTTGGAGGCTGGAGAAGGAGGCTGGCAAATTCAAAGTTAGCTCAGGAACTTAGTGAGAACCAGAAAAAAAAAAAAAAAGAAATACACAAAGTCCCTTCCAAATACCTGTCTGCAATATAATTAGTATATCCACTGGCAACTTTGTCCTAAAAATAACTTCAATCTCACAGATGAATAATGAATGGTATGAGAAAATGGAAAGACCAAATAATGAAAATGTTCAAATATTTAAAATCCTACCTGAGGGACCCTCAAAATAACTAAGTGAATTAAAAAGGTAAATTTTTTCCACCTAAAAGATGACTCTTCTCCCCTTGGGGTCAGGAACACCCCAAGGGAAGAAACTTGAAAGGGTTAAATCAGAAGCCCCATCAGTTCCACTCCCTCCCCCTGGGTTGGGACATTCTGGGTTCTTCATGATCCTCATCAAGCACCAACTGGCATTAAGCTCCTTGAGCTCATGGAGTTTTATGACCTGCTGGGAGTCTGCTGGGAACACTAAGGAACAGTGTTCTTTTTCCATTTCAAATGTGCGCAAAGGAAGTCAAAGAATGAAAGTTTCTTAATTCTAGGTGTTCCTTCCATTAGTGATTGTTAGGCTGTTAGGGCTTGCCGTTAGTGCTTTCTCTTATCCACTGTAATCAAGAGGACACAACAAAGCTCCTAACTAACAGCAATAAATGTCAGCAGAATGATTGGGAGGCAGTAACTAAGTTTTTTTTTTTTTTTTTTTGCGGGGTGGGGATACTGCAGATTGAACTCAGGGGCACTCAACCACTGAGCCACATCCCCAATCCTGTTTTGTATTTTATTTAGAGACAGGGTCTTACTGATTTGCTTAGGGTCTCACTGTTGCTGAGGCTGGCTTTGAACTCGAGATCCTCCTGCCTCAGCCTCTTGAGCCACTGGATTATAGGTATACGCCACAGAGCCTGGCAGTGATTAAGTTTTGACTGACAAAAACCAGGCTTTTTGTGTAGAAGCAGGCTGGTGGCTTATTTTCTACTGTGCATGGTGTGTTGGGTCGATTTTTTCCCCTTCTTATAAAATTTTTCTTAGGCAAGAAATTAACTATATCACTGTTTCAAAGCATCCTGAAGGCACAAAACTCATCAGGATGTCCAGATTTGAGGACCACATTCCTAATACTAATAACTAATTCCTAATAATTCCTAATTCCTAGCCTGTCCCTTGGTCAGGAGTGTTCACCACTTCTGACCCGGAGAATCCTTAGGGCAGATCATCTAATAGGGTGACTCTAAGGCAGGGAATGTAGAAGCTTTCTGAATGTATGGTGCATGCCTGACGTGCAGTGTGACTTTGCTTCTGCATTTGTTTAATGTGGGTCCAGAACAGTCTTTCCAAATGGTTCTGGTTGGCCCCAGGTGTGTCTACATGGTACCAAGCAACATGAGCAACGCAGCCCCAGGCACCCAGGCTGAGAGACAGGTGGCAGTGTGGGCAGCAGGGCTGGGCTGAACACTTGCAGCACCGAGTGCTCTATTCAGTGGGGCTGAGCTAACCCATAGGTTTTGACTCAATCCCTCCTAATCAAGGCCAAGTGTTTGATCTAGAATAGACTCCACAGCAGCTCTTGTCTTGGAAAGACTAGTAACCAGAATAGAGGCTGCATCCTGATTCAGCCTCTGGGTGCTTCACTAAGGTGTCAAGTTTGGGGCCATCGACTTACCAGGAGGAGACGGTGTATGTGGCTGAGCTGTTGTCAGTGTCGAGGATGTTCTGGTCTGGACCCTTCCAGGTGATGGTGGGTTTCGGCCGCCCACAGACTTTGCACTGGAGCATCACTGTGTCCCCAAGCAAGCAGGTCACATCCACTAAGGGCACAAGGAACTCTGGGGCCACTGTGATCAAATCAACATACATTCACATCATTCACAACAAATTTAGAATAAAACAGGCATTTTAAAATGTAGTACTCTTATCTCCACTCATGTTGTGTACAAATTCAAATAATGTGCAGTCTAACACTTTTAGGTCACCTGTGTCCCTTTAAAGAGTATTTTAAGTAAATACTTATTGTACAAAGGTAGAAAATATATAAAAACAAAAAGTGGGGGAGCTCCATGATATCATAATCCAGAGATAACAGCTGTGAATATTTTGTTATATATTCTTTTTAAAAAATATTTTGTTTTAATTGTAATTGGACATAATACCTTCATTTTATTTTTATGTTGTGCTGAGAATTGAACGCAGTGCCCCACATGTGCTAGGCAAGCGCTCTACTGCTGAGCCACAACCCCAGCTCCCTGTCATATATTCTTTCAGGCTTTCAATTAAAAACATTTTTACCAAAATTTATTTCATATTTTTTATTGCAAGTTGCAGGGTTTTTTCACTCAATAATTAATCATAAAAAATTTTCCATGAATACAGAATTATGTCACTATTGCTTAAAGTCTCTACCTTATTTGGGAGAGGGGTTTAGCCTCAAGCTACATCCCCCAATCCTTTTTATTTTTTCTTTTGAGACAGGGTCTCACTAAGTTATTGAGGCTGTCCTTAAACTTGAAATCCTCTTGCCTCAGCTTCCCAAATTGCTGAGATCACAGGCATGTGCCATCATGTACATGTGTCTCTACCTTATGCTCAATGTCCCATACTTAATTTAGCTAATCCCCACATTCTCAACTCCACCCTTTTTTAACTCACCTTCTTGGATGAAATTTGGATTTAAGATCTGAAAAACACAAAGAAATAGAAAATTGCTTGAATCCTAAACTACTGAGAGAGGACAAGAGATTTTTTACTCTAGAAAGTTAAAAAGAAAGTTACCATTCAGGGAGATGCAGCCTGGAGCCTAGCCTGTCCCTTGCTATGATGTACTGCTGTCACAGTAACAGACCCCTCCTCAACAATGAGGGCACTTATGCTACTCTCCTGGTAATTGGGTTGGCCAGGCAGGTTTATTGTCATTTGGAATTTGCCTGCTCCTCAGTGGCCTTCCTCCCTTCAGTATTTGCTGAGGCAATCAAGGTATCGATTCTTCCAGCAAAATTTCAAAAACAGAGTACCTAAGACCTGTCAAGCTGCATGGGTCACTGAAATGAACTCACTCAAGTGATTTCTTTGCACAGGTCCTCCCAACCTCCAAGCAGGGGAAACTTCCCTCCAAGCAGCTAAATGCAGATCTTCTCTAGTTGAAGGGGAAAAGAGAGGCCCAGTCTGCCCATCCTGTCCCAGAACAGCCTCTTGCAGCACAGGCCTCCAGAGGGCAACCTGAAAACAACTGAACTAACCCTTCTGATCCTTTGCGATGCCTGGGCGAGCAAATGGCCCATTGAGTGACTTGCTAGTCCCACATAGGGGGAGAAACTGCTAGAGCTCTTGTATACACCAAGCTGCCTGCCTCAGGCAACCTGATCTTCTACAGAAGGGAGAATGTTTTAGCTGACTAGCCATTCTGGAAAGTTACCCCTTCTTGAGAGGATGGGGACTTTGACCTCCCAACCCCATCTTTTGTATTACTTCTAATCATGCAAGTACAGGTCCAGGTCATAATGCCTAGCGTGGTGAAGCATTGACTTTAGAGTCCACGAGGCTGGGGTTGCCTGTTTCATTTCATGTGGTTGTATGATCATAACTTAACACTGACTAGCTTCCACTTCCTCCTAGTAAAATGTTATCACAAAGATTAAATGAAATCATGTATATTAAGTGCTCAGCACAATGCTTGGCAAATAACAAGTACTTTACCTGTTCAAATAAAGATCAATTATTTTTTAAGAATATTTTTATTTGTTCTTTTTAATTACACATCGAAGTAGATTGTATTTTGATGTATTATACATATATGAAGTATAAATTCCCATTCTTGGGGTTGTACATGACGTGGAGTTACACTGGTAGTGTATTCATATATGAACATAGGAAAGTTATGTCCGATTCATTCTACTGTCTTTCCTATTCCTATCCCCTCTCCCTTCCCTTCATTCTCCTCAGTCTAAGCAAGTGACCTTCTATTCTTTCCCTCACCCCCATTGTGTGTCAGCATCCACATATTAGGGAGAACATTTGGCTTTTGGTTTTGTGGTGATTAGCTTATTTCACTTAATATGATAGTCTCCAGTTCCATGCATTTACTGGCAAATGCCACAATTTCATTCTTCTTTATGGCTGAGTAATGTTCCATTGTATATCATATACCACATTTTTCTTTATCCATTCATGAGCACCTGAATTGGTTCCATAGCTTAGCTATTGTGAATTGAGCTACTATAAACATTGATGTGGTCATGTCACTGAAGTGTGCTGATTTTAAGTCTTTTGAGTATATTCCGAGGAGGGGGATAACTGGGTCAAATGGTGACTCCATTTCAAGTTTTCTGAGGAATCTCCATACTGCTTTCCTTAGTGGTTGCACCAATTTGTAGTCCCACCAGTAATGTATGAGTGTTCTTTTTCCTCCACATCCTTGCCAACATTTATTGTTATTTGTATTCTTGATAATTGCCATTCTGACTGGAGTGAGATTAAATCTCAGTGTAGTTTTAATTTACATTTCTCTAATTGCTAGAGAGAGATAATGAACATCTTTTCATATATTTGTTGACCATTCATATTTCTTCTTCTGTGAAATGTCTGTTCAGTCGCTTTGCTCATTTACTGATTGGGTTATTTGTTGTTTGCTTGTTTTTTTTTGTATTAAGAGTTTTTAAATATATCTTGGAGATTAATGCTGTATCTGAGGTTCAGGTGGCAAAGATTTTTCTCCCACTATGTAGGCTCTCAAGATCAATTTATTCTTAGCATTTTCTTTTTGCTAAGATAAAGAAGCTTATCTCTTACAGTTTACCTTGGAGAATTCTTTCCTTCATAATGAAGCCTCCAAAACTCATGTGCCTTACAGAAGAGCCCAAGTGAGGATTCACACTTATCTCCCTCCATCTGTCCTTGCCTTATGTGTACATCCATGGTTTCTCTGTGTATTTTCCTTACATAAGCCCTTTGGAACACAGATGTTATTTACTTCTTTGGGTTTCCCTTTGCAAACCAACTTCCCGCTTATATCACTCAAGCTTTTCATGAAGTGGGCTGCAGAAAACCCTAGTGATGCCAAGTTCTGGGGTTGAAGTGTGCCCTTGCTGGCCACTGCGTGCACTCTGCTAGTCTCAAAAGGTCACTGCCCAACTTTCCTTTAAATCCATGGTTCCTAATTCCTGACCAGGACAGCTTTAAAAGCACAAAAACACCAATGTCTGGGCCTCATGCCAAGAGATTCTGTTTTAATTGGTGTCAAGTGGGGCCTAGACATCTGGAGTTTTGAACGATCCTTCAGGAACTTTCAAATGAATCAACCCACAGTCTGGTTTTAGTTCCCCTCTATCCAAATAACTGATCGATGATAAATCAACTTCTCAGCTCCTGAAAATTTCATGCGCTGTGGTAGGGGGTGCATGTTGGGGGCATTTGGTAAAAGCTACTGCTCTTTTCATACCTAAGAGACCCTTCTTTGTGTGAAGATTCTAGGCCATGGCAGGGGGAAGGATGTAAAAGATTGCTCCAATTGACCAGTTGGGTCAACAATCAATAAACATGGTAAGCAGCACTTGCAGCACCTGTAGGGGGCACTAAAGAGACCATATATTTATCAACCTGGATTAGGCAATCATATCCAGGTGAGTCATTTGATGTGAAAGAAAAGGAGGCTAAGAATGGTTCCCCCCACCCCATTCCCAGTACTGGGGATTGAACACAGGGTACTCTACCACTGAGCTACATCCCCAGCCTCTTTTATTTTGAGATAGGATCTCACAAAATTGCTGAGGCTGGCCTCGAGCTTGTGATTCTCCTGCCTCAGCCTGCAGAGCAACAGATTTATAAGTGTGTGCCACCATACTTAGCTGAGCCTAAGAATACTTTCTAAATGTTAGCAGTGGTTATCTCCAGTTGGGGGATTCAGGGTAGCTTTCTTTCTACTCAAAAAATATTGACTGACCAGGCATGGGGCACATGCCTGTAATTCCAGCTACTCAGGAGGCTGATGCAGAAGGATCACAAGTTTGAGGCTAAGTTTAGCAACTTAGTGAGACCCTGTTTCAAAATAAAAAAAAAGGACCAACGATGTAGCTCAGCGGTAAAGTGCCCCTGAGCTCAATCCCCAGTACTGCAAATATTCATATATACACAAACACACATATGTATGAATATACAAACATATATTTATATTTATACATGTATGTATATGTGTTTATGTGTAACACACACACACATACACACACACAGAACTCATATTGACTGTAAACAGTTTTGCGGAAACAGAAATACTAAGACACAGAACCTGCTCCCAGGATTTATAAAACATTATCTGAATTTTGGGTGATTTTTCCCCTTTCCTTTCTTACCTGGACTTTCCAAATATTCTCTAGTCAACATGTTTCAACTTCATAAAAATTTTAAAGGAAAAAAAGGTGAAGTTTTCCCTATTAGACTGTAAGCTCCTCAAGGACAGGACTCAGAATCTGCCATACATTAGGCATTTAATACATGTTGGTGGATGGAAAGTTAACTTTTGACCTCACTTCAGTTCTCCTAAGCATTTAGCACTGGTTTATAAATAAAATCTCAAAAGAGGACCAAAGGTATATAAAATAAAAATAATTACCTCTGGGTAAATGACTAATTAGATTTGACTAGAGCCTGTTTTCAAACACAGATGGAATGCAAACTTTTTGGAAAATGATTTAAAAAAAAAGATTCAACCCGTCACCTCTCAGGGAGGAGGCTCTTAGCCCTTGCCGTGCAGCAGAGTGTGGATTCTGGGATCAGTCAGGGCACAATGTCCAGACCCAAGGCCACATACACTTCTTGTCTTGGACAACATTTTAAGCAACATGGGTATAAGTCTTATCTGTAAATTGGGGCATGGAAGGGTTGTTGACATAAGGACTCAATTTGTTTGATGAAAAGTTACTGAGCTGCTGGGCATGGCACACACCTATAATCCCAGCAGCTTAGAGGCTGAGGCAGGAGCATCCAAGTTCAAAGCCAGCCTCAGCAACTTAGTGAAGCCTTAAGCAGCAAGACCCTGTCTAAATATAATATAAAAAGGGATTGGGGGTGGGGGCTGGGGTTGTGGTTCAGCGGTAGAGTGCTTGCCTTGCACATGTGAGGCACTGGGTTCTGTCCTCAGCACCATATAAAAATAAATAAACAAAATAAAGGTATTAAAAATTAAAAAGGGGGGTGGAGCTGGGGATGTTGCTCAGTGGTTATGCACCCCTGGGATCAATCCCTGGTTAAAAAGAAAATTACTGAGCTGACCCTTAAATATGTAGTGGTAGCAGGCAAGGAGATGCTTATCCTCCAACAGCCAACTGTCTACTGGGGAAGATGAACTTAAATGGCATCTGCATTTGACACAGTGCCCAACAGCTGTTAATGACCAGCCTTCAACAAACATGGAGCTCTAAACTCTCCCATTCCACCTCTGCTCAATCATAGGACTCTAGGGTGGAAACAACTTAGAACCAGTAACTTTGTATTTCCCATCAGAATGGGGATCCACAGGGAGCAAGCCATTGAGTCTATGCCAGGAATCTCACAGAGGAGACAAGTGACAAAGGGACAAGTAGCAGGTTAATATATCTTACTTCTCTCTCTCTCTCTCTCTTTTTTTTTTTTTTTTTGGTGATACTAAGGATGGAACCCAGGGCCTTCCTGTATGCCAGGCAAGCACTCTACCATTGAACTACACCTCTACCCTTACAAAATTTTAAGTAGGACTTCAAAAACCTGGACTGGCAGGTTTTTAACTTCTTTAAAACAAACAAACAAACAAACAAACAAAAAACACCTCACCAGTGACTTGGAAGACTGTGGCAGGAAGAGTGCAAGTTTAAAGCTAGTTTGGGAAATTTAGTGAGACCCTCGAAAGAGGACTAGGGATGTAGCTCTGTGGTAGAGCACCCCTCAGTTCAATTTCCAATACCAAAACAATCCAAAAACTGTAGCTTAAAGAATTTGTCCTATTCCTTTTTCTCATCACATAATCCCAACTGTGTTATGTATAGTATTGAATACACACACAGTTTAAGAAGCAAATATTCCTAGTTTGGGTGTAGACATTAGTGGGGGTGCTGGGAGATAGGCTTAATTGCAGGGTCTCCATCAGGAAGGGTCTTGTGGAAGCCATCAGTCTTTGTTCCTCCGCTTCTTGGCTGGCCCAGGGGAGGCGAGTCCAACTCAGTACAGGGTGTTGTTGATAATGGTAATGACATTACTGATTTGTGTGGCCTTATATAGTTGGCATAAACTACTCACAAGTGCCTTTGTTTGTGCCTCCAAAACCCTGAATGAAGTGCAGAGTCAGTGATATTTCTCCCCATTTCTCAGATGAGACAGGAAAGTGAAGCCAAAGATCCTCGGTGGTGATAGAGGGCTAGACCGGAGAGCACCCAAGAGCCCAGGGCTCTTTTCATGACAGTTCAGTGCAGCAGGAGAGGCTTGGGGAAAGCCTGTGGAGCTTTGTCGTTGATGTCAGAGGCTTACCTGCTTAGTTTTGCTCCCTGACTCTATCCTACCTCTTTCCATTTCTCCTTGTTAAACTTCCCCAGCAAGGCCAAAGAACTTGGGCAAGATCCATCTTAATTTCCCCCCCCTTTGGCAGTCCTGGGGATTGAATCCAGGGGTACCCCTGAGCTACATCCCCAGTCCTTTTCTAAATATATACTTTTTAAAATTTTGAAACAGGGTCTTGCTAAGTTGCTGAGGTTGGCCTTGAACTTGTGATCTTCCTGCCTCAGACTCGCAAGTCATGTACACCACCCTGTCTAGTCACTAATGTGTTTTCTAATTCTGACTTTGGATTATGTGACAGAAGATTCCTTGTTTTTCTCTTTCTACCTTGAAGCAAATCAGAGTATGACCTAGAGGGGGTCATGACACCCTTCTCCCACAGTGGCCAACTTGCCTATGTTGTCTATGGCTCTCTACATACTACAAGGCCTGTGAGGACAGGGACCATCATGGTTTTGTTCACTATTATTGCCTCCAAGCCTAGCACAAACCCTGGCACATAAGTATTCTATATTTGTCAAATCTATGAAAATTTAAAATGGTGAGATTCTAATTTGGGGGAGGAAGGCTGAGAAAATTTCTTGCCATGAACTTGAAATGTCTTCCCATCTTCTTGAACTGAGAATGTGACTTGCCCAGGAATCCTATTGGTCATTCTTTAAGATCCAGCCAATAGTGATCTTTCTGTCTCTTCATATTTCTTGGGTTCTGCTCCTGAGCTGCAGGTATCCTAACATCTTACCTGTATTATACTTGCCCTATCAGATTTGTGCAGACTTGGAAGACAGTAACCCTTTCACATGTTATGTACCATCAGTCTCGGTGCTTAACACAGTATCTTTCATTTAGCAGAAGATCAAGTATTTGTTGAATCAAATTAACTGAGGTCAATTAATGAACGGGTCTCCTAGCCACCACTAGCCACCTTGTCTAGTGACCATTGTTGGTGTGCATATGGACCTGCAGTACTAATTATAAGCCTCACACTTTTCTTGAAATTGAATGTTATCCTTCCTTAGAAACAGGTGGAGAGTCAATGTAAAATGGTAGCGAGGAAGGGGTAGTGAACTGGAATCTGAACAATGAGAAGTGGCTGTGGAGGGACCCTGATGTGGTTCGTGTAAAAAAAAAAAAATGCATGCTGTCTGTCTGGGAGATAGAGCGGAAAATGCTGGGCTAAGTCCAAGAGGAGGCAGCAGCACACATGGGAGAGGACTGCTCAGGAATCTGGTTTATTTGAACAGCAGAGGGCGATAGGTAGTAGGGCTTCCTCCGAGCCTGGAAATAAGAACCACCTACAATGTAGCCCATCAGTAACTTAGTTTCTTCCTTCTGGAGAGAAATCCAATCATTTTGATTTTTCTTTAAAACAGAATAGCTGCCAGGTAAGAGGAAATGTTACAGGTAAAATCAACCAGCATTGAGTAACATAAACTGAGGAAAACTTAAGTCTAGTCAATGTCCAAGGGTGAGGGAGAAATTCCGTCTAGAAAATCAGCTATCAACTGATTCCAGGAGAGAAATATCCTGACCCCCATTTCTGCCAAATCCTTCATATCCAGTCACAAAACTGAATTCAAACTACATGCTGATGATGCTAAAGAAACAAAAATGGTCCAAAGAAACTCAGACCAAATGTCCTGAACCAACTCAGCTGCAGAACCAACATTTCTGACTACCTCTTTATTCCCTGTTTGCTTGTTTCATGGGAATCTGTGCAGAGTAAGAAGAAAAGGATTTAGGCAAAAAGAAAAAAAGAAAAAACAAACAAACCAAAAACCAACCACTTTCTGGGCTGGGGATGTAGCTTAGTGGTAGAAGGCATGCTTAGGACCGTGAAGAGGCCTGGGTTCAATACCCAGCAGAGCAAACATATAAAATAAAAATTTCTCAACACATTGGTATGACTTCTGATTTGGAGATTTATCTGTTCCTGGTTTCAACCTGGAAAACCAAAGCACGAGGGCGAGGATGGAGCGTGGTGACCTCTTCTCCAATAGCAGGTTCCAACAGCAACTTCTCCTGAGCCAATGGTACCTGTCATCTTGTAAGTGGTGTATAACATCAATGACAGGGGCCAGGCCTTGAGACTAGGGTGAAGGTCTGCAGGACACGCATGCCTGAAGCAGGCTGAATGGGAGTGCTGGCGTGAGAAACCAATTCAGACATTGCCACCAGGCAACGGAACTTCCTTTCTTGGCTGCTGTGGCTGGGCTCCTGAGTCACTGGGAAAGGGTGTGTATGAGGCCTAGTAATCACCCCAACAGTCAAGGAATTCAAAAAGTTGTTGAGGTAGAAATTCTCCTCCTACAAGTAGACGTGCAAGAAGGAGGGCCTGAGCCTTGGAGTGCAGCTTCTTCCTATGGCAAGCCAGGCTGGGGCTCTCAATGTGCTAAAGAGCAAGACCTGCTCTTTAACTGGTTTGTGACCTTGACCCTGTGAACCTGTTTCCTCTAGGAACATAGGAAACGCCACCCTACTGATTTCACAGGGTAGATGTAAGGAATAGAAAACATAACAGATGGGACTGTCTTCTGATTCTCCAGGTGAGGGACAGGCCAGTGCAGCTAGGCTCCCTCCCTCACGGCAGCATATAAATCAGTCTGCACAGAGAGTCAGAGCAAAGCTGGTCAGGAAGAGAGTCTCCAAGCCAAACCCATCAGATCCATTACAAAGAAAATATTTTGTCAAAATGAGAGGAATGCAATGCTTCGCTTTTCCTCCAAAGGGCTCTGTTAAAAAAATACTTTAGATGAAATACAGAAACAGGCATTGGTGGAAACAGTCTGGCAATGCCAGGAGGTGGGTCACCTGATGAGGGGTGTAAAAATTTCCTTCAATCTGTCTGGCCAGGTTATTTTGAAGCTCTGAATCTGGGACAAGGAGGCCAGAGCAGCTGAGGTGGGAGCAAAAGATTGGCTCTTTACAGACGGGGCACTGCTAATTGTGGATTTGGTGAAGGAAAGAAGGGTCAGCACTGGCTCTCATACCCTCCCCAGACCCAACTCCAGTTGGGTCTCTGTAGAAAATCTGCCCAGGTCATTCTTGCCACAGTCCCTGATAATGCAAGGCACTGAATCTTCTAGCTCCTAGTCTGTCGCAGTCTCCTTGTTTTCTGAGGTCGTTGTGCTCCAGAGCAAAGTCCTTTGGTGCCACACTTTATATCTTCAGTGTTCAAAAGAGCTGCACATGCTGTATGCTTGACCTGTGTAGCTGCCCAGAGAAACCTGAGGCTCAGGGAGGGTTGCTGGCCACAGCTCACTCCACTGGCAGTATCCATGCCAGAATCCAAATTTTCTGACTCCCTTTCTATGTGATCCTGTTTTTATGTGACTTTCATTTAAGTTCTACTTCAGCCTTGGAAAGCCAGGATGGGCAGAAATGATATTTTTCTTTGTCGAGCTGGAAAACTCAATTAAATACTCTCACAGAAAAATTGGCACTGGAAGGGAGGTCTTCTCCTCTGCCAGGATCTGTCTTTTAGATTAAAAGCACCTGGAGATGGGGTGTGCCAGGCTGCTACAGGATGGTGTGTGGTAGGGAGAGAGGGGAAGAGTAATGACCAGGGAAAACCAGAAGCTACCTCAGGGCGCCTTCTAGTTTTATTTTTTCTTTCTCTTTCTCTTTTTAAAATTTGCAGTACAGGGGATTTTTATTAATGAGACAAGCATATGGTTAAGTTGCTGAAGCTGATCTTGAACTTGCAATCCTCCTGCCTCGGTCTCCTAAGATGCTGGGATTACAGATGTGCATCAGCACACCTGGCCACCTTCTAGTTTTCTAACATAAAGTTATAATTTCCTGTGCCGCAGTCCCCCCCCCCCCCTTTTAATGGAAGGGGCTGGGGGGACAGATGACAGGAGGGAGCTAATGTTTAGTGGGCACACAGTACATTTGGGATGATAAAAAAGTTCTGGAAATGGATGGACATACATTGTGAAGGCACTTAATGTCACCAGACTATACACTTAATCAGTGGTTGAAATGCTCAACTTTACATTGTATATGATTTACAACAGTAAAAATAAATGAAGAGGATGGAGTTAACTGAAAGTGTCAAAGGTTCTGTTGATTCTGAAATCTGCTTCTTACTCTGATTGGAAATTTCCTCCAAAACTAACTTCAACTTCCAAGTGTTTGTCTTTTGCTTGTCTTTCAGAGCCCTTTCCAAGATCTGTTCTTAATTCCTGAGCTAAATACCCGGCAGCTGGCATGGGGCCCCTGGGGAAAAATGTCTTTACTTGTTCTGTGTCATGAATGAGGCTGGCACTACTGAAAGGCTAGGGCAGACATGCAGTCTTCTTGGAATCCTTAAAATTTCTTATTCTAATGGACTGAGCTTCTCTTCTAAAAGTAGAATTGAGATTTAAAAAAATAAAATGCAAGTATTTAATTGGGTTTGATGTAAATGCTGGGCTGAGATTCTATATTCTTGAAGACAAAGGTCCAAGCCTGGAGGTTGACTCTGGCCTTTCCCAGTGTCCAGGTGGCAATGCTGGGGTTGAGAAGTTAGGTATCAAAATGCAAGAATTGACAGTCCTCAGAAAATGTTTCCATGGTGTATGGATGTGGGAACAACCAGTCTTGCCTGGGTCCTAAGGGAAACTCAGTGCAGTGCAGAAAGGATTCAGGTTCCTTAGAGATGGGCGAGGGCTGCGTGAGGGCAGATGCCGACCTGGACACGCAAGCACTGGCTCCAGCCTTGAGTGTCAGCACAGATATGATGGCAGAGGCAGGCCTGAGAAGCTGGCAGGATGATTAGTAGTTCCTCACCCAGGAAATGGAAATCAGCAGTCCAACCCGTACCAGGAAAAAAATGAACTAACTTGTTCCCAAGGTGTCCTAGTGTTTGATTCCCACTGATTGGACTTTTCTTCCATGTAGAAACATTTCTCTCATATATAATACTCCCCTTTACTCTCACTCTCAAAGTTTTATCTGTGCAAGGAAAAGCTCTAGAGACAGATGGTCATCATTTCGAGATCTGTTCTCGATAAGGATAGTCACAGAAGGACAGGAGACCAGGCCACCAGGGAACCACATGGACCTAGAGCCAACCTTGCAATGGCTGGTGAGTGGGGCTGGGCTTGAGAATCCATAAGCTGTCTCTGCAGGGGAAGGAAGAGGAGGAAAAGAGCAGAGCTAATTGCTCCCTTTCCATAACAGGGTATCTTTTGTCAATCAGATTCCTAAGACTCAACATACTTTATTTCTCTCTTAATTAGCTTTCAAGGACGTGCCTATTATCTCCTCCAAATACTAGGGTGGTTAGAGACATATGCCAACCTTGGGGTGGCAGGCACCCAGTGGGTAAGCAAAATCCCCAGGAAACTGAACCTTAAGGGGACTCTTCAGTTCACCATTTGAGAGAAAGTAAAGAATGCTTTGGTGACATCATTCCCATGGAGGCAGGAGATGAGTCTGTACACAGCTGGGACTGGAAGGAACATGATGAAACCAGGTCAAGGGCAGTCAGTCAGCAGGGCAGGATTTAACATCTGGAGACCCGGTGCTGAGCAAACACATGGGTACACAGTGCCAGGTTGAAAGCCAGGGTTCCAGTAACAGAGGAGGCTGTAGTTCAGCCCAGCAAGAGCATAGGACCTAATTCCAGAGCCAACACCTATTACAGTGTCATGTTCAGAAGACAAGGGTGAGGTCAGGGGCCAGCCTGGCTCTGGGAATGAGGTACTAAGTGATCGCTTTAACAGCAAGAAGACTTCAAGAGGTGGCACTCCAAGTTGGTCTTTACTATGTCCCCTTGGTCATTTTTTCATCTACCATGTTTGTTGCCATAAAGTTCCACTTGCATATCCCTTCAGAAATTTTCAAGTCATGACAAACAAAACAGGTTAATTTCCCACATCCGATTTGTTATTTGTGTCTGAAAATACCAAACTAGCAGTGCCACAATGCTGGCTTTTCCTCTGGCTGCTCATATGCCCAGAGTTAATTTCAAGATGGTAACATATTCAGAAGAGCACACTGAAGCTTAGGAGGATCTATATGGAATGTGCCAGGGCTGCAAGCATGACTACTACAGAATCATTAACCAGGATGTTTGCAGCTTCAGATCACATGCCCCTTAAGGGTTTGAGTTAACTGAAATTTCTGCCTAAAAGAAACTTTGTGCCTTGACCATTGTATTTGAAGAACGTTTTTTGGACATGCATCAACACAATTTTTGGCTTTTCTCTTTTCCACACGTACATCATAATGTGTTTGTTTATGCACCTAGTAACACCTCCAAGGGAGCCACCTCACTCAGCTCTCAGAAGGGCCATCAGCCTCCATGAATAAAAACCTTAAAAACATGTTCAATTGGCAAGGCAGCACTAAGGTATGTATGTGTGCACCTGTGCATTTTTTTCTCATCTAGATGTAGAACATAGCATCTGATTACATGAGTTAACTTTTTCAGTGGGTGCTACTCACCTGGTCGCACAGCCCTCTGCACCCATCTCTTCCTTCAGAGAGTGGGAAAGTCATGTTTGTCCCTCTAAGCCACCAGAGCTGGACAAGGTCCCAAACTGCCTTCTGGAACACGGATATTTGGCTTTCCCCCTCCATCTCACTAGCCCACCCTGCTTGCAGCTGGTATCTTTGACACATGCCAGAAACACCTGGCCTGGAGATAAAGTGCCACTGGCATCTACAAGTTGTCAGTTGCCTAACCCACAGATGCTGGTGCCTATCCTATAAAATGCAAGGAAAGTAGGAACAGAATTTTCCCTCAGCTTCCTTATTCTCTAAGATACATTTAGGCTACAATGGCCACACCCACTTCCTCCCACAGTGGAGCGCTGTATTGACCACACCTGCTGGATTTAGCTCAGTGGCAATGCTCACATCCACAGGGGACTATTTTATTCTGGAAGAAATCCCATTTTCCACCATTTGCCTCTGGTCTGTTTCCACGCAGTTGGCTTCTTCCACAGCTGGTTTACCCATCTCAGGCCTTATGGGCTCTCTCAGGTTTTGTGGGGGTTGTCAAGAATATGGCAGACTTCTTTGAGATTAGGTTAAATTAAATTTAAGAATAATAATTTAAGGTCCTATCACATCTCATACAGTTAAGTGAAAAGCTTAGGGCTATATAAAGGAAAAGCTTTTTGAAAAACATTCCCTATTTTGCATTTACAGGAAATCTTGGAACTTTTACCTGGTATTGGGAATGAGGACATAGCTTTGGAAAAAAGCATTGCCATCTACTCTGAAAGACAATGTGACAAGGACAGCCAGCTCGACACTCGATCTAATTCTCTGTGGTTTGTGAATTTGTGATGATTGTATTTCAGTGCAAACTGTGGAAGAGCCATTGTTTCTATAACCTCATGGACTACAAGGAGTTGGAGATGAATGTTCCTGTTGGCAGAAGCACAGGCTCATCTCCCTCAGCCTTGTAAACCTGGAGAGCAGAAAAGGTCCCGCCTGCGGTGTCCACTCTCACAATCTCCAGAGAGACCTCTGCCCACGCTCTGGGAGGAAGGCCATCCCCAGGGCTTCTTTTCCTTCATGTGATGATATAGACACTGCCCATGGACCCCAGGGATGAGGCAAAGGTGTGCCTCCCAGTTGCTCTTATCACACCTCATTTGTGACCAACTTGCTACATGTAGTGACCAGGAGCCAAATCACCTGCAAAACCACACTTAACCCATGACTTTTCTGGAGCATTGAAGGAGGAATAAATTCCAGCAGAAGAAGGACAAAAGGAAGAAGGTAAAGGGGAAAAAGGAAAAGTCCAAGGGTGTAGGAGTGAACAAAAAGGAAAAACAAAGCCACTATTTACAGTGTTGTTTTTCCATGAAAAAAAAAAGTTCTGATTCAAATAATGAGGTTGAATATTTTCAACACAATGTTAAACCTGCCAGAGAAGAAAATATTAAACAAGCATTCAAGAGAACTACACACTTAGGTAATTTTAAAAAAAGATGAGATAGAGTTTTTCTACCAAAATAGAACTGAATTCAGTTTTTGTTGCTGCTGTTGTTGCTGTTTTAGTTGGGAGGGGACACCGGGAGGTGCCCTAACATCGCAATTTATCCTTGAATGGCTGGCCACTTTAGCAAGGTCACTGTTACAGAACAAAAATCAAAAAAAGGCAATCATGATAGGAAATAGGACAACATAGCTGCTTCTACCTCCATGCTAGTATTAGGGTCAAGATCATCACACTCTGACTCCTCGGAACTGTTCGTCTCCTTGGTTGGCAGCATGAGGAAGGGGGAAGAAAGAGAACATAGTTAGAATGCAGGTAGCTTTGGCTAGGAGAGAGGAGAACTTCAGAGAAGCATGGTCGATGGGAAACTGGGCAGAGAAGCAACCAAGTGCTTTGAATATGGGGGCATGAGTCACAAGGGCAGCAGCATGCTCTTTTAAGGGAGAGGAGGCTGGCACTGTGGACAGCTGCTTATCTCACAGGAAAGAGCAATGGAAGCGGCTGAATGAAGCATGAGTGCTGTGGAATTTCAACTGTTGTCTCCTGTGAGGCTGGACTTCTCAGATGGGGGCCAAGGAAAGCACACAATTTCTTTTCCCCAAGAAGGATGTTAGAATGGGTGTTAGTTGCTATTACTCTGCTTAAGGGGGCAAACCAATTGCCAGGCAGACAATGACACATTTTCACAAAATCAATGAGTGTGGAATTTCCATTGTCCAGAGGAAGGTCTTTTCAGAGGGCTCAATTTACACAATGGATATTATATTGTTGGGGAAAACAAGGGTCAGCTAAATTCAGGACCTGTGATTTCAAAGTGATAGATGGATTATTACAAAGCAATAACTTGAGCTTTACCAATGTGCCTCTCTGCCACACCTGTGCATTCGGAGAGGCAAGTAAAATGCTTAAAGGTGATGTTGTCTGAACCCTGGGGAAAAGAAATAAAACTATACCAAGGACACAGTGGCCCTTAAACTCCCAACTTCAGCCTTTCACTGAGTTAGGGGTTTAGAGGGCATCCCTAATCCCTTTAACCTGCATGTATTCCCAAACCTAGGATACTGAATGGGCAGCTTTGAGAAATTTAATATGAACGAAGCATCTTGCATTTCTAAGAGAATAATGCTGCAGATAATTTTGCTTTAAAACATCTGCATAGTATAAAAAGAAAAGTATAAAAGAAAACAAAAGAAGTACTTACTTGAATTGAAGTTGCCAGGAGAAATAAAAAATGAAAAATAAATTGATCTTGCATGCAAAATCC
This sequence comes from Ictidomys tridecemlineatus, assembly GCF_052094955.1. Classification (NCBI taxonomy): domain Eukaryota; kingdom Metazoa; phylum Chordata; class Mammalia; order Rodentia; family Sciuridae; genus Ictidomys; species Ictidomys tridecemlineatus. The sequence goes on from NC_135479.1 coordinate 143,874,955, forward strand.
TGCTAAACTACTTCCCCTCTGGTCCCGACACTGGGCCCCCCAAAAATAAATAAATAAAAAATAAAAATCCCCATCCACCCCAATTGCCTTGTGAGAATGCTGCGGGGTGGGAGTAGATGAGAGGGACACAGCTCTGGAATACCTTACTCACTTTAACAGAGACTTTGTTGCCCAGAATATCCTTGGGTTTACGAGGCCCTGTGGCTTCATTTTTACCCGTGTTCTCCACTTCTGCCCGCTTTCTCATGCGTAGAGTATGCCATGAACATGACTTCCTGTTGTACCAAAAAATGCACCAGTCAAAACCGCAGGTTGGGGCAGAGTGAGGCGGTGGGTGGGCTCACCGCCACTGAGTCAGGTGAGGTGCTCCAGTCCAGCCCTGGCTTCCAAGGCCCCAATCCTGCACGCCAGGTAGTGGCTGGTGGCTAATCTCACCTCCCACCGGAAGTGAGCAAGGATGAACTTTGACCCTTCCTGAGGGATGTACAAGAGTGATTACAGTAGGTGGAGAAAACATGAGGACTGGATCATTAAAGTTCCCTGGGAGGTTTGCAGATCATCTGATGGAGGCTTCTAGGACTGAGTTCTTCTCATGAGGGCAGGGTGGATTGGAAGCAATGAGTCGGAGTGGAATAGGGAAGTCAAAGGAAGTGTATTCTATTGTGCATGAGCTACTGACAGTTTCCCAGGCCTATATATAATGAACCAAAAGGATGATTTTGAGGTTCCATCTTATTGTTTATGTTTGGGTATGGCCACTCCCAAATACTGTAGAACAGACAGGATTTCTGGGGCAGCTGACTTAATAAGTGGTTGAGCAGGACTCATGTATCTGGGTACTTTAGGACAAAGGGTTTTGGACTATTCTCTGTATCACTCAATGTTTGTGAATATAGGTCCTCAAGTTTCCCTGCTGAGACAAGACCCAACATGTGCTCCCAGGGAGGTGACAGTGGCAGAGCCTTTTCATGCCTTTCTAACTTCTTTTTTTCCCACCAGGAGTTTGGGAGCTCCTTCTTCAGAGATTCTATAAAGGGAAGGTTGGAACAGAGCTCTACAGTTCCACATCTATCAGACTTAAAGACAAAGACAGCAAAAGTCAAGGCAAAAACAGCATCATAGACCCTGAGCAGGCAGCATCAATTTTGCGTGTGGGCACAGGGTTTGGGTGAAGTTCCAATCATTGTCTGCAGTTAAGTGAGGCTTGAAATCCCATCAGTGTGCCTTGTCAAACATGGGGAGGAGAATCTTCATTAAGGGAGAGGGATAGGTGAGATTTAGGGGGAAGGAAGGTACTCCAAAACACAGAGCATCTCCTTGACACTCCTTATATGCCAGGATGTCCCAAGGGAGGTGTTCCAAAAATAATTCATCACCTAACACACAGGCTCAACAATTAACCTGAAGAGGAAAATGCAATCACAGGTTCCTGGGTCTTTTGGCACAGTGAGTTCCTTTAGAAGGCCAGAGCTTGCCTGGACCTCCTGGCTGGGCAGGCTCTCTAGATGGCCTGTGTTCTAGTACCTTGCTCCAGCTCTTCTCTCAGAGAGAACAGGCATGGAGCAAACCTTTAGCTCAAACTTTTACTCCCAAATCCATGTCCCTGGCTCCTTCTAAGAATATCTCAAGTCAGGGAGGTCCTTGCTGAAAAGGTCCCCTGGGGCTGTCAGCATGGTGTGTACGTATATGTGTGTGTGCACCTGGAAGAGTGTTCTTGTTTATCATCACCCTCTGGGCTCCTCAGTACGCTTGGTAAGAAGTGACAAATGTTAAAAATAGCATTCAGAACACTTAGAGTAGTGTAAGTGGCAGGACAGGCTCAATTTCAATTTTTCTTCCCAGAAGCACTCGTCATCATGTTCTGGGGAGCTTCCATCTCTTGGCCACAAGCCTGGGGACTGATGTGGACACAGGGTTCCTGTGACATTTATCCAGTAGGCACTGCAACCAGCTCTGACCCCTGTGGTCCTAGCATGGGAGTGACCATCACTGATAAATACCAACACCATTTTTAGGCAGTTTCTCTCCTCCACCTACACCAATTCTCACGCAAGAGAGGCTGATAAGGACCAAAATGAACAGTGTGTATTTCAATTTGTTCTCTTTCCTTAGCTTGAGCCTCCTCTTCCCTTCCCTCCAATGGGAAGTGTGAATGAGTGACCAAGAGACCCAGTGAGGAGGAGGAAGCAGTGCTTAATGCCTGGTAACTAGGGCATAGGTCACTAAGAGTTGGCTCTGCCAGGCCGTAGGTTAATGAGGACGTCAGTGCTTTAAGAGTCTCTATTCCCAGAGTTTCCTAAAAGGCACCCAAATCACACATTTTTAGAATAAAATGGATTGGGCCCAGTTTGTTTTAGGGGCCACTACAGATTTCCAGTTGGATCTGCATTTACCTGGCAAGGCCAAGGTAATCAGTAGCTTCTATCCCCTGACCCAGAAGGGCCAAAGCAGCATGGTTTTGCTGGTGCCATGGCTCAGGTACCTCACTGGTGTGCCTTGGGCCCCTTCTGTGGCTGACCACGCAGCATGAAAAGCAAGCCAAACACTGTCTCTCCTCTAGCCATTCATTTACGTCAGCACCTCAAAGTTGTCCAGTTGTTAGGAACCCATTGGACAGCATCTCATCTCAGAAGTCAGAGAAAACCAACAAGGGCTGTTTAGAAGGAAAGGCTACGGTCATAGCTTTAGTGATAATGACACTTTTTATGTAGAAAAAAAACTGCCAATGCATTCAACCAACTCCTAAAATATAGAAAAGGAAAGAAAAAAAAGGAGAATCATTTGCACATTTAAGAGTTCAAGAATAATGAGATGGGGGAAAAAGGGTCAACTAGTTTTTAACTTCATTAAAACATGCTCATGGTGAAAATTTATTTTACATATTTAAAATAGTACATTTAAAATTATTAGTTACATTACAGGTACAATGATGAACATTGTGACTCTCCATCATATTGCACAACCTGACTTCATCCATATGGGTTTCTTTAAATAGTGCAAAATATTTTATACAGGAATGTGTTCGGAAGGGTTTTCGCAACGAAAATAAGGAAGAGAAATATCTTACAAATTACCATGAACATATATTAAAGTGACACGGGAGGGGGGGAATTTTTAAAAAAGTTACAATCTGTACAGAGGAATTGCCACAGACAACCAAAAAGTTCCCTCTCTTCTGGGAGAAGCAGCGGGCTCTGACCTACTCAGGTCTGGCATTTGTGCTAAGGTCATTTTTTGGTGTCAATCAAAAAAAAATATATATATCTCAGTAACTTCATACAATATAAATAGAAGTCCAGTCCAGTGAGTCCCGTGGTGGGTCAAATGTAGCAACGGAAGGCATGCCTTTTGTCACCTAGGGTTTCAGTAGGGTTCTTGTCTTAATGAGTGGGTGGGGGGAGAGGGAAAAAAACAAACAGAAAATTATAAACAAAAAGCAAAGAAAAACCACAACCACCACCAACAGATTAAACCAGAACAATCCGGCCTGGATGCCGCACGCTGCGGGAGGTGCCAGCACTCAACCCTTGGTTCCAGTGGCACTGTCGAGGATAAGCAGCAGTAATTCCCTACTGTGTGTTTGCATTTTTGTGTTCTTTTGTTTCTGATTTTTTTTTTTTTAAATCCACATACTCCTTTCCCGGGGAAGTCAACGAGGCACTTACTTGATGCTCCCGTCGCTATTTTCTGCTGCTGCTGTGGCTTTGGTGAGGGGCGCCAGGATGCTGCCGGGGACCCAGCCCTCAGCTGCGGGGGAATGGTCGCTGGCAGGCTGGTACACCAGGCACATGTTCTGCTGGTTGACGGCAAGGACCTGGACCACCTCACCTTGGCTCACACAGATTTCATTCTCCTTCAGTGCATAATAATCTTTGATCACAGCCATAGATGAGGTCCCGTTGCAGCCACCCAAGTCATTCTGCTAAAAGCCAAGGATGAAAAGGACATAAACACAAGGAGGCTGGTTCAGATGTGCTTGCTCTGCACCCTACTGCATGGCTAAGGCCAAGCCATCAGCAGGCAGAACATTCCTTCAGTAATAATATACTCATAAACATGTTCTCACATTACATAGGATAGTAAAGTAAAGGGTGAACAGGTATAAATACTGCTAGCCCTAGACCAAGCAAAGGTGTAAAATACCCTCAACCTGAAAGCCCCTTCATAGTATGCAACCTTCCTGATAGTGTTCTCTTGCTAATGGCAGGAAGAACCTGGCACTAGCCTAGGGATACATAAGTACCTGACATAGCACGGTCAGAGCAAAGCTCAGGTCAGGGGTCACCATCCTCCTCTGTGGAAAGAACACAGATGCTTTGCTACTACATTTTTTTTTTCCTTTTGAAAAAACATCAACTGACCTTGTTCTACATTCTGAGCCTCCTTGAGACAGGAGTGAAGAATACACTTTTGCTCCATTTGAAGGCAATGCCATGACCTACCTTGGCCCAATTCCCTGTGGGAACAAAATGCCTCACCTCCTGCCCTCATTAATAGGGAAGGTGCTGCCTATTCCACCTTTTCACTTGAGTCTCCACTAGGGCCACTGCTTCTTGATAGACCTGTACCTCTCCAGGAGGCCCTGGCGCCTCTTACAGCATGCTGGGAACCAGAAACTCTTCAATATGGTTGACCAAATGCCAAGCTGACTTCCATTGATTCACAAGGGCTGTATCTTTATAAGGGACAAAGTCATTTCCAGGTGATATGATGAAATAGGTTGGTACAGTCAATATGAACAAAATTGAACTTGGACATTAAGAATTAATTTTAACAAGAGGAATATCAATTAACAATTTTGGGAAAAATAAAATGACACATTCAGACTATGTAAGTAATCAATGTAGGCTGCCCTATTCACAGACTCATTGAGCTCTAGGGAAAACCGAGGCCTGACAAACAAACTTGCTGAAGTTTTAAAGCAAGTGTGTTTCAGAATGTGGAATATAAACCAGATCACTTGATTCCTAACCTAGCGCTTTCCCCATTTCTCTCTTCTTCTTACTACTTTTTTAAGGGTCAAACCAGCTGTGTAGACTAGTTCTATGGTTAGGTCTACAATTATCCTCAAGTAATATCTGAAGCATGGATTGTGGAGACTGGCTTCCCCGTTCACACATTCATGATCAGCTTCTGCTTGCCACATCAGCCACTGGGTGGTGAAGAACTGTGAACTTGCTTCCCTAGGTGCAAGATGGGCCATCATTAGAAAGGGCTGGCTCCTCAATTCCAGAAAACCAAAGGCCAAATATGCTCTCTGCTATGTGGATGCTAACACATGATGGGTGGGGGTGGGGGAAGGGAAGAACAGAAGTTCAGTGGATTAGACAAAGGGGAATGAAAGAAAGGGAGAGAGGATGGGAAGAGGAAAGACAGAATGAATTGGACATAACTTTCCTATGTTCATATATGAATATGCCACAGTGAAACTCCTCATCATGTACAACCACAAGAATGGGATTCTAGTTATAAAAAGTTATGCTCTGTGTAGGTATACTATGTCAAAATATACTCTTTGTCAAGTGTATCTAAAAAAAATAAAAAATAAAGAAAGAGGAAAAATAGGGCTGTCTGCAGATGGCACACACTGGAGTCGTGGCTTTTAGATTACGCATAACCACTACTACTCTATTTGGTAAAATTCAACCATTTTCAAGCTTATCATCACAATAATCCTTTGTATCTATTAAGTTTTTGTAGCTGATAATAGCCCTTTAACACAGAGTGTCTGAGTCAGAGGGAACTGGTCTAACTCAATTTATAGGAGAAGAGAGGAAAATAATTGAGACTAGACTGTATTAAGTGGAGTGTTCCTGCTAAAATAATTAGCATAAAAAATGCTGTTTCCTAAAGTGGCCTCTGAGGCTGTGCTTGCAGGGTGGTGAAGGCAGGAGTGAAGAGCTGGCACTTACCTTGCTGGCCTCGAACTTGTCCCCAGACTGGTGGTAGTCAAACCCTGGACTGCCATTGGAGGTAGATATCTTCAGGGGTGGCAGAGGTGGGTTGTAGGTGGAGCCCTTTGGGGGCTTCTCTGAGCCCATGGGGACAGAGGAGTAGGGCCTGGGGCTGGCTTGGGGAACTCTAGCAGGCTGGGACCGCATCACAGCTGTGCTCCTTTCTTTCCGCTGATACTCAATGGGTGACTGTAGTGCTGCAAGGTAAGGGCAGCCGGTCATCCTAAGCTTTGGGAATCCCATGAGGATCTGGAGGCTTACCAGGTACTGGGCTTTGTGCTAGGCAGAGTGTGGATATGTGAGGAAGTTACGACCTTTGTTTTTATAGAACTGTGAGAACCAGGGCACCTTCCTAAATAAGGAAAATAAAAAACAAAATGGCAGTACATTCTAGGTACCAAGTGTTCAAAGGGAGGGGAGGAGAGCAGGCTCTGTGGGACGTGCTTCCAGGTGTGTGTTGTCTGGGGATAGGGGATTGGGAATAAAGAGCTTTGGGAGAGGGCTGGCTGTCCCTCTGATATTTAGATTCTGCAGGAAGGAAGCAAATGAGAGGTCTTCAAGGAACAGGCTGGAGTCAGATGTCCCAGGAGCTGAAGCCCTTGGGTTTCCATGGAGAAGAAGATTCAGATAAGCAAGGGAGGTTGAGGGTGATGAAGTGGATGATCTAGAAAGCCAAGACTCTTAGGCTAGATTTAATTCTGCAGATCATGAAAAAGGACTGGATTAAATGAACTTTAAGGGGTTGGATTGTGGCTCAAGTAAAGCACTTGCCTAGCATGTGTGAGGACCTGGGTTTGATCATCAGCACCACATATAAATAAATAAAATAAAGGTATTGTGTCCATCTACGATTAAAAAATGTTTTAAAAAATGAACTTTAAAGTTGTAAATTCAGATTCTATCTCTGGAGACACATTTTATGAACATCAACCTTGTAGTAGTTGGCAGAGGGGTTGAAGAGGAAGAGACAAAAGGCTTCCTGTCTAATTTAGAAGCCAGGAGACAGTAATCAGCAAGAGGCCACAGGATCTAGCGAGAGCAGGGTTGTGTGAATATAAAGCAGAGATGAGACTGATGGTCTAGCTGGGATCAGCAAGCAGGAAAGGAAGATGGCTCAGGTTGGAGACTGGGAAAACGGTAGTCAGTGCTCAGAAGACAGGAGAACAAGCTAACTTTAAGAGAAAGACATGAGCTTTGTTTTATTGAGTTTAAGATAACCAAATTCCCAAGATTGATCACTAAAGAGGTACAGCCAGGCAAATGCCATCCAGGTAGAATGCTGGATGACTTCAAGGACTGGCCTGATGACATTATTCTGGTCAGTAATCAGTGTGATAGCTAATGGGTTAACAACAGGAACCCTGAGAACTTTCAGTTGTAAAGGTATTTCCACAGTGACAGGTCTGCATAGGATTCAACATAGGGCCACACTCTTTTCTATTTGAGTCTTAGGAGGGAAAGATGGGTTGAGATGCTTCTGTGTGTCTCTGTAAATAAAAGCCTGGCCCTGGGCCATCACCACAGCCTTGTCTCTCAAGTGTGGCCAAGTAGGTAACAGGATTGCAGAGCTCAGACTTGTGCCTGGGGAATTTTCTATGGGCATTAAATGTTTAGGTAACAATAATCTAGTTAGTAATCAAATCTAATCCATGACTCAATACCTAGGATGTGAAATTGTGTTCCTACCTGGTTATCTGCAATGGTTGTGCTAAAACATTGGAGAAGAAGTATGCTTTCTTAAGTTAGCTATATAGAAGCCCTACCACCTTCTTCAAAAATTTTTTAGTTGTTGATGGACATTTATTTTATTTATTTGTACGAGGTGCTGGGAATCGAACCCAGTGCCTCACATATGCTAGACAAGCGCTCTACCACTGACCCACAACCCCAGCCCCAAAGCCCTACCTTCTTTTATCAGCCTCAGTTTGCATCATTTGGATCTTAGGATCAGAAAAACTGTATCTCTGATAGGTTCAGTGTCTTATGCCACAGTCTGTTTCTTTCTTTGCTTTGCTTGTTAGGGAGCTCAGAGATACATGTAAGTCCTTCCACTAGCAACTACATTTCAATCTTGTGGTTAAGAGCCTAATTGAAATCTTGTAGTTCTAGGTTCACTTTTTCTATCATCTAGTGTTTTGTGACTTTGGATAAGTTTCTTAACTTCTCTGAGTCTCCTTTTTGTCACCTGAAAAAGAGTAGGATGATAATACTTGTCTTTCCATGTTGATGTGAGGATAAAATGTGAAAAAAAAAACAGGTAAAATTGCTTAATATAGTGCCTGGTGTACAATAAGGACTCAATATATGAGAGTGATTATTGTCACTTAAACAGTTTATGGTTTCACATTTTGTCCTACTTTATTTTTCTATGGTCTTAAGTTGTTGAACTTAAAATCCTCATTCCAGCTTAGAATCAGAGATTACTAATTAGTTGGATGCAATTTAAATGGATATATTTTGTATATTTACATGTCTTTACATTAATCCAAAATTGTATATTCAGAAATTTTAAGCTAAATACAACTTTTGCTACTATCCCTCAGGGGGGAATTTTAGATTTTTTTAGAATGGAAAAGAACTCTAGAGAGTCTAGTTTTTTCTACCAACCTTTTGTATAGCTGGAGGGCAGAGGGCATGGCCCCCCCAAAACTCTTTGTAAATATGCATATTCTCTCTTAAAAAGTCATGTCATCCTGCTATATAATCTCTTTTTTTTTTTTTAAATAAAAACATTGTGTTTACTCCTTTACCATGGAGAAAACTGACACTTCAGGTCAGTGGGCCATGCTTCCTTGTAGCCAATACTGCTGGCCCACCATGGCTCATCCCAGCATGGGTAGAGTAGATCTAGCCCCAAACTGTCCTTTTCTTTTTTTTCTTTTTTATTCTTTATTTACATATATGTTTTTTGGTCATCAATGGACTTTTATTTTGTTTATTTATATGTGATGCTGAGAATTCAATCCAGGGCCTCACACATGCTAGGCAAGCACTCTACCACTGAGCCACCACCCTAGCCCCAAATTCTCCTTCTCAAAAAGCAAGTCAACTGAGGCCCAGAGACACATCGTGCCTTGCCCAAGTCCTCAACTAGGATTTCATCTCTTATCTTTCTCCACAGCATTCAGTTCCATGCTAGACATCCAGAAAATGCTATATTGTATCATTTGAAAGTCTATCTAGTACTGACAAGATCTAGTACTGACAAGCAGAGGTGACAGGCCCAAGGGTTGGCCCATATATGAGTGTACATGTATATGTACATGTATGAGTACACCTACCATCTAGTGCCAGCCTGAGTACAGGCAAGTGATATATGCAGAGGTGGACCTGTGGATATGTGTGCATGTGTGTGTGAGTGTGTGTGTGTGTGTGTAGACATAAACACATAGGCTTGTGATATAGTTGTCAGCACTGTACTGGGAAGAAAGGATGGGACACTTAGAGCTGGTCTTGTGTGTGTTTGAATGTGTGCATACAAGTGTGAGTACATATGGCCGTGGAGTCAAGTCTCAGGGCAGTCAAGAGGAGGTGATACGTCTGGAGGAGGTCCTGTGTGCATAAGTGTGTGTGTGTGTGTGTGTGTGTGTGTGTATACATCCAGACAGATATATTTGCTGACTGTCCAGATTTACTTTGCTACTGGTTCCATTTTGCCTTCAACTTCAGGCTCCATTTATGTTTGAGAGACTTCTGAGCTCATCAATTCAGCAGATCAGCACTAGTGTAAAAATGTATACTTCCTTCACATGCCAAGAACAATGTGAAGAAATCCCAGCAGGGCAAAAATAAAGAAACAGAAGAAGGTAGGGACTCTCCTTCATTCCACATGTTAGGGGATTCCTGGAGGGTCATAGAGAGCTATATTCTCTATATAATCAATTTGTTGGGGGTATTTTGGAAATTTAGAGGTAGTGATCACTTCTCAATTGACAGGGACAAGGTCATTTAGGAGGGTGGCTTATCTGGGCCCTTGCTGTGTTGGGAACAGAGAAGGGATTGGAACGGATCTGTCAAATTCTGTTATCTCTACAAAACCCTAGTGAGGGGTTGCGGGTGTAGTTTAGTGGTAGAGCACAAAAAATTTAAAAATAGGAAAAAAAAAATAGCCTGAGAGAGTACCAGTCATTAGCCACCAAGTGTGAAAACACACATCATTGCCAGCCAGCCCCCATGAGACAGGATGTCCCCATCTCAGAATTTTTCTAAAATTATTACCAGCTGGTAGTGGTGGCCAAAAAGCATGCATGGTATGTCCTAGAAGAGAAGATCTCTTATGTTGGAAAGATGGGCCTTCTTTCTCACACCCAATCTGCTCCATTTGTGAATTCAGGTTCAAAAGAATTCTAAAATGTTTCTGAAAAGTAAACAGTTGGAGTCCATATAAAATGTGTTCTGAGCTCATAACTCTCCAAGAGCTTAGACCCAAGGAAGGTAAGAGGTGTGGGGTTCCCTGAAAAGGCCCTGCAGGAAGCAGGTGTGGCACATACCATTTAAGAAGTCTCGCTGTGTTTCTAAGACTTGATTGATGTCCTGCACCCAGGCCTGCTGGATGTCCGAGTTGGCAGCTTGCAGAATGACCCTTTCTGAAGTCTCCCTGTTCATGAGGGCGAATTTGCAGGGGTCATTGTCCACGTTTTCCTCCAGGACCAAATAATTCATCTGGAAAAAACAAGTTGATCCTTTTCATATTGAAGTTGCACAAAACAGGTACCTATTACTGTACCTCAAAGTTCTTTTATCTCAGAGAAGTTTCCAAAATTTGCTTTGGACTTAATAGGAAATACTCTTGTTTTTTGCCTTTGGGGGAGGGGAGAACATGCAGGATCTTGCTGAAGACCAGCTGGGGGCCTGTCACTGTTTCCCATGGGTGATCACTGTTTTTCCTTCAGCCTACTTGCTGGAAGGCTATTAGGCTGAGAGGTCCTTGAGGCTCTGAGTCCTCACCACTCCAGGGCCTCATCGGAGGGACACAGCTCCAAGAACTTGGCTCTTCCTTTCTGCATGCCTGCTGGCCCCTCACCTTGATGCTCTTTTTGAACATGTAGCCTGGTGTAAGGGAGCCCTTCCTGAGCAATTCGCTGAAGATGACAATCTGCTCGAAGAGGAATACACGCCTTTCTTTGGTCCGGGACTGCATGCCGGCGTCCAGCTCAATCACATAGAATGTGTCCTGCTGCAGCAGCTTGCCCTGGGCGGTCAGGGTGCCCTGATGGAGACAGAAGCCAGAAGCCAGTGAGAAGCAAGGCGGACACAGTCCTTTTGGGCCATATGACGTTCCCTTCTGGGAACATGGAAAACAGATGGGCACTAAAAGCCTTGGGAGTCTAGTAAGACACTGAGTTGGGACCCACCCACTGGGACAGATTGAGGCCACTATCCTATTCATACAGGGCCCATGAGGGAAAGGACAAAAGGGTAACAGAACCATTAAAAAATAGCTCCCAGGAAATGCCAGAGAAAGGTAGAACTATTAGCTAAAAAGGAATGGGAATTATCCTGGCCCTTCATGATTTTTATTAAAAAGGAGAATAAGCCTGGAGCAGCGGCACATGCCATAATCCAGCAGCTTGGGAGGCTGATGCAGGAAGATCATGAGTTCAAAGCCAGTCTCAGCAAAAGTGAGGTACTAAGCAACTCAGTCAGACCCTGTCTCTAAATAAAATACAAAATAGGGCTGGGGATGTGGCTCAGTGGGTGAGTGCCCCTGAGTTCAATCCCTGGTACTCCCCCTCTCCCCCCAAAATAAGAGACTAAAAGATAAGCAACACTTTGAACTAGAAGTGGCCTTTCTGTCCTTGCAGCTCTGACAATAGTGCCTGCCTCCCCTGTGGCATGGGCCAAGCACCTGGAGCACTCTGTAGCCGGGAACTTGGAACCAACCTGTGGCCAAGATGTGTGAGGCAGGCAGGCCTCAAGTAATCTGACTAGCCAGGACCTTCTCTCCTTCCTCGATTGTTTAGGATGGGGAGAATCTGAAGTTTAAGTGTCCTGCTAAGGTCAAAAGGTGAAGTTGGGTTACCATATATATAGGCTCTACATCACATGGGAGATATTTCTCTGGGTCCTGTGATTCTTTGTCAAATGTCTCCAGCTAAGAGGCCACAAGCTACATAGCTGAAGAGGTACAGTATATTTGGCTTGTTAGCTTCTGATGTGATTTTCAAAGACATTGTCAAAGGGAATATGCCCAACCCAGCAAGTTGCACAGAGGCTTACAGAAAGCCTGCACAAAAAGATCCTGGCATCTGAGACAGAGGTCAGAAGCCCTCCTCTGCACTGTGCTCTTTCTCAGGTGACGACTTTTACTCTTTAGTGCAAATGTGGGCCATTTTCTGCACTTGGTGCCTTATTCCAAACATGACCTGGCATAGGGGTCATTTTTTCTTTTGTGTGCCTGAGAAATGCCTGCCCTCTGCTTGGCTTCTCACTGCCAAGGTCGACAGCCAAACAGGCTTATCTCTACCCTGGTCCAAAGTTAATATTAAGCCAGTGACCAGCTAGCCAGGAAAACTCTAAAAGCTCTATTAATATTATACAAGAACCTGATCGTGTGATAGAGGCAGCCAATGCTAAAGAGAAAGCCAGAGATTGGAGAGGGAGGGAATTAGAAGAGGGGCTCCAGCTTCTACCCAGTCCCAAGCCATGGATTCAGGGAAGAGACATACATTCATTGTCTTTCTCAATTAGCTGAAGGAAAGCAAAGCAGATTCTCTGCAGCTTGATGAAAACAGGTCAGTGCTGCTTGATTTCAAAGAGAAAAGAACTGCATGCTCCTGTGTGTGGGCTTACGTGGACACACACACATGCACCCTGAAGGCTCACTTGGGTTGGATGGCACAATCAGATGCCATTCTTCCAGAGACCCGAGAAAGGCCAGTCAGACTCTTGTTCAGAAAACACAGGGGCTTCAAGATCCAAGAGCAAAAGGGATTACTTGGTTTATCCAGAATAGCCTCACACTTGGCATAATGCCAAGGGAGAAAGTGTAAAAGTCCCTCCAGTATGACCAAAGAAAAGCCACACACACACTCAAAGAGTGTATTTCTGCTGAGTAACTCTGCTTAAGCTAACATGTCAGGTCTGCCTTGGAGAGCCAGGAATCTAAGAAAATGAACAGCTAGAGACCTTCCACCTAGTTCCTATCACAAACAAACATAGAAACCAGATAAGGACACACAGGATAAGGAAGACAAGACTCAAGAATGGCTCAAGAATGGCTCAAGAATGTCATGAGCCCAACTTATTCACCCAAATCTGAAATATAGCACCTCCTGATTAACTTACACCACTAGTTTACCTGTACCATTTTATCTATTCTGATTTAGCTGGGGAGTGGGGGATGGGGAGGGGGGTCATTTACTAATTATCTCAGCTTCAAAGAATCCATTTTCTTCAAAAAGGAATAATGAAATCATAGATGGCAGGATTTACTGGGAAACAGAATTAGAAACCCCACATCTTTTTCCAGGGGGATCAGTAACTACTGATCCCCCTGGAAAAATTTAATAACTGTTGGTTATAATTTTATCATATTAATATTCAAAACATGTTTAATTTATGAGATTTGGACATCAACTTTTAATAGTCATTTATTAAGTATAAATTAGGAAAGTCAATTTGTCTTCAAATGTTCACTGTTAAGGGCTGAACTGTGTCTCCCTTTGTCCCCAATTCATATTTTGGAGTTCTGACCCCCAGGACCTCTGAATATGACCTTATAGGGACATGGGGGTCTTTTTTGTGGGGGAGGGGATCAGGGATTGAACTCAGGGGCACTCAACCACTGAGCCACAACCCCAGCCTTATTTTGTATTTCATTTAGAGACAGGGTCTCACTGAGTTGCTTAGTGCCTCGCTTTTGCTGAGGCTGGCTTTGAACTTGTGATCTTCCTGTTTAGGCTCCTGAGCCACTGGGATTACAAGTATGCCCCTCCACACCTGGCTGGAAATGGTGTTTTTATAGAGGTAATCAAGTTAAAGTGAGGTCATCAGTCTGAGTTTTAATAGAATATGACAGATGTCTTTATAAAAAAGAGAAATGTGGACACAGAGACACATCGACGGGATGTAAAGACACAGGGAGAATGTCACTGAGCATGACATCAGCCTCAACAAGCCAAGGAGAGGGGCCTGAAACAGATTCTTCCCTCATGGTGCTCCGAAGGAAACATCTCTGACTACACCCTGATTTCAAACTTCCAGCCAGTTACTGATCCCCTATCACAAACAAACATGGAAACCAGACAAGGACACACAGGATAAGGAAGACAAGACAATTTGGCTCAAGAATGTCATGGGCCCAACTTATTCACCCAAACCTAAAATATAGGTTTGGGTAAATAAGTTCCAGCCTCCAGAACTGTGGATATAAATTTTTATTGTTTAAGTAACCCAATTTGTGGTACTTTCTTTTGGCAGCCCTAGCAAACCTGTGTGTTCAGTTATCCTTGGGACATCTGGCTTTGTTCCTTAGCATGGTTCTTCTCTTCAAAGTTCAGAAATGTGTCCTGAGAGGTTTTAGAATTAGAAATGTTCACTGATCTAAAAATTCAGTCACTACATAGATCTGTTTAACAGAAACCATCCTCTCTAAAAAAAAAAAAAAGACTATTCATTTTCCCACTTAGGATCTATGTCCATCACATATCCTGCTATCCAGCTGTCTCTCACATTCTCAGTTAGGAAGGAAGAGGGAAGAGGTCATTGCCAGCTTTAATTATAAAGAACTTTGGGTTTTTCTAAATTCATTGGAATTCTGACTCCAGTTTGGCCAAGAGCTCTATTTCTGCCCTATCACTGGACTTTCTAAATAGATGCATCTTCCAGGCCTGGGAACCAGAGGCCTAGGCAGAGATGGCAGGGGGCTTCAAAGGGAAGAGGCCTCAGTACTTGGCAGGACTCCCACCCAGAGGAGAGAGGGCTGGAAGCATTCCAAGGGCTCACCTCAAAGCCCTGCAGGCGTCCCAGATTCATCATGTCATTGCAGCGTTTGGGAACAAGGCACATTAACTCCACAGCTTTCTGCGGGAAAGAACACCGGTCACTCAGGAGAGAGAACAGCCTTTAGACAAGAAGCTCATGCAATTCAGGGCTAGAAGACAGGGACCTCGCCTCTTGTTAGTGCCTTTATTTTAGGAAAGCATGTGGTCCTTGCTGCCCACTCTCAGAGGACCATGGGGCTCTGTTTACATGGAGGTTGTTGGTCATCTGTGCAGGGGCTCCATGTCAGTCACCCATGTTGGGGCATCATTACCTCGTCCATTCTTATCCCATCTCCCTGCTTTTCCCTCCTCATCTTTTCTTTCTTCTTTCTGTTGCTTCCTGATAGCCCAAGTAACAGCTTTGCCTGGCTTGGGAAATACTGAGGTTTTGACCTAAAATAGCCTGCCCAGAAAGGCTATAACCTCTCTGGCTTAAAATAATCCCCATGGTGACACAAAGGACTTCACCTAGAGAGTAATCCTTGGAATGGAGGTGGGGGACTGAAAGTGGAATATTTATATGTTGGAGTCAAATACTACTTGGATTTGTGGATAAAGTTACATATTGGATTTGCAATTTTGCCCACTCTCCGGAGGATGTTAAAGGTGTCAAAAACCACCTTTCCCTATTACAGATCTCTTGCAGCCACAAAGAGAGCAGCAGTAGGCTAAGTGCTAGGCTGGCCCAGGACAGAATTCTTGAATTCTAGAAAACAACACTTTGCACATTAACTAGCCATTTTTCATGCTGCTAAGAGTGAGAGGAGTTGGCCTGGACCCTTGGTTTTCCTGAGACAATCTTTTCCCTTCAGGGCCTAATGCAGTCCCTAAGAACAGAAAGCATTACAAGCAGAAAACTCACCTCGATATCTGAACACTCCAAGCCAGCCTTCTCACTGTATCTCAGGAAGTCCTAGCAAGGAGAGGAAGCAGGGAGGAGTCCAGGGAGGGGAACAATTCGTCAGTAAAATAGTCAGAGAGCTATAAAAAAACTTATTGTAAAAATGCAATAACATCCTAAGGAGTTTCTTTCTAGGCAGAGGTGACAATGGTCTGCAGTAGCTGAGAAATGAAATTATGAGTCATGCTAGATGTAATGACATAAAGAAGACCCCCCCCCAGGACATTCAACATTTCAAAGCTAGGGGAGATGGGGAGGGAAGAAGGAAGGGAGGAAAGTAAAGTGGATAATGACAGGACAGCATGAGAGGAAGGGAAGTCCAGACTTTTCCAGTTAGTCTCAAATTCCATAGGAGAAAAAAAATCAAGTCAAACTATTATTTAAAATAAAATATGATCAAGTTTTAGGTTTCACTCATCTAAGGTCTTTAGGGCTTTGCCCTTCCTTTCTTTTTGCACTCATATTCCACTCTGAATTTATGTCATTATTTGTTAGTTTTGAAAGGTATTAAGTCAGTGAAAAAAAGTGAACTGGAAAAAAAAATCAAGTAACCATCAGTTTTAAAGGCAGAAGCAAGAGCTATGCAAATTATCTGGGGCAGAGCTTACAGAGTAATATAGTAAAGAAAAGTCTGCACCTCCAAAGCCCATGCCTGCCCCCCCAGTTCACAGTCCCTCAGGACAGTGTGAAGGAGACAGAGCCACTGGCTGTAGCCTAAGGAGATGCTCTTCCAGCCCTGGCCTGGGCTCCCAGCTTCTTACCTTGAGGAGCAGCTGGTATTTTGTTATTCTCTGAATGGGCTTGATAAGGAAGTCACTAAGCGTCAGCCGTTGATTTAGCTCCTGCTTTACCTCCTGAAACACAAGGGAGCTATGTTAGAAAGAAAGGAATCCAAGAGCTGAGTGTTCTGGGTCAGGGTTCCGAGGCATGGATCACCCATCCTCATGTTTCCCAATAAAGTTTAAGCATCTTCAAGTGAGGAAAAAGGTAGAAATGCCTATACATCCGCTTGTTTGTTAAAAACACTACAACATCACACAGGCTACTATAGCCTTCTTGCCTGGCTACGGTGCATTCATGGCAAGCACTGTCACACCTGGTCCTCTTGTCAGTCTTGGGAGACAAGCTGAAACAGGTTCTCTCATCTCTCCATAGCAGAGTCAGGCAAGAAGAGCTGCCCCAAGGACACAGTGACCCATACAGCTGAGCCCTGATCTCTGAGAGAAGGTGCTGCCTCTCTACCAACAAAGTCAATCCGTCCAGGCTTAAACCTCTGGGAATAGAAACCAAGGCTATGAAGTGACTGCAAACCCCTCAACCAAGGAGAGGCCTCAGCCCAGGGGGCCGTGCAGAAGAATGTGGGCACAGTTTGCTCCGGGGTCACTGGGGAAGGATCAGAGCTTCCAATCAGTCTCTGTTTCAGAACCATTCTGCTAATGGCAGCTCCTCCCGGCGCAGTCCACAGCTGAGGCCAACTCAGCTCCTTGCAAGCAAAGATGCTCAGGGGAACTAAAGTAAGCAGCTAATGGCTCTGTTGAGGCAGCGACTCCTGTGGGTGGAGGATGGCTGGTGTTTCTGAATGTGGCTCTCTTGGCCTGAGTTCCCCCTTCCTGTTCAGCAAAGCCTGAGCAGCTCACCTCAAAGTAGGCGTCGTACTCAGCTACGATGTACTCTGAGCGTGGCTTATTCTGGCAGTACCACACGTAGATGTGCAGCTTCCGCTCCTGACAAAACATAGGGAAAGACGGGGAATGCGACAGTCAGGTATCTTGTGTCTTGTGCTCGCTCTCTGAGTGCTGAGCTATTCTACACATGGAGATGGGAACAGGGGTGGCCCACACTTGGAGGAACACTGAGGCAGTTAGGAAATGTAATGGGCCAGACCCCACTTCCACATGGCCAAGATGGTTTAAGAAACAAAACAAAACAAAACACAAAATAACCTCAGAGAGGGGAAAGAAGAAAAGTGAATCCAGGAAGAGTGGAAGAAAGAAGGAATTTTAAAGTGAATGGGGAGGAGACCAGTGTGTCACTCACATGTTTAATAAAGAGCTGGGCCAGTCTGTCTTGCTCTTGGATACATTTTTCCAGTTCAGCCAGGAAAAAACTAAAAGGGGGAAGAGTATAAAAGGAGGAAGTCACACTGCTTGGAACTTCATTACCTCTCAATGGGAGATAAATGACAGGAGATTCCCTTCAATCTCTGACTTTTACATCAGATGCAAGAAAAGGATTCTAGAGTCCAGGATTTCCCAGGATGCCCTGACCCTCAGGGCAGCTGGGACACTTACTCCTTATGCCAGTCATAAATCTGGTGAATGTTCCCAAACACGATTTTATCCTTCCCTCGCATATCCTCAGGAACGCCCTTCTCTTCTATCCTCTTCATGAAGCCCTGCAGGGGACAGGCAGTAGTTACAAGAGGATGCACCTGAGAAAGCACCATCAGGTCAAGGGTCAAGGCCACTTGGAGCACCCAGAGAAGCCCATGCTTTGTGTGAGTCTGAGGGTAATGCTGCTGTAGTTTTTCCTATTCAGCCAAGACTCTGCCCTTGGGCAGAGTGAGAATCAAAACTTTTATGAAGTTTCTGGGTGTTTCTATGTCTTAGTGGTACAGCACATGCCTAGCATGCGCCTGGCCTTGGGTTGCATCCCCAGCTCTGCCAAAAAAAAAAAAAAAGAAAGAAAAGAAAGCTGAACAAAGAAGAAAACGATCCTCTCTCCTTCCCTGTCTCCTAACTCAAGTTAATTATATTTTTAAAGACTCAGAACTAGATACATCTGGCCTATAAATAAGTCATAAAATGTTAACACTTTAGATTCTGTAGCAGTCCTATGTCATCTCATTTCAGCTGTAAAATCAGGTTGTGAGGTTGTTCAGGCAGCACATGGCCCCATCAGAGAGACAAACAAATAAAAAAAACCCAAGGTACCCATGTTACATTACTTTTAATCATACCACTGATGTCTGAATTTCCTGGATTTCAGTTTCTCAATCTCCAGATTCCCAAGGGGGAGAGTGACTTTCCATAAATTAGAATTCAGGTCCTCTCTATACCTGGTTAGTCTCTTTATCCAAAGCTCAGGATTGGCAAATACAGAGCCATCTATCAGCAGAGTTCACAGGATGAGGACTTAAAGGGCAACTGTTAGGAACCAGTAGGCAATTTAAACATTAGGAATTCAATTTTTAGAATTCCTATCTTTCTTTTTAAGATGCTAAATAAAAGGGCTCTAAGCCATCTAAATTATCCATTTACTTCCTTAGGCTTTGTCCTCCAAAAAAGTGTCTTAAGTCCTCAAAAGTTAATCCCTATGGAGCTGGAGCTGTTGTATTTATTACCAATTTGATTCCTAACTGGGGACCTGTCACTCTTGCTTATTGGTGGCTTTTTCTTTGTCTGTCTCCTTAGTAGCTATGACATTCTCCTTGAACTCTAAGGAAATGTGTAAGCCCCAAGATTCCACTCAAAGTTACCTGGTTTGTGCCCAGAGTGCTCAGAATTCTGAAGAATATATGTTCACACGAGGAAACATCCAATAGCCTCTTAAGATCATAACTTGGTCACCCCAAACAAGGTGAAATGGATGCAACTCTAATCAAGAAACTCCCCAAATGCTATAATATTTGTGCCCTTACCTCTCTCTAAATATCATAAATGTTTCAAGGAGAAAAAAAAAGTGCCTGCATATTACATTTGAATTATACCCTTTAAATCATCTGTGTGTGTGTGTGTGGGGGGGTACTGGGGACCCAGAGGTGCTTTACTGCTGAGCTATATTCTCACCCCTTGGGTTTTTATTTTGAGACAGGGTCTCCCTAAATTGCCAAGGCTGGCCTTGAACTTGTGATCCTCCTGCCTCAGCCTCCTGAGTCTCTAGGATTACACACCTGGCTATCATTTTAATACCCATTCCTGCAAATACCCAGAGAGAGTAAAATACATGCAGCCATCAAGCTAACCCCCTGCCCATGTAGGGTCCAACCTGCTCCTAGTTGGGTGAGCCCAAACTCACTCTGCACCAGATACTCACCTCCACCACAATCCCCAGGTCCTTGACATAGTCTTTCTCTGTCTGTACCAGCTCATTCAGGACAAACCTGAGCAGGAGATGAAGAATAATGAGGGTTCCTCTTTATTGTTAAGCAAGAAGTCTTCACACTAAGGTCACAGTAAAGTTACTTAAACGCCTTAAAGCACCCCAGAGTTGCTCACTGCTGCTCTTTGAGGGCACGAGGCCAGCAAGGACTTTCCCTTAGCCAGCACACAAGTCAGACAAGGATGATGAACAATTGCTTTGAAATCCTCTTTCTACTTTTTATATCTCTTTCTCCCTGAATGACTGTAGAGACACAGGGCAGGAAGAACTACAACTACTTTGGCAAAACTGAGTTACAAAAGCTTTGAGGCCAAAGGATCAATATGAGACTCTTATTCCTTCGTTTCAGTTCCATTCTTCCTAAAGAGAGGAGAGAGACACTTGTTTGATAACAAGCTGTTAAGGCCCCAGAAATGCAGATATGGAGAGAAACTTTTACTTTATAATCTAGAAGCTACAATTATTCACATGGGTATCTATGGTAACTGGCTTGGAAAATCCCCAGTCAAGGCCAGAAAGGCTGACTGCAGACATTCCTCACTCACAACTTTGAAGGCAGCGCTCAGTCCCAAGACGCAGGATTGAACAATGGCAAGGACATTTACTTTCTTGGCTTCCTTGTTAATTATTTCTACTTCTTAGAGCATTTACTATAAGGCCAGTTACTTCATCTGGGTTTTCTCATTCTTGTAAAAATGTAGGTATTGTAAAGCATACTTTATTTAATGAAAATACTCAAATGGAAAGATTAGGTAACTTGCCCAAGATTACAAAGTGAGGGACAGAGATGGGATTTGAACCCAGTTGTTCAAGAGTCCAAAGACTGAGCTCCTTCATGTAGCTCACTGCCTGGCAAATGGCTGAGACTGGCTCATTGGAATCCCAGAAGCCTCAGCCCCAAACACTCCTCTTTTTCTGTCCAACAGTGAAGAGGAAGACATAAAATGCTTTTGGCCCTGCACAGGGCAGGGGCTGCTCTGAGTCTACTGGAGTCTGATTCTTTACTATCTGATTTGAAAAGGTTTTGTCTGAAGCCACACAAGTATATTTTTGGCTCAAGTGGCAAAAGGGGTAAAGTTCTGAGATGTCAAACAAGGACCCCAGTGCCGGGATTGTAACCATTTTGAACCCAGGAAGCAATTCAGCTGAAACTCTTGTTCTGTGTGACACTGAGGAGCCACCAAATCCCCAGGGTCTAGGGGCCTTGGGGGCCAGAGAAGGAAGCAAAGGAACACATGCTTCTTTATCAGCCTGCTCAGCACTTCCAATCAGTTCCCTCCAGCACAGACCAGCGAGTGTTTCAGGCCACAGGAAGGAACTGGCAAGGCCAAATATATAAAGCATTCAAATATATCTTTAGCATGACCCAAGTACCGCTTGGAAGACAGTGGTTAAAGAAAACCACAGGAAAATGAGAGTGGGAATTTGGGGCTGGGAGGGGCCTGTGAAGATGAGGTCTACTGCTCTGTCTCCACATGATATTTTTATCTTCAGCCATTTGCTGACACATTGGGGCTGGCTAGGCTTGTCAGCCTCTAAGAGAAGGGGACTTGCATCAGGTCTGCTGGGGAGCCTTGCCTTTTTCCCTTAAGGGGCTGGTAAAGTATCTGGGGGAGATTAAGACACATTAAAAGACATTCTGAAAAGTTACCTCAGAGATTTAAATTATATTCATCTTAAGGCAGTACAGGATTAATTGCCAAATGAATGAATAATAAATTACTGTCCATGTTCAATTCTTATCAGTAAAAGTACAAACATATGTTGTTCTTTGGTCCCTGTGAAATTCTTCCAGCTATAATTTGGGCCCACTTCTAACCCTCTCTCTTTCACAGTGGTAGGGAAGGGCTGGTCTTCCACAGGAAATCCTGTAGAGCCTTGGCACTGGCTGTTCCCTCTACCCAGAACACTCTTCCTCATGGCTAACTCCTTACCTCCTTCTGGTTTTTGTGCAAATGTCAAAACCACTTAATACCGCAGCCTGGCCACATTCCTGATCTCCCTCATACTGCTCTTTTTTTTTTTTTCCAGCTTCTGACATACCACCTAATTTATTTTGTTTGTCCTACTTCTCCCATATATATCAAAAGGATGATATATAGTAAAAGGGATGAGACACTGTAGGGTAGATTTTCAGGATAGCTCAGGATGTGGAGAAATAGGGGCTTTGGTGAGAATGAGATGAGGGAGGAGAGATGGATCCCTGGGTAAAAAGGCAACACACTCTTGTGGTCCATGGTAGCAAAATCAGACAATATCATATTTGGACAATGGCTGACATAATTCTCATAGGCCTGGTCAACATGAGTGAGACTAGTGTTTGTCTTTGCTAAGGACCATTGGACACCTTGTGGGTCACTTCCCTGATGAAAACTTTTGTTTCCCTGATAGAAGCCTTGTTTTGGCTTGACTGATGTAAGCTAAGGAGAACCAGTTTTGTAAAAGTCCTAGGAAATTTCCCTGTGGAAATGACATTTCTCAATCTTGATTCCATTTACCAACTTCTTGAGGTTCTTCCTAAGCACCCATAAAGTTGTGGGAGTAAGTATGAAATTATAGAGTTTGCATGCCTCTTGTTCTTCCCCACAGTGAGGGGACAGCCCTGCTTTGACACAAGGCTCTTGCTATGATGTTTCTATTTTTGTTTCCTAGGAAACAAAGTCCTAAATGTTCACTGGACACATTTCCCAGTAACAGAAGGATTTAGCCCCATTTATTTTTTTTATAACTGATTTAACAAAATGTGCTTTTTTGCTTTGAGGTCTATCCCTCCCACTTCCTTATCAATTTGCAGTGACTTGGCAAAAGGAGTGATTAATTTGAGGGAGAAGGGCAGACTAACAGCAGAGAGGGACCCTTCCCATCTGCCTACCCTACTCTCACTGCTGCTCACGATTTCACACTGAGCTATGTTCAAGACTTATTGGCAGCTGGCTTCCAGCTCAGCCAAACTCTGAATAAGAAAACTAAAGTAAGGGAGGAGTTATGGTTCTGTATTACTGGCATCCATATCTTCCTTATCATCTCACATAACAGGAGGCATATAACCCGGACCTTGCATTGCACAAGGATCTTTGTGAAACAGACTGCAATGTGAACTGTATTTTACCACTAGCCATGCAAAGTGGAAAGGCAGTTTTTGTAGAACTAAATGATGCAGAATTAAAGCCCTTGGGGAGAGGT
The DNA here is from genome assembly GCF_052094955.1 of Ictidomys tridecemlineatus. Lineage (NCBI taxonomy): Eukaryota > Metazoa > Chordata > Mammalia > Rodentia > Sciuridae > Ictidomys > Ictidomys tridecemlineatus. The sequence continues at coordinate 143,898,078 of NC_135479.1, forward strand.
TGAGATGAGCTCTACCTGGCAGTACTACAGCTTCCTCTTCTAATCTCTCACTTGCCTATACCTAAGGCATATTGCCTCTGGTGACCTCCACCAGATTTTCTGCCATGATTAGGGATTCTCTGGTACTACAGACCCATCTTAATGGTCCCACAGTTTCCCTTTTATCAGCATGTTTAATATTTCTATCAGATCTTAGTTAAAACCATACTTTGTCATTAATAGCTGCTACTTAACAGAAGACACTTCAGCCTAAACTTCTTCAAGACAGTGCCAAAGTAGCTCACTGTTCATCACTGTTACACAGAATAGATCTGAGTCACCTTCACATCTTTCTGAGATCAGTCGAAGCACAGCATGGGGAATCCCTAAGTACCCCCAGCCCTTCACCACGGTCCGCCACACCTGCAAGAGTGGGATCTGGGGAGTTACTTACATCCTGCCTCGAAGGGCTTTGGCTTTCTGTTCTTCTTCCAGGTTTCTGGGAGGAGTGGGTGGGGTCATCCCCTCATTTAGGCAGCCTGTAGGGTCTTTCAAGCTCCCCCGGTAGGAGCCTCCTTCAAGAGTCTAAAAAGACAAGAACAAACAGCTTCAGAGAACTGTACACTGAAAAGTCACTTGGAAGCCCTGTGTCCCCCAGTCTGCCCACAACCAGCTTGAGAAGTAACAGCCAAGGCTGTTCTCACTGATTCACAGTGAAGCATTAGGACACCAGAGACTTCCACCCTCCTGCAGCAGGGAGATCTGAGCTGTCGCCTTCTTAGGCAATCAGGATGTCCTTGGCCAACTTTCCAGGCCTAATGAAATTGCCCATTGTCAAAGCAACTTATCTCTGTGTAAGGGCTCCAGAGGGAAAGCTAATCATTGCAATTCTGTACCAAATAAGGAGTTAGAAAAGAAAATCTGTTGTAAGGCCATCAAATGCAAATTGATAAGGGAGTAGGAGGGATAGACCTCAAAACAAACAAGCAGGGTTTTGTTAAATCAGTTATAAATCTTTTGAAGAGGACAAGAAATAATCTGTAGATTTAACCTTTTCAAAAAACATCTCTGCTAAGGTTATTTACCAAAGACTTCCTTTCATTTACTAATTCTTCTCATTTCTTTTAAATCAAGTGCTATAGAATCAGAAAAAAAGAAGTTAAATGGCTTAATACAGTCCTTCAAACCAGACAAATGAGAAGTTAGACTTTATTTATGTATGATGCATCAAAATGCAATCTACTGTCATGTCTAACTAAATAGAACAAATTAAAAAACTAAAAAAAATACAGTACTTTAGAAGGAACTAAGGGTGAGGAACAGAAATTCTAATTTCAGAATATTATGTGGACAGCTAAAATGGTTCCATGCTTCAGTTTTTGTCAATTTTCAGAACAAACCTTCTCTCTACAGATTTCTGAGAAATAGACAGAGACAACAGTTGTCAACCTCTCTGAAAAGTTAAAAATGCTCTGCAGTGGTGAGCTGCTTTCCCCCGAGGACAGCATTAGTAACAGTAAGAACACTCAAAGAGGGTCCAAGCTAATATTTTCATTAGTGCCCTGGGAAGACCCAAGCGACACCTACTATTTGATTATGTGAACTGACAGAAGCAACATGGAAAAATGATGATATGAGAGATCAAGGTCAAGGTGGGCAAATGTAAAACAAGCATGAGAGACAAATCCAAACCACCCAAGGCACCTGTGCATCCCAGCCACAGTGGCTAAACGGAGAGGTTTCACTTAGTAGTCTCTGAAAATGGCCCTAAGTTAAAGTCACAAAAATCAAAAAAGTGTCATGCAAAAAGGTAGTAGGAACAACAGACTAAGCCTGATCTTAAATGATCTGCACTTGACATTATCTATCAGTAACTGTGGGTTTTGTTTGTTTTTCTGTTTTATGTGTGTGTGTGGCACTAGGAATTGATCCCAGGTACACTCTACCACTGAGCCACATCCTCAGCACCCCCACCACTTTTTAAAAAATTTGAGACAAGGTCTCATTAAGTTACCCAGGCTGTCCTCAAACTTGCTATCCTCCTGCCTCAGCCCCCCATGTAGCTGGGATTACAGACATGTGCCACCATGCCCAGTTTAGCTGTTATATTTCAACATAGACCAAACAGAGGCAGGAAAGTCTGAGGAAAAGAAACATAAAAGGAATGAGGATCCTGATGGACACTATGTGACAAAGGACGGAAACTTGAATCTGAAAATCTCAACACTGAAAGAGATATCCACTTTTCTCTGGCCTCCCAAATAGACCCAATATGCCAAACATGAATTTGTCACTAAGGCAAGAAATTAGGATTAAGAGCACAGGGTCTTCCAGCCGTACATGGAGAATTTCTTTCTATTTGACATAAAGGTATTTACAGAACAAAGTAATCAGCTACGGAAGCCGTTACATCCAGAGCAGCAGTATTGGCTAAAAATAAAGAAAGGTCGAGAAGGGTTGAGCTACATTTATAGATACAGAGTCTGTAACCTGTTATTAAGGAAATTAGAGTGTCTGGTGCCGAGGCTTGACAAGCCAGTGGACAGGCAGGCTTTCCAGTGACATGTCCCCTGGTGCCATCACCAGAGACAGGCTTCTAGACAGATGGACCCAGCTGGTGACGGATCCCATTAGTGCCTCTTACTTTCTCCTCCTCTTCCCATTGTCCTTTTGCGGTCTTTGTTCTTTAGCCTGCTGGATGGCAGGAAGGAGACTGCCAGGCCCAGGAAGCAGGCCTACAGCTCTGCTTACAAGATGCCCCCACGGCACATCCAGCTTCACATGGGCCACTCTCAGCCCATCTAGAGAATGAAGGACATCTAAGGAGTCCAAAGTGTTGCAGAATGAAATGCATTCCATGTCCTCCTGATTGTTCTGTGAGCAAAGAAGCCCAAGTTGTCTCTGGGGCAGGACTCTCAGGCACAGAGTTAAAAGGGTAGATTCAGTGAGAGCAGGAAGAGGGAAATAAAGGGCTTGGCTAATCGGTATGCTGGGTAATTTGCCTTGAATCATGGAATTAGCTATAATGCTGGCAGTCATTCAAGAGTGATTCCCTCTGAAGACCTAGTTGACTGGATTAGAGTTGGATACTAGGCTCAAATCAAGGTCAAGTAAAGGTGACCTGCAATTAGTGCTTCTCCTGGAGGAAACAGGCCAGTTTTCTGCCACAATGAGAACTTCTGCCCCACTTAAGATTTGCAATATGACCTATGCACATCCTCCTGAATACTTCAAATCATCTCTAGATTACTTATAATATCTAATACAATGTAAGTGCTAATAATTAGTTGCTATACTGTATTGTTTAGAGAATAAAGACTAGAAAATGACATGTTTAGTACAGACACAAATTTTTCTTTTTTTTTTTTTTTTAAAGAGAGAGAGAGAGAGAGAGAGGAGAGAAAGAATTTTAATATTTATTTTTTAGTTTCGGTGGACACAACGTCTTTGTTTGTATGTGGTGCTGAGGATCAAACCCGGCTCGCACGCATGCCAGGCGAGCACGCTACCGCTTGAGCCACATCCCCAGCTCCACAAATTTTTCTTAAATATTTTCAATCTGTAGTTGAATTCACAGATGTAGAACCTGTGGATACAGAGGGACAGTCATTGAGAAATGAAATGGGAGGACATTCCAGGCAGCAGCAGCCCAGAGAGTAAAAGTCATGGGGTGAATGAACCATGTGGGGTAGCCCAGAAGTAGCAAGCCCAGGGCAGGTAGAGGAGAGGGGAGGGACCAGTAAGTGACTGTGTTATGGGTGCTGGCATGAGGAGGTGCTAGAGAAGAAAGAGCTAAGGAGTGAAAAAAGAGAGAGAGAGCAAGTGCTGGCAAAGAGAAAGGGGAAGGAATGGTGGGAATGAAAATGAAGAGTGGTGCAGCCATTATGAAAAACAGTATGGTGGTTCCTAAAGAAAATTAAAAATAAAACTGTCACAAGACCCACAATTGACAGGACTGGGTATATGCATGCCCAAAGGTTATGAAACAGCACCTTGTAAACATATTTGTGCCTCTATGTTCAGTGCTATACTATTCACAGTGGCTAAGATGTGGAAAAACCCTAAGTGTCTGTTGGTGAATGAATGGATAAAGACACTGTGGTAGGGTGTATGTGTGTATGTGATATTTTTCAGCCTTAAGAAAGGAAATTTTGGGGTGGGGGTGTGGCTCAGAGGTAGAGCACTCAACTAGTATGTGTGAGGCACTTGGTTCAATCCTTAGCACCACATAAATATAAAATAAAGATAACTGTGTCCACCTATAACTAAAAATAAATAAATAAATAAATATTTAAAAAAGAAAGGAAATTCTGCCATTTTCCACAACATGGGTGAAGATCATGCCAAGTGAAATAAACATATAAAGAAAGAGAAATATTGCACGAGCTCACTTATATGTGGAATCTTTTAAAAAAATGTCCAATATATAGAGATGAATAAAATAGTAACCTGGGTGTCTTGTGAGTTCAAAGTCATCCGCAGCCACTTAACAAGGCCCTAAATAACTCAGTGAGACTCTGTCTCTAAATGAAATACAAAAAAGGGCTGGAGATATGGCCAGTGGTTAAGTGCCCCTGAGCTTAATCTCTGGTACAAAAAAAAAAAAAAAAAGAGAATAAAATAGTAGTTTACTTGGGGTGGGAAGAGAGAGATCAAGTGAAAAAAGAGGAACTATATAGATCAAAGGATATAAAGTAGCAGATATATAAGATGTAACAAGCTAGATCCAGAGATTTAATGCACTATCTGAGGACCATTGTTAGTAAGGTTGTATTATATTAAGGGTTTTTGTCAAAAAAGTAGTTTCAGCTGCTCTACTTAACCACTGGCCATATCTCCAGGAAAAAAATCATGTGTGGGATGATGGTTGTATTAATTTCTTTTCTATAGTAACCATTTAACCATCTATGTGTATGTTATAATATTTTGTGGTAACCTCAAATATGTACATAAAATATTTTTTAAAACTTGGATAATATTCTCTGGCCAATAAACATTAGATTTAAGCCATTTCTAGGCAAACTTGGGGTGGGCATGGGAACAACTGATAGTGGAAAAACTGAGGTGTGGATTTTTCAGACAAATGACATTTCAGGTTTGTGATCTGGGGGTTGATTTTTTTTTTAATTTTTGATGGAATTCTAAATTTTTCTATTCTGACAAGCATCTCAGAAATTTCTTCCATGGAGGAATTCCAAATGAATCCAGTTCCTAAAAACGTATACCTCCACTGTGGATATGATGGGGCCATTATTTTTTTCCATCTAGACCAGGAAGTTCTGCTAACTCCACCCCATTTTCAGGGGCCTGCTTATCAGTTTATAAAGCATGTTCCTGCCTACTCAGTCATCATTACTTGCTTGAGATTAGGTTCAGGTGAACAGAATCACCACTGATAAGTGAGATAAAGGAGAGTCCAAGTAGACCAATACACTTTCCCAAGGCAACTTATAAAACAAGCCAATTCGTGTAACATGCACAAGTACAGCCTGGTCCTTGCCAGGTTCCTCTGTGGCCCATGAGGCTGGCCAAGGAAGCGAATGCTAGCACAGCAAGAGAACCAAAGGGTGACAAGCCTTGCTGATGCAGACAGGGCACACTGTCAGGATGCCAGGCCACCAGATGGACTCAAGAAGAGCTCACGACTGGCTCAGTGCTGCCTAGAGGCAGAGGACTCTTAGCAAGCATCCAGCAGGGTCATCTGGAGTCTAGTGACCTGTTTTGGCATGCCACCTGATGATGAGCTCAGAGAGGGGCTTCCTTTCTGGAAGTGTGATCTTCTTTGCCAGGCAGGGTAGAATCCTGGGGCTTCAGGACCATAGTATAGAGACACAGTCTCACATGGCCAGGAAGCTCTCATTCCTTACACTTGAGGAATAAAACCAAGTCCTATAGACTGCTAAACAATTACCCTGCAACATCTACCCAATGGCCAATCTATTAGCAGCCATGTAAGTTTCCACTTTTCCAGCACCACACTGGGCAATGGGAGATGAGGATGATGCAGTTCCCTTTGCCCTCACAAGGCTGTTGAAGTGGCCAGGAACTAACATTTGCAGGTGCCTGCTTATCAGTTTGTAAAACACGTTCCTGCCTACTCAACCATCAGAATTACTCTTTTGAGATTAGATTCAGGTGAACAGATTCATCATGGATAAGCGAGATAAAGGAGAGCCCAATATACTTTCCCAGGGCTATATTACTGGTAGCAGAAGTAGAATGGAAACCTGGGTCTTCAGGTTCTTACATACTTTATACCAGCAATAGCTGTCCACAGATCTAGAAAAAACTTTATTAAAAATCACATGGGGTACTGGGCGTGGTGACACACACCTATAATTCAACTTGGGAAGTTGAGGCAGGAGGACTGCAAGTTCAAAGCCAACCTCAGCAACTTAGCAAAGCCCTAAGCAACTTAGTGAGACCCTGTCTCAAATTTTAAAATGTTTAAAAAGGGCTGTGGATGTAGCTCAGTGGTTAAGTACTCCTGGGTTCAATCCCAGTACCCTCTCCAAAAAAAAAAAAAAAAAAAATCATACGTGGATAGCAGAGGGAGAGCTTACTCCTGGCTCAAAGTTAAGGACAATACCTTAACACATAAAACAGAAAGTATGTTAGTATGCTAGCTCTGTTGGTGATTCCTGGGCAATGAAGATCAGCGCTCACACTTAGGCAGAAGCTTTGATGCAACAATGACTACATGGCCATAAAGCAACAGGAGCAGCTTTGGTGCATGGGGACACGAGGTACCTCCTGGCCCTCAGGTACAGCTATAGGGCAACTGAATTCTAAGTGCAGAATTTGGGGCCACTGCTTGAGCAACCAATAAGGAAATTAAAACAACAACAACAACAACAACTATGGATAAAGATTTAAGCTAACTGATGCTTCTGTAAAATGGACTCTGCACATTGAGAAGGACTTTGATAGTTCTTCTTTACACTACCCTACGAAAACTCCCACCTGCGCACCTAGGTCCTACCCTCTGGAGCAGCCCAGGCAGACCAACCCTTCAGTCCCACTGCAGTGCTTCAGTAATTGGAAGATGGCTCTGCCATGCTTCTAACTTCTCCCCAAACAGAGTCTCTGTCTCTTTAACCTGACATGGACAACATGGTACTGTTTACCTCCTCTTGGGCTCTTCCAGTTTATTCAAGATCATTCTAGAATGCTGCATTTAGAATACAATGTATTACACACCACTCAGGACAGGTGTGGTCTGAATAGCACAATGGAACTATTACTTCTCTTGACCTATACATTGTACTTTCATTAACCAAGTCTATGATAACATTGGATATTTTGGCAGCTTTCACACTGTTTTATTTGATCAAATAAATATTCCAAAACTTTTATGAGCTCTACTTTTTTTTTTCCTTCCAAGCCAAGGAACTGATGAGGAATAGGAACAGAAATCTTAGAGGTGAAGAGGCAACTTAGTGTTCTCACACATGGCTGGAATAGTCTCAATTTTCTGTTGCTCCACTGCTGTCCCACAGTGGGATGGGAAGAAAGAGAAAGTAGAGGGTAGGTAAAAGAATCAAATTTTGGTGACATGATTCTAAGAAACAAAGCCACTACTTTCTTACTCCTTTCTTAAAATGCACTTGGTTTCATATGTTAAGCCAAAGAAATCTCTGTAATTCTGGGCTCACTGGAGGTCCTTAAGGAGCAGTTATTGGTGGAAGTTAAAGCCCTTGTTATGGTAAACTCACTGCAGTAACAATATTCATTCAATAGACATTGATTGACAGCTGGTTACAGGGTTGATCAACTCCAATGCCATCCCACTCTTCCCCTTCTTTGGGAAATCTGTTCTTATGGGACTTATCAACAACTCTGCTCAGAGGCATAACAGATTCACTGATCACACAAACTAGAGGACTGAGGAGACTCTCAATAGCACAAGTCAGCAATAGCAGGGGAAAGGTAATCTAAAATATAAAAAAATCTGGATTTAAAAACATTTTCTTTGTAATTGTAGATGCCTTTATTGAATTTATTTTATTTTTTATGCAGTGCTAAGGATTGAACCCAGTGTCTCATGGCAAGCATTCTGCCACTGAGCTATAGCCCCAGCCCCTGGATTTTTTTGAAACAAGTATTCATGAAGAACCTATTAAGTATAAAAGACTCCTGTATACAACTGGAGGAAAAAATATGTCCTAAACGACTTATCATCTAGCTGGGGAGGTAAACTGCAAGTGAAAACATCATGGTATTTTAACAAATGGCACAACAGAGCCGTCTAAGAGGTGCCCCAAGTAGCATCTGGCATTTGAAACTGCAGTTGGATTTGAGAGGACGTTTGGCCTGGAGTGGTCAGGGAAGTCCTTGTGGAGAGATGAGTTTGAGTGGGACCTTGAAGGTCCATTATGCACTAGATAAGCAAACACAAGAGGCAGAACACTCTGGAGAAGTGAAGTGGTAGGAACAAAAATGCAAAGGGAGCAAAGCCAAACGTGTGACTTTGAAAAGTCAGTGGTGACCATGAAAGCCCTTGACTCCCGCTGGGAGGACAAGGAGAGACAGCAGAAAAATGGGCAGGCGCAGAGTCTGACACTGGTAACTCAAACCACCAGCCATTTTTTTTTCTAATTTGAAAGGAAAATTTGGTAGGAAAAGAATAATATCATATGTGTTAAACCTCATTTATACACTGTAAAGCTGGCATATCTGAAAAAGGAAGTCATTGGAATCAAAATTATCGGCAGCTTGCTCTAGAGAGGACGCTCTGTCTCCCCCTAATTCTTGGGCCTGGTGGAGAAAGGTCTCAACAGTGGTGATTAACAAGACTTCCCAGCAGAAGCCTGGTAGGAGCACAGGCATTTATCTTAATGAGATTGCAGGAAAAGCCAAATGGGTGACACAGATGAGAAAGAAAGGAAAATGCTTCAAATTATCATTTTACAGTGATACTTAGACGTCAAAGCCTGGGAGTGGAGGGCAACTCTGTCCTAACGAACCATCCAGAAATGAATTTTCACCGGCACTTTGCCAAAGTCCCGAGCCAGCTCAGACTGACCACCCTGCCTTCAGGTGGAGTGATGGGTCCACTGGATAGTCACAGGCTAGACCAGCTGCCAGTGCGTATGTTCAGTTTTTCCTTCCATGATGGAGAGAGGCACCAGGTCCTTTGATTTTTTTCTGGGGTGGGGAGGGATACTGTGGATTGAACTTAGGGGCATTCAGCCACTGAGCCACATCCTCAGCCCTATTTTGTATTTTATTTAGAGACAGGGTCTCATTGAGTTGCTTGGCATATTGCTTTTTCTGAGATTGGCTTTGAATTCATGATCCTCCTGCCTCAGCCTCGCGAGCTGCTGGGATTATAGGCATGTGCCACCGCATCCTGTTCCCTTGATTTTTTGTGGCAAGATATCTATACACTTTTTCCCATTCCCCTTTAGAACCAGCAGTCTTAATTTTGCAAGACTTTGCAAGCTAGAAGCTCCCTAAATAAAATTATTTGGTATTTTCAAAGACCCACCTGTTTCATCAGTCCAGTGCATGAGCTTCAGAGCATCCAGACACCTCAGTCACTGACTAAAGGCCACTTGCCTAAGGGCCAGCGGGTCAGGCTTACCGTGAGGCTAATTTGTATGGGATACTTTATGCCTTTTGCTAACATCACAACCCCATAAAGGCCTATTAATTTCCCATGCCCATTCCAAAATAAAGCCAATTTTGGAGCACAGGTTTTCAAAAACCATCATCGTTGGAAATAATTCTACAGGAGGGATGAGGATAAGTGAAAATGAGAACCTGGAGTAGATTCAAGGCCCTGGGAGCCGCATGGAGGTGACACGCACACAGAACTGCCTCCAGGACCCCCACTTACCAGCTTGCTTTTGACCAACTTTTCTATTGCACTGACAAGGTCTGCAGCAGTAGGTACTTCTGAGGAAGCCTGTCGGGCTGCTAGCAAAGAGGAGGACTGCAAGACATTGGGCAGCAAAGGAAAAGCAGATTAGCAAGGAATGAGGAACAGCAATTAGAAAGCCAAACAGAAAGTCCAAAGCTCAAGGCAGGCAAGGAAAGGAAAGCTCTGTATTTAGAGGGAAGAGGCGACAGAGGGAAATGGGGTTAAGAGTAGTGGGGTGGAGCAGGCCTGCCCAAGCCCTAGTCAGGAAGTCTTGGCAGCAGCAAAGCATAGATGGGACTGCCTCTCCTTAGGCAGGCCTCCAAAGGAGTTGAGAGGAAGGGTCACTGAGTTCCTAAGGGGGGCCAATAGGCAAGGGCAACACCTACTAATGGCAGGAGGCAGGGACAAATGCTCCAAGGGCAAATAGGACTTAAGCCACTATATGGCTGCCCATTGCTTTCCAGGGTCTGCAATCAACCCAGTCTCAAATGTGTTACTGCCTTAGGTATGGATCTTTACTGTGCCTAGAAAAATGCTAGGGGCAGGGCACTTTAGAGACCTGGAAGCTAGACACCCCCTTCCACATTTTCTCCCTCTCTTTCTCTGCCTCTTCCTTAGAACACCAAGAAGCAACAGAGGCTTTCGCAGGAGCTATGTGTTACATGCTGGGCAGGTGGGGACATCTGCTATAGCCAAGAGGGGCTCAACTGAAGGGCCCCTCTGGGGCCCTCTTCCACCTGCACTAGGGATAAGGACTTGTTGGTATGGCTATTTGCTCAGTGGGCTGGGGATAACCTCTCCCTGGATGATGGCTTTTGTTTGTTCTTGGTTTTCCCTTTCTCCTCTACCTGAGGAGGAGCTGGGGAGAGATGGCCAAGCCTGCATGTATGTCAGAGTGGAGGGCAGTGGTACCCAGGCCAACGCACGGGAATAACCACTGTGGATATAGAAAGTTGACTGTCCTGGCCTTGTCCTGACTTCAAGTTTCTCCCTTAAGTTAGGGGAAGAATTTCAAACCAGAAAACTCCCTTTCTAATGTAAGAGTTCCTTTTCAGTCTTTGCTTCTGAAATGTGGAAGAATCAAATAAGTACAATTAAGAACAATTATAACAATCTCTTTTTCCTCTCTTGGGGATGCAGGAAAATGCTCATGGTTTGGAAAACAAAGATATCATTTTTGACCTATTAATGTTACTCCTGGGAATTTAGTCCAAGGACTGACATTAAAATAACAAATACTATATACACATGGTGATCTGCAGAGGTATTATTTCAAGTAGTGGATTGGAAACACCCTGTTCGGATGTCCCATGAAGGGACTGGTCAAGCAAATTATGGAACATCAAAAAAGTAAAACATTCTCCAGGTATTAAAGTTAAAGTCATGAAGGTAAAATTAATAAGATTCTAGGAAATGGCAGCAGATAAAGCATGGAGCACGTCATACGCCCATAGTAATTGTAAAACACGCATGCATGTGAACAATGGTTAAACAGGGAGGATGATTGCACAATAGTGCAATGGTTGAACTTTTAAAAGTTTCTTTTATACTGCTGAAAAAATTGTTTTTAATAAGTCTGACTCTATTTGCTAGAAGTTCTGATGCTCATCTCAATTCCAAATATTGTGTACAGAAGTCAAACAAGCAGGACTGAGGAGAGTTAATGTAATAAAAGGGACTGTTGCCATTGGTCCTATTTCTGGCTAAGAAAAGGGACACCCAAATATCTGGGGTACATCGCACTTTTGGTTAAAAATTACCCAGAAACAGCACAATATCCACTTCTCCCAAACAAGCTACATTTGAGGGAATCCAAGGGTGAGGGTGCGTGACCTCTTATCTTATGCAAGCTGGCTCCTCTGAGTGGAGGGCTGTGTGGGATGACAGATACTGGGACATGAGAACCCCACCCCCATAGATATGTCACTGTTTACAGAACATTTTACAAGGGCAGAACTCTGAGAACACCAGCAAGCTTGTCCTCATTCCCATCTCAAGGTGAAGTGCAGGCCTCTCTGCCTCTGGGGATCCAGGATGGGCAGAATGCCATGCTTCCTACTACTTTTCTTCCCAACAGTCCAGAGTCAGAGAGCAGAGCCACCAACATCACCTCAGGAGGGGCCATAACTGTGTGTGCTTCTCATGTGCAAGCCCCAGGGCAGTCACCACCTCTTAGTCTTTGTCCTATTTCTAGACTGTCCTTTTAGCATAGCACAGAGGAAGACCTGAAATAATGGTTGCGTATTAATAATTAAATGCAAGGCAGTCAGAATTAATATAAGAGCTGGGATGTTAGAAACACAGAAGCCTCTGCAGACCTCCTTTGAATCTCATCCTAGGTGGGATCATGAAGGCTTGTTTCCTGCATACACATGGTGGGCTCACCGCCTTGGAGGAGGCTGCCCCACAGAGAAACTAGAAGGCACAGGGGAAGCCTGAGGTACAGCGAGGCAAGTAACCACAACCACCACCACCACCAAATGATGCTCCTAAAGCAAATGGAAAGGACAACCAAACACAAAACCACTTCCAGAGTCCAAGGTACCAGTCATACCAAGAGAAGGCAAGGAAAACCCCACTGATAAGTGGCATGGCTATAAAAGAGAGAGGGACAGATAGCACAATGAAAGTGGCCCAATGCCCCAGATTAGTACCATGGGATCAATTCCAGCCATCCAGTCTGAGCCTCTGCTCCAGAATGACTGAGGTGACCCCTAGGGGGTCAGAGGCACAGGGGACAGGCTGTGGAATTTTGCAAAACAAAAAACTTGGGCAACCGAGCACATTAGGCCTGCCTACCTTTGACACCCACCTCCTCCCTTAGCAGTATTTCTACCCATCTGCTGAGACTGCAGAATGTTAATAGCACAAGACTTGACTGGAAGTCACCATGATTCTATTTTAGAGTTGGGTATAGAAAAGACAACTAAAACAGATCATATGGTCAAGCATAATAACATGGTTGCCACCTAGAACCACCACAGATTCCTTCTGGGGACAAACAGTTCCTTTTAAGAGCTGCTGTTTCCAAAGACAGAGCCATTAACTTATACCAACAGAATGAGATTCCAGGCAGATATCCATTTTAAGAACTCTACATACACCCCTACATTGTCCAGAATGAAGCCAGACCTCCAGGATTGGGGCAGAGGACACCTAGAATCACTATCATTGTGGATTCACGTGGAGGAAGAGATAACGAGAGAGAGAGAACATCATTCTCTCATCACACACACACACACACACACACACACACACACGGAATGAAGTCCAGGGCATAAAGCATTACTTTTTCCACCGAGAAGCCAGAGGTCCTACCATCTCGTCCTGTGTGGGGTCGTTGTCAAAGATCTTCATGGGCGGAGGGAGGGGTGTGTGTGACTCTTCGTCTGGCTCATCTTCACCCCAACCTTTCTTGCTCTTCTAGAACAAAAGAGCAGCGTTAGCTAAGATACCAAGGGTTCAGAATTGACATACAAAAACATAAGACACCAGGAGGGTTCCTCTGGACACACAGGCCTTTCTTTGCAGCTGCAGTTTCTTTCTCTGTAACGTAGATACCCCTGCTTATCTCAAAGGACAGTGAGAACCAAATAGGGGTAAATACAACCCCCCCAAAAAAAACCCTCAGAACGCTTCACAATCTATCTCACTGATTAGTCAGAAAAAGGGAATGCTGAAAGAAAAGCCAAGAGAGCTCAACTTTTTAAAAATTTATGAAGGGCTAGTAGAGCTGAATTGAAATGTCACCAGGCCCTATGCCACTTCCAGAGGAAGACATGGCAGAGGGCATAAAATTACAACAAGAAGTATGGCTACACATCGGAAAGATCTTCTCAACCTCGGCAGTGATGAGAGCTGGTACTTATCCTCCCTCACTGGCTGCCCCATCAAAGCTCCTGGCTGAGTGGTGACCAGGCTGGCCACACCTCCATCATAGCTCTCCCCTCTGCAGCAACCTGGAATTGTTTACTCCCTTTACACATGGCACTGCTCCAGACACCTGGGCACAGCTCAGTCTTCTATTTTCATAATGAAATGGTCTCCATTCTTTCACTGTTAGTCTGAATAGGTCTGGATAGTTTTGGTGTAGTCCTCAATAGAGGCAAGTGACCAACTGCCACCCTCAGGCCAGGCCCCTAACTCTAAATATGGCAAAGTGGTTTCTGGCTGCTGGATATGCCCGGTATTGGTTATTCTCTGATGAATGGTCACAGATCGAACTCATCACTGAGGCTCACGATGATAAGCTCTTGGAGACTGGCTAGATTACAGAACGGTGCAGGAGGCATGTCAGTGGTGCCTTCCAGATGGAGGGCTCTGGGGACCCCTAAGTACCTCGTCAGCGCTGTCTCCCTGAGGGGTGGTCTCATCCCCAGGCTTGGGAGAGCCCAGGTCGAAGCTTTTCCGACCATCGCGTACTTTCTTCTGTTTTTTAATGTTTCCATCTGCTTTCCCGCTGTTGAGTCGACGCACAGGACTGGTGAGCCACTTCTTCAGGGTGTTGGTGGAGCGCTTGGGACCAGGGGAACTGTGGATGGAGTTCAGGGAAGGCTGAGCCTGCAAGTTGGCCACGGATTCAGATTTGCCTCCATTTTCGCTGGAGGAATGAGAGTATGCATCTGAGGAGGAAGAACAGACAGAAAGAGCCACATCAGAGGCAGTTAAGGAGGATGCTGATCTGGGAGTAAGACAGCTCCATCCTCAGGAAGCTAGGGCACAAGACAGAAGGTCAAGGCCAGCCATGGACTCCAGGCGAGGACCAGCAATAATGGTTGACATTTGATTTTTAACATGTGAAGCACCACCCAGGTGTTGTGCAGATTAAAAACTCCTGCCTCCATGGAGCTTACATTCTGGTTAGAACAATGGACCAAGACAACAATAAAATAAGTAAAATGTAAAGCATGAGAAGAGCTATGTTGAAAAATAAAACAGTTGGTCAGGGAAAGTCTTGGGACTTGACTGTAGAGTGCAGACCTAAGGGTAGTGAAGGTGAACATGTGGCCATCTGGCAGAGGGCTTTCCAGGCAGGCAGACAGAAGAGCCAGTACAGAGGTCCCGAGGCAGGACCTAGGGTGTGCTGGCGGTGGCTTCAGCAGAGTGAACGAGGGGGACAGCATAAGAAGGACTTAAGAGAAGCAGCAGGTACTGAGCCAAAGGGGCTGGGTGGTCAGCATTATGCATTTGGCTTTTACCTGGAGAGAAAACCATCAGAATACTAGCCAGAGTGATGTGGTCTGCCTTACATTTTAAAAGATCAGTCTAGTGTCTATAGGTTGAGGGCAGTGGAAACAGGGAGGGGGGCTGAGGCTGCCATACTATTCCAGCTGGAGGACATTGGTGGCTGCTAGGAGGGCTGAACAAGTGCTTCTTAGAAGGGATTAGATTCTGGATATATTTTGACAAGTGAGAGTTTTCTGACAAACTGCATGATAAATGAAAAAAGAGGAGTCAGGTTAACTTTGGGTTTTACTCTGAACAACTATTAGGATAGGTTCCTAAAATGGGGAAGACTATGGAAGGAACAGGTTTTGGGGAGGGTAGATAGACAGGAGATCAGTTTCAGACATCTCTGAAAGCCCGTACCAGATGTGAGTGGAGAAGCTGAGCAGCAGCTTGATACAAGTCTGGAGATTTGGGGAGAAAGTGCTGGCAAGCTGGATGCTGGTGTAGAAATGGCGTTAGAAGCCATGAGGCTGGGTGACGTCATCAAGGGTCATCCATAGGGATAAAAAAGAAGCTGGAGGGCCAGGCCAGAAGTAGGGAGATGGAAGGACAAGGAGGCAGTCATGGCAGAGGAGTGGGTGTTCCTGGAGACTGGACCCAATGAGTGTTTTGTGGAGGAGGGAGAAATCTGCTGTGTCAAATGCTACTTGCCAGGTCAAGAGCACTGACCTGAGCATTACGTCTTCAACTTAACAACACAGAAGTCATTGGTGAGTCTGCAAAAACCCCAGCTGTAATGGAGTGGAGGGGCCCAAGCCTGATTAGAGAGAGTGCCAGAGAATGGGAAAGGAAGGAGTCAGAGTAGGGAGTTGTTTTGTTTTAAAGGGATAGTGATTGGAGATGAAGAGACTTTGTTTTGTTTTGTCTTTTTTAAATGGGAAAAATCAGCATATTGTTTATAAGCTGTTATGCCATGGGCTGACTATTTTCAGAGTGATAATGTACTTGCAATGGTTTAAGCCTTTTACATGGGCTATCTGATTTCCCTCTCAGGACAACTCTATGAGGAAGTTCTATTATCCTCATTTTACAGAAGAGGAAACTTCAGACTTGGAGAAACCAGTTAATTTGCCTAGGAACATCAGCTTATAGGAACAGGGAGAGCTGTGAATGCCTGTTAGTGTTTCCTGGGCCCTTAAAGCCGGTGCCTCACCCAGTTCTCCAACCTCCCTGTTGTGGGGGCAGGTTGAGGGTGGAGGTAGAACAAGTCCAGAAAAAGCCACACTGTTGTGGTGGGACAGAGGGGCTAGGAAAGGTACTGGGCAGATGTGAGCATACAGGAAGGTTTAAATTAAACCTCATTTAATTTCCCCCCAGTTCTTGACATCTAAAAAACCCCTTAAACTCCGAGGCGATTAGCATTAGATTCCACCTATTTTGGCTTATAGAATAGCTTTAAGTTTTATTCCAAAGGAAGCTCTTTAAGCCCACTTCCAATGTCTTCCTATTGTTTAGGGATGCTGTTCTTGGTTCTATTAGTGTGAGAAAGCTGGGTTCCCAAGGCTTCCAGAAGCTGCACAGCATCATGAGAATATCTATTTGCAAATCCAGATGCTAAGCAAGAATTACTAACCAATAACAATGTTAGGGAGCACGGATCAGATTGTGTGTTCTAAAAATATATGACATAGATTTTATTTTCAGAGATGTCCTGTCTGCTTCACACATTCGTCCACACATGATAATACAGAAAAGCAAAGTGACGGGGAGGGCGGAGAATGAAAAAGCAAGACAAAGAAGGCAAAATAAAGATAAATTCACTCGGCAGTATGTGAGCAGTATGTGATTAATCTCGAGGGTCTTCCTGGACAGAGTTCAGAGGCAGGTCAGATCAGTAAGGGTGGGATTAGTCTGAAAAGGTTTCCTGGAAGAGATGCAGCCATACAGAAGGTGGGTGGCAGGGGTTGGGCGTATTCCCAAAGGGAATAGGATAGCCAAAACAAAAGCACAGAGCTAGGAAAACTGAAAAGCAAGTCATCCAGCCTATGGTAGATAAAATAAGATGTAATGGATGCAATTACATGAAAAAAAAAATGAATGAAGAAGAAGAATCTGGATGGAAAGACTTGTGAGGATTCAATTAAAAAATGGAGGAGTCTGAACCCTATTGTGAGACTCTACTGTGAGACAACATGATAAAAAGGTGTTTTTTCATTTTTAAAATGAATCTGGACACCATATAAAAAAATATATATATATATATAAAACATGGCCCAAGAAAGAAGGATTTAGAATCCAGAAGTTCACATGAGGACTGAGCACATGGAATACAAAGGAAGGAATGTGGGACATGCCAAAGCAAATGATTTCATTAATGTTAGGATGACAAATTAAAGGTGTATTGTCTCCATGTGGGCTTCACCAATGTAGTCTCTAGAGAATGCCTGTCCAGAGCCTGGTCTCAGGACAATGCCTGACAAGCTCTACCTCACCCCATGGGTGCTTGACAGTGCCAGTTTGCATACTGGTGTTTAAACTGAACACATGACTAAATGTTCAAACAAATGATTACAGTGGCCTTTCAAACCTACTCTAAGATTGAGTCATCTTTTCCTATAATGACTTTGCCCTAGCCCCACACTAGAGCTCTAATCTGGCCTTGAAGGCCCTCTGGCTTAGACAAAGCCAAAAGAGAAGAAATGAAATCCTGACATAAGATGAACAAATGCTTTTGTCAATGGAGATCAGTCTCCAGCTTATTCCATGAGTTGACATTATCATCTCCAAGTTCAGGCTTCCGGTCCTCCACTCTGCTGGAACTTTCTTAGGTCTTACTAGAGCTTTGTGCATACTTTGGAAAATAATAGCTGGGCATTTGCATTTAGCAGTACAAAAACTGAGCTCCTAAAATTCTCTGGTATGAAGGATAACCTACAGGATTGCTCTGCTCAGGGAACATTTGGGGATCTTCTGACTTGTTTGGCAACCATTTAAGGACAAAGTTGTAATCTTATCTCAGAAAATTCCTTGCAGGCTGTAGTCTTGGGTGTGTTGACATTATTTTTGAAGTGTTTGGTATGGGTCAACTCCTGTCCTCAGGGTCTGCGTGATAAACATCTCTAGGAGCACTGGTAGTAGGAGCAGGGCCTCTGCTATCTTTTGCTGATAAGCAGCAGACACATATCATTCACCAGGCCCCTGGGATACACCAGAAATGTATTGTGACAACAGAACTAGAGGTCCAGCCACGTTAGCTGTGCCTTGTGTAACCAGGCAAGACAGGAGACAGTCCAAGATTCCTCTTCCATGGCACACAGCCTGTCTTTGAGATTTGCAAATTCAAATTTGGAATAACTATTCCTCTTCCCCTGCTGTCATCTGGTTCTGCTTTTGTACTTTCTGTATAAACTAATGGCAAAAGTACAACAGAAGAAAATTAAAAATTAAGAGTATTCCCAATATTCTTATTTCAAGTTTATTCTAGGTAAACAATTGGAGCCCATCCAACAATGTCTAAGAAAGGGAATCTAAGAGTTGGAAGCAATTTATGAATCATCATCTTGTTGATGTCCTGTCTTGAGACAGGACTATTTCCAAGTCACTTTAAATGCATAGTTATGAAAGAACTTGACATCATTTAGACCAGAAATATCTACCTAGTTAATTGCTTCTTCAGAGAAAGATTGGCATATTGTGATTGTGTCATTTTTTGGAAGATGACTGCCATTAGCTGTTTTGAGAATGTTTTAGTGTTTGTCCCAATAGAAAAGTTTGGTGACCAATTTGCAACAACTACAATAACACTGTTCTCTCATTGAATCATCCCCAGTCAAGGTAGGTACTAATTATTATGATTCCCATCTTAGGAAACTGGAAAGGAGAGTGTTTCAGGAACTGAGGCCCACTGTATCATGGAGCAGGGGCAAAATTGAAACTCAACACTGATTCCACTGCATATCCATTTAATCTTATTTCTATATCTATGTTCATTCTATATATTCCTTTAACCTCTACAATTATTATAAAAAGGAGCACCCAATTGCTAGTCTATTCAGTGTCTCAAATATGAATTTATATGTAAATTATAAAATTTCAATGTTGAAAAGAGCCTGAGTTTATAATTGTACAGTTGAGAAAATGAAGGTTAACATATGGGAAAGTCACTATTACAAATTAGTAACAAAACTAGGACTCAAAATCCAGGCATCTGATCCAGAGTTCTGGATCAATGTCCTGTCTTTAGCCAAAGGCTTAGAAACTGAATTTAAAACTGATAACTGGTTTTAAGTGTGACAAATATATCCCTAGATATTGCAAGTAATAAAGATCCTTTGATGTTCTGGTAGTCACAACTTGTTTTCTAGATTTAAAAAATAAAATAATTTGTTTTTATCTTTAAAAACAACAACAACAACAACAACAACAACATGCCCTGTAGCATTGCTAATAGAAAAAGTTCCCTTTTTATTTAGTGTGTGTGTGTGTTTGTGTATGTGTGTGTGTGTGTGTGTGTGTGTGTGTGTGTGTGTGTGTGAGAGAGAGAGAGAGAGAGAGAGAGAGAGAGAGAGAGAGAGAATATATGTGGTACTGGGGCTCAAACCCAGGGTCTATGCATGCTATACAAGTGCCCTACGACAGTCCCTAAAATCATTTGTTAAGACTAAGTTTACTAGAAAATATTTTCTAAATACAGAAAAAAAATTGACAACAATGTACTTATCACCTAGATAGGATGAATGTAAACATTTCTGCCATATTTGCTTCAGATTTTTAAAAAGCAAAAGATGACAAAGTTGAAGGCTTTACTTATTTATTGTGCTCATCTATAATCCCACTCTCCAGTGGCCCTTCAAGTCTCTTCTAAAGTTGACATGCATGTTTCATATCCATGTTGTTAGACTTTTTCTTTACATGCAAATATAGTATTGTTGTGTTTTGCATAATTATCATAATGTAAATATCATTTTACAACTCTCAAATCGCCCTCCCTCACCATTTTGAAATTCAAGTGGGGCAGGTTATTCTCTGGGATGACACATCTCATGCACTGTGCGGTATCCCTCAAATTCCTTGGAGCTTCTGATGGACATAGGATAAGGCAGCTGAACAACTGTTGGAGAGGAGAGTCTCAGATATCACCCTGAAGTTAGAGTAACCTGTCAATGTGATTAGCCTGCACCTTAGGGCCAGGGTGTCCTCATTTCAGGTCTAATCACAATAGCATGTGTCTAAGCAGCACAGGAGGTAAGTAAATGCTGTCCACTTTACCTGAACACGCAAACTGGACAGAAGCCCAAGAGAACTTGCTCACTGAACACATCCTACCAGGCCCACTGTCTATGGCAAAATTGCCCTTTTATTGGGTAGCCCTTCATTAGTAACTAAAAGAGAAGACACCTGCATAAATGGACACACTAGATATCTGTTATACCTAATACAGCTCATTTAGAAATTGAATTTCCTGTTTAAAAGTTTCAACTCATACGGACTCCATTTTCATGTCATACCTGAAAAAAATTCTGCTTTCATTGATCTAGTGTACAGTTTGCAAAACTATTCTGAAAGTAGAATACACTGTGCCTATTCACTGGAGTGTAAACATAGAATCTGGCAAATGTCCTATGGCTGTATTCACAGTCAATTGTCTACCATTTTTCTAATCATAAAATACCAATGTAGCCTCATTTCAATTCCCCTCAAAGTGAGCTGAAGCTAAAGAAAGATTATACCTCCTTGACAGAAAGAGAAGACAGTTCTATCAGCTTTGTGTGTGTGTGTGTGTGTGTGTGTGTGTGTGTGTTTTTATCTCCAAAGACCAGGACTAGGACTCTGGAAAGGGCTAGGTTGAGACCCAGAGAATATCTGAGTAGAACAAACAAATTCAGTTCCGGGGCTGGGGATGTGGCTCAAGCGGCAGTGCGCTCGTCTGGCATGCGTGCAGCCCGGGTTCGATCCTCAGCACCACATACAAAACAAAGACGTTGTGTCCACTGATAACTAAAAAAATAAATAAATATAAAAGTTCTCTCTCTCTCTCCTCCTCTCTCACCCTCTCTCACTTTCTCTTTAAAAAAAAAAATTCAGTTCCTCTCATTAGACTTTCTCACTTCTGACAGATGTGTGGGGTTGTTCCCCACAAACCAAGCAAGTAATCCGTTCTCCAGCAGACACCAGCTGGGGGTTCCCTAATTCAACTCTGGTGCTATCTGCCTGCAGATGGAGTCAGAGATGACAGGTTGAGGACTCAGTCTCCAGTAATCTCCTCCTTCAGGCCCCAATCACAAGATCCAAGTTATTTTACCTGTGCTTCTGACAGACTGGCTATAAATTGGATCTAATTCATTTGCTTGGGTTTGATTAATTATCCAGAGTGGCTTACAAAACTCAGGGAAACACTATTATTAGTTTATTAAAGGTTTTTTACAAAGAATACAGATGAAGAAGTGCACAGGGCAGTTGGGAAGGAGTGTGGAATTTCTATGCCTCTTCTTGGTGCATTGATCTCCAGGAACCTGTTACCAATGGACTATCAGGAAGTTCTCTGAACCTGGTCATCTTTGGGAATTTTTATGGAAGCTTCATTACAAAGGCACAATTGATTAAATCATGGGACAATTTTACCTTTAATCTCCTTCTCTTTTCCCCAAAGGTGGAGGTGAGACTGAAAGTCCCAACTCTCTAATCCTGCCTGGATCTTTAAGTGACTAACCTCCATTCTGAAGCTATTGAGGGACTCCCAGGCATAAAGTCAATTCATTAGCATACAAAAAGTCACCTATCACTTCAGAGATTCCAAGGATTATAGAAGTTCTCTGCCAGGAAACAAGATAAAGGCCAAATGTGTATGCCAATATTGCAGTTTGCATTTGTGCAGATAGCAGCCAAGGCTTCAAGAGATTAGGAGCATCCGGAGATGCATAACTCATTAAGCTGGTTTACCATTTTCTTTTTTTGTGCAGGGCTGAAGATGGAACCCAGGGCCTTGAATGTGCTAGGCAAGCACACTATCACTGAGCTACATCCTCAGCAATTTTTATTTTTATTCTGAGATAGGGTCTCACTACACTGCCCAGGCTGACCTTGAATTTATAGTACACCTACCTCAGCCCCCTGAGTAGCTCGGATAATGGGTGGGTGCCACCATGCCTGGCTTGACATACCATTTTCTATACTGGCTTGAATGGCATAACTCAAAACTAGAAAACTCCTTCTCAATCCATTCTTCTGGAGTTCAATGATTACATTCAATTATACCTCGAGTCTTTCAAATAATGTGTCATATAATTATTAAAAAGACATGGTATAATTGTTCTGTATTGACAATACCTATTTTTTTTAAGAAATTTTTTTTAGTTGTAGATGGACACAATATCTTTATTTTTATTTGTTTATTTTTATGTGGTGCTGGGGATCAAACCCAGGGTCTCATGCATGTGAGGCAAGCGCTCTACCACTGAGCTACAACCCCAGCCCAATAATACCTATTTTATCTAAAAGGTTAATAAGACTATGAATGTCCCTCTGGTTTTCATCATAATATTGTATTGGAAACTTTGGTTTCAATGTCTGAAATCAGAAGAAATAACAAAGATTCCTAACATCCACTAGATGTTCACAGAAGGATCCTTTAAAATCTCCTGCTCTTTTGTGTTGCTTTGACTCCAACAATTTAGGAATAAGCTCAAAACAGGAATAAACTCATCCTTATTGTTATCCATGGATTGAGCTGTATAAGGACAGTGAATATCAGTACATCTGCTGAAGAGATTCCATATTAAAAATTCATTTTTCCTTTGACTTTCTAGAAATAATTTGTCCAGTATTTTTCATACTGGAAATTATACATCTAGAGAAGGACATATGAAGGGAGGGCCAAGAATAAAAATTCTCTGGATAACCAATACATAAATCCATGTTTGTTTCTAAGCATGGCCAGTACAAAACCCACAATAAGAATTAATATGTCCTGCATGGCAGGATAATGAGCCTGGCAGGTCATCTAGGGGTCTGCTTGTGAAAGCCAAGCTCCTGTTTGTATATTCAGCCAAGGTCCGAAGGCTATGTACCACCAGTTCCTGGCATGGCTGGCTTCCCAGCAAACCAGCTGGCTGGCCATCTTGGTGCAGGGGCAATTGGTGCAGGAGAATGAAGAAAGCTGCTATGGTGACAGCAAGAGGAAATGAGGGACAAACGTAGTTTTCTGAACACTAGGAAACTTGCTGCCCTTGCAATGTATTCTTACAATTTTAGACTAAACTTGGCAAACACATCATGGCTCAGGATATTCCTTCTCCCATTTCTTAGTCATACTCAATCTCCAATGCACAGTACAAGACCCCGCCTCCTGCTTAGTATGCCAAAGCTCTTATATTTAGCTCAGGAATCTCTTTACCAACCACCACTTTACTAAGGCTTTATGTGTTTTTACAAATTTTGTACGTCCAAATCTCTATGTTCTTAGAACACTGGTGTCTCAATTTTCCTAAAAACAAAGACTACTCCAAGCCTTAAAAGCAGCTGGTACTGAACTATATCTTAGTTTATTTCTACTTATTGGTACCACCCCACTTTTCTTTTCTTCCAGGACTGGGAATTTAATCCAGAGGTGCTTTACCCCTGAGCTATATCCCTAGATCTTTTTATTTTTTAATTTTGTGACAGTGTATCGCTAAGTTGCCCAGGCTAGCCTTGGACTTGCTTTCCTCCTGGCTCAGCAGGAGGGGATTATATGCATACATCACTGGGCCCAGTTTATTGGCCCCTTGCTTTTCCCTATATAATAATGTTCCTGTCCTGGCAAAATGACCATAGATCCGAGTCCCAGGGATGATTCCAAATCTGGAGGCATGGGCACAGGGCAAGAATCCTGAAGACATCTGGAACCCTTTGGAACATTAATCCTTACTAGAAAGGTTTTTGGATTCACGAAACAACCCCCACAGAGGGGAAGAGTCAGCACCTTTGGCTTCCGTTTAGATTAAGTCTCATGAATTCTGAAATCTAATTCAGTCTAGATCTCCCTCAGATACTGCTGGCTCCTTCAGTGCTGTCCACTGTCTACTCCCGTACCAGGCTTCAGCTCCCAGCAGTATGCCACTGGAAGCAGAAGGTAAAATGATAAAGTTCCCAACTGTTTGTCCTCTGGTTCTAGTTGGTCCCAGTTTCCCCTGTGTAATCATCTCCCTGAGCCTGAGATAGGCAGAGGAGCACCCTCAAGGGCACCACCCTGCCCATCCCAAGTGAGCACACCTGAAAAACACAGGCACTGTGATATGCCACCCCACCAATTCACTGGAATCACGGCCCCATCTAGGTGCCTTTAGAAGTGAAGGGCTAGTAAGTTCTCTGTGTTGGACCAGTGGTAGTTCAGAAGTTTGACCTATCAGCTCAGGCAAGAGTCAGTGGAAACAGCTCTGAGGCTCTCCCAAGGGTGAATATTCTAAATATCACTTCACTCTTCACACTCTCTCATTCTCCTTGACTTGGCCACTGCCTCTGGGGAGGGGACACACATTTCTTTCAATATGTGGAATAGAAAACTTTTCCAAAAGACTGCAGTGAAACTTCACAAATTAAGACCACATAAAGGGCGCACCCATTAGTATAAAACCCAAATACAGAGTTTTTATGGTAAAAGATGGTTTCTTTATGAGATATCATCTCATTTTTGATAGAAGGGCTATTATCAAAAAGTCAACAGATAACACATGTTAGTGAGGGTGTGCAGAAAAGGGAGCCTTCATACACTGTGGTGGGGATGTAGACAGGCAGCCATTACAGATAACAGTATGGAGGTTCCAAAAGAAAAAGGGAACTGTCAGGGCTAGGAAGTAGCTCAGTGGTAGAGCTTAGTATGTATGAGGCACTGAGTTCAATCTTCAGCACACACAGGAAGGAAGCAAGGAAGGAAGGAAGGAAGGAAGGAAGGAGGGAGGGAAGGAAGGAAAGAAGGAAGGAAAGAGGGAAAGAAAGAAGGAAATAAAGAGAGGGTAAAATTACCAAATAACTCAGCAAGTGGCCCTCTTGGTTCAGTGGGGAGCCGATTAGTCTCATATGATTCAGAAATCTTTCTTTTGGGAATATTCCCAAAGGAAATGAAATTACAACCTTATAAAGATATCTGTATCCTTGTTTCTTGCAACATTATTCACCATAACCAAGATATGAAAACAATCTGTTTGTTGACAAGTGGATAAAGAAACTGGCATATGTATGTATTATGTATATATGTATAAATATTATTGAAATATATAATGGAATATTATTTAGCCTTAAAAAGACCCCAACATTTGCCAAGACATAAAGGAAATCAGAAGACATTATGCTAAGTGAAATAAGCCAGGCACAGAAAGAAAACTACTGTATGATCTCATTTAAATGTGGAATCTAAAAAAAAAAATGGGAGGAACATATATAGAAAGAGAATAAAACAGTGGTTTCCAGGGATAGGGTTTTAGAGAGGTTAAGAAATGGGAGATGTAGGTCAGAGGATTTGAAAGTACTGTATGCAAGATGAACAAATGTAGGAATCTAATGTAAAATATTAGGATCATAATTAACAACATAGTTAACATATTTTTATGTTGTATTTGGAATTTCTACTACATGAGTAGATTTAACCTACTATTGTCCCTAAAATAAGGGATAATGATCTGAGATAAAGATTATGTTAATTTGCTTCACTGCAGTAACCTTTCCACCATTTGTATGTCATATCATGTACCTTAAATGCATACAGTAAAGTTTATTCAAAAGCAAACAATGGTTACTACTTTCAAGGTACAAGGTAACAAGAAGTAGGGGATGGGCAAGGCCTGGGGCTGCTTGAAATCTGCATGCTCCTGTAAAGACATCATGAACATAAAGAGGGTCATCTAACTACAGCAGATGGCTGCCACCAAGTTCCAAGGCCAGGGTGAGCATCTTCTGGCTTTCGATCTCCACATACAACCCTCCCAAAGTTGCCTGACAAGGAAGCCAAATTTTCCTGCTCAAACAGGTTCACTCCAGAGTCCAGGATGTATGCTAGGCCTTGAAACAAGCCCTGAAGTGGGTCCCTCAAGGACCATACCCCCCTGACTCTCATGGTGATATGCCCTCCTTTCTTCTTCTTCTTCTTCTTCTTTTTTTTTTTTTTAGAGAGAGAGAGAGAATTTTTAATAGGATCGAACCCGGGCTGCATGCATGCCAGGCGAGCGCGCTACCGCATGAGCTACATCCCCAGCCCCTCCTTTCTTCTCAGATAGTGCACACATACAAGTTCATCACAAACAGCACAAACGACTCTACACAAGCAAAAACTCTCCCACAGGATGACCAAAGCTCATTTCAGCTTCTCCTCCTACCAGCAGGTTCTTCATTCACAGAAATTTCTGCACTGATATGTTCTTTCCAATCCATCTGTCGCTGCTCTAGTTCAGATCTCTCAGTCCACTTGCTTTCACTATGTAACAGCCTCTAAGACTGGTCTCTCTGTGTCTAGTCTTCTCTAACCCATTTGACGCATCTCCGCTACCAAAGTGACTGCACAGGTTTGAGTCACTGTTCAAAACCTACTAGGCAGCCTCTCCTTTAAGCTCCCCTGAGCTCACCCTTCCTTCCAGCCCTAGGAGCTTCCATTCTTTGGCAACCCAGGATATTTGAACTGTGGTCTCTGGACCAACAATTTTAGTATTACCTGGGAACTTGGTCAAAATGCAAATTCCAGACTGCTTGGATCAGAAGCTTGGGGGTGGCCCAGCTCTCTGTGTTTTGTCAAGCCCACCAAAAGACTTTGATGCACACTAAAGTTTGAAAACCACTCTTCTATCTGAACCCACCAATTGAGTACAACTGTTCAGTTCATTGTATCCACGGCACTGAGGCCCTCATTGCTCATGAAACCCTCTAGCTCTCGGCTTGTCTGAAGTCTACCTAGGGCTTCTTAAATCACTAAGCCCAGCATGTTCTACTCTTCCTCCAATGGCACCTTTTGGTCCATTCACTGGGCACTGACAAATGCTTGTTTATGTATTTTTCCTTGCTAAGGAAAGTCCTGGAGGACAAAGGTAACCTCCATCTTTTTCTAGCACAAATTTTTGGGTCGTTAAATGATGAATAGCTAAAGACAAACAAAAAAGAAAAAAAAGATAAATATTGGAGTCTTGGTATTTTTTGGCCCAAAGACCTCTAAGAAAAGTCAGTGTTGGTGAGTACTCATCTTTTAAACTTAGAAATGTGACTATTAATATAGGCATGTGTTTCCTGTGCTCCTTAAGATGTTCTAGATGCTGTCCTTTAAATTAAAAATGAAGTCCACAAAGTCAACTGCTTCTTTACTGCAAGAGTTCTCAGAATTTTTAATATGCTAATGCAGATGCTGATGCCAGAGGAACATACAGTTTGGAACAGTTTAATTGCTATTAATATGGCACAGAAATCAGTGTGGCTGGCATTGATCTTGGCTATGATTCCATCCAAGTGTGGGATACAAAAGGTGAATCAGACTTCTGGGGATAGTGTTCTGACAGCAGCATTGTTGGTCAAACTCAAAACATGTCATGAAGGCCAAAGTAGGAGATAACTTCCAGTCCAGTCCAGTTATTTTAGGCTTATGTGCTATCACATCAAAGTCCACCCAGAAGCCAGTGAAAAGCCTGCTCTGGATTCAACTGAAAATGCGTCCTTCAGTAGTAACCTTAACCAAAGGTAACTTGCAAGGCTTCACCATGGAGGATGAGGGAGAGTTAAGTAGGGTGATTCTGGAAAGCTCAAGTCTGTAATTAAGTGCTGCTTAACTGAAAATGTTGCAATGGAAATTCTCCTAGGGAACCTGAGAAATGAAGAAAGAAGAGGAAACTGCCCATCTGGAGGAAGAAATAGCTGGCTGAAGGTCAATCACTGCCTATTTTCAGTGTCCTTTTTTGGTAAACTACGTTTTTTGTGGGGAATGGGGAAAATGTGAAGGTTCAGGGTCTCTTGGACTTAACCTGAGACTCTGCAGTCTTAACCTGGCCCTGATTCTCCCAAGTACCTGTGCCAAGTGGGTCTTCCTCTAGGCCTTCCCTCCCTGGCTTGGAAAAGAGTAATGAGCAAGATTGAGTTCAGTCTCAGCCTGAAGCCCAGGGCAATGTCTCCACATTTCTTGGTGCTCTTCATGCAAAAGTGCCCTGTGCTGCTCTCTGTTCTAGTTTCCAGGAACAGATTCAGATTCAGCACTAAATGGATGTGTGGCTAGGAAACCCTCTGCCTGGCCC
The DNA here is from genome assembly GCF_052094955.1 of Ictidomys tridecemlineatus. NCBI lineage: Eukaryota > Metazoa > Chordata > Mammalia > Rodentia > Sciuridae > Ictidomys > Ictidomys tridecemlineatus. Next base: position 143,926,326 of record NC_135479.1, read on the forward strand.
ACCTGATCCCCCTGGCATCAGTTGTTAAAAATTTTTTACTTTAATATAATTTCAGATTCAGACAAAAGCTTCAAGAGTAATACAAAGAATCCCTATACAGATTCCCGAAATGTTTACATTTCGCCACCTGCTTTTTCTCCTCTCTTACTGAATTTAGAATAGGTTACAGAAAAGATTTACCTTTATCTCTTAATACTTCAGAGTATTTTGTCTCCTTCCTCCCTCCTTTTTTTCTTTTTCTTTCCTTCCTTCCTCCCTTTCTTTCTTTTTTATTTTTTTGGTAATGGGGATTGAACCCAGGGGGACTTTACCACTGAGCTAATTTATCCCCAGGTCTTTTTGTTTTTCATTTTGAGACAGGGTCTCCCTAAGTTGCTTACTCTTACTAAATTGCTGAGGCTTGTCTTGAACCTGCGATCCTCCTGCCTCAGCCTCTCAAGTCCTTTGGATTATTAGGCATGTGCCACCATGCCTGACTCAGTGTGTTTTCTTAAAACAAGAACATTTTCTCATATACTATAGTACTGTGAGCAAAATCAGAAATTTAGATTAGGTACTCTATTTAAATGTTGCAAATTATCCAATAATGTTCTTTATAAGAAAAAAATCAGGTTTTTCATGTCTTGCACATCTTATGAGGATACGATAGCTTTTTGTATAATGTCCCTCAATTTGGGTTTACGTGACATTTCCTTATCATAAATTTAGGGTGTGAATTCTGGGTCAAAACAGCCCTCATAATGATGCTCAGTTCAGGAGGCATACATGAGTGACTTGATTCTGCACCAGTGAAGTTGACTTCAATCCTCTCATTAAGATGATATCTGTCACTGACATGATGTCCTAACCCACCAACTCCCAAGACACACTTGTTTAATCCTGGTATGTTAAAATTCTTGTATGATTTTGCCTCGCCTAATCTTGGGCATACATGTGACAAAGCATGAATAATGTTTGAACACTATTCCTATGTAAAATACTCAATTCCATTCATGAAATAACTTCCTGGTTACATGTGAGAAAATAATAATTTTCCATTCCCTTGAAAACCGATGGAACAATGTATAATAAAAGTGGTTACTATGCTCAAGTCTAGAACTAGATTTTGTTATAATTTTATAAGTTGTGCTTTGACATGCAACCTATGGTTGACTTAAGCCTCCTAGGCATACAGAATGTACCACATCGAACTTTCCACATAAAACACATTCCTAAATGGGAATTCTGAAAGTTGTTCAGAATGATCAGAGGTACTTGGGAGAAGCAGGGCCAGGTTACGACTGCAGAGTCTCATATTAGGTTAAATCTAAGAGAATCTGAACCTTCACACTTTCCCTATTCCACCCCCCCACACACACAAAAAAAATGTAGTTTACCAAAAGATACTGAATATAGGCAGTCATTTTGATTGAAAATGGGCAAGCCATGAGCCTCTTCTATGGATCTTGAAATTGTCACTGAAAATGGTGTTGGAGCTTTTGGGGGAGGTCCAATATACTAGCTGGCTCTGTTAACTACTTACAGTGTGTTACTAATAAATACAGAAAGATCCCCATCCTTAGCATGGGAATCACTCCTGAGTAATTAGCATGAGAGCTTGATCTCTGGGAAGGCTGAAGGATGAGAATAGGATTCTGAGCGTCTGGTAGATAGTGAGGCATTTCCAGTCTCACAAGTCAAAACAGGGTTAAAGGTGGGAGAAATGGCCAGAAGGTGATGAGAGTAGATCAGTGGGAACCTCAGAGGCTCAAGTGTTGGCCTTTAGTTTAGAAAATATTGAATTAGATTACCTAACTGTTCTAGCAAATAATAAAGCCTTGGGAATAGGAAAGCTGAGTAGAGGGTAGACTAGCAAGATGCCACAAGACAGGTCATTTCCCAATTATAACATGTGGCTCATTTGATTGGGAGAGAAACTGTCTTTAACTGCCCCTTGGGGCAGGCATGACAAGCCAACACCTGCCCTGGTGCCAAGAGCCAGGTCCCACGATTTACTAGTGGAATTTTAACTTCTCTTCAATTAGGAAAAACCTCTGAGATACCCACTGGGTTGCTATAGAACCAGCACTTACTAACCTAATGCAAATGGCAAAGCTCAGATGTCTACAGGGATCAATATGTAAGCTAAATATGAGAACTGGATACTAGACAGTCAGAAGAAGTATAGATTGTGGCAAAACAAAGAGTGTTTAAGTGTGCTATTCATGTTCAGATTTTTTAAAAGGACCAAACACTCTGCTACTGAATATCACATATCTAGACCAAAGGCTTGCTACTTCACTGTGCCTGCCCAGGGGTGGCAAGTCCATCTCTGCCTTACTATAGCTAGACTACAGCTAGAACCCCCAGCTTCATGGTCAGCATAACTGGATGGAGCATCACCCAGCACCACAGACCACCCTGCAAAGGAAAGATGTAATTAGCCTCTTTCCAAGGGAAGGTCTTCTTTCCAGAAGCCTCGCCTAGACCCTGCCCTATCCTGATGGTTCTTTCATTACCTAAGTGCTGGGTCCCATAAGCTCAATTTAACTTTTATGCCTGAAGATATTATGTTATCATTAGCTATCCAACCAATGTCTATTGAGTGCCTTCTATGTTCCAGGTGCTGCCCATGTGTTCCTCCAGCATAGGGGAGAGACCAAGTCCTGACATTAGGATACTGGCAGTCTAGTTGGGGTGGGGGTCAGGGAAGAGACATGTAATAAGCTAATAAATGAATTAGAGAACTTTCCAGTGGTGTTCAACAGTATTTAGAGAATTAAACTGGCTAATGGGTTGCAGGGGGCCTGGATGACTTCTTCTGAATGAGCAGCTGGTGACGGTTTCTGTGAGAAGCAGCATTCAAACTGTGACCTGAAGGACAGAAAGGAACCAGCTCTATGAAGACTGGGGTGAGGTTTTCTGCCGAGGGCACAGACTGCACAGAGATCCTGAGGCAGAAATGAGTGTAGGATGTTCAAGTCACCTGCAGCTGGAACCGCACGGTGGTGGAGTGGCATGATATGAAGGTGGACAGGGATGCAGGGACCAGACCCAGAGCCTTGTAGGCCATAGAGATGTGGCACTGCATGCCAATACGCTGGGAAGCCACCAGAATGGTTTAAAAGGAGACACGGCTGGCCACAGGTGATGAGACAGGATTTACCTGATAATCTTTAATTCTGACTGTTCCATGTTGTATGGCTGGACAAATTTCTCCTGAATTAGAATTACCTTCCCATCAAGAAACACCCTTTCCTCAAGTGAAGAGTACTGGACATGGGAAGAAATATCCCATATGAATGAACCAAAGCAATCAGGGTATACTCAAATGTGGTCTCTGGACAAAACTCTCTCTGCTCAGCTCACACACGTATGGCCATCCTATTCCTCCTTAGAAAGTTCTTCCCCAGATCCCACATCCCCTTTCTTCTTTTGAGTAGCTATTGAAATGCTGCCTTTTCAGTCCGGCCTTTCCTGACTGCCCTATTTAAAACTGCAGCACCCCACCCTCCACACTGACCTCACTATTCCCTTTCCCTGTAGCATGGATCACTACCTATTAACCATGTCTTTTGATTTTCTAGTGTCCTCCATTCTTCTCCTTGATATCTCAAGCCTTGCTGATCTATAGAGATTGACCCTCCCACAGATACGTAATTCCTAAAGATAGTTTGTGCCTTCCATATAAAACCCACCAACCCAGACCCCATAACCCCAACTACCTCCTTTATTGGCCTCTTACTTTTCTGGCCATGATCCACCTGCCATAATCCCTTCGGGGTCAGGTATGAGAAAACCAGAGACAGCTCCCATGACCACAGTGTACTCCGAAATTATTCAAACTAGTCAGTCCTAAACCTGCTTAGCCTGCCTCCTTCCTTCAAGGCTTTATTTAGTCCACTAGTTCCTGCTCTCTGCCTGCACCAACCTCGGTGCTTAGCATGGCATGTACCTCCTCTTGTGTCACAAACTATCTTTTCAATAGCAATTGTGATTGGTTGGCATTACCAATCCTCAGATTTTTCTATTAATATACTATATTTTACAATAACACTATAAAATTTCCTTCTTATTTCTCTCCTCCCCCTATACTAAAACATAAGCTCCATGAAGGCAGAGACCTTTGTCTGCTTTTGTTCAATGCTATGCTCCCAGCATCCAGAGAAATCTGACACAGAACTAAAACACTCAAACATATGCTGGGGGAAAAGATTTCCAAGAAAGTGTTCAGTAGCTATATTCTAAATATTTAATGACTAAAGAGAAAGCCAAGGTGTCTGTTTATGTGTTGCATGGATGAGTACAGAAGCCAAGTGGGACTGGAGATCCAGCTCCTGCCCCTTAACCTTGCTGAACCTCAATTTCCTCATCTAGAAAATGGGGAGAGTTTATACCCACATCTGAAATAACAATACTTACTTAAGGCAATAGTGGAAGGTTGTTATGTGACAATAAACATCGATGATGATATGTTGAAGGACAATAAACAGTATTGTGTTACAATACAGCAATGCTGCAGCAGTGCCCTGAGGGCCTCAGGCCTACAGGACAGCCAGCCCTTGTCCTCTGCATCAGCCCTGCTCTGAGCAGGCCAGAATGGGTCCTCCCTCCCTTCCCTCCAAGGACAGCAGCTCAGGGAGAAGGTGTTCCTCCCTGTAGCTCCCTGCCCCTTACTCTGTGGTAACGTGCTGCTCCTTAGTCACAGATGCAGAAGCAGATCCTGGCTAGTGCAAACACACACACACACTTGCAGGCATGTTTGACAGGTGTGAGTACGTGGGTTAAATGACACCCTCAGAAGTGCCATGAACTCAAGTGGGAGACCCCAGAACCATCAGGCTCGCACAGAAGAGGGGATTTATCTGATTCATAACATTTTCCACCTGTTTCTTATGTCAAAGTTAGAAAAGTACTTTATGATCTCAACAAAAATACTTTGGTGAATAGAAAGACTTCAAAAATAACACATAGTCATTATAAGAAAAAGTGAAAGAAATGAAGTGTTTGTATGTGTAAAAAGAATATTTGTGGAATTAATGAAGAAAAACTCAAGCCCAGGTGACCCTTCTTTAGCCACTGACCTGCTAGATAAGTCTCAGGGACCCAGAGGGCCTTCCATGGCAGGTGGACCCCTAGCTCCCAACTAAAAGGACTGTGTGGTACAGATGAGGAGCACTAGGCCCGAGCCAGAATGCAGGTGTGGTTCCCAGCCTCACTGATGAATGCAGTATGATCTAAGCCCCAGTCTGCTGGAAGAACAGGTCAACATCCTCTCTACCAGCCCTTTCTGCTTTAAGCCTTGGAGATAAAGAAGATTCAAATATGAATTCTGGGCAGATTTTGAGACGCTATTATTCTGAGTGGGGAGCACTATTTCAAATCCCACCCTTGGTCCCCAAATCTCAGGCAGACCTGCTGCAGAGAAGGCAGCTTCCAGAAGCCAGAGTTGGAACCTGAGCAGGAGAGAGGCAAAAACACAGGGTCTGCTGGCCAACAGGAGAGAAGGCAAGAAGGGATGAGGCACGCTGGATGGTTTCTGTTGACTTTCAGCAGTGTGTCCTGGGTTCTTGGGCCTGGGCTCAGCTGCCCTCTATTTATCACCACCCCCACTAGATAGGCAGGGCAAGGGCTTAGTCCCCAGGTAGTTCTTCATGATCCTTAAAAACCCACCACCTATTCCAGAGTCCTATAGTGTATAAATTTATAATAAATATTTAAAGGTTGCATGAAAGACTATAAATTTGTAAAACTGTAGGAAAATGCTTAGATAACATTTAATGAAAAAAAGCAAGATACAATATCGAGTACAAAAACTGAACAAAAATGCATATGGTGGGGAGGGTGGAGCATATGCTTGGGACATGCAAGGCCCTGGATTCAATCACCAGCACCAAAAAAAAAAAAAAAATCAGTTAATTAAACTAAACACATATAGAAAAAAAGACTGGACTGGAAAATAAGTAAAGTCAAAGTCTCTAGGACTATAGGTAGTATCCTTTCCTTACTTTCCCCTATATTTTCTAAATTACCTGCTATAAGTAAATACTATTGCTTTAAAAATACCTCACACACAAATTCATGCTCATAAGATTTCATGCAATATAGCTTCCAACTTCTTTCCAGTTATTTCCCCACATTCCAATTCTACTCTCCTACCTAGAAGTAACCATATGATTTGGCCTATACCTCTCTGGCCATTTTCCATGCATTTCAAGAGATACTTGGTTTGGTCTTGCATCAAGTATTTCATGCTATAAAGCTGAATGGTTCTGTATGGATTTATTCTCACTTAACGAGTGGGAGATCTTCCCAGGTATGTGTTTTCTTTTTGTTGTTTGTTTTAAATGGCTGCATACTACTCCACAGAGAACTGATTCCACAATCATTCCCCTACTGAAAATGATGAGAACTGCCCATCTTCTTGCTTGCTATTACAGAAATTCAGTGGAACACCCTGAGGGAGAAATTCTTTAGGGTACAGTCCAAGAAGTGGTATTGATGGATCCAAAGACACACATTTGCAATGTTTTCTCATGGTGCTAGGGACTAAACCCAGTGCCTAACACATGCTAGACAAGTCCTCTACAACTGAGCTACATCCCAGCCCTCACATTTTCAGTTTTGATAGATTCTTATTTGAAAGATTATTTCAGTTTATATCCTATCAGTAAATGAATGTCTATTTCTCTCTGCCTTGACAATACTTTTGCCAATCACTAAGAAGTGTGAAAAATAATCTTGTTTTTATTTGTAAATAGTAATCAATATAGTATCATAATATTAATATTCTAATGTTAAATGTAATAATAGTGATTTTTTGATTATTACCTTTTCAAAAGTTGATTCCCCCTTTTTTTTTTTAAAAAAGTCTTGCTTCTTTATAACTTTTGGCCATTTTTCTGTTGGGTTATAGGCTTTTTTCTTATTGATTTATAAAAATGCTTTACGTATTCTGGATATTAATCTTTTACCTATCATGTAGGTTGCCAGTATTTTTACTAGTCTGTCATTTGTTTTAACTTCCTTTATTAGTGTCTACATTTGCCTGAAAGCCATCTGGAACTTAGTTTTATGTATAATATGATTTAGGGATACAATTTACCTTACTTGAATATTAGGAAAAGATGATAAAGTTGAAACTTTAAGAAACTCTGTGTCATATATTTTATGTTTATATATGTCTTTTAAGCTTTCCCTTTCTGGTAGGGTGGGGGTGCCGGGGATTGAACTCAGTGTGCTCTACCACTGAGCTACACCCTCAAGCCAGGAGGATCTCGCTAAATTGCTAAGCCTGGCCTAGAACTTGCAATCCTCCTGCCTCAGCCTCCTGAGTCACTGGGATTACAGGCATGAACCACTGTGCCTGGAACTTTTCATATTTTATAAATGACATTTATGGGATTTTTAAGGAGACAAGACTATGAGAAAGGATGAAGAAGTCTGTGGTATATCGCCCAGCCTGGGCATTTTCATAACATGGTGAAGGTGCTGCCCTGCACGGGCACTGAGCTTGTCAGACAGGTAAGGAGTGTATCTTTGGCTCTTTAGTTCCTATGCTCCTCTGCATCACTAACAAGGACGTCCTTCTAAGACCGGAGACACTTTAGTCTAACTCTCATTTAAGGCCAAAATTTAAGGACCTAGGAATGCCTCAAACAAGGTCAATATGCTAACTACTCCAAAGCACAATTCCTCATGTGCGTAAACTCCTACCACTGTGATTTCAACTCTGTTTTTCTTTTCTTCATCTTCTTCTTGTCCTTCCTTTTTGCTGCACTGGAGACTAAACCCAGGGCCTCACACAAGGTAGGCAATACTCTACCTACTAAACTACATCTCTAATCCCCAGCCTTTTAAAATTTTTTATTATTGAGACAGGCTTCCTAAGTTGCTGTGGTTAGCCTTGGACTTGCAATCCTCTTGCCTCAGCCTCCCAAGTAGCTGGGATTGTAGGTGTGTGCTATCCTGTCTGGGACTTGTGCTTTCTACAAGTGTTGGTTCAGTATATTTAGGTTTGACAACTATTTGCTGAATGAATGCATGAATATGTTATGTCAAACCTTTAGTCCATTCATGATGGGGATAATGTGAAGGAGCTGGAAGGATCTGAGACAATATAGGAGAGTAAAGTTGGTGGTTAACCAGAAGTTTTCTAGTAAAGCCCTGGGAAAGGTTCTAGAAGCTGTGGCAAGGACAACTGTGTGGTGTGAGTCTGGGGCAGAGGGAATCTCACGCCTGGGTAAAGGAAGGGGAGGCACTGGAGGCAGATCCCACTGCCACTTTGCCTTTAAGTATTCTAACAAATCACGCTGCCACGGATTAAGCACAGGGGCTTTAAAAGGCCCCTGGTGCACAGTCACCTTTTCCAAATAGATGACACCTAAAAACCTAAGAAACTGAGAAACTGACATGGTACCAATGTGGCACTTTTAGTCACTATGGCTCTGAGGGGTAGAGCCACAAGGAATCACCTGTAGGGTCTCACCCAATTCCTCCAGTACAGTGGCCATGGAAGTGGTAGAGAGCTGACTGATGGAGGGGTCTGTACTCGGGAAGGGAGAGGCTGTACTCACGTCCCACAGCCATCACCCCCGAGCAACACCGGGGCAGGTGGAGAGGTGAGGAGCGCTGGGATGGCAGGGAAGTGTGCGTGGTCTGTTTTCAGGTTATGTTCCTTATGTTCTTGTCCTTTTTGGCTTTTATTGTTCTCATTTTTCCTAATTATAAAAATAATCTTTGCGGGCTGGGGATGTGGCTCAAGCGGTAGCGCGCTCGTCTGGAGTGCGTGCGGCCCGGGTTCCATCCTCAGCACCACATACAAACAAAGATGTTGTGTCTGCCAAATACTAATAAATAAATATTTTAAAAAAATAATAATCTTTGGGCTATGGATAAAGAGCACTTGCCTAGCATAAATTCTCTGGGTATGATCCCCAGCACTGCCAAAAAAAAAAAAAAAAGTCATCCTCATTGCTAGAATTTTGGAAAACCAAAAAAGTTTAAATAAGCCAATTTTAAAAGTCTCTCAGAATCCTTCCATTTAGCACATTTGGTAAATTTCCTTTTCATTTCTTTTTTATCTTTTCTTTGTGGGGGGGCTAGGAAGGGGGGGAACTTACTGGGGATTGAACCCAGGGGTGTTTAACCACTGAGCCACATACCAGTCCTTTTTTATATTTTATTTAGAGACAGAGTCTTGTTGAATTTCTGAGGCTGGCTTTGAACTCAAGATCTTCCTACTTCAGCCTCCTGTGCCACTGCGCCTGGCTTACCCACTTTTAAATGTACAATTCAGTGCCACTAAGTACATTCACAATGTTGAATAACCGTTAATGCTGTGAACACCTACCTTTATATGCTAACCTTTCCTGAGAACATACAACATTCCAGGCAGGCTAATCATTTCACTGCCATTTTTGTCTAACATTTAAGTACTCCATGTACATGGGTGCGAGGGTTATTCCTATTTTACTGAGACTGTGACATTAAGAGGTTTAGTTCCCCATTGTGGATCACAAGCCCAGTAAATGACAGAGCTGGTATTCAAACAGGTCTGGAGGTATCCAAAATCTACACTCTTATATAGTTTTGAGTCCTATTTGGATCAAGAACCACAGGGGGATGAGTCTTTTAATGTACCTATTATCTCTCTCTCTCTACACACACACACAATATTTTAAAGTATCTGGTTCAAATTTTGAGTTAGGAAAAGGTCTGAAATATTTCTAATCCAATATAATGAAAATTGCCCGGTACTCATTCTCTTTATTTAATGGGATAATTTATTTTAAGGATCATAAAAATATTTATAGGGCTTTCAGGAGTTCTTCTGAAACCTTCACCTCCGAAATCTATTTTCTACCATTAAAGCACCTCAATTTTAAAATCTAATGTCACAAGGTTATGCAGAAATGACTTTTATGGTTTGGGAAGAGAAATATAGTCCAACAGTGGTATCTAAAATGGCTCCTGCCGGGGCTCAAAGGGTCAGGGAGCTCTACTCCCCACTCTGGAAACACAGTGCTCCAACTACAGAATGAGCCTGAAACAAAGGAGGCAATCCTGCCCAATATGAGGGTTCTTACTCTGTGGTATTTTAGTCTGCCACCTATATGTCACCCCAATTGTTTCAGAAAAGGGATCTCTTAGTGACAGAATCCAGGTTAAAGGCATAGAATGCACCTACAGGTTTATGTTCTTTATGGTAGTGAAGGCTCTCAGGAAAACCTTCTCAAGTAAGACCAGCAGGCTCCACCTGGTGCCTTTGTTCCTGGCTCAGATGCTGTGTTATTGAAGAGAAACTGCAGGGAAAATCACCTTCTTCGTTTCCCTCCTTTTACCCCCAGGGAGTTCAAAGTCAAAAGGAGGCAATGTTTATTTTAAAGCAGAGGAAACCAACAGACCGGCAGATGAGCATACTTTGAGTATCCACGCTATGGGTACATCCCAAAGAACAGACACAGCCTAAAGGCCACTCTCATCTGGGAGAACTTGACCCCGGCATGTTGGCCAAGGCCATGGGCAGAGCCAGGAATGGAAGGAAGGATGGCTGCTAAAATGTCTCAGGGAGAGAGATGATACCTTCAGCTGCCTGAGGGGCTCCAGGAAGTAAAATTCACCACTCTCACTAGGGGAAGTCTGCCCACCGAAGGAAGAATTCAGGAGTGTGGACAGGAGGGAGTGGGGACATTAATGAGTCGGTTGCTGCTGCCAAGGCTACCTGGAGAAGGCAGGGTTCTGGGGAGGCTGTGACGGCTTGAAGCCGCCTCCTCAAGAGAGTCAATACTATTTTAAGAGACAAACAAGTGTGACTGTGGTTAAAGATAATCACAGTCAGATGTTGGCAAAAGTAGACAAACATTTCAAGGCCTCTGCTATTTAGGGTAGGAAAGTGTGTGTGTGTGCCAGGCAATGCTTATGTTAAGAGCTTTGGCGGCACAGGGTTTATATGTGCAAATAAAATTAATACCCCATAGAAGAAGCTGCTTTTGGAACTGCTAACCTAGTTCATGATGAAAAGGACACAAAATAGAAAAGTGTACCAGAGCAATAATGAAAAACACAAAAGAACTTGATCCAAGAATTAGAATGAAACAGGCAGCAGGGGAAGGGAGGGAGAAGCAGCCAGCACAGAGGTTATCAACTTCAGGCTCTTTAGCCTCAGTCTTCTCACCTGTGAAATGTGTGGGCTGAATCTCCCACGCTGAAGACCCACAGACATGACGGAAGCACATCAGAAATTGTTATGCATTCATCATTCCTGGGCACACTGCACACTCGCCCAAGGTTCTATGTCCTTCTTCATGCTGTTACATTTGCCTAACTTCTTAGTTGACAAAAATCCCTCCTGATCTTCAAGACCCAGCCTACCTCCCCTCTTCATATGACCTGAATACATCTTTCTCCCCCATCTAGAAGAAGGGCTCCTGCTGTCCTCTGAGTACTGCAACAGAAGAGGCAGAGGGGTTTCAGTTGTCCTTAAACTGAAGTTTCTTATCAGTCTTAGGATGATATTTATCTTAGAGGTCATCTGCTGGCTGTTTCCCCAGCAGCCAAGTGCTCCTTAAGATTACCCCAGGTTTTACAGCTTTGTGAGTTGAAACTCTGTCTCATCTCGACTCCAAGCCCAGGGCAAGTCCTACAGTAACCTGAATATCTCACTCCCTGGACCATGGGAATTAATCCAGCACAGGGATACGACCCAAATCAGGGCAGAGAGCCAAAAGGAAAGTCAATCTGGGGGTCTTCAGACTTTCTCCCTCCCACTGAAAGCCTGCACGTGAATCTCATTATTGCAAAAAGTCTAATATAAACTATAAGTCTAACCAAAATGTCAATTTTCTTTTTGGGGGGGGGGTGGGTAGTGGAGGTAAAAGTGATAAATGCAGATAGGGAATACGAGAAGCTGTGATCAGTTGCTGACAGAACAGAAATGTCTAAGCCATAATTGGCAGGTCAGATACTTACCAGACATGGCAGATAATTGTAGTAATTAAAGGAACACATCCAAGATATTCAACTTTGAACACAAATACAGGGTAATGGCACCCACGAAACCCATAGATCATATGAAGGCCCTTACTAGTGACCTGCTAAAGAACTCTTTTAAGAACCCAACATGCTGGCCTCGAGGAGTGAGGAGGCCTTTCATCTCTTTCTTAATAAAAACTATCACCCTGAATCAGCCCTAGGATCTACCAGATCAGCAACTTGTTTGGAACAGGGACATTCTAGAGGCTTAAAAACTGGGCAAAAGCCCAGCAGTATGAGGCCTGAGTTTTAAGTCTGTTTTCCTCAAAAGCTTTGAGAAATAGTCACTAATTCACCCCATGCTACTTAATGGCTCATCTAAGACTCCAGCCTATAAGACACAGGCATGTCTGACCACGGGAAGAACATTACTGCTCCCAAGCTAGAATTTATAGAGTGCATCATATATGCCAGGGAGCCGGGAACTATACAGAATGACACACACATTTTCATTTGAATCTCTACGACTACCCTCGGGGTTGGATACCTGAATTTTTCCAAGTGCACAGATGAAGAAACTGACATAAAGATTTTAAGTAACTGACACACATGCTTAGTGCACTCTAATGCCAGGGTGGGAAAACATCTGATCCTTTCTGATCCATGCTCTGTCTTAGAAATCTAAACTAAAGAGAGAACGGCTTGCAAACAGCTCTAATTTACATTTAAAAAATGACAGAAAAGCATCATAGAGCCAACTGGCCCACATTCCCTTCTTTGTCAAGTCCATTTGTCATACTAACTTGGACATTTTCCAACCAGAACCCTGGCTGGCTCCAGAAGCTTTGGGGTTGGCCTCTCCTTTCAACTTCCAGAAGGACATTTTGGATAGACACATACATTCAAGGCAGCCTTTCCAAACCTGTCTCTAGACTATTTCCAAAATGTCTATTAGAGATCAAACAGGAAAAAGAGAGAAAGAGAGTGATTGTTACATCTGAGTAATAATCTGATGTCACTCTAAAAATGCCACATACATGAATTTCAAGGTATAGGGTAAGGACTATATATAGAAATTGGAAGTGTGACTAAATCATAATGAGCTAAACTTTACCAATGCAATCTTTTTCAATGCTTATTTTTCGTTTTTAGTACCTGGTGAAGCCATTCCACAAACTGGACTTTGGACACTGCCCCTGTCCTGTCTCTGTGCTGTGTATCCATTGATAAAGGAAAAGATACAAGCCAGCAGCCCCACAGGGGCTGAAATCAACAGAACACAGTGGGCAGATTGTATCTCATAAACCTGGGATCAGGGACTTTGGAATAAGACATAAAAGTGAGCACGTAATTGTGGCATAAGGCTTGGCAAGAAGCCATGGTCATTACAAATCCAGTAGAGTTATGTCATTGATACTGTACAGTAGGAGGAATCTGAGAGGGTGGAGAGCTTGGTGGCCATTTTCCAAAGGATCTAGACAAGCTGGATAAACTCCCACAGTCATCCTCTGGGATGACTATCCTCCTCCCCACCCTGAATGTCTCCTCTTTTTTCCCCCAGGGAAGCCTTGCCCACCTTCTCTTTCAACATTCACACATACACACACACATATACACACACCTTGAAAACTCCAGCCCTGACTCTGGTCTTGCAGCCCTGCTTGCATAGCTGGCAGAACGGTCATAGTTAAATTTAGACCTGAGTACCTCACTGGGCATGAGCTTGGGCACAGGCTGTATGAGGAGATCTGGAGTCCCTCTGGAAGAGCTGGGTGTTGACACTCTCAAGTGGGACACTATTTGATGGTTAGACTGAAAGTTCAACTGGGAAGAAGGTGGACTTTCTAAAGCAAAGCTCAAAGAAATAGAAACTTAAACACCAGAATGGTTAATACATACTTTACAAGGCTACAGAGGTCTTCTGCTTTCAAAGTATAACCCAAGTGAACCAACAGGATTCTCTCAATTTTCAGAACTCTTTGTGGAGGGAACTGGACAAGATTGTAGAGGAGACTGCGTGTAATTCCCCCCATATCACAGAAGCAGATCTAGAAAACTGCCCAGAGACAGACACCCAGACTCAGATGACACCTGTCATGGGGTCATGATTAGTGTGTCACCTCATAAGGCCATAGCTTATGGATGGCAAGACCTTGAAACAGGGATAAGGACCAAGTAGGAAGGGCCAGGTGGATAATGGTGAATGGAACTCTGGTCCTATTCATTCAGATCACAGCGTCAAGATATCTAAGAAGGGGCTCTGGTCACATGATAATTGCTCTACAGGGACTTAGGTTCTAACTTAGGAAGTAAGGGTCCTAGCAATGATGCTTTGTGGCCAGAGTACAGGAGCTTCAGAATTTTGTAGGCAAAGAAAGCTACATGAGTTTTTATTGTTTGTTTTGAGATGGGGCCTCATTATGTTGCTCAGGCTGGTCTCTAATTCCTGGCTCAAGCGATTCTTCTGCCTCAGCTTCCTGAGTAGGTGGTAATACAGATATACCACAGAGGCTCCTGAAGCAAGCCAGCAGCAAGCAAGGTGCTAAAAACTGTAAATTCCATAAAGCCACCTGGATTTATGCATTTTTTTTACATGATTTCCCTCATTGCTTATGGTTCGGATCTAGAGTATCTGCTAGAAAGCTCATCATTGAAAGCATGATCCTCAACGCAGCAAGGTTCAGAAGTGGGGCTTTTAGGCAATGATAAGAGTTCTGTTCTCTTCAGTGAATTAATCCATTTGCTAGATAAACCCGTTGATAGCTGAATGGACTATAAATTGTAATTGTAGGCAGGTGGGGTGTGCTTAGAGGAGATAGGTTACTGGAGGTGTGGCTTTGGTCTGTATCTGTTCCTCCCTCTCTCTTTCTCTGCCTTGTGGCTGCCATATGCTGAGCAATTTCCCTTCACCATACCCTTCTGCCATGATGTTCTGCCTTACCTTAGGCCCAGAGCAATGGAGTTGGCTGACCATGGATTGAGACCTCTGAAAATATGAGCCAAAATAAACTTTTCTTCCTCTAAATCTTGTCACATATTTTGGTGTCAGTGATGCAAAGCTGAATAACACACTCATGTTCTCCCATAATATTTAGTAAAACTTTTCAGAAAGATTCTTTAAACTTGGTCCAAAATGCAAACTATACTTACCTGGAGCCAGAAGAGCAGTAGCAGTAAGACTCTTGATATTTATATCACTTTCTCAGACAGAATCCTTGCTCAAACCAAATCTAATCTCTTCTCCCTCCCCACCAGATATTCTCAGCGTGTCCTCTTTTCCCTCCTTGAGAACACTGAGAAAGTGTGTATGAGAGAGAGAAGAGGAGAAGAGTAGAGGAGGAGAGGAGGAGAGGAGAAGAGGAGAAGAGAAGAGGAGAAGAGGAGGGAGAGGGAGAGGGAGAGGCAATGTGCACTAGCTCAAATTATAGCTCTCTCTACACTGTAAGCTTATAAGGGTAGCACCTTGTTCCATTTTGATTTCTGATTTAACCCAAGTCATCAATAATCAGGAGTCAGGAGACCTCAGCCAAGAGAACTCTGGCAGCCACAGACCTTGCTGGGCCTCTGGGACGGCTTCGTGGGACTCTGATTAGACTGGAAGGCTCTGGCTGTCCAGACCTGGCTACAAATCAGCCTTGACCTTCCATTTGTCCTGGAAGATCTTCCATCTGTCCAAGGAAGCCCCTTGGGAGATATCAAGAAAGCCTTCTGGGCTTGGTGGATTTCTAGGCTTGTGAGACATACCCTGATGTCATCAGGACCAGCTAGATCCAGCTCTCAGCTCTAGGTTCTGGGATTCAAGTTGTAATCTCAGATGCACTTGAGCCTCTAGAGTGGTACAAGTCCCCAGAATCCCTCTGGACATCTGTAAACACCAAATACAAGTGGCCACTGTGGAATAAATTTCTAAAAGATCTAATGTGGAAAGATGGCTAAAGCATAGTTCAAGAAACTGGAGAAAGATACTGGGTCCCTACTCTCCTAGATTCCTTCCAAACATCTGGGTCTCCTCATCAGCCTGATCCACTCCCTATGCTCCCAACCAAAAGGGCAAAATAACATCTCCCCTATGAAGACACAAGTAATTTACCTCAGATATCATGATATCATTTCCCTAATAACCATTAAAAGTAGAAATAAGAGGCTGAAGTTAGTTTTTTATATATGCACTTAACTCAGTACCTGTAAAATACAATCATTTCAACATGTAAACAATATAAAACTTAAGATGTTTTCCATTTTTTTTTTTTTTTTGGTACCAAGTCTTTGAAATCCTTTTCAGTCCTTAATAGCCATGTGTGGCCAGGGCTACTGGACTAGCCAGCAGAGATCTAGAAGGCAGCTCTTACCAGCTTCCTCTGTGGTTCCCTGAATGTCCCTATTGCTTTACTCACATGAAATCCTCAGCTCTTTAAAAACCCCTTCCTGTCCTTTAGTGTACAGGGCAAACTTGCATGTCCCCTGGGAACTCCTCTTGGATGACCCCAGGTCATTGTGCTTCCATTGGTACTTTAGCCAGCAATCAGGTAGAAACCTATA
Source organism: Ictidomys tridecemlineatus (assembly GCF_052094955.1). Lineage (NCBI taxonomy): Eukaryota > Metazoa > Chordata > Mammalia > Rodentia > Sciuridae > Ictidomys > Ictidomys tridecemlineatus. Next base: position 143,942,817 of record NC_135479.1, read on the forward strand.
GCATTGATCACTCTCTTCAGTAATTAATTTTTTATTTGTTACTACTGTTTCATACTCTGGCACAGCTCACAATTTGAACTGTAAGATATTTGGGTGCATGGAAGCTTCTTTAATTTTCTCCCTGCCATACCGTACTCAAATATTTGGGTATGACACAAAAAGTGCTTAGCTTAATTTCTTTTATGATTAAGAAACTAAGGCAGCTGCATATGGTGATGCTCATCTGTAATGCCAGCTGCCAGGGAAGCTGAAGCAGGAGGATGGTAAGTTCAAGGCCAGTCTAGGCAACTATGCAAACTCTTATTTCAAAATTAAAAAATGAAAAGTGGTGGGGATGTAGCTCCTCAGTAGAGCACTTGCTCAGCATGTGAAAGGCTCTTTATTCAATCCTTAGATTGAACCTAAAAAATAGAATAAAGAAAAAACAAATCTAATGAAAGCATTTGAATGTAACAGTGGCACAGTCCACAGAGACTTCTAGGTACTCATGAATAACAATAATCCAATACTTTCCTAGTACCATGTGCCAGGTCTCAGTGATTTACATATGTCAACTCATATTTACACATGGCAACTCATATGCAAAATCCCATGAATAGACCGCATGAGTATCTCTATTTTCCAGATGAGGAAACCGATGCAGAGCTTTTGTAACTTACATGAGATCATACAGATAAGTAGCAGAGCTAAAATTCACATTCATTCTGGCTTCTGAATCTAAGCTTTGAATAATCGTGATATATTGCCTCATAATCCAGAACCACAAAACAAATCTATAGATATTTTTATACTACACAGTTTTTTATATTCTCAGCTAGGGTATTTATTCATATAAAAAGAATTAAATTAATTCAGAAAATGTAAACAGAAGCAAACTGTTGTAGAGACATGACATTCCTATCCCAGAGGATGTTTCTCATAAATTCTCCTAAAACAAAAACAGTGCACCCTTTCTTTCAGAGGGTGTGAAACTGGGGGTGACTGGTGACAAATGAGTCTTCAAATTCTAAATGTTCTCTGATTCAGTACCCCCATTTCTAGGAATTTAACCTAAGGAAGAAATTGTGTATGTGCCAAGCCAACTATACAAGTGACTATTACAATATTATTTATAATAGTAAAAATTGGAAACAACCCAAATAAAGAGATTGACTAAATAAGAACAAATTGTATATACACATGATAATCTGTGCATCTAAAAGTATGCTGATAAATCAGCTCTTTGGATCAGAGAGCCTTGACTTGCATTGTTGGGTGACTGTCTTTTTTTTTTAATTTCCTCCATCTATTTTAATGTTATTTGAGCTATTTCTTAACCAAACATTAGAAACTGATGGTTAATCATCTTAGAACATAGTTTATGGTTCAACAAGTATCACAACTTGTTTACTTTTTTCCTTCCATAATGGGCCCTTCTTTTTTATTTATCTCTTGAAGTGTCATACAACATAAAGACAACAGAAATATCTTCTTATTTTGTTACACTTGTTTTCACTATTTTCCAGCACTTCCAATTGTAGGAGGATTAAATGATACAAATTCTACCTATTCTCAAGGTGATTATGAAGGGTAGAGAAGTGCTGGAAATGAAAATATTTTGCAATCTATGAAAGTTAAAAAGATGTCATTATGATGATGATGATGAAGATGATAATTATGATGATGCACATGATGATTGTTCTAATTGGTTTTTCTTCTGTTTCATCTTACATACCCTTATGTGTAATTAAGGTTCTTTGTAAATCAGTATTGATACTGATCAGTTGTTATAGCCAAATAATAAATCAGTTGAATTCTGAGTAATGTCTACATTTAAATACACTTCTTTCCAATTAGCAGTTTCAGAGGTCTCAGACCATGGAGGACCATCTCCATTGATCTGAGACTGAGGTGAGGGAGAACATCATGGCAGAAGGATATGGTGCAGGAAAGCAGCTCAGGACATGACAGTCAGGAAGCAGAGCTGTTTGGTGACTTTCATGGTATGAACATTACTATCAAGACCAATCTTAAACTACCACTGGTTGAATAATTTGTTCTCAAAGTACTGAATATTTAACAATCCCTCTCCAAGATGAGCTGCTCCAGTGCAGCACTGAATGCATCCATTAAAACAATGTAAAAGTTGTGCACTATGTTAAATGAGGAAACTTTGTAGCACTATTATATAATATTTCTGAAAACACACACACATATACATGGAAAAAAAAGACCAGCAAGATCTGTTCAAAATATTAATATGTGTTATCTCAAGATGATGACACTTTATCTTCATTTCTCTGTATTTAAAAGTTTTTCCCATTGATGCATGATTTTTAGACAGAAAAAAATTAATCAAGGCTTTCTTTCCCAGTTATAATAATTTAATGACCTATTTCCCAAGGTATGTCTCAAAGAAAAGAAAAATCCCAGAAGCTGCTCAGTGAGATGAGCTACTCAATTAGAAGGCCAAGAAGAAGAGGGGAGGGGTAAACCCTGTAGCACTGACAGATCTCTGGAAGCAGAGGGTTACACCCAGTAAATCCCACCCCTGCAGAGAGGAAAGGTGAGGAAGGTGAGTGGAGACACCCAAACCCCAGGTCAAGAGTCCATCTGTCTATATACTCTGATCCTGGAAAGATCTGTTTCCTAATCCAAGACTCTTCCTCATACCTTCCCACCAAACTTTTAACCACTACATTAAACTTATACCAAAAGTTGTCACATTTCATTGTCTGCAATGAAATGCTTGACAGCCATCAAAAATAACCTGGAAATACATCTACAAGAAATTCAGGAGATTAAGTGAAACCTATTTCCAAAGCAGTAGATAAACCTAATTACATTGAAAGGATATAGTAAGTGGTTAAGCAGTGATTGTTTGTAGGTGGTTAGGATTATGTTATTATGATCTTTTGTTTGCCTAACTTTACTTTATTATTTTTAGTTATAGGTGGACACAGTATCTTTATTTTATTTTTGCGGGGTGCTGAGAATTGAACCCAGTGCCTCACGCATGCTAGGTGAGCACTCTACCTCTGAGCCACAACCCCAGTCCCTGTTTGCCTAACTTTTGATATTTTTCCTGTGGTCAGCACAGTTTGCTTTAAGAGTAAGGAAAGAAACTAAAAGCAATGTAATCTTTAGTGAGAAGATGCAATGATTCTCCCCTTGCTAGGCCCTTGACCAGCAAGCTCAAGGAAGGAACCTCACATAGATGGTTCCCACTCCCACCCCACCCCCAGCTGGTGAAAATGAATGGGTAAGGCCTCCACATTGCTCAAAACAAGAATTCCCCAGGGAGCAAATGGCCTTCCGTTACAGAATGCTTTTTCTTGCTGGAGTTGGGGGAAGGGAGGGGAAGAAAAGCAAAGAATGGGGAGAGAGAGAGAGAGAAGACTGAGAAAAGAGCAAATCAAAATGAGAAAGGCCTGAGCATTATTAAAGGGGGAAAAAAAACTGAGAGGAAGTCTCTTTTCTTTCCAAGACAGTAACACTAAATCTGTGGTTCTTACACTTGAGCATGAGCCACAGTCACCTGGAAGCCTTGCCAAATCACAGGTTGCTAAGTACCACCCCAGTGTGCACCATGGTCCTGGGTGACCACACTTTGAGAACTTCTGCTCTACAGCATTCTGTCAGTGGAGAGACAGGAGAGAAGACATACCAACTAGCTGTGAGACTGGGATGCAAAATCTGAGGCAGAGGCAAGAGTTTTCAACACGGAGGTTTGGTTCTCCTTTGGATAGGGAGATAGCATCCCTTTATCCACCGGGGCACTATGAAAATTCTAATGGAGGGAGGAGAGAAACTGAGAACATCCTGAGAGCCTACTCCACACCAAGTGGTGTGAGAGAAGCGCATGCCAACACCACCCAGTCCCAGGGAAGAGCAGATCACCCGAAACAGCAGTGCTTGACAAGGCACTATTTCAGCCTAGTGCAGAAGGAGGTTCCCTTCCTCTCAATTTGACAGTTTCCTCACTGTGGTCACCATGAGGGCAAGCAGAATGTGGAAGAACCTGCTTAGAATTCTGATCTTTACTCCTTTACCTGGCAAAAAGTCACCTGGCAGCTTCCTAAGTGCCTCATGGGTGTAACCAGGGTTACCCTCCTTCCAGGAAGCAGAGTACAGGAGGTTGTGCCAACCTCAAGAAATGAAAAGATGTGCCCCATTAGTCATGGCATAGACCAGGCAGGGAGCCAAGACACCCATGTCCCTCGTTTATGAGTGGTACAGAAGACACTGGCCAAACTTAGTGAAATATCCAGAACCTCAGGGGTTGGAATAACAACTGATGTGGGGGATGGATTGTAGTTTTTTTCAGCAAAACAGTTTGAGAAGGACCAGCAAGGCCTCACAAATGAAGAATGTGCATCAAATGTGGGCTAATCTAAGTTGATTGCTAACCAAAATCAAGGGGCAGGCAAAAAAGCAACAGGCTTTTTATATAGTGTAGGTTCTCAAGATCTGAACCCCAAGTGGTGCACTGGTTTAAGGTGCAGTTTGGTGGCAGAGTGAAGTTACTAATGGAGGGAGGGGAGAATTAAGAATGCCCTTGATCCTCAGCATGAAAACAAACAAATGCTGTATCTATTCTCCAATTCTCAAACCTTGTATTCTCCCTCAAGAGGACAACTTAGGGATGCTTAGGCTTCTTGCCAGCTTCTGGTTTTTTTTTTTTTTTTTTAAATGAAATGGAGTGACTATGATACTCCCAGTGTTATGTACTTTTAAAAATTGGTTTAATTTTAAAAAGGGGTGGGGGATGACAAGCTTTCTTCCCCTACAGTGACAATGCTACTATACTGAGGCAGTGTTGACAGTGGTTTGAGAAAAGACCCTTAAGTCATTAAGGAGCTTATATTTACAGTATCACCACGTAGAGGACCCACAAATAGTTGGGAGTCTCTTTGGGATGGGATCTATGTGTAGAATTACTGTCATAATTAATAACAGCATTTTCAGAAAGTACTTGACATGGCTGGTGCTATGCTAAGTCCTTTAAAGATATCACCTTAACCAATCCTCACAGCAGCCCAACAATTCCCATCGTCTCCCAGGGACCTTGTGCAGGGATGGTATGCAGTCGGCACATAAACATCTGTCAAGTGCATTAAAACATTGTGTGTTACATAAAAACCAGGGACAATCCAAGATGGAATGATAGGAATGTATTTCATTGATTCATTTCCACCTGAAAGGGCACACATCAAGAACAGGGACAAGCCAGGTAACCTGGTCTACGCCTGTGGTCCCAGCTACTTGGGAGGCAGGCTGAGGTGGGAGGTTGAGGCAGAGGCTGAGACAGGAGGATAGCTTGAGCTTATGAGTTGGAGGTCAGCCTGGACAGCATAGCCAGATGCTATGTCAAAAAAAAAAAATTATAAGGACAAGAAAGAAAGGAGAAAAAGGGACCTTTTGAATTAAAGTGAACCAAAGAAGAAACATGAATAGGTATTTACTAAGAACCACAAGCACAAACTACACTGGTACCCACTGTGTCTTCTATGATCTTGGCACAGAACAGTCCCTTAAAGCAGACCAGTCAGGTCCAATTCCAGTGGCCAGTCAGACAGTGTAGTCACCCCAAGAACAACAAATCATTCCATAGTCAACACCCAACACTCTGACAAGCAGAGTGGTCAGACTGGCTGTCTAGAGATGCCAACATGTCTGGGAATAATGGAGTCAAGGAAAGAGCACGGGAAAAGGGTTCTGGTTCCTACCTACTACTAATAGCTGGGTCTCAGTTTCCTCCTTTAGAAAAGGGGACAGATAATGAGAAGAAATGACTTCAGGGTCCCTCCAGTTCTAACATCCCCATTAGTATTTTCGGCTTGAGAATCCACTCCTACCCCCAGGTTCCAGACCCATGTGTTTTCTGGGGTGTCTGTATAGGAGTGGCCAGCCTGAGATTTGGGCGGAAGGAGAGGGCAGAGCCTGTAGCCACTCACTCACTGAAAGAGAAGCAGTATTTGTAAAAGATAGGTCATATTTTCAGGGCAGAAAAGCATACTATTGAGATTCTCAAAAAGAACATCACAAAATGGAATTCCAATATCACTGGAGTCAGTCCCACCCACAGTATTCATATGGATGGGCTCAAGTGTAAAAAACCCCAAGATGTTCACTTGCTTTTTTACTTTTAAATTCTTTTTTCGTAAAAAGAAAAACAGACTCCTATTTTTTATCTTTTTTGTTCTGAAGTGGGACCCACACCTGGACAACATGCCCACAGGATTACTAGTGATTTTTGGATATTCAGCTCTACCAAAGGAGGGCTGTTTGGCTTCAGTTCCTAGTCTCTACTGCACCCCGCCCAAATCAAACCCTCCCATTTCCACTAGGCAGTTAGTACTATTATTCCAGTAGTAACTGATATCCTGTTATTACTCAATGGTTAACAGAGTTGAGATCGGGGTTGGAGACAGTATGAGTATATGGTATGTCTCCCCAGATTACAGTATATCCCTAGGAGAAAAAGAAAAACTGAGACGCAATGGAAAAACAAATACATACTAATGGCCAACTGAATTCTCACCATTAATAAAGGTACTTCTCAGAAGATGAAGAAATAAAAGGAGGGCATCCTGGTCTCAAGGATTATTGTCCTTTAAAGGAAAGCAACAGAGTGTCACAAGGGTAGCTCATCAAGGTTACCAACACCTTTCTGAAGAAACTTGGTGTCACAATTTCACACATTAAATTCAGTTTATAAAACGAACCATATTAATTTAAGGCCAAGGACAAGACATTCACATCAAGTCACAAGGTTCCCGATTAGGGATTCTGGTGGGACAAGGGAGGAAAAGAAGAAGAAGAAAGTTGTAAGATGAGGTTGACTTTATTTTTTTTTAAAGAGAGAGAGAGAATTTTTTAATATTTGATTTTTAGTTTTCGGCGGACACAACATCTTTGTTGGTATGTGGTGCTGAGGATAGAACCCAGGCCGCACGCATGCCAGGCGAGCGCGCTACCGCTTGAGCCACATCCCCAGCCCCTGAGGTTGACTTTAAATGCCCCCTGAACCCCTGTGATCTTATCTATACTCTCTGGTGTCAGAGTCAAACAGGACCTTAACTAACTTTGCTGTGAAAGAACCACAGGCATGTGATCCCAGCACCTCCCCACCCCCGGCCCTCACCTGGGAGATGCTCAGACTGCTTAAGTATCTCAGTGCAAATGTAAAAAACACAACGGCACATGGCTTGGGATCCAAGGACATCAATACAGCAGTAAATAAGTATAAACAAATCCCATGCCCGTGGTGGAGGGGCAGAGGAGGAGGATGATCATGAGAGGCTTTCAAGAAGGGACTCTGGTCCACATAAGCCAAAGTTAATTACAAGTGGACCAGAAAATTGAATGCTCTAAAACTGGCTACAAACTATATAGATCAGGAAAACCTCTAGGCTCCATGATCTAAAAAGTCACAAATGCCAGTAGGACACCTAAGTTAGCAACTTGTAAGTGAAATTTTCTGTCACCCTGAAACAAGGATTGTGTGTGTGTGTGTGTGTGTGTGTGTGTATGTGTGTTTTAACTTTAAGATAACTAAAGAAGTCTTCAGAAGTGACCCACTTCTTCAGGCTCAAAGGACAGTCTCACTAGCCAAACCAATCCTCAACTCCCCACAGAGGGTGCAGCAATGATTTATCACCTTTCAGACACACACATGCCATTACCTCACTTTTGGTTGCTTTTCACTTTTCAAAGAGTCAGTTATAAATGTATTTGCCTTCTTTTTCTTATCTATCTCTGTTTCTTCTGTATTCCTGTTTTTCAGTTTTTCTCTTCTTCAGAACCATTTTTGAGGTAGGGAAGAAAGACCATCTTTCCTCAATCCCCTTTACCATACCTATTCTCAACAGAACCAAAAAAAAAAAAAAAAAAAAAGGAAAGGAAAAACAAGATAGTCACTGTTTGCTTTTCCAAATCAAAAGACAACTCCAGCCAGAGTGGTGGCACGTGCCTGTAATCCCAGCTGTTCAGGAGGCTGAGGCAGGAAGATTGAGAGTTCAAAGCCAGCTTCAGCAAAAGTGAGGTGCTAAGCAACTCAGGGAGACCTTGTCTCTAAATAAAATACAAAATAGGGCTGGGGATGTGGCTCAGTGGTTGAGTGCCCCTGAGATCAATCTTTGGTATGAGAGAGAGAGAGAGAAAGAGAGAGAAAGTAAGTCTAACTCTACATTCATCCATATTTTCTTCAAATGTGATATTTAAAGGCCACACAGGTACTGTTACTAAATCCTTGACTCAACCCAGTAACAACAACTACAACCACTTATGATTCTCCAGAGAATCCCAGTATGGCTCACTTAGCTTCTTCTTAGTCAAAAAGAACCAGAACATTCCACTTCCTCTTCCTCTTGGTTCCTTTCACTTGTGTCCTCCTCAGGTTTTACATGGAGGTCACCTCTACATCCTGAATGACTGGAAGCTAGGCAAGAGCCTGGACTGGAAAACCACAACAGGGGGGCTCTGACCCACTAGCTCCAGCGTGAAGCTTCTGAAGCAGTAGGAGAAAGCCTGCTCTTAGGAACAGGGGTAAGAGGCCAAGTAACCAGCTGCCTGTATTTGAAACAGGGAGTAGGGAGGCTGCCTTTCAATTGCAGTAGGTCTGTAAGACCAGAGAAACTGGTTTAACTGAAAAGAGGTAGATGGTTCTCTGCTGTGAACACCCTCCACTCCAGCCAACCTCAGACTGTCCCTGAGCCCTTTTCCACCTTGGGGTTGGGCTAGCCTTTTCCCAGAGTTCTGGGGCTCTGGACAATGCGTTGGCACTCGATACAGGCCTTATCTTTTCAGTCTGCTTCTCAATCTATACCCTCCAGCTGAATGGAGACTCCCATTTCTCTTTTCTGCCAAACCTACTCTGAGGGAGCCACAGGGAGTGCCAAGGTCTCAGATACTCCCTCTCCGCAGAAGCCCTACAACATGCTTCAGATTTTTTGGTATTGGGGATTGAATACAGGAATACACTGAGCTATATCCCCAGTTTCTGCATGTCCCCAGCATGCTGGCCTTTTAGAGGCAGGGTCTTGCTAAGTTGCTCAGGTTGGCCTCGAACTTGAGATCCTCCTGCCTCAGCTTCCCGAATAGCTGGGATAATGGTGTGCGCCACCGCTATGCCCATCTTCAGACACATTTTAGATCTAGGAAAGAATAGAGAGTAAAGCTAGAGTTGGCGAGGATGGACCCACCTTGTTATCCTTCTTTTCCCTTTTGAGCTGGTTTTAAACTGTTTTCTTAAGTGGTGGACCTTTTGCTTCCCCTGATCTTCAGTGGAGGGTCAATGGCCTCCTGCACCTCTGGCTCCACTAACCTCCCCTTGCACGCCCCCTCTGCTAGCCAGAGAGTGCAGCTGGGTCCCCAGGCGGGGCAGCCCCACCCCCACCCCTCTTCTGTCTGCCAGCAACGGGCTGAGGCAATTCACAAAGCTTGGCCAGACAGACCCGGGGAGGAGTACCCTGCTAGGAAGCCAGAGCTACCACATCTGGACCCAAGGACAGCTACAGGAGCTTAGGATAAGCGCTGCCCCATCCCCAGGTTCCGCTCAGACAGGAAATGGACTCCCAGGAAATTCTACTGGAAAGCCTTCTCTCCTAAGGCAGCGCAGCCTTGGGAGAAAACCCACCCACTCAGATTCCCTTTGGCCATTTCCTGCTCCCTCCCCCTTTTACACCCCCTTGCTTGGATTCCCAGCCTAGGTTTCCAAGGTTAGGCTTTGCTAGTCCCTGCCCCCTCAGATCGCTTCTCCATCTGAATTCAGACGTTTAGAACTGGATACTACACAGTTCCAGGCTGTTCTAATTAATGCAGAGATGGAGAGACTCTAATGCTGGGATTATGAACTTTAATGACCCAGGGAAAGGTCCTAGAGATTTAATTAGTTTTTGTAACCATAAATCTGCTCAGGCTGGAGAATTTGTCAAGGCTACGTACTGTGTGTGTGTGTGTGTGTGTGTGTGTGTGTGTGTGTGATAGAGAAGGGTGAAGGGTCACTTAGATGAAGATTATTTACTAGTAACTCGACCACAAGTTCCATTAGGATGTTACACAGATGAAGATGGGAAGCTAGAAACTGGGGCACTGTAAATGGGAATGGAGGGAAGAGGCCCCATAGGTGAAACTTTTGAAAGGGGCAAATGTCAAGTAAGAAGCTATGTTCTCACTTCAGAGTGCACAAAAACATTCTTTCTTGTCCACTCTTCCAGCTGAAGTGTTAAAGTGACACTAACAGTGTTAGAGATAACTGTTCCCTCTGTCCAGGAAAGTTCTGCTTTCTTTTTTAGGAGAAGCTACACAATTTATAATCCCCTCTCTGAGATGCTTCTCATCCTCCTGATTTGCAGGCTGCTTTGGGGAAATTGGTTGCTTCCTGCAAGTCTCCTCAACGACATTAAAATTAGCAGAATAATTAAACACAGTCCTAATTGGGTACAAAGAGAGTTCTCAGTTAATTAATGAGCCAACCTCTGGCCCAGTGCTACAAATTCACGCTGGCCTGTGAACGCCCAGGCAGAGAAAACCAAGCTTCAGTCCCATAAGAAAATTGTCACTTGGCAAAAATAGTTCCTGGTGTAGAGACAAGTGTCAAATACATTCCTATAACCAGGAGTCATGTTAGTCTTGAAGCTGAGACCCATATGTAAATGAGCAGAGAAGTGTCCCTCTGCCACTTCTGGGACATTCGCAGCTGAATCCCTTTACTGTACCCTCCCCATTCTCCCACTCCCCCGCCAGAATATTGGCACCCAGACATCCAAAGTCCCTGGGAAATAATTGCGTCCCCAAACTGCAGCTCCGTATCCAAGTCAAAAATCTCACCAAAAGAGCGCGCGTTTTGCCTGGGAAACTGAAATGTACGTGGTTCACAGCAAACCCTCTTTCTTTGCCGCCCCGCGTCCTCCACCCCCATACTCCGACCCCAGCAGCCTCCCCCTATGGTTCCACTTCCTCCCTCCCACCCTCCCTCCCAGTCCCACTACCCAGGCTAAAATGAGGCACCTATGGCAACAGCCACTCACCTCCGCAAGGGAAGCAACAGCAGCACTTAGAAAAGAGCCACCCCAAAGAGGGACCTCGGGTATAAGCTCGGTCACCGCCCTTCATGCTGTCGCACGGTCCCAGAGTTCCCGCATGGCACAGGCGCCAGCCAGGGGTGAGAGCGCAGCCGGAGGGAAACTTCAGCGCCGCGCTCCGGAGCTGGCTCCCGCGCTCCCGCCCGGCGGTCCTCTCCCGCACGCCGGCCAAGGCTCAGACTTACTGGGAGTCAGAGCCACCTTGGGGAGGAGGGGCGGGGCCGCAACAGCCGGCGGGAGGAGGGCCTAAGGGGGGCGGAGTTCCAAGGTCCAGCTGTTTGCTGGAGACGAGAACAACAGTGGTTACTGGAGCCTTATGCAACGCTGCCTGTGGCTGTGAGTGCCCAGTAAGCACTGGGAGCAGAGACCCTGGCACAAAACAGGTACTCATGTGCAGCCTCCTCCTCTCAAAGGCTACCATAGTCAGCGCTGGCTTAATAATGCCCTTTCTCCCTAACAGATTAGTTCTTTCCTGTTCCTCACTTCCAATGTATTAAAAACATCTTCACCCAACGCTTTTCTTTTTCTTTTTCTTCTTTTTTTAAAGCTTTCAACTAATAATGATAATTATCATTATTATCACATAATAATGATAATTATTATTATAGCAAATGATAATGCCTCATTTTTTCATTGGCTTCCAAGCCAGAATGATGGTGTGCAAAAGCATTCTGAGTTTGGCATCATAAAACCAAAGTTTAAAATTCAGTTTTGCCACCAACTAGCTGTTTGACCTTAGTCCAGTCACTTTACTTTTTGATCTTTATGTTCTTCATTTTAAAAAAATAGAAAAAAATCCTTATGTTACAGGATTGCTAATAGCGTTTTAAAAGATATCCATGGCAGTACTGTTACACAGATGACATTTAATAGTTCCAGGTGAATGAACACCTATAGAGAATCTCAAACATCTTACTTATGGTAGAAGACTTCCATTCACCATCTCCCCACAACATGCCTTGGGAAGCTCTTGTTCCTCTACTTATATCTCTATGCTTTTCTTCTTAAGTCCTTTTTGTGGTGCAAGCAGAGGCACAAACTTACTTTCTATAAGTCCTCTGAAGCCAATCTGGACCTTTGCATGAGTCATTGTCTCACTCCGAGTCTCTCCCATTCCTTTGTATCCAGTTTTAAGGAAATGGGTCTTCAGGAAGCATATAACACTCATAAAGAGGGCTTATTCATCAGAAAAAAAGGGAACTTGTGAGAGGAATAAAAACTAAAAGTTTGATCACCCAATTCCCATCTGGATGAAAGACTGGCAAAGGTCAAAACTTTTAGAAGTTGCCAGCATTTGGGGCTTCCTTTCCCAGTGTGAACCATGTTTAGATTTGGACCTATTTATGTGTTAAGGCATCCACCACATGGTTAGGACACAGTAGATGCTTGATAAATGATAGTGGCAGGACAGTGAGTGATAATAGCTAACATTGAGGGTAAGTGTCATAAGCCAAACAGTTTCCACAGTTCCACATTCTCCATGCAGTCATTCACTTATCCTGATAACAAAACCCTTATAAAGTAGGGTTCTCTTCTATATTTGAGGAAAGTGAATGAATGACCTTATGATGAGGGTTTCATGGTTTAACTCTAAAGAGAAACTCCAAAAAGCTTCACCCCATAGTCCAGCAGAATCTGGAGTCAAAATCATACCTCTACTTTTCCTCCTATTACCTTTTTGATGGCTTGTCCCAGAGAGAGTTACAAAATCATCTCATTATCAAGCTGGAAATATGCCTTTGGGGCGCTTTCTAACACATGCAAAAACAGTAAAATGAAAATTCCAATTGCTCAGGCAGCCTGCATTCAAGATTCATGATTCCCACACCATCCTGGCTGTTGGTCAGTCTCATCTTGCCAGTTTGAATTGCAGAAGGATGCTTGATCCTCACAGAGTTGCCCTGGGTTCCAGTTCTGATCCCTGGCAACAAGCACAATTGTTTGGTTCTCTTTTCCATGTCACCAAAGACAACAGATACACAGATTTGGAAGTCCAGGAAAAAAGCATCCTGTTACCTCAGCCCTTTTAAAAGTTAACTTATTTGCTTGTAATCTACGGCATGGGTGCTGTGGTCCCAGTCAATATCTCATCTTGAATGGACACTTTGGAGCATTCTTTAGTTTTATTTTTTAATTAATTTCTTAGGTTGAAATATAAAATTATTCATGTTTATGGTATACCATGTGATATTTCAACATAGAATATTCTGATAGGAATTTAACATGCTTCAAAATTGCTGGGTGAGCCAGGCATGGTGGTACAAACTGGTAATCCTAGTAACTTGGGAGGCTGAGGCTGGAGGATTACAAGTTCAAAGCCAACCTCAGCAATTTAGTGAGGCCCTAAGTAACTTAGGGAGACCCTGTCTCAAAATACAAAATAAAAAGGGGTGGGGATATGGCTCAGTGGTTAAGTGCCCCTGGGTTCAATCCTCAGTCCCAAACCAAACCAAATTGCTAGGTTAGGCGTTGGGAGTGTAGATCAGTAGTAGAATGCCTTCTTAGTTCATAGGAGGCCCTAAATTCTATTATTTATTGTAATAAATAAATAAACAAATAAAATCGCTGAATGAATAATCAGTTCTTTTTAAAAGTCTTCCTTCAGACTTTTATGTTCAGATGACACTAGATCACTTTTCTGTCATAGTCCTTTTACAAAGGCTGATGGTATCATCTTATAACACTGGTTTGAATGAGATATTTGAGAAGACCCCACTTTTACTTCAGAAATCAGAGTGCCAGAGCAACTACAGACTGAAATCTCTGATAAACCTTTCCTCTTCCAAGCTGTTTGTATCAGGTATTTTGGTCAAAGTGATGAAAAGCTAACACAGAAGGATGGTTTTTAAATATTGGTGCTAATGAGAATTGTTAGAGAGCTTTAAAAATTTCTAACCATTAGTGTTTGTTCAGGCTCCCAAAGATATTCCAGGGTGAAATGAAATTGGAAAACCATTAGTGCCTGAGTCTTCCCTCCCCGACAAACCCTGAGATTCAAATCGACTCTCAGCTGGGATCAGTGAGTTTAAGTTTTCCCAGGTGTTTTTAATGTGTAATACAATTGGAGAACCACTGGTGTGGCATGGCCTGTGGACATCTCCAGGAGTTGTTCTATAAAAGGTTTTGCTTTTGAGTGTGCATCAGAATCACTTGTAGAGTGAGTTAAAATACAGATTACTGGGCTTCATACCCAGAGTTTCTGATTTAGTAGGTCTGAGTGGGGCCTGAGAATCTGCATTCCCATAAGTTCCCAGGGAGGATCCTGGCATTGTTGGCTACAGGGACTACACCTTGAGAACCCCCCATGGAGTGCATTTTCCCCTATTTGCCATCTAGACCTTCTTCTTTCTTGTAATAGCACCTTGATTTTCTTTGAAGAACCATCCTTCCTTCACTCCCAGACCATGTTTTTGGGTGTAGCTGACATCTTCCCCCTGCCCACCCCACACTCCAAGGAAGAGCCTAAGACCTGGTCTTGCCTGTCAATCACAGGGATTGGATGAGATTTAGCACGTGACCCAAGTTCATGCAAAGAGCAGGAACCTTAGCAAGAGCTACTGGGAAAGCAGCAATATCTTCCCACAACATTTTGAAGTTGGTGAAATATTAGCCTAAAGCAGGTGGAGGCAATCTTGCTATACCCAAGCTATGCTGGAGAAGCTGCCTGGGAATGATGCCAATGTACTTGATGAGAGAGAGAAATGAGAGAGATTTCTAGTGATATAACCTGAATAACTAGATGTACCTTTCCCCAAATGTTTATCTATCCCTAGACTTTCCATAGGTGTGGTGGGGGGAGTACATGCCTTTTTGTGTAACCCAATGGAATATCTCCCAATTTCGGGGTTTCAAATACTCAGCCACCAACTCCTAAAATTCAGTCTAAAAGCCACTGAGCTGTAGCAATATCTTTAGATTGTTCTTAATTCCCAAAACAGGTGGCTGTTTGGAAACAGTCTTATTTTTGGCAGAGTTTGTCTCCAGTGGTGGCTTCAGCCTGTCTACATGGATTGGGCTTTCTGCTTGCCTATAAGTCCATTTTTGGTCTCATTCCCATTTCCCACAACAATGAACACCAGGAATCCCTGGTCTCAGTCTGCAGAGGTGCTGGATCAAGGATACCTCAATGTTGGGCCTGGCATTAGGCACTAGTGTGACTGCCTGTCCCCTACCCAGGTTAGCTACAAGCTTCAGTGACACTGGACCAAGACCTCAGGCATCTGCCCCTTCCAGCAACAGATATATGCCCAACTTTTTTTCCTTCAGGCTTATTATCTTCAGATCTACAGGACAGAAGTTTTCCGGATCACGGCACTTCCACATTTTTTAGTGAGAGTCCAGGCCAGAGACATAAGGAATAGCAACTTTGCCCAAACTCAGGCCTAGGATTCACGTGAGAACCTTCTTTCTGTGCCAAGTACACTACAGACCTTTTACAGAATATCCCTCGAGATGTTCACAGGCTCAGTAGAGTCTGTGAGGGTGGTTCCTGGTGAATATGGACCACAGACCCTGCCTGCCCCATCTGTACTCCAATTCCTCACTCAACTGCTTCTTCCACTCATAGAGTCTCTCTCCCCCACCACCCGCTCTAGAGTTTGATTCAGATTCAAATCTATAGTTTTTAAAAAAACTGTTCAGGGAGTTTCAATGTGAAGTCAGATCTGAGAACTTCAAGCCTCAGGGCTCAAGGTCTCCCACTGTTCAGCAAGAGTCTCAGCTAAGTGGATAGAGTTTAGGAAGCCCCTGAACACACACCTTTGTTTCTTCAACTCTCATGATTGGTCCCTCAAGCCCATGGCATCAAGTGATTCTCCCTCAGCCTCTCAAGTAGCTGGAACTATAGGTGCACGCCATGGTGCTTGCATTCTGCCTGTGTCATGCTGTTCAGCAGCTAAGTGCATGTTCCCTGTGTAGATTTCAGACCTCTGATCTGCTGGATTGTTGATACCACGATGGTATGTATTTTTTCAAATAACCCAGTCCTGCCTTTCATTTGTGGGTGTGGCTTACAATCATGCAATTCTAGTCAAGTATTAATCATTTACTCAACAAGTAATTGGTGTTTGAACATCTACTACCTGCAAGTCACTGAACTTACCTGTACAGGGACATTTATATGGGAAATACAAGTTGGATAACATGTTCCCCAGGTAAAGGCAAAGAACAACAGGGTAAATTCTAAGAAAAGCAGTTGGCTTGGTTTTCTTTGGCAGATAAAAGAAACTGAAGACAGATAAGTCCTTGACATAAGGTAAAGGTATCTTCTTTATGTGAAAAGAGGAACTAAGAGAATAGTCATTGGTGACCAGAAGCCTGAGTTTAGATAGGGGAAGTGCAATGTATGTGTTGATACTACATTTAGTTTGACTCCAAATATATGTTTTCTTCAAAATTGTGGGACTTCTAGATGGGTAACTATTCCCAGGGGATATGTATTTTTTAATAGTAATGTCCATAGAAAAAGCCTGATTGTCACCATTATGCATAGTTATCTCTAATTATCTCTGCTTAGTAACCACTACACCATTGCTGGCCTCATGGGTACCACCATCCATCTTGTGGGTAGCTCCCGGACTCATTGGTTAACCATCATTTAGGCCATCTGACATGATTTTAACCACAGGCCTATAAATGTGTTCCTCTGCACCTGCGCACCTGACTCCTGCCTGCCTCTTTCTAGCTGTCTCACTTATCTTCAAGAGAGTTAAGCCCCAGCTCATCCCATCAAACAGCCCCTTTTGTTCAGAAAGGAAGGATTGCTGATTGTCTTCTAGTCTGGACCAGGCCCAAGTAGGGGGATCATCCAGGCAATACTGGGGAAGATTGTGGGATTACACCGAGGACCCAGTGTCTCCCTAGCATGGCCAATGTTCATGTTCTTCTGGGAGATAGGGAGATAGAGCTGCTAGTAGTAAGGACATGTTCTAGAGATCCATGCTGAGCCTCACTGCTGGCCTGAGCTCAGGAGGAGAGAGCTATTTATCAAAGTGAAAGATGGCTGCAGCTAGAGTTGCTAAAAACAACCCCCTCCAGGTTCTATCCACTTCCAAAAACACTTACTTGTAAGTAGGTCAAAGTGTTCCCAAAGGAGAGCAGTAAGAAGTGTCAGTCTATCACTTGGACTGAGTTTCAATTTAGGTGGGCTTGCGGTTGTCCAGTGTCCACCATAGGGGATGGCATTTTAATTCCAACTGTCAGTGCCACCTCCCCTCCCACAGGAGAAGGAGCAATTACAGCATCATGTGGCTTCATTGAAGAGGTTATGGTGCATTAAATGGAGCAAATTTTGCCGTTCAGTTTATTGAAAATTTCCAGTGGAAGATGCTGTTCTCTTATTTCTGAATTTTTAACCTTCCAAACAAATGAGAGATGCTTAGCTCATCTGTCCTCAAAGACTTCACAGGAAATGGGATTTTAAAGATGTCCTCAGTCGGAACTTCTAGCATCAAGACATTACTCCCTGTCCTCATCCTCAGGCCCTCCTGCTAAGGCTTAGGCCAGTTTCCTCAACAGGTCTTAGGGAATGAACACACTGAGCCTGGTTCCTCACACAAGAACTCTGCAGGGGTTAGGCAGGCTGGTCAGGAGGATGCTAGGATGAGGTAGGCAGAAGAAGAGCCCCCAAGAGATGTCTACATCCTAATATTCAGAACCTGTCAATACAACACCTTCTACATGAAAGGACTTTGCAGGTGTGACTTAGTGAAGGACCTTAAGATGGGAGGATATTTAGGATTATCTATGTGGGCACAGTGCAATCAGGGGCACCCTTAAAAGCAGAGAACTTCCCTGCTGAGGTCTGAGGGAGATGCGACTACTAGGGACAGGCAACACTGTTGGCTTTGAAGAAGGGGGAAGGAACCACAAGCCAAGGAATGCTGGGAGCCTCTAGAAGCTAGAAAGGGCAGGAAATGGTTTCTGCCCTAGAGCCTGTGGCAGAGGACATCACCTTGAGTTTAGCTTGTTAAAACTTGTTCTGGAATTGTAACTCACTGAACTATAGGATAATGCTTTTGTTTGAAGTGATTAGGTTCACAGAAGTCTGTTACAGCAGCCTCAGGAATCTAACACATAGGGGCAGAGTCAGAACAGGTTCTAGGTCAGGCCTTTGAAGCACTCAGAAGCCACAGGAAGGACTTTTGTCTGTGTGAGGTAGAGACCAGACACACTGGAAGGATGAGCTAAGGAGGGTCTTTGGCCTGGGCTTTCTCTCTGTGCTGGTGGTCAGCAATGTAATGGCCTCTTTGCCTATCTGTGTACAAAGGCAGGCACCAACTTCCTGTGGCCTATGGGGCCATGTGGCAAGGAAGGTAAGTGGATACAATATCAGAATCAGAGTTTCTTGCTGTGGCTGGGGACCAAGATGGGAACATGAGGTAATGCAGGCCAGCCTCAACAGCAAGTCGAAGAAAGGGGCAGGCTGCCCAGTGAGCGCTTAGGGGTCCTATACATGTCAGTAGTTGTAAATGGAAACACTTCCCACTCAAGTTTGCATGTCTGGGTTAAGGTTGCAGTTTTAAGCCTACACAGACTTCAATTAGGAGTTGTTCTCAAAGTGCAGGTGACACAGGAAGGCAGTAAACAGGGTCCTGACTGCTCTGTCCTGCTCAGAAGTCTCAGAATCTCATTGCTGAGAGCTCCTCAACCCAGGGTGTACAAGGGCTGCTTCTCAAGGTCTGAGGCCCTCCCATCCCTGAACTTCCCTGAGCAGAGAAGGTGGCCACCCAGACCACAGCCACATCTTCTTTCTCTCCCAAAGCCAGGTCAGTTCACATCATTCTTGGGTTCCTGTGTTCCTTTAGGGGGAAGATAGTTTCAGCTTAGTTAGCTCTAAGCAAGGGGAAAAGGAACACTCTGCTGTCTGGGGTGTCCCCTGTACTGACCACCTCTAGCTTTCCCTGGGAAAGCACCATCATAAGGTGTTTTCTGCTGTGGGACTAAATCCCACTGTGCTCACTGCTGCTTTGAGCTCCACCCATTGGCAGGTGAGGCTTCAAGGAACAAGGATCCTATTTTTTTTTGTACCAGGGATCAAACCCAGGGGCATTTAACCTCTGAGCTACATCCCCAGCCCTTTTTATATTTTATTTAGAGACAGGGTCTCACTAAGTTGCTCAGGGCTTCGCTAAATTGCTGCAGCTGGCTTGAAACTCATGATCCTCCTACCTCAGCTTCTGGAGACTCTGGGATTACAGGTGTGGGCCACCATGCCCAGCTCACAAGGATCCTATTCAAAACATCATCCTATTCAAAACACCATCATCATGGAGATTTCCCAAATTTACAGTGGGTACCAGCAGGCAGGTACATACAGCTGCTGAAATTGACATGTAGCATAAACTAAGTCACAGTAGGCCAACTACAAAGAGGAAAATACAGTATCTCTGCAGGAGGAGCCATAGAAACCAGCTCTTTCTCTTGACAGGCTGAGACCTCCTGCTGCTCATTTCTGCTTGGAGGCAGCCTGGTTGAGATGTGTGAAGAGGAGGATGTGGCCTGGACTCATATGTTCCTCCCTGAGGCCTTGATTCCAAACTTTTTAATGTCCTAAGTAATATTAGATGGATGGTAGCCACAGGCAGGATGTCTCACCCAGAACACACAGCAAGGTAGGCCTGGGGCACAATTTATAACTGTCCTTGCTGCCTTATTAGAAAAAAAAGAAAAAAGAAAAAGAAAGAAAAAGAGAAAAGAAAAAAAGTGAACTGGAAGGCACTTGAGTCTCCCTCTTCCTGAAACTGTATCCTGGGAGGGTTCCCATCCCCTTGGTAGATAATTATAAAGCCATTTTTGGCCCATCCCAACAGACAAGCAAGTAGAGGCAAGTCAGTTAAAATGGACATAAGAAAGACAGTTTTCACAAAATTTCCTCTGTTCTACTTTTCTTTGAATTAAAGAGTGACACCATCACATGCACCTGACACTCAGTCTCAGCAAAGCCCTCCATCACATAGGTCGACCGTCACCAAGAGGGCATGGCCTGGATGTTATCTTCAATCACCAGAATTAACCAGCAAAGAAGGTCAGAGTGCTAGAGGGGCAAGCAGGGGGGAAACTTGGATTTTTAGCTCAAATCTATCAGATATGATCTCAGAGCTCTGGATAGAAAGCAAAAGGGCTAGAAGAGGGAAACAGACACCAGTTCTCAGGAAACCATGGAGCCAGATGGACCTGCTATGGGTCGACTGGGGAAAGAGTCCAGGGCAGACAGACCAGGAATAGAAGATACTGAGGGAAGACGAAGTGCAGACTGGAGACAATATTGGGGTCTCTGAAAACCTTATGCATGAAACCAGAAACAGACCCTTGACCCTTGTTCAGCCCTGGAGAGGATTCAGGCTGGAGACAGCCTAGACTCAGATTCAGGTAAACTGGGACCAAGGGCAGGCAACAAAACAAGCATTAACTGACTGCCTCGAGCATGGCATGTGGGCTGGGAGGTCAGCACTATTTAGCTCTTTTATAGATTTTTAAGCATGTTGCCCAAGGTCATGAGCTAGGTAGTCAGTGGTGGAGTCAGGACCCAGACTCAGGTACTCTACCCCAAGACTCTAAGAGTCTTCTTTCCATGGCCTGCTATGTACCATGGTAAAGCCTCATGTCACTTTTATTGATTTTTTTAATTCTAAAGATACCAGGCTGTACACATGCCAGTAAGACCAACCTTACAGTTTAAAAAGTACCTTTACTTAACACTGCCACCTTTGCACCTCCAGGTTACTCTGTGAGATGGTCGTTTTATCAGCTTCCCTTTGCATAGGTTTGGAAACTAAGACCAAGAAGATGAAGTGACTTTTCACTCAAAACAAGTGGTTTCTCACTCCTCATCCTGTCTTCTTCTTGGCCTGTCTGACTACTTGAGGACCAGATCCTCCTTTGTTTCTACCAAGATTTATGAGTACCCTTCCAAGGAAAAGGCAGGCTGATTGGATCCTATTAGACTGAAACATTTGAGATTGCTGATAGTCAACCATTTTTAATTATAAAAATGGAAATTTCATGTGGTTCAACCTAATACATTGGACCTCACAATTAAGATATTTATGCTATACTTTAAATGCATTAAATACAGGATACTTAGGCTAATTTACATTAACAATGGTTATTTTACCTGATGTGATAGAGGAAAGAACAAAACACACAGTTTTAGAAGTGGGATGAGGTCCAAGAGGTAATTCAAGAAGACATGGATGAAAGAATAAAAATGCTATTTTAGAACAAATAACAATATGAATGACTGTCAAGAATAATGAGAAAAATCTAATCAGTACGTAGAGTGTCTCTGAGTAGAAGGTATTCACCTCTAAGTCTTGTGCCCAGAGAGGACACCAGGTTAGGAGTCTGAGTGAGAGACTGAGGGTGTCCCATCCCCATAAGGGTGAGGATAGACTGTGGAAATTTCTAAATCAAGGAAGTTTAAAAGAACTATGAATGCACACAGCCAAATAATCATTTTAAATAAGTTGGGAGTGTTGAATTTAATTAACGTTCTTTGTTCTGTTCTAAAAACTAATTAAAAGATTTATGGAGGGCTGGGGATGTGGCTCAAGCAGTAGCGCACTCGCCTGGCATGCGTGTGGCCGGGGTTCGATCCTCAGCACCACATACCAACAAAGATGTTGTGTCTGCCGAGAACTCTCTCTCTCTCTCTCTCTCTCTCTCTCTTTCTCTCTCTCTCTCTCTCTCTCTCTCTCTCTCTCTCTCTCTCTTTCTCTCTCTCTCTCCCCCCTCTCTCACTCTCTCTTTAAAAAAAAAAAAGATTTATGGAGAAATTGCTAGGTGCTTATACCTCAGGAAAAGAAGTATCTAACATTTTAAGAGCAAATTATATTACTTTGTTACAGATAAAGATTAGAAGCGGGGCTGGGGCTATAGCTCAGTGGTAGAACGCTCCCCTAGCATGTGCAAGGCCCTGGGTTCGATCCTCAGCACCACATAAAAATAAATAAATAAAGGTATTGTGTCCAACTGCAAATAAAAAATAAATTAAAAAGAAGATTATAAGGGGAGGGGGGATGAGACGGTGAATTGGGGGTCTGGGAGGGGAGAATATAGGAGGGATGAGCAGGACATGTCCTGAGTTCAGTACTAAACTATGAGGAATTTTCTAGCATCAAAAATGCACTAAAATTCAATGGGCTTCTTCTAGTAATAATTGTTCCAGGTCCCTGGGAGTGCTCAAGTCATGCTGGCCGGCTCTCTATCAGGGACACTATAGGAGGGATTAGCTGTACTAAGGGAAAGTGTGAACCTAAACATTTTTCAGATACTTTTTAAAAAAATATAACTTCATTTTATTTATTTATTTTTATGTGGTGCTGAGGATTGAACCCAGTGCCCCACACTTGCTAGGCAAGCGCTCTACCATTGAGCCAAAACCCCAGCCCTCAGTTATTCTTTGATTCTAGGAGTCTAAGAGCCCAAAGCCCAAATTATCTGAATTGAAATTAAATGTAATCAAGAACCACTTATATTCCATTATAAAAAGAGAAAATTTCAATTCTAACTTTCTGTCACTCTGAAAAATGACTATGAGCTCCTTTTAGACTGTCTGCCAACATGTCTTCATGTATCTTTAAACACATTTCTTCAAAATGCCTCACCACTATTTTTTATCACAAACATACAAGAATTCAGCAATGTTATTATGAGATAGGACTGTGTAGGCTAGTGTAGAAACCTGTTCTTACCCTCATTTATCATACTCCCATGTATAATTTTGCTTCTGTGAGGAAG
Source organism: Ictidomys tridecemlineatus (assembly GCF_052094955.1). Lineage (NCBI taxonomy): Eukaryota > Metazoa > Chordata > Mammalia > Rodentia > Sciuridae > Ictidomys > Ictidomys tridecemlineatus. Next base: position 143,965,622 of record NC_135479.1, read on the forward strand.
TGAGTTCAAAGTGGCTAGGTCTGCTCTATTACAGACACAAGCCTGCACAAATAAAGAGGGATTTTTGGACCAGCCAGCTATAGTTTATAGCAAGTTCGTTCATACCTGAAAGGAATTATTTGGGGAATCTTTGATTTTTAGCTTCTTATGGTGTCGCACAGGCATCATGGAGTCAACTAAAAACCTGAGATTTGTTGTTTCTTACGCAGAATCACACTAAAAAGTATGTGACAGAAAAGATTTTGGAGGGCTCTCCTGAGAGGCAGAGGAGGCTTTATTCCCTGGATTTGATAGCAGAGGGACAAGAAAGGCAAGGGGCCTGAACTTTCAGGCATTTGGGCTCCTGGCAGCATAATGTACAGGAAGCTCCCATCCTGCAGAAACTCCTGGACAGGCTGGACCAGCTCCAGGGCTTGGCTGGTTCTTATCAGAGCTGGACCAAGCTCAGCTGCTATCCAGAGTGCTGTGCAGAGTCGTTTTGCTTCAGCTACGGACAACAGGGTCTTATTATGGGGCTGAACACACACAGGACAGGATCTGTCTCTGATTGCTGCTCCTACTCCAAGAGAGAAGCACATGGGGGCCAGAGGTGAGAGGGAGAGGGAGACAGTGGTGTGTGATATTTGTAATGGGGTTAGTGTTCTTCAAATTCTCATCCAGCCAGACTGGTTAATGCAGGGGAACCTTGTGAGATGGAGGATAAACTAAATGACTTGTCTGGAAGCCTTCAGACTTGGGAGGACATAGAACATGTCAAAAAGTGAGAATGGGAATAGATAGACTGCGTTCAAATCTAAGCCCACCACATGTAAGCTACATGATTTGAGCGAGTCACCTAATCTCTCTAAGACTATGTCCTTGTTTGTACAATGAGGACAACTGATTTATTAGTATTAAAGCATCAGCTCAGAATCCGGTCCATAATAAGATTCAATAAATGCTAGATCTTTTGGTAAATTGACTACAAACTTAATCTAAGTTGAATAATCACAGACCAGCTCTTCACCCCCAAGCTTTCTCCACTGTTCTAAACTGCCTTCTACAGCCTGAGTGAACTTTCCTCTGGCCAGAGAGGCAATTACAGCAGAAATCATCAGGAGAGCCCAAGCCTGAGTAGGACCCCATGATGTCATGCCACTGTTCCTCTGTTAAGGAGCAACTGCTTCTAGGGCTCACCGTGAAAGCTCTGACCTGATTTTCACTAAGCAAAGAGGCATTTCTTTACAATTCCCAGATGCCCAGCCCAAGCCAGGAATAAAGTACACAGAAAAAGAAAAGATCCATAGATGTCCTATTCAACCAGACTGGTGTTTGGAGTCTGGGGTAGAGGGATTTGGAACCAACTTTTTCTTTTCCTTTTTACTATTTTTACCACTTTTAAGTGTGCAGTTCTGTGGCGTTAAGTACATTTACTTTGTTGTGCAATCATTAACACCATCCCTCTCCAGATCATTTTTCATCTAGCAAAACTGAAACTCTGTAACCATGAAACAATAACTCTCTATTCTCTCCTCCCAGCCCTTGGCAACCACCATTCCACTTCCTGCCTCTGTAAAGTTGACTATTCAAGGTATCTTATATAAGTGGAACAATACTTTGTATTTTGTGTCTTTTTGTGACTGGTTTATTTCACTTAGCACAACATCCTCAAGGTTTGTCTGTGTCATAGTCTGTGTCAAATATTCCTTCCTTTCTAAGGCTCAATAATATTCGGTCGTAAATATACACCATACTTTGCTTCTCTATTCATTTGTCCGTGGACACTTCAGTTGCTTCTGCCTTACAGCTATTGTGAATAATGAATAATGCTGCTATGAAAATGGGTGTATAGATAGATATCAGTTTGTGTGCCTACTTTCAAATCTTTTGGATGTATACCCAGAAGTGGGTTTGTTGGACCATATAATAATTCTATTTTTGATTTTTTGAGGACCTCACACTGTTTTCCATGGCAGATGTACCATTTTACAGCCTCACTGTCAATGCACAAATGTTTCAATTTCTCCATATCCTTTCCAACACTTGTTATTCCCTCCCTCCCTCCCTCCCTCTCTCTCTCCCTCTGTGTGTGTAGTGTATGTGTGTGTGTGTGTGTGTGTGTGTGTGTGTGTGTTGTGTGAAGTAAATAATAGCCATCCTAATGGGTGTGAAGTGATATCTCAGGGAGGTTTTGATTTGCATTTCCCTAGTGACTAGTGATACTGAGCATCTTTTTATGTGCTTATCAGCCATTTATATATCTTCTTTGGAGAAATGTCTATTCAAGTCCTTGGCTCATTTTAGAATCCAGTTGTTTGTATTTTTTGTTGTTGAGTTGCAGGAGTTCTTTATATAATCTAAATATTAGGCCTTAACCCTTTCTGCACATCTTTAAGTAACTCTTAAGTCTGACAGGTAGGGGTGCTGAACCCATAAAGCAGTGGTTCTCAACCCTTACAGAATATCAGAATCAACAAGAATGTTAAGAAACACTGATGCCCAGACTCTGAGTTGTTCTGGGGTGAGATGTGTTTTAAGAAATCTCCTGCAGGTGGATCTAAGAGGCATCTGGAATTGAAAACCTCTACAAAGTCTTTGGTCGCTTGGGAGGTGCTGCCCACCACCACTAGCTGCTGAGAAAGTGAGAGGGGATCATGAAAAGGAATGGCTAGATCCCAACTCCACAGAGAAGCCCTGGGATGTCAGGCTGGCAGGACAGTAATAGGAAGAAGGGCAGGTCCCACCCCAACTTTGCCACCTAGCACTGCTCTTTCTCACCAACCCCATTGTGAGTCATGCTGCAGATGTACCAGGAGGAAACAATCCACCACTGCCCCAGAGAAGGTGCAGGAGAGAATGAACCCTGCAGCCCTACTGTAGCTCCCGGGAAGCCCAGCAAGTGGAGTGGGCATTGAGTGTGGGCGAGGAGGTCAAGTCCTGGTCTGCTGCTGCTCTGGCACCAATACTTCCTTTGGCTTATTGCCTTCCTGTGCCCCGAAGTCTCCTTGTAAGAGACTGAGCTAGTGCAGTGGTCAAAACCCGTAGTGTACCTTAGATTCACCTACAGAGCATTAAAAAACAAAAACAAAAACAAAGAAAACCTGCCTCCCCCCCCCTCCTCACCCTGGTGATTCTGAGTCTAGTTGTTCTAGGTGTGGCCTTAGGGTGACAGTTGGAAAGCTCCTCTGTGAATCTATTATGCAGTCAGGGGTGAGGACTCCCATCCAGTGCTTCTCCAAGTTCCCTCCCTGGTGCTAACATTTTTATGGTCCTGGTGTACCACTTTTGGCCTGAGCACTCACATAGCACTCAGCATATCCCAGATGTCCCCTGCTTTGCACAGCCCGTGTGACAGACATGGAGTGCTGACTCGGCACTCATTGTGAGGCTGAGGGGACCAATTCCTCCTAGGGATTGAGAAAGAAATTGATTCTGACCTCCACGACCCCAGAAGAACCCTACCTAATCCCACAACCTCCAGAAGAACCCTGCATTCTGCATCACTTCAAAGATAGAGGGTCCAATGGAGACAGTCACCACAGGGAAGAAAAGGCCAGTTTGTCCACAGGCAGCCAGCTGGAATACAAGCAGGAACAGCTGATGGAGTCTCAGCTACTTTCAAACAAGGTCTTATTAAGGGCACAAAGGATGTTCCATGCAGAATAGAGATTTTGGCCCTGAGGAAGGCACTCCTCATTCTGAGCCTACATGGGTAAATTGATAGTGAGAGCTCACAGGTTGCCCCTGAAGGCCCAGTCTAATCAGTTTGTGCTTGGGGAGAGAGGAACCAACTTGCAAAGAATAAGAGCCAACAGCATGGAGACAGGCACTGGTAGTGCCTTTAGGAAGGCCTGCTGACTGGTTGAGCTAGCTGGAAAATTCTATGTCAGCCTGCTTTTCTTCTTTCTCTTTGCCTCTCATTTCCATCCCATATCCTCAGCTCCCATATTTAGTTAACCATCCTCTTAACCTATCCAGTAGTAGAGAGGACCTCATCTCTGCAGATTTCTTACCCTAAATGCCTCCACTACCCATCTCTGGGTCACAGCTACTGTCCCTACATGTAGTGGGGACAGCAGGGAGGGGATGCACATCAGACCTAGCCCCAGGATAGGGAGGGTAGGCTAGGTCAGGAAGTTCCAAAGTACTCTCAATGAAAACAACTCACACCTGGGGATCTATGGGAACTTAGCCTTTTACAGCCTCTTTGTCCTTGGTTTTGAGTCTGTAGATGGGGTCTCTCAACTTGCAGGAGTTTGTAGTTATTCTGGTAAATAATCTATGACAACTTATGTCAGCTAATGTGCTTTAAGTGCCAGGCAGTGTCATGTTATTTATTGAATACTTAATTTCTCCCCCACAACAATCTGCCCTCTGTGAGTCCCACTTTCTCCTGGCTGGACTCCAGATGGGACTGAATTCCTGAGTTTCCTGATTTTCCTCTTCCCAGGTATGAGACGTTCTTTAACAGCCTACTTCAAAGGACTGAAGATAAGCATCTGCAATTATAAACTCCTGACAACTTCCTGATAGCCCTTCCTTTGGCTCCAGAGGACAGGAAGAAAGCAGATGGTGGCTGTACTAGGGGAGGGTCTCAGGAGTGTGTTGGGAATTAGGGAGGAGGTTTTATTTTAGTTTGCAATTTTATTCTGGTGGAAAACACCAAGGAGGCTGGAAGGGAGAACAGGGCAGCCTGCCATTGCCATCTAGTGGAGAGAGGGAGGAAGTCAGGTAGAAGAGGGCATTCCTAAATGCCCTGTGATACAGTGGGAAAGCTGGGAGAGATTGTGGAGGCCACCTACTTCAACCTTGCTCTTGAAGATAAGATGAATTCAGAAGGTTACACAACTTTCCCAAAGTCACAGAGCCACCAGTAGCTCTTTCTCTTCAAGCTCCCAACCCACTCCCTCCATTACCAGCTCCCACACAAAGTAAGTTCACAAGACAGGTCAGTTCCCTAGTGCTCTTCATGGTCCGTGATACCCTCCCCCTCCGTTCTCCCTACCTTTCACCAATGGGAAGAAGCAGTCCATCTCCACGCTGCTTCGGGAATGGGAGATGCATAGGGCGCTGCTGGGGACCAGGCCCTCCTGAGGGGGACTCCGTTCTGTGGTGCGGACCAGACACCAGCCGGGCCGCTCGCTGGGCCGCTCCAACAGCTCCACCGTCTGTCCCACCTGGATGGTCAGCTCGCTGCTGTGGCCTGCGCTGAAGTCCTGGAGGACCACGGTCAGCTCACACCCGCCAGAGAGCTTCGGTGATGGTGGTGATAGGTGAGAAGTGAGGGTGTGGGGGACGGAGGAGAAAATGTGGGAGAAGGTGGGCGAGAGTGGAGGAAGGAGGAATGGGAGGAATGAGAAGGGGAAAGACGGGATTCAGGATGGAGAAAAGGCAGAAGATAGAAAAACAAAAAAAGAATTGGGAACAGGAGAGAAAACGGGGGGGGGGGGGGAGAAAAGGCAATTAGCAGTGTGTCATCGGTCATTCATAAGTTCCAGCTGTAGCCAGTCTGGAGCCTGCCAGGAACCAGGGCTTCATTCTAAGTCTTTCTTGCTTCCTTAGTGTTCTTTCCATGACTCCTTTGCCAAACTTCCAGCCAATTGTGCTTCCAACCCTTTCCTGTATATCCCTTTCCTCTTTTCAAGGGGTCCACCCCATGCCCCTCTCCTGTCCCCACTGCCACCCCTCAGATTGCAACTGTGCTGCATGGGTTTCTAACTCACTCGCTATTCTAGTGGGAATAACAGAAGAGTTGAGTTCCCTTCCTTCTAACCCCTGTGACATCCCCCATTCCCACCCCTCACTGGAGGCATTAGACTAAAATAGGGGCTTCTGGTGCCCAAAAGAGAATGGGCCATCAACTTGGTCACTGTGGGGCAGGGAAGAGGAGGGATGGATCTCATTTAGGAACCTATGCCTTCCCTGGTACTGGGCTCAGCCTTTCCTTGGCCTGCATGTGCACTGATCCTGGGACAGCGTCAATAACAGGTGCAGCAACCCTGAAGGCAGGAACAAACCCTACTAGCTAGGCACTGAGACTGCTCACTTTTCCCTTGGTGATGTGACCACCCCTTCCCTCTGGCCTCCATCTCCTGAGAACCCATTTGGTTATCAATGTAGCTCATAGAACCAAGCACAGGGCGCCTGCTTAGAGTACTAAGTACTTAGAGTCTTAAGTACTAAGAGCTGCTGCACTTAGAGTACAGTGACGGGAAGGGAAGGAATGAGGAGGCTGAGACCCAGTTTTCTGGCCTCTTATTCTCTAAGGTTTATCCCTGAACAGTGGTGCAAAGGGAAAGTCCACACCAGATCATCTCCAGGGACTTTATCCTGTGCACCTCTGATTAAAGCCTTCAGGGTGAAACCATCTGCACCAGCAGCCATGCTAATGAGTCCTGATGTGTTGGGTTAGCAGTTCACATGCACTCTGGGAGAGGAAGATCTGCCAAGTGGTAGGCCCAGGGAACAACACAGTGAGCAGGGCATCATCGGCCCCACAATGAGCAAAAGCTCAGCATTCAGGGATTGTGAGAAATTTCCACTAAAGGGACTTGATTGTCACAGTGGGCCTGAAAAGGTTAAAATGAGGCTGGGCATACCTGACCAGCATACACATGAGACGGCTGGCAGTATGCAGCCCCACCAGCCACAGAGCAGGACGCCTGTGCTGAACACATCTCATGGGCGGGCATGGTACTGCCACCAGGATGGATCAGGAAGGGAATCTGTATGACAGAAGGTGGAAGCCAGAAGACACAGAAGAAGAGGAAAACATGCTGTTGGCTCCTTCACTCCATTTAACTTCCATGGTCCTATTACATAAATGCACAGCCCCCACTGTCTGGCACCATGGCTCTCCTAGTCCCATCTTCCCCAAGGCATCTTTCAGTGCAGGTTATTATGGGATGGTAATAGCTTATATCTGTAAAGAGCTTTACAGTTAGTAAAGTCCCTGCCCCAACCAGGTAATGTGATCATTGCCATCCCACATGGCAGTAGATATCAATTCAGAAATATCCAGATCAGGGGAGTTATATACAAATTGCCTTGGGAATTATAAAATGCAGATTTCCTAGCTATTCCTCCCTTGTGTCAGCCCCAACTTCAGATTATGATGCAACAGGCCAGAGTTAGGGCCCAGGGAGGTCTAGTTTTAATAAGAACATTTGCTGTGATTCTGGAAAGGGGTTCTCCAGGACATTGGGAAACACTGGCTAGATGGTTTTCCCAAAGTTACCCTGCCAGACTTGACCATGAATCCCATGCTCCTTAAACCATACAACATTAAGCAAGGTCCGTCCTTATTTTGGGGTGTGTTTGATGGAGTGGGTGGGAGGCAGTGGCCTAAGCTCCTGGTCCTTGGTGTGGCCTACAGCATGTCTCTTCAACTCTCTGGATTGCAACCTCTCTAAGAAACACATCGTATTATTTTGATGCTATACACCACATGTGAACATACATTTCACCGAAATATAAGTTTCACCCTGATAGTCTATTTCATTGTTTTTCTCAGTCGCTGATGACACCCTACTAAATAGATTCCATCTCCTACTAATGTACTTATAGAACACTGGCCTAGATGACCAGGAAAGTTCCTTCCAACCGGAAGGGTTTCTTTTTTCTTTTTATTTTTATTTTTTTTGGTACCAGAGATTGAACCTAGGGGTGCTTAACCACTGAACTACATCCCCAGCCGTTTTTATTTTTCATTTTGAGACAGGGTCTTGCTAATTTGCTTAGGGCCTTGTCAAGTTGCTGAGGCTCGCTTTGAACTCTTGATTCTCCTGCTTCAGCCTCCCCAGCTGCTGGGATTACAGACATGAGCATGTGCCGGGCTACCTGAAGGGTTTCTATTGCTGAGCTTCAACACCCTCTTAGAGCTTTTCCTTTGTGTCAATACCAGGTAGTTCTCATTCTTTCCTGAGGCTGGGCATACCTGACCAGCATACACATACCTTTCAGGGCAACCTGGTTGCAGCCAGGAATGGGTATAGCCCTTTCAGCATATTGATGAGCAGAGCAGAGGGTACCTGAGGCTCTGGTTTCAAACTGCCCAGTGCATTATCTAGATAGGATATGAACCCTAGAGTTCATAGGCCTATGAACCCTAGAGTAAGTTGCAACAAGCCCCATGGGCAGGCTGAGAGGAGAGGGATGGAACTTGTAGGGGAGGGAATAGGAGAGGCTTTGTGTCTACAATTAAAGATCCAGTACCTGCAGAGAAGCACCACTAGATGGTGGTGTTTACCTCTTATAAATCGCCCAGACCTCTAAGATGCAGGAGGGAGCGGATAGAGGATCAGTGGCCAATTTCTTTGGAGCACAAACCTGATAGTTAACCATGTGTAAGCTTTAAAGCCAGCCAAGAAAATAATTATGGTTAAAGTACAGGATAAATGTCCTGGTGCAGCTCACTTCACCTTTTGGCTTGGTCAAAAAGATTTACTAAGGCAGGTCTTCACCCCATGGTGCATAGGGAATTCCAGAGGGGCAGCCAAGGGTCAGGGTATGAGAAATGGTGAGATGGTGTCAGGCTGGGCTGGCCCTGAAACAGACCCTCCTCATCTTCTGCCCAGAGTAACAAGGAGGCTTTAGGGTGCCCAGGGGATCCTGGGCTCACACTTGAAAAGCCCTGCTCAGGAATCCAGGACTGGAATCCTATGGGAAAGTTTCAAGAGGCTGACCAGCAGGGTAGAGGTCAAGAGTAGGGAGGTCAAATGCTCTTGGCACACTTATGAGACTTTCACTAGCAGTCCTTAAACGTGATTTATCTGTGTTTTGTGTTTTAGGTCTTCTCCTTCATTGTGAACTCACACTTAATGAAAGTTAGTTACATGGAGCAAACCCATCATTAACCAATAAGACCCAATTCCTCACACACACTCAGCCATCATTTCTTAGAATTGCTCATTTTCATTTTTTCTTCCTGATGGCCCTGGTCTTCCGTGTCTTTCAGCAAGTTGCCCTTTCCACAACCCTATAGATGTTATTTTCTTTGCTTCTTTCATGCGTTTCAAAAGGACTAGTGAATGCCTGTCCACTCCCCTGGGCCTCCCCCTCACCACCTTAGTCCCCAATCCATGGCGACGGCACATTCTGAAAGCTCCCCTTAGTGTCCAGCAGTCTCTGGTCCCAGGAGTTTGAATCAATTTTATGTTGATGTTGTTGAAAACAGTGCCAATGGCACCTCTGGTCCTAATTCTTCTCTTCCCCACAGCCTCTTAACCATTACTTCAAGGCTTTTCCTTGGTAAGTGCTTAGATTTTTATTCTCTAGTTCTTGGCATATTTGTTTTCTAATTCTCCCTTTTAGGCCCACAGAAGGTTCCTCACATTTGGTTCATGTTCCAATATTTCCTATTCAGAGAGATGGCCCCTTTGTGTTTCCTGACTTTTCTTCTTGGCAGAGCGTTCCTTCCGAAGTTACCCACAGGGCCTGATGAAATGCACAGCTCACCTCTGGCGGGTTTTTCCCTCTTGAGGTATTAACCACTGGCGCACAGACAGGAGCTGTGAAGCCCTTGCTTCTCCCGACTTCCCTGATGGGTTTGTCTTTTGATCACTTAATCCCTCCTGGGGCAGAACCCTTCCCAGATCAGCCTGCAAGGCCCCCTGGTCCCAACTTACTCTACCTCTCCCCACATCCGGATTTATACACCAACAGTTATTTTAAATTGTCAATTCCTTGGACATCCACATAGTCCAGAGTACACACAGCCTCCTCACTTCCCTGATGTGTCTTTCCTTTCCTTCCCCACCCATTTTTTCCTTATCGAGTTCATCATTTCAAAGAGCCTCTGACCCCCTCTTTGCATGCTTTAGCTACATACTCTTCCTCTGGCTGTCTGTAGTTGTCTGCCCATAAATATTGCATGGGGTGCGACCTCCCTCTGTGACTTGTAGATTTCACCGTGTGTAAAATCTATCTTCCCAGGTAGATTTTATACACGGGCAACTTGCATACTGTCCCCACTCCTCAATGAGCTGTTATACTCATCCAAAAAAAAAAAAAAAACAAACAAACAAACAAAAAAAACAACAACAAGCCAGCACTCAGATTTTCATCTTCCTTCAAATATTCTCAAGAGAAAAGAAGTGCTCCTGAGAAGACCCTTTCTATCCACCTCGAAGTAAAATTTCTGGTTTTCTTCTCTTAAATTAGTGAGTTTCTAATTTAAGATCACCAGTGGGTTGCCTTTTTCCTTTTTTTTTTTTGTTCCTTCATGAAGGGAGCTATGACTCTCTGGTCCCCAGGAAGCCCTATCATACCCTGCCCTCAGGTGGTATATATTTTTACCCTCTGTTATGGATGCTACATTTTCTTCTCCTCCTTCTCCTTCTCCTTCTCCTAGGTGTTAGAGATTGAGCTTAGGACCTCACATATACTCAGCAAGCACTCCACCACTGAGCTACATCCCCAGCCCTTTTATTTTATTTTTGAGACAGGGTCTTACTAAATTGCTGAAGATCTCACTAAGTGTCCAGGACCAAACTCAAACTTCTGATCTTCCTGAATAGCTGGAATAACAGCTTGCCTGGTTATCATGAGGACCTGGGTTTTATCCCCAGCACTGGAAAGAAGTGGGGAAAAAGAAAGCTGAGCAGAGAAAATGTCTGTGTCACTCCCAGGAAGGGGATCCAGACAGGGACTCAGAGAGTGTAGGGAATGAGAGAACATTTTAGAAGTGCTGTATGAGGTCAGAGAAGAACTAGAAACACACACTTGACTTCGTGCTGACATTCCATGCTATCAGCTCAAATCCCAGCGTTTCTAAGTTTGGTCTTAGAATCTGGAGTAGAGTAGTGTTGAATGGATGGAGAGCTAAGTAAGCATCCAGCCTAGGGGTTAGGGACATGGACTCTGGTTCTCTTCACCATCTGTGTGCCCAGGGCAAGTAGCTTCACCTCTTTATCTCAGTTTCCTCATCTGTAGAATGAGGACAATATCAGTATTGACTTCAGAGGTTGTTATGAATATTAAATAAGATGATAATTATAAAGCACCCTGGACAGTGCCGTTAGCAGCATTAGTTCTCTAAACGCTCATTTAAATAAGTTCTGGAAGTATTAATTATTATTTAAATTTGGGAAGAAAGGAGTAGAGATGAAATAAAAAGAAATTGATTTTGATGCTGCCTGGGAGCAGACTAGAACAACTGTATATATACATATACACTATTAAATAAATGAATCACATCTTTCCTTTTTGATAATCTCTTTTTAACCCAGGGCAACAAGAGGACTTGCCTTAAGGCTGTTAGGGGAGGTGACTTGAACATTTTTAAAGGCCCCCCCAAGCCAGGACATGTTTTTTTTTTCTTTGCTAAAATTGACAAGGAAATGGTGGGGACCCAAGATGCTTTTATGAAAAATGAGGATCTGCTCGTGACTCCTCATTCACACTACTTGCCAGGGAGCTTCCAAGTGAAGAAACCTCTCTTTCCCAGGAGCCTGGTAACTGCCCACAATATCTGCCACCCGAGCCTGCTGACAACCACGCACATCCGTTCCTGACACTGCTCTGCCAAGAGCTTGGATCTGATATGACAGAGCGGAGGCTCAAGCTGCCCATCAGATAAATCAGGCCTCCGCCTCCTCTGCTGGCTGGCGGCCTGCCTGCTCACTACCTCCACCTGACTCCTCCACAGATCGCAGCCAATGCGAGGCAGAGTTCACACGAACTAACATCTATATATTTATGGCACGCCGGAGGCCAGAGGGGCCCTAGCATCATGTGAACTTGGAGCACGTCTACCTGGCATGGCTTCAAGGGCACTGAAGAGTCCTGTCAGCTCCTGTGGAAAGACTGTCCTCCTCCCCTCCACTCCCTGCACCTGCTGCTACTGTCTGGCTTCTACCCTCAGAGGGTGGTTTCATTGAATTAGGTAACGTCCCTTCCACAAAATGCCTCAAAGCAGAATATCACATGATTCCCTTCCAAGTACACAAAAATGAGACACAGCACTGGAGTGACATGTGGCTGCCCTTACACATCTGTAAATGTGAAGATGTTTATAATAGCAATTTTTTTAGGAGGGAAAACTTTGCAACAATAACATGAAAGCCCCTTAAAACTAAAATATAAAAACCCAACAAGAAGGGAAGGGTTAGTCATTATGACACATCCACTAATTGAATGATGAATTAGGGAGCCACTAGATGTTCATGCAGCTTTGTAATAGCTTCAAAACTGCCTATCACATAGAAAGTTAAAAAGCACAGGATGTATTATTGCGTATATAACTCTGTGAAGAGCATCAACACTTAACAACCCTATTCAAAATAAACAGGAAGGAAATTCATCAAAATGTTAACCCTGTTTTTGTTGGGTAGTAGATTCTGGGTAATTTCCCTCCTCCCTCCCTCCCCCCTTCCTTCCTTCCTTCCTTCCTCTCTTTCTCTCTCTCTCTCTTTTTGTTCCCAGTACCAGGGATTGAACCCAGGGGTGCTTAACCACAGACCACATCCCCAGCCCCTTTTATTTTTAGATAGGGTCTCACTAAGTTGCTGAGGCTGGCTTTGAACTTGGGATCCTCCTGCCTCAGCCTCCCAAATGGCTGGAATTACAGGAGTGCGCCACTGTGCTCAGCCCCACTTTGCTTTCTTATTTCTAGTACTTCCCGATGTTTCTAAACCTAAGTGTTATTTTATAATGAAAGCAACAATAAGATCAACAATAACAACCTCAAAAATGAATTGACAAATATAGTGGGAAAAAATGCAACTATTCCAAGAGGACATAATACTTCAGTTTGCATGCTGGAAGACTGAGTCTAAAGGGGTAGTGGATGGATAGTTCCTAATTTTTCCTAGGACAGTATGGAAGATTTGGGAAAATCCACATTGTTGATGAGACCTCATTGTGGTAAATGCAAAATCTCTCCCTTACTAAACCCATGTCCCTGCAATATTGGGAAAGTCAGATGTCTGGACTCTCCAGGAATTAGGTCCCTTGGCAAGAGTTTAATGTTGTGTTTCATCTTCAGTTGACTATAACTTTGAAGCAAATTTAGGAATACTGTGGAGCTTTGGGACCTCTTCACTTTGCATGCTGGAAGACTGAATCTAAAGCTTACTAATGTGTTTTATCCTTCTTCACTGGAGCTGGGGCGGTTGCTGCTTACTGCACCTGAGGAGCTATTTGGTTTAGTTGCTTCCCATGGTGCTTTAAGGAGCACTGTGGTCTCATAAGGCCTCATGAATTGCACAGTAATTAATAGTGGGAGGGATTGGGAGTGGGGATTGGGAATGGGAATTGGGAGGCTTTGGTCAAGTGCAAGGTTCCCCACATGTGACACTGGGCCAACCCCTTCCTTTTCCATACCTGTATTTCCTCATTCCTAAGACGAGGCAACAGGACTTTAGGGATGGTTTTAGTACTCCAGAGTGGAGTGGTTTCTTCATTCACCAACACACAGCCCTATTTAATTTTCTTGAGCACTTATCATTAACATGCTGTCTGGTTTATTTGTCATTTGTTGCTCATATCCCACATCTGACTGTAAGATCCAAGACAGCAGGAACAGTCCCTATCTTGCTCTTGTATCTCCTGAGCCTAGAGCAATGCCTGACATGCAGCAGATGATCAATAAATTCCTGCTGAGTGCACGCATGAACCTGTTCCATGAATTATTACCTCACATGTAATGGAGCAGTCTGGCTACAATGGTGGAGTGGTCTCTCTAGCCCACCCATTCCTACCAGTTAGTTTGTTCTTTTCAAAACAAAAAAATATCTCGCCTTTTTAGTATTGGGCTGTACCTTCACTAACCCCGAAACCTGACAGAAATGACAAAAGGGGTGTTACCTCCAGTGGATAAGAGAAGTAAAACAAACAAACAAAAATTTTTAGTTTTAAATGATGGAAAGTAGATGCAAGAGCCATATCTAAGCTGGTAGAATGGAGAAGACGAGATGCAGGTTCCTGCCAGAGAGCTCTGCACAGCCTTCCCACAGGCACAGGTGACACTGAGGATGGGTTTCTATTTGGGGATAAAATCAGAAGATGGATTGGGAGTCTGAGAAGACACCAAGACCTCTCCTCAATCCTGTGCACTTTTTTCTGAAACACTGAAATTCAATGAAGGCCTACATATGGAATGGGGAGATGGCTGCCACCCCGTTGTCTCACAGGTCCCAGAACACCAGCAGCCACATATAAATACCTTAGGCACATTTGGCAATTACTCCTTGGAAAAGATGTGCAGATACTCAGATACTGACATTTGGAGGTTGCTCCCCACCCAACCCTCTGGTGCCCTCCTGGTCACAGGCGGCATGCAGTGAGGTTTCCAGCCAATGAACCACCCCCCCACCCGTAGGAGGAAGAGCCAGGCAGCCTTCATGCCTCACACAGCTGGAGAACCTTCAGCTGCAGAGCACCATACTTTTCAGAGAAGTCTCTCTAACAGTTCAAAATAGGTCAGCAAGAAGGTCTGGGAACTCAGAGGAAGCCAAATGCAAGCAGGACAGTAAAAGTTCAACAATACTGTACTATCCCCTCCTTAGAGAGTTGAGAGAAGATACTACACTCGTGAAAAAACAACACGCTGCTACAGAGAGGAAAAAATGACAGAATGAGAAAAAGCTCTTAGAAATTAAGGATATTAAGCTTGACATGGAACATTTCATAGATAATGTCAAAGAAAATGGTCAGAAGCTAGAACAAGAACACCAAGAGAGGAAATAAGAGAGAAAATAGAAGAAAATTAGAGAATCGATCTAACAAGTTCCTGACAGACAGAATGGAGAGGAATAACTTGTCAGGAAAAATTCCCAGAATTGAAGGGCAAGAATTGCTAAATGGATATGATGCTCTAAGTGGATGGTATAATGAATTTTAAAAGACCCATTCTAAAGCACGGTATTAGCACATACTTTTAGAAAAAGAACATTCTAAAAGCTGAGAGAGAGAGAGAGAGAGAGAGGCGGGGGGAGATCATTTTAAAAAACCAATAAATCAAGAATCAATGACTGCAGGCTTCAATACCAACATTAGGACATAAAGGAAGTGAAGCAATTCTTTCTAAATTCTCGGTGAGAATTATTTCCCACCTGGGGTTCTATACTCAGAGAAATTATCAGTTGAGAGTGAGAATACATCAAAGTCATTTTCAGACCTTCAAAGTCTCAAAAGCCTCAAAAGCATTCAATAAGCATTAACTATTAGGACTAATATGTGTTATCTTCTCAATTTTTCCCTCTTTGTTCTCTTTTCTCTTCTTCTCTTAATACAATATATATTTGATAGATACCAATTAAAATTGATCCTTTCACTTTAAAAATAGAAATTAATAGGTTGAAGAAATGCCTCACCAAAATAGTTTTTGATTTTAGCAAAGCATTCATCTGAACTTTGCATGAAAACTTTTTAGCCAAAACAATGAAATGTGGATTGAGATGATGGTATTGGATTCATGGCACATTCATGGCCTACTAGAAGGTCACATAATCCAATCCCCTTGGCTTTACAGATGAAAAAAATGAAACTCCAAAGAGGAGCAGGCTTATCTAAGGAAGACTGTGTTTGGAAGGCAGTATGTAATAAATATTTATTGAATGAATTAGTGAATTAGTAATTTAGTAAATTGAAGATTATCCAACACTCTTAACTTGTTAGTGGAAAAACTAAGGACCCTAAGTTAGTTGGTAGTGCACCAAGGACCAGACTGAGGTTTTTAAAATCTAGGCTCAGAACACTTTTCTGCAAACTTTCCAGGTTAATGACTATCAGGCTAAGAGAACGTCCATGCTAACATCTATGGTATTTCTGCATGGACTGAGTGATGTTCCATGTTGTCATGGAGACCACTGTGCTCTCTGGTGTATGGACCGGTGACTCTGTGGACAGAGCTTTCCAGATCTTGCTGGACACAGCTGCAGAGGACACAAAGCTGGGAGAGCAGCAAAGATCACAGACAACAGAAACCCAGAAGCTGTCCTGGGTCTTTGTGAGTTTCTAACCTACCTTCCTACTCCACACAGGGCTCTTTCCAAAATATCTAAGTCTCTGCTTTATGAAGCTGTCCCTTCCTGCTGGAGAGCTGTAATATTAAGAATGTTTCTGTGTTTGGAATTTCCATCCACTGTTCTTAGTGTGCCCTCCACTAAGGGTCCTGGAGGAGGGATCATTCCTTCTTCCCCAGAGCTTCACACATGTGCATGCTAGAAACGAATTCCTTAAGTTCTCCCTTTTCCAAAATATTCCTTGAATTGGCTCTCAAAGGAACAATTTCCATTATCACCATCATGTTTTTCTATTTTTCTGGATACACATATTACTATCCTCCTAATGGGGACACCTAGAACGGAACTGGATGGCCCAGGGCAGGCCCAGCGGGCACTCACTTCCCTGTCTGAACACTATGCTTCTCTCACAGTGGCCTGGGAGACGTGTAGTCAAGTAGCGCCGTGAGCTTCTGCTGAGCACTGAAAACCCCACTGAATACCACCCTCTCATTTACAGGGGCTCCTCAAGCCAGCTCCTCTCCTTTCTGTCCTCCTACTGAGGCTTTTAACTCATAGAATCTTTTATTGATCATTGTTCAATTAAATTTTCTAGCTAAGGCACAGGGTTCTTGTTGTCTCATCTATCACAATGGTGATTCCTTCTAGCTGTGTGTCACCTGCAAACTTCAGGGGAGAGAGAGAGAGAGAGAGAGAGAGAGAGAGAGAGAGAGAGAGGGAGAGAGAGAATGAATGAATATGAGAATGAGGCAAAATCAAGGACAGGGCAATGAACTTGGGCCTCTGAAACACTGGTAGAGGTATCTGTCCTGCTGAGAGGGAGGCCTCTCCCACCTGCCTTGAGCTCTCCCAAGACTGAGCAGGAAGGCACTCCCCAGGACAAAGAGCCCATGGGAATATCTCTGAAAACCTCAGCTGACCTGCAGAAGAGGGAAGAGAGGTGGCTGGGAAAACCTCAGGTTACAGAGAGAAAGATGAGATGTTGCGGGCTCCTCTAAATGGCCTCCCGGCATTCCTTGGAACTGTCCACTGTGTGGATTGTACAACACCAGATAGTTTAGCTTCAGAGGGAACCAGGCCAAAGAGCAGAGACAATTATTTTTCCAAAGTGCAAAATGTTATCAAACCTCAATTATTCAGATGTGGGTCACCATTTTCTATTTTGTGAGTTACTGGATCTGGAGCCAGATGGCTTAGGTTTGAGTCTGTCTCCATTGTTACTATCTATGTAACCTTCTCTTTGGCTCATTTTCTTATCAGTAAAATAGGTATGGTATTGATTCCTACCAGACAGAGTCATTGTGAGGACTGCACAAATTAACAGGGAAACCCAGACACGTAACGTGCCCTTCAAGCATCACTAGTGTTTCTCTAGTCATCCTGACTTGGCACGTGACTGAACATGTTTTTCTGCCATAATACCTTGTGTCCAAGGAATAGACATGCATTTCCAAAGTGCTATCAATGATATAGAAGATTTGGCAGACTGGATGAAAAAAATTAAAAGCAATCACATTCCTAATCCTTAGGTTAAAAGGTTTTGGTGTGATTTATGCTACAATTTCCTTTTGTAGGACCAAGGATGTGACCTCCTTCTCTTCTTCCATCAGGCTTTCTACAGAAACAACAGAATGGACTCAGGCTAGGAAGAGAATACTTGGAACTGACTGCCAAATCAGGGTGGACAACACATTCACACTGCAGTCAGGGTAGAGGTCAAGGTATACAATCCACATAGGAACTTGGCAAAGAGATCCCTGGAAAGAGGCCAAGCGCCTTCAGGGCTGATCAGGAAACCCCAGTCAGTCTAATTGTTAGGTAATCCGAGCACTGTCAGCACCAGAGCTGGGAAGAAAGCACAGGCCAGTTCAGGGGTGTGTAACTGAGGACGTGAGAAAGAACCAGTCTCAGTAAGGCTTTTGCAAAGTCATGCTCGGGAGGAGCAGCTACTTTAAGTGGCTTTGCTTCAGAAAGCAAACACCTCTAGTTACTGCCACCTGGGCTGGACAAAATGTAGTGGACATCTGTTGATTTCTCAACTTCAGAGTAAGAGTCATTAACTTGTATAGCCCTTTGTGGTTTATGAACTCTCACAGATGTTATTTGATCCTCCAGGATTCCAGAAGGTTGTCATTATCTAATTTTATAGATGAGGAAACTGAGGCCCCAAGAGGTGAGTGATTTGCTGGGGATCATACAAAGGCAAACTGCAGAGACAGGTCTTCAAGTCTTGAGAATCCAGTTCCCTCATCCATGGGCCTACTCCCTCCTTCACAGCCAGCCACTGTCCCTGGCATGGGCACAGGGCAGGCAGGCCCACACAGTGATGTCCCACCCTGCCCACACTTCCAGTCTTTTGGGAAACATGCATCTGGCAAGTGTGCTGAGTGTGAGAACAGGAGGTGCTGGCCCAGAGAGAAGGAATGGCATCTCTCAGAAAGTGATTTGCCTCACCCACTGGGCCAGAGGATCCAGTTGTCCTGTCTCCTCAAAACTGTTTGTGTTACCGGCTTCTGGGCTCTCTCTTGCCTGAGATAGGTGATAAAATCTTTACTCCTGCTTAGCTACGAGCCAGAGGGAAACAGGAGCACCCACCTCTTTCCTGTGCCAGCCGATCTGCTCAGCCTCATCCCCATCAGGCCATCTCCAGTCCTGTGGTTGAAAGGAGACAGGTGCCCAGCAGCCACCAGCAGAGACAGCAACACATGAAAGGGCTCCCAGTGACTCCCTTAAACGCTGTCCAGTTTTTGCCCTCCCTGAATTAGTGTTAGGATTTCCCTTTATCCTTGATCCTATCCTCTGGTGAAGATGGCCTTTATCTATGGCCCCATGCTTGTACTTGTTCGCCTAACCCACTTACTAGGTAAGTCCTGATGAGATTGTCTGCTTTTATCTGCTGTTGTTGGTTGCTTTTGCTTTTGCCCTGGACTGATTGCTACCCCGTGCCATGTCTGGCTCATGACATCATGCTTTCTTATCACTACTTCTCTCCTGACCCTGCCCTGCCTGGTTACCTCTGTAAAGACATGCCCTCTGGGCACCATTTGCTACTGCTTCCTTGACTGCCTGTGTGGTTTATGATTCAACTCCATCTTAATTTCTTATCTTTTCTATTCAAACCTGCTCTCTAGGGACAAGAAGTGCAAAGGCACAGTTTGGCCACTAGAGGGAAGCAGTGGCTAGGATTTATCTAAGGAATTGTGAGTTGCTTAACAGCAAGCTGGCTCCATAGAGATTGATGCTGTCCAGGTCAGAGACCTGCAGGCTATGTGGGAACACAAGACACACCGCTGCATAGAGTAAGTGGTGTATCATAGGTGCTCATATGTTTTCCTGAAAGGATTTCCTCATTTTGAAAATGAGAAACCAAAAACCAGGGCAAAATGTTGTCATTTGAGATTCATTTTTCTCTATCCCTTATATGGGATCTGTTGCTCAGCACTGTCAAATTATTTAAAATCTTTCCCTTGCTTTTTGGACAGCCCCCCATGCTAACCCAGGCCCTCATCTCCCACCTGCTTCTCTGAAGGTGTCTCCTTTTCAGTCACTCTCCACCCTCATCAGAACACTCTCATTTCAGAATTTTATTAACTCTGCCATGTCTGCCCCTTCAAGCCCTACCAGCCTCATCTTGGTATTCCAGGCTCTTCAGGATACTCCCCACTCAACTTCCTACACTTGTCCATATTTTTCCTCTGCCTGGTCTCTGGATGCTGTCCCAAATGTGTCCTATCATTTCGGCCTCTGAACTTGTGGATAGATGACATTACAATTAAAATAGTTTTTACACCTGTTGAGGTCAAGTACCCACATCTCTATTCCTTGACAGAGGTCTCTACAGGAGATTTCCCTCTCCTGGAACATCTCAGTCCATCCTGTAGATTTTAACAATTAAGTATGAGAAGGACAAATCCCATATTTTAGATTTTAGCTGGGGATGTAAAGTATTTGCCAAGCCTGTGTGAGACCCTGGATTCAATTCCCACTACTGAAAACAAAAAGTAGATGACTTGTGCATGTGTGTCCTCTTCTGTGGCACTGCTTCCTTCAGCAATGGGGCATTCTAGAGCTCCGAGTCTTATGTCAGTCAAAAGGACTGTGAGCACATGTACCATGCCACAGCATTTCCTAAGAAATGAAGGGGTCTTAGTATTTCTACACAATTCTTGACATCTTGGGTTTTTTCCTCCTATCAAATGTATGTCAATATTTCTTTTCCACAAACCATGTTTCAGTTGGTGGTTATGAGGCAGGGGTGGCTGAGAGAACTGGGCAAGCTGGGAGCTCATTGAAGATAGCCTGGTGCTAGAGAGCCTGGGTTTTGAACTCAGCAACCCTGAGTTTTAATCCAACTCCTACCACTGGCTGTTGATGTTACCTTGGAAACATCAGAGTATGCAGTCTCTCACTAGGCTTTGACTCCTTGTCCAAAATATTGGGACAAGTACCAAGTTCATAGGGTTGCTATTTCAATTAAAGGTTATAATGCACGTGAACACTTGATACATGTGAATGGCTGCTGGTGTTACTATTTGGTGAGTGAGTGAGTCACTGAGGCTACATGGAATAGTTTCTTCTTCTTTCCCTTTTCTTTCATGTGTGTGTGTATGTGTGTGTGTGTGTGAGAGAGAGAGAGAAAAATACTGGGAATTGAACCCAGGGGTGCTCTACTACTGAGCCACATCCCCAGTCTTCTTATAATATTTTAATTTGAGACAGGGTCTTGCTAAGTTTCTGAGGCTGGCCTAGAACTTGTAATCCTCCCACCTCAGCTTTCCAATACCTGGAATTACAGGTGTGTGTCACCATGCCTGGCTGGGGAACTCCCTTCTACACCATCCTGACCCTATGTTCTGCTGAATAATTCAGTAGTGCTGAGCAGTGAGAGTTCAGAAGGATTGGACAGTTTTGTTTTCCTTCAAATTTTTCTTCCAAAGTTGCAGGAGATGGGGCTAGATATTATGAAATAAATTTAAACTAGAGGTCCAAATTAGAATGTGTGGGCCAGTTGTAAGATTTAAAATCATGGCAAAGTGCTAAATTGACAATGTAGATTCTCCAGGAAATGGGGACAGAGGGGAATTTTATTCTCCTTTAATGCAAACCAATCATACTAGATATAGATAGAGTGTAGGAGACAGTTTCAGAGAAAGTAGAGAAAAACTGCTTGAAACATTTTTTAAAATGTTATAATTTTTCCTGTGTTATAATTTTTCTAGCTCCTCCACTTAGGAGTGTAGGAGCTAGAAAGGCCAGTTTAACTTGAAGCATGTCCTGGACAGAATTTTAAGGAAGTGAATGAGGACCTGGGGATGGAAGCCTCCGGCCCTGGGGGGCACCCAGCTCCAGCTGCATGTTCCTGATGGCAACATTTAGGTGGAAAGGAGATTTATATCCTTAGGAAAAGACAGAAATGGGTGGCCCTTGGGGAAATTATAGAAAACCTGGGAACTGCCCCTGGGATCACTCTAGAAGCATGAGTTCTTAGTTATGAAGATGGCCACTGGCATCCACCTCAGAATGTGTGTAGTATTACTTCAGAGGAAAAGGAATAAAAAGGAGCCCCAACTGAGCTGAAATGGCCTACAAGTGGGACAGCACATGTACCACTGAATCACCACAGGGCCGCATTGAGACTTCAGAATCCCTCCCCACCTTCCCGCACTGTGCTCCAATCAGAGACGCCCTTCCCAGTGCTCCTACCACCCTTCTGGAAGGTCTTTGGTTTCTGAAAGGAAGAGATAACTTAGGTCATTTTTCTCCTTTAAGGCTGACCTCAAGTTCTGCATTCCTTTATTCCACAGGTCTGTATGAAACCCTCTACCTCTGGATTCCATCAGGATTGATGCAATCCCCAGATGCCGGCCCCGAGCCACACCTTTGTCCTGTGTATTTGGGCAAGGATGTCTACATTTTCACAGCTCCCTCTCATAGTCAAGATCCTCCTCAACTGCACTCTCACCAGCCTCTTCCTCCTGCCAGTAGAGAGGCTTCTTTGGGCTCTGAGACCTACAGGGGATCCTTCCTAGACAGCCCCTTAGCTCCTTTCAGCTATATCTATGATTGGGAGCTTTTGACTCTAGGACCATCCCCTACAGCCAAGGTAGGAGAATTCCAGAGAAGGAGCCTTCTGATTTTACGCCCTCCCATCCACAACTTCCACACCATCACTCTTCTTTCTATATTGAACCCTGTCTCAGTCTATTTCTATAAGTGAAGCCATTGTTTAAATCACCACTGCCTTTCAGTGGCTATGCACTTTGACAAGATAACAAAGAGTTGTCAATGAAAAGCACAATAATAGTGGTTATCTTGTTTGGAACATGGCATTAAATCTTCAATATCTCAGGATGAGTTTCATTCATTTTAAATGGGATTAGTAGCTGATGCATGCTCTCTGCTTGGCTACCTCCTCTTTCCCAGGTTAACCTGGGATTTTATGGTTGCTTTTTCCATTTACACGGAACTCTTTACAAATTAGAACAAATAAATAAAATAATAAAATAAAATAAAATAAAGGAAAATGGAACAGAGAGACTATTTAGGACTATTTAGGACACAGGAGAGTTTTCCTGTGTGTGTGGTCTGTGCCTTTTCAATCATAAGGGATCACCTTTCTCAGCTCAGATGTGGGCGGGGCTGTATGTGGGGCCTGAGCTGAGAGATCTCCGAGTACAGACAGTTGCCATTGTTTGCAGTGTTCTGGACTCTAGGACATCCAAGTAGCTCTGCCGGGGTGGAAGGAAGGTATGTGAGGCACACAGTCTCAGCCAGAATCCCACACCTGCTTTCATGGTGACAGCTGAGCAGAGACAAATGACACATCTATGATCGAGATGGGATAGTCCCTGCAACAGGTGAAATCCAACCTCCTGCCCTGGCCTCTGCTGGGAACTGCTTTTCTTCTGGCAAAGGGCAGGAAGCAGAGGTCCTTACCCACTGTGCTTCCAGAACATACCCTTGTCTGTGTGAGGTTCCCACACTTCCACACAGCTGCTGCTACCAGCTCTGAGGTGGACTTAAAAAAAAAATCTCAGCACATGTAGTTTGAGAAAAGAAAAGTCACCTCACACATCAGGGCACTGGAAAGGTACAGCAAGAAATTCATGATTCAGTCCCTCAGCATAAACCCACTGTATTACCTCTGCCATCAATGCCATTGAATCTCCCAGGGCCTCTCTGACCTCAGACTCACTAGCAAAGGAGGAAGGACATATGAGACCCCAGTGTTTGCAGTCTTCCCCTTCCTACCCAAGAAAGAGATGGTGAAAAATAAAAAGAGCTAGCTGCTCCATAAAGAGATAAGATTATCGGTCAATGTGCATCAATCATATGTTAGATAATATACAAAACAGTGCCACAGAGATCATGCTCAGATTTAACTACCGCCCTTCGCCCTTGAGTGGACCTGCATTGTGTGTGAGACAATCGGATCCCATGACGTCCTCTATGACCTACCTCTCTAATCTAATTTTCTACTGAAGCAACCTACAATCACAGCCCTGGGTGACTAAGTGCCTTTGGCCAGTGGTCCCTTCTGCCTGGAGCATTCTTCCAGTCCCCACCTGTCAAGCTGTTCTGCTCCTTTAAAAATTGAGCTCAACTACTACCTGACTAATATCTCATTTATTCCTTGAACAGATACCTATGGAGAGCTTACCACATGCCAGGCCGACTTGGAGGTGCTGGGTATTCAGCACCACACACATGCATGTGATGGTGGGGGTGGTTTGCATATATTCTGCAAGACTTTCAAAACCCCACAACTGCAGAATTGACTGTTTCTTGACTCAGTGTTTCTAATGCACTTTATTCCAGTATTAACATACACTTCCTCAGGATTTCCAATGGGGCTATGTATAGATCTGCAACTCAATCTGGGGTCCCTGGAGTCTGCACCTTCACAGCCTCCCCGTGGACACATCTTGCACAGCATCTGTTTACTCAGTGTTTCCTGAGTTGACAGGAGACTCCACCCACAGAAGTCAGAATTTAATTCACCCCTGCGTCTGTTTTTCCCTCTTTGGCTTCCTCCCCCTATACCTTTCTCTCCTGGTTTTTACTCTTTGTTTACAACAGAGATTTTTATTAACATTCTCCTGAGATGGTATTCTCATAAATTAATTTCCTCTCTACTAATTACTTCTGAATTATCTTTCATCAAGCAACTGAAAAAAAAGTTGATGTCTTATGAAAACTCATTGGCAGAGAAAATAGAATATTAAAAGTGAGATGTTTTAAAAACATGTCCACAGGTTCTTAGCTATTTCCCTTTCCATGGTTGGTGGAGTTTTGTTCCCCTACCCTCTGCTTGAGCACAGGCTGCCCTTGGTGGCAGCTTCTAATGAGGAGAATATGGTGACAGTGTTGATGTGCCACCCCTGAGTGTGGGAGTTAAAGGTGTCCAGGCTTCCTCCTTGCTCTCTTGGTCACTCATTTTGAGGGAAGACAGCTGCCATGTCATAAGGACACTTAAGCAGCCCTAGAGAGAGGTCCACAAGGCATGGAGGCCAGGTCTCCTGCCCTCAGCATGTGGACCAGCTGTCTGAGAAGACCTCATCCCCACAGGGACAGTAGCCCCAGTGGACATCTTGACTGCAACCTCTGGAGAACCCTGTGCCAGAACCTACCAGAACCGCCAGGCTGAGCCACTCTTGGTTCCTGACACACAGAAACTACTAGATAAAAAAAAATGTATGTTTTTAAATCCTTACATTTTGAGGTAACTTATTAGGCAGCAATATAAACTGAGTGACTTCTGTTCTGTTCTATTGCTCACATTGAGGAAGCCAATTAACCTCTCTAGCCCTTCTCTGCAATTGGAAGGGGGCAGGGTCAGAAGACTGCATGGGGCGTCAGTTCTAAAACCCTCTGCTTTCTGAACAAAATGCTATTGAGAAGTAGTGAGCAGTAGCGTAGAGCAGTTTAGGACAGCTGTATGTAAAACAACTTGACCTCCTTGGCTCTTTCTTTTCTTTCTCAGTATTGAGGATTGAACCCAGGACCTCATACATGCTAGGCAAGCACTCTGTCACTGAACTGCATCCCTGGTTCTTTTTATGTTTTAGAGATAGGGTCTCACTAAATTGTCTAGGCTGGCCTCAAACGTGTGATCCTCCTGTCTCAGCCTCCTGAGTAGTTGGGATTACCATGGGTGCCCAGCTCTCCTGGACTATTTCTGCAGATTCAGTAAATAAGGGTCATTACTGATATGCAGAATGCAAGCTTCAAAGGGGGAGGTCACATTCAACTTAGAAGAAGATGCAGAAAAAGCCCTTGAGTGGAAAGGTTTATGCTCAGAAGAGCTTAGAGGAGATACAATCTTTTATGGATGCTTCATGGTTGACAAAATGTTTTCATTTATATCCTTTGTAACATTAGTCTTCACAATTTTCTATTTTCCATATAGGAAACTGAGGCTTAGAGAATTTGGGTAACTCATTCAAAGTCACACAGCTACTAATTTCTGGAATTGAGGACTGAATCACAAACTCTTGTTGCTAAATTCTACTTTTCATTACTTTCACCTGCCTCCCTGATAATCAATCAGCTTATTTTACAATGACTACATGTTTTATTAAGCAGGCCAATGGCACTGTCTGACAGATCTGAACCCTCTCCTATGAGAAGCTGCCCTGTTTATACAGCTGATGGGGCATGCCATGGGCAGCAACACCTGCTATGCATAGGTCTAGTCCCTGTGCCTGCAGGAGATTGGACTAGATTGGGCATCTGGCCTATGGAAAGCTATCTTAAAGACCATCAGTGACAAATGACATGGCCTGGGGTAAAAAGATGGGCTGGGCCAATTAATTCCCATCTGTCAAGAATGTGAACTAGAAAATAGCCAGAAAATGACATACTTACTTAGAGTGAGTAAATGTTTTTGTAGGGGTGGGGTGAGGGAGAAAGGGCAGAGGGGCCTCCATGGGCTTTAAGCAAGCCAAGGTTCGGAGGTGACAGAAACTCAGAATAAGCAGAGGCAATGAGAAGCAAAGGTATATGGAGAATGTGCAGAGGCTCAGTGGGGGGCAGGAAGAGGCAAGCTTGTGGGGGAACCCCAAGCAAGGGCCCTCTAGGCATTTTGGGTCTAGGAGGATCCTAGGACCCATGCTCCCCGGGGGCCAGACCTACTGTGGCTACAAGCAATCAATTTCTATGAGATTCCATCTTGCTCATCAATTTCTGGTAATCTTCCCCCCTAACTCAAGCTATCTTGGGAGAGCTCTTTCCCTGGCAACTAAATGAATTTAACTAAAGCTGGCATGGCTGATGTAAAATTTCAAAAACCCAAACTGGGCAGTTATGAAATTCCAACGCTCATAGGGTTTTCTAAGGCAAAGTGCGGACACAAGAAGACATTGTGGACTCTGACAGTGAAGCAACAAAACCACTTCTGACACCAAAGGCTGCTTGTGTTTCACAGTGCTGAGACCCAACAGGGAGCTGCTCTACTCTCCTCCCCGCACTCCCCACCCCCCCCGGCCCCCATACACAAAGAATTGGCTGTGATGAAGGACTAACCAACTGTTTTTAAGAAACTGCTCCAAATTGCTAAAGGGGTGACAGTTCAGGGTAATCAAAAGGCCAATTAAAACACATATCAATCCTAAACTCTGCAGGGGTCTAACTGGCACACAGGGTACCAGTTGTGAACCCCCAAAGTGTCATCTGTGATACACATAAACCAGAGCCTCATGGAAGGCTGCAATTTGCTAAATGGTGTCCCCTGAGTGGCCCCTGATCTGCAAAAAATTGACCTTCATAGCACCAGGGCAGAGAGATTCGGGGTCAAGAATTTCAGACGTAAAGTGAAGGCCCTGGATAGGATCCCCAGCTCTCAGCTTGGACAAGCAATTTCTGAGCCACAATAGGGCTGGGCTAAAAGACCTTCAAGGTCCATTTGTGTTCTAAAATTTTCTGTATGTGTGATTCAGTCTTACACACCCGTGCACAAAACTAGTTCTTCCACTAGCCATGCACTCTAGACAAAAGGTAACTATATCACAATGTCTAAAAAATCACAAATGAACCAAAATTCAGGATACATGGTTTGGCTCTAGGAGAGATTTTTTAAAAGCAGAATTGCTCCATTAAATACTGTATGTGGAGACCTAAGCACGCAACAACCCACGTATTTACTCTTCTAAAAGAGCCTAACTAGATGACTAAAAAATCAAAGGAAGTTCTTTCATTTCTTACCTTATGTACCCTTAAAATAAGATCAAATGTATAAAAATGTATACAACTTTTACTCTTGCTATTTTCTCCCTTCTTTCCTTTGAAAAGTATCTGGAAACCCTGGATTGTCTAACTTCTTTCTTGCAGGTCGTGTATAAAATCAAACCTGGCCACATCCTCTTCCTTATGCAGTATCTTGCTGCACTCTGGGGAAAGTATCTGTGTTCCCCTCCAGCCTGGCTTTGGGCCTCAGCCCTGCTGCCCGCTGGGGCCTCTGGCCCTGGTGGGTCTCAGGGAGAGCGATGGTTAGATGGTGGGAAAGTTATTCATGTAATTATTGTAGGTTCATCATTCCTAATGGAACATCATTTGATGTTATAAAGCTTCCAGCCTTTTCTACTGCTTAGTTGGTGGAGGATTGGGAACTCTGTGGTCTATTTACCTCAGAGAAACAATGCATTTTGGAGAGATCTATCAGTGCCCAGAAAGCACAGAGAGCCTGATGCAAGAGAGAGGTTTGTGCTGCATTTTAATATCACTGAAACAGAGTGGTAAGTAGATTTTTTTTTTCCTAAAACCATTTTAGAATATTTCCTAAAATCCCCATCTGACTGCTTCCCCTGGCTCCTCTTCATCCAGGAGGCTAGGATCACACCCCCACAGGCCCATCTTTTTTGGCAGTGACGTGCCCAGCCATCAGGACCCACACAGACCTTAGTGGTGCTTTTAAAGGGACTCCACCAGTCCCTAAATGGCAGCAGAGGAGGAAAAGTGGGGGCAGCACTGGGCTAAGAGTCAAGAGTCTTGGAAGCCATCTGGTTGGATGGTGAACTTGGGCAAGCCACTGGGTCTTTCTGGACTATTTCCTCATCTATAAAATCAGGAAAAAGACCCCTAAAAGCATCTTTCACCTCTAATTTGGTGTTCTGATCCACAGCCTGCTCCTGGAAGAATCCCATAGTGGAGATGCTGAGGACTTGGAGTGTCAGTGGGGAGATGGGCTGCTCCAGCTACTCTGAGCTCTGTGGCTTTTGGGGACCCCACAGTTTGCTCTGCTACAGAGGGTATCATCTAGAAAGGTATCTTACCCAAAGCTTCATGTTTATATTTAATTTTATAAGGCCCTTTTGAAAGAAGAGGGGGGGAGGGAATTCTCCTTTTCCATTAGATAGCATCCTTAATTCTTGCTCAAATTTCTCTTACTAAAAGTTTCTTTACATAAAAGTATCTTCTTTACTTTTAGCGCTACTGTGCCCTGCAATATTCAGCATTGCTTTAAGAATTTATCCCACAAAAGCTGGGCATGGTGGTTCATGCCTGTAATCCTGGCTACTTGGAAGCTAAGGCAGGAGGATTGCAAGTTCAGGGCCAGCCTCAGCAACTTGGTGAGAGCCTATCTAAAAATAAAATAGAAGAAGGTCTGTGGATATAGCTCAG
The DNA here is from genome assembly GCF_052094955.1 of Ictidomys tridecemlineatus. Classification (NCBI taxonomy): domain Eukaryota; kingdom Metazoa; phylum Chordata; class Mammalia; order Rodentia; family Sciuridae; genus Ictidomys; species Ictidomys tridecemlineatus. The sequence continues at coordinate 143,994,184 of NC_135479.1, forward strand.
TGATAGAGCACCCCTGGGTTAAATCTCTAGGTTAAAAAAAAAGTGGCGGGGGAGGGCAGGGGAGAACTTATCCCAAATGTTTGCCAATTTATCCATAATACACATGCATATCCTTTTCCTCAGATCCCAACTACTACCCAGAGATTATCTCCTGTTAACCACTCAACTGTGTGATAACAGCTCTCCTCTCGTCCCATAACTTGCTCTTGCAATCCCCCATCCCCCCACCTCTCTCTCTCTCTCTCTCTCTCTCTCTCACACACACACACACACACACACACTGCTGCTATTCAATGTCACTGTCCTTGCTTCCTATATCAAGATCACTCAAAATCACCCCCCACTACCCTGTGGTGAAAGAAGGCAGTGGAGAGAGAGCCCATGTGCTTTTTCCATATTATTATACTTGTTTTGGTCAAAAGCAAAAACCCTAACCCAACACACTTGCCTTTTTGCTCTTGCTGTCACAGAATGTGAAGACAAATTCACTTCCAACACTTTCACAGGGACTTTAAGTTTTCTCATGACTCCTTTGCTTCCTGTTTGATTCCTTGTCACATGATCCTCTTCTAAACCATTTGCCTTCTTTACAAACCAACAACACCTCATCAATAGTAGTCTTGCTCACTCCTTTCTGAGGAAACAGAAGTCCTAAAATGCTCACCTTCTCCTGTCCCTACTCCACCTGGAAGCAGGTCCACATCCCAGAGCATATGCTTGAAGGCCTGGCGGAGCCAATCTTTCAAACAACTCGTCTGCTACCCAGACTGATCTTGCATTCCAAATCACATCTGCACTTGCTGATTCCCATAACATTCAACATCTCTCCAACTCTTTGACTTTTCTTATGATGTTTTCTTGGTCTGGAATAGGCTCTGCCTTCCCTTTCCAAACCACACTTCTGGAACCTTCTGGAAATCCTTTCCCACTTTCTCAGCTCCAATGCATCCTCATGCATGGATCCCTTCAAAACAGCCTCTGCCTAGACCATAGCCACCAGCAGGTCCAAGCAATTTCTCCCTCTGGCTTCATGATAGCCAAATGCTATTTACAGCTCCACTACAGAACTCTTTTTCCTTGGATGATATTTGTTTATGTTACTGTGTCTTTCATTGAATTGAAAGTATCTTAATAGCAGAGCCTATATGGTTTAATATTTTCTTTCTCTTATAGATTTTCAATAATTGGTGATTGAAACTTGCTTAAGTGCATGGAAAGTTCTGTACTTTGCTTCATAATTTGTTTGAAATGTCTACAGCTCCTGCTTCCTTCATCTGGACTCTCCTATGTGTAATTTTTAGATTTTATATCTTTGTGTTTTAATTAAACTCTCTCAATTTCCTTTTGGAAATAGGTATTGCATATTTTTAATTTATTTTATTGGCTTACAGCTTTGGACTTTTCATTGTGCCATCATTAATTTTGAGAAAAATGTCTCATAGTTCTTTAAAAAAAATTAATCTGTTTTAAAATGTACTTTAAATGTTAAGAGGAGAAAAGTCAACTTTCCTTTATGATATATAGAATGAATTAGTTCTGAGTCTCAATAATACCTTTGCTATATACATGAATGCTCTTTCGTAAAAAATGAGTATAAATCATAGAGAAATAAATTAAAATAAAATATGTATATAATTAGTATATAATATATAATAGATTATTACTAGTTCTTTTTCTGATAACAAGAGATAGTATGGCAAAGACTTCCAGGTTACTCCCAAAGTCCATCTTGCCTTTATTTCTTAGCAATAAAGACTCATTTTTTTGGGGGGGTGGGGGGGCAAATTGCTGCCAAGTAAAAGACTACATTTCCCAGGTTCCCTTGCAGTAATTGTAGCCATATTATCAAGCTTTGGCCAATGGGATGTAGTGGAACAACTATTCTTCATGTGGGGATGATGCTACTTCTTCCCTTTTGCCCAATCTGTTCCCTGGAATAGCACTTGTCTTGAACTATGAGAATTTTACTACACCCTAGGAGTGGTAGAGGAATAATCTAGAAAGAGCCTGGGTACCTGATGATTTTGTGGATCCTCTTTACCTGTCCTATACTACATAGTTTCAGGTAACTTTTAGATGAGAGGAAAATAAATTTCTCTCCATTTAACCTAGTGTCATTTGGGGCTTAGCTCCTACCTTTTAAATCCTAACTAATAAAGATGATAAGATCTTATGAATGTATATAGGAGAGGGCAGGAAATGCTTTTTAAATTCCATTTTAAAAAATTCTAATCAGGGGCTGGGGTTGTGACTCAGTGGTAATGCGCTTACCTTGTGGGGCATAGAAATGAATAAATGAAGAGAAGGTATTGTGCCCATGTACAACTAAAAATATTTTTAAAAATTCCAATCAGAACAGAAAAGCTAATTCAAAGGCGGCTTGGATCAAAGAATCGCACCTCACTGACAAAAGAAAAAGGGAGGAGAATGCCATGGAGTGAATTGAAAGCTTGGCAGGAGCAGTGCCTGAGACATAGCTGACCCAAAACCCAGGTGATCAGACAGAGTGAAACAGACTAGGTAAGTTTTCACATCAGGACACACTGTAGCATTCTGAAAAAAAATTCAGGTACTCCTGGTATAAAAAGATCCTAGAGATTCTCTAAAAGAAAATATTGGAAATAAGCTATTACTCATCCTAAGAAGTAAATATGAGACAGTGGAGAGTGATCAATAATGACTAAGATTTTGTGAAGATTTCGTGAACACAATCTTTTTTTTTTTTTTCAAATTTGTTTTGTTTTGGGGCTGGGGTTGTAGCTCAGCAATAGAGCACTCGCCTAGCATGTGTGAGGCGCTGGGTTCCATCCTCAGCACCACATTAAAAAAAATAAATAAAAATAAAGGCATCAAGAGGGAGGAAAAAAAAGGGAGAGAATTGAACAACAGCAGAGGAGGGAGAGAGGGAAGATGGGAGGGGAGGGGTGGGGAGGGGGGATAGTAGGGATAGGAAAGGTAGCAGAATACAACAGTCACTAATATGCCATTATGTAAAAATGTGAGTATGTAACAGATGTGATTCTGCAATCTGTATTTGGGGTAAAAATGGGAGTTCAAAACCCAATTGAGTCAAATGTATGAAAGATGATATATCATGAGCTCTGTAATGTTTTGAACAATCAATTAAAAAAAAGAACAAAAAAAAGTAAAGGCATGTGTTCAACAACAACTTAAAAAATTAAAATTATTTGCTTTGTTTTATATATTTTAATGTTTATGATTTTAATCTTCATGAGAGTGTTTATAAATGTATAGCATTTAAGAAAATCTTCATATGAAATATTCCCATACCCACCTAATTGGCTGTATAATCATGTACTGATTTTTTAAATTTTTAATTTAAATTCCTGGAGAGACTTTTGCTGTCATTATTCCACTTGTTAAAAGTCCCTATAGTCCCCTGACAGGAGCTACAAAAATTGCAGGAAAAGTGCCAATAGGGGATAATTAGCCTCTACAGGGCTGGTCTGGAAACTCTAAACCTATTAAGTAGTGATAAATATCAATCAACTCAGTTGTTCTTTCTTTCTTTTCTTCTTTCCTTTCTTTCTTTCTAAAATCATATTTATTTTAGATGCTGGATATTGAACTCAGGGTCTTGCAAGTGCTAAGCATGTACCCTATCACTGAACCACACCCTTAGTCCAATGAACTCAGCTTTAATCCAAAAAACAGAAGCCCTGACTTCCATCAGTCTTCTCCTATAGCTAGCTTTTCTTTACTGGGTGAAAACACTTATTTTCATGTTTCCCCTATGCAAAACTTCTGGAGGATTCTTCTCCTTTGGCTGTTCACATAGTCAGCAGTCAATTGCACTCAACATTACTTGTGTGTATTTTTATCTTGCCAGAAAACCCTCTGTCCAGAACCTGGCTGCTCTGTGTTCTTCCTTGATGAACTTCAATCCTGTAGCCTGTGATCCCTCACCCACCTGTGTGAATACAGCCCTGGGAACCACCCTCAGGGAATGCTCAGTCCTTGCACACTCACCAGCACACTAAGCGTAAGCTCAACACCTTTCCCATCCTGCTGTGGTTCTGACCTGCCCCATGGTCCAGTTCCATAAGTTCCAACCCTGGGAGCCATTTATTTTGGTCTCTATCACTCTCATTTCAGAACCTTAGCTCATTCATGTCAACACTGCATATTTTTTCCTTATTGTTCTTTTCTTGTTTTAAAAATTTTTTTGGCATAGCATACCCTAATTCTAGGTAGCAATTTTTATATTATTTCTATTGGAATAAGAAATGTACCACACATAATAAAATTTTATAGAATGAGATCTTAAAATGACTATATTTTATCCAACATTGGAATTTTGGTATCAGCTCTCTTGTGGTTAATATTTGCTAGGTGAAATTTTGTTTTCTATAATATTGCTTTAAACTTCCATCTCTCCTATACAGTATATACCTCAGTTATGATTAAAATATCTCATTGAAAAGTGTTTGTATTTTAATTAATGCATTGTCTATACTTGTATTTATTGTGATTCCCTATATACTTAGGCTTATTTCTGTCATCTTTTGTTTGTATTTTCTATTAGTAAGTTCTCTTTGTGTCTCCTCTGACTCTGTTGGATTGATCAAGATTACTTTATTCTTCTTATTTCCCCTCTGTGAGTACTAAAATTATGCATTCTATTTTTTATTCTTCTAGTGGCTATCCTCATATTTTCTAACATATTCATTTATATTTTCTAACAAAATCAAAGTTAATTCCCACTTTCAGCTTGGTCGCAAATCAGATGAGGATCTCAGTTTGTTTACTCTCCATTTTATTTTAAATAATAATTTTTTTCTTTCTTATCACTGTACTCAATATTACATTATATTTACCACAATATTCTACCATTTCCTGTACTCACTGTATCTTCTTGCATCTACTTCTTCTCTCCTGGGTTCAATTTTTTTTTTTTTGAAGCAAGGATTTAGAGCACTAAAATTTCTTAGTACTGGCATGTCTGAAAATATCTGTATTTTACTCTCATTATTAAATTAGAGTTCAGCAGGGCAGAGAATTCTAGGTCACAAAGATTTTATATTGGAACATTAATATTCTTATTTCATCTCAGTCTCTAGGGTGGAGACTATATGTATATTTCATTTTGAATAGTTTCTACTACTAATCCTTCAAGTATACTTCTCTTATTCTCTTGCAACATTTAATTTACCCTTAGTTCCATGCAGTTTTTAAAATTTTAATCTCAAGCATTGCAGTTTTCAACATGGACCTTTTAAAATATCTTCCATATCTCTATTCAGCGTTTTGAATGTATGGAGCACTGGAACTCTTTTTATGTTCATGCCTGCTAGTTCTAACATCTGTGTCAATTCTGGGTCAGTTTCAATTTATCAGTTTTCCCCTTCATTAGAGGTCATATTTTCCTGCTTCTTTGCATGCATTGTAATTTTTAATATATGCTAGACATTGTGAATTTTACCTTAGTGGATACTATATATTTCTGTATTCTTGTAACCATACTTGAACTTTATCCTGTGATACAGTTAAATTATCTTGAAATCATTTGACCCTATAAGTCTTGTAGGCAGAAGTAGAGCCATGTTCACATCAGGGTTTATTATTTTCTACTGCTAAAGTGAGACATTTCTATGTACTCTGATGCCCCACGTAGGTGAGAATTTTTGTTTGTTTGGTTTTTTTTTGTTTGTTTGTTTGTTTTTGGTCTTGCTAATGGGAATAGGAACTATATTCTTCTGGAAATCTGGAAACTCAAAATAGTATGCTGGGCTTTTTGTAGGGCTTGCTTTGTTGTATTTTGCTCACTGTCTCTATGGTATCACTCTGATATCTGATGTCCAGTGTCTTAACAATTATTGTTTCTTATATTGTGCCCATTTTAGAAAAATATTGTGGGCAGGGAAGTCAATCTGATCCTTGCTTCTCTGTCCTGGTCAGAAGAGAAGCCTCACATTTTCCCTCGCAACTGTAACTTCGTCTCCTTCCCGTTTTCAGATGCTCATACAGATTGAGCATCTTTAGAAATACTCAAAGCTTCAAAATCTGAAAAGTTTTCAGCACCAACATAATATTCAAAGTTCAGATTTCAGAATTAAGGACACTTAACTGGTGAAGTCTATGTAAATATCTCCACGACCATCAAAAAAAAAAAAAAAAAAAAAAAAAGAAAAGAAAATAAGAAGAAGAAAAAAAAAAAACCAACTCCCCAAATCTGTAACACTTCTGTTTCCAAGCATTTTGGATAAGAGACACTCAATCTGATGTGATTCAGCAATCTGTATACGGGGTAAAAATGGGAGTTCATAACCCTTTTGAATCAAACTGTGAAATATATCAAATTAGATGTAATGTTTTGAATGACCAACAATAAAAAAAAAAGAATTATAATGCAAAATAAATAAATAAATAAATAAAAATCATTAAAAAAAAAAAAGAGAGACACTCAATCTGTATTTTGATGTTTCTTTAATCCTACAGGGATCTCTAGTTCTGGGAGCCCTTTACTTTCTCTAAATCTGTCAATCCTCTCCCTTCTTATGTATCTTAATGCTATGACCTATTACTTCAGTAATGTTCTTGCAATGTCCTAGACTCCCCTGTCTTGTCTGCTCATTTAATCCAGCTGATTACATTGAAGATGCTCAATACACTCTTTAATGAATTTATGAATAAATGAATGCAAAAAAGGAACATATATTTAGTTAATTTCTAAGAGCCTCTTTACCTATATTTCAAAGCTAAACAATTTTAAAAAATTAAAGTTTTATAATACTGACATATCTTTTATTAGTATAGATAATAATTATATATAAAGTTAGGTAATCCTTTATATATAAATTTTTTTCCAATTTTACCTTACTTAGAATGTATATTTATCAATTTTCCCCAGTAAAAACCTTGTATCTATGGGTTACAACTAAGTCATTAACATAAAAATATAATGTTTAAACAAAAAGGAAATTTAGAGAGAACCTGTAAAACTTTACAGTTTTACAGATGAGAAAATAGGTTTTGAGAAAATAAATGATTTGGTGAAAATATTTTTCAAAGTTCAAATAGTTTTTCAATGGCAGAATTGGGATTGAAACCAAAATTCCTGATTCTAACACAGTGTTTTTGCACACCACTGCCTAGATCTGTTTGTGTTCAGTACTCTGTATGTGCAGACAATTTGTGCTTTCCACTAGAACTTGACCTGGCTTCCCAGTGATGCCATTAACTCATCAATGATGGAGCAATCCTGTTATTTCTAGAGCAAGGCCGTGTAATCTGACAGCATGAATTACAACAGGAGCAGCATAGCATTTGGTTATGTCCTTACACTTAGGTTAAACATCCTTTGAAACATAGGTCAGTAACTTTGCTATAGGAGATTCAGTAAATTCATATCCCTACTGTGTAGCATCTAATGTGTAGAATCTTAGGCTAATAATAATAACTGCAGATTAATACATGGATAGTATAATAAATTCAGCTGAGATACAGAAAATATTATACCCTAAAAAATTTGTTCTGTAAATATGGAAAAAGTTGCAAGATGAATGAGAAACTTTCTTATCTGACCAGACAATAACATTAGTCTGAACCACTACATATAGGACCTAATATTCATGGTTAGTGGAGATTGGAACAGTAGGGGTAAGAGAAAACAATACTAAATGTGAATGTCACTTCAATGTACAAGTTTGAATTCACACACATACACATATGTGCACACATGTGTGTGTGCACATGCACACACATCTGTTGAGCTGAGCTAAAATTTGAATTCCTGTTTGAATTAAGAGCCAAAATGTAAATACTGAGTTGGAGCCAAATGTTCACAATTTGCAAATATGACTTGGGCTAAGGTGGTCATTCTGATGTTTACCCAATGTTCCCAGCTCTACACCTTCTAAATACATAACTCCATAGTTTTTCCATTTCCTTGTGATTGAAAGGGCTATGTGATCCATTCTGGTCACTGATGTTAAGTCACCTGGAGCATTTAATTGTGAGTGAGTGTAAGAATCTTCAGAATCTTCTTTCTATCTGGGATGGCAATTGGCAACTTTAAAAATTGGTCCATCAGCCCAAGTCCCCAATTGTCTACAATGAACAGAGCCCTTGAGTGAAACTTTATGAACATGTGACATTAGCAAGAAATAAGTCCTGGGTTGGGGTTGGGCCTCAGTAGTAGTGCACTTGCCTAGCATGTGTGAGGCACTGGGTTCGATTCCTAGCACTGCATATAAATAAATGAATAAAATAAAGGTCCTTCAACATCTAAAGAAAAAAAAGAAATAAGTCCTTATTGTTTTAAGTCACCACAATTTTAGAGTTGTTTATTATCACAGCCTAACCTAGCTTATCCTAGCAGATACATATGCTCTGAATCTCTTCTCTAGATGAGTCTTGGGGATGAGTATTGGTGGAGATCCAAAAACATTGAAAGAATGACAAGAAACGATACAGCTAAGAAAGGGTAGGAGATGAAATGGACCCATACTAAGGTACAAACTGAATGTGATTTTGGAAGACTTAGTGGATTTTATTGTTGTTGCTGTTACTACTACTGCCATGATTATTAGTATTAGCATTTAAAAAATAATCTGAAGATTATTGCCATTGTGTGTAATGACTCATCTTTGATGGTGCGTAGAGATACAGAGGGAAGAGAGATCATTCTAGTATTTAGACCACTCTGGTTAATGCAATAGCTATTCTTATCCTACCTAGTGTAAGTTTATTCATCTGAGTATTTATATTTTCTATCTCCCAATGGACTACACAATTCTTCTAGTTAATTATATATTTTACATTTTTTGGTGTACTTTTTGGGACAGTCCTGAAGCACAATAAAATCAAACTAAAGGCCAGCTTCACTTGCTATCAGGGAACTGGCATCAGAATCCACTGTCGACCATCTCTTGGGCTGACTCACAATAGATGGATCAATTCTCATCTTTTCATCTCTTGCAGCTTCCGGAATATTTAATGAGAATCATGAGCATGGGGTGGGGTACAGCAGAGAGGATAAGTGCATTTTCAATCAACACTGTCTTTGGAACTTAGGTCCTTCTCATTGGCAATCGACTCAGTGAAGCAAACCAAATGAGAGACATTTTTCAAATGTGACTTCTCATAACAGTTGTTTAGTTTTTAGTTTTTTTTTTTTTGGGGGGGACATGTGCTCTGTTGGGTTGATTTTCATGTTCATTGCTCCCGGCCTCTGGTGCTTTTATTTCTTCAAATTTCTCATTTTCTATTCTTAATTAGAAATAATCCATAGAACCTCAGAAGTCAAGAATATTTTTAAAACTCATGGATGGGTAATAGAAATACAATGTGTTGAGAGAAGGAGCTAGAACTTCAGAGAATTCTTTGAATTGTCGCTGACACAACCATACAGTAGTTTTGCACACCTGAATGTGCACCTGGGTATCCACTCTCTGCTTGGTCCTTTGATTATGGATCCTTTGATGAGAATGTCTTTGCTAGGTTTTCAATTGCCTTTCCTATTTACCTGTCCTGGCTCTTCATCCTAGATTTTAGCTTTACACATCAGATCATGTATCAAATGTGTCTTCTACTCTTATATTATCTGGAATTCAAGGAGCATAATACTTGCTCTTGCCAGGTAGGACATTATTCTGTAGAACTCCTTTTTACATCTCAGTGGTGCAACAGAGGCACTTACCTACTGATTGGACTAAAGATGGAGAATATACCTCTCTGTATTTATTCACATTAAAGAGTCAATGCATACTATGCAATTGCACTTACTGTGTATCAAGCACTAATATAGGCATTGGGGATATAAGAGTAAAAAAAGGAGACAAAACTGCTCTCATAAAACTTAAATGGTAGCAATTATTAATCTGATTACTGACATGGATCCTATAAGACTACTCTCATTCTTCATCCAAGTAATGATTGACCTCTGCATGTAAGTTTAAAAGTTTTTGTGTTTCACAGATGAGGTCTGAGTCATGTTCAAAATTAAATTTTTATCAGGATAAACTAAAAAAAAAAGGTAGCATATTAGGTATGGTTAGAAAAATCCCTGCTGAGCACATGAAAATAGAAAATAACCAAATGTCATATTCAATTTTTCACAGCCACAAGAAGAATGTGATTTTTGTTGCCATTATACAACTTGAATCTGGTACCGGACCTGAATTGAGATGAACTTGCCCCATGTAGCCCTTAACTGGAGAGGTTAACCAATGTCATACCCCTCCTGGCAGAAAACTCTCTTGTCTTAATCTTGCAATGTGTCTTGCTAGATTCAGGGCTTAGTACTAGATGGGACCTATCACACCATGAATGGGAGCAAATCTGTACGTTCTGCTACCCTGAGCTCCCCGAGTCATTTGGCTCCAACCTCAAAATCTTGTCTCATGGGCATAAACTGATATATCTGGGAGGAAAAAGCCAGATTCTCCTTAACTCCCAAGCCTGTTGTACATAATGAGTTCTAAGTGGGGTTTGGGGAGAAGTGGTGGAAAAACTACACTTATACCACAACTGGGAAGGAGTAAGCCATTTTCCTGCTGTCAGGGACTCTAATCTAGATTGAGAATATCTATTACTTGAGCCCAAGGAACAGATTCTATATGAATTATGATCCCACAACTCTAGCATGAATCCTGCACCTCTTTATCAGGTCTCCTAGAACCCTGTCCTCTTTGTGATAAAGCAAAACAGGACATTCTCTGTCTCTGTTCTGGTGACTGGGATGGGTCTCCGAGCCGGCATCATTGGAAACTCTGTTTTCTGCTGTGGTTGAAACTTTTATCAAGCTAGCCTGAAGGGGCCCTGCAGTCTACTGGGAATTAAGGGATATAACCAAAAGGAATATTTTAAACCTACTAAGGACAAAACAAATACTTTATCACACTGTGGTGCCCTTCTGAGCTTCTAGAGATGTATGACTGGTATATTCCATGAACTCTTGGTTCCCATATTCATAGAGAATGTGAACCAAAACTTGATTTATTTTCAATGATTTTCTCATGTGAACTTAAACGAGATGGAAACCACACCTTAGGTGAGGTCCTCAACATTCTGGATGGAATCCAGGTTCCTTTCACCTGGTGGAGGCTAGGAGAGCAGTCTGAAGTTCCCACTTGACTTCCAGGGCACATTCTTGGGCACTGTCTTGTCTCCAATGGAGTCTGAAGGCTAGAGAGAGGCCATCTTACCACTGAGCTCTTGCCTTCTCCTAGATTCCCCATCTCTCTCTCTCTTGTGGTACTGAAAATCAAATCCAGGCCTTGAGCATGCTAGGCAAGTGTTCCACACTGAGTTACACCCCAACACTCCTGGATAAAACTGTTTTTCCCTAAGTCTTCACGCTTTGTGTGTAGGGGGGAATAACAATGAAGAGAGATTTCTAAAACCTTGTGTGTGCTTCTAGAAAAACCCTCATCTCTTTCTCTCCTCCAACACCCGAAGCCTTCTTACCAACTATCGACCTTGAGACCATCTGGACTAATTTCATTATCCCTGGTCCCTGATTGTGTCAGTCACCAGAATTCGGGTCTTCCCTCCACCCTTTGTCTTCTCCACCACACTTCCTACCTCAATTTTCAGCTGTATTATTCTCTACAATATTGTGTCTCCACCTGACATTTTACATATTTTGCCTAGTCATAGTCCCACCAGAGTGTCAGTATCATGAGGGCAGGGATTCTTATCTTTTTTTTTTTTTTTTTAGGGGATGTTTTTGCTACTAGAATAGTATCTGGCATATGGTAGGTACTATTTGGATGAATAAATGAATGAACAAATTAGATACCCAGTACTTCTTGAGAATCACTAATTATTAACAAAACTCATTAACTTTTTTTTAATGGACAAATGACCCCCTCATGTTAGCCATTCCCATAGTCTCTTAATAATTGTGGGACTCTCCAGAATCCGTCATTATACTACTTTGAGCATAATCCTTGACACTCCTCCTTTGAGTCTTTTACCAAAGAGACTGTATCCAATGTCATATTGGTGTTCTCCTCTCTCAGCCTTTCATACTCCCCCCTCTACCACTCCCAGTATATTCTTTTATGAAATATTTAATCCAGAAGAAATCAATTACCTAGATTTATAAGGTCTGTGGCATGATAGAAAACTGGCTGTGGGGATGGCCAAAGTGTTCACATTTGCAACACCATCGTACAATACATTGGGCTGATAAATGTCTCACTTTAATTTCTGAACTACTCACTGCTCAGACACCAGAAATGCTGGTTTGATGGCATCTCTTAGATCTATGTACCTGTCTGTCTAGTCCCATAAGCAGTCTTGCTAGATCATTAAAGTGGGATGCCATCCCTTTTTTTCTGCAACACCAACCAATCACTTGTAAGCTGTAAGGTCCCCTCTATAATGACCTATTTTATCACCAAGCCTGCCCATGTAGCCTTGCAAAGTGGACACACAGTACCCAGACCATCTGTGACTGCCTGGTTTTGAGGCTTATGACCTACAGCTCTCTAACTATTTTGTTGATTGGACAGTTCCAGAAATACTAAAGAATAAAGCAATATGTCAAGATCTTCAATACCAAAGGAGAACATAGGAAGAGTCTGAGAAGGATAAAACCTTCCATTTCCATTGCTCATTTATAATTGGCAGTGGAGAAAATCAACTGTATAAATCTGTTTTATCACCAGCTCACTCCTTTCAGGGTCAAGATGCTTGCTCACGCAAGTCTTCATGAATCTATGAGATACCAGAGCAACATGTAGACTGCCATATGTGTACGCAACATTCAGAGTGGGTGCCACACTAATGAAAGCTAAACTCTAATTCTATATCAACTGTTTCAATCTCCACCCACCCAGGTACATCCCTTTGCCCTGATGCATGCCCTAACTACCATCCAGAAGGACCCAGAAGAACCCAAAACTCCACATTATGTTCAGATACAAGGACTCTTAAAAGGTCACCATTGACAGGCAACAGAATCCTTGGACATCCTTACAAATAGAGAAACACTCTTTATTTGACCATCCCAGAAAGGCAGATAGCATAGAAAATCTCTCCCCTCTCAGTGCTCTTTCTGACCAACTGAATTCTACCTGTGGCTTCTAATGACCACAATTATGTACAGTGGGCATGGCTGGATTGTCATGCATGCCACTGGAGCATCTTTGATGGACACTAATGAACTGGGAGATAGCACTCACACTGCAGAGACTCCCCCCAAGGTAGGACAGGTTTGCAGAACTGATGGAGACTGGTTTTAAACGACAGATGCATGAACTAGCTGCATATCTTCCCTGACTCCCTGACTTGAGATTCCACTGGTCATAAAGCCCAGTCTAAAGAAGAGCAGTGTCAGAGGCCAGGCAGGCCTTTGAGCTTCTGAGACCATGAAAGCAGCTACATTCATATGGCCCAATATCAACAGAAGGAAGAGATGTTAGTGCTCACCAGAATGATAACCTTACCCTTCACTTCTGGTTGCACACTGAGTTTTCTAAACTTGGCTAGATTATGAATTTGGAATGGATCTAAAGGACTTACTTCTTCAGTAACTCTTTTTGATGCCTCTCCTGTGCACATGTAGTTGTGTACACATACCACACGTGCACACACAAATCTGCCCCTGTTCTTGGATGATGGTCTGAGACCCCTCCATGGACACGCTGGCACCTCCTGCCCTAGTTCACTCCTCTGCATTTCACGCGCTCTCCTCCAGCCCAACCTGTTTTCTGACACGCTCAGTCCCTGTGCCACAGCTGGCAAGAAATATTTTTTAAAAGGAATGCTTGTTTCCCCAGCACATTTTGGAGGCTAAAGCCCAGCAAACACACATTCACACTGGATCTTTCATCAATATGGAGTTTCTAATCACCAAGCTCTGTGACCCATATATATTCAACTCTCCGAGGCCCTGTGTGGAATAACTACAGCAGATGGTAAGTCCTAGACTGTTCCCTGCTTACCGCACTCGTGGGCTGCTGACACAACTCTCTGCAGGTGCCCACAGCTCCAGGCTAGTGTTCCTTCCTCACCCCACCTTTCTCTCCCCCAGCATATTTTCTTTCCAACTGGTGTCTCTATGTTAAAGCTGAAATAACTCATCGATTATTCTCAGTTGGGCATACTGTGAGTACAGAGAATGAAAGTAGCAAGCAGCTCCCGTGGGACTATCACCCTCATCTAGAATATACCTGACTGTTGATTATTCTATGGGATTTAGAGAGTGACTCTATCATATGCTCTGTTCTTTGAGGATAGGATCATCTCTAACCCATTTTTGTAGGCTGTTTAGTGGCTCTCATGGGGTATGATATATAATAAGTGCTTAATAAATGGTTACTGAATAAATGAGTGGTCCCAGTGGCCATATGGGAGGAAGAAGATGTAAGAATATCAGTGAGCTGGGGGACAGATGAGGGAAATTCTAGGAATTAAACTTCTAAAACCTTGGGCTCCTGGATGGTCAAAGGCCATATGGAAGTTAAAGAGAGACATCTCCTCGTGACCCACAGGGTCATCGTATGTGAGATTCAATGGGACACTCCACTCTCTCACCACCAGTCAGTGCAAAAGTGGAGAAAATGACCAGAAGGCAAAGTACCGGGATTTTATCCTTTGCTTCCTTTTTGGAGGAAAAAGGGGAGAGAATGATAGATTTTAATACGTGAGAATGTGATTTATCAGCCATCAGATTTAACAAAATTGACTCTCATTTTGCTGTGTGCCTTCAGTGAAACAGAAAACTTTCAATTATCTCTACTAATGGAATGGAAGTAATGGTACATGTAATCAAAATGCCATTTCTCTTTGACTTGGGAAAGTATTATGTGTGCTTTTCCCCCAGCAGGTTTGCTTTGATAATGATTAGTTCTAGCTTGGGTTAATAATAAAATGCTTTAGCATTTTCTCTGTATAATACCCGGTAGGAGAAGAGGAAAAATGTGTTTTTGGCAGAGGAAACTCATGCCAGGCTGAAACTTCCCATGGTCATGGATACCTTACTTGTGGCAAGTGGGGTTCTGAACAGAACAAAAGGCAAAATATGAATATATGTTCTGGATCTTAATGACCCAGGGTTGATGCCCCAGGACAATGCTGTTGCTGGTTATGAAGAGGACTAAGGGAGGCAGAACACTGGACTAGGGGGAGGAGACTATGGTTCTTATACTTGATAGCCCAAGGGAGGCCACATAGTCCCTTTGCATGTCAACCCTCTTATCTGTGAAATGTAATCATGACATCTGTTCTGTCTACCTAATAGTTTAACTGGTTGGGAGGTAGTAGGCAGAGGGCTTGTGAAAGTATTCAGTTATAAAAATGCAAAGCGTTGGCAGATGAGCAATGACACACTCTCAGCACTTCCTTTTCTGGCCTGAACTCCTCAATACTTGGAGTCTTGGGCTGTGGCTTTTGAAACTTATTCTATTAAAAAATTTGTTCCATTCCTTGAGGATTCTGCTTTTTGAGAACAGCTACTTCGATAATGTCTATGCATCCCAATCAATGAGCACATTCTTTCTCATGTGATAGTTTCATTTTAACAGGAACTTTCTAGTTATAATTACTTAGTCTTTCTCAAAGTGTGGTCCCTGAACCAGCAGACTCAGTATTACCTGTGAATTTGTTAGAAATGTAAATCTGTGTGTCCAACCCAGTCCTGATGAATTGCAAACTATGGAGTGAGGCCCAACAATATGTTTTGACAAGCTCTCTAGTCGATTCTGATGTATATCCACCTTAAGGAACCACTGCTGTATCCCAGAGGAGAAAAATGAAAGGTAGAAATTGGGCACTGGGACGTGCCATAGGAGTTGGCTTGGGGACTTCTCAAATCACACTATACAGCAGGCAATTTAGAGCTGGTCTCAAAGTGACATGCTAAACCATGTTAAATTCACTGTCACACTTATAAAAGGGAATATATTTATAATAGATTCATTCACATATTATACATAATACATATAGGTATGCATTTTTATGTGTATATGTTGTATATATAAAGATGACTCAGTACATCATTTTCTCAGGTCTTTCTCCTAACTGCCTTTACTTAAAAATGCATCCTGAACTCTAACACGCCCCACCTTTCTTCCTTATTTTTCTTTGCAGCATTTATCCCCTTCTAATATGCTGTGTGATTTACTTATTTACTCTATTTATTGTCTGTTTCTTCAAGCAAGAAGATATGCTCCCTGAGGACATTGTGTCTTGTTCACTGCTGTGTCCCTAGCTCTGAGAACTGTGTCCTGGCATTGAGTATGCACTCAATACATATTTGTTGAATTAATGAGAATGAGCAACTGCTGGATCTGGAAGATGGGAAAATACTGGGGTTGGACCAAAACACTAAAGCACCTGTATGCCTCCTTAACAAGCAATGTCACTTAACAGGGGAACCTTGCCTTTCTCTCTTTTCCTGCTTTGGGCTCTGAGATAAGTCTGCAAACAAGTCTTTGGTCAGTATCATCCTCGGGGATTTAGTTTACTGTACTGTTTATCATTTCAAAATGTACTCTCTTGGTTTTGCTACAAGCAGGGATAGTGTCTTGATTGATTGATATATTGGCTGGGGTCAAGGGGTAGCCTATAGCCATATGATTTTAGGCATACTGCTTGAGCAAATAGTATCTCTGGATCTCAACTTCATCTCAAAGATCTCAAGATCCCTTCCAATTGTTATTATATATTAATTTGTGTGTTACTTGATTAATGTCTGTCTCCTTTACTGGTAAGCTCCATGAGAACAGGGTCTGTTGGCTCATTTACTTCAAAATTCCCAGCATTTGATGAATACATGCTGAGCAAACAAATCCCTATGGAACCAACTGGTGATTTCAGCCTCATCAGGCTGTGCTCTTTGCAACAAAGTCCACGGTATGGGGATGTATGTTGCAAAGATCTCAGCCTGAAAAAGCTCTTCACTCACACAGGGAAGAGCAGGAGGCTGGTCTGCCCCCTGAGGGCACAGAGAAGCTGCATAGCTCACTGATATGGACAGTGGTGGGAGGTGTGCAAGGGCAAGCCTGGGCACCTGGGCCACCAGACTGGTGGTTTGGAAAAGCATGAATTTGAGGATGACAGATGTGATCTGCTATATTCTAGCTTCAAGTTATTTACTTCTCTCAGCCTCTTCATTTGGAAAATGAAGACAACACCACCTGCCTTTTTGGACAGTTGTGAAAAATAGGAGGAGTTTATCAAGTGCCTTCCTAGCATCTGGCGTGAGAAAGGTGCTTTGGAAATGGAAGCCTCCATGTCTGGTTCCGTGTTCCATCCTACATTTATGAAATCTTCAGGCCACAAGGTTTCTAATAACACCTTCTTTACCAAAGAATTGACCTGAGTTTCTTAGCTCATGGGAGTTCCCTTGTGGGTCTTGGCTGAAGGGATATATGGATTGGGGTCAAAGTGCTTCTCAAAATATCTACTTTTGGAAATATGTCAGTTTGACTAATGAGATTTGTAAACTTGCAATGGCTTGATATCAAAAAGATCCAATTTTGAAAACAAAAATTCATAATTATTTGAAGGTGCTAAAACCTATCACTGCACAGAACAAATTTGAGTTTGGCCCTCTCTTTCTGGCTGCCTGACTCTCCTCAAACCTTGCTTCCTCTCTGCCTCCCTGGCAGAGTGAATTCTACTCCAGTTCCTGCCCTACCCCCTTGGCTTCCCTGTCCCCCACCCCACACTCATCTACATATGATCATCTTTATTCTGGAAAACAAATTCTGTTGCTAGGCAACTGGAAGACAAAATCACTGTGGTTGATATGATCCTTATTAGTGACTGCGATTGCAGTGGTGCCGCCATCATGCCAGACACATGCTCAATGCATCTGTCCCCAGCTTGACAGATCTTTCCGGAAAGTGGGATGGGGTAGATTCTTGGCAGAGATTAAAGGCCTCAGCACTCAATAGAAAGTATTTTATAAATCACTGTATATCAAGAGCCTGCTTTAGAATCATTTTATTAGAACACATTCAAGAAAGTGACATACGGGGGAAAAAAAAAGACAGCAGCAATTCTCGGTCATGCAAATGCCCGTGTTAAGGTTCTCCATTGGATTTATATTCAAGTACAAAGACAATCCTTTCCTGAGCCAGGTGCAATTCCAGAGAATAACACTTTGCATTGAGAGCACGTATCCTTCGCAAAGTTCAGAACACTGAACAAGTCACAGCCTCACAATAAGATTGTGAGATACATGAAGTGTAAACTTTTAAGGACCCTTTACCCTGCCCTCCCCCATCACCCAGCTGGGAAGGGAGCCCAACTTCAGGACCTCTTAGAAACAAGATTTAGTCTATTGAAAATAAAGCAGTGGGCCTTAAAAAAAAGGTTATAAAATGAGTGTATATATATGAAATGAACTCATCTCTGCCTCTTGGCTTGGTGTGGGGTTTCTGTGAAACTCTGTTAGGGGTTGGGGTTCTCTCTCTTGAGTGTCATGGAAGACTTTAAAAAAATTTTTATTATGAAAAATTGCAAACACATACAAAAGTGGGAAGAATGGTATCATGAACCCATCGTCTAGTTTTGACGATTATTAACATGTGGCCATTTTGTTTCATTTACATCTTCTCACACTTCCCACCCACCCCCCAAACAGGTATCCTGAAGAAAATGAAGGCTGGAGGGTGGACTCTGCCCTAGAGCCCTCAGAAGGGAGCGAGGGACGGAGGAGCCAGAAAACATGACCAAACCTGGGGATGTTGAAGCAAGTAGGAATCTGGTTGGGGAAGTGGCTGCTGGCAACATTTGGGAAAGGCTATAGTTAAACCCTGCCTTGTCTCCCAAGAACCATCTCCGCTTCCTCCCTTGTTCTCATGACATGGGGGAGGCAAGCTAGATTAGAATGATGTTTTACCAAATTGGGAGCCACTGTTCATAGAAGAGTTCCACCTAGAGAAAAACTCCAGAGACAAGTGTGTCCCTCTAGCTAATCTGTCCATTCATGCTGCAGACCTTGGGCAGCAAGGACCTGGGGGTACCTGGTGGTCAGAGTGGGAGTTGGGGAAGGGCATTGGGCCATGGGGCCTCTCACAGGTCCCTACTGCCCCACCATTTTAGGATTTGGAGAGAAGCTCAGCAACCTCAAATTGCACCCAGTAGAGAAGCAGGGAAGCCCGAAGGGTGACCCCATGGCCCAGGTGGGCAGATTTTGCTTGGATCTTGTTGCCCTCTGAGCAAAGGCTGCACCCCACACCAGCCCTGCCAGAGCAGTCTCAAGAGAGGTGGGTGATTGGAGTTCTTGGTGGGAGGTCCCAACGGCGCCACGGCTAACCCGGTGAGCTGCAGGGACAAGTCCCAGGCTGCGCGCTAAACGTAAGTGGAGAAAGGATCTCCAGGTCCCAGGTGCCACCGAGGAACAAGGTTGCCATCCTGTTAAGAAAAGGGCTGGGCTCTGTGATTTGCATATAACTTTGCAAAAATCTGCATGAGATCCCATAGCCCTTTATAGAAAACAGAGTTAAATCATCAATGAAACCTGTGTATTTCTAGTAACTCAGTGCACACAATGCAAGCTGGATACACCCAATCATTCTTTCCAAAGAGGACATGGAGGAAGCAGAGTACTATATAAGTCATTCCTTGGTCTGAATGTTCAGAAGCCAACCAGGCCCAGGATCCAGCTGAGGATCACTGGTTGGCCACTTTTGCTAACTTTGTCAGAATTCAAATCTATACGCTTTCAACACTTAGATCCCTGTAGACCAGTCCTGCAGTGGCTTTCCAACATCCCAGACACACAAGTGGGAGTAGAGCAAGGAATAGTATAAATAGGAATATGTTAAAGAAGAACCCTAGACGTAGTGATCAGTAGTGTTTATTTTCATACCCTTTTTACTAAGTTTTCTTGTTTAAACTCTCTTAGGGCCCTATGCCCTGCCAACAAGTCTTGGTATAATTTTCAATTGGAGGAAAGAAACAGAAAAGTTGACCCATAGATGTAGTAGATATATATAGCAGTAATGGACTTATAATTCATGGTTTCAAATGTGG
Organism: Ictidomys tridecemlineatus; assembly: GCF_052094955.1. Lineage (NCBI taxonomy): Eukaryota > Metazoa > Chordata > Mammalia > Rodentia > Sciuridae > Ictidomys > Ictidomys tridecemlineatus. Next base: position 144,014,143 of record NC_135479.1, read on the forward strand.
CTAGGGCCCATGACATGTGGCAATCTATAATTTTTTCTATGACAGGTGGTTAGTTTGGGAAGACTACAAGCTGGATGAGGGAGTGAATTATTGAGTGGGCAGGTGAGCAAGTGGGGACACTATACTAGAGATTTTACTTCCATGTTCCAGAGTGGTTTACACCATCTCTACTGAGCCTTCTACAGAATGAATGTTTCTCTGCAAAAATGACCCGTCAAAGAAAGTCAACTTCTAGTACCACTGAAGGAGAGAAATATTCTAAATAGTAATGGCTCTTAGCCAAGAGAAAAGTTCAGAATAAATTGGAGTATGATTTCATATTTGACCAAGGCTCAGCTCTATCATATTTGACTGGGGCTCAATGCTATCATATTTGCTATATAGAAATGAGAAAATCAATTTGAAATTCTCCCAGTAAGAACTCCATCCAGGCAAAAACTGTTCATTATATTAGAGAAAACACTTCAGCATCAAGTGGAATTGTAGTTACCCTGAGATTTGAGAAAGGTAGGGGAAACTTAGGGCTCAGAAGGGAGATGAGATTCTGAAGAAAGCCAGGAGTTGTACACATAAATGTGTGACGTAACTCATGGCCAAGGGACTTGTGTGCCCACTGAGGTCACTTACACTAGGGGGAAAAGGGCTTCACAATTTTAAACCATATTTTCCTTTGCAAATGTCACACTAACATGAACATGGGAGGTGGCATTCACTATCCCTTATACCATAATTTGCTGTCATTCCCAGGTTAGTTTATAAATGTGCTGTAATATCTGTAGAATTTATGTGAATGTCAGAATTTAATAGTTTTATAAATATTGAATGATAGTCTGCTTTTCATATAGTAATTAAAATTCTGAAAGAGAAAATTTAAAAAATATTTTTGTCTTCTTAGTAGTTGAACATTTACTGAGTGCTTACCATGTGCCAGGCAAAGTGCTGAGTGTATACATGTATCATTTCACATCATCTGCTTTACAACCATTTTGCAGGCTGGGACCTAGAGAGTTCCTGCCCAGGATCACACAAATGGCAAGTGCATTGGGAGGGTAGTGGGATCTGAATTGAGATTTGATTGACTTTAAAACTGTCCTTAACCTCTGCTGTATGTTACCTCTTCTAAAGGAGAATCCATCTGCTAAACCTTTGTGCATCTGTATAATGGTTGATTCTAAAGGTCTTTAAAAGTATCCATCACATAAAGATCTTCCTGATGCCTTAGGACCTAACTCAAAGTGATTTGAGTCACTTTATTATTCATATTCGTTAGGTTTTATAGAATATTTCTTATATCCTTTGAAACCTCAAGTTGTGATTGTCTCTGTGCACATGCAATCTAATGATGGTTGATGTATGAAACACTCAAGAAATACCCCCATTTAGGTAAACTGAAAATTTGTTCCTTAAAAACCTGAAAAAGCACATATGTATTTACAAAGCTGGTACTTTAAAATAATAGTTAATACCAATGCATAGCTTTTAACTTTAAAAATGACAGCCATTCATAACCTCATTGAGATGACTTTAAAAATCTGGCTTAAGGCAAGGAACTGGTAGAAAAACTTTAACTGGTAGAACTTGTAGAAGTTTAAGTAGAAATGTGAAAAAGAGACAATTACTTTTTTTTTAAAAAAAACTTTCCAATGATCTTTCTTATTTAGAAAACAGCTCTCAGTTTAGAATTCACACATTCAATCACTCTATATTGGCTTTGTTTTGTAGGACAGCATAAGGCCTGGGATCAGCTTTTTGAAATATTTTCTTGGTAATTCTAAGGGTCACCTGGTTTGGAATTCGGTGCAGACACCTTTGTCCCAGCTACTCCACCCACAGAAAACCTGGTTTTTGCATATATAACTCAGCACAAGCTGCCCAGAAGCACTCATCTTTGGCATTTTCACAAGGGGTAAGAATCAAGGAGGACCACTTTATAAGATAGTGGCTTTTATTAACCAGATCTCAGCATTCTTTTGGGGGAGCTTTTTTGAGACTCCCCCATTTCCCCCTACTTTTACTTAACATATTGTAGGCCCTGTCCTATCAATAGCTTCTTATAACAGAACTTCCTAAACTGTATAGAGATGGTCTGCAGTCACCGGGTGTATGGGAGACACCATTAGAGGTCCAGCAAGTTAAAATTAGTCACAAATCAGGAACATATTTATTATGTGATAGAGTTATACTCTTTTTTGTTCCACAAAGAATTTGAGGCAGCTACTTTGCAACAGACTTTTAAGTGGCTCTTCGGTTGACTGTTTCCAATATTTCATTCTCATAGAGGAAACCACTGAGGCAGGGATGTGCCTGAACTGCTACTCCTATGGCTAAGTAATGATAAGCAGCCTCCGCTAAATCCCTGACTCCTCTTGCTCCCCAGGCACAAAAGACAGTGAACAACTGATACATATACACAGGACATGGGCTGGTCTTGGTTTTTAAATTTAGGAATGTTTCATTCAGGTGGGGAAAATGAGAGAATTTATACTATTTGGGCCAAAAATGTTACACTGTATGTTTCTGCCTGATTGATACAATGGTGTTCTTTATAGGGCTTCGCTGGTGGAAGGCAGTGAGGATAGAAGACCTTAGTAACACCAGGGCTCAAGTCCAGCTCTGCATCTTCTGGTTGTGTGACCCTGGGTAAGTTATTCACCTCTATGAGGTACAATATCCCATAAAATCTGCCATCTGCAAAATGAGGAAAATGATACCTACCTTGAAGAATTGTTGGGAGGATCGAGAGCAAATGCAAAATGTCAGCCTCACGTTAGGGGTTCAGTCAGAAAGGCAGCTGCTGTCAAGCATTCTCTGGATGGCTCCTGCAGGAAGCCCGTGTGTTCTTTCTGCCTGCCCAATTTCACCAGTGACTTTTCAGGGAAAGGACTGTATCTCTCCCTTTAGCTGGGGAGGGGAGTTTGTCTTTGGTGGGGACTTTGTATGCTCTATGTTCCTCTATTACACACAAAGAACTCTGCAAATACTATATTAACTGGCTTAGAGTTAATATCTACATCTCCAAACATCTCCACCTCTAACCAGAGCCCAGATGGGAATGTCTCCTTGATCAGAATTAAAAACGAGATACACGGAAGCAGAAATATTGAACGAAGCATAAAGAGAAGACATCGACACTGTGAAACATTTTCAGATCAGCTCGTCCAAGGACTGATGGTTTTGACTGGCTGTTTGTTCTTTCATGCATCCTGCTCTGCCTGAAGTTCTCCTTTGGGATCTAGACATGACTGCTGCTCACCCTGACACCCCCGGCCCTCCCTGCCCAGGGCTCTTCATCCTGCTTCCTGTGAGGAAGGGGAGGGTAAGGAGTGACAGGCTGAGCAGCTCAGTGAGAAATAGGAAGGCCTCAGAGGGGTGCAGAGAGACATCACCCCATTAAGCTGCTCTCCAGCAACAGGCAAGGCACTCCCACCTCCACAATATCCCTCAAGAAAGCAGCCTCAGCCAGTAATATTCAGTCTCCTTGTTTTTCCCTTTCCATTTCTCCCTCTGCTCAGGGAACCCTCTGAAGATCTCTGGACCTATGCAGCATGGGAGAGATATCCTTGAAAATATTTGTTCCATGTAACTTTTTTGTTCCAAATTTGAAAGGTTAGAAACAGCCTCTTTATTGAAAAGCATTCCCTCTGTCCTTAGGCTGGGTTGAGGAGGAAGGGGTGGGGAGGGATGTCTTGGCCTCACAATGAGCTGCCTCCTACTGGAAACCCTCCTGCCTAGCGGGTGGTAACTGAGTTCCCTACCAAGGTCCTCTGTGCCTCCTGACCTAGGCTCCAATGTCCCTACCCAGGTCACTCTGCAAACTCCCTTTTCTGGACTAACTGGGGCTAGAATCAGATATCCCATGGCATATCTTTTTATAATATCTCTTCATAAACTTGAAAGTGCTTTTCAGATGTCCTCTCACCTTTCCCATACATCTCCAAACAGCTGAGCTCAGACAAAGATCCTGAAGCATTATGGGCCCTTCCCACTGCCACAGCCCCCACCCTTGCCCCCATCTCCTGGATTTCCCTTCTCTTTTCTTTCAGAGCTCAAGGCTCCTGACCTTCATCACCAAACAGTTTCTCAGCTTAAAACCTTGACCCATCCTACAAGCCAAATCTCTGGTCATTTTCTCCAATCTGAGGAGAAGTGAATCACCCTGTTCCCCAGGAAGGAAACCTTGGTTCATGCAGAGAGTAGACATCAGTAACCATCTAATAATTTTCTCCTTTGTTATCTTTTAAAGAAATGCATCTATTAGGGTTTTTTGTTGTTATTGTTCATAAAAGTAATATATCTTTTAAAAAAATTTTTAGTTGTCAATATGCCTTTAATTAATTAATATGTGGTGCTAAGAAATAAACCCATAGCCTCACACATGCTAGGCAAGTGCTTTACCACTGAGTCACAGCCCCAGCCTCTCATAAAAGTAATATATCTTATTTTAGAGAATTAGAAAAAGTCACTGACCAGAAATAATCAGAATTTACATTTCAGAGTATTTCCTTCATATATACACATATGCATATAAACATTTGTACAAACATATGTGAGTATTCACATGTAAGCACAAATACACATGTATGTGCACATATATATTCCCCTTTCATGTTTAACAGCAAGATTAGTCTTTCATAATAAGAGAAAAAGATCACCACATAAGTAGAAAAGCAAGTCCAGTCAAGAAATCAGGTAAGCTCTTCACTTGTGCTAGCCATAGGCATGAACTTTTGGAGTACACTACTAGTTAGTTTATAAGATCATGGGCCTAGTGGCCAGGGGAAATCAAAATACCCTCCTTCCAAACCACACTGATGAATACTTGTTAGAGACTACATGGGAAATACATTTAAAGACATACATAAATCCATAAGTATAATCAAGTAGAAGATACACATATAAAACATGTCATTCAAAAAATCATTATGTAAGAACTTACTATTAAGTACCTAAGTCTATCTCTATGCTGCAGATAACACAAGGTACCAAATATGAACCTTGTCTTCATGGATCTCATAATTTGGGAGCTAGAACTAAAGCTCATCCATGGGAGACAACAGGGAACTGGAAGAAGCTACTGTATCACAAAGCACTGAGGGGACTCCAGCAATCATTCCAATGTGAAGATGTGTTCCAGCCACATCCTGCCTGAGGCTAGAAACTGATCAGGATAGATAAATAATTTTGGAGACATGGTAAAGCAGTATAAGTTTGGAGATAAAGGAGATGATGAGTTGAGAATTCATGATGTTTTAGTGAAGATCATCACACATATGCCAGAAGACATATACAAAAGGAGGGATTTGCAGATAGTAAGGGACAAGGGGGAGGCCTGACCAGAGAGAAGGGGCTGGATTCTCAGGAGATGCCAAGTCCTAGAAAGTGCTACTGTGGTTTGGGAGACATGTTTCTCCTCTTGAAGCTCCTGGCACCACTACCTATCACATAAAAATATGAAGCAGGTGGCTGAGGGATGTGTAACTGATGGAAAGTTACTCAAGGAAAAGGGTAGAGAGCAAAGAAGAGACGTGAGGGCATACAGGGGAGGACGTGGATCATGGGGATGGTGTGTGACAGTGCTGGCGCTAGTTTCAGTTCCATTGGGCAGAATGCAACTGGTTGTCCAAGTGCAGCACGCTCCAGACAGTTAGAATTAGGGTATTGGATCCCAGGGAGAAAGGCAAGGGCCAGGAAAAGAGAGGGCTTGATTTATTATTAAGAGATACTTTGTGTTACTAAATGTGAAAACATAAAGTAAAACATATATGTGCCTCAAATATGAAAGGATATATTTGATTTCTGAGAAGGGAGGGGCAATAATGATAAAGGAGGCTCAGTAGTAGTAGGGGTGTGCATTAATGTGGAAAAGTAATGAGCATTTCCAGAAAGAAAGGAGGTATAAGTCAGTTGGCAGTGAAGGTGGCTGGATATGAGTAGGCAAGGTCATATGTAGTGCAGGAGGTGGCAGCAGTAGGAGTGAGGGCAACTGGAACAGGGGTACCCACTGCCATCCTTTACTAGTGTTTTGGATTCTGTGGTAGACAGTAAAGATACAGGCATCAATTATGCTAAGACATACCTGCCAAGGAACTCACAATGTAACATGGGAGACAGACATAATTAATTGATAAGTGAAGTTAGGCTGAAACTTATAAATTGCCCATATCCAACCATTTTGGATCCACAAAGTGAAAGTTTCATATGGTTCACTCAAATGCAGGCATGTTAAACTGTGCACAACACATAAAGCTCCCTCAAAGACCATATGTAGGAGGGAAAATTACAGAAACATCTTTGGAGATGGGGCTGAACTTTATCCTAAGTAAGGGTAACACTGAAGGCTTTCAGCAGACCCATGAGATAGTGGAAAAAATGTTCTAGGAAGATGAATTTGGTGTTAATAGAAAAGATAAAATGGAGCGGCAAAACCCCAGAGAGAAAGAAGGTAGGCTAAAGAAGGTCTACTCAGGGTGGTCTGACAGAAAGTCTCATGGAATCACTCCCAGGATGTGGCAACAGACTGGCTATTAGAGACTAGGCCAAAAATGCATCCATAGTGTAAAACTGGGTATCTGGGAAAATGATGTTGCTTCTGCCCCAAATAGAGAAGTCATATCAAGTTACTGGTTTGAAAGAAAAGGAAACTATTTTCTGCTTCTGAGACTGAGGAAAAGCAAGGCATCAAATCTGAAATGTCCAGCAGTAATAGTAAGAGCAGTGCTCACTATGTTGCACTCTGGCCCTACATTTGTTTGTTGGCTTTCTTGTTCTTCACAAAAATGCAGTGTTCGTAAGGGTTGGGACCCACCTGTTTTGTCTCACTGTTGCATCTTCACCCTGGAACAGTACGTGGCTTGTAGGAGGTATGCAGAAAAATGTGGAGAATGAATGAAAATGAAAGTGTCACTCAGGGTAAAGTCAATTCAGAGAAAGAGTCTTGGAATTTCTGTCATGGACTTTCAAAGCAAAGTGACAAAAACAACTGGGGAAGATCTAAAGAAATAAGAATCAAGAGCCCAAGTTCAAGTGCAGTTCTCATTGGGAGCATGAGGTAACACTTTCATGTTAGATGGGAGAGGAAAAGGAAGTGCCTGACTGTATGAGAAAGAGGAGAGGTAAGGAACCAAGTACCACAGATAGGTACAAAGTAAGCTTCAGAATGTTGTGGACTGGACTCCTTCTGAGTCTAGAGAAAGAATGAGAGAAAAAAAAATACACTGATGAGTCACGGGGATGGTAGAAGTAACTCTTTGACCATTATGCTAAAACAAGCCTAGTGCTTCTTGGGTGCTACTGAGTCAAGTCTAAATTCCTCTGATGACACCTGACTTCTGCCATGAGCTGACCTAACCAATCATTCATACCCACAAACAACCACACAGACTCCAGGCTTCACACTTATTTGATATTTTCCTTTCTCCTTGCCTTACCTATACGGTTTGATCTTCCTCCCACTGCCAACATCAATGCTACCTCCAATTAGTAAAGTTCAAGGCTGAGCCATCTCTGATCTTCCCAAACCAAGAGCTTTGATTTTCATAATTATAGTCAGTCTCCATTTCTAGATCTCTTTTGCCCACAATGCCAAACATTTTACCTTGTGTTTGCTTGTTCTTCATTTATTAATTTAACAAATATTTATCAAGTACCTTCTACGAGTCAGCACTATGATAGATTTGGGGATGCAACAGGTGTGAGGCAGACAAGTTTCTGGACTTAAAGTCTGGTGGAGAAGGCACATAACACACAGATACTTACATAGTTTGCAATGGTGATAGGTACCATGGAGAAACAGCTGCAGGAGATGTGTTGGAATTTTTAACTCCTCTGTCAGCTCTTGCTTTCATAACTTTTCTGCATCCCTCTTACTGTCAATGGCTTAGCCTTCATGACAATAAGTGTGCTTACATAGAAGTGACTTTCTCCTCTTCTAATTCTCTCGAAGGCTGAGGAACTTAGAGGATCAGGATTATAAGGACTGTGCATAGCATGAAGATTTGATAGGTTTTCTTGTGGGTACAGGTGTTTAGCAAACTATGTAAAGACCTTCTTCCTAGGTCTTGGATCTGTTTGTCAGAGAGCTAAGTGACAAAACCAATGTATTTGTCATCTTTTTTCTATCACATTTTATTAATTTAACTCTAATATATGTCACATAATGAACAGAGCAAAATGTAACAAATACATTTTTTTAAAAATCAACTACTTTCGAACTGGGGTTATAGCTTAGTGGTAGAGCACTTGCTTAGCATGCACAAGGCCCTTGTTTGATCTCCAATACCATGAAAAAAAAGTCAGCTAGTTCTTATTCTTTCATTAAAACAGAGGTATCCTTAGAAATTGACAGAAACCTGCATTATATATTGTCTTCATGTTGCTACACTTTTCTATACTATATTTTAAAATACTAAATATAAGAAACCATTCATATGTCACATCACATAAGTCTCTAACTTACCAATGTATTACCTTCAAAAATAAAATCATATGTTTATCAAGATGCAAAACAGACAATGAAAAGACCAGTCACATGGTGAGAACAGATATTTACATGAATAGGAAATAAAGGGCTAATGTCTTGAAGATATGAGTGCTTAGAAGGGAATTAATCCTTACTATATTATAGCATTTTTATATTTCTATTTATTTAGTTTTTTATTTTTAATTTTTATTTTTTTGTGATGCTGCAGATCAAACCCAGGGTCTCACACATTCTAGGCAAGTACTGTGACATTGAGCTATGTTTCAGCCTTCTAGCAGTGAATTAAAAAAGCATGAAAAAAAAAAAAGCACCAAACAACCCACTAGATACTTAGGTCAAAGATGTGGGCAGGGACATTATGAAAGAGAACCCAAGGGCCCAATATGGCTATGAAAAGGTGTTTGACTCAATTAGTAATTAGAGAAATGCAAATTAAAACCAGAAGCTGGTATTATTACTTACTTACCAGATTTACCAAAAATTTGAAGTCTAACAATATCAAGTACTTGTAAGGATGCAGATGGAAAATTGTATCCATACTGTCAGGAGTGTACATATGGTAGCAGTACTTTAAAAAAAATAATTGACACCACCTAGGAAAGCTAAAGATATCCTTATACATCCTGTCACCTAGCAACTTCATTCCTAGTTTTATACCCCAGAGAAACTACACATGCACAGGGATACACACACACACACACACACACACACACACACACACACACACATACAAGAATGTCCATTGCAACATTTTCACAATGGCCTCATTCTGTGCACAGTATGGATTAATACATCTTGATATTTTATTTCATACAATAGATACAATAAGGAAAATGAACTGCCCTACACATCAGCATGGATGAATCCTATAAAAACAACTGTTTAGAAAGAGAAGCAAGACACAATAGAATAACCATGGTGCCAGTCTAGTCAGTAAAAACAGCCACATTGAAACTATATTGTTTAGGGACACTTATTTAGGAAACAAATTATAAAGTAAGGACATTATGAATGTTATGAGAACGTTACTTCTAGGGAACTCTGGGCTGTGACCAGGGATGGCGTGGGGGATTATGGACGGCAGATAGTACATGATTTCATGGCCTGAATGGTTGTTATACGCATGCTTACTTTACAGTTTGTAATCCACTAAATTATGGAGTTTTGTTTGCATGTTCATATACAACATTGTGAAAACATTTTTTTTGGGGGGGGTTACTGAAGATTGAATCCAGGGGTGCTTTACCACTGAGCTACATGCCCAGTCCTTTTTACTTTTTTTTTTCCTAAATTTTGAGATAGGATCTCTATAAGTTGTTGAGGCTAGCCTCAAACTTGTGATCCTCTTACCCCAGTCTCCTGAACCACTGAGATTATAGGTGTGTGTCACTGCCCGCCAGAACATTTTGAAAACATTTTCAGGTTTAATCTATCAGTTATTTCTAATTAGGAATACATTGTATCCATAGAAATAAGTTTCTAAATGTTAATAAGACCAGCCCATGACTCTTATTTAGGTAACAGTGCAGATTTGATATTGCACATTCCAATAAAAATGATAGAAAATAATACAGTTGTAATATTGGAAGTTAATTAAGATATACAAGAGCAAAAATTAAGACTTATTTTTAAAGGATCTGACATCAGATTGAAAAAATTAAAAAACATTGACAGATTAAATTACAAGTTTTGGGGGAAACTGGTACATATACACTGGGGGGTATAAATTTATATCATAGTTGAAGAGAGTTATTTGACATATTACTCAAAAATTTGAAGTAAGTCTATTTATGGGAAATTATTATCCTGTTAATACACTCACAGTGTAAATAAACAATATCTGTATAAGGATATTAAGCACAGCCTTATTATTAATAGCAACAGATTAGAAAATCCCTTCTACTCACAAGTAGAAGATAAATACGTGTACTGTCAGTTGGGGATTATGTAGCAATAAAAAAAAAGAATGAAGCAGCTTCAAATCCTGCCATGAAACGACTGCACGGATTTGTTACAAGGAAAAAAATAAAAAGGAGTACTTATTGTATACTACTGCTTGTTTCCAATTTTTAAAAAAATAAATGAGTATGTGAGCCTTTATATTTTTAAAGATTATCTTCAGAAGAATATCTACATTTTGTACTGCGCATATGTATTATTGATTCAAAATTCATTTTTGAAAACCTTGAATTAATATAATTAAGGAAAACAGGTTTAATTAGACAAGCATGAGAAAGTATGAGATTTTGGATAACCAGGTATGGTGGCACATGCCTGTAATCCCAGAGACTTGGAAGGCTGAAATAGGAGGATATGAGTTTGAGGTCAGCCTCAGTAATTTAGCAAGGCCCTAAGCAGCTTTTCTCAAAAAGGGCTTGAGATATAGCTCAGTGGTAAAGTGCCTGCTCTGGGTTAAATTCCCAGTATCCCCCACCAAAGAAAGATTCTGGTAATAATGCAGAAGGAATTTCTGAATAGTTCTCATATAGAGCTAACAATTCGCTTTTTTTTAAAAAAAAATTACTTCTTTTTATAAACATATATCAATGGCACTGCTCTTTTACACACTGTCCATGATTAGAATAATTATTTTGGGGCCAAAATTGATACAAAGGAAAAGAGAGGAAAGGAAGATAAACTTCAAGGCCAACTTCAAATTTCACTTCTGGTGCAAGTCTTCCCTGGTTCCCATGCTCAATTCATCTTTCAAAGCAGGCATCCTTCTGATACCAAATGTAGTGTTTTGTGTGGTAAGTACTATCTCCTCTGACACACTCATCTTTGTAACTTTTCTGCCGCCTAGCACAGCAACTTTCATAAAGAAAGTACAACTGTCTAATTTTATAAATACATGTGACACGAAGGTAGCCACTCTGTTATCTCATACAAGATACTTCGATAGGAACCGAAGACAAGGACAGAGATTGTTTCTATACATTTAGAATCTCAATAGTACCTATCTGGTCATTAGTGGACACTCACATTTTGTTGAATAAAAAATGAATCCAATGTACCAATATATTTGAAATAATGTCCTGTTCTCCAACTAATTCAATTATTTTCTATTGATAGTGTTTCCTCCTTGCTGATGTGTTAGTGGTAATTCCTAGTAGTTTGTTCTCTAAATAACACAATTAGTGGTTTGGATTCCATGTTCCTGTTCACAGTTTATCCTAAATTTAAATGTTAGAGAACCTAACCTAAAAATCTTTCTTTTTAGGAGTTTTCAATAATTTTTTTCAATAATGCAATAAAGATTCCCTTTTAACAGGCTGTGTGAAAAGAGACATCAAAAATTCGAACTGTTCTTACAGTGGGTGGAGAAAGGTAAAGAGGGTTGGGGAGGTCAGATGGGATAACATGCATTGCAGATTTTATATTGCATGATTTTTAAGTATCTCCCTATGATAAACTATGAATCCCTGAATATTCTGTTGTTTTGTTTTTAGAAGAACTTTCCTATTTCTCCTTTTTTGAATTCCCAATGTCTCAAAATTGAGCATATCTGGGCTAACATCAGCACAGCAGAGAAAGCTCTAAGCAAGCAACTAAGGTGATTTGCTTATTTTTTCCCCCACAGCCACATCCTCTGTATCTAGAATAGTACATGGCAGTTAGTAGGAGTTGATGAATTAAGTGACGTAAAAAACACACATAAAAATATTAAGGAAAAGAAAACAATGAATTTCACTATCATGATCACACACATCCATTGCAGCTGGCTCCTGTACTGGATGAATCTTCACATTCAGCATCCCACCCATCTCCCAGTCTCCTGCAGCAAATCACTGCATGCCTTAAAATTCACTCTTCATGCTATGGGTTTTGAGAATGCCTATCGCTCATATCTGCCACGAAGCATGTACAGAACATTTCCATTACCCACCCCACAAACACCTCTTGCCCCCTTGAGCCCCAGGTGACACTGAGTCACTGAGTCAATCTGGTCTCCATCTGTGAGTAAGCACCAGCAGAGTGAAACTGTCAAAGCCCCTGGTGCAGCTAAAAGGACAAAGCTTGCAGGAGTCAGGATATAGGCATACAGAACCTCCTCCCCACCCAGTACATCCCAAAGTTCAAAAAGGTTTAAAATCCTTTGCAGGGAAGAAAGCAATGTAGATGAGAGTTTTCACAAAGCAGCCCATGGTCATTATCAACAGGGGCCAGGTAGAATGGAGGAACCGTGATCCTGAAATTCTAGTCAGTATGTATATGTCTGCAATTAGCAATTTCAGATAGAACCAAATAGATGATTTAAAAAACAAAACAATATAGGAACATTCTGAATTCGTAAGACTCAACTTTAAGCCCCTAAGAATGGACGGAAAACTAGCAATCCTGGTTCAAAGAAATGACTGCTCCAACATAACCACAGGGAACAGGCAGGAGGAGCGGTAAAAGACCGACTGGCAGTGGGGCCGGAGAAAATCGATTGAAAATAGGAGTAAACATCTGTAATTGGCCTCATACGTCTAGTTCTGCAACTCCTTCCCACAGTTTTCTCATTTTAAAAAAAGAGCTACCAGCAGCAACTGTCCTTCTTATCTGGCACCCGCTGCTTACTGCTCCTAGAAGAGGTCCTGAGCCAAAAATTATGCCCTCACTGTGTCTCTTGTAGGAAGCCACAATAGAAGACATTCAAATTTGTTTTTCTTGGCAAAGTTCTGCTTTCCACAACAGGATCACATCATCTCACTCTAAAGCCACATACCCTTAAATCCACCTACTCTCATTAGCCATCTACCACATTGGTAATGGCAGACAGGCTGGCAGAAGCCTTTGAAAACAGAGAATTGACACTAAACCTAAGCAAGAATTTTCAATGAAAGCTCAAGGTCAAGAATCAGGATAGTATTTCTCCACTTGTCAGCCCAATAGGCTTTCCCTGGTACACTACATCATGGCCTCAGATAACATGTGTCATTTTATGCCACAGCACATCCCCAAAAAGGGAGCTCCAGCTTCAACAGAAACACGGCTTCAAAGCCACTATCTGCTTGCCCCATCCATTCTAGGCTGCTTTGGCTCCAAAGGTTGCTGCCTAGCAAAATTTCTTAAAAAAAAAAAAAGAAAAGCTAATGTTCATCCCTGCTGGAAGAGCTTACCTCCAGATACCATATTCCTAACATCATTTCTAGTCCTCTAGGAACATAACTTTTGAAGAACATAATTTCCCAGTCTGCTCCACCTACTGTTAACTTTGACAAGGTTGATTTAGTTATTTTGTCCTTTGCGTAAATAACTTTTTTCTCTAAATAATGCCAAAGGAGAAAAGGGTAGATAAGATGCAAGAATATTCTGCACAGAATATTCCACAGCAACCCTTCCCCTGCAAGTTGCAACCTCACTCTCCACCTCTGCCTCCTTCCATCCATGCCACCTCTCTTGTCTCCAGCAGAATGTGTTGGACTGAAGGAGTACTCACTTGGGTCTTGTTTGCCCTGGATTGTCGCCAGCTAATCCACTTTAACATCTTGGCTTTTTCTCAGATTTGCTTTGTCCTTCTATCCAAAATTTAACAATAAAATAGAATTTCAACTGCTGCAGGGTTCCAGCAGGGCTGAGCTGGTACTGGGAACTCACTCCACCCAGACAGCTCCCAGGCAGGGATCAGCCTTGCAGCATCCCCTCTGTGCTCTCTGCCAAGCTCTGGAGCCCAACAGGAATCTGCCTGGGAGACCAGAAGATTCTGTTTGGGGCAGAATCACACTCCCACCAAGGCCATGACGTGAGTCGCTAGTACTGGTAGCCAGGAGTCTGTGATAAGTACTGACACTTGCCACATGACAGACCCAGAGACACTGGACTGGACTATTGAACCACGTAGTAATTTACTCTGGGTTACTGTGCATTCCCTGGGGCTGGGTGGGGTGGTGCAGGGGCAGTTGGAGAAACGGGTAAGATAGTGTTTGTTTTCTGATACAAGGGAAAGCTGAGCTATCTGATTTAACAGACGGGAGACTGACTTGTGTTAGAGTCTTAGGCCATTAACTAGTTTTGTTATTCTAAGCAAGTAACTTTGTTCTTTTTAAAAAGGCCCAAGGAGGAGGGCCAGATGATCTCTGCACTTTCTTTCCTCCCTAAGATTCTATGATTCCAAATTCCAAAGTCCCCTTGAGTTGAATCTGGCCTCCCATCACCCTCAAAGCTTTTCCACACATCCATCTAATCTACTAGTAAATCTCCGCTTCCAGTTTCCCTATTTCTGCTTTTTGTACTTGTGCAATGCCGCCACCTGGAACAAAGAAATTTTATGGAGGCCGAAGTGCCCTGAGTGGCATGAGGGCACTTTCCTGGTTTGCAGCCTGCCTGTATCAGTCAAACTACTCACAGGTTGCTGTATTCTATGAAATTTACTTGCTTTTTCAGAAGATTGGTAATTTTACAGAAGGGTTTCCCGAGGGAAGTTTGCAAGCTACAGAATATAAATGAGAATATTAAGTAAAATAACACCATTATGAGAGGTTCTGCCCTGCGACCTAAGTTGTATTTTTCAGTCAAGTGTAGCTCATACCCATCAGTGGTGTGCAACAGCTGGAAGCCAGTCATGGATGTGAGAAGCTTTTGATTTAGAGGAGAACCTATGACCTCAAGTCCTCACACTTCATCAATGGATCTCTAAAGCTTCGCACTTAGGCTGTGCTGAACTTCACTCTGGAAAGAATGGAGTTGTGTCTTGGGGAAGTGACAGAGCAGAAGAGAGGGAGGCTTCAAGTGTCCCCAAGACCCTGGGTTCCTCTGCTTATGTTGCCTACTGTTGCCACCTTCCCTCCTCCAGCCACCTGCCCATTGCTGATAAGGGTAATAAAGAAACTGTACTAGGGAAAAAAAATCACTTTCAAATCCAGTCCTGGACTTGAATTATTAATAAAGGAAAAAAAAACCAAACTGGACTTAAATTGTAGAAATGGCATTTTTCTTACTTTGGAGTGACTACTAAGATGTTGAGAAAAATTGGAATCCTTCTGCCTAAAATTTATATGGCAATTATAATACAATATACTATAAGGTATGGGGTGTGGCAGAGAATTAAGATTATGTTGTTCAGATATGGCCATTCTAAGCCCTGGTAAAAGGAAGTGTAATTGTACAGTCTTCCCAGGTATTTATTTAAGGGTTAGGGAGTACTTTGTTCCTAAAGGGAGGCACCATAATCTCTCCTTATCTAGAAATAGTTTATGAGCCTGCAGGCCTACTGAGTTAAGAGGCAGAGCAACAGAAATGCTGCAGATCCTTCCTGAAGACCCAGAATTCCTTGAGGCCCTCAAGTGCCTTTAAGTGCTAGTCATCTGCAAGTGGTGGGACAGTGTAGGGAGCACAGCAGAATAGGACACACCCTCACTATGGCAAAGTTCTAATTTGGGTTGGTCATCTTGATGGTTCTTAAGAATTTGACAAGAGAAAAATATTGCTTAGTATGAACTAGATTTTTATTAGTTCCAGTGCTTCTGAGTCTCCATATTTCCACATGTTTTGCTTTTTCTTCAGTGGCAAACACAGTAACCTGTGGCCCCTTAAAACTCTAGGGAACACACTGCCTATTGTCTTGCACAGAAGTGCCTTGTGACTACCCAGACAGAGACCCATACAGGACCTGTGTCCCAGATATTCATCTAGACAGAATCTCAACTACTCCTTCAAAGCCTGGGGAAGGTGCCAGATGCAGTGGGGCACTCATGTAATCCCAGCTACTCTGGAGGCTGAGGGGGGAAAATTCCAAGTTCAAGGTCAGCCTTGGCAACTTAGCAAGATCCTGTCTCAAAACAAAATAAAAAAGACTGAGGATGTAGCTCTGTGGTACAGCATGCCTGGTTTCAATCCCTAGTATTGGAAATGTGTGGAGGGGAGAAACCCCAAAACCCCAGGATGGAGAAATCATATCTTCATCATACAGATGAGGAGACTCAGGCAAAAATGATGAAGTGACCTCTTAAGGTTTTGCAACTGGTTGGGGTTGAATCCAGACCTGATCTCAAAATCCATTCCCTTTCTACTATATCATCTTTCTCCCGGCAGCAGTTCTGACACCCGGCCCAGTTCCCCTTTCCTGCCAGTGCAGCTACACCTCAGCTCTTTGTGCCTGTTGGGGGCCCATAGCTCACAGCTGACATGAAAGTCCAGGTCTCTTGCCTTAGGTAGGGCAAAGTCTGTGTGATTCCTGCCCTTGGGTCCCAGGAGGGATCAGACTGGGCTGCCCCCGCCCCCCAGCTGAAACCACATGCATATTTATTTGCCTTTGCTCCTAGACCCTGCCCCTTCCCTAGCACACTTCAATATATCATGTTTGCAGGAATCTTGGTTGCAGTCTCCGCTTTTAATGAATTGAACTTAGATGCTTCCTTGGAGTATCTCCATCTGTGTTCTCTGGGGCTATGTTTTCCTATTTATGAATTCATTTAAATGAAGAGATTCCAACTTTTCCTTAGTGATCTGTCCTCTATCCATGGGGGCAGGGGAAATCCCTTAGGGAAAATAATTTCTTATATTTAATTTAAAAAACCAAGAAGGCTTTTTATCTCCAATGCAATTAGCAGGAGACTAGTAATGCAATATATTTTTTTTTTTCTGATACTTTCCTTTCCTACCTACAACAATGTAAGCTACAGGCTGGTAGAGCTTTGTCTCACTCACTACAGAACTCCCAGCAGGAAGAGTAGCCCCTACCACAGAGTAAATCAGGCCTCAACAAAGTACATGAAGGAAGAGGTGGGAATATGCTAAAGCAGGGGCTAGACCTGCACCAACAAGGGGCTACATCTTCATTAATGCACCAACATGGGAGCTAGGCCCTCACCAATGCACCAACATAGGAGGAGCAAGGCACTTACAAATGTAGCAAAACAATAGTGAGGTCCTCACCATTGTACAAGCATAGGAGTTAGGGCTTCACCAATGCATCAACACAGAGACTATGTCATCATTAATGCACCAACACCAGGGTACACCCTCACTGATTCACCAATACAGGAGGAGCTAAGACCTTACCAATGTACCAATTCAGGAGGTAGGCCCTCACCAGTGCACCAACATAGGGACTACATCCTCACCAATACATTAATACAGGGACAGGGACCTTTCTCTGACTCCCATCCTTGCATCTAGTGTCCTATTATGTGTTCCCAGTATAGGGGTACAGGGACTGTCAACTTCTGATGAACCAGGTGAGGCTCTATGGGACTTCTCTTCTCAGAAGGCTCCTATCACTAGGCTGCCTCATCCCTTATCACAGATATCATGTAGCAGTCTGTTATCAAAGTAGCAGTGACACTGTTAAGAATCTTCTGACTTTTCCCTTATTTGGGCCCTTACCATCACTGACTGAGCCTCCTTTCCCAATCAATAAAGCAAAATTTCGGTCATGACCCAGTACATTAATTTGACAATTCAGAGTTTAAAAACTGTTGAGTTAGCTCCTCAAATTTTCAGGCTTCTCCAGGAAATTCCCTGCTCCTTTTAGCACATTGGTATTATTGGCCACACTATATCTTAGGTCACATTGGCTTTACACTGAAGTTCCTCATATAAATTGCACACTAGCCCTGGGATGTTTCAGCAGTGTTCTTTCTCTTTCAATTTTTGCAGAGAATAGTACCTGCAACTCAACTTCACTCCAATTTTTCTCTCTCCAGCCAGCCTGGACATGTTAGAAACTCATAGTGATTTTTGGATGAAGAGTATTCCTAATAGAATGGGTTTGTAATGTTTAATTCAATAAACATTTATTGAATGTTTCCATCATGTTTACCCTAAATATATGCAGTGGGCACATCACTGTGCATATGGTCACTTTTCTACCATTAGCTAGAAATTACTTGGCAGGCAACACATTAAACAACAAGATTCTTCTTTCTGCCACTTCACTACTCAGGCTTACTTGACTAGAATTCTATAATTCTAGATATCTTTAATCTGGGGTTGCAAAGCCCCATCATTCAATAATACACACATAGGCAAAAGACTCTAGTAGAATGTCCTGCACAGAGTAGCATAGGGGGCCTCAGACTCCTATGCAACAAAGTAAGCCTTCAAAAAATATTTCCTTAAAAAATAATACTTTTGCATAGGACTGGCTTAAGTAGAACCTAAATATTCAGGTTCATCAGAAATGGTACAACAGCAATGCTGGGAAAGCTATTAATGCCATTTATGTACTGAGGCACTCCTGGCTTTGTCAGGGTTTAGTGCACAGTTATGAATAACAGACTGTTTTCTTATCAAGGGAGGATTTACAGCTTATAGCTTCTCTCCTATAGAGAAAATTAGTAGAGTTTCTTTCTCTCAAGACTTTGAAGAAGAGTCAGACAAGAGGGTTTCCCCATGCCAAACCCTGAATGAGAAATAAGAAGAGGGGCATATTGGTCTTGTGTCCTTAATCTTGCCCCAAAGCAAGAACTTGGATGAAGCCATAGAAGACTGTGTTTATTCAATAATGCTGGAAGATGTAGTTCACGTGCTGGACAGATTGTATTTAAAATGCTGGAATACTGGGATGGGGTTTGACAAGAGAAAATCCTATACTCTTGTTACTATGTCATCTGCCTAAACTAAGGGCAGTCTATGCAGAAGGCACTGAGGTTTTTCATGAGCCAACATTAGACCCACCTACTAAACATGATGCACCACATTAGGGAGAACTTTGAAAATAGCAGCCCTCAATCAAGGAGCTACATTCACATCATCAGATCACTTACGAGTTACATACCCTTCTAGATACCCCATTGTATACAAAAATGCATTGGAGGAAATCCAGAGGAAGGCAACCATGAAATGGAAGGGTCTAAAAATATCTTAATACAAGGAACTTCTAGGAACATGTGAGGACTTTTAACCTACTGGAAAAAAAGGCACAAGTATCTCAAATATTTAGTCTTAGGGGCTGCCACTGGCCAAATGTGGTATACTTTCAGCATTAAATCAGTGTCTGATAGTAATAGATATTAAACCATTAAATTATGAAATGTAACCCATGAGCCAATGCTAACAAAAAGTCTACACCTAAGATTCTAGAGGGTATAAATGGAAAGGGGAGAAAAGTTCTTTGATTTACAGACAGGTAAATTGAAGCTATACCACTTTAAGTCTAACAGAGAGAAGAAGCTTTTAACAAATGTTAATAATGGTGAGCCAGAGATCAGAACTCTGCTCAAGAACTTGCAAAGATCCTCAGTCTGCTAAAAAATTTTGCCCTCTTAGAAGGGTAGAAAACAGCCTTTACTGAACATCTTACAATTACCAAGGGAATGCATTAGATTCCATCTTCCCAATGACTCAGAGAGATAGTATTATTGCCCATGTTTTACAGTAGGGAAACTAAGGCACTGTAACCTATGCAATGTTGCACAGAGAGTGTCAGAGTTGTGATTTGAATCCAGGTGTGTCCAAACTCTTCCCCCACAGCACAGCATACAAAGTACATGAGAAGCAATTTCAGGGGTACCTTGTAGCCCTGCTGCTCCTCGGGTGGGTCGTTATTAGGCTGTTAATAGTTATGATCTCCTCATCTACCAGACCAACAGTGCCACATTGCTGTCATTTCTCTGCATCAAAAGAGAAAGACTGGGGCAAATTTTTAGAAATCTGTTGTTAAAATGATTCTGATTTCTATGAGGTGTCTCTGTCCTCTCCCTTCCCCACGGTCACCCTGTTTCCCTTCTGTTGAATACAGGTCAGCTTACCCAAATCAGTCTACTTTGTTATCTTTCTTTTCTCCAGAGACCATTCATCTGCCCACTTAGAAACTGGGGTTTATGGCCTTCTAGTACAGATAGAGGGGAATTTGACCCTGATGATCTATGAATTCTATTAATTCAAGATGCCAACAAATGATTTTACTGATAACAGGAAGAACAGGTCACAAGGAGACACATGGCTGCCTAGTTATCACTGTTCTGGGTTAAAAGAGTGAGAACATTTTAAGTTATACTGCTTGCTCACTAATAGACTCTTTCTTTATTTTATTTTGAAAGTGTGACTATTTCTATGTGATTCTTCAGGTTTTGTATATGGGACATAAGATTTCTCATCATCTGCCACCTTCTGTTTCTCTCTCCTAAGGTCAGAGAAGGTAGTTGAGGGTTAATGTCCCTAGTAGGTCAGGTTCTTCATCTTACTAGAACTTTCTTCTTGTAGCTAAGGAAACGTCTAAGTATATTTAAAAATAGAATGTCTATAAGTTTGGCTACAGCCAGGCCACTGGTTTTAGCTACCTTTCAACCCTGAGTTTCCATGAGACCAGGCACTGTGTGCCCTCTATTCATTCATTTCACAAATGTCTCCTGAGCCTCTAGGTACACTGTATGTCAGGATTATTACAGTGAAACAGACAGACACAGCCCCTGCCCTCATCAGAGACCAATGACCTGGAATAGACACAGACAGGAAACAAAAAATTGGACAAAAAGGGATTCACACTCAACGAACAGTCCATATCTTTCTGCAGTATCCAGCACAGAACTCCGCACATGTGAGGTGCTTTCACAAGTGGCTGAAGTTTGTGAGGAATGTGCAGAGAGACTGACCAGCTAGAAGAACTTCAGCATTGAGAGATTAACACTTTAACTTCTAGAGTGAAAGGACAACATGACTGTCAATCAGGAGGCCTGGGTTCTAGTTCCTGCTTTTTCACTAACCACTAGAATTTTCTCAGGTAAGCCACTTTATTTCTCTGAGCCTCAGTTTCCTTACTTATAAGAAAAGGGTAAGCACTAAGATCCCTCATTAATAACGAAATGCCTGCTGTTGGAGGTCTTTTAATCTAGCCTCACTTACCTGGCCAGAAGGAAAAAGATTAGCTGAGCAAGGTCTTCTTATGACAAAGGGCCCTAGAACAGGGGTCTGTGTCTACCTCAGGGCTTCTGGAAGATGGATTAGCAGCTGGAAGGAATAAAGCCCCTGGACCAGGAAACCAATAGCCTATGTCTGAACATGGGTGATACTGCCCTTGACCTACAACCCATTCATTAACTGTTCCCAAAGGAACACTTTTATTCATAAGGTATTCTAGAATACCTTTTATTCATAATGTATTCTTGTCATATTGCTAGACAATAAATTAGAGGAGACAGGAAAGTACAGAAATAGTTTTCTTTGCATGTTTTTACAAGTGTAAAAAAACTTAATTTTCCATCCACTCTGATATTAAAAATTGGCTTAAAAACTTGAAGGCAGAGGTCAGAATCACCTTGAATGCCCTTGAACACTAGTCTAAGAAAGAATGGTTAGGGTAGTTGGGTGCCAAAATTGGGACACAATTCCCCTGTTAAAGTCTCAGTGGCTATTTTTTTTTCCCCCGAAAAGAAAAAATTAGGAAAAATCCTAATGAATGCAGATCATCTTTTAAAAATACCCATACTCAGGAAATTAAAATTAATCAAGGAAACAGCCTGCTGCCTGAGGTTGAAGGATCAGGTTGAAATACTAGGTCCGGATAAACTAGGGCCAAATATGATTTGAAAACCTATAATTTTATTAATAAAATCGAAATATGCAGCAAAAGATTACCTCACATTCTTTGGACTCTGAGGTAAGCAAATGCAAGTAGGCTGGGACATGGATCCTTTTCTCCCTCTGCTGAAAATTCATGCAGGCACCTGAGCAAATACATGGAGTCTTTCTAGTTTCTCTTCCTGTGCTCCCTCCCTCTCAGAGCTCCTAACTCTTGCTGGCTCCAAGGTGTAGGAGAGCAACTGACCAGGCTTTCTTACTAGATAACTCCATCCTTCATACATCATTTCCTGATCCTTCTGCCCCTCAGGAACTGAGCCCTGGTAACCTGGTCACAGGAAAGCAATCATTTATCCGTAAGCCCTTTTGGATAAGAGGCCCCTATCAAGCAGCATCGATGAGGCCATTTTCCAAACCATTGGTTTTGATCTAATTTTGAGATAAGCCCCATTCAAATCATGATAAATATGAACCGATCACAGCCACTGGGGTCTCAGGAAACTATCCCAACCTCAGATCTTCTGAGGTTCATCCTCCCATAAGGCAAAGTAGCCCAAGCAGCCCAGGCAGGGCATCTCAGAGACACCAGACTCCTCGACCTCTCCTCTCCCACTGTTTACCCTTCCACTTCTGTATGACTCTCTCAGCTTAAGAGTCTGGTCCTGTTCTGTCCCCTTTGCTGACACAAAGAGACAACTGGCTCCTGAGTGGGAGGAATTCTGAGGGTAACTTTCCAGGGGTGCTTAAACCAACAAGAAGTCTCAGGGGACGGAAGACTGGGACTCTGTCCTACCTTGTCACTGTCCACTGTGTTCTGAGAGGTCCTAGAGGCAATGGAGATGGTGTCTGGCTGGCTGCTCCCATCCCCCTGGCTGTCAATATCCTCCACTCCATCCCTGCAGGAAGAAGAGAAAGAAAACAGGGGTGGGGGTGGGGGGAAACAACTGTGGGTTTAGAGCACACAAGGACTTCCAGCTAGGTGGCAGAGCAGTGCCTCAGCATTTCTAGCAGGGATCTGTCTACAATTATCCTGCTAAAGGAAGCAGCCCTATATGATTTTAACAACATCACTTCTAGCACTAACATATCATCACTATGCTGATAACTGAATGCAAACTGATCTCTCCCCATAACTCCTCTGGCCCATCCTGGACAGGGGCAAGTTGTGGTTTCTCTTTTTTAACTGGGTATGGATCTAAAGTAGGCAGTATGAAGATGTGTATCCTAGGCTTCCATCCAGTGGACAGGGTCATTTTCAATAACTTCAGAGTATAGGACACTGAAATAGTTTTTCTATGTGTTTTAATTTAGGTTGATGGCTGGCTTATTACTAGTTTATGAAATAAGCCTGGTGCAGTGGCACATGCCTATAATCCCAGCAACTCTGGAGGTTGACATAGGAGGAGGACAAGTTTGGGACTTGCCTGGGCAATTTAATGAGATCCTCTCTCAAAATATAAAAGGGCTGGGGATATAGCTCAGTGGTAGGGCATTTGCCTAGCATAGGTGAGGCCCTGGGCTCACTCCCCAGTATTGAAGAAAAAAAAAAAGGTAAGAAAAAAATGAATATTTTTCTATTGTTGAGACAGGGTCTTGTTCTGCTGCCCAGGTGGACTCGAATCTCTAGGCTCAAGTGATCCTTCTGCCAAATAGCTGTGGGACTACAGGTCTATCTGTGATAATCTTAAATCGACACAGAAGGCCAAAGTATTTTCTCAAAGATTGGATAAGAGTTACAGATTCTACAGCAGCTTTTGGGCCAGCTGTGCTTCTCAGTGTCTTTTGACTAGACTCCTGGTGTTTAGACGTGTTCATGCCCCATGTCCATGAAACTATGCAACTCTCTGCTTTAGAACTGTGCCTTGATTCTGCACTGAACCCCGAGCGGGGTACCAGAGGGACTGAATGCCTGGAAATGGCTGAATGGTCTGTGTCAGGAAAAACTTGGAAGATTTGGACTGGGGTTGAGGGAATTAGCAGAGAAAACCAGTTTTCCTATGGACACTTTTATGAAAGTCAGACCCTAATGCTGCTTATGGAAAAGTGAGAGTACTGGGAGATGAGAATTCCATGCCTGAGAATCTCAGCCTAGGTGCAAAATGCCACCAATTATGAATCCACCTTCCAGAGCCTAAACAATTATAACGTGGTGTCTGAATTTATGTGGATATGCGTGTGTATGCAGGGGTTCACCTGTGTGCATGTGTGCACGTGTGCACGTGTGCATGTGTACATGTACAGTGTCCACTCATCAAAAAAAGCAGTTTCTCCCTGGCAGATCATTTCTAAGTTGACTGCTCTCTTGCCATCACTTGTGGGTTTGGGAAATGCCGACTTTTTAAATAACATAAGCCATACATTCGTAGGAAGGAAAATCTGCTGTAAAAAGAAATGATGTGACGCATTTCAAAACCAAAAATAAAGGACTTTTAGATCATCTGTTGTTTTCGATTATCTGGGCCACTGCCCCCACCTTTTTAGACTGTTGAGAGCTGGCTGTACTTTCTGCTTCCTGCTGTTCTGGCCCTTCTGGTCTAGTCCAGATGAAGCCAGTTCTTTAGGGTGTGGGCCCCAGCCAGAAGTGTGGGTAGCATCCCCCAAGCCAATCCCCTCCTCCGTAAACTCTGTCCCCATATCAAGGGAGCCAAGTGAGGGGGAGCACAGATTGTCTGGCTCTCTTCTGCAGAGTCTTTAAGGTTTCCTCCCCTCCCATCATGGAAAAGAGAAAAGAAAAAAAAAGGTAAAGAGAAGGTGGGGACATTTCTAAGACATGCCCTTCCTATATTCTAGAAACACTCCAACTCTTCCACACTAAGAAAAGGGTGTGTTATTTTACAGAGTAACCCCAGCTAACCTCACCTGCGTTTTCTCACTCACCATGGTCCTAGGAAATCTGTTCTTTATAATAGTTTCCTTTCTATCTTCTTTGTTAAAGTATGGGCTCCATGAAGCATGATGTCTCTAGTGCTAAACTAAGTTTACCCATAATTTGAACTCTAGACATGGGTACATGAAGTAAAAATGAATCCTCCTCCATTATTATTCATAACTGGCCTTTCCAGCACTGAGCAGGTGACCTCATCCTGGTCATATAGGTCTTGAGGCTTCTGTCCCTTGAAGGCATCTCTACTTTAATCATTCCCTTCTTTTGGCTACCACTTCCCTCAGGAGTACTGATCCCACTTCATAGCCCCTGCAGCAGCTCCCCATCCTACTTATCCTGGTTGATACCATAAAGTCAACTAAATCCCCTGGATCTCTTCTATTTGTGCACAGGGGAAGAACAGAGAACCTGTTATCACCAATAATGATCATCTCAAAACTCTGCTTTTGTTATATATTTTCTCAAAGTGTATATGAAGTTTTCATATGCTTTTCTTTCAAGTGTAGGTGTCACATGGAGACTTGGGAAAGAAATGCTTAGGAAGTCATCCACTGGTTTGGAGGAAACTGAGATTCAAAAAGATCCAGAGAGATTCAAGAACTAAGTCCTCTTCTGTTTGATGTTACTACTTATCATAGCTGAATAAAGGTTAGAACTCCATGGGGACAGCAGTAAGAGCCACAGTGATACCTGGCCATACCACTTCACCTCTTACAGTGCACAAAGTTCTTCTACTGTCTAACTAGTCTAGAGAGTCCCCTGCTCACAGCCCATCTCCTTCCCAAAGACTTCCCTAGACTCCACATAGAAGGCCATCTAAATTCTTCTTTCTTTGAATTCTTACAGTATTTACCATCCTATGGATAGTGCCTGTTCTTGTCTAACTAAGTGTGAGACATAATTGTTAGATGGTTCTTGAGGGAACTGACTCATCTGATACTTCCTTTTATAATATAATAGGAGATGCTCAATGAAGCCCTGCTGCACTTCATTAACAGGAGCTCATGGGATGTTAAAGATGAGATAATTCTTCATTAGGTGAAACTTGTGGGCCTTTCCAGAGAGAGAGTATACAGTGTAACACCCATTCAAAAGGACAGAGTCCCCCCACTCCCACTCTTAGAAGCACATGAGTGGGCAGTGCTGGAGGGAGAGATGCTGGTTACCTCTTACTATTGTTCCTCTGTTTGGCTGGTGTTTTGGGGAGCTGAATTGGCTCCTTTAAAGCTCCTTTCAGGTGAATGATCCTTTCTTGTATCACTTCTCGAATGTTCTTGATCCACTCCTGCTTGGTTTCAATGTTGGAAGCCTGGAGTGCCACAGTGAGAAAGATTGAGAACCCCAGCTCCTGTTGTCCTCTGAAAACCAATCTCAATCCCCTCCCATAGGCCTCAGCTGTTATTTTCAAGGATACCAAAAGTTCAGGAGTTTATTTCTCACTTGTGACTCTTTAATTCCAGGGATGCATTTCTCAAACTCCTAGAATAAAGCTATGACTTCAAGATGCAATGTAGACTCAGTCAAGGAGAATTTGCAAAATATCTCAAGACCCATAGGGCAATGACTAATCCTGATGTCTTTCCTGGAGGCCTCTGCTGGGCAGGGGTTAACACTTGAGCTGCCAGAACGTAGAGAAGTCTGGGGGCACTGGGAGGGATGGCATTTGAAGGCAGCATTTGTCATCAGCCAGCATGGACATAGGCCAGGATATTCAACACCTACCACAGCTACACAAGCTTACACTGGCTGGAAGACAGTCCTGGGTTTTTAGGCTGCTAAACTGTTCACTGGAGCAATTTCTATCATCCCTGAACATCCCATTTGATGTCCTGGATTTTTTGTTGTTGTTATTGTTTTAGATAATTCTGCTTCATGACAAGTAGCAGCTATACTGGCAATTCAGAGTGAACAAGTGTGAAGGTTTTGTTGGGGCTGGACCATCTGTTCCCTGGTACCTCCCTGACAACCGAGTGACCAATGGAAGCTCCATCTACATGATCCCTGCTCAGTCAGGCTACTGTTTCCAGAAGCACCAGCTCAAGGCTCAGGTTATGCTCTGGAGACCTGAGATAACCGTGCTGAGAACCCACATCAGAAGGGTTAACTACAGCTCCTAGAGCTCAAGTTCCTAGAGAACAAGGTCCGTATCTTTTACATCCTTGTTCCCTGTAGCAGTGGGCAGAATACCTTACACATGGAAGGTGCTTAGGGAAATACATTAGGTGAACATGGAGCAAATCATGGTGCCTTTTGTCAAAGGGCCAACTGTTGTTCTTGCCACCAGAAGGAGACGTATGGTCAGAACATAGCTGAGCGGGCCTTGTTGAGGAGTCAGGAGGCTACTCTTTCCCTCTTCCCTCTATGGATTTGAGGAGAACATTGTCTTTGATATTGACTCTAGGTCTACCTTCATGATGGAATTTGCTTCTTAATACCCATGTGATGCTGCCATTCTCAAGAGAGGCCCAGTGGCTCAGTGGTCTCCAGGTCTCAGCTTTTCAGGGTCACATGCCCACATCCCTCCCTTAACCCCTTTTCCAACCCCAATAGGTACTGTGCCCAGCAGAAAGCTGTACTTACTTTGAGCACTGTTTTATTGTCTGAGGATGGGGTGCGCCCAGACCACAAGGCGAATTTGCAGGGGTCGCCCTCTACATGCTCGGTCACACCCAGCTCTGAGGTCTGTAGACAGGAAATGCCTGTGAGAGGCGGGGAAGGGGAGGGCAGTGGGGAAACTTAGGGCTGGGATGGGAAGGGAAAGGCAACAAAGAGGAGAGGACCGAGGGAGGGGCTTCTGTCAATCAAACTTCAACAGACTGGATATTTTGTTCATCTACCCAGGATGAAGAACCTACAGGCACGTGCCTGATTAGCAGGTACCAGGAAGGGATGTGAAGAGGGAAGTGCTAAAAGCAAACAGAAAGAAGAACTGTGAACTCTAAAATGCAGAGGTGGGAGGTGAGGGTGGGAGCTTTCCAAATAGGAGCCATTTGCATTTGTCCAGGAGGGTTTGGTGTGGAGGCCAGGGAAGAGATGAGCTGAGTGTGTCCAGATCCCTTCCTGCCCACGGGCTCTATGAAAACAGGGGGTCTTGTCCTACCCCACCTGCCCCACCTACCAGTAGCTTGTTCTTGTAAACATATTTCGTATGTCCTGAAGAGTCTTTGATCTCCTTGCTAAAAACCAAGGAGATCTCAAAGAGGAACAAGTGCCGCTCCCGCCCCTTCCGGATCAGAGACTTCGGGTCCCACACTTGAAAGGCATCCTGGAGAATCAACTCCCCCTGCACATCCAAGTTCTCGTCGAACCCTGAAAAAACACCCATGTCCACCCTGTGGAGTTTCTCTACCACCATGTTGCAGGGTGAGTTCCACTCTCTCTTGGAGAAAGGTTTCCCTAATTGTTAGCCCTTGACTCCCACAGGCTTCTGCCTTTTGGATACCAATATAGACAAGTTTATAGAACCGTGATTAGATCTCCCCCACCCACCCATTCCCTGTGCCCAAGTACACTTAAGCTAAGTTAGTGGAAACTCCTGCAAGGGTCCTGTGGGACCTTCCTTCCCAGAACCCTCATGTGGGAAGGACCTGAGACCTCCCTCAAAGGGCAAATCCCATAGCTCTTCCTTCCACATCTCCCAACTTTCCTAACTCACAGCTCTGAGTGGGGCTGAAGACACACATTGCCTGATGTAGTGTCTTGTCTCCGCTGCCTTGGCCACTGCCTTATTTCTTAAATTCCATTCCTAGGACTCTTCCCTTTGATTGTTCCTGCTCAGAGTGGTGCACAGCTTTCACTAGTTTATATTTATACCCCTGTAAGTCCTTATGCAGGTTCTCAAACTTTAATGTGCATTAAGAATCACTTGCCCATCCCTCTCCTCCCAAGAGACTCTGATTCAGCAGCTACAGAGCAAGTCCATGAATTTGGACTTCTGACCACTTCCCAGCCACTGCTGGTGGTCTGCAGACCATACTTGGAGTAACTGGATCTAGACTACAGATTAGGGACAGGCTAGATGAGCTGGGAACTTATGGAAGAAGATACCCAGGATTGCCGGTTAGGTGCACATAGAAAAGAAAGGGGTGGAGAAATTGTGACAATAGCAATAAAGTCAGATGATCAGTGCTCAGTCTGGAGATGATAACCAAGATTCTTTTACTCTAAGAATTAGTGCTTCCTGTGCTACCGGTTGACCAGGAGACCACACCAAGACTCTTGGTGGTGGTGGGTGGGGGGTGGAATGGGATAGCATAAGGTGGAATGGAGGCTAGATGAGAAAAACAGCCAATGTGCTTTATATACTTGCAACAGACTATACTTATTTCCTTTAGCACCTGTGTGCCAGCCCAGACTGGAATGTGAAGTCTTAACCCATCTATCTAATCCCACCTCCATGTGGCTGCTCTGCCCATCTGTTCACAATGTCAAGACCACGTGACTAGAGCCTTGCTCTGGAAGGATTCTGGATTCCAAGAACATAGCTACAGCTGACAAAAGTCCTATCTGGGGCTATCTGACTAGTCTGTCTTAACCTGCTATGGAAGGACAAAAGGCTGGTTGCACAAGAATGTGAATGTACTGAATGCCACTGAACTGCACAATTAAAAATGGTTACAATGGTAAATTTATGTTATATATATTTATATATATTTTAAAAGATGAGCATAATGCTAAAGATAATGGTGTGTGTGTGTGTATAATTAGAATTTCTCCTTATTCTGATTAACAGGAGTGCTGTGGGTCAGGGCTATAGCACATTTATAGCAAAAATGGTGGCCTGTCCTAGACTATCTCATGGGGAATAAGGTGTCCAAATACCTTAAGTGGCTTAGGCCTGGTCCAACTTGGAGGCAGGTGTTAACCAAACTGGTTTGTGGCACTTCTCTTCCGTTCTACCAATGACCAACTAAGGTCTTGCTGTTTCTTCTTTCTCCCAGGCTTATCTGGCCTTGACTTTATGCCACTTCCCTCCCACAGTGCCAGCTCCCTGGTCTTAGGAATGGGGGAAGCATCCCCAGAAGGACTGGGAAGACAGCTACCTTCCAGCATGCTGACATGCATGGCATCATTAGCTTTCTTGGGGACACTGAGCATCACCTCCAGGCCATCCTTGAGCTCCCCTTTCCCTTCTTCACAGCAGGTTAAAAGTTCCTAAGGAAAAAAAAATCCATCAAAATTAGGGTCATTTCCTCAGCTTCCCAGCCCTCCCACCATCCAACTCATTAAGGAAATTATACACCAGCCTCGCTCTCTTGCTATACCCGAGTTATAAGGCAAGTAGGGTGGGGAGGGGTGAGGTATTACTGCCAAAGAATTCAAACATTATTTTGTTTCCAGACTGAGCTTCCTCAGCCCTATTTAGTCTATATGAAGTCAACTCAACCCAATTTTCAAATGACTGGAAAAAAAAAATCAGCAACCAGGGCACTCTCTATCAATGAACTGCTTTCTGGAGAAGGAAGCGGGTAACAGCAAAGCCTACAAAAGAGATATGGTATTGTGGGATCACAAGAATGAGAACAGAGAGGAAAGAGAAGAAAAAGGGAGTGCTGCACACCAGGCGGCCCTCATCTATCTCTGTACCCCTATTTCTAACAACTTATTTATTTATTTTTAAATTGAGACAGGGTCTTGCTAGGTTGCTGTCCTTCCATGTCCCCTTCCCAAGTAGCTGGAATTACAGCTGTGTGCCACCATGCCCAATCCTATTCATAAACTCTATTGCTCTGAGGCTGACTTCCATCCTACGAGGAGAACCTGAGGTCAGAGACATTATAGACTGATAACATTTTCAGAGTTACAAAGTATTTTTAGAATATGTAAATCAGTAGCTCCCAATCTGGGGCCAGTGGGTGGGATTCTAGACTAGTCCTTTCATTGTTAGAATACAAAGCGGTGATGAAGAGGAATGGAGGATTTCCCCTAGGTTATGAAACTCAGAGGAGGCCATGCAGGGGCTGGAACACAGGTCTCCTGAGACCAAGCCCAGCACTCCATCCACCACACCAGCCATCTTTTCCACATCCTTTACTCACTGAGCCCTCCTAGAGCAGACCTTCTCTTACTTCCTGGGGGAAGTGGGGACATACCCTCTCTTTTCACTGGAGTCTTAGTCATCACCAACCCCAGAAAACACATAGAGCATCTGGATGATGGACGTAAGATCACCTCCAACTCTCTTAGGAATCAGACCATTTGCCCATCTAGAAGAATGGCTTTTCATTTTTACTATTCTTGCTCATTTTGATGTTGGGAGAGAAAGATCTGCAATCCATAGTTCTCCTGGAGGGCCCAGGGGCTGGGTGGTTGGGTGGGGATACACTTGGAGCAAAAAAAGAAGTTCATTTGATCAAATCTTGTAAGTATGTTAATGGCAGGCTGGCTGGCAAATATATTCATGACACTTGCCAGCAGAAGAATGCTTATCTACGGAATGCTTTTAACAGAACACATCTTAGCCTGTCTAGGGCTTCCTATGCTAAACAAACCTGGAATCTGTGGCTTTATGGGCATACTTTCTGGAAAGTGTCACATAAACTATGGAACTATCTTAGTAAAATGTGAGTGCACTCACAACTCCAGGGCAAGGGAAATGATGCAGCAAACATCATTTGGACTCCCTGCCTGTTAATTGGGCGACAGAACATTCTGATGCTGCAAGAAAGGCCTTGGGGCCACAATGACTCTCCTGAATTTTCCCCTGATTCATCTCTGCCTTGCCTTGAAATTATTAGTAAATCTTTATACTTGATAGAAATCTGATTAATGAGACTCTGACACAAAAAATCCAGTGCTTTGTGTTATTCTGGATATATTCCTATATGAAAGGAGGGGAGCTGTGAGCATCCAGGGAGAGGTGAACTGCCAGGCACACATATTTGGGAAGTACGAGTTCTCAGCCCCTTTCTTGGTTCATGAACAATGTCATTGTTCAGAAAGTACTTACTTCCACCAACCTGAAAATTTTCCAATGTCTCCACCCCTTTCCTAATTTTAACCCTCCCAATCTTTTCCTCACACATTATCAAAAGAAAGCCCAAGGCAGAACATATGAGAGAAACAAGAAATAGCTTCATGTATAACAGAAAATAGCAATTAGTTTAATCCCCCAAAGCAATTTAACAAGTCTAACAATCTGCCCAACAGAGCCAATAAATTCTCTTTGGATCCTTGCTATAGTTTATGGTAAAGAGAAACCTCCACATTTAATTTAGACTCCAAATGGACAGCTATTGCAGATTTACAGGAAGAATATTGACCACCCCAACTGACATAGTTTTTACTTTCATTCAACACCTAAACTGGTGATCCCCAGAAGATACTGATAATTAGATATCAATTTATTTGCAATAAAACTGACTTAAAGGAGAAAAAAAATCCCATATTATTTATTTCTAGTCAAAGTTTAGCACACTATTTTTCTTTGAATCAGCAGGCAAACGTGCCACCAGCACATTTTAAAGAGGCAAACCTTATCTTTCTTTTTCCCAATAATTTATAATCTTCCTACAATAAAGACCCTGTTACATATTTGTTCACTTCTCAGTTACCCACATAGTACTTCTCCCCAAAACTCTCAGTTCCAGAATGAAGGCCTACAGCCTACTCTTCCAGATATCTAAAGCAATACACAGGGTGGCACATTCCATGTCCATGTCCCTCCCTGGTCCTTATTGCATGAGTCAACCCAGGGAACTTCAGAAACCTAGGGGATTTAAAGGAGAAGAGAAAGGCTATATTTTTCTTAGAACAGCACTTTTTGTTTGTTTTTTGAGATAGGAGCTTATTCAATTGCCCAGGGCAGGCCTTGAACTTTCAATCATCCTGCCTCAGGCTCCTGAGTTGCTGGGATTATAGGTGTGCACCACCACGCCCAGCTCCTAGAACTGTGTCTTAATTGATTTAAGAACAACCCTATCAATTCCTGCAAAGGATTTGAGATATATTAAAAACAAACACACAAAAATCAATTTTAAGGTCTATTAGACAAGAAAAACAATTTAGAAGGGTCATGCATTAAGCAGGGTAGGGAAGGAGAGGTTAATCATGCACAGAAATGCAGGCTGAGGGGAATTTACTATAAGAAACCAGAGTCAAAGGTAAAGAGGAGCCTGAAGCACTAAAGTACTTGTGGGAGAAAAGTCAAAAAAAGTAAAAAAGATACTTTTTTTTTTTTTTGGTACTGGGGATTGAACATAGGGTGCTCTACCACTGAGGCAGAGGCTTCTGCACAACCCCATCGTGACTAGAGGCCCAATTTGAAACCAGACTGTTTTTCAGGTTCAATGAAGCTAAAATGTGTGATATTCAACAGGCATTGAAATGAGCTTCATTTCATCAGATTTTCTCTGAAATTATATATCTTTGAACATGTCTCTTACTATCCCTTCATCCTTTGCACTACAGGAAAAACCAACAAAATATCAAAAGGAGAAAAACTCCATCCTTACATGTTAGGGATTACTACAGATTTATGATAATATCTAACTGCCTCCAAGATCAACTTCTGTTTTTGTGGAAATGCCACATTTTCAGAGCATCACTGTATACTTTATATGAAAAAACTCAAGTCAAATTACTTAGTATTTTATATAATTTGTTTATTTGACTTTAAAATAAAAGATTCTTAAAGGAAATCCAATTCTCTTGGTTGGCTTTGGAGAAAACCCTAAGCTATGGGACCTTCTCAGTACAAGATGCCATATATTCTAATATGTGCCCTCTGACTACTTTCCCTCAATAACTTTATGATCTTGACAAACACAGATTAAAGCAATGATAGGTGCCACCCTGGCCTCCACTACCCATATAAACTGTCCTTAATACTCATCAAAAGCAGAGGCCGCAGGAGGAAGCTGCTCAGGAAGGAGGGATAGAAGAGCTGCTTAGAGCCATCCAGGGCCGGAGGTGACAACTTTTAAAGGTTGCACAAGGGTGAGTGGAAGTGAAAACCAGTCAGAACTTATTCTTGCTTCCTTTTCTCCTCTTCCTCCCCTCAATCAAGAATCTGGAATTCCATGGGATAGGAATAGGAACTGCAGTCAGGAGCTGGCAATGCCACAAGGCCCCCTCCTTGGAGCTCTGCTCTAGGTGGAAGAAGGCCTTCAGGTAGAAGTTTCCCAGCTCCAGGCGCAAAGTTGAGACTCCCCCACCCCAGTCAGAAGTGAGTAGAGGTGACAGAGTGGGGGGGAGTTACCTTCAGGAGCAGTTGGTACTTGGTGATCCTCTGGACTGGCTTAATTAGGTAGGAAGAGATGGAGTTGGCCAGACCGTGACGCTGCTGAATCTCCTACAGGGACGAGAAGAAGGTACAATGAGATGGAGGAGCAAGTGTACGCGTGTTCTAAGAGGTAGGGTAAGAAGAGAGGAGGAAAGGGGAAAAGGTGGACAGTTATGAGAAAATATTCTTGGGTAGGAATCGAGGAAAGAAAGGGAAAAAAGAGAGATCAAGGTGCAGAGATAGAAAAGAGGAGAACTGCTGAAAAGGGAAAAGCGGGTTCATGAGACAGAAGTAAAAAGCAAGCAGAAATAGAGAAAGATAAAAAGTAGAAAAAAATGATGAGGTCAGTCAGGACAGAAAGAGAAAAGAGGGGAGAAGTTGTGGATGTAAGAGAACATATGGGGAGGGGCAATAATGGGATAAAGGACAATGAGAGTAACGGGAAGACAGAGAATGAGGTTCCGATTCCAGCTTTGTGACTCTCACTCTTTATCTGTCCTCAGAATCTTTTAAATTAGCATAAGGATGTATCTCTTTCATCATGCCTCCTCCTTATTTATCTATCTATTTTTTGAGACAGGGTCTTGCTAAGTTGCTGAGGCTGGCCTCGAACTTACAATCCTCTTGCCTTAGCATCTGAGTTGCTAGGATGCCAGATGTGCACCACCGCACTAGGCCCGCCCCTCCTCTTTAAATTTACCACAAACCAACTTAGGATCATCACTTTATTTCTTAATACTTTTTGCACTGTGATCAATGGCACTTCCCTCTTTTCTCAGGTCTCCTAAGCTAGAAAGCACAGTCATTTTTAGTAATTTCTCCTCTGTTTTTTTGTAGGACAAGTCCTTCCTCTCCATTTCTATGGACACCAGCCTCAGCACTTATGCCAAGGCCATGGCTTCTAGCTGCTGTGGGTGCCTCTGGTTTCCCCTCTTATCTATTCTCTAACTTACCTCCAAATGATCTTATACTCCCCAAACTGTCAGAGATATGGAGGTCAAAGAAGGGGATATACTACCCCCTGCCCTCAGAAAGCTTACAGTCCAGCTGAGACTACTCCACACACATAAACTAGAGAATAACAAAGGACCACAGAGGATGTGTCAGAGCCAGAGAACTAAGAGAAATCACTGGCTCCGGAATCGTCAAATGGTCACAGAGGTTAGTAGTAGTAGAGACCAAGACTCACCTGGGGCTTAGACCATAGGTAGAGGTTGTTTAAGAGGAAAGTTGAAAGAATGACACTTTCTAAAGGGAGAACATCAAACACAAAAACGTTCAGGCTGAAATGACCAATATGTGTTTAGATAATGCCTGAATGATACAGAGGATGCATAAACAAACAACAAAAACAGATAAGCAAGGCTAGGTCATTGGAGGACTTGAATTAGAAGAAAGAGGATTTGATGGTAAGTTTTTCAATGGCAAATAGTATAGATCTATTTCTTCTTCTGATGACAACAATATCTCAAAAAGGATAATATGCATCCAATAGCAACATAGGGGTGAAGATTGGGGAAATAGAGACACAGAGACAAACTAGAAGGTTACTTCAAATGCCCAGGTATATAAATGAGAAGTTACCAGGTGATTCAGCAGTTCTTCTCTGAAGTGTATACCCAAGAGAAATGAAAATATATGTTTATGAATGGCCAACTCAAATGTTCATGAACTGATGAACCAAAAACCAAAATATCCACATACATACAATGGAATATTATTTTGGACATAAAAAGGAAAGAGGTACTAAAGCATGCAATGACACAGATTAACCTCAGTGGAAGATGCGAGTGACAAAAGATCCTATGTACAAACTACCTGATTCCAATTTCATGATTTGTCCAGACAAGAAAGAAAACAGATCAGTGAAGGCTTAGGGTTAGGGGATCAGGTGAATGGTGGGGTGTTGGTAATAGCTGCAAGGTGTAGACTTACTTTATGAGGTGATTAAAAGTCTCTAAAGTTTACTGCAGGGATGGTCACACATATCTATAAGCATAATAAAACTTTTGAATTATATATTTTAAATGGGAGATTTGAATGGTATGTTAGTTATATGACAATAATGTTATTATTCTTCAAAAAGTCCAGAAGTGCAATGTGTGGGCTTGCCCTAAGCTACATTTAGTTTAAAACAACAATAACAACAACAAACACTGGGAGAAATAAAAAGAAATATTTTAAAGCTAGATTATAAAGGATTTGCTATGGGGTTATAGAGGAAGGGGAATGAAAAGGATTAAAAACTTAAGTTGTTCCATTTTCCACCAATGACCCAAGAAGGTAGTGATATTTTTACTCATTTGCCTCTTCCCTATAGGTGCTGGTGACAGAGGACTTGTTAAAGGATGCTGATCTCTTTGGGCAAATGAAGCTGTGGGCTTATCTGGGGGCCCTGGTGCCCCTTGGGGGATACAATGATATTTAAATACATGGTTCCCATGCAATGTGCTCACAGTACTGCTGATGCCCTTTCCTCTCTGGGAAGACTGTATGTGGAGCAGAGAAAGAGGTGGCCCCCATCTGCAAGGTCAATTGAAACAGGCTCAGGAAACGCAGGGCACCAGACCCTGTGAGAACCCATGTTGTTCTCATGTTTAAGTTCAAAATTCTGGTTCAGGTGAATGTGTGGGTCTTTCTAGGACTTCAATTTTCTATGTTCTCTTTATAATAATAGATAAGAAATGGCCTTTTAAAGGGTTTGTCACTTTTATAGAATGAGAGCTAAAGCAAATGGTTTCTAGGTGTAGAATTTAGAGAAACCTTTCTAACAAAGTGGAAATAAACTATAAAACTATGCTTTCTGAACGAAAAGCTTTGGGAAAAATCAGAAAGACTTATTGCTGCTCTCTTCATGTCCAGGCCGAATTTGATGAACTGATGGTTTTCTGGCTTCCACTGGCCTTCCCAACTAATGGCATGGCTCCCATTGGTTGGAAATGAGGTGGGGTGGGGTAGTTTGGGAAGAGGAGCGGGAAGAGGAGCCAAAGTCTAAAAATTGACCAGAGAGACTAGGGACTCAAGAAACACAGAACTAAGGTAAATGAAATATAGCATCAGGCATTCAGATGTGTACAGATATGACTGAAGCATACCATCAGGCCTCAGGAGGCTCAGGTGGAGAGAAGGTATATAACAGAAAGGCACATTGTTGGCTTGTCAAAAGGCAAGTGAGTGAAAATGCTGTAACAGAGATAGAAAGTACAATACCTGCATAGAGAAGGAAGGATTTGTACAGGTAATAGCTTTTGGCCTTTGGAAGATAGAATTCTAGAGTAACTGTGTGTGTATGAGAGAGAGAATGCATGAGCTGGAGCACATACATGCACGTGCATGTGAGCAGGAGGCTTGACGCTTCCTAGGCAAGAAAAACAGTGTGAGTAAAGATAAGGACACAGAGTGTTGGAGGCATGATCAGAGCACAAGACTTTTCTTGGCTTTTTCTGTTTTACTCCAGGAATTCTAATTTTGGAGATCAATGGCCATTTCCATATTAGGTCTCCATTTAAAAAAAATCATGTCTGTTTCTCATTTAGCTTCTCCCATCAAGTGTCATTCCTTCACTGAACAACAGCATACTCTTGGAATCAATTCTGCTATAGCAGTGTCAGCCTAGAAAGATGCCCAGAGAAGGCTTATTTTGTAAAACTGAGTATAAAAACCATTTTTCAATGTCTTTGTACTCTTTCTGGGGCCTACCACACTTCTTGCATATAATAGACATCCTAATATTTATGGGAAAAATGAGAGCAAGTAGGCAGAAATATAGACTGATGGCCTTTTAAAATTTCTGAATTTCAATTTTCTATAACTTCTGATATAACTATCAGAATGGCCATAGTCTGTCTCTCACTAAACTTCCCTTTTTCCCCTAATTTCATCTTTCCTTCTAATTCATCTCTTGAATCTTGCAGTCACCCTTTGATTCTGTTCACCGTGGAGTCAACAAGTCATTCTCTTTGGACACCAGCACTGAACAGATGTACTCCATCATCCACCAATAGGACTGTGTTTTTATTCAAAGCCAAAGACTCTGACAAGGACTATCAGCCTTCCTCTTATCTTGGCTTCCACAATAGCAGAAGGGCTCAACATTGGCTGCATATTTCTATCACCAGAGCCTTATAATCCCCATTGTAGCCTAGGCTACATTCAGGCCAATCATATCAGAATCTTAAGTGGGGGGCTCAGGAACCAATATTTTCCAAAGTTCCCCAGACAATTCCAATGTGTATAACTAAAGTTGAAACAAGTGCATTAAGAAATGATTCTCAAATTTGATCGGGCATAAGGAAAATAAAGACACAGGGACATGATGGATCCTTAAAATTCAGAATACTAGGCCCCACTCAAAGCTTCTGACTCAACAGATCTGGAGTGGGATTCAAGAATCTGCATTTCTAGTAAGCACTTGGGTGATGCTGATGAGACTGTCCCAAGGACCACACTTTGAGAACCACTGTATTTGAGAAAGGTGCATATGGAAATAGAAGTAAAACACTTTAACCAATAGCTGCATCATAGAAGCCTTCCTCTTTTGTCTAGCTAGTTATGGTATTGAGGCAGAGAGCCAAATTTGCCTTGTCCAAAGTTAGTAGTTGAGATGGAATGGGATAAAACAAAAGACAAACACTATTTTGTTTTTGCTTTTCTCTATGCTTTTCCATGAGATAAAGGTTTGGAGGTGTCAATTAGAACAGAGGATGGCTAACTAATAATATCCCAGATCAGAGAAATATTTCCACCTGCTTGTCAGTTGGTACAGAATGGGAAACCAGAGCTTACATCAAAGAAGGTGCCGGCATGCTCCAAGATAAGCTGGTTGGAATCAGGCTTGTTTTTACAGTAGGTAACATACATCTGAAATTTGTCTGCCTGAAAAGAACAAAGACAATGATAGATAAGCATTCATCAGTTTCTCCCTTCTGTCTCCTGTGGCTTAGGTCCCGGTGCGGGCTGTACAGTTAAACCCTCAGATACTGATGCCTGGATTTTCTATGGCAAATGTTCTGCACCCATTCCAGCCCAGGCTCCTTAACAAACTTGGGAATGCTTTTCTCCTCCTGTTAGGGAGAAAAAGCTTGCTGAAAATAAGCTTAGTTTAATATTAGTGCTAGAAAGAAGTAGAAAAACTGACTCATGTATCATATTGTATTCTGACACTGGACAGAAATTATTTAGAGATTATCAACACCCTTTTTTGAATTACCCACAATTGTGTTCCCCATCTAGAGAAAGGACAAATTCTGTCCCTTTTCAAGAATGCAAATGAGGTGTGTATCTCAGAGGTAGATCTGCTTGTACCCCAAATGTCTATACTGGTGGGGGGTAGTTTAAAAACAAAACCAAGCCATCACTCCCAATTTCCCAGAGGCAATAATGGTGACCATTTGGGGCAAGGTCTGAACAATGATTCCTAAACAGATTGTCACTTCATGGCAGGGTGAAAATTCATTTCTTATTTCTCTCAGCACCTTCTGGGTTAGTTATACACCCTTTCCACTGGAAAGGTATATGCATTTTGCCCACTAAGTACTTTCCCCAATGGTGAAACACCATGTACTTGGACATTTGAGGTATTCTCTCCGGAGAGAACAGGATAAATATGTGCTCATTTCATCAGACTTCACTATTCTGTATGTTTTATATATATTAACTCAGGCCACCCCTACGCAGTGAGTTCTATTATTTAATTTGATGAGAAAACTGTACCACAGCTTGATTAAGTGACTTTAAATTCCCATAGCTAAAAAGTGGTAGAGCCCGAGTAATCTGACTCGAGGGTTGTGGGTCTGAACCATTGCCGTTCAGTACATTATAAAGCAATAGTACATTATAAGCAACTCTCTACTCTTCATTCTTGCACTGCACTCAGATACTAGGATTATGAGATTTAAGAAAAATCTCCTTGGAGTAATTCTTGGCAGAAACTGTATAATTTATCCAATCACCAAAGGTTTTCTGAAACCAATTTTAGGGGCTATATACTACCTAGGAGGTAAAGCAGCATCCCTGAGAGATAATGATAAATCATACTTATGGTTGATTGTAAAGATAATCCACAAATTGCATGAAACAAGATGCCCCAAATTTCCTCTACTTAATGATCAATCTTGTTTTTCTCTATGTTGGCTGTGCAAGGGATCATAAATTATTTATCAGCATTAACATGAGCCAGGCATTGGCTCATATATTAGAACAAAATAAGATGGCAGTCTGAGACTTTCCAAAGGAATCAGAGTATGCTTAGAAGCAAACATTAAGATTTTATAAAAAGAAAGTTGTCTGGAAGTCAGTCTTGAGCTGTGGCACTGCTGTAATACTTATTTCATGTCAGTGAGCTCGTCAACCTCCTATCTCACTTTAAAAATCTAAAATATAATCATAGGCCTGCCTACTCCATAGAACTTTTGAGAGCATGAACTCTCTGAATTGCAAAGACATTTTGAAAAGCAATTAGCTCATTTTGAGTGCAAGTTATAAACAGGTAATTATCATGTAGTAGAACTCCTGACCCTAGGGAAGAAGTTTCACGTTAGTCATACCCACTGTCCTAAGTGAGCTTCCCTGGAGTTCTTTGCACTCATATCCATGAGCCTGAGCACAGAAAAATGTGCAGTGGGATGTTAATGAAGATTAATTTTTTGGTTTATATATTTAGAACCTGGTAAATTCAGGCCACAGACTTGGCTCATGATGATAGCACCAAAAAAGAGGATAACTAGACATTTGTCATATATGACAAAACTGGGAGGGACACCCCAGGAGCCTGTCCTCTATTAAGGAAGGAAGTGTAACCAGTGGTTAAGGAGCTTCTGAAGTTCTAGTTCCCCAATCCACATCTTGAAAAAAGTAACTAGTGGGCTGAGCTGCTGTGGGGTGGTGGTCTTGTTCCACCCTCCCGATCTCTCAATTTTAGAAAATTGTTAAAGAGAGCTTAAAATGGTGCTTGGACTTGCTGTCTAAGGACTTTCCCGAGGACAGTTCTGCTCCCCAGAGATGGTGCTTCTCACAGATGACCTGATGCTCTCTCTGCAGCCCCTGGTCCTGTGTGAGGCTGGCAGCGACACCATGCCTCTGGTCAGGCATGGAGCAGTGGTACCATGTACACTCCTGGAAATGTAGACAGTGGGAGAGGGAGTTTGGGTGGTTACCCAGGTGACAAAGCAGTGTCCCACGTCCTCAGGCAGCTGCTCATATTTCTCCAGCTCTTTGAGGAAGATGCTGCAAGGGGAGAGAAAGGCTGCATGAGATACTGGTACAGGGGACCCCGTTAAAGGATTACACCAAGGCCAACACAGCTGTAACCTCTCAATTATTTACACATGGCCGTTTGACTCTCTAAGTGATAATGTAGTGAGATGCAGTTTTTATGTTGGAACTAATTTCATTAAAATATATGTTTAGAGCTACTAAGAATTAGTGCTACTTAACATAATATTATTTCCCTGAGGGGTTCACACTTCTTGGGGTAGAACATAAAAAATGAAATATTGTACTTCTGTTGGATCTTTCATTTTGTCAGCAACTCTGTCTCCATTTTTTTACTCAAGTAGTCTGAATATACTATAAATATTTTTTAAAATGTAAATGTAAAAAATAACAAAATGAAATATCATTCATAACTCCAGAGATGAAGTGAAAAAAAAAAAGTTCAATCCTTCAGGGGCCTTGTAATTCTTGGCTTGCTTCTTCTACCAACAACCAATTTGTGCTAAAAACACATGAGTTCAACTTAATGTTTTTAATACAGACATCATTAGAAGGAAATTTAATGGGGAAAAAGTCACAATATATTCTAAAGCTCAACTGAATTACTGCAGAATCATCTGCCATGTGGATATCTACATCATGGCTCCTTTCAATGTTAAGAAACAATAAAGAACGAATTATACGAATTTCAAATTTATGTATTAAATAATTGGTTTAGCCTCTGAGAATTTAAGTCCTAACAAGTCAGCATTATTGAAATATAATTTCCATTTAAAAAATCACGCAAGGTAGCCAGGTACCATGGCTTCCAGAGTCACTGTAGTCCTAAAGACTCAGGAGGATGGAAAGTTTAAGGCCAGCCTTGGCAACCTGTCAGGATCCTGTTTCAAAGTAAAAAATAAAAATAAAAAGGACTGGGCATGTAGCTCAGTGGTAGAGATAGTAAGTTCAATACCTCATACCAAACACAAAACAACAAAACAAAAAACAAACGAAATACACACAAAGTTTTCAAATAAAAAGTAATTACAAGGCTTTGGGAAAGGTAACAACAGATACAGAAAATTCTGTAAACTTTATAAACAGCAATTTTACAGAATCTATCAAAATCACAAACATACTTATCTTTTGACTGCAATTCCCCCCACCTCCATGGTACTGGGGATCAAACCCAGGGCCTTGTGCATGTAAAGAAAGCACC
Organism: Ictidomys tridecemlineatus; assembly: GCF_052094955.1. NCBI lineage: Eukaryota > Metazoa > Chordata > Mammalia > Rodentia > Sciuridae > Ictidomys > Ictidomys tridecemlineatus. The sequence continues at coordinate 144,056,585 of NC_135479.1, forward strand.
CTACTGACTGAGCTATATCCCCAGGCCATAATTGTGTGATTTTAATTTTGGAAAATTTCCTGTAGTTATATCTCTACATGTGTGACATAGATACATTAATTGTAACACTGTTCACAATAGCAAATCTAGTGTATGAAAAACAAAATATTTAAACTATGGTATCTCCATAGAACCAAATACTATATAGCTGTACAAGAAATAACAAAGCTTTCTGTTTTCATATGGGAGAACTTCAGGACAAGCTAAATGGAAAAAGCAAGGTGCAGAAGAATGTACATAATACTACATTACTTTTTATCTAAGCAGATTATATTCTATTTCCAATCCAAGAAACTAATAAAAGTCCTTGCCACAGGGAACCAGGTAAAATAACAGGGTGGAAGATAGTGTCTGTGAAACTTCTCAATGTCTACTTTTCACTTTAATTTTGCTTTTGTAATCACATGAATGCACTACCTTCAAAAATCAAATTAAAAGATATGACATGGTTCCATGTTATTCCACTACTTACCTCTATTATAGGAAAAATAAATTTTATTTTAACTCACTCCACCTGGATCCTACTGTCCACACATTTTGGTAGTTTCTTATAATTCATTATAAGTGGTTATGAATTATACATACATATATATACATAAAACTTGTGTTCTTCCTTTTGTGACACAAAACAATGCTTTTTTGGAGTTTAAAATATGTGCAATTAAAAAATATCTGGTAGGTCTATTTGAAAGCAAAATTGTTAATAATGGTTGGTGGGATCACAGATCATTTTTATTTGTCCATCTACAATTTAATTTTTTCTATGATTTTTATGATAGTGAAGTAATGAGTATTGCTTGACTAATAAGAAAAAATCATTAAGAAAATTTGGGGGGCTTCCAGCAGTACCTATTTGGTGATAATCACCTTTTCCTGAGAAGTGTACATTTAGAGTATTCTGAATTGACTCACGGAACAGAAGAAATTATAATGCAATATGGGTTTCAGAAATAAAAATACATAGTGCTTAAAATCAATAAAATGCTATACTTATTGCTACTTTTAAAAGGACTACAGGTGACGCATTTAATATCTATTTAATAAGAATTCTTAAAAAAATAGGAAAAAGTGCTATAGCATGTTATAACTGAGGATCAAACTTAATTCAAAGCCCAAAGGGAAACATTCATGCACGCACACAAATATATATATATATATTTTTGTGTGTGTGTGTGTGTGTGTATAACCCATTTTCCCATCTTGACAGCCCTCTTCCTTTCCTTTGTGTCCCCCACCCCCACTCACACCATTTTTAACTAACAACATATCCACCCTTCACCTCCTTTCCTCCTCAGCCTCACAGACACTAAGTGACAAGTCATAAGTTAACTGGCAGATGAGACCAGAGTGGAGTTGAGCCTCCCTCAAAAACTGCCTCCCCCTCTCATCTGCCTACTAAACTTCACTTTTCTCCTCCCTGGGGGCTCTTGTTCAACTGTCCTGTCACCAAGGAAGCCATCTCTGTCTGTAAAGATCCACCCATTATTTAAGTGAATGCCCTCCTTTATGAGGCCTTTCTCTCCGAGACCATTTTCTTTACTTCTTTCAACTGCATGGTTGCCCTACCTCCTCCTTTATCAAAGGTACCTTGTTCTTAGAACTCAGGGGTCAGACAGAGCATGGATGTGATTCATCACCAGTACCAAAGGTCTAGCCCAAAGAAAAAAACCTTAGGAAGATGATCAAAACACATTCCTGGTTCAGCTGCTCACCTGAGTATCTCCCCCCATCCTACTTCTCCAAACTGGTTTTCATCCCTACTGTGCCCTACTCATGCTCCTGGCTGACCTTGGCTTCACCAGAGTGCCCAGCATAGCCTCACACAGCTCTGGTCCTGCTCCCTCAGCCTCAGGCCCAGAACACCAGGCTGGAAGTGTGGAGGCTAATTGCAAAAGCTAAACCTAACAGCTTCCCGCCACGTCCAGAGGGAGAGAGCATGCAGGAGAGGCATCTGGACTTGATTATTGGCCCCTAACCTTCCTTTCCAGTCTTTAATGATAACATATTTATTTCAGGTGTTTATTATAGGTGCATGGGACCTGACTGACATAGAAGAAATAGGTGGAAACATTCCTCAAATTTGAGTATCCACATAAAAGCTGGTTTAGCTGCAAGTCAAATTGGCTGCATTTAGCAGCCACCATGAGGCTCTAGGGAGTAGTTAGGAGAGAGAGCTCAGAAGTGAGACCAAACCCGCAGAATTTGATCTTTATGAGCTGGGGAGGGAGGTGTCACACCCTGAGCAAGGCACTGCCTCCTCTCTGGGTCTCAGTCTTCTTATCCATAAATGGACTTGATTTATGTATTTGATGATTGAGAGGACTCTCTGAGACCTCACAATAGAGATTTTATTAAAATATTATTATTCAGACTCATGTACCACCATGTCACCAAATAACTAAAGAGGAAGAAGCTCAGATTTAATGAAAAGTTCTTAGTATTTAAAGTAAAAGGCTGTTTCAACCAAAACTGCATATTCAATAATCAAGGCAAGGTGAAAAGAAATGATTTTAAAAAATAATTACAAGTTATAGGTTAGGTTTGGGAGATCTATTTAGGAAGTACACTTTTTTTGGCTGAGTGCTCCAGAAAGGCTTACAAAATGCAATAGAAACAGGTATAAGTCTGTGTAGGCAGGCACATTTCATGATCTTTATGTTCAGTTGTAAAGAAAAGAGATGTAGTGTAAATGGGGGGAGGAACAAAACTAAGTATCACTCCACTCTGGGCAGAGGCAAAGCCACTGCCTGTAGATATTAAATTCTACATAATGAATTGTTCTTTACAGAATTTTTGAAGCTTGGCAATATTTCCATTTAATACCTATAAAGTCAAAGTTCCTTAAGACAAATCATACATACTCAAACACACCCATAACTCACACACCTAACTTGGATGCCATTTTTCCAAGTGACATGATTTAGATTGATTAATACTAACTAGCTGAGATATGTTACATATATACCATATAGTCCTTGGTCTAGGTGCTAATTTCCTAGTGACTCAGCTAATTAGGTTATTCAGGTGATATCAATCTCAATCCTTGCTCTCTCAATCTTCTAATGTCCCCCCTCACACCTCTCTCTCCTATTCTCTCTGGAATAGAGGCAGATAACCTGAGCTGCATAGCTGAAATGAGAAAGGGTATGTTTCTCTGATAACACTTAATTGCAACTCTGGAAACAATACAAACAATTGGAGTTAAAAAAGACTCCTTTGATGCTTCTCCAGTTAAGAAGTGACTACTTCAGAGAAGTACTGTATTCCTAAAGAATAAATAGGTGTTAAGACAACTGCATGGTCCTCCCATTAAAAAGTTCCCTATATACTTTTTCATCCAGAATTTCTATTGCTTGTCTAGGAGGCTCTAGTAGTGATGGGGTGGGGGGAATAATATCTAGAGTATTACTTTTTTTCTTGGTCTTGAGACTTTCGTAAGCAAAAAGTGAATTATGACTTGAATGGCATTAGTCATAAATCTGTAAAATGTAAATTTATTTTTAGCTCATCTATCCATCCATCCACCCACCCAATAAATACTAACATTTACTGCATGCCAGGTATTGGGTTATGCAGTGAAAGACATGGTCTCTAAAGGAGTTGACAACCCTTAGATTTTTTAAGTTGGGCCAACTGGCATTTTATCTTTTATTTATTAACAATTTTAGAGTGTCATATGTTCTCCATTAATCAAAATCTGCCTGGCTTAAGTAGAAAGCATACACTAGGAGTACAGTAAATCCTGAATCCCCAGATAACAAAGGAAATTAATATACAGAGTGAGATCCTCAGATGTTCCCTTGAATTGTGGATAATTTAAAACATTAGTTTCTTTTGGTTGATAGCTTTCTAAATACATTATAGAGTTTCTTGCTTTAAAATGCAGAACATACTAATGATTCAGGGTTATTACTAATATCAGTTATTATGCCACACTGTAATAGACTGGTTGTGTTGGACTTTATGAGATAAAGGATGCTTTTGCAGCAATACCCAGCAACCCATGACCACTATGGGTATTTTTTGTTGTTGTTGTTGTTGTTTTATTGCCTTTTTTTTGCCATTTATTTGTTGTCTTTCCTGCTGATCTTACTTTATGCTGACCATTGAACTATTTGCTCAAGTTCTTGATTCTCTAAAGTATTTGTTGTTTCCAAATTATTGTGGGTTTGCAAACTACATAGTCCAGAGGGAAAATGGCTGATAGAGAAGGGCTTCTATGAAAAGACAAAAACTTAATCTTTGTGATATTTCTTTTTGTTGCTCCAAGTATGGTTTTCATTTCCTTTATGTCTCTTCATAATTTTCTAAATAGGTAACATGTGCTTGGTAACTGTGTAGTTGATAGTTTTACTGATTCTTCTTTTACAGAATACAATATTCTATATGGTTTGATTTATAAAGGATTTCTTAGCATTGTATTTTGTAACTGGGAGGTAGATTTTTTAGCTATAAAAAAACTACAAAATTGTTTACCATGGATAAATAGAGTTATATCATTAAACTAGAATAAGAGGCATAGTGCTGCTAAATATTTTGTTATAATTGTTCAATTTTGAAATGAATATTTTCATCCCCAATAAAGTGATTTGGCAAAAGCAGGGCTCACAGGAAGTGCATGTTGTGATCCTGAGACTTCTAGACCTGGTCCATTTGGGAAGATCATGGGGAAAGTAAGACTTGTTGATTAAATCCTAGAGACCATCAGTCAGACAAAATAACATGACTTACCGTGTGCCAGTCTGATGTCTTCTCAGATATTTTGGGGGAAATGGGGTGATACTGAGCTGGGCTCAGATGATGGAATTTGGGATCAATGATCAAGAATGAAGTTATTGGGATCGCATTAATGATAGGAATGAGGACAGAAAACTTCTGTGTCTGGAGATTTCCAGATAAGCTAAATGGGAAGTGTTAAAGTTTATGATTCAAAAAATCTGGGAACTTTTATCAAGTATTCTGGAAAGTCAAAAGGTTTTTTTCCCCCCATATAGAGCTTCCTGCTTTAATAATCTGACAAGGTTAGCATGTCACAGGAGCTACGTATTTATGTTTCTTTAAACTGATGCCATTTGATGACATAACAGGGATCATTTATCATGAGGGGAGTGACTCCCTATCTTTATTTAGAATTTTCAGAACCCAGGATCCTTAAGCACCCAATGCTCACTGGCCTCTTGGTCATTCTTGGCACAAAGCCATATTGAGGTTTCATTTTCCAGAACTGGACTATCCAGTATGGTAATTACTTTCCACTTGTGGCATTAAAAATTAAATTTATTATTATATAAAATTACTCAGTTCCTTATAATAGCCACTCATATCTAGTGGCTACCATGTTGGACAGTGTAGATGTGGAACATGTCCATCACCACAGAAATCTCCACTGGACAGTGCTGCTAGTCCTGCCCCGACACAGCTCTCCATCTGTATACACAGCCTCCTCAGAAACTCTTGGAGCTGGCAGTTCTCTCTCCAGCATCGACACCTTAGCTCAGTAAATCCTTAACTAGCCTGACTCAGCCTTCTCTACAGCAGGCTCCTGAGGGCTAGAAAACTTCATGTCCGTATTCTTCCTGTGTTTTAATATCTTCTCTACTAGCATTCTGGAAACAGTTATTTCCATTGATTGGTCATATAACTAATCATACTCATGTTCCCGCTGACCCTCTGTTTACACCATACATGATTAGTATGCCCTGGAAAAGATTCTCACAACAAGCTGGGAGCTGGAAAAATGGGCTGTGAGGCTTAAGGTCTCCATGATTCTACACTGTATGTTTGGTTTTTTTTCAACAAAACATACAGTGTTGATTGATGCTTTGCCCTATATATTGTCAAGAAATGTGTTGTACTTGTATTTTGATTATTTCTGTTGTTGTTTGTTTGGGGGTAAGGGATGATGGAATAATTGTGGATGGGGAAATATTTAGGTTGAAATAAAACATCAGTGAAATTTGAAAACCCATGATGTTGAATGATTAGCCTCAGGTGAGTTCTAATGTGAGGATTCCCACAGGTGTAAAAGGATAAGCTATTTTTGTTCCTTCAAAGCATGGTAACTATTCTGATTGGGCAGATGAGAATGCTACCTGCTAGGACCCTGAGGATAACTGTGGAGGGGCAGTACTGGACACCTGTCTTCACTCTGTTCTAGAAAGTTTGGACAACTGAGAAGAAAAGGTTAGTGAGAAAGAAGTCTGACAGCAACTGCCTTAGAGAACTAACCAGGTAGGACTGTATCAAGTAAGATTTGTCAATGGCCTTGATCTATTTGTTGGGAAGCTTGTGGTCTGGTATTTGTGGCCCCAGGAGTGCTCCGCTGAACACCCCACCACCACCACCAACCTACTTGTTATGAAAATCGTAGATCTCCTGGATGTTGCCAAAGATGATGTGCTCTTTATTGAGGATCCCAGGGGGGATTTCCTCCACGCCGCTGGTCATTTCCCACAGGTAGGTCTGGAAGACAGCAACAGTTTTATCATTGGCAAGTACACTGCAAGAAATTCAGACAAATAAAGAGGCCCTCAAATGTATGGGGGGAGACATGGACTGGGAACGCATGTAGAGTTCAAAAAGTGAAGTGTTACATAAGTAAAACAGAAAGAAATAAAACCTGAATGTTTCATTATCCTTAACTTTAGCAAGCACATACTCAGTTGCTTGTTACTTATTAAATAAACGTGTGTGGATTTGAGGAGTGAGAGTATGTGTGTTGGGGTGTGAAATTTCAGACTCAATTTAAGTTCATTGAATGTGTCATTCTTTTTATTATGAATTGAAATGCCTTACATACTTTTTTGCAGGGGGAGGGTGCTGGGTTTAGCTCTAGTCTAAGAAAAGTAGACTTCCTTTTGAAAAGCACTTCAAACTCTCATGCAATTACTATTGGCTCTGGAAGAAAAATTTTCCCTTTTTTTTTTTTTTTTGTTACTCTTTGGGAGAAGAATAAGAGCACTGAACTACTCCTGAGGACTTGACAATGGCAAGGAGGTCATTTTTCTAACAGAGCTGTGAACTGATTACTGCAAGACTTACCTCCAAGCACTCGTGCAAGTCCCTGACATAAGCCTTCTCTGTCTGGAGTAGTTCAGCCATAATGAATCTAGAAGGAAACAAATGGGCTTTCAGTCAGTTATAGATATAAAGCCTCCCTTCCTTCAAACTTCACTTCTCTAACCCACATTTATCATTCTTGAGTGTCCTATTTTTCTACTTTATCAAAAAACTCCTTCCCTCTCCTATGGGTCACTCTTACCCATAGGAGCACCACTTGTACTCAGCCAGTTCCATAGTCTCTCTCCCTTTAGTTCACCAGTACTGTGATTCTGTGTTCATAGGCACATGCTCACACTTGTGTGTGTGTGTGTGTGTGTGTGTGTGTGTGTGTGCATGTGTGAGCGTGTGTGCACATGATTCACAAGATGTGGGACTGTTCGTATGCAATCTCACCAAAAAGACTGCTGAATCTCAGCTTATTCATCTCTCTTACAGCTCCCAGAATGAATTCTGTTCAGCAGGGTTTAGAGATTCATACCAAAACAGTACCCAGTACCATAAGTGAAACCAGGCTTAGGCTGAAAGAAAACTTCAACAGAAGTTCAAAGCTAGGCATGGATGCCTGATATATCACAAAGATCAGGGTTTAGCAATTTTTTTTGTAAAGAGCCAGAAAATAAGTATTTGTGGGCCATTTAATCTCTGACATTATTGCTGCTATACAACATGAAAGGAGCCACAGATATATGTTAACAAAAATATGTGGACTGTATTCTAACAAAACTTTTCCAATGAAACTGTTCATGGACACTAAAATTTTAATTTCATCTAATTTTCACATACACCCAAACAGTATTCTTCTTTTGAACTTTTCAATCATTTAAATATGTAAATAACTTTCAGCTTACAGGGTATATAAAACAGACAGTGAGTCAAATTGACCTATGAGCCACAATTTGCTGACCTCTGACCTAGACTATCCTATTACTTATGTAGATATTATTTCCAGTGGGATTTATTTGCATCAAAAACTGGTGTACACAGAACTGAGCTTGCTCAGCCTAAGTTAACAATGTTAAGCGACTGCTCTTTTGGGTACCATAAAAAGAAGTCTGTGTTACTTATCTTTAAGGAGAGGATTTCCCTTCCTCATTAGGCCTCAAAGTCACACAATGACCTTAGACAATTATTAAACTTATAATCCAGGCCTTCAGTGTAGTATATTCACTTTATTTTTTACTCAGCAAATCCTTATTAGAAATAATGCTTACTAGCTGGCATATGATATGTAATTTAGCATAAATTTAAAATATATATATATATAAATATATAAATTTTAAATATATATTTTACATTTCCTATATTAGTTTTTTGCAAAGTTTATAATGAGAACCCCTAATTCCAGGTGTTCCATTACATGATGATTTTAAGAAATATTGTCCCCTTCTAGAAACTTCACAAGAAATACCACGTAAGTAGCAACTTTTCCTGAAACTTTATCTTGATAGAGTTTTACTTAAAGTAATACATTGTTCTTGTAGTGCCCTTTCTATTAAAATGAAAGGACTGATAAAAAAAATTCCCTATTGGGTGGAGGTATAGCTCAATGATAGAGCTCCTGCCTTGTACACATGATACCCTGAATTCATTCCCTAGCACAGCAAGCAAAAATGTCCCTTTTTCAGAAGTTAATCACTATCTTCCTATTCTTACACTATTGGAAGAGCAGAAAGTTTGTTTGGGAATTAGACAAACAGGAACCAAATTGTGACTTTGTCATTTACTAGAACTAGGACTTGCTTTTCTAAGCCCCAGGTTCTTAGTTATAAAACAGCTGATCACACAGGATTGCAGCAAGGATTAAAGAAGATCATGTAAGCAAAGTGCCTGGTGCACAGGAGGTGCTTTGTAAATATTCAGTGATTAAACCTATAGATAGCTATGAAACCAGGAAAGAAGGGAGATCAGAAGGAACTTTAGCTGATCGGCTTTGAGCAGTTGTGTTTGATTTCACTGCCTTGAGTTTCTGTGCTTTTCTTCTCCCCATGTGCTTCCTATAGTTCTACTCGTCTCTCTTCATAATTTTTCTCCACTACCCCCACCCCTGTTTTATTATCCACCCATCCTTTATGCTCCTCTGGTTATTTTTTGTCCTACAAAGAACTCAGGAGGAGGGTTTGGCCCAGTGTAAACTCCTCATTTCCTTCCACATTATGGATTGACTTGTATCTCCCAAAATTTACATGAAGTCTTGATCCTCAGTACCTTTCATTTTGACCTTATTTGAAAATAGAGTCACTGAAGTATTAAGAGTAGGTGGGCTCCCCAATCCAGTACGGCTGATGCTCTTATAAAAAGGGGAAATTTGGATAGAGGCATACAGATTAAGGATGAACACCAGTGGAACATGAAAACAGTCACCTATAAGCTGAGGGGAGAAGCATGGAACAGACCCCTCACTCAGAGCCCTCAGAAGGAACCAACCCTGCCCACACCTTGGTTCCAGAGTCTCAGCCTTCAGAAGTCTGACACAACACATTTCTGTTGTTTAAATCACCTTTGTCACGCAGCCTTCCCCATATGCACTCCCCAAATGAAACAATCTCTGGCTTTACAGACCAGTTTTGGCTTTTTCAGCTCCAAGGAAGCTGTTGTCCAATTTCACTTTGATACAATAAAATAGGCAGAGCTTCTTAATCTTAAGATGCACTATTATTTTTTCCAGCATCACCCAACTAGAGTCTGTCAAAATATTCTTCACAAATCCCTCCAGAGGTCTCTGCAATGTGTGACTCTGTAACCCCACCATAAAGAAAGCAGAGTATCAAGAAATGGTTTCTAAGATTAACAGCATTGTTTCATATCATCCAAGAATCAATAATTCTTGACTAATGTGAAATGTATGTAAGCAGCTACCCACAACCAACTAAAAAAGTAAAATGTGTTTTGCCTACTTTGAATACAGACCCTCTTCAGTATCCTCAGGAGGTTGCTTCCAGAACCCCCATGGATACCAAAATCTGTCCAAGTCCCTTCTATAAGATGCCATACTATTTGTGTAATCTATGCAGTTCCTCCTGTATACTCTAAATCATCTCTAGGTTACTCATAATACCCAAGACAATGTAAATGTTATGTAAATAGTTATGCTGTGCTGTTTACAGAATAATGACAAGAAAAAAGTCTACATGTTCAGTACAGGCACAATTTTTTTTCTGAATAGTTCTGATCCATGGTTAGTTGAATCAGAGGATATGGGACATTTTAGAAAGATGTTCACAAGAATGGAGAGCTGATTATATGTAGAGAACAGAGCCAGAAGCTAATGTTAAATGGGTCCCAGTTCTCTAAATTGATTCTGGCCCCATATCATTCATATTCTGAGAAAACAGAGATCACTTAATAAAAATCTCAGCAACTTTGGATTCTTCCAAAATGTCTGAAAGCCAGCATCCTCTGGGTCTTCTTGCTGATGCTCCTCCAGGCTGTTGTTGAGCTGGTAATAAACACAGTTGGCAGCTTTACATGTGACCTTCACAATTCATTCACTGGGCCAGTATCTAGATATGTCTTCCTCTCCTTTTAAAATCCTATTACTCACCAGGCAAAGATTCTGAAATCTGAATACCTAGACTAAGTCATAGGCTGGGCTACCTGGCACTAAATGCCTCCAAAAGTGTGCCTTGCTTTCTTCTTGTCAGTTTTGTATCCCTTAGCTTCAAGTGAGGAAGCTGGTACTGTGGTACTTATTTTAGATAAGTTTTTACCCTTTCTCAAAGGTTTCAGTTTCTGTATCCACTGATACCCTGTAAGATTTTCTTGGTCATTTTTTTTTAATCTTCAATACTCTTTTAATCTAGTTGTTCACTGAAGACAGTATAACATATTTCTTGTCATCAAGGAATTTATAATCTAGTTAAAGAAATGTTCAGAAATCAATTAGATAAGAATAGGATGAATCAGTGTAGAAAAGCAGTGTAGAAGTTCAGGAAGGAATGAACCAATGACAACAGAAGTTGTATATAAAGAATTCATAGATACATAGGACATGAACTATATTTTAAAGAATCAATAGCATTGCTGGGTGCAATCTAGAAACTTGGGAGGCTAAGGCAGGATGATCACAAATTCTAGGTAATCTTCTCAACAACTTGGCAGGATCCTGTCTCAAAACAAAAAAAAAGGACAGGGATTGTAGCTCAAGGGTAAGAGTCTCTGAGTGTATACTCAATACCACCACCACAAAAAAAAAAAAAAAAGGAATTTAAAAACCATGCAGGGAAAAAAACAAAAACTAAACCAATGGGAAAGGGAAAAGAAATAAAAATACGAAGGTTCTAGGCCAAGAATACTGCATGAACAATAATATGTAACTTATTTGTGGACCTTTGAAAGGAGACAATGAAAGGATATGACTGAAGTGTGTCATTTGAATTGGGAAGAATTTTGAAATAAGACTGACTTAGGTGAGTCCAGATGATAGTACCTTGGGGAGTTTGATCATTATCTAAGGGACAACATAAAACCATTTGAAATTTGAAGCTAGTAGGGGACATAATAGAAATAAATCACAGAATACAGAATGGTGAAGAGTCAGAACTAGTTTAACTTCTGTCTCGATTACTTCTATATAGTTTGGTTTGGGAAAAGTTGCTTGGCTTTCCTAAGTATGATTTCTTATTTGTAAAATGGGAATAATTATAGCTACCGAGAGAAGTGATAAGTAGATAGAAATGTGTATAAGGCTGTTTGGATGATGATGGTGGTTGGAAGAATGCTGGAATTAGCAACAACAAATCACCACTTCGTAAGGCTCATCTGGCATCACTGTGCAGGGAAACGGGATAGGGGCTGGCCATGGGAAGACCATGGCAAGTTTTTCAGATAATTCAGACTTCTGGTGATGAGGGTAGCCAACAAGAGTCTGTGATGATGCAAAAACAAGGGCAGAGATGTAAAGCAACTTTGAAGAAAGGATTAACATAAGTAGTGAAAGGATGAGTCAAAACTACCTTCACAGTTTCAGGGCTGGGAGACTAGAAGTGGGAAACTAGTAGAAAGAACTAAATTTGTAGGGGAAGGAAAAAAAAAAAAACATCTGGTTTTGTCACTGTTGAGTTCTGACATTGCGTAGGGAAATGTGATGATCCAAGAGGAGGAAGGTTACCCTAGGAAGTTCCTGATCCATGGAGAGGACTCAGACACCAGGCAGCTGGGAGAGACCGAGAAGCCTCCAGGGAGCCCATATTCTCAATGAAAGCATCATGCTTGTCCACCCCTCTCTGGGGAAAAGGACACACTAGCTGCCAAAAGGGATAGGTGGCAGTGAAAACCAAGCCCAGTCACAAGGAGCCCGTGGCTGTGTGGGAGCTCTACGGCACTTACTCTTTCTTCCGGGCTGACTTCCGCTTCTCTTCATTGACTTCATGGTTGGCATCCCGTAGCTTGACCTCACGATCTGACAGGCTTGCTGGGATAATGTCCAGCTCCAGGTCCTTGTTATCCTACATGCAGAAGGATCACAGAGGTCATCTTGGAGAAACTTTAGAAAACTCTCTCACCCGAGGTCGGGGAGGCAGTAAAGCAGAAAAACAGAAAGATATCATGGAGAGGATGAAAAGATGGGGAATCCTACAAACACCTGCCCACAAGCACTCTTCTTCATGGGTTAATTCTTCTTTTCAAATAAAAAAGATATAAAATGTTCAGTTCAAATGTTTACTATTAATATCCATAGAAACAGACATTATGTATCTAAGTCCCAGAAGCCTTTGTTCCTGATTAAATCTAAACATACATACGGAGTCATAAATTAGTCCAAGATTGGTTCTTCACCAGCAAAATAATGTGAAATAGAAACACATAAAGACAAAAAACATGTTTCATTTGTCAAAGGAAAATAATCAAACTATTTTTTATTTAAACAAGCAATTTCCCTTGGAAATAAAAAGCTAAGTGGTTGAACAATGACTGAACTTTCTAATTACCCATCCCTACTTATTTCAACCATCATTTGATATTTATGCATGATGGAACCCTCTAGAAGAAATTCAGATTAGAGCCTGGGGGAGATGTTAACTGCTTCAACTCATAGTAGTTTGACCATTTCCCTCTCTAGGCTGCTCCACTTCAGAGCATGAGCCTATTTAAAGATTTACGAATTAGAAATCCCAGGATTAAATTGCTAGGCTGTATTTATCTCTTAATTCATAGGGTACTGACCCCTATTATAAAGAATATATTAAAAGTCAGTCTTCCTTTGCTTCATGGCAAATAGTACTATTTTTCAATTGAAATGTCAAACAGCCTTTGTACAAATTGTACCCCTTATTCTTGAAAGAGTGCTATTATACATACTAGGAGCTCTAATCATTTGCTGATTAACATAATTGAGTAAGAGATGATACCAATGAGGCCAAAATAAAGGGGTTAGTCCTCAAGTCAACAGTTAACTCTACATAGAGAAAAACTCTGCTCCATAGCAATGGGTCCTGCTCTTGGCCAGTCAATTTTGCATTATATGGAACACTATCCACAAGGGCTAGAGGTGAATAGATTAGCAAGATTCTTCCCCCTTCACTCAAAAAAACACACAAACAAGTGTCCCAGGGCTCAGCAGCTCAGAGGGACTCTCTGGAAATGCTCTTTACCTCTGTGGTGATGAGAACAGTGGTGTTGAGGGGGAGAATGGGGACGCCCGCATAGGCAACACCCTCTACTCACCTCTGTGTTGACTCCTAGGGCTTTCTCCAGGGAGTACCGGTACTTCCCCATCCTCAAGGAGAAATCTCTGTAGTGCTTGTCTACGGTAGTCACCCATTTCCTTATCTCCGTGGCATGAATGTGGCCCTTTTCCACGAAGCTATCGGCCAACTGAATCAGAAGCTTCACCTTCTCCTTGGTTTGCTGCCCCAAAAGATGGTCTTGTTACTGGATTACATTATTCTTGTATCCTTCACCCCAAGTCCCCTTCTCTCCACAGCAGCCATAGGTTCCTCACAGCCTGATGGCTCTGTCACTCACTAGCTGGGAGAGGTTGAGCAAGCTGCTTAAACTCTCTGTGCCCTTTGGTTCTTGCACTCACACAATGGGAATCATAATAATACCTGCATTGAAGGGTTGCTGCAAGCATTAAATAAGCTGATAATGCAGACTGCTTAGAACAGGGCCTAGAGTATAGCAGGCATTATACTCTGTTAGAGTATAGTAACCATAGCAAGAACCCAGTAAGCCATAAATGCTAGCCATTATTACCGTCAATGTAAAGTAGTGGGCTTTACAGGTCTATAGAGTATGTTATTAGTGCATCTGAGATTCATGTGACTCTTAAAGCATCCTATTAAGTACGTGGAGGAAGGATCTCTTTGAGTTACAGATGGAAAAAACCTGAGGTTTAGTTTTAAAGGCTGGTCAAAATTCATATCCTTAGTAAGCAACAGCACCTGTTTGTCTCTGTTCCTTTGTTCTTGGTTCTCTCCTTTCCCTGTACAGGCCTGAGGTAGGATGTAAAATATCATGTCAGTTGGCACATGCTAAGAGCCAAAGAAATCCAACCTAAGGGTAAATGTTATCCCCTTTACTATAAGGATCTTGTCTTTATTTTCCATTAAAGAGAGGGAGAGAGAAAAAGGGTTAAAGAAGTATCTGTTAGAGGGCTAATGAGGTAAAACTCTGACATGTACTGGGTTAATTTCATTTCTAGTAAGAATTTGTTCAGCGTCTACTCTGTCTATAGCCTTATGCAGACAGCTGTGGGGCCAGGCTTGGGGGGAAAACAAAAGAAGAAAAAAAGATGTTCATTCCCCACCAAACAGACTATAATCACTGGAGGGGACAAGGTTTTCACAAACAATAGTTAAATCTATTACTCAAGGCATCATGTAATTGAATGTCAAAATTAGAAGTAAAAAACCACAAGGATTTTTAATTGGAGAAAAATAAAGGTAGAGTGGCATGGAAAGGTGGCAGAGGTCTCATGGGAAGGTGAGGTTCAAATTAGATAAGATATAGAAATAGAAGGCTTATTAAGATGTAAACATTTGCATGTCTTTTAAGTTTCAATTTTGAAAGACTAAAATCTTCAGGGAAACTTGAAAATTTTAAGGGAAAGAAAGGAGTGTTTAAATTATATTCTTAGAAGACAAAAGTCTTTTGGGTTGGAGGAAAATAGGTCCAAAATTTTGATCATGCTATAATATAGATACTTGAGGGAAACTGAGGCAAGAAGTCACTGGAGTAGCAATAGAAAAGACTATTCACTTTCTAACCCTCCTACTCCCTTCTTTTCAGGCTCATTCACAGTCATTCCTATGGGAGACTGACTCTCCCAAGAAATCCTAGAAGGGCCAGCAGAGTGCTCTGTCTGCCACGTGGCCAGGGACACTGGGGTGCTGGCTCTCCACTGGCTCTTCTAACACACCAAGCCGCTCCTATCTCAAGACAGTGGGCTGGAAGTCAAGGGTGAAAGTGCTTGGGAGTGGAGGAGAGGAGGTAGGTGTGAGGATAGGAGAAACAGCCCTCAGTCATATAAGGTGAAGAGTAATTGCAACAGGAATTGATTAAGAAAAGAAATCTGGTATCCTAAGGTCTTCTATAATATATTATTGCATTTAGGTATTTTTTTTCATGAAAAAAGTGTTTTTTTGTTTGCTATTTACTTAATCAGAGCTTAACATTTGCTGTTATATCAAGAAATCTGTTTTATGTAAAATTCTAAACACACATATTCTCTGCTCTTGGTAAGGTGCTTTCACTCATGAGATGGGGTTTTACAGCCAGTAGGTGGCTGCAGCTCTACCAGGGCAGCTCCATCAGGGGAAACTGCATCCTGAAGCATCAAAACATCAATCAGGAGAGTGGCTTGTGGCCAAGAATATTCCAGATACTCTAGGAGCCTGGGGAGCAAATAGTGAATTAAGCAGTGTGGACAAGCTCTAACCCAGGGCCCAGCTATTGAGGTAGTGGCCCATCTCCACTGTTCTCCAAGACCCTAAACTGCAACCTGGTGAATGACACATGCCCCTCCCTGTGGTGAGGGCTTCTACTCACCTTCCACTCATTGCAATGTCCCTCTTTCATCGCCTTTCCTCCCCAAAAGACACAAGGCCCTTCCCCTTGACCCCATAGTACCACATAAAGGTGCCTGTATTTTAGTATATGTCATGGAGAGTTATTTAGGTCTCCCTCATTAGACCATGAACTCCTAAAAGGTGAGTATTATATCATATTTGTTTATATCAAGTTTCCAGAAAAGAGCAGGCACGCCATAAATGTTGAATGGTGGAACTGGTGAATGAAGGTGCAAAGCTTGGGTGTGGAGGTGAGTAGAGCTAGAACCAGCAAGAGCTGTGGGTCTCCAGTGGGAAGAATTAATTGTCAGCTTTGGCCTACTGAGACACCATTGTGGCCATGACCTCATAGAGTAGAGTCTGAAGTGATGGCAATGGTGACTGCAGTAGCACCACATGACCTGCCACATTCTTGTGTATAGCTGGTAAGAGGCAAAAACTTATCCCATGAAGGCGGCCCATCAGTATGAGGCCAGTAATTTCTGAGGTGTCCTAGCCTGAAAGTTTTGTCTAAATAAAAAAAGTAGTGAATGCTGGACCAATTTGAGGTTATCTTTCTGGGGATTTGAATTGCAGAGACAGGATTTGGGTGGCCAGTTGCAGGAGTAGAAATGCAGAAGGGAGATGGGGGAGGAAAAGGGAAGCTGAATCCTCATAATGGTGGACACTGCAGAAATCCCTGATCCTCTGCTCCGGGGAGAAGACCAGACAATGTGGCTGCTCAAGTTGGTCTTGGTCTGAGGTGACATCCTAGTTGTCATCCCCAGAGGTGAGACAATGGCGCATTTCTTGTTCTTCCAATGGGGCTGTGATTCAGCTTTTTCTGAGGTCCTGGGAGGTCCAGCCACATAATTTCTTCTTTCTTCCTACACACAACCATACACTATCTTCCCCCCATAACAAGCAAATTTGAAACTCAAATCTTTCCACCAAAGATAGTAACTTTTATATGGATTGGTGAGGTGGAGGTTGAACTGTAGCAGTTGTTAAAGAATAGGTTCAGAATTATGGACAAGATCTGTGGACAAATGGGAGACTTTGGGAACTATAATTCATCTGACCAGGAAATCCAGAACTGATCCCTAATGTATGTTCTGCCCTTTCCACTTTGAATTCTATGTTATCTGCTGAGAAAGACCAAGGTTTTAAAAGAGAAGTTTAGCACTTCTATTTGTCCTTTCTCCCTCCCTTTTTATTTTCTTTGACCAATTAATTCTTTACCATCTTTCTCTCTAATTAGTGAGCCTTACTCTGAATAACATTTTTAAAGTTCTTTTGTTTTGGGCACATTTTACAAGTCTTTAAGGTTTAATTTCCTTGATATTAGTCCTATTATCTCATCCTAATCTTCCATATTTGCCTTTCATTACTGGCATTCCTTATATTTACTGTTTGTATATTTCTCATAGATATGGGCTTAGTAATAATCTCTTTATGCAGGTAAACAGGTTTCTTCAAATAGATCTTTATATTCATTCCACAGGAGATCACCTAGAATTATAGATGAAAAGCTAAACCTTTCCAGATTTCCCATCACATATGAGCTAAAGCCCTCTAAGGCTCTCAGAAACGGAACCATGCCCATCTTTTATCTGAACTAAATATTTAGATTCTGCTTTTCTCAGTCTAATATATCTGTCTGAAACTCTCCAGTGTTCCCTATCCTTGCTTGCTGAATTCCAAGAAGACATAATTTAGTTCAGCGAAGACTCTATAGTCACTTTTATTACTGATTTATTCTCTTGTGTTAAAAAGAATTAAGCCCAGTTTCTCTCATGTCTTCTTTCATTTCAGAGATAAAACTACCTGTCTAAAATATGTTTTCTCAACATTATTGGCTACTAGCAACAAAACTAAAATGGGTACTACTTTACACCCTCTAAAATGGCTCTATCAAAAAGACAAACAATAGCTTTGTGTTGGTGAACATGTAGAGATATTGGAACCCAGACATTGCTGGTGAGAGTATAAAATAGAATGGCGACCTTGGAAAACAATTTGGCAGTTTCTCAAAGTTAAATATAGAGGCACCATAGAACCTATTCATTCCACACCCAGGTATACACAGAAGAGAACTGAAAACCTATGTTCCCAGCAAAACTTGTACATGAATGTTCATGGCAACATTATTTGTAATAATCCCAAACTAGAAATAAGGAAAACATTCATCTGATGAATGGTAAATATAACGTGATGTATTCAAACAATGGAATATCATTCAGCCATAAAAATGAGGGAAGTCATAAAAACAAATAATAAGTGCTAAATCATGGATGAATCCTGAAAACAATATGCTAAGGAAAAGAAGCTAGATACAAATGATCACGTATTTTGATTATGTGATTCCATTACATGATATGTATACAACAGACAAATCTATAGAGATAGAAAGTAGACTAGTAGTTGCCTGAGGAGAGGGGTTAATGGGGAGTGACTGTTAATTGGTATAGGCTTTCTTTCTGGGATGATGAAAATGTTCTGGAACTAAACAGTAGCAATGTTGTACAACTTTGTGAGTATACTAAAAAATCAATGAGATGCAACAAAAAAAACAAGAGAATCTAAAAACAAGTTTTGCTTTTAGAAGAAACAGAGTTGTAAATGTCAAGATAATTAACCTTTTCTCTGTGTGCCGTGAACCCTTAGAGTTTTGAAACCCACAATAGGAAATATCTTTTGTATTCTTCCAATTGGATAGTCTAGGTATGACACCATCCTATGAAATTTCATTTTCCTTTTATACTCACCCAAACTCTATCTCATTTTTTATTCTTATATTTGTGGGGTTTAATATAGAAGTACCTTTTTATAATCAATGTTTCTTTTACTTGATCTCTTTTTGAAATGCGATATAATAACTCAATATAATCTGTTGCCCTGTTCATATTAACTCTCTTGTGATTCAAAGTCAATCCAGTTTCCATTTTAAATTAATTTCATTGGTTATGCAGATGAAAACCAATGTGACTAGTGAAAAGAGGTTTGCCCCAAGGAAACTGGACTGAGGTGGGACAGGGGGCTAATGCCTTTTTTTCAAAAGCTCATCAGCTGAATTTGTTATCCTGTAGAGACTGATACAAATAACCCTGAGATCTAGAACACGATAGATGGAAAAATGATACCTTATAAATAGAGATATTTAAGCTGGGAGGAAGACAGAACCTATAGAGCCAAAGTAGAAAAATAATTTTAAAGATCAATTTGGGAGATGGTGTTGAAATTGACCCAGACTTCCTTTTTCCCTTATATTCATGCAAGTTTGTGGCCTCTCTTCAATGTTATAAGGTATAGCTAGGTAACCTGGGGGAACACAGCATGAACAAAGTGTCCTTCAGGAGCTTGCTGGCTTACAAAGGAGATACCATTTCACAGGCTATTGGAGAACAGACAGCTCAGGTCAGGAGCCTAAAGGTTTTACAGACAAGGGCTGTAGGGTAGGAAGGGCCAGGTCACACCCTGGCACATAGGCAGGATCACAGAGGAGATGGCACAGGACCAGAAAGATGTTATCCTCTTACAAAGCACAAACTAGAAGGAAGGGGAGGACAGTCTAGGTTGAGAAATGATATGAAAAATATACGAAGGCAAACAAGTATATAATGTATATCTCCAAGGGTGAGGAAGTACACTCATTCAGGTGGAGCACAAAACTTTCATAAAGGAATAATTGAAGATAAAACTGGGGAGGTGGAGGGGTATAGTTGTAGAAGCTGTGGGGCTTTAGGTGGAAGCACTGGAAAACCATTAAAGTTCTTGAACTGGGTGGTAATGTGACCAGTGACCTTTTCAAGATATGAAGAACAGTCTAGATTAAAAGGCAGAAAAGGCCACATGTATAGAACTCATTTAGGAAGCTGGGACACATTAGGGTGGTAACAGTGAATACAAAAGAGGAGGAAGTTGTGAAGCAGGTGGAAAAGGAAGGATGAACTACATTGACTGGATAGTTCTCCACATTTTCACATGGTGACAGATTCTGATCCTAAAGAAGCTCCAGGTTATCTGCTGCAGTCCCTCCTCTGCAGGTAGGAACATCAATGGGGCTGATACTATTCAGCCTGTTAATGGTTCATTATTGGTACCATCTGGAGAGGAGAAGTTAGACCCAAACCCCATTACTCATTTTATTAACTCCCATTTTCATTTGGATCTGAACAAGGTTCGGTGTATCTACTACCTCCTTTGTGCTATTTGCTTTAGCTGGTATTGAAATGAGTCTGTTATTCTGAACTCACAGTTCATTGGATTAGGCAAAATGACCCCCAAAACCACAGTAATGCAAGGTAAAGCACCCTAATATTGAGTGTTCACAGTGTAGGATTTATAATTCACTTTTGAATTATCATCATAATAATCACTTAGCCTCAGGAATGACGCTAAGGTCTTAGTTTGTTACACAAAATTGGAAGAACATGTACGGTAGTGACAGACGGGATCTAAGTAGGTTAGAGCACTAATAGGTTCTCCTCCTTGGCGCCCCCAAAGCAGCTTTCACCTGGGAAGAGCAACTGCCAAGTGTGGACTTGATGCCAAGAAAGGGTCCTATGTGGCAAGGAGCCCTGGTAAGAGATGGGGACACTACAAATAGGGAGCTGGGACAGATCAGATTTTTATTCAAACCCAAGTGTTGTCAGATCAAATGCTAGCTGTGAAAGCAGACAAAAATCATATTTCCCTCCATTATAGTACCCCCTCAGGGTGTATAGGGATATGAGCAGGTGTGCACATCTTGTTCTCCCCGCCCAACTCATTAGCAGTTTTGAGGCCGGATGGAAATAATGAAACTTAATTTACAACCCACCCACAGTCACTGGCCCTTCCCATAAGATAGACTTCCCAAGCTATTCAAATTTTAAGAATATGTGGATATGTGTAAATACGCACAGGTGTGTGCACATTTTAGCATGAATATACACTTTTACCTTATTTGGTCTGAAAGAATATTAACGGATCCCAGAATATGGACCAAAGAGACTTTGAAAGCAGTGTACAGCAACTGACTTCCCACCTACAGCTGCTCTACCCAGCAGCTGCAGTTCTTCTGATATTCAGATTTCAAAGGCGAAAACATGCTTTCCTAAACATGCTTCCAGAGGCTGGGCTTGTTTCCATTGTGTGAAGCTGGCCAGAATGGGGGGGTGCTAGGTGGACTTGGGGAGGGGTTTGGGATGTTTCCTACCTTGGCAGGCACCCTGAATTCTCCATATTCTTTCAGCAGCTCCTGAGTTTCCTCTGTGGTATCTCCAGTGGAGGTATGTGTTGAGAGGTAATATTCACCCGTTTCTTGGATCCAGTCCAGTGCCTGTGAGGGGAAACAACCCACCCAGTCCCTCAGAAGGCAGCTATTGGAAGGAAAACATGCTATACTGCAAGGAAGGTTCTTAGTTTGAGCCAACATGCTGGACCCAAGGACTGTTGATGTGATAGGTATGTAGCTCTGAAGGTGTTTTTATTTTTATTTTATTTTATTTTATTTTATTATTTTTTTAATAAATTAGTTCTCCCCTCATGTGGAATATCCCACCATTAAAGAATTAGATTGGGAACTCTCCTAGCCAGGCCCAGTGTCATCCATGAGCAAGGAGCATCGTGAGTTCCTTGGTATCCCTTCACATCTGCTGCAGCCAAACCCAGAACAGAGTGCTTGTTTAAATTTGAATGACTGACAAATGCAACCTGTTCTCTTTCATCTCTTCACTTCCACTTCCTGTCTTCACTCTGCCTGTGACTGTGCCCTTTTCTAGACTGTCCCAAGCTTTGGTTTTGGGGGCCTCTATACTCCTCACAACTGAGACAAAACCAGGGAAAGCTCTGGACATACCTGCTTAGCACTGCGCTCAAATACCACATATTGCTGGCACTGGTCTAACCGACGTTTCTTCAAGGTCCAGAAGTGTAGAACACGATTCTCCCTCTGTAAGAGCTCACTCAAGATGGCTGTGGGAAGAAGTGAGCACTGGTCATGGGAACGGCTGACCAAATCTCCAACCAACTCAGTCCCACTGCTCAGGCACCAGGTGACTGTGACTTTCAAGCAACCCCATAAGACTAATCCAGCATCAGAACCAAGGGAGCAAAATCTTGGGACACAGAATTCCCCAGAAGCGAATAAGATCAGGGAGACTAGGGCAAAAGCCTGTTATTGAGGGTTCCATCCATCTACTAGGGAACGAAGGCTATGCCACCAGCAATTTACAAGTGACAGTGATTCTCTTCATACCAAAGTTAGTCCTTGGTTGTAAGAGACCTTGTGAGGAAGCAGTCCCTAAAATAGCAACTAATTCAGTTGGCCCTGGAGCTTAATGAACATGGATGGATGTTGCCCGGGCATTCCTGAGGCTTTACTAGGAGAAGGGCAGGAGATGAATAGTGCAGAGAGGGATGAGTTGAGGTATGGACAGCTCACATCATGGGCCACCTTCTCTGTACTGTATAGGAGTTGTACACACAGCACTTTAACAGTAGAGGCAAGGTCATAAAGCTTCCAAACAGGGGGCATAGGGAAGCTACATTGTCCTGTCTCTAGGTACAAGCTTCCATGTTGTTTCTGATCATAAGAAAGCTGAAAGCTCTTAACTCTAATGATGATAAACAAGAGGATGTGTACAAGTCATGAAGCACCACAAGGGGGCCATGGTAGGGGGTCAGTCCTTTTCTTTCCTACTTCTCCTTTTAGCAGTAACTGGCTACAAAGATTGATTTCCTTAAGTGGTTTAAATGGTATGTTCTACGCTTGAAGCAACCAAATTTATTTTGTATCATTTCTGCCTCTTGATTCCTGCTAATTATATTAGATATTAAAAAATACATAACAATAATATGAATAATTAACATTTAATAAGCACTTATTATATGGCAAACACATGTTTTTACAATACCCTATGATAAATGTGCTTTTACAAATAAGAAAACTGAGGCTCAGAGAGGATATGTAAATGCTCAGATTCACTAAGATAGGAAGGGGTTGAGCTCAGATTTGGTCCAAGTGTGTTTGCCTTCAGAGCTCTGTGCTCTTGGCCACCCTGGTCTCCATGTTATAAAGCTGTGCTTTACCAACGTGGCACAACCCAAGCTGTGGTGTTTATACTTAATGTTTTTGTTGATTTTGTTTACTTTTAATATCCTTGGAGGGTTTGGCTTTAAGAATAGCTCCCATAAGCTGACACCTTTCACAGGTCCTAATCATTCTCCATTCCCTACAGCTGTCTACGCCTTTATTGCTTAGCTTCTTAGTTCTTTGCCAGAGAGGTGAAGTATATACTTCCTCACTCCCTCACTGACCTCTGGTTCGGGTATGTGACTTACTTTGGCAAATAGGTTGTTAAGAGATATGACACTAGCAGGAACTTGAAAATGTGCTTGCTTAAAATCACTTCTGGGTAACTTCTGGCCTTCGATCCCACGTCTCAGCATGAACAGACAAGAATCTTACCGATAGTTAAGGAGCCATGCCAGCCGGCCTGAAGCACAGTTAGTTGTATTGCCAAGCATGGCCATTCTAGCTAATCCCAGTTATTTGAACAATAAATGTTCACAGTTGTGCAACTCTGAATTTTGGTGTTGTTATGCAGCAATCTTTGCTCTCATAGGTAAACCTAAAATATATAGCAATGGATTTGGGTCCTGGCAGCAGGTGAAAAGGAAACAGATACAGAAGGAATTCCAGGTCCCTGCTCACATGAGAGCTTCCAGTGGGGGAAAGATAGAGTGAGAACCTGCCTCCTTTAGCCTTTACAAGCACCAGTCAGGCTCTGCTCACTGCAGCCTCCCTTTGTGATGGCTGAGAGAATCAACCCAAGTCAGGCAAAACCCCTAAAAGGTTTCAAGTTTCATCCCCACCCCCTTTTTGAGAGCTTTCATAATGGCTTCAACCTTCCCTTGGCCCAAGATGATGTAGGCATCCTGGCTCCCTCTGGGTGCTTGGCCCTTATCTGCATACACAAGTGTAGGTGCTGGGTGTGGCCTCTCAGCAGCAACTGGCCTCACCCAAGCTGCCATCTGCATTTGGAAGTCAGAACATATGCTTTGAAATGTGCTTTAAGGAGAGGTTGACATGATGTCAGCCACCCACAGGGTCCCTCAATCAAAAACAGAATAACATAGCTGGAAAAGGAACTGTGTGTCCCTCCTCTCTGTAGGGAACTTTGGTTCCTAAGTTTAATTCTTTTCAGTGGCTTTTGATCTTCCTAGCTCTTGAGCTCTCTGAGCAGGGCAGAAAGCCCTATCTAAAGCAGGTCACACATCCCTATTCTGTTCATGGTGTCTTCAAGCTTATCACACTCCAAGTCAGTTTGAATTCCCTACCCACCTCCATCCAGGGTTGTATTTGTCTGCTTTTATAAGTGGACATGTATTAAACTTGTCATCTACTCAAAGGCTAATTTGTGCATGGCTAGAGTAATAATTTAAGGTAGTAACAGATAATAACTTGAGCTTAAAATGATCAGATAATTAAGCAATTTTTAAAGGTTATATAATTTTTTCATTTAATCACGGACTTTATAGAATTCAGAGAGATATTAAAATTTATCTAGAATAGTAGTTATATAAATATGACTTGCACACAAACTACGTGGTGGATGGGATAAGTCGTGCCAAAATTCAGGTTCTGACTCTGTAGGTTTGGTTGGGGCCTGAGATTCATACAGTTATATCAATGCTGTTAGTCTGGGACCACATTTTTCAGTAGCAAGAGCCTAGACATTCTCCCCACTTTAAATAAGAAAACTAAAGTTTTAAAGTTTAGGCAATAAATGACAACTCTACAGTTAGATCTTGGTTTTATGATTCCCAGTTCTTGCCTCATTGCCAGTGGTTAAGATACCTAGTCTTGTGCTATTCAATATGTCAGCACAAGTCACATATGACTATTTATATTTAAATTAATTAATATTAAATAAAAGTAAAATATTAGCTCCTCAGTTGCATTAGCCATATCTCAAGTGCTCAATAGGCATATGTGACTAGTGGTTACCATATTGTACATTTCCATTATTTCAGAAAATTCTACTAGGCAGTACAGCTCGAGCTTTAAGATACTATTTAAAAGTCTGGGGAAAATTTGTCCTCATTTTTCCATTCAGAATCTTGATGCATATTAAGAAACTGACCATGAATCACCAGTGCCCACACCATCCCACATCAGATTTTTTTCTTCTCTAAGAAAAGAATCAGGAAATTTGAAATAGCATGAAGACTAGGTCTACAGCACAGTGTAGGGAGGGCTGGCCTCTTGTCCATGCTAGTGAAGTAACTTGAGGCCTGGTAGGCCTCTCACTGACCTTTCACTTGCTGCTCAGGTCCTCGAGTATGGCTAGCAACACTGGGCATGCTGACGTTGTTCCTGTGGATGTACTTGAGAAATACTTCAGCGTTCCGCCGTGCCAAGGTGCAGGCCTGAGAGAGACAAAGGTGTGAGGTGCTCCTGTCCCCAGCAACTGTCTAGTGTTCTAGCCACCAGAGAGGGGTGCCCTCCTTCCACTTTTTAGGAAGCTTGAGGGCTTGACAGTCATGAAGATGCTGGAGGAGTCCTGTGGGAGCACAACTCTAGAGGTCACTTCTGGTTCATGGATGGTCCAATTCCAATTTAATAGGCTCGTGCTCTGAGCTTTCCTTTTATCTATGCCTGTCCTCTTTCCATTTAAGATAAAAATCAGAAATCAATAAAATCCTTTGACTACCTGTAGGTTGATCTGGCATTACTAACATTCACTCCCAGGCTGGTTTTCCTTTTCCCTAGAATACTTCTTATGATGACCACTGGTGAAAGTCCAGGCAACATAAGCCCTCTTTAACATTTGTTTGATTCAGACTTGGGGAAGTTTGTTTGTTTGTTTGTTTGTTTGTTTTGTAAACACACTTATTAACTCTACATTCTAAATCTAAATGGAAATTGTTACCTGCATTTTTCAAATTCATATGTCTATCCATCCCTTACCTAAAATCACCAATAAACTTTCTATTATTGGAAAACACTGATCTCTGTAACAGAATAAGAACCATTATGACTTTAAGAGCCTTTAAGACTCAAGTCAGTTGTGGGGGCAGAGAGGACAGGTCACATTCTCCTTGTTATACTGATAGACAAGACTGAGGCCCAGAAAGGGCACAGGCAGATCTAGAATTTAGGTCTACTGACAGAGTATTTCTAGTTTCTCAAGCTTATATAGTTCTGGATTTCTCTGAAAAAAGTTTTAACTCTCTTGTTTATAAAAGTAACAGGCTAGTATTCTATTTTTTAATCTACAAGTTTCCAGAATTAAATTATCTCTAGACCAAATTGTTAAGTTTTAAACCTTCTTATACTTAGCCTCAGATCCTATAAACTATATGATTAAAATTGTTCTATAACTAACATATGATTAATATAATTCTAAAACCATATAATTTTTTGATTATATAAAAATTAGCAACAAAAGCTTCTGGGATCTTTGGTAGAAGTCTATTGGTGGGTCCATGAACTCTCAGGCACATAAGTTTGATAGCTTGATGGTGGTCTAAAGCTAAAGAATCTGAAATGGATCAGCTAATGTGTACAAACAGAGTGTGATATTCTGTCTGTTGGGCACAGAATTCCCACAGCGATGGAGAGTTTTTCTCTATAATTTTGGGAACATATGAAAAATATCAGCCCAGAAAAGTTTTGTTTTTCTTCTTCAAAAGAAATGTTTAATTTTTATGAGTAAATACCTTTATCTCTGTATTTAAAATCCTTGATATTCTCTACTTAAATTGTTTTGTTTTAAATTTTGTTTTATAATAGGGAAAAATTTTTAAACTATCTTAAGCCCAGCATGGAAAAATTCCTATTCCTGATGACTAAAGGTTCTAACCAGTATAGCTTCAGATACTAGACAGATGGGAGAAGGCCATCTTTAAAAAGAACAAAAAATATAACTCCAAAAGGTGGTCAAATAGAGAAAATCCCTAATAAAAGAAAGGCAGTTAATTATAGAATTGCATAAAAATAGTGGCAGTCTGTGAAGGTATAAACATTCTCTCGTGCTTACCTGAGAGAAAGTAGAACATGAAAGCAAGAAATTTGGGAATGAACAGAGACTTTAGATTAGCCTGGATACAGATGTTTAAGAGAATATCAAAGATCTTCCTGCTCCATTGAAAGCCTGTAAACAGCATGGCTGTGCTTCCTCCCTGAGAGGCTCAGGCTCTAAGCCCAGGAAAGGTATTCTACCTTCATACAGGAGAATAAATAGCATGGCATTTATTGGTAATTGACAATTGCTAGACTGATAAATAAACATGGTGTCTAAATTTATTTGCTTAATTCTTACCCTAAACTTTTATAAAGGATCATAAATAGATTATCATCTATTTATAAAGTATTTTTAATAGCGTTTTATACATTTTAAGTGTTTTCTATCTTTTAATAAAAAAGTAATTTTATAAACCAAACCACTGAGTATATTTTTCTCAGTTAACAACGTCCACAGGATATCAAGATATTGAAATATGGCAACAGCAGTAATGTTATATCCTAATTGCCCAATGATACCAAAAGTGCTGAGAGAGAAATGAATGCTTGAAGCATAACCTTACTACCTTTGCAACTGACCAGTCAACATCTTCTCTACAACCTCTCTGCCCTGTAGATAAGAAGTTAGCAAAAGCAGGGGGCTGGGAGGCCCATATGAAACAAGTGTGTGTGTGTGTGTGTGTGTGTGTGTGTGTGTGTGTGTGTGTGTGTGTGTGAGAGAGAGAGAGAGAGAGAGAGAGAGAGAGAGAGAGAGAGAGAGAGAGAGAGAGAGAGAGAACGCACGTGTGCATGAGAGCACCTACATATTGAAAGAACAGACTGGAGTCTGAGAGTTTATGTGAAAATGTGCTCTGACCTTAAGGAAAGCCTCCTTTTGTTCCAAATGTTTGCTGATGAGGGGGATAACATGGTCGATCTCTGCTGCTGGCCCCAGTTTATCTCTTCCACCACACCAGTCCTCATCTCTTCGGTACTCTTGCTCTAAGCTCTCCAGAACACTGCATACCTAATGAATCATGGAGAGAAACACTCAGTAAATTAATCAGTTAGGAAGTATTCTTTGAGGACCTTCAGCCCACAGAATTCCACACAGTGACACATTTCATTCAAAATTCAGTCTGTCCATTTAGAGTATGTGGTGACCCTGGGGCACCCAAGAGTCTTAAGAGAAGTCCAGAAGGCAGTGAGAAGCCTGTGTCTGGAGCTTGAGAGACAATCTTCAACTGGAGATATGATTTGGGGATTGTCTTCTTAGAGTTGATAGTAGAAGGCTGTAGCTATGGGGGTTGATGACATTACCAAGGAATAGTATGAAGTAGAAAAAAAGGAAGGAAGATAGTATATTGGAGGCATTTCAAAGTTTTTATATATTTAATATTGGTATAACTTCACAATAAGTGTGAATTTACAGAACAGGAAATGGAATTTTGAGAAGATGCTCAATTTCCAATCATCTGCGCTTGTCCTGTAGTAAGGAGCCTTCAGCAGAGGTAAAGAAGGAAGTTGCCACTGTTGTGTGATTTATGAGCCATAAATGAAAGTCCTCTTTCTCTTCCCCTGGGAAAAATGTCCCAAAGTCCTGCCATAAGGCATGACATCTTAAGGCTCCCTATTGCAAAATGTACATTTTCTTCACAGGGAAAATAAATTTGAGTTAACCTAAAAGACAGTTAAGAAGACGTTCAGTTCTAAAAGTGTGGAGAAGCCATGCTGGGGGACCTTATAAATGACTTCAGGAGAGAACAGAGCATTTTGAAGGGGGTTTGAAGAGAAAGTTAGGTTGGGTCCTACAGTGGGAAATTCAAAGAGGTCTGGTATCATGGACTAAGGGAGGATTCAGAAAGACGAAACTTAAATTCCTGCTTTCCTTCAATAGACTTCGACTACTTGCTTGGATATAGCAACTGGGGGAGCAGCTAAAACT
Source organism: Ictidomys tridecemlineatus (assembly GCF_052094955.1). Lineage (NCBI taxonomy): Eukaryota > Metazoa > Chordata > Mammalia > Rodentia > Sciuridae > Ictidomys > Ictidomys tridecemlineatus. Next base: position 144,085,611 of record NC_135479.1, read on the forward strand.
GTCTTTCGCTTTCTCTGAGAAAGCCATCACTTTTGATGAAGGATTTATATCATTGGACAGGATGCTCACTGAGTTATAAACTAAGCTGAAAGATGTCTCAGACAGAACATCCTCATGGCCAGACATGTTTCTCATATCATGAGATGGTCTGTTCCTAAATCCTGGGTTGCTTGTCTAGTCCCATCTCTAGTACTTGTCTTCAAGAAAGACGTTTAAATATGCACAGGCAGACTCTTGTCTTGGGATAAAACAGATTATAGACATACAAAGACATTAAGAATAAGACTACTTGAGATCTGTCCCATGATAAGATTGGACTTACAGCCAATCAATGTAGAAGTTAAAAGTGAAATGATTATCAAGTATAAATCCTTTCATAGGTGAAGAAACAAATCTAGAGAAATAAAGTAACCTTCAGCAAGGTCAGTTCAGGGTCAGATTTTCTGACTCTTAAATAGTACTCTGTCCCCTTCATGATCTTGATCCATCTCAAATGGAAATTTGTACATTAGATCGGGATTAAGTCTCATTTTTTCCCATATAGACATTCATTTGGGTAGTGCCAATTGCTGAAAAGACTTTCCTTTGTACATGGAATTGCTTTGACAAAAATCAAACACCCATATAAATGTGTCAACTTTTATAACCTCCATTCTATTCCATTGTGTCTATTCTTATACCAATATTATTCTGTCTTGATCACTGCAATTTTAGAGTAAATCTTTAAATCAGGTAGTGTAACTCCTCCAAATTTTGTTCTTCCCTTTTGAGATTGTTTTGGCTTTCCAGGCTCTTTGAATTTGCATTCTTTTCATGTGCATTTTATTTCCATGGACATCCTAGAATTGGTATGTCAATATCTACAAAAAAGCTTCCTGGGATTTGATTTGGATTGTGTTGATTATAGATCAACTGGGGAAGTTCTATCATCTTAATCTGCTGCTGTCACTTCTGTGGCCATCAAAAGCATAATCTCTCTGAAAAAAACATAAGAAACATGAAGTGTGTGAACTATAACACTGGTATAGGCTCTTATGGGCATGTTTTCTTTGCTCCAAGGCAGACTTCCCATGGTCCCGATAAGTCATTTAGAGGGGGAATGTATTTTTAAAAAATATTTATTTTTTAGTTGTAGTTGGACACAATACCATTTATTTATTTATTTATTTACTTACTTATTTATTTTTATGTGATGCTGAGGATTGAACCCAAGGCCTTGCACAGGCTAGATGAGTACTCTACTGCTGAGCCACAACCCCAGCCCAGAGGTATTTATTTTTTATTTATTTCTGCTAGGGAGCAGTTCCATGAGAAAACTATTTTCCACTGAATAAAATTAGTCCTGTTTGAAGCCTCTATTTCATGAAAAGAATTTCATATAGCACCCAAATCATTTAAAAAATATTCTTAGGCCTTGCCCATATTTGATGTACTGACGTAATGGTAACATATCTGCATCTTCAGGGCCCTGCTGTACACATCTCCTGCCACTTCTCTCATTGCTGCACTATCTTAACCACTTAGGCTCACAGTTCCCCAAGGACAGAGCTGAGTTTCCTCAAATAGGCTGGAAACCCCAGGGATGGCAGGGTCATATGTTTTTCAAGCAGTGCATAATGACTAGTTGCAGTAGATTATATTATTGTTCAATAAATATTCATTTTCCTCTCCAGAATTTCATTGGAGGCATTGTTACCTCACTGATGGCTTGGCCATGTGATTGTTTGGGCTAATGGGACATTAGAGAATGTGACAGAAGTAAAGTCTTGAGATGCTCTTAGACAGTAGGTTTTGGGCTCTTGCACTTTCTGTCTTTAACTATAAATGTGCCTCAAGTAGCTGCTGGACAAGGAGGGTGAGAAACACAGGAGCATCCTTGGATGCAAACTGCAGCTTGGAACCTCGCTCTACCAAGCTCAGCTAAGATTAGTTGAACCCTAGATACTTAAGCAAAAAATAAATGCTTTTTGTTTTATGCCAGTGAGTTTTTACTGTGGCAAGAGCTGACTGATACATTGCTCAAATCTGGCATTTAGTATGCACCTCATTTCTGTTTTAACACTTCAGTACAGATATGATGAGTTTGAGAAATAAATCACATGGTTCACTGCTATAATGAAAAAGATGATAAGGAAGCCAACTGTGGTGTTTCCACACGTCATTCTTTTATTCTCCAAGTTTGTGCTGAGAGGACTGGCTCCTTGTTGGAGTCGAATTACAGAGTTGCAATGGGAAGCAGAAAGCAGCCCTCTGTCAGCCTCAGCGCACACGCCTCCTACCTTTCCCTCACCTGTTCAGAAGTTTTGTAAAAGGCCACAGATGCGTTCACCAGTTTTAACCGATCTTCCATCTTCAGCATGAGCTGCTGCCAGTGGAGGGCCACCTTTTCTGCACATTCCCGGATGGCGTCCGCATCATAGTGGCCAGCCTGGAGCAGTGCCTCAGCTTTCTGCTGTACCTGCAGGGCACTCTGGTGCGTCTTCTGCAAGGAAGTGGCATGAAAGAGGGACTGGGCACAAGGGGAGGAGAGAGAGGTCCGTGGGAACAACCCAGGCGTGGTATGGGAGGGGGTGGAGTGAGGCGTGAGTGGAAAGATGCAGAAAAGTTAAAGTGCTTTAAATGACTGATCCATTATGTCATGAAGATTAACACAGTATTGTTTTAAAGCATATTTTTTAAAAGGATATTATACATTTTCATTAACTGGTCTCTCAAGACCTTAACTTCCATCCCAGACCTTACTTTTTAATTGCATCACCCTGGATTTTAAGGACATTTCGATTCTGTGGTAGAGAAACAGGTTGCATGTAAGTCTGTTCTCTGGTACATTAAATTTCCTTTTCAAATCTAATTATGAAAAGGTTCATCATTAAGCTTTCAAAGAAGTTTTTCCCCTGCTGCAGTCCCATTTTATAGATCAAGTAAATATAGCATATTAACCCAAAAATACTCCATGTAAAATAAATTTCAGATTATGATACAGCCATTTTAAACATTAACCAGTTGAAAAGGATTATAGTAAAAGGAATAAATTTGGCAGGTTAATAAAGCTAGAGAGCAGCCTCTCACATCTTCCCTTAGTTACTTCACCAAAGAAGCAGAGTAGTATGACAGATAACTCAGCCCAACCTGTGATTTTCACATTTTTTTACATTTGCTTTTAGGATATTTACATATATATTTTTCCTTAATGCTTTTTGAAACAGGCTAAATGTAGTTTGCCTTCTCTGAGTTCACGCTAACTATACAAGGTAGGATGAGGCTGGAGGACTGGGTGCCAGGGAGGAACCAAATGGGACTGGAGTTTTCCTAAAAACAGAGTCCTGGTGTGGATGATCCATGTGAGAATTTCAGAGCCCAAGTGACTTGAAAGAGCTAACAGCACTGCTGCCTATCTCTCTGGGGTCATTCTGGCCTAGTGGTATAGTACTCATTTGGCTTTTGTACTTTTAGGAGGATTCAACTTAGCTAGAAGTGAAAAGGGACAGTGACTGAGACTGTTCTCAAGAGCGAATCCATTCAAGACTGCTTGGGTCTGGGTAGGCCCTCCCTCATTCTAACCTGCGTTCCCCTGGGTTCCCACATTTGCCCTTCGCCCCCACTGCAGACTGCAGTCCATACACTCCTTTTCCACAGTCTATGGACCCCTTCTGGCTTCCCTTTTCTTGTTCCCGAATCTGCAGTAGCTCCCTAGAATGACCTCCTCTAGCAATCCAGACCCCATGGTGCTGTGGCCTTTCCACTGTCCCTCTGTCCTGTGTCGGCATCAGGTTCCTAACTGAGAACGAAAGCAGAGAATCAACACTAAAGGCAGAAATGATCCACTACAAACCCCTGGTTTTCTATGCCTGGTTTACTGGCACTGTCTTTTCCCTGCTGCTAGATGCAGAGGTGCTAAGGTCAGTCCTTGCCTTTCCTTCACTCCAGCAGAGCTCTGATCTATTCCCCGGGCTTCTATTACCTCATCATGACCTGCACACACCTCAATTTGTGAGCAGCATTCATTCAGTTGGTCTAACTGCCTGTCCCATGTCAGTCTGTTACAAAGACACATTCTCAGCAAAGGAAATGATCTTCCTAGTGAACAGAGGGGCCATTGTCAGTGAGTGGGAAGGGATTTCAGTTCCTCGAGTTCCACAGTGGAAACTGAACTCCTCTTCTCTGTGAACAGTTTTCCCTGTTCACCTACCACTTCTGTTGATACTCCACTTTCCCCTGCCACTTGGGATTGCAGTCTTGATATTATTCATGACTCCCCACTCCCTCAACCCACCCAGTCCAGCCATTACTACTTCATACACAAACTGCTAGGGGGGTGACATAAGTAGTTTTCTTTTCTAATTTTTCTATTTCTAATCTACCAAATCCATCCTTCACGTGTGTGCGTGCATGCATGCGTGAGTGTGTGTGTATGTGTGTGTGTGTGTGTGTGTGTATGTGTGTGTGTGTGTGTGTTGGTGGTGTGCTGGGGATTGAACTAAGGGCTGCAAGCATACTAAATATTTATTTTGACCACTAAGCTATTGCAGTTATATGGCAGTTTTGCTTAATTCTCTGTAATAGGAAGTGTTTGTAATAAGTGACATCTAACATTCTTTCCATCTCTAAAGCTCTCATTTTATGCTAAATATCACTCCCTTCTCTTAATTCAAAAGCCTTACCATGGTTCCTCCATTGCTATGAAATTAAGTCCAAACTTGGTATTTGTCATTAAAAGTACATTACAATTTGGCCCTAGCTACTTCTATAACATTATCACCTACTGCTTCCCCTGCAACCTTCTGCAAACACACCACATGCTTTCTTACCTCCCTTTGCTACCTCCTTTCTTCCTGCCATGATGGATACCCTCTGTATCCTCCTAAGGCAGTGTCTTAGCTTTCCTTTGAGACTCACCTAAGGTCTGCCCTCCTCAACCAGGCCTTTTTAGATGATCTGAGACTCACAGAAAAATGACCCTACTCCTATGTCACTCATCTAACCCTTGGTCATTACTTAGACTGTAAAACTCTCAAAGCAAGGGCAGTTTGGAAAATCATTTAAGCATCTGTCATTTATCCAGTGTTCACACTCTGTGCTGGGCATTATGCTTACACATATTTTCTACTTTTCCCAACACTACTACAATGTGGATATTACTACTCCCATCTCAGAGATTAAGAAGCAGAGTGCCCAGAAATGCACAACCAAGGAAGTGATGAACCCAAGAGGGAGACTCAGGTTTCATCTACTCCCAAACCTATGTCCTTTCTACTATATCATACCACATCATCTTATCTCTAGGAATATAATGGTAACTATAGTAGTTCTCATTTGGAAGAAGGGTTCACAAGATGAACATTAGTGATTATGGTAATTATATGGCTTTACCTCAATACATTAAACCAGCATGTAACTATCATCATAAACCTGTTATCATGCCCTTCTCTGAGAGTGGAGGTATAGGCTGGATTTTCCTATAAGTTATGGTATAAAATAAGTTCTCTTCCTTACTCTGAAACTCATTATCATTTAATAGTCCTGAGCACTTCTTTTTCCCCTTTAATTTCCTAAATAATAAACTCTTATCTATGTGGCATAATCTTTGCTTCACTAAGCTTAAATCATTATTTTGCATTTATTTCTACTCCCTATTATCAAATCCCATTGTGTGTTATATGTTTAAGACAAGGATTATCAAGGGCATTCGTATTTAGGAGTATGCAGAAGAAAATTGAACTGAATCAATTGCTCTTATTATCTAGTTTTAGCTACTTTTTTTTCTGGCATAATGTTTATACTTAAAATGCATAAGAGGATTTCAAGTAAAAATGGATTTTAAAAATGAGCTTTTCTTTTGAAGTTCCTGAAGAAACATCAGCTGCCTCTATTGATATTAACATATAATAATCCAGGTTTGCTTGATAGAGCTTTTCTGCACCTGGGTGCTGAGTACTTCTGTCCATTCTGAGTGGTTCTGGGAAAGATTTACTGAAACCAAGGCTTCTGATAAAAATTTTGATCTTCCCTGGAGAGACTGAAACCTTCAACCCAAGGAGGTTGCCCAAACTAGGGTTAGCAGATATCCGGGTTTATAAAGGACAGTTCTACTCTATGTCTGTTCTTTTGACTTAGTAATTCTCTTCAATTTGTAAAGTGTCTCAGTTTACACAATAAATTATATGATCATCCTACTAATAGCTATTTTATTTTCCCTTATAGAACCCCAGGTTCTTTCTTAGGGTCTATTAAGTCAAATCCTGTTTGCTATTAGCAATCATTGTAAAAGCTTCCAATAATACTATCAAAATGGGGTAAGCCAAACCAGACTTAGACTTCCTTTAAAATTGCCTTCATCCTCCCTGGCATATTTTCCTCCTGATGCAGAACCTTACAGAGACCCCCTGGAGAAGAAGCATATGCTGAAATTCTGGTTCTGTTCTTGTTATTCTAGCCATACTGAAGATCCTGCCTACCTCCCATTCCTAAGATCTTCCAGAAATCCTATCTGCTCTGCTCTGCCCTCTTGAGACCACAGACACCAACCTTAGAGTTGCTATATCTCAATATAAATTCTAAAGACTAATTGATCAAGTTTTACCAATATAGAAACCTAGGACTGATTGGGAGGCATTAATCATAATTTAATCATCTGACAAGTCTCTATGCTGCAAGGATACTGCAGCATCTGAAAGAAATTAATACATACTGCATATGCAGCTGTGTGGAATTTAGTCATTTCAATAGCACTGTGAAAGCATTTACCTACATCTTCTTTTTATTTTTTCCTCCCAGTTCTGGGGATTGAACACAGGGGGTACTCTGCCACTGACCTACATCTTCAGGCATTTTAAACAATTATTTATTTTGAGACAGGAACTCACCAACTTGCTGAGGTTGGCCTTGAACTTGCAGTCTTCCTAGGCTCCAGAGTCCCTAGGATTACAGGCATGCACCACCACACATGGCTCATCTACCTGCTCTTTCTTGCCAACTCACTAAGATGCTCAGGTGTGTCATGACACTTGGTCTTTCCTGCTTAACATTTCTTTAAGGGACTAGAAATTTAATCATCTGACAAAGCATGTAAACCTTCTCATTCATGAAGAAAAAGAGGCCAAGAGTGGCTTTGTCTCTGCCTAACCTCCCTCATCGCTTCTCATGCCTCTGGTCTGATTGCCCAACCCTCACTGCTTCCTATGCCCTAGTGGAAACATGACCACTGAGTGCCTGATTATAACCCCAATCCTATCTATAGTGACTAGGTCCCAGCACTACTGTATTTGGTTGTGTCAGCAAACTGCAATAGAGATAGCTGATGATAATAAAACTTCTCTCCTCTGGTTAATTCCTCCTTAGAAAGTGATTTTCCCATATTGTGCATAAAACATATAGTTTATTTTAAAATCTCAAATCGCAGACCATACTTTTAGGACTAATAATCATTTCTAAGAAGATTATCAAGTATCTTATAGTAACATGTCATTCATCTTAATATTATTATTTATGAAAACAAGATGATTTCTGGAAAATTAAATAGTTGAATTCAATCAATATTTAGTTTTAAAATGCTTAGCAATCAGCTGGATTACTGCATTAAAGGCATCGTATGGGCACAGACAGTTAAATTTTTACTATTTTTCCATTACTGTTGTGCAAAATACCCACTAACAATAATTTTTTAGAAAATAACAGCTTTGTAGCTCTTACTCAGAAGTGGGCTAATTTCTATGATAATCTACAGAATAATGAGTGTCTTTGAAGTTTTCACTCTTTGTCTCTATTCCCATTGGTACTGAACTTATTTTATTTTTAATACAATTCTCATGTCCCATTTCCTATTCTTTCCTCAAACCACTGTGAAGCAATCAGCTTAAGTCTCTTTGGGAAGGAGGATGTCCTAATAGAAAGGACAATTAAAGGTATTATTTAAAGCATGGCAACATTTATATTAGATTATTATAAGTGGAGTTTATTTTAAAATAGGTTTTCATTTTAAAATGGTTCCGGTTCCCAGTTTAAAATAGGCTTTCATTTTAAAATGGTCCCAGTTGGTAACTTCTTCTAGTTGCAGTTTACTCCCTAAATATGACTTCTACCAGCATTATTGAACAACCACTTTAGCAAGGCAGACATGTGTGATCTGCTCCAATGCTGGTTGTCCTTGTTAGAAGATAGACTTTGACCTATAAACCAAATGGTTAGAAATACAATAAAAAAATATGATCCCAATTTAGTAGAAACTCATGCACTTGTTTATTAGGTCTGAGGGATTTTCAATTGGAAGTGAATTCTAACTTTTAGCTTTACATTTCTCAACTGGCACATAATCTATACTGTGTAAATATCTCAAAGTACCAGGGCCCTGAAAGGCTGAAGGCCCTGATGAGTAAGATTCTCATTCATAGTGTGCATACTTGACTTCTGATGCTGGCCTCCTTGGGGGCATGAAGCCCTACACTCACTTTCCCATCAGTACCTGGGTAGGAGGGAAGCTTCCTGGACCTGAAAGAGTAAAGACTCCCACACCTGAAGGAACACCCGACCTCAGGGAATCATGATGCCCCAGGCACAGAGCAGAGAGGGGGACAGAAAGCAGTGCAGTCAGATTTGGTTGTTACCTCGATGGCCAGTTGGAACTGCTCATGCTCCCGCTGTAGCTGTTCTGCTTCAGACAAAGAGCTGGCATTGACCAGGCTGGCGTTGAGCATGGACTCTCCATTGCGGATCCATCCCAGGACCTAGGGAATCAGGATAAGGAACAGAGGTGAATGGCTTTCCATAGCTTCCCCAGAGTGTTGCCTTATCTAAAGGCACTTCATTCAAAGGACAGAGTTCAGGAAGGGTCTTAGATGGTCAGCTCCCCAATCTCACTATCACCTTGTGACATAAGGAGTTTATTTTATGTGCCAATTTCATTTCCAGGTCTATATATTATTTCCTCCCTTTACCACCCACTAACTAACCTAATTTCCTCACTCATTTAAGCATCAATCTGATTGTATGTGTGTCTAAAGTTCCTTCAGGAATATTGAATGGTATAAATAAGTAAATTCCAACTGTTGGTATCCTATTCTTTTTTTAAGACCCAGTTCAAACAACAACAACTTCCTGAAATCTTCCACGCCTCATCATTCCTATTAGGAGCAATCTCTTCCTTTTTCAGCACAACCATACTACTTTGTATGTATCACCTATATGTTAATCACCACAGCTGACTTCTTCAGTTATTTTAACCTAAATTTCATTTTCCCCTTAGAAGGTAAACTCCCTGAAGACTGGGGCAATCTATTAGTCATATCTTAATATCACATGGTGCCTAGTACAGTATCCTACCTATCATGGGTGTGGTATAATAATGTTTTAAAAGTAATGAAGAAGACCCAAGTTATACCTGAGCGGTGAGTCCAACCTCCCTATACCTTACAAAATAGTCAGGAATAAATGGAGTTGGGGTTTGCTAGGTAAAATTATAATGGACTTAAATTATTTAGAGGCTATGGCTGGGCTGAATACAATTTCTGGGTGAACGTAATGAGTAAGTGGGGCAAAGAAAACTCAGCTAAGCAATATTAGGATAGAAGAAGATACAGCTAGCAGATAGTCCTAGTTTGTGAAATGGGCAACTATCTAGTTTAACAGAGTCTGTGTAAAATAGTCCACCTGGGAGAGTTAGGCTCTGCAAACACACCTGTTGTGTTGTCACCAGAATGCAGCTAAATATCTTCTTTTCTAGGGACTCTAAGGTTTTTGCTTGGTGAGGAAATGAAACTTCTCTGGAAATTTTAAAGTCAATAAATACCATCTATCTGTTACCTCATGCCAAAGGAAGAGACACCATGATATGTTTCAGATTTGCTTTCAAATTTTTTTCTCCCCTCAACTTCCTCATGTTAAACAACTGGAAAATACCAAGGCTGGTCTGCCTTATTGTGCATGGATAACATTGGGGCACAAGTCCTGCTGGAGCTGGGCTATTTGGATTGAGATGTTAATTCATGGCCAGTCTGGCAGGTTGTGGATGAGATGCCAATCTGTAAAGCAATTGGTTGCAGGAAATAACCACTCAGAGTGTACGTGTGAAATTCCTGTTGTCACTGGTGGACTGTGGCTGGCTAGCTAGAGGTGCTAATGATTTTGAAAAGCTGCCTGAAAGTTTGCATTCATAGATTGCATGTCCAAATGCTCTTCTCTTTGGAAGATGGAGTTCATAATATGTATTTTGAACTGTGTCTCTATGTACCATGTTTCACTGTATTCTGCTTAGTTTAGAGATTATTTAAGAGTGTCAGAAAAACATTTTCTCTATGTGCAACACAAATCAATGCTCCTTCTGGGCCTCCTGAGTATTGCTGGAAAATTCTTCTCCTCTCTAGTTTCAGCCAACTGGAAACATCAGTGATAGCTATGGTGGTGGAAATACCCGTTTACCAGCTTTTCCACCTAGAAATATCATGTGTTTGGTCCCCAGTTCTTTTATTAAATCATATCCTATTGTTCATTTTATTTCCCAAATACTGTTTATAAAATACTCTTTATAAAATAATTTTGAAGTTCTAAACATTTGATTTAAAAAAATTTTAATTGTAGATGAACAGGATAATACCTTCATTTATATATTTTATGTGGTGCTCAGATCAAACCAATTGCCGTACACATGCAAGGCAAGTGCTCTACCACTGAGCCACAACCCCAGCCCCTAAACATTTGATTTTAAGAAAATAAGAATACATGGTAGTTTATACCCATGGCTTATTCCATGGTGAGATTGATCCCCATGAATGAGTCAGCCCCAGAAGTAGAACTGGCATAGTTTAGAAAAAGCATAAATTTGAAGTCAGAATACTTGACTTTGTAACTTACCTGGAAAAATCATTTAACCTATCTGAACCTCAGTTTTCTTATCTGTAAAATAAGGATAGTTGCACCTTCCCTTTTTGTATTACAGGGTTGATGTAACATACTGGAAATGTAAAGTTTGATAATGATGATGGTGTTGGTGTTTGTGATGTCTGGTAGTGCTGTGATTCTTCATTTATACTTTTCCCAATGAAAAGAGAAAAATTTTAGATATAGTAAGCTTTATTCAATAGTTTGAATGAGCTTATTGACATATTCTGATGTTTCTTAGGTTGTTGTCATCATTACCCTTTATACTCTGATTATGGACAACTCTTGTAGGTGTAATTTTCTATTATTGGGATCTTTTATCCTCCTGATTCATAAAATTTGTTAGTTATTATCCTGTGGGCATCCAAATATGTGCTAAGAGACATGAAACAAAATGAGAAAATATTGCTTCTACTAATCTTGAGCAGTGTGAACTTAGAAATATCATTTAATACAAGGCACAGTTTTCTCATCTGTAAAATGTGAAAATTTTTCTTGCCTTAAGCAAAAGGTAAAGATGAAATTAAATCACTAATATACAAATATTTTCAAACCATAAAATCAGAAGGAGAGTGGACTAGAGTAACTGGACGTGGATGTCCACACCTGATGATGACATTTAAGATGGGAAGACAAGGCCTTGTAATAATGCATGCTGAGGAAGCTGCATGCCGATGACTGTGTTCTTGAGGTCATACCTACAATAAAGTTATGAAGTTACACTTCAGGCGACCAACTCTTAGGATTGCTATTATAGATGACCCATCACAAGGCACAATTACTTCTGAAATAGGAAAAATACTTAGGAATTTTTGGTAGTAGGGAACCTGTCTTAATCCTAGAATTCCTTACTTCTAAAAATTCCTATCTCTGAGATTGTACACATTCATTCTTCCTGGATTTATGACTATCCATTTGCCATGTGTCTTTTTACTTATCTGCATTTTGAAAGAAAAGGATGGTACATGTCCCTTTGGTTCCCCATCTTTTGGATCTGCTTGAATACCTTTCTACCTTTTACATACAGTCACCAGAACTGAACACAGTATTCTCCACAGGAGTATAAGGTCAGGCTAATATTATTTCCCTTTGTTTTGAATATATACTTGATCATATGGAAATTTTGGCAAATATTTAACCTGAGGAAGCAATCTGATATCTTATAAATTGATTTTAGCTTATTTTCTGCTAAATGCACTGCTTTGCAAGAATAACATCTGGAAATTCATTTAGTTTTATACCCATTAGGTCATTTTTTTCAATCTTCCTGAATTATCTAATGGATGTGAGGTCATCTTTACTGGAGTGGTAATTTTCCTGGAAGCAGTCTGAGAATTCTGTGGGGTTTGGAGGGTAATCTGAGGGGCACATGGGTGGCCTGGGGACCTAGGCCAAATTCTGTAATTGGGGGAGTGGTTTTCCTTCAACATTTCCCCAGAGGCAGCTCTTAGAAAGAAAGTCAGTTGCATTCCTCAATTTCATTTGTTTTGGATAATCTTCAGTCAGTCTATGCACCTTTCTCACTTGTAAAAGCTTCGTTTAATATAATTTTGGTGTAACTACATTTCTGATTATGATGCCTACACATGGCAAGAATTACACTCATGGGATTATAGTTCAAAACTGTATAAGCTTTGAACTTATACAGTTCAAAGCTTATAAACCTTTAATCTAAAAGCTGTATAAACCTTTAATCTAAAAGCTCCAACAATAGAGATGTATCATAATACATTATTTTATCTCCCTTTCTGTCTAAATTAATGGCATTTCAATTAAGGTATCTTTTTACTTTTCTTTTTTTCCTCTATAAGAGTATATTCAAAAGAGAAACTCTCAAGCCAGTGTCTAAATTTAGCCTCACTGATCAATACTGACATCTAAATTAACCTGCTTTTTCCAAGTGTCAACAGTTTCCAAATCAATATTTCCTGCTCCACCAATTTCCATCAAACACAAATGCCTTCTCTGAAACTGGATCAGACAAATCCCTAAAGAAAGAGCCTACACTGACAAGGAAAACAGGTTTGTCTAATGAGGCATGGTGGCTTAACCAAGTAGCAGTCCCTTGGTGATCAAAGGGCTACTGTCTTTTGCAAAGGTCTTTGTAGGTTTCTTCAGAGCTGGACTTGAGCAAGCTTATACAGTTTTGAACTATAATCCCATGAGTGTAATTCTTGCCATGGTGGGAAGAGAACATCTTCCCACCCCTACAGAAGAACTTTTTGTCCTCCAATGCATGAAATTATGAATGGGAATAAATGCAGATATTAGTCAACCCAGGATTACTCAGATATAAACAATCTAGTTTTCCACTTGACAAACTACCTATCATCCCAGAACCCACTTTATATAGGATGTATACTTAAAGAATGAAAATTCATTTCAATTTTAATATCAGCTTAAGGAAAACATAATTATGGAACTGATTCTACTATTGATGCTGGGGCAAAAAAAAATAAATAAAATTAAAAATCCAGGAACAAAAGCAAAACTATGTCTTCCATTTTAAAGTCAAATAGGAATGACTACCCTGTTATCTACTTTTTTTTTTTCCCCTATCAGATGATTATTCAATCCTGTCTTCTGCTACTGATAGAAATTCCCAGGCTTGAGAGCAGGGGAGGAGTTTGATGACCTGTTGGAGCCCTGCTGGCTTTAGGTGCCACACTCTCCATGCAGCCAAGACCATGTCTGCCTGTCTTTTCAGACATGGTATCAGCCAGGCCAGGAAAACCTTAGACTGGGTTCTGCTGGAGGGCTTCTCTCTAATGCTCCTGTGCGAGTATGAGGCCCCCTAGAGGCGAGACTTGCATTTAGGCAGCTTGGGCTCAGGTTTCAGCAAACTACTGTAAGCCCTGGAGAGCACTAATTCTGTGTGCCTCAGTTTCCTCATTTATAAAGAAAACATAACACAATTTCCCTCATGGGAATGTTATTTTTAAAATGAGATCATAAAGGGAAAAGTACCTCTCATATGAAAAGAAAGTACTATCACTTATGCTAAAAGTTTCAAAATTTGTGTACTCATTACTGCTCTGAGCCTGCTAGGAATTCTAACATGTCCTTATGAATAACATTTCTATTTAGAGGCTCATGTGTATCCCACTGTAATTAGGCAGAAAACACCTGGATGGCAGCTCTGTGATCCAGTCTTGCATGGGGCTCAGTGATTTGATTTCATCTGTGCTGAATATAGACCTTTAGCATGGCATGTGGCTGGGCTCTGGCTGAGCACTGATTGAAAGAAAAGAGGAATGAAGATGATTCTTCCCAGTATAATAAATAACGATGTAATAATCATGGCATAAGCATTAGCAAGGGATATCTTGAATACAGGTGAGTGAGAAATAGTTAAATAAAATATGACATTTTTGTCTCTTGTACTCCATTAATACATTTAAACCTAAAATCTCTTGTAGACATTGTACATAAGAATGTTTAAAGGTGGAAAATATTTCTCTTCTTAGGATAACTTGGGCCTAGAGGAAGCAGGGGGTCAGGGTTGCTTAGAGGAATAGGGAGCAGAAAGCAGCAACCACTGAGGTGATGAGGTCCTGCCCTGCAGGAGGCCCTCTGGCACCTGTGGAGGGCAGTGGTGTGTTCTTTCCTCATTGTGATCATAGTCTGGTGACCTCTCTAAGCTTCAGTAGCCTCATCCTTAAAACAGGACTAGTATCTGCTTCAAAGAGTGTTGTGAGGATTGATGGAGATGGAAAAGGTACATAGTATTGGCACTGTTATTGTATTTTTACTTCAATCTTTGTTTTAAAAGATGCCAATTCATTATGTTCACAAGAATTACTATTTCTCAGTCACCTGTATTCAAGATATCCTTTGCTAATGCTTATGCCATGATTATTACATTGTTATTTATTACAGTCTGCTCATGATATAAATAGTAATCATTATAGTAAATAAAGTGTTCCCCCAAAGCTCCTAGGTTAATACATGAATATTCAGAGGTAAAATAACCAGATTATAGAGTGGTAACCTAATCAGTCCATCCTAGTTTGAATGGATTAACTGGGTGGTAACAGTAGGTGGGTGGGGTCATGACTGAAAGAGGTGGGCTACTGGGGGTATGCCGCACAAAGGGTTCATTTTTCCTGAGGCCTCTTTTGCAATTGCTCTGTTTTCTGGCCACCATAAGATGAGCAGCTTCCCTCTGCCAAGACCTTCCACCATGATTTTCTGTCTTACCCGGGGCTCAGAGCAATGGGGTCAGCCAACCATAAACTAAATGCTCTGAAACCATGAGTTCAGAGTGAATTCTTCCTCCTCTAAGTTGTTGTTCTCAAGTATTTTTGTCATGGCAATGAAAAGCTAACTCACCCCGAAATTGGTATTGAGAAGTGGGGTTGTTGCTGTGACTAACTTGACCATATGGTTCAGAAGCATTTGGAACTGGTTTGATGGTCTGTCTCACTTTGGGCCCACAGAAGAGTCAGTTGGCCATGGACTGAACCTCTGAAAACTAACAGTAATATTCACAAATGTATCACTTATCATTAGGTACACATTCCTGAGGTCTGAATGTGTCCTGCAGTAAAATGCCTGGTATAAGGCCTCATGCAGAGAAGAATTCTTTGATCTTTTTTAAAATCAACTTTTAAATGTCCAGAAAATGTTCCTTTAAGAGTCACATACACATTGGAAATAATGATGGAAATGACTACTACTTAACAACTATCAGCTATGTGTCAGGTACTGTCACAAGGATATAGGTACCTCAAATTTATCAATGTAACTCTGGACTCTGTGACAGGATTAAGTATAGAAAGGAACAGAATAGATTCAGTGACAGAGGACAACATGGGAAATCTCTGGAATGCTCTCCCTAGATTATAATGTGCTATAGCTTGGGGCATTTTACCATGGAGTCTATTAGGTACAGCAGCCAAACTTTCAGAAATTAATGAGTCCTTATCTATTTTTTAAGGCTTGGATACTCAGAGGTTACACCTGTGGCTGTGGCTCTGCATGCCTCACCCACAACAGGAGCGGGCACCAGGCCAGGCTCACCTGTTTGACCTCGGCCTGGAGGTGCCGCAGTTGGAGACACTGCTCTAGCCGCTTGTGGGTCTGTTCCGCGTTGAGCTCCAATTCATGCTGCTTCTCATGGAGAAACTCTAGCAGCTCTTGCACCTGGGCTGCCAGATCAATGTCTTTTTCACAGATTAACTCAATTCCTGATTTTAAAAAAATGTAAATATTTAAAAACCACATAGTTCTGTGAAGACAACATTTCCTTAATATTCGTAAGAAAACTGGATTTGGAAGTGACCATTATCAGTACCCTCCCAACCTCTACATATCCCTCTGTTCAGCTAGACAGATCCCCATAAGTGGCCCTTATTTAGGATGCTCAGCCCACGCCAGCTCTTTTGGGTTAACTGATCCTTTACCTGGAGTTACTTTTCAATAAGTGATCAGCTCTTAACTACCAAATGGAATTAGATAGTTGGCGCTCTGGAAATCCATCCCTGTTCAACATCACCCACTAGCCCCTGACAGGAGATTTCGATTTCCCAACACCCAGAATATTCACAAGCAAGCCTCTAGGTCAAATCAGAAAACATAAAACTAAACTAAATGGACCCTGTTTTAGGAAATTCTGCCAAGGGCACATTCTCTTTTAAGGTCAGATATAATTTCTCATTAGATGGGAAGTACACTATGATGAGAGTAGCTGGGGAGTGATGATTTTATTAGCCAACTTTTTGCCTCTAAAAAAAAAAAAAGCAAGGCTTAGAAATAGACGCTAGCAGGGCTGGGATGTGGCTGAAGTGGTAGCGCACTCGCCTGGCATGCATGAGGCACTGGGTTTGCTCCTCAGCACCACATAAAAGTAAAAGATATTGTGTCTATCTAAAAAAGTAAAAAAAAAATATAATATATATATTAAAGAAATACACGCTGGCTCTCAAACACATACTATAAATACACCCTAGCAACATCACAAGGATATTGAATGCTTATCCATTTCACACAAGGAAAATTTGTTCATTATTCCACTAATTCAAAACAATTAGTAAGCCCAGTCATTGACAAGCTTCCAGTGTTAATAAACCACCAGCCTGTAATAGGGACCATGAATTGATATCTGCTAGCCAAAATCTGTGGTTCCATTCCTTCTCTACCTTCCTGTCTGCCCTTTCCCTATACCTCTCCCAACACCTGAGTGCAGATGTATACACACGTGTTCTCCTTACCCTGCCAACACTTCTATTTATACATTATCTCCACGGGTTCGGAAGTAGCCTTTCTCAAATGGATTTCTGCTTTAGGATACAAACTCTCAAAGTAAAGGGACTGCCTTAGTTATCCCAGTACTTTTGTTGCTAGTGAGTTGAACTATAGTCCTTTTTTAATTCTCAGAGACAACATGGAAAATGTACCATCTTCTGAACCAGTCCTGAGGGTTAAAATATGGGTCTTGGGCAAGACATCTAACCTGTCAGAAGCTTCATTTTCTTCACATGTAAACTACAACTTTGCAAACCAATCTACTTATCTACCTACCTACCTTATAAGTTACCTCTTAAATTTGTTGGGATGATAAAATGAGATAATACATGTAAAGCACATGACATGTACATATTGTATGCTTATGTTATATACATGCATTCAATGTAGATCCATGTACCCATAATAAATACAGATTACTGCTCCTAGTCCCATAGTTTTCCCTAGTTCCTGGCACTCACCTTAAACTTCCAACTTTCTGCCCTCTTCCATTCATTCCCTCTGGGTTCCTGTCTCTGACTTGGTGCAATTTGTGATTTACGTTGTTTCTTTATTTTAATTGTCTACCTATTTTTGATTCAGACTTGTTCAGATCCTCAGCTTCGGGAAAATCATTTTACTCAATCATTTTCCTATTCTGACCTCTGACTCTACTTGGCTCTGTAACCTCTTCTGTCCAAATCCTTTCCCTGGTTCCTTATCCTATAAATGATGGCCCAAAGCAGTTGTGGTTCTAATGCTAACACTTTATCTGAGATGCGGAAAAATAGGGACTTGACCCACAATGGGATTCAGACTCAAAAACCCAGCAGGTATGTCCTCAAATTATCCATGGTGATCAAATTCAAAGGAACCCACCAATCTTAATAAATGACCTAAAAAAAAAAAAAGCCCCTTTGGGAGACATCCCTGTCACTCTGACTCTCACCATAAGAACTTCTTCACTGCTGCCACCAACACACCTGCAGCCTACAGTCGGGGGAGTACCAGGAAAGTCTGTGCACACTTAGGGAAATTCATTTCTAGAGGCAAAAATAGTGTTTTATATAAGGACAATATGGGAGAGTGGGAAAAAATATTTTCTGGTGTTACATGGTAATAATTTCAGTATCTTTTCATATTTATTTTTTTTGTCAGTTTCATAATTCCAAGTCCCAGCTCCCAAAATATCCATGGGAGACAGAGAAAAGAACAGGCTTGTTCTTTTGGCAGCCAACCCCCTCTGGTTGCTATTTTCAATTACCAGGAGGATGAGGTAGATCATCTCCTTCTCAATAAAAATATAAGAAACAGAGAGATTTCTACCTCTGCAGTGCTCAGCATGGAGAATGACTCTTGGCCCCTATGTTTACTTTCTGGAAATGTAATTTTAGATCAATCTTTTCTTCATGTCCAGTCACAGTGAGGATTTATTCTAGCTTATCTTCATTTTGCAGTGTCTCTTAATGTTTAGCATGCTGGGCTAAGTCAAGGTGTCTTTCTGTGTGAAGCTCACAGCTGACCCCTGCCACACTGATGTGAATAGATACTTGAAGCCAACAACTCATCAAGGAGGCCAGCACCTGCTTGGGACGTCATCCAGAACAGGTAAGCCTACCCTAAGAGTCAAGTCCTGCAATTTCATTTGTTTCACTTCATATTATTTTACATGAGATAAATGCAAGAAATACAAAAGATGAAGGGATGCCCACTACATCTCTGAATTCATCATTGTGAACACACCATTGTGAGTGGAGTGAAGAGGAGGAACACGAGGGCTTGTTCAACCCACTCCTATGACAGAAAGAAACCCTTCTCTTCCACTGCTCTCCAATACATTGGTGTGAGTTCCAGTTAAAACACCAACTGGTAAATATCCACCAGTTGACAGCAAGTAGAGTTTGCTTATGTTGACTTCACTGCTCTCAGTCTAATCATAGACCTACCCATCTTCCTTAAGGGGCTCTTAGAAATTCAGGAAGAGATATGTGTTCTTTATATCAAGTCATGAATTATAATAAAATGGTTGTCAATCTTTTTAAAAAGAATTGTATTGCGATGTCTTTCTGATGTGCTCCCATAGTGTTCTGTGCCCATCCCTTCATCAAAATACTTCCACCAGAGTTGGTTACTTATCAACTTATTTATATTGTACAGGAACAGGGCTCCCTGACCAGGCCTGTGTTGGCTACATTCATCTCTATTTCTTCTGGCTCCAGCATGGTGCTGGACTCGTGTCACCCAATATATCCTTGGTCAGTGAACAAACAGGCCT
This sequence comes from Ictidomys tridecemlineatus, assembly GCF_052094955.1. Taxonomy (NCBI): domain Eukaryota; kingdom Metazoa; phylum Chordata; class Mammalia; order Rodentia; family Sciuridae; genus Ictidomys; species Ictidomys tridecemlineatus. The sequence continues at coordinate 144,104,980 of NC_135479.1, forward strand.
CTTTAGGAAGAGCTGAGGTCATATATTGTGGTGTACAGTACCTAAGAGCTTTAGGAAAGGTCATGCTTAGTTTGAATCTACATTTTGCAACCAATTAATGGTGAGATTATGGGCTTCTTATCTTTTCTGAGCCTCAGCTTTCTTATCCATCTAATGGGAATCACAACAACTTACTAGGAATGTCATGAGGACTGAGAGAGATATTCTATATAGTTATCTAGTTGGCTCAAAATATCCATTTTCCACTTTTCCCTTTAATGTAAATACCTTTTGTTGATTACTTATGGCACTGTTGAATGTCTTATGTAAAATGTAAGCATAAAATCTGCTGACAGGTATTTATGCATTTGCTTAATGCGCATCATTATAAAGTATGGTTTGAGAGCTATTACTAGGGCTCTCAATCCCTGCTCACATTAGATTCATTTGAAGAACTTATAAAAATCACCAAGTCCTGGCCACATCCCAGACCCATAGCAGCAAAATCTCTGTGAGACTCAGTTTTCGGTGATTGTTAAGACCCCCAGGCTGATTCCAACATGCAGCTATAATTGTGAAGATGGCACAGTGGCCACCATGCAGAGACCAGAGATGCTCCTGGGTTACACTCAGCTACAGAACCCTCTGCACTGATGTTTATTTAGGGTACAAGGCCACAGCAAATAACAATAAACATGGCTCTATTTTCCTTGGCTACAAGGTTGAGGGACCACTTCAGTTTCCTCAAGGAGAGAGGTAGCTGTGGTGGAGGGTCAGGTTCCGGGATTCCTGGCTGTGCTGCTCATACCTATAGCATGTTTCAACTGTTCATGTTCTTAAATATTTGTATCAGCCTCAGGCAGAGAATATCTTTTGTTTTTTCTTTTCTCCTCTCCTTCCACTTCTCTTACTGTATCACTCCCTCTATGAAACACTCAGGTCAGAACTTAAAAAGTCCTTTAATTAGGTTTTTAGATCAGTTTTCTCAATTCTGGCCTGGGCCAGAATCGCCTGGGAAGTTTTTTAATAAAAACAAACCTGGGCCCACTCCAGGCCAATTAAGTAAAACTCCCTGAGGAATGAGGCCCAGTCATTGGTATTTTTAAGAAATTCCCAGGTGACTCTAAGTGTGCAGCCAGGCTTGTTTTACATCAAGGCTCTCCGCTCTTCCTCTTAGCTCCAGCAGGTCCACATTCCTGTTAACTCCAGAGTAGCTTCCATTTTGAAAAACCACATGCCCTTCCTTTTCTTTCCTTTTACAACACAAATAAAATTATTTGTGGTCCATTATTTTAACCTACATCTGTTCTGCCCACATTGTGTTCATTCTTGATTAATTCAGCAAACGTCATTATTGAGAACTTGCTGTGTGTAAGACAACCCTTCTGTTAGAGGCTTTTGGAGAATCTGCTCAAACACAAACCCCCCAAGAGAATGAAGTGTGTGCTAGAACATAAAAATAAAACAGGAGAGTTGTCAAGCTTTTCTGAACCCTTTCCATGCTAGTGGATGATCCCACTGTGCTTCCTGCAATCTCCCTGTGTGGTAGATATTCCTTTGACCACTACTTCCTTAGAAGAAGGGGAGGCATTTGGGGATTGGGTAACATGGTTAAGGACACCCAGGTAGCAAGAGGAGTGGATATCAACCCAGGATTTCCTCTTGTGTCTGTGCTCTCAAAATCCTCCCAAATGTAATTATTTTTTGGGATATGTTTACGCTATTTTCAAATACTGTGCCTGAGTACTTAGGCATACTAAATTCTAGGCATTATTGCAACAGACTCCAAAGATTTTTCACTTAAAAGTGGTGCATGAAAAGAGAACTTTTATGATTTGATTAAACAACAAAAATATATCTGTAAGATACACAGCTCTTGATCTTTCTTTTTTTTCTTCCTTTTTTTGGGGGGGTAGTTTGAGATTGAACCATAGGGTACTTTACCACTGAGTTTTACCCCCAATCCATTTTATTTATTGTTTTAAATTTTGAGACAGGGTCTCACTAAGTTGCTGAGGCTAGCCTTGAACTTGAGATCTTCCTGCTTCATAGTCTCTGGAGTCATGCCCAGCAGCATTTGTTGTTTCTGAGGTCAAGTGTAATGGTTACATAGCCAGATTTCATTGGAGAGAAAATCTATAGAGTAACCAGTGAAAGTAGTTGGATTGAATCATGGGAAGTGAGAACTGGAAGAGACTTTAGGAATCAAGGCCCATGCAACACTAGACACAAGAAGAAACTAAGGTATAAAGAGAAAGAGAAGGGTCTTCCAAAATCAGACTGCTTGTTAGTGATGGAATGGGACCTTGAATTCAGACAGCATGTTTTCTTCCTAGTCAAACTTACTGCCTCCCAACTTGAGATGCAAATAGATAATGCTATAGTGAGGAAAGAACATGACAAATGAAGAAATTATTCCTCAGACTAATGTTGACTTATGACAAGGCTTTTGCTACTAAAAACATTCAAAGCATATACCATTAATTTAGGGCAGGGGGCTAAAAACCAGTAAATCTTAATTTTGCTAGATGTAATGTTTTTAGAATGACAGTTATTTTACCTTTAGTCCAAATAAATGCACTAGAAAAACCACAATCCTATGTCTCTGAAGTCTTGCATTCCTCAGCCATGAGAGAGGAGCAAGGCCCACCCTGAGTGCACCCCTCACCCACCTCCACCCCCAGCTCTGGCATGACTCTGTCTTCCCTTGCTGCAACCCTGAGATGAGATACATGACTTTTCTGCAAGACCAGGTCACGGACAGGGAATAAGCTTCCCTGAAATGCCTGGGTTCATTCCATTTGAAGCCTCATGGGTTCTGCCAGACTGAACAGCTAGCTGAGGTAGGTGTAGAAGAACAGCCAGTCTCAGTGGAGAGGGCTGAAGAGGCTGACCAAATATCTTTTTAACAAAACTTTTTTTCTAGAACAGGATACTGTGGGGGTGGGCAGCCCATCTGCCTGGGGGTATTTTCACCCACTCAGTCCTCATGGCTAAGGTGGACGCCAAGCACAGCCAACCCCCAGACACAAGCAGTCCTCAGAGACTTCCAGATCCATGCTTTCTGTTTCCATGGATACTTGGATGCTGGGACAGAAGTTGGCTTGCCCAAGATCATGACTGCACCTGGCAGGAGCGTCCACTTTGGAGTGGTGAAAGTGAGCATCCTTGCACAGTTGCTCTAGCCAGCCTCTCTCCTAAGTACTGTGTCTTCATCTCTCATGGTCCCCATTATTAAGGCCTGCTGTGGGCTAAACCCTGAATCCAGGTACGATTCTCAATCACACAGAAGGGGTCACCATCCACCCCCTACCACACTTCCCTAAAAAGGCTGTGAAAAGCCATAGTTCATGTGCTGGAACAGTGCTTCTGAAATTTTAATGTACATATGACCTACCTGGAGTGTTATGTTTTGGATCTGGAATTTCCCCCAAAGTCTCATGAGGTGGGGTTTTTAGGCAATGATTGGGTCAAAGGGCTCTGACATCATCAGCTGGATTAATCCATTTGATGTATTAATTTGGTGGGAGCTAAATGGACTACTGGGAGGTGGGAGCTAGTTGGAAGGAGTAGGTTACTCGGGGCATTCTGTGAAATGGTTTATCTTCTCCCTGGCTCCCAGCACTCCCAGCTTCCTGGCTGCCATGAGCTGAGCAGTTTTCCTGTCATGTACTTCGGCCATGATGTCCTGCCCGTGGCAATGGAACTGGCCATGGAAGACTCCTCTGAAACCATGAATCAAAATAAATCTTTCCTTTTCTAAGTTGTTCTTGTCAGGTATCTGGGTATAGCGATGAAAAGTTAACTAAAGTGAAGAAGACCTGGGTTCCAGCACTCTAACAGAATAAGTAGCATCTTTTCTTCTGGACCAGCTATTCTTGGGGAATCATTATGGCTTTCCCCAGTTCTAAAAGGCCATCCTGGAGAGTGGCAGGAGTACATTAAGGGATCATGCACTTGGTGGATTCATTTTGAATAAATCTTGAGCAAGAAAAGAAGTAAAATCTGTGTAACTTAGCCATGTTTTATGAGAAGCAATAAAATTATATGATCTTGCAATAAATTTTTATCAGTACTGCTTATACTCACTTACAGACCAGTGATAAAAAATTGAGGGCTTGTGAAACATGAGAGAACAGAAGACTGCCTGGGAGTGGAGGAAAGGAGGAGAGTGTATGCCAAGGATGGGATGGGGAGCTATATACTTAAGAACAATTCCATGGATGTCTGGCTACTTTTGGTTTACTTTTCTAAACCTCCATTAGAAAACAAACAAACAAACAAACAAACAAAAAACCAAGCTAATTCCCACCATTAGTTGGCCTATTCTCTTTGCAGTACCAGGAGACCCAGGCTCTATTCCCATCTTTCCCAGAGTCTAACTGAGCAATCTTGGACAAGTTATTTTAGCTCTCATGGCTTTGCTTTCATTTTCTTTAAAATGGGGGTAAAATTTCTATTCTTGGTAGAAATAAATGAATGAGAGTGTGGGAGTGGTCCTTGGAGGCAAGTGGTATCCTTGTTTCTATCATCTCTCCTGCCAGAAGAATGGGGGGCTGCCTACCTGAAGCCTGGACTTCCATGATGTATTGGTGTAGATCTTGGCCCTGCTGAATGACTTCAAAGGTCATATTGTTCATGGCTAGCTTTCTTTCTGTGTGGCGCTGTAGCCGCTGCTCTGCTAGGGTCAGATCCTCCGTGTTGAAGTCATTCATCTGCCGAAGCAAGTCCTCATTCCAGGCATCCAGCTCTGCTGTAACCTGTGAGGAACCACCAAGATCAGTACTGGCTTGCCAAATCCTTGAGAGGCTACTAAGCTAAAGCTCACCAATCCCAAGCCTTACTAACTAACGCAATCCTCAGATAGTCTTTGCTTCCCATCTCTTTGATCATGATCTCTTTGATCTAAGCAAGACTGCCATGCATCCGTATGCACATGCCTTCCAGTGTTCTCTGTGTGTTTCAATGTCTATCGCAACAGCAAAGGAATAGCAGGAAAAACACTTATGTTCTAATATATGGTTTATAAAGCTTTTGCATATTCATCTCATTTGATTGCCACAATGAAACAATGAGACAAGGCAGCATGGAGATTTCCAAGTCTATCTTACAGAAGAAGCAGCTGACCCTCGCTCAGACAGACATAGTAATTGTCACAGGTTTCCCTTGCCAGCAAGGGGCAAAGCTTATGAAGTAGCTTAGTTCTTCTCCTGACTGCAAAGAGGTTTTGTCCACCATCCCCAACAACTGTTGCTATAAAAATGTTTCATAATTGAAGAGGTCCTCAGAAACTAAGTAGTGAGTATTTTTCAGTAATATAAACTGAGGTCTAGAGAAATCTGACAAATGTGTCAAGGCTACAACATTATTTTAAAAACTCTACATGTCCAACTCCAGGTCCAGATCTGGTTCCTGTGTTCCATTGTGGAGGATTCTCTCCCTCAATCATAAAGAATGATATCCAGAAATAAACAACCAAAATAAATAAATAAAATTGTCCAAATCACGGTTCGTAGTCCATTCCTTGCCCATTAGCTGCAGGAAATCAGAATAAAACTAAGACAACAACCATGAAAGGAAGAGCCTGCCTCTTCTTTCAAATTTCTATGAAACTGACTCAATAAAGGGTCCTTTTGATGCAGGAAGATCCCAGAGGGGTCCTAAGGTCAGGAATTCATGAAGAGGAAAGTGTCAAAGGTCCTGGTGAGGAAAACAGAGAAAGATCGAAGTATTTAAGTCAGGAAAGTGAGGCTCAGAGGTCTGGTATCTTAGGAATATGATCTAAACTGAATGTGAAATCTGCCCAGCATTCTATATCTGGTGTTTCTATATTCTTTCTCCCTTCTCCTTAACCTCCTCCACTTTCATCAACTGACTACATTAAATTGAAGGGCCAACTCTGTTATGCAGCCTGAAGAGTGAGAATTCCAAGGGGCTGAATTTCAACAGAAAGGGCTGACTCCTAAGGTCGCTTCCCTGGGGTCTATCTACTCTTCACCCTCTCTGTGTCTGACTCTACTTCCCTATTTCTCCAAGTGCCAATAGCCAGAGCCTTCAGTGAGTTTAACTTGTATGCTTTCAATGTTTTCTGGAGTTTAAACTATTTTCTTTCTTGAGCATTTTTTTTTCTTAAGGAGTGTTCTTTTATTGGGGTGTCTTCTCCAATTTCTTTCTGGGATACAAGGGGCTTTTTTTTTTTGTGGTACTGGGGATTAAACCCAGGGCCTCACACATGCTAGGCAAATGCTTTACCAGTGAGCTATATATACCCTAGCCTTTTTTATTTTTCTAAGTTGCTGAGGCTGACCTCAAACTTAAGATCCTATTGTCTCAGCCTTATGAATAATTGGGATTATATGAGTGTGACAATGCATCTTTTTTTTAAAGAAAAAAATCGGGTTCAAAACTGCAGTTTACCTTACTGTTAATGAGCAACCCTAACTTTCCAACCTTATCTCATGCTCTCTGTTAAGATCCATTCAAACCGGTTTACTGCTGATCCTGAGCATAAGATCAGCATCCACCAGCCTCCATTCCTGTTCAATAACCCTGTCTTTCCTCCCAGTCTCTTGAAGTCTTGACCACCCTTCAAAACAGACCCTCTGGCCTGAAGGTTTCACTACATCCTTAGACTCAGATGTTTTTCCTTTGGTTTATCTCATAACGTGGGACATGAGTTAGTTTGCTCATACAGAGATAAGATTGTTAAAAGCAAAACCTACCCAACGGAATGAATTTGGAGATCTAACTCCATTTGGAGAGCATGTGCTCAGGCAAGAAGTGAGGACCTGTATCAAATGAATGAAAGATGGAATACAAGGTTCCCAGAGGGCACTCAGTTTTCAGTTAACCTATTTTGCTTTCTCCTTCTGCTCTATTAGCTCCATCTCAGCTCTGGCCTTCTCAGTTCCTCCCTTGGCTCTAGTGGCCTCTGTCTTATTCACTCTCCTGAATTAATTGGAAAGTTAGGATCTAATGACCTCTTGAAGATATAGTTTGAACAATATTTTTAATCTAACAGTTGTCTACTCTAGAGACACAGTAATAAGGGAAATCAGATGAGGAGCTAAAAAAAAATTAGGGTAACAGGCAGTGGGAAATGACAAGTCTCACTTTAAAAAGATTAGACACACCAAATTTAGTATTCTGCTGCCAAAAATTGATCCATGGGAGTTGGTTTAGCAGTCACCTTGGGCTCTGTTCACAGGGAGTCCTCTCCACTGGCTCCACCTATTATCTGAGTCCTCCCCCATATTTATGTGTACAGAAAACTTTAGCCTCTCTTCCTCAAGTGTTTTAATCTGTACCTGCCTGAACCAGAACTCACCTTCCCCCTTTCTTCCACTTCCTGTGGTCTGCTCTCATCAACTTAGTTCTTTACTATCACCTGCAAAGTTGGAAATATCATGTAGTTTTTTTTTGATAATTTTTAGATGCTGATGATGATCATGATGAAGATGACAAAATGACAAAATCATTTTTCTCTAAATTGTGCATTTATTATGGGATGAATAGTGGGTTAAGCCATTCAACTGACTTTATTTTAATCCCCAGAGCAGCTCTAGAAGGAAATGGAAGTACATAGCAGCCAGGTAGCTTTCCTCATGGTCTTAGAGCTGCTGGTGGCAGAGCTGAGCATCAGCTACTAGTCCAATGCTCCTAACCATGGTGTGACATTAATAAGGCTTCCGTAAGAATTGATTTCCAGGGGACAGCCTTCTTTTTTATGCTCACATAAGAGAAGTAACAGTTTTACTCTTCATGTTTTTTTTTCTTTAAAAAGACCCATGATAACTCAATTTTCTTCGCTTCATATGCACCTTTTAAACATATACTCTTTGTACAGAGCAATAAATCAACTATATGCCTGAGCCCTTATATAAATTCCAGGCATAATTTATACTTTCAAGGAAACACACTGTCTTCCATCAATAGGGTATTTTTGTTTAAGGGTTTGGTAAATTTTTAAACTGATTCTACCAAACTGCTTAGTATAAGGTAAGCAATCTTACCTATCTCAAATTCTCTGGTTCCCCAAGGGCCTTTGTCATGAACGCGAGACACATCTGCAATTGGAATTGGGATGTGAACAGAGGGATTAAAGCTGAAGTAGAGAAGTATGTACTACTCCCTGCATGAGCAGATTCTCTGCATGGCAAGAGAAACCACCTACTCTATATGAATATCTAGGACTCTCCTGATACGACTCAGCAATGAATTAGGAGATGAACAATGGGACACGTAGATGTTTAGTTGCTTAAAATCCAGAAGCAGGTACATATGCTCATAAATACACACATATGTATATATTTACTTATATATAAAATACATTTGCTATTATCAAACTCATGTGTATGTAAATGTATATGAAATGAAAATGTATTGTGAATAACAAAAGTAATAACACTGACCACAGTACTGAGTGCTGCTTAAATGCCAGGGGCTTTGCCAGAAACATTACATGTGTTAATTCATTAAATCCTTACAACAACCCTATGGACTAGAAAATATTGTCATCCTAAGTTTTCAGACAAGGAAACAAAGAGTTTAAGTAGCCTGCCTGTAGTTATAAAATGAGTAATGTTAGTGAAACAGTTTTAAGAGCAACACTACATGTTTTGCATTTATTAAGGTCCAATTACCTTTCCAATAACATTGAAGAGGAAAGATCTGTGGCATTTCATTGTGAGGGGATTCTACCAAAATGCCTGGGTTGCTGATTACAAAATGAGTATTTTTCTGTTTTATGCCATTATTTTCATTAAGATAAGGAAAATGTAAGCTAAATATTCTCTACTGGCTTATAAGTTCTGGCTGATAGGGCAAGACATATTGTAGCTGAAGAGGCTGTCTCACTGATTGGAAAGAGCTTCTTTACCCATAATGGGTCTGTGTGTTGATACAAATCACCAGTATGAAACTGAAATTAACTAAACCGCCATAGTCGTTTACTTTACATGACCAGTGTAATGTTAGATTCTTTTGTGTTAAGCCATTTATCAAATGATGAGGTACTAGAGTTTTAAAAACAGATTATTTTAAAAACAGATTATTTTAAAGGTATCATAGCATTTCTCTCTGTTCCAGAAACATATATAATCTGTCTGAAGAATTAAAAGTTTAATCGAAATAGCTTAACACCTTTGGAGATATTGCAATAATTTTCTAAAAAAGTAAAGGGACTTGGCAGAAAAGAAATCCTTTCCATCTTGGCAAAATAATATAAGAATACATTATAAAATGTTGTAATTGATGGGTTCCAATGTTCCTGTACCAGTTGGAGCACTTGGACAACTGGACAATTTTAATGGCCACGTGCATGTTCTTTTCTTCCTCATCATTATATTGAAACTGAGGTCTTTGACAGAGTCATAATTTGTTGATTAAAAGGGTTGAAGGGATAGGGCCGGGATTGTGGCTCAGAGGTAGAACACTCGCCAGCATGTGTGAGGCACTGGGTTCAATCCTCAGCACTGCATAAAAATAAAATAAAGACAATGTGTCTACCTATACCTATACTACAAGGGTTGAAGGGGGTGCTGGAGTTGGGGCTCAGTGGTAGAGCGCTTGCCTATCGCATGTGAGGCACTGGGTTCAATCCTCAGCACCACATAAAATAAGTAAATAAAATAAAGTTATATAAGTATATGTGTGTGTGTGTGTATAGTTATATATATATATGTGTAATTTATGTTTATATATGTACATATATATGAATTGAAGGGGATCCTGAGAAAGATTTTATTTATCTCTTTTTATCAGTTTGAGACTTGTAGAACTCTATTTGGCTTTCAAAAGATCTCCAATCTGTTGAAGAGTTCCTCCATCACAGAGTGATCACTCATTCTAGTACCTCACCTTACTTGAGTGTCAGAACGTTCTTTTCTCCCTAAGCTGTAGCTTACACCCGCTCCTGTCCATTGCATCCTTCCCAGGAAGGAAAAGCATACCTCAACAGACATCAATAATACTTCAGGTCCACTGTTCCAGACCCTGCCCCAAAGTCACCATCAGGGATCTCTGATAATTTACTGAAAATTGATGATGTCAGAATACTCAGGTTGTATGAACAACCTTGAGTTTTGTTAAAAAAAAAAAAAAGCAGAGTGAAGGAAACCTCCCAAAAAATTCTGAAATCAGTTTCACAAAATACTTAGAAGAAACTATTAAATAAATACTTTGTGAGGGATGTGGTTTAACTCATTGTATTTAGGCTTCATCTCTTTCCCAAAGGATCTGAGGTACGTTTAGAAAATGCTACAGTGATCACTAAAAAGAACTGGTAAAGATCTCAAAAAGATGTTTCTTTCTTGATATGTTATTATGTTGGTGGGCTTGGGAAAGGCTCTGTAGAGTCTCATATTGTGTCTATGGAAGAAAAGATGAGGACACTGGATGAGCTGATGGGACCCACAGCTGACAGTGGCTGTGCAGGATAATGGCTATGCCACTGGGAGAGAATCTCCAGTGAAGCATCACAGGGTCCTGCTGACTTAGCCAACATTTCAAACAGCCTTAGCCTTGATTGATTATTATTTATTGATAATAAATTAAATTTTAATCTATTTTCATAGGCTAAAGAACTGTACAGGGGGAAAAAAGTAAAAATTGAGGGGGGAAAATAAAAAACAATTATTAAAATTTTTAAAAAAAGTAGCCAGTGTATTGGAAGCACTTACTTTGACAAAACAACCAGCATAAGGTCACACAAGATAGGACATGAAGGCACTAAAAAGCACCTCTCACCTGGGTGCATCAGGAGAGGCACATTCCTGAGTGGCACATACAAGGGTAAACAGCTGCTCATGGCTAATGAGAATTCCCTTGGCAGGGGGCAATGAGAGAATCTAGAGACTGGCCACTATCCAGAAAGAGCTGAATGAACTGGCGACATGTACCACAGAGAGGGCAGATAGTCACTGAACTCTAAGAGCTGGAGCGGACTACAGAAGTAACTCATACATCTTATGATTTTTCAGATAAAGGTAAAGAGACCTATGATAAACATTTAAAAATATTTCTGAGACTTCCTAATAAAATAGAGAACAGATTTATTCTGGTTTTTGTTGTTTGTTTTTCCCCAGAGAAAGAGCAAGGTCCAAAGCATAAAAATGGTGAAGATTTGGCTCAGCACATAATGAAATTCTGTTTCTTCCCTCCTCTTCCCAGTCCCTGCTTCTGAGCTCTGGAGATATTCTGGTAGAGGATGGCGACAACTTCTGCCTATTCTCCAGGTGTGACTGAGAAACCTTCATGGGCAACCTTACCAGGCCAAGCATCTCCTGTTCAGTGTTCCTATCAAATTGGGAGCCTTCCTCTAGTAGCATCATCACAGTGACTGATGGTTTTTTTCCTATGCTTCTCAACAACTAGTCCACTAATAGTGCAACATATACTTAACGTGCAGCTTAGTTACTGTTACAGAGCAGGTGCTCATTAAATGTTCAGTGAGTTGAATTTTTATACAGACAAAAGACTGACTGAATGAGCCCATTCTAATATAAAATGCTAAGGGCCCCTGCACACAATCAACTAAAGAGTAGAGCCCACCAGTTATAATCAGCTTTCTCTTCTTTAAGCAGAAGTCTCCTCTTTGAGTGCCATTTCTCCCCAGGTTCTGCCTGGCCCCAACTCATTCTAATGTGAACCTCATAATTTAGAGTTGGTTGTTCTAATTCTTACTCAGGTTAATTACACAGATAAACTTTTAGGAGCACTGAGCAAACTTTGTAATAAAAGAGTGAGAATTTTTTTTAAAAGACCATATACATGACCCATATTTTCTTAAAGTTCCTTATTTAGAGTATCTTTCTTGGTATCATTCTGAGGACTTTCCAACACGGGTTTGTCCCTCTCAGGGGTACAAGATTATCCATTGATAACAGGGAGAAGAATTCTTTCTATATACACATACACCTATTTCTGTGCATATATATTATTTACATACATGTTTTATGAGACCAATGAAAAATATAGAAGTCTCCTTAGACTTTCAGTAGTAGATTGGAACCACAGGGCAGATGGTTTGTGCTGTGCATAGGAGGTGAGGGTGACTTAGGGAGGACAGAGGCCTTGATCCAGAGGGGCTGACTGTGGTTCATATGTTCACTGATGTCAGCATATTCCAAATTTTTGCTCTCTTCATATTTCCCATTAAATGGATTTATTTATTATCCAGTTTAAACTAAACTAACCTTTACAAAAAGACACATGACTTGACAAATTTCCTGCAAAGAAACTGCAGTTTGAAGATACTACTAATCAAGAAAGCAAAAGAGAACTTTGAACTCTCTGTCAGTCACATTATGGAGTAAGGAAATAATGACAATCTAATTAAATCTGTCATGAAGCCAGGTAAAGACATAATTGGAAATTATCAGAAGACTATTTGAAAATCTGCAATCACAACTCCTAATGAAAAAGCTAAACTTCACCCAAAGGGCATATTAAGTTTTGAGATTATTAGCCAGTGCTAGAATGGTTACATAATTTGTAAACTAATAAATATGCATAGGTAGGAGGTTGCAAGTTCAAAAATATTTTACTGACAGGCACACACTCAAAAAAAAGTTTGGAGACCACTAGTTATTCTTGATTCTAACATTTTTTATTTCTTTCTTATTCTAATTGTAGAAAATTTGGAAATGCAAAAAAGCATCAAAAATAAAAAAATCACTAGAAAATAAACAATATTAGCATTAGATATACTGTCTCTTCTATCATAACTAGTTCATATAAAAAATCTTCATTGAGGGAGGTAGAACCTATAGAAAAAATCTTTATGGGACATCATGTTTTACTCTGGGTTACTTTGTCTGGTATCCATGAAGTTCAAGAAGGTATGTCAGGAATGTAGCCACACTCTTGGTTTTGAACATCTGCTTAACAAATATGGGACAAGTTTTGCTTTATGTGGGCGTGTCTATGATCTCACCCCAGGTTATGATGCAGAAGCCATATATATTATTATTGAGTGAAAGGAGGTTGGTACAGCAACTCATGTGCTATCTTAATTTTTAAATTAACTGGCTCATCTCAGCCATTGGTGATATGATTGAGTATCCCACTTAGAGTCTCCAGATGTCAGGATATCAGGAGTGCTCTGTTTTTCAGTAATCCCAAGGAATTTGGAGTATGCCCATCAAATGCCTTCCCTTAGAAACAGAACCACAGCTGTAGGTCTTTCAAACATGAATGCTGTCCTGGTTTATGTTAGCACTGACGTGGCTCTTATTGCAGAAACCACCCTCGGTTTCACACTCTGAAGCTTCTCTAGGAGTTTGCTCTTCATCCCCACAGTGAAGCATAGCTGGTATTTGAAATAATCTCATCACCCTCAAAAATAACTTCTGACAATCTGAGTGGAAGCAGTTTTTCCATAAGTCTGGCAGGATTTCCATTTCTAGATGCAACATTTACCCCAAGCTTTGGGTCTCTTTGGGTCTCCTCCCTGATGGGGAATAAGACCCCTTCAAAACTTGGGATGTTACAGCCTCCATCAGAAGATGCACAATCTAATCACTATTTTTATTTCTCTCATTTTATCAGGCACTTGCACTACTTCCCAACATTTGTTCCTCTGCATACTAAGTTGTTCAAGTTGCTGTCCAGTTCTTCGGGTGAGAAGGAGAATTTTTATACATAGAAAGGTTGAAGAATGCAAATCCTACAATTTGAATATCAAGCTCCTCGATAGCAACATTCAACTATGATCTAACTTTAAGTATTTAATTTACACTCATTTTTAACAAATATTTTCTGCATATGCTTTGTATTATATTTCAGGAGGGAAATTGGTTTTGACTAGAATTACTGTAGGCAAATACATTCTATTTTGCCCTTAGTTTATGTCAAGGGTGTAGTCCATGTTGAAGTGAAGCTAACTGACACTTTCTGAAACTAAAACCATATTTGGTGTATATGAGAATTGGTTTTCTTTCCTACAATACCAGTCAGGAATAAAGAGAAGATACTGTGTGTGTGTGTGTGTGTGTGCGTGTGTGTGTGTGTGTGTGTGTGTGTGTGTGTGTGTGTGTGTGTGTATTTTATACTCTTCCTACCCCAGAACTCTATTGGCCCATCTTAGTTACTACTTCAAAGCAGAAAATAATAAAAAGTGGATGAATTGGCACCAAAAATGTGACATAAATATACTAACATATGATTACAACCTTCCAAAAGTGAACTGAGAATCTATGAAATGAACTAACAAATGGCTTTAACCCAGACTTACTTTCTTAATACATAGAGATCACATTGAGGCTTGAGGTCTTCTTTCCTGCCACTCTGACTTCTTGGCAGCAGTGTGACTTCATCTAATGCCTGGTCTATGTTCATCAGCCAAAGAGGCTGTCAAATTTTAACACCTACCCACTTGTGAAGCTATGGAATTCAATGACGAATTCAAGAACCCAAAGCTGACTCCATGATGTTTCAGGAAGCAAAATACAAAATAAGAGTCCAATGATCAGCAGCAAAAACTTCCTAATGAAGTAATCCATAGACAAAAATAAAACAGAGATTCTGCTCGGCAGAGGGGATGAGAAGGACTGAAAGAAATATATCACATGGAACATGAATTTCTTCACTTCCAAAAAGGCATCTTGATACATAATTCCCTCAAATTCCCTAGGCTACTACCCTGTGGATGGCAGTGACCTTGGCCAGGAAGCACTGTCCTTCGCCGGCCTCTTTATACTCCCTCTTCCACCTACCTCAATGGTATATTGCTCAAAGATGCGCAGCTGCAGGAAGATGTCCAGTTTGATTTTCCGCTCATGGAATAGTTCCTCCATCTGCACCTGGGCATCATCTAGCTGCTGCAGGACAGACTCAATGTGGCTGATGGAGCTACTGTGGGGCGTCTTATTGTTGGACATAGCCGAGTCCCTGTGGCAGAGTAGGGGAAAGATGGAGAGAGAGATTTTGTATGTTAAAAGAGACAGAGGAGGAGGAGGAGGATTCCTCTGAGCAAGGTAGATATGAATCTGGTGAGTCATTCAAACAACAGATATTTATCAAATTCCTACCATTAGCCTGACACTATCTGCTTAGGAGGGGAGATACATCATCATCATTTGGGTTCACAACTCTATTTCAAAGACTAGCTCTTGGAATTGTGAAAGGGAGCAAATGAAATAAAGTATGGGAAAGGGCGCTGCAGAGCATAAAATGTTAGAGAAATGGAATGGTTCCATACATATGTGTAGTCTACAATATATAGCTTTAATACACACATGCACATGCATATATACATATATTACATAAGAACAGACAAAGACATATGAAAAACAAAAATAAAAATCTTCCTAACTTTACCTCACAGGATTGTTAAAATAAGATGACATCATGGCTGCCAAAATTATTCACCCACTTTACAATGCTATGCTGAAGTTGTGGGCTGGTGTTCTTAAACAGGCTTCAAGTTATAGTTAAGAAAACATGGGATCTGGCATCTGCAAACCTGGATTAGGCTCCCACTCTGACATATATGGGCTTGTGGCCCTAGGAAATCACCTCCTTGAACTGCAGCTGCCTTACTTATAAAGCAGACTTAATAACCATTGCCCTACTCACTTCATAGTTTGCTGCTAAACAAGACATTGCATGAGACTGTGACCAGGAACATGATATATGTATTAATCCTGAAAGGACCCAGTGAAGTGTCAAGGCTAGGTTACAGGGGCTGGGATAACCAACAAAGATCTCGGGGAGGATAAGTTTTGATTTGGGGTGTAAAGGAGCAGATGCCCACAAGTGTGTGAGAGGGGCATGCACTCTTAGCAGTCTGTACAGAAGAGGTAGGGAGAAAGGAGCCAAAAGATAGAGAGACCAACTTGCTCTTAGGAATGAGGTGGTAGTGAGCCCTCCAAAGAGGTAATCATCAGAGAACAACTATGGAGTTTAAGAAGCTTAGATCCTATAGGGTCCTGAGTTAGCTAGGGTCCTAAAACTTGAAGTAGAGTGTTACATTCACTATCTTGTGACACATTGGTTTCTTAAACAGCTGAAGAAGTCAGAGGGCAAGTGTAATTCATTAGCTTTGACTCCTGTCATTAGCAGGTATTCTGGAAGCTAGGTCCTTTTAGTCTACACTCATCTGAGAAGAAATGGCATCTATCTGTTCCTGAAGACAGATTTTGTAAAGCACCTTTCCTTCTATCATTTAGAGACCTTCCAATTCCTACCTCCTTGCCTTGGCCTATTTGTGCATGAAATAGCACAGTTCCTACCCCACTATTATACAGATACCCCCAACCATAAGAAGAACACAAGAGAAGTAGCGATACTGTTCATCATATACTTGTTGAGGGCTTGGCTGCTGGGATGATCTGACTGTTCTCTCTCACTGATCCTCTCAGCCTTTCTCCATCACTCAGCTTTCAGAAGAAGAGAAAGATGTCTACAATGCTATACTGCACCTATGTCAGTGTCATACTCACTAGGAATCTTGGTTATGATGTGAAACCACCTTAGGCACTCAGTGAAAGTCATCAGAAGGACAGTGGAGACCCAGAAAAGACCTGTCTCGGGTGTGTGTGAGGCATTTTGCCAATGTCCACCAAGCCCCATTTACTTCTTCTTTGACTGGTTTTGAGGTTAGGAGTGGAGCCCAGGCTAGAGTTAGGCCAGTGGAGGAGTGAATGTCACTGGTGCCTTTGGCCACACACCTATGGTGTTCTAACTCAATGGAACTTAAAACTTACAGAATAGGCATCACTCACAATGCTGCTTTCACCATCACCGACCACCTTGGCCCTTAGGCACTGTGCAAGGTTGGCAGTTGTGAAGAGCATGTGGTATCTCCACAAGCACATGCCCATAGAGAGTGGGATGTATGTGAAGAAATAACACAAAGCCATCACAAAATTTTAGAGCTGACAGAGCTCCTAGAGTGAACCCCTTAATTACACAGACAAAGCACCTGAGGCCCTGAGAGGTTAAGTGACTGCCTACTATTTGGAATTTTCATTAAAAGCAAATGACAGTGGAGTTTCCTGGGTAGGCAGACAAAACTGTCATGCATTATATATTCATGAAGATGAATTGGGGGAAGAAGGGGAAGAGGCTGTCTTGTTAGTATGCAATAGAAGGATTCAGAACATCTCATGTGCATGTTTAGAATAGAAATTATTAATTTTCAACAGAAAAACATGCCAGGGCCTTCTAAAGGTAATTGCTCATTGTTTATTTAATTGGACAACTGGTATGGGGGGAAAAGCCCTCTCCAACTGAAGTAATTCCCTCAGGCACAGAGGCTGGTCTGGGACTTGTTGATGAGATTATTTCTGTCTGTAGCTGGCAGAGGTCCCAGAACTCAGTGATTTTGGGATAGGAACAAGTCCCCAAGGGCAGGCATCACTAGCACCATCAAATCCTATTTACACAGCACCTGGGCAAGGGGCTGTTAGCTAAGGGCTTGCCCAAGGCCTTGAGACACTATCTGAGGAGTCAATGCCCTTGACAGGAGCAGGAACTAGATAATGATGCCAATAAAAAAGAGGCAACAGGGTTGGGGTTGCAGCTCAGTGGTAGCGCACTCATCTGGCATGTGTGAGGTGCTGGCTTTGATCCTCAGCCCCATATAAAAATAAATGAATAAAATAAAGTT
The DNA here is from genome assembly GCF_052094955.1 of Ictidomys tridecemlineatus. NCBI lineage: Eukaryota > Metazoa > Chordata > Mammalia > Rodentia > Sciuridae > Ictidomys > Ictidomys tridecemlineatus. The sequence continues at coordinate 144,122,570 of NC_135479.1, forward strand.
ATTGTGTCCATCTACAACTAAAAAAGTATTTTTTAAAAGAGGCAACAGTGTGGGCAATTCTAAACGAACATATGACTTTTGATAGGATTTCCCTTCTTGATTGTGTATGTTTAAGTTGACAAAGGAGTTTTATTTCCTAGGTAGCAGGGGATAGTGGAAGGGTCACAAGTGGTAACAACAAGCTAAGTAAGCCATCACCACACATTCTCTACATCCTCAGGGAGCCAAAGCCAAATGACAGCAAATGTGACCAGTAGGTCCAGGAGTTCAGAATTCAGCCCAAGATCAGATGCCAAATAACATTGTATTCCACATGTCCATTTCTCCACATGGTCAAATACATCAGAATTCTTAATGAAGATATTCATTTATGTTGAATTTTTGTTGTATTTATGTTCCTTATAAATTGCCAAATACCATCTTGAGGGATCAATGATACTTTAAAACATTAGAGCTTTTCCATTTACTGTTTCAGTAAGAACTCGAGTTGGGTGTGGTGCAGGCATTTTTATAACTTACACATGAAGAAACTGAAACTCACACAAGACCACAAAGTGGACTGCGGTTGAGTCAAGACTGGGACATGACTTATCTCACGTCTAGCCCGAGGCATTTCCCACTGGAAAGCATTGCCCATGCTGACCTGGCCTCGGTGGGCTCCCCCAGGGAGGGAGGCGCTGACCTGAGCTGCTGGATAAGGTCTTCGCCTTCCTTGATGACATTTAGAGTGGCATCCAGGGTGGCGGTCTGCTGCTGCTGGAACTGCTTGATCAGTTCCTGGACCGCATCCACAGAGTCTGCACAGACATCTTCCAGCATCTCCTTTTGCAGGTCTTCCATCCATGTCCACAACTGTGGGAGAGACAGCAGACTCCACTCAGGACAGATGGGAGAGGTCAGGCCCACCCGAGGACAAGTAATCAGGACTGGAATCACCCCACCTACCCTCAGCCAGTGTGTGCAAAGTCTGACTGCCCTCATCAGCACACCTATGGGTGTTTGTGCATGCTATGGGTTGGTTTATGATTCCTTACTTATGTTCATTACCCATCTTTGCCAAGTTTACTCCAATGGTGTTGGCACTCCTTAAGGAAAGGAACCACCCTGAGGTTCATGGAAACCTGCAGATCTCTCAAAGCAACGAGATCCCTTACCTTTTAGAGATTCAGAAAAACAGATGACTCAAATGGACAAATATTATTTTATCTTTCAGAAAAGAGAAAAGCAATGATTCTGAATACTTCTTCCATGCAACTAGACATTAATTCATAGAAATCATGCAAAAAAGAAGGTGGTGCTCAATAAGAATCAAAACAAGATTAATGCAGCATCATCTGTGCTAAACTACTGTATTGTTTTCAAGATTTCTATGGTTGCTTAGAAAGCTGAATGCCATACAGTTTATCTTAATTTTAATAAAAGTATAAGATACTTCCACACAATATTCAAGAAGATGAAATGCAACCAGGATATTACTGATCAGAAGAGTTTAAAAGAGCTAAAGTCTTAGTGTTTTGAACAGAATGAGCACTGGATGTGATGAGGGGTTGAGCTGAATTACCGAAAACTCATTTACTGATAGCTTTTCTACATACTGAAAATAGGTCTCCAGTGGCTTTTAACAGGGATCCATTTTGACTATTATGTTGACTATTTCCATATACAAGGGAGTGGAAGATGAGCATAGCATCTACTTTGAAACCAAGAGTTTTTACCTGGCTTGCAAGAAAGATAAACTCAGGGCCCTTCCAGCATAAAAGCCAGTGGAAAAAAAATTGGTAGAAAGTTAGAAGGTGTGAAAAATGGCAGACATGGCTTTGACACCAAGACATCCAAAGTTCAGAGAGTTTAGCAGCAGTTTGTAGACAATTGTGATACCAAGTTAAGGTACTACTTGAAACCTGGAAAGCTGAGAGAGAGAGAGAGAGGGAGACACACACACACACACACACACACACACACACACACACACACACACTAGAAATCCCGTGAGACCATGTGCACACAGTCACTGGCAGGTAGGAGCAAACTTAAATTACAAGCTCATAATTTTGAATAAGCACCTCTTAGACTTAGTACAACACCATAATGTAGTCAGAAATAAACACTCATATTGCTAAACCATGGGTAAGGGATGATATTTCATTTCTTAAACTGTAATTTTCCTACTATTTGAATGTCTACAGGTCTCCTCTACATGGGCCCTGATAAGCATACCTAGATTGCTTTGTAAAAAAGTACAGATAACAGAGAAAATATCATTACTCATTTGCTTATTATCAGATAACCAATGATGAGATCTAGCAAAAAAGTTTTTACATCAAGCTTCTATAAGCCAGTGGCTGCCAGAACATATTAGGTAAAATCAGGGCAGTAGTGACCTTTATGTGTTTTTTTCCTTTCTGTCATCTATTTTATTTTTCTCTCCTTGAGGAACCATCTTTACCCTCCATTTATCTAGGGTATAACGTGTTAGCACTGTACCTCCTCCATCCATCTGCCTCTCCCCAGAAAGAATCCCATAGTCCAGTCATTTCCAGACCCTGTTTCTTGATCAAAATGGATCTGTACTGTGACCCATTTTTTTCAGGGTCCTTCTCCCTACTTGGCAAGTAGATGTGGTTCATGCTTTGTATATTATTTCTCTCAGAACACATGTAGTTGTGGCCCAAAGAATTACATGCAAAAGAATGAGTCTAATTTGGAGTTAAGGGAGTCTTTAGTGATCTCTTTTTTTTAAAATAAATTTTTAAAAATAAATGACAGCAAAAAGCATTACAATTCATATTACACATATACAGCACAATTTTTCATATCTCTGGTTGTATATAAAGTATGTTGATACCAATTCATGTCTTCAGGTTAGGCCTAATGGTGAAACCAGTGAGGTCCTGAAGGGCCAGTCCACACCCCCCATGCTATCCTGCATAGCTGGGCAGCCAAAGAAAAGGGAGACCTAAAAAAGCAGGAGGAAGGAAATAGATAAGCAAGGGAGACATAGAAGTTCTGTAGAAATAGTGTGTTTTATGGATGAATGGTTGAGGGAAGAAGTTATTTACTTCTTCACTTCTCCTGCTGATTGGCATTTTCACAGTCTGGCAGTCAATGAGCTGGTACAGTTGATTGGCCTTTAAGGGTACAGGAAGGAGTGTCATTCCCATAGGGTAAACTTCCACTCTCATTTTGAAGAGAGCATTTTACTTTGGCATTAACCACCAGCTTTTATTTTTAAAATAAATACCACAACAGTTTGGCGATTAAAATAGAGAATGAAGTTATTTTGTTCTTGAGGGCATCATCATTTTTGAAGACTGATTTAGTTCTGATTCTGGGGTGGGTGGGTGGAGGAACATATATGTCTATGGGAGTGCTTCTGGTATTTATGGGTGTGTGCATGGTCCTGTGTGTGTACGTGTATATGCATGTGCTTATGAATAGTTGATGGTGTAGCAGAATGACACAGGGTGAGAAACAAATGGAAGTGGGCATTTAATAAAACTAATTAAGAGCTGACGTTGGTTACTTTGGCTACATTCCTTCCTTTGACTCTCACCTTTTTACTACAGAAATATCTAAAAACTGATATTTTGAAATCCCAGGGACTGCAGCATTTCCATGGAAACACAGCCAAGAAAGAGAATTCTGTTTGGGCAATCTCTGCAGAACAGATGACACATGCTACAAATTCCTTATCCCTGGACAAAGAGAATGAGGACCGAGGTCATTGCTTTTCCCTACACCTTTCCTAGCTTTCCAGACCAGCAAAAGCCAGCTGCCCTCTTGGCCCCAGGTTTAAAAGTATACACACACACACACACACACACACAAACAAAAAAATAGTTTAGCACAATTTGTGCTAATAGCTGAGGCTCTGGCTGCATAAGATTCCAAGCACTTGTTTGTTTCCCCTCTGCATCAGGTAGTTCTTCTCTCTAAGTAGGGATATAAAGTTTGTTTTGGAAGGGCTAGAGGGTACAGCTCAATAGCAGAGCACTCACTTAGCATGTGTAAGGCCTTGGGTTGGATCTCCAGCACTGCAAAGAAAAAAAATGATTTTGGAAAATATCATTTATTAGGTTTTTCCTGATTATCTTGAAAATAACATTGAAAAAACTTGTTATTCTTAAAAATTCATTCTTCTTGTTTATTACTTCAAATCTTTATTCTATGTGTGTGATCAAAATTGCCATCATGCTAGATATATGGTTTAAATACTGTATACTATAACCCTTCCTTGTGTCATTAATGACTCTGGCCATATGGTTTATAATGACTGTGTAATATTTCACTACACATACACACTAGGATTTGCATCTATTTGTTCTATCCAATGAGGAACAGTTAGATGGTCTCTAATCATTCAAGATTATTAATAGCACTGTAATAAAATGACTCAATGGGTTTAACCTTTCATACTCCTGAGGTCACAAAGAATTCACAAAGTAAAGTCAACAGGATAAAGCAGAGTCTTTAATTTGCAGATGAAATGATTTTCATATTTTCCTTCTGTTTCCTCTCTGATCCTAATTAGAGTAAACCTTTTGATGTGGAAAGTGGGAAAAAGTAAAATTTTGAACTTCAGCCAGGGGAATCATAGGAAGTCTAGGTTAAGCCATTATGAAGATGAATGTTTGGGTCCCACACAGAAATGTACTATAAAGGGGGCCTTCAAATTCCAAGAAAATCTTATCCTATGATGACATTCTATTACAAATTGGCATTAAGGCAATTATTGTAGGAACCCAGCAAATTATTGTAGGAAGAAAGAAAAGAGGGAAGGAAGTAAAGAAGGAAAGAGCCATTCATAATTAGGCAGGTAGGATCTATAACAATGTTTATCAGCAATATTCAATGCCACTTTATCAAAGCTGAGCAGATTTTTCTTCCATTCGCTCTATTTACTGGAGAAGGAGAAAACAACTGCAGCAACTCAGAATTCCCTGACAGATTTATAGAACAGTACATGTGTCTGTTAATTCTGCCTTAAATGAAAAGCCAGAGGTTTGCCTAGAGCCAAGAGGAAGGAGTCCATAGTTAAAGGTCCCAGCATCAAAGAGGACCCATGCTTAGCAAGGTTTGAGAGGTGGTGAGTCTTGAATGGTATTAAACAGAATATGGAAAATCAAACCACAGGAGTTCTTTCATCAGAGCACTGAAGGAGGCCACTTGTGCCCACTAATAATCCACTTCTGCCTGCTGTGCAGAGCCCAGGGAAGGCTTCTTTTGATGATTCAGACTCCTGACCCCATCTCATTTGTTTTCATCCTCCTCAGAGTTGAGGACAAAGCACTGGGATAGATGAAAGATGTTGTAGAATGGGGGCTTCCTCTCGTTTCTTCTCCCCGCTCCTTTTCTTTTTCTTAGGAGAGACTACTAGCTTCTCATTGTCCAGGGGTCCTGTCAACATTTTATGTTTCTTAGCCAAGATCTACCTCCCTATTAAGTTCCTCTAAAAATGGAAAAGAAGAGCAAGGAGAAGTAAGAGCAAAGGAGGGGAGACACAGTACAAACAAGGACAAGGGCACAGCCAGCAGTTAGGAGTGCAAGTGTGTGCAAGCTGAGCATCCCTAATCCAAAATCCTGAAATCCAAAATGCTCCCCAAATCCAAACCTTGTATTTAAGAAGACAGATAAAATTCTCAGTCCCACTACTGAGAAACTCTGTAACTTTAGACAAGTTATTTTCTGAAAATTCCTCATTTGAAAGTATGTTTAATAAAATCTATACCATAAAATTATCATAAAGATCACCTGAGATGACATATGTGTATGACAATTAGTAGGTACTCAATTAAAAGGAAATGCCATCTGGTGTGGTGGTGCATGCCTGTAATCCCAGTGGCTCAGGAGACTGAGACAGGAAGATTGTGGGTTCAAAGCTAGCCTCCACAAAAGTGTGGCACTAAGCAACTCAGTGAAACTCTGACTCTAAACAAAATACGAAATAGGGCTGGGGATGTGGCTCAGTGATCGAGTACTCTGAGTTCAATCCCTGGTACCCTCCCCTCAACCCCCATCCCCCCCAAAAGAAATGCCATCTAATACATGTAGAGTTCTTAGTCAAATCTTAGGCTATGTGAATCATCTCTACTACTTCATGCTTTATTATAATTATTATTAATTAACGACATCAAATAAAGAAGAAATGAAAAAGAAAGGAGTCTTGGGTATATTAGAACTGTAAAGGGCATTAGGGTACCAAGTCTGACTGCATCATTTTATAAATGAAATCCAGGGCCAGAGTCAAAGTGACTTGTACAAGCTTATATGTTTTTTGGCAGTATTATATGGACTAGAACCTCAACTTTCAGGTTTCGTGTACAGAAGGTGAATGTACCTAGATGGGTATCCTGAAAGCTAGGGTCACCATTTGGGAGTGGTATTTTCACAAACATGGATCTTGTCCACCACTTCTTCATGGAGCTGCACTCCACACCCCCATGAGGAGTGTGACTCCTGTTCATTCATGCTGCATTTGCTCATCCACTGCTTGTAATTAAAAGAGGACCCACATGCCTTTGGTTTCTGAGACCATCATTAAGACTCAAGTGAACCACAAGCAAGCAGGCAACCAGGCAGGAAGCTCTGGATTAAAGCTAATCTTCTTGCTTTACAGGCACTCATCATAGAGGGGCTGTAGGTTCCACTGGAGAGGAAGCTGAGCCAGCTTCAGGGAGCTCGCCAGCCCTTCATCTGCCTGGGGAATCTCAGTTTAGAAAACATTATCCTTTCATGTTTTTCTCTGATAGTCACCACAATGATTCGCATTTGTTCCTGCAAAGTGTCAGAAAAGCCTGAGAAGTAGTAACAACCAGGCTTCTTAATGCATTCCCAATATCAAAAATCAACTTAATTAAGTAGGGTTAACTTTTTTTCCTGAGCAGCAATCAAACTTTAATTAATACTCCATTAAAATGAATTCCTGAGGGAACACAAGCATGCATACACCAAATGAATTCCTCTGCCAAGGTTGTTATTGCAGGAGCCTAAATGGGCCTCCTTCCTGGATGGTTACTCAATTTCAGAATGTTCCCTGTTAGAAATGAAAAGCAATCACATGGTTGCCACTCTCCTCCTCTGTAGGGTGCTCTTCTGCCCTCCTGCCCCTTCCCTCTCCTTTTTCCACTTGGTGAATGATTCTGCCTGGGATTTAAGCCCTGTTTTCCTCCGCCTACATGGAGGACCCCTCAGCGACCCTTCCTTCATTGCCTATCACTCTATATCCAAGCAAAGTAAGCATCAACTTTAATACCCACTTACTGCAGACCTCAAGAAGAAGACTAAATTCCCAATTTTAAAAATCAATAAAATAGAACACACTTGTAAACTTTGTATGCTCCATGCTGGTAGCAAAGATACCTTGTCAAAGTCCTATGAGGCTGATTTATGACAGGAAATAGCAACCAAAAGAAATGGGTGTGGAGTGGACAGAATGCTTGTGTTCCCCTTTCATCTCTTCCTGCAGTGACTATTCCTCTACTAGGGATCTCCAAATTTCTCCAGCTGCAGACTGAATGCTCCATCAGACCCCCAAAACTAATGCCTGTACTGCCCTCCCACTCCAGAGATGATGAGAGGAAATTTTGCCCCATTTGGTAAAAACCTAAATGCAGGTTATTAGAAACAAATTGTTAATATCACCAAGGTTTGAGGCTGATAACTCCTAGCCCAAACAGGACCCTGGTCAGACCTCAGTCCCTATTACTAGGAACACCACTTGACCCCTGCCAGGGCCGAGAGACCCATACCCCTTACCTCTTTGGTGTGTGTGTGAAAGGAGACGGACATGTCCAGGAGAAGCTTCCGCTGCTCCACCCTGCGCACGAAGTCTTGGATGCGCACCTCCAGGTGTCGAGCTGCCTTATAGATCTCCTCTGGGTCACATTCCCCTGTCTGAGCCAACTGCTCCGCAGCTTCTAGGAGCTTGTCCGCATTGGTGTATGTGTTCTGCCAGCAACAACAGTGAGGCAAAGTCAACTTGCAGTCAGGAAACAAGCTTCGCGCCTTCCTACAGCCCACCCAGGGGCTCCCTGAGTGAGCGGGAGCAGAGAGCGGAGGCGCCGAGCTGACAGCTCCCAGATCTGGCACCAAGACGCTGTGCGCGGAGCTGGCACGGGGCCCTGCAGCAGGCAAGCAGCTTGTGTGGGGCTGCTCCGCACAGTGGGCACTAGCTAGGGGCCTCAGTCACCTCTGGGATTTCTCAGAGGTGCAAAGTCCCTGCAGAGAAGCCGGAGGACCTGTGAGAACCTCCACATCCTTCCTGCTCCTTACTCCCTCCTCTCCCTGAGCCCCATCATTTGCCTCACATCTCAGGCTGTATCACCAGAGTCAGAAATAGCGCATCCACAGAGATGGTCTGTGTTTCTATGTGAGAACACCATAAAAACACTAACTAGCAGACTTGCTTTGCCTCCCCGCCTAGTTCCCTGTAACTATGGGTGTTTATCTTTTGGAAGGGAGCTATCTCTCTGGAGGGAAGGGTCAGCCACTCTAAGGAACTAACAGAAGGAAGCAGCCTGAGCTGGAGAGAGCAGAAGCAGGCTACTCCCTGTGCCTTAGCTAAGGCTGTTTGAAGGAAAGCTGGGGAGGTGGGTGGGAGTGGGGGAATCTGGTGATTTTGTTTATCAAGAGCTACTGCTTCATATGCATGCTTGCACCACAGATACACACACACACACACACACACACACACACACACACACACACACACACACAAACTCCTCCAACCCCCACAGTATTTCAAAATGCACCCAACTTATAATTATTATTCACCAGGATGGGAGTCATTGACTTTATAATAGATATTACATTATAGGCCATGAATATACTTTTCCTCAGCAGTTTTTTTAAGAAAAGGCCTGGCATATCTGGATGTTGTCCCAATGATTCAGGTGTACATATATTTCTGAAAGTCTTTCAAGCCAGCATAGTGTTCTGTAGTGGTGTTTACTGTGGATCTGGAAGCAGAAACTGTCAGTCTCAAACACACAGTGAGTGGAGAATGGAAATGGGTTTATGATACTCATAAACCATGTAAGACTTCTATGTCTTCATGGAATTTTACAGGATTCCCCTGAAGATCTGGGTGTTCAGGACTGGATTGTGTTTCCCCAAAATCCATGTTAAATTCCTGATCCTCAGTATCTCAGAATGTGACCTTATTGGAAAATAGGATCATTTCAGATGTAATTAGTTACATTAAAATCAAACCATACTAGAGGAAGATAGGCCCTTAATTCAATGTGACTAGTTTCCTTACTTAAAAAAACAAACAAAAACCCTAAGACCAAAACAACATGTCACCTTGGACAATTTAGCAAGACCCTGTCTCAAAATGAGATTAAAAGGGCTAGGCTATGACTCAGTGATAGAGCACTTGCCTAGCATGTGTAAGGCCCTGATTCTATCCCCATTTGAGGTAGACGGAGAGAAAAAGAGCATCACATGAAGACAGAGGCATGTAGGGAGAACACTATGTGAAGACAAAGGTAGAGATTAATGGTTGTAACTATAAATCAAGGAAGGCCATTGATTGTGGAAGAGAAAGGAAGATTTCTCTCTCAGGCTCTTAAGAACCAATCCTGCTCATACATTGAGCTTGGACTTCTACCCTCCAAAACTATGAGAAGACACATTTCTGTTGTCAGGCAGTGTGTGGTGCTTTGACATGGCAGCTGTGGGGAACTAATATGCTGGGGTTGAGCCGCTGGGAGGCTGATGACCCAGACTCTCGGTTGTTCTTACACGGATCATGAAGCAAATATTCATCTTGGCTTTTAAGAATTCCCAGGGAGGCCCAGGGGGTCCTTAAGGAATGCTTCCTGAAAGCAAGTAAATGCTATCCCAGTTCTAGTGAGATAGAGCTGAAAGGAGGAAAAATCATATGGCCCCAACTGGAAAATTCATGTTTAACTGGAGCTGCTACATGGAAGGAAGCTGAGAAGGGTGGGGGTGGGGTTAAACCCCACTGAGTTAAAGAATGGCAATTCTGGAAAACAAATTAAGGAAGTCTGATTCAGAGTTATGAGGGAAACGCAGGGTGAGATGGGCAGTAACAGACAGGGGAGGCTTTGGGGGCAGTGGGCCAAGTTACAAAAGGCTCTTATAGGACTGGACACAACTTCTAGTAAATAGACCTTTATATTCCATGAGAGAGATTGTGTTTCATAAAGCCCTCAAATCTTCTACCTTAAGTCCTAGGGAATCCCATGAATCCCCTTTTTTGGGATCACAGCTTAATATTTTCTAAACAATAAACACAAATTTGTGGCAAAGCTTAAAAAATTAAAAAAGTTAGGACCATTAAAAAAAAAAAAGTAAAACCAAGTGCTTACTGCATAAAGGGCCTAGGACATTCCTAGTTTTAACACAAAAAGTGTCCCAGAAATCCCCTGAGTTGCTGTCCATCTTAATTCACACCCAGTGCCATACTTATCTCAGGAGTACAGATGTATATGAATTGTATTCTGCCGTAAAAGAAGATCATTCCTCAGGCACATGACAACACATCAAAAGGGGCAAGCAAATAGTAAGGGATCATTAGTGGTTAAAGTTTCTTCACATGACCCTGGGGCTGGACAGAAAATGAGTAAAAACTAAAAACAGTTTTTGATAGTCAATAATTATTGAATATTTTTTCACATGCCCCAAACCGTCTTCAAGCCTTTTATGCATACTATTTCCTTTAATCCTCACCTTAACCCCAAGAAACTGGTATAGCCATCAGACCCATTTTATAGGAGAAGAAACTGAGGCACAAGAATTTCTGGTAAAAGTCACATAACTATAAAATGAGAGAATTAGGATTAACCTGTTGTCTGGCTATAGAGCTCAAGCTCCAAACCATTATACTCTGCCAGAGTGCAGGCAGAGGCCTGAAGATGGGGAGCATTTTGTGAGCAGGAGGAGGAAGAGGAGGAAGGTTTCTCACAGACAGGATTCTCTTCTCTTTGAGTCTAGGGTGCTCTATATTCATTCCACATCACAGCCACTATCCCAGGCCATGGGAATCATGGGTCTCCATGCTGTCTTCCTCATAGTCTATAAGCTCCTTAAAGGAGGGTTCCATGTTTTATTTGTCTCTGGTTCTCCCACTGTAAAATGTTCATTGAATGAACAAGATCAGAGGTGGGAATGAAAATGTTATGTTCAGGTAAGTTGAGTCAACCTGACTAAAATTAGAGAACTCAACTTGAGTAAGACAGGGAAGAGTTTATGATAGATTTTATAGAGAAAAAAGGACAATACAAATAGATGGGAAGGCTACAGGGTAGTCTGCACTAAAAGTCAGGCTCCCTGCTCTACCTTTGCCCAGCTCTTCTCCCCATTACTACCAGAAAGAACTTCTAAATCCAGATCCAGGCACATCTCATGCCTACTTAAACTGTTCTGTGGCTTCTACACCCTTGGAGTAAAATGCCTCAGCATGGCATTGAGGGCTCTTCTCCATCTGATATCTAATTTCCCATCACCCCTACAAACAGCCTAGGAAATAAACGGCTGGCTTTTGTAGAAGTGCGTGCCCTGATGCCTGCCTGTGTACCTCTGAACACACTTCCTTCTGCTTGGGATGCCCTTCTCCTCATTTTTCTACTTAACCAACTCTCATTTACCTTTAAGATCCAGCCTGAACATCATTTCCTTTAGGAAGTGCACCTTCATGTCCACCTTCTTTCCCAAGATTGGCTTAAGTGCCCTCCTCTGGTCTCCCAGAATGACCTGTACTGCCCTCCTCCATAGTATCTGCCATATTCTAATGCAAACGTTTGCTTCTCTCATCTGTTTAGGGATGGATGTCTTTCATCTCTTCCTTAGTGTCTAGCACCAAACAATTGCTTCAGAAATATTTAGCAAACAAATTAATAAATTAATGATACACCAATTTCCACCATGCCTAACATTTGACCCTTTGTCTTCATTAATTACCTGGCACAAGACCTTACATGCTAGAATTCATTTTCCATTAATCATTCCATTTTGTTTATTCTATCTCTTTTTGTTATCAAAAATATATAGTGATCCCTATCAGTGTTCCCAGGTTGGGGCAAAGATCACAACAAACCTATGCTTGTTCACCTTCTGACCAAATCAACAATGGCTGTTGCCCCAGAGCTAGAGTTGACCTTACTCTGAGTTTTGTTCCTGGGCATTTGTTTTCCTAGCCTTTTAGCCATGCCTTGGACTTGATCCTTATTGATATGTCCCAACTGATATACCAAAAAGGGGTTATGAGTGCTGAGATTTTGATCCCTCCACTATTAGAGCTTTTAGACAGGACTTACAGTGGCCAGAGCTCCTGAGTCAGAGATTTGGCCACACAGACGGCTGTAGTGCCTGTTATTCCCTCTTAACCCCGCTCCTCTATCCCAGTGTCAAGCAGGTAAAATGCCTTACAACTAACTTATAGGGTTTTTCAAGATGATGGAATAGAGGAAGTCACTTTCCTGGCTGTTCCACAGCATGAAACCAAGAAAGCAGACAGGCAGCCTCTCAGCAAGGTGAAAGAACAAAAAATAATGGGGGGAGGGGATCTTTACTGGAATTTAAAAATGGACATTCTAAGCAGATTGGGGATTCAGGAGGTTGGATATAATAAAATAAGGAAGAACTCCCCAATGGTACAGCCACTGCCTTGATAAGGAAAGAAGCACCAGCCAGAGTGGTCCCCCTCCGTGAGCAAAGTGGAGGGGTATGGAAATTTAAAAAACCCACATTTTTAGGAGGCCTGAGGCATGTCTGGGTACAAAGCATTTAGAGACCAAGGTCACTGCCTGACTAAATTGAAAGGTGCATTGGAAATTATCCTTGTGCAGGAAAGAAGCCACCAGCTCTCCCTGTTGCATGCAAAGGAAAAGGAAGGAATCCTTTTGCAGCCTCAGTGCAGGGGCTGGCTTCTGAGGGAGCTAATTCCTGGCAAACCTAAGTTTGGCCCCAAATATAGGCCCAGTAAACACATACTCTAAACAGAGAATGTACTTAAGTGGCAAGGAGAAAATCAAATGTGGAGAGAGGTTTACACAGTGGGCAACTGCTCATGGAAACCTACTAGCTCTAGCGTCCCCCTCCAGGAACAGCTGGGCAAGATGCATCTGGCTGGGAATTCAGAAGGGTAGGGATGGGAGAGACTGAGTTTGGAACCCAAGACCAGGAAACGTGGGGGCCGAAGGTGATGTAGGGGACTAAGAATTGGCTACTCCAGGAATGGAACCCAAGGGAGATCACTGGGGTACAGTCTTCCAGCATGGAGGTGTACTGATTTAAAATCTCCAGACCAAGGGGCATTCAGCAGAGTCTGGAACCCACCTAAGCCTCAACCCTGTCTCCAGGAATTCCGCCTATAAGATTTCATGTATGAAGACATGAATTTGTACACCAAACAGAGATTTGATAAATTGTGGTATAAAGTTGAATTAAGAATTGTAATGCAAAAAAAATTATGAATGTAATGCTCTCCTCTATTGTGAGGTATCTAAGAAATTAAAAAAATCATAAAAAAAGATTACCTCTTTCAACCAGCAATCCGAAGGGTGGAGCTTCACAATCCAGAATACCCCACCTAAAACACCTAAGAGGAGAAGCTGAGAATCTTTTGAACTCCAACAGAAAGGATTATTTAACTTTTCATAGAGTTTTTTTCTCCTTTTTTTCCTTCCTCTGTTTAATTGCAACTTCAATGACACATGGACATTTATATATATACATATTTTTTTCTCATTTCTAGCATTTTTAAAGCCAGTTATTTTTCATGGATAAGTTTTTTGAGGACTGGGATATTTGATTAATATATTTTAGTTTTGTATTCTTTTTATTTTTAACTTTGAAAAAAAATTTATTTTACATATATTTTTTCCTCTTACTTGTTTCCCCTGATTCTTTCTTCTGCTAATAGCCAATCTCTATTATTTTCTCTTTCACTCTTCCTTTAGTTTTTTATTTCTATCTGCTCTCCTACTCCCTCATAACCATCACATTCTATATCACTTCTGTTCTCTCCTGTCCATCATTTGAAATTGTACTCTTTTGCAAACTTGCTGTTTTTCATTATAGGCAATAACTGATCATATTATTTCTGTTAATTGTTATAATTAACATTGTAGATGTCATAGTAAGAACTATTTGGTTTAATGCTGTATATTGTTTGCATTGGTTGTTGTTGTTATTTGTTACCCTCTAAAAAGTGAATACTCTAAGTACTGGAAACCTTCACGATCACTCTAAGTCCACAGGATAGAAACTCTATTGCCTCAGATCCATACTGTTAGATGGGTAGACACACAAATAACATGAAAAAGCAAGGGCACAAATCACCCCAAACAAACCAAAGTACCCCAATAAAAGAATCCATTGATACCACAGTGGAAGAAATGTCAGAGAAGGATTTTAGAATGTACATAGTTAAACTGATATGTGAAGTAAAGGATGGTATAAGGAGGGAAATCAGAGAGAAAATATAGGTAGTGAAAGATCACTTCAATAAAGAGAGTTTCTGGAAAAAAACAATAGGCAGAAATCCCCAAAATGAAGGAATCAATAAACCAAATTAAAAATTCAATTGAAAGCATCTCCAACAGACTAAATCACTTGGAAGGCAGAGTTTGAAGCAATGAAGACAAAAAAATATAATCTTGAAAACAAAGTTAACCATGGAGAAAAGGTGTTAAGAGATCATGAACAGAACTTCCAAGAGAATTGGGATAACCTAAAAAAAAAACAACCAAATTTTAGATTTATCAGGATAGACGAGGGCTTGGAGATATAAACTAAAGGAATAAACAATCTTTTTAATAAAATAATATCAGAAAAATTTCCAAATATAAAGAATAAAATGGAAAATCAAATGCAGGAGGCTTATAGGACTCCAAATACACAAAATTATAACAAACCCACACCAATGCATATTATTATGAAAATGCAGAATAAGGATAAAATTTTACAGAATAAGGATAAAAATTTAAAGACTGCCAGAGAAAAATAACAATAGAGGGAAACCCATATAGATCTCAGCTGATCTCTTAACCCAGACCCTAAAAGCTAGGAGGTCTTAGAAAAATATATGCCAAGCCTTGAAAGAAAATGGGTGTCAGCCATTATATTATACCCAGCAAAATTAAGCTTCACTGATGATGAAGTAAAAACCTTCCATGTTAAACAGAAGTTGAAAGAATTCACAACTAGAAACCCTGTACTGTAAAACATACTCAATAAGGTATTTCATGAATAAGAAATGGAAAATAAAAGTGAACCAAAAATTAAAGGAACTACACTAAAGGAACAGTGACTCAATGAGGAAACAAATTCAAATTAAAAAACAGAAATAAATAAAAATGACAGGGAATATAAATCATTATCTCAATGATGAGATAATGATAATCAATCCAAAGACACAGACTGGCAGATTGGATTAAAAAACAAGAGCAAACAATGTGCTGTTCCCAAGAGACTCGCCTTATAGGCAAAGACATCCACAGACTGAAGGTAAAAGAATAGGAAAAAACATATCATTTACTTGGATCTCATAAAAAAGCAGGAGTTTCTAGCCTCATATTCAGATTAAGTGGACTTCAAGCCAAAGTTAATCAGAAGGGACAAAGAAGAACATTTCATATTACTTAATGGAATGATGTATCAACAAGACTTAACAATCGTAAATATTTATGCCCCACAACACAGAGCATCTATGTACATCAAATAAACCCTTCATAATTTCAAGAAGCAAATAGACTACAACACAAAAATACTGGGTGACTTTAATACACCTCTGTCACCACTAGATAGATCCTCCAAACAAAAATTAAAGAAAGAAGCTATTGAACCAAAAAAACAGTAATAATTTAGACTTAACAGACATATATGGCATATTTCATCCATCAATGACTGAATAAGCTTTCTTCTCAACAGCACATGGATCCTTCCCTAAAATATACCATATCTTAGGCCACAAAGCAACTCTTAGCAAATATGAAAAAATATAGATAAAACCTTGCATTCTATAAGATCAAAAAGGAATGAAATTAGAAATCAATGATAAAATAAGAAATAGAAGCTACTCTAACACCTGGAGACTAAATAATACAATATTAAATGGTGCACTGATAGCAGAAGAAATCAGGGATGGAATACAAATATTTAGAGGTAAATGAGAATAATGATACAATATATCAAAATCTCTGGGACACTATGAAGGCAGTGCTAAAAGGAAATTTCATTTTCCTTGAGCTCATTCATTAAAAGAACAGAAAGTCAACAAATAAATAACCTACTCTCAGAAAAACAGAAGAACAAATCAACACCAAAAGCAGAAGACAGGAAATAATTAAAATCAGAGCTGAAATCAATGAAATTGAAACAAAAAGAAACAATCTAAAAAAAATCAACAAAAGAAAAATTTGGTTCTTTGAAAAGATCAATATAATTTATAAACCCTTAGCCAAGCTAAAAACATCGAAAGAGAAAACTCAATTGACTAAAATTTGTGATGAAAAAGGAAATGTCATAATGGGCACTACTGAAATACGGAGGATAATCACAATCTATTTTGAAAATTTATACTCTAATAAAACAAAAAATCTTGAAAACATTGACAAATTTCTAGAGACATACAACCTACCCAAATTGAATCTGAAGGACATAGAAAGTTTAAACAGATCAATGTCAAGCAATGAAACTGAAGACACCACTGAAAGCCTACCAAGAAAGAAAAGCTCAGGACCAGATGGATTCTCAGCTGAATTCTACCAGACCTTCAAAGAAGAACTAATACCAATCCTCCTCGAATTATTCCATGAAATAGAAGAGGAGGGAACCCTTCCAAACTCATTCTATGAAGTTAGTATTACCCTAATACCAAAATCAGACAAAAAACACATCAAGGAAAGAAAACTTCAGACCAATGTCCCCATGAACAAAGTTGCCAAATTTCTTAATAAACATCGGTACATTGCATACAAAAACATATTAAAAAGATAGTGCACTATGATCAATTGGGGTTCATCCCAGAGATGCAAGGTTGGTTCAACATTCAGAAATCAATGAATGTAATACATCACATCAATAGACTTAAAGACAAGAATCACATGAGTATCTCAATAGATGCAGCGAAAGCATTTGACAAAATACAGCATCCATTAGTTTCAAAAACTAGAAAAACTAGGATAGGAGGAACACACCTCAACATTGTAAAAGCTACCTATGCTAAACCCAAGGTCAACATCATTCTAAATGGAGAAAAATTGAAAGCATTCCCTCTAAAATGACCTCTTTCACTTCTATTCAACATAGTCCTGGAAACTACCCAGAGCAATTAAACAGAAGAAAGAAATTAAAGGGGTACAAATATGAAAATAAGAATTCAATCTATCCCTGTTTGCTGACAACATGATTCTATATTTAGAAGACCCAAAAAACTCCACCAGAAAAATTCTAGAACTCATAAATGAATTCAGCAATGTAGCAGGATATAAAATTAGCCCCCACAAAACAATTGTGTTCCTATACATCCATTATGAATCAACTGAAAGAGAAATTAAGAAAACTATCCCATTCACAATAGCCTCAAAGAAAATAAAATATTTGGGAATCAATCCAACAAAAGAGGTGAAAGACCTCTACAAAGAAACTAAAGAAAGGAATTGAAGAAGACCTTAGAAGATGGAAAGCTCTCCCATGTTCTTGGACAGCCAGAATTAATATTGTCAAAGTTACCATATTACCAAAAATGTTGTACAGATTCAATGCAATTCCTATTAAAATCCCAATGTCATTCTTCATAGAACTAGAAAAAGCAACATGGAATTAATTTGGAAAAATAAGAGACCCAGAATAGCCAAAGCAATCCTCAGTAAGAAAAGCGAAGTAGGAGACATCACAGTACAGACCTTAAATTATACTACAGAGCTATAGTAACAAAAACAGCATGGTATTGGCACCAAAACAGACATGAAAACCAGTGGTACAGAATAGAAGACACAGAGACAAATCCACCTAAATTCAGTTGTTTTATTCTAGACAAAGGTGCTGTAAACATGTATTGAAGAAAAGATAACCTCTTCAACAAATGGTGCTGGGGAAACTGGAAATCTCTATGTAGCAGAATGAAATTGAATACCTATCTCTCATCCTGCACAAAACTCAAGTCAAAGTGAATCAAGCACCTAAGCATTAGACCAGAGAACCTACTAGAAGAAAAAGTAGGACCAAGTCTCCATCATGTCGGCTTAGGAACCAAATTCCTCAACAAGATTCCTAAAGCACAAGAAGTAAAATCAAGAATCAATAAATGGGATGGTATCAAACTAAAAAGGTTCTTCACAGCAAATGAAACAATCAAGAACATGAAGAGAGAGCCTACAGAATGGGAGAAACCCTTTGCCACCTGCATCTCAGAGCACTAATCTCCATGATATATAAAGAACTCAAAAAACTTAACACCAAAACCACAAATAACCCAATCAATAAATGGACAAAGGAATAAACAGACACTTCACAAAAGAAGAAAAATGAATATCAACAAATATATGAAAAAATGTGCAACATCATTAGTGATTAGAGAAATGCAAATTAACACAGTGAGATTTCATCTCACTCCAGTCAGAATAGCACATCAAGAATACAAGTAACAATAAATGTTGATGAGGATGTGGGGGAAAACATTCACTCATACATTGATGGTGGGACTGAAAATTGGTGCAACCTCTCTGGAACGTAGTATGGAGATTCCTCAGAAAACTTGGAATTGGAACCACCATTTGACCTAGTTATGCCGCTCCTCAGCATATACCCAAAGAATCTAAAATCAGCATACTATAATGACGCAGCCACATCAATATTCATAGCAGTTCAATTCACAATAGCTAAGTTATGGAACCAACCTTGGTGTCATTCAATAGGTGAATGCACAAAGAAATTGTTGTACATATACACAATGTAATATTACTGAGCCATAAAGAAGAATCAAATTATGTCATTTGCGAGTAAATGGATGGAACTGGAAGGTATCATGCTAAGTAAAATAAGTCAATTCCCAAAAACCAAAGGCTGAATGTTTTCTCTGATATGCAGATGCTGACTCAGACATGTGGGGGTGAGATGAGGTGGAGGAGTGCAGGTTCACTGGATTGAATGGGGGAATGGAGCAAATGGAGAGGGAATGGGAATGCCAAAGATAGTAGAATGAATCGGACACAATTTTCCTGTGTTCAAATATGAATGCACGAGTGTAGCTCCACAACATATACAACCACAAAAATGGGAAAGTTATATTCCATGTATGTATGATATGTCAAAATACATTATACTGTCATATATAACTAAAAGAACCAATAAAATATTTTTTTAAAAACTTACTTACAATCTCCTATTTTAGCCTTGACCCATTTTTTTTCTACCCAGGGAAGAAACAAGACATTGAAGGTTAATTTTCCTACAAATATAGGAATTCCAACAACACAGGTATCATTTCAGACTCTTGGGATGGATCAGAAGGTCAGAGGGAGGCTTTTTAAAGGCAAGTGGTAGGAGTGACAGTGAATAAAAACACCTCTGGAGTCCAGAGTCAGCTTCCTTGGTGATAGGGAGTTAGCAACATGGCTCTGTGTTCTGGAGATGAGAAAGGACAAGGTCTAGAAATTACTCTTATTATTTAAAAGAGGAAGTGTATGCCAGAAGAGTAGAACTGCAGGAGGACCAGGAGGACCCTCCCACCCCGCCGCCATAATGATTATGTTTCAAGGCAGCATGGGAGGAGCCAACAGGTAATCATGGGAAAGGAGAAAAGAAATATGTGCACTGCAGGGAAAAGAGACACAGAAGCATGGGCATTGGGAGGGCAGAGATGTCTCTGGGTCTTAACATTAATGAGCAGAAACAGCAATCAAGACAATGTCTAAATTAACCTTACATTTAACTACAATGCTACCATTGATTAATAAAATCTGTCATCTCCCTTCCTTACCTCTCTGGGACAGATCTTTAGAGGATCCTTCTGTGTGTGAAGAAATTACCTAATGCTAGAGAAAGAACTACCTGAAAGGATTAGAGATGAGAGTACCTGGCATGCACACAAGGCTAGAAATAGTATCTCCGCCCACTAGTTAGCCTGAGAAACCTCTATGGGATATGGGTGGAGTACTCAGAAGAGTCTTGCCTAAACAGCAGAAATAATAACCCTAGACTGAGTACTACTTTGTCTTAGAGAAACGACCTAAAAATATCAAACTTTTCTCAAGTCACTTAACTGGTTCCCAGAAAGCTTAATATTTATGAAAATAAACAAATATCCAGCAAATAACAAGGTAAATTCATAATGTTTGGTATATAATAATAATAATACACCAGAAATACAAAGAAAATATAACCTATGATGAAAAGAAAAATAAAGAAAGAAAAATGATCCAGAATTGATACTTACATTAAAAATAGTAGATAAGGAGTTTTTAAAAAAATTTCTTTTTTGTTGTAGATGGACACAATATCTTTATTTTGTTTATTTTTTTATGTGGTGCTGAGGATTGAACCCAGTGCCTCACACATGCTAGGCGAGTGCTCTATCAATGAGCCACAACCCCAGTCCCTAGATAAGGATTTTAAGTGGTCATTGTATATGTATTTCATATGTTCAAAAAATAATGTAAAGAAATAGAAGATATTTAAAAACTTATACTTCTAGAAATGAAAATTATACTGGCTCATGTTAACAGCAGATTAGACACTGCAGAAGAAGACCACTGAGATTGAGAACATGGTAGTAGAAACTATTTAATCTGAAATGCTAAGAGAAAAAAAGAATTTTTAAAACTCAAGCCTCAGGGAGTTGTGAGACAATTTTAAGCAGCTAATATCCATGTAACTGAAATCTGTAGAGGAGGGAGATGGAAATGGAAAAGGTAACATGAAGAAATAATGACCCAAAATTTCTAGATTTAACAAAAATTATAAATCCACAGATCTGAGAAACTCAACAAACTCTCAACACAAGAAACATGAAGAAAGTTATACCAACACACCAAAAAATCAAACTGAGTGCAGAGAAAAAAGAAAAAGAAAAACTTAAAAGTAGTCAGAGGAGAATAGATATGCTATATTCACTAAGGATGACCATAAACTTCATACCAGAAACAGTGCAAGCAAAAAGACAGAGGAACAACATCATTAAAGTGCTGAAAGAAAAACTCTCAAACTAGAAGTCTATGATAAGCACAGATATTTTTCAAAAACAAAGGAGAAATAAAGATTTTTTTCAGGTATATAAAGCAAATTATTCATTTGTAGATTTATGTGACCAATAAATGTTAAATGAAGTCCTTCAGGAAGAAATAAAATGCTACCAGATGATAATACAGGTCCATATACAAGAATGACAAGCACTGGAAAGGCTAACTACAGTGAGAAATATATGACCTTCCCATATTATGTAATCCTGTTAAAAGATCATCAGGATATTTAAACAAAAACAATAACAATGTAGTATGGGGGTAGAGCACACAGATAATACATGACAACAATAACACAAAGTCCAGGAAGGTAGAAATGGTAGTAGACTATAAGGTTCCCATATATGTGTAAAATGGTATCACTTGTAGATCACTGTGATAAGTTAAAATACTTTAAGCCTTAAAGCAACCATTAAAAATAAGAAAGAGTAAGACAATGAGCCAACAAAGGAGATAAAGTGGAATCATAAAAATATATTACATCAAAAGGAAGGAAGGGAGGACAACAAAGAACAAATGAAACAATTAGAAAAAAACCCAAGAGATTTAAACCTAAATACATCAGCAATCATGTCAAATATAAATTGTGAAAATACCTCGAACAAAAAGCTGAGATTGTCAAATTGGGTAAGAAAAAATCCAGTCCTGCTGAGCATGGTGGCACACAGCCAGAATTCCAGCTACAGGAGCTGAATCAAGAGGATCTCAAGTTTGAGGCCTGGGCAACTTAGCAAGACCCCATCTCAAAATGAAAAAATTAAAAAAGAGCTGGGGATTTAGCTCAGTAATAGAACATCCCGAGTTCAATACCTAGTACTGAAAGAAAAAACAATCAAGTCCCAACTAAATGTTATCTATGATAAATGCACTTTACTTTAAATGTAAAGATACAAGTAGGTTTTAAAATGAAAGGACAGAAAAAGATACAGCATGATAACTGATAGAAAACTGGGTGACTACATTAATATCAGATATAGTAGATTTGGGGGCAAATAAATATTACATATTATATTGATCAAGGGGTCAATTTTATCAAGAGGATATAATAATCCTAACATTTAAATGACTTAGAACAAAGGTTTGAAATATGTGAAGCAGAAACTGATAAAATATGCAAGGAAATATAGACAAATCCACAATAACAGTCAGGTTTTTATACCCTCTCTCAAAAATTAATACAACAAGTAAATAGGAAATTAGTAGGGATGTAGATTTGAACACTCCCTGTTGACATTTACAGAACACTCCAGTCAACAATAGCGGAATGCATATCCTTCCTAAGGACTCACAGAACACTTACCAAAATAAACCATATTCTGGGTCATGAAAAATTTAAAGGGATGTACATCAAACAAAATTTTTTTTTTCTGGCTGTAACACAATTAAATTAGGCTCTTTAACCACATCATCTCCAAGTTTTAGGATCAATCATAAGATGGGTACTACTTATTTCATTTTACGAATAAGAAAACCAATGCTCAGAGAATTCAAGTAACTTATCTGAAGCATGTTATATAACTAGAAATGGTAAGCCAAGTCTAAGTATAACCTCCAAGTACTTTTCATGGGAACACATATTTCTCTAAAATGCAGTTTAAAACCTCCACCTCATCTGCTTCTCTATTATGCTTACTCTTATGCCTTCAATTATGACACTGCAATTGTTCACTTGCAACTACCTACTTTGTTTCTGTTTTGAAACACAATTCCAATGTGTACACACTGCCTTCCAGAGAGAACTGCATTCTTTTTGCAGGAAAGAGCCCCATTTACTCAACTTCTCTATGTCAACTGCTCATCAGTGTACCTACCAGGCACAATGCTCTCCTTCCTATAGCGAGTAGCTCAACCCAAATGCTCTGCAGTCCAATAGCTGGTCAACTGTAAGGCTTCAAAACACACACGCTTCCCTTATCTCTGAATGTAGGAAGTCCCAGCTTAAGAGTGAACAACATTTGGTATTTGTTTTTTAGGGCTTGGCTAGCTTTGGAAATGGTAGGAGACCTTCAATGATACACAAAATTATAAGAGGTTATGAGGGGCAAGGGGGAGGGGGAAAAAAAGGGAGAGAATTGAACAACAGCAGAGGAGGTAGAGAGGGAAGATGGGAGGGGAGGGGAGGGGGATAGTAGGGGATAGGAAAGGTAGCAGAATACAACAGTCACTAATATGCCATTATGTAAAAATGTGAGTATGTAACAGATGTGATTCTGCAATCTGTATTTGGGGTAGAAATGGGAGTTCAAAACCCAATTGAGTCAAATGTATGAAAGATGATATATCATGAGCTCTGTAATGTTTTGAACAATCAATAAAAAAATTGATAGCATATAAGAAAAACATTATAAAAGCATATAAGAAAAGTATATAAGAAAAACATTATAAAAGTATATTTTTAAAAAGTTCTACATAGTAATTCTAATCAGTGTGTGGTAATAGAGTGAATATTTAAATTAAAAAAAAGAGTTAACAACAATCCAAAGTTTCTTCATAAGCCACATTTTCCAGTTTTAACACTGGAAATATATTTGCCATGTAAATGGGATACCAGGTTACCAGGATAAAAATCAAAGAAATTCAGTGAAACATATAATATGCTTCAAATATAGCACTGATACAGTATATTGGCTGTAATCAACAAGAATTATAGATGAAAATGCTTTTATATTTTTATCTTGGAGCCTGACAACACAATTTTCCTCCATTCACTGGCTCTTGCTGGGGAAGGAGGGGTGGATTCTGATAATAGTGGTCTATGGTGGGAAGCAGTAGGAAGGAAAGGAGGAATCACTGCTGGTGCTAGTGATGAACAGACCCACTGCATCGCATCTGCTGCAAGGATGACATCTTCCTACAAGCTCTGAATAATGGACAAATGATAGTTGTCTCCATTAGGACAACTTATAAGTCCAAATAAGGCCTATCTATTGACAAGTTCTAGCCGGGTGCTCTTTAAATT
Organism: Ictidomys tridecemlineatus; assembly: GCF_052094955.1. Lineage (NCBI taxonomy): Eukaryota > Metazoa > Chordata > Mammalia > Rodentia > Sciuridae > Ictidomys > Ictidomys tridecemlineatus. The sequence continues at coordinate 144,146,735 of NC_135479.1, forward strand.
AGAGACTGTTCATACAAATCTTCGGTTATAATTGGGATTGATACCAAAAATAACTTCTGCAGATGCTGATACCTCCTAACACAAATATTCTGGGTGCTGAGATTATATCTGGGAACCTAAACACCAACTCTATCACATGTACATGTGCAATCATCATCCTGCCTGTTCTCATACACAGCTCTACTTGCCTGAGAATGGTTTCCACTATCTCTAATATTTTAGCACCTTTTCTTATAAATGGTATATTTATAATTTTTAAAGTAAAGTTTTATTTTCCTATAATCTGTTTTAGTCTGTTTTTCTGCTTGAACAGGATAACAGAGACTGAGAATTTCATAATGAATACAGATAGACTGGCTTGCAGTTCTAGAGGCCTGAAAGTCTAACACTGAGGGACTAGTATTTGATGAGGGCCTTCTTGCTGCATTATCCCATGGCAGAAGGAGGAAGAACCAATAAGGGACCAACCTTGTCCTTTTATAGTGGCACACATAATCAAGGGTGGAGCCCTCCTGGCTTAATCACTTCATAAGTGTTACACTCCTAATACTGTTACGATGGTATTAAGATTTCAGCATGAACTTTGGAGGGGACAAACATTCAAACCATAGCACTCTTTTATCTTTTTAAGAACATACTTAGGCCTAGAAGTTTAGAGGGAAGAACAGCTGTTGTTCTTTGCTGGGGTGCTCTCTACCTACCCCATAAAACACTACCACCACCCTTTTTGCAGTGCTGGGGATTGAACCCTGGGCTTCATGCTGCTAGGCAAGTGCCCTACCACTGAGCCACATCCTCAGTCCTGTTCTTTCTTTTAGTGATTCCTTTTCTTTCTGTCTAATCTTCAATAACCCTCCTCATTTACATATTATGCTTTAAAGAGACTTCAATGTATTTTCTCTTGGCTATAGACTTGAAGCTAAATAGCTAGTCACCCTCCAGCCAGGGATCAAAAGAAAAGATGATGAGAATGAATTGTTACCCTGTGATCTATTTGATATAGTAATGATAACAATGAAATACTTTGCTTCTGGATCAAAAGTCATAGCCAATCCTAGAGGTTGCCAAAACAGGCTAGATCTAATCTTCACTAATTACAATTGCAGGTGTATGATTGCACAGAAAATACCAGATCTAGCCTGTAAGAAAAGTCCATCCCAGACTTCTGAAAATAAAAACACCTTCAGTGGATTTTGACACAAATTAGGTAAGGACTTTTCCCTGACCCCTTCCACCAACTCCTGCAGGGCATGGAGAGAGAGAGAGCTGTGGAAAGCAGATGCTGGGCTGCAAAAAGCCTGGAGAGCTGGGCTGGCATTAAGACCAGAACACAAATAAGATGGTACAGACAGAAAGGGAACTAGAGGTCAGAGGTTGGCCCAGCACTGCCATAGGGGACAAACCAAAGGAAGCAATAGAGGACAAAGAAGGTTGAGTGCTGGAGAATGCCATGCAGAGTCATAAAGCTCAGAAGACCCCAGAGGGAAGCATCTTACCCTCCCACTGGATGTAGCCAGCTGGCATTCACATTGCTGCTGGGAAGCGACACACCACTCCGGAATTTGATAACAAACTCTCCATTCCTCTGATCTCTTCCCCTGCTCCTCATTTCCCTCACTCTTATCAAACTGGGAAAATAATTAAGGGAACATCTAGCCACAAGGGACAAAGATTTTTTTATTTGTTCATTTTTTATATATATATATATATATATATATATATATATATATATAAAACAGTAGGACATATTTTGGCATATTATGCATATTATTCTAATTAGGACAAAAATAGTTTAAAAGTGAAGAAGGCAGACATATTCAGACATGGATTCACAGAATGCCCTGTGGCCCTACCCCTGTAGAAATCCATTCTAACATGGAATCCTGAAGCCAGAGAAGCAAGCTGTTGGTGAGAGAGCATTTCCATGGAACAGAATAGAGCCACCTGCTGCAGGGTTTGGCAATCGAAGTGATAGGAGGGGAAATGTACCAAAAGCAATGTTCTCTAGAAAGATGTAACTTCGCAGGGTTGCTGTTTTTCCTGTTTTCCATATTCTAAGTTTGGCTGTCTGTGGGAGGCAGTGGGTGTGAGAGGGAGAAGGCAGGGCTTTGGAGAAACGAAACAGTTGGCTTCAAAATATTGCTGAAAACTAGGGGGCTTATGGATTTATTTTTCTTTCCTGCTCCATCCCTAAGGGGCAGAGAGGAAAAGCCTGTATGTGACCCAAGGAGAGGTGGGTCAGATAATGGTGACCAAAGCAGAGGGTTTGGCCCACAATTTCACTTGCTCCAGTTGGTACAGTGTTCCCCTGTATAGTCACAAATACCCCTGTGGGTCCAGGGTTGGCCAGATCTTACAGAGTCCACAGCCTCTGACCTAGGTCACTGACCTTCCTAGTGATGGTGTCCCTGCCCATTTTCCACCTTCCTGAACTCCACACTGCCGAGTCTCAGTCCACTCATGCTATTCTGACAAAATAGACTAGGTGGCTTAAAATAACAGAAATGTATTGCTCATAGTTCTGGAAGCTGAAACATCTAAGATCAAGGCACCAGCAGATTTGGGTCTGGTAAGGGCCCATTTTCAGGTTGATAGATGTTACCTTCTCACTGTGTCCTCATACAATGGGAGGGACTAGCTAGTTCTCTGGAGCACTAATCTCATTCGTGGGACCTGCTCACCTCCCAAAAGTCCCACCTACTAATATAATCACACTGAGGGTTGGGTTTCAACATATGAATTTGGGGACAACACAAACATTCTGGCCATAGGGCTACCTGCCCCTGTTTTTACCTTAGCTGACTTCCCTGGGTTTAACCCACAGATCATGTGTAACAGTTTCTCATCGAGAACACTGTTCACATTTGGGAGTGGATAATGCTTTGAGGGTGTCTTAATGGGTTGAATTCTGTCCCACCCCAAAGCCCTAACTGTCTACACCCAAAAATTTAATCTTATTTGAAACTTATGTGGATGCAGATGTAATTAGTTGAGCTCAAATAAGAATAGCACAGCCCATAGTGCAACATGACTGGTATTCATCTACAAAGATGGCCATGTGAAGAAACGAAAAGCCAAGTGACATGAAGACTGAGATGGAAGTGATGCAGCTAGAAGCCAAGGAAAACCAAAGCTGCCAGCAAAACACCAGCATAAGGAAAGAGCATGGAACAGATTCTCCCTCTTAGTCCACAGAAGGAACCTTGTCGACATTTTGATCTTGGCTTCTAGCCTCTGAAACTGTAGACAATACACTTCTGTTGTTTTAATCCATCAATCTGTGGTACTTTGGTATGGCAACCCTGGGAAACAAATGTAGGGAGCATCCTGGGCATGACAGGATGTTCAGCAGCACCCCTGGAGCTACCCACAGGATGCCAATAGCAACCATACCCTAAATGTGGTAACCAAAAATATCCCTAGAAGCTCTCAAATGTTCCAGGGTGGTATGGGGGTCAAAGCCACCTTCCAGTTGAGAACCACTATTTTAGATCATAAAGCCATAGAGGAAGCCCCACTGAAGGGACCACACAACCCCCTCAGCTTACAGTGTTTTTCTGATAATCCTTCAGATGGTTGGCACCTTAAGGAGTCATCTCACCAGTGGTCCTTAGCAAATCAGGGGAGTAGGTAGTAGTGCAGGTTGGGGGGGGCAGAGAAAGGATCTTGCAAATAAATACAGTGCTGGAGTCCTACTCCATGATATTTAAATCAGGATGGCTGGGGAGCGGTGGGAGTGTTGGCAGTCACTGAATTTTAAGCCCAAGTGACTCTAATTGTAGCCATTCATCCACTAAAATCATTCATCTAAGGGAAAAGCTCAAAGCCTGGGCTAAAATTCTGAGGTAGAGAAATCTAACCTTTTGCCTTAAGGTGGCCAGTCTTTGAATGAATGGTGAAGGACTTGAAGACCAGAAAACCTCAGGAGAACTGAAGACTATGATGAACTTAACATTTTGCTTAGTAGTTTAAATATAGTAATGGTGGTTGATAACAGTAACAACTGGAAATGGCCAAAATGTTCACCCACAGGGGAACAGTTCACTACACTGTGGTACATCTGCATGCGAGAGTATCCTATAGTTGCTACAATTACATTTTTGAAGAATATTTAATGACTTGAAGACACGTTCCTGATGCAACACGAAATGCAGAAGTTAGGATAAGGTAAAATAGAGTTCTAATTTTATTTATTAAAAAAGCCACTGTTGATAATAATGCCATCAATTTTTTGATAAACATAAGAATTATGATATATGGTAGATTACGCTATTATAGCACAGTATGGATAAGAAAACTAAGGCTTAGAAAAGCAAATGAACTTGAGTAGCTCTCACAGTAGTGAATGGTGGATGTTGAACAAGAATTCACAAGTGTTTGATCCCAAGCAAAAAAAATTCTTAGTATTATTCTGTGTTCAATGGAAATCTGTTGATAAATATTAATAGTGGTTATTTTCTGAGTGATATTACATATTAATTTTCTTTTCTACTGTTCCCTTAGTTTTCAACTCTTCTATGATGAACATGTATTAATTTTATTATTAAAAATGGAATAAATAACTTAAACATAAAAATTATATGTAGGGCACTCTTTAGAAATCATTCTTTAAAATAAACAGGAAATTTTTTATTTTCATATTTGTTTTTTTCTATTTGTAAGAAGAAAGGTTTGCAAGACAACTGATTATCTGGAAAAGTTGGAATGGGGAGTGGAAGTGGAGGGATCATTAGCCTTTTTATTCACATTGTCTCTGCAATGTTCTATCTGCTATTACAATAGACATGAATTTCTTCACATTTTGAAAAATAAGGAATAAGAGTTTTGAATGAGAAAGGTAAACATTTGATATATTTTTTGTTCACTGACAGGGGAAAAACGTGAGTGCACTTAGAAATTCAAGTCATTAGAAATGTATTTATCATAGAGATGAGTGTTTGCTAAGTTTGGGGGGAACTGAAGACACTAGTGCCTGGCTAACAAGAATGAAATATGCAATCACAAGCGTGCAAAATCTCTCTGTGGTCCAATCAAACATTTCACCTTCACCAGTTTGGACTTTATGACTTTGCTCATCATAGCTTAGAAGAAACATGATTTTGCTATGACATATGTATATAAAAAAGATTGAGTTAAAAGTAATCATGCACGAAATCCTAGAAATTATTCTCTCTGGGCATAATGCCAGCAGCATGTACTCATGACCCTGGGGTGTTTTCCTTAGCAGTCAGAAATAAGAGAATTGTCAAAACTGAAAATTCTTAAAAAGTGAGGCAGGCTCTTAACCTAGAGCCTCTATCTGAAATAGGGCTGTAAGTTTTGGCTGAATGCCTTCCCGATCATTATCAGTCAAATATCAAAAGTCTTATTACCATGGCACAGAGCAGATAGCATGAGAGTGACAGGCAAGAGTCCAGTCTGTGGGTGTTTTCATGGATGACACTGGCAGGCTGATGTGGACTGAAATGGTTATGGCCATTTAAATAAAAATTAGCAAAATAAAGATGGTGTGAAAGGGGTCATGGAGAGATTCAGAGCTAGAAGCTCATTCACTCTGGAATGGGGATCTCAGTCTGGCTTTTGAAAGCCTTCCCCCACACAGTTCACCTCACCAGACATGCTGTTCAAATCACCATCATCTATGGGAAATGTGGTTGTGGGACTCTGGGGAGTAGCACCTTCTGCTCCAGGGGCCGTCATCCCTGACCAGGATCCCCTAAACAAGGTCAGCTCTAGAGAAGGGAAAACTGCAGCCTACTCATCATGAAAATTAACAAACACTTCTACCTAAGGCACCAAAAAGGGATGAATTATTTCCAGAATGTTCTGTATATAAGGCAAGGAAAGTACAACTGAATTTTAGAGCTGGGTTTTATTTATCATGAATAAAAAGGAAACTTGAAGTTTCAGAGGGAGGCCCTTAGGGTTAAGTCTTGGTTCTTTATAAAATTAAATTATGTAGAACAGTTCAATCTCCAAGGACATGAAAGAAATGAGGTGTGACACTAGTACAATTGGTGATATAATGCTGAGGGCATGATAGGTAAAGGAGGGACCAGGGTGAGATGGAGAAGCCTGGAGAGGGCTTCAAAAGAAAACTTTTTCATTTTTAAATTTTTTTAGCCAACTTTAAAGTCTAAAATGTAAAACCAAAGGGAATAATCTGCCAAGCAAGGGACTGGTGTAGAAAGGTACAGAGGAAGTGGGAAGACCTGAGGGGCCTTTGTAAGAGACTAGGAGAGATACAGTAATGGGGGAGAGGGTGCTTCTCCTTCAAGCTGGGGCTGGTGACACAAAGCTTGCTGTGAGGCACAGCAGAGGTGACTAATGCCTTTCCAGGAAAAGCAGCCCATCTGTCTTCAGAGAAGCAGCTGGGGAGCCAAAGAACCAGCTCTGGTCCTCTCTGGGCCTCTCAGGGGGACAAGCCCCAGACAATGCTGTCTGGATTTAAGACTGGGGGCGGGATGTGAGATACGCAGAGAAAAGAGAGGTGAGAGGAAGGAGGTCTACACTCAGAACAATGCCACCTGAACACCCTACTCAAACAGTGCTGGTTTCAGAGATTTGCTCTTAGACTGAAGAACCATGCACTGTTGGCCAAGACCCTGGGCCCCAAGACCTCAGGATCCCCACTTTCTAAAAGAGAACAACATGTTCTTCCTGTTTTGTTTCTTTAGGACACAAGGTGAAGAGATTCAACCAATGGAGCATTTCCTCAGAGCAGAGAAGCTGCAAGAGATCAAAGTCTCACCATATAAAGCCCTTTAGGAAAAGGAACAATCCAAATAGCTGGAGACTGAACCCTGAGGCAGGAAGGGTCATGGGATTTGGGCTCACATCCCATCACTCATCACATTATCTGGAGTTCGTGGATGTTCCTAGCTTTCATGGGCCATGAGCTATCTTCCATGGCCACAGACTGTACCCATAATCTTCTTAATCATGACAACCTAAGGCAGAAACCATAAGAAATTCCATACAAATCCACCTTCAATACCACAAGGAAATTTATAAAGAAAATTAAACATTGAGGTTGTGCAAATGGTGACACAATGAATAAGAGAAATCTAGCAAGGAGGTGGGATCTAGCAGGGAGTGGACAAGTCCACAGACTCAAAAAGGAATCTGCAAGAGCCACTATAGCTCCCCAGGGCTTGCAGCATTGGGCACGGGTTGGGCTATGCTTTTTGTTGCCGAGTTGGGCACCTTGAGCAGGGCTACCTGCTCTGAGGAAAAGGGCATATAAAATGAGTGGACAGTTTTAAATTTAAAGCATCATGCTGTCTCTATTCACAACTGTTTTTGCCCCCGGAGTCTCACTAACCTAAACTTATATAAACATCAGAACAAGGAAGATCCTCTCTCATTAAATCATTAGCTTTAGATTTAGCTTTAGAATGTGGAAAGAATCCTGGCTAATCTGGCTAGCCTGGGAATCTGGCTCTTGAATAGCAAAGAAGCCCAGGGCGTCAAGAGTTCAGTAAAATTCAGAGACTGGTCAGCATGTTCCTTCTCTTGGGAAACTCCCAGTTTGGGGCAATATCATCAATCTCTTCTATCTAGTTACTATTCTGAGTGTGTTCCAGATATGAGTTCAGCCACTGTCATCATATCTTCTGAATAATAATGATGATAATTTACATTTGCTCTGTGCACCAGACTTTAAGTGCTGTTAACTACATTATCTCAATGCCTACTTCATGAATAGACATTATGCCCATTTTCTAGATATAGAAACTGAGACTTGGCAAGGCTAGGTAACCAGTACATATAGATGGAGTAGCTCTGGGCCTGCCACCCAGGTGTTCTAATCCCTGTATCCATTCCACTGAATCTTGTTCCTCCCACAGGGTAGAAGGTAAGGGAAAACATTTAACTATTATTCTTTCCATGGGGGAGATTTTAGCAATAACTGTTCAAAGGGCCCTATGTAAAGCACAGAGTGAGAGTAAAGGAAGTCTTCAAAATCATCCTACATTCTGGTCATTTGATGCCACATCATTGGGCAGCCTGAAGCCATGATGAAATACAATTTCTTAGAGCAAATGCAAAACTTTGAGCCTTTCTGGCTCATAAACTTGTAAAACTTGTAGACCTAGGTCTATATCTCCTCTTTAGCTACATTTTTAAGCAAATAAGGCTGCTCCTGGAAATCCCCGAGACCCTAAAGAGTTCATGGTTTTAGACAGAATCCAAGCCTTGTGAAGAAGAAAAATGAAAATGGAACACATCTGTCACATGGGTTTGGAATTCCCTTTTTAGACTCTCTCACTGCCTCCTTCCCTTGATGATATTTCCAACTGCTAGGCATGTGATGGACCAAAGTCCACCGGAGCTATTTCAATTCATTTTTGGCATTATTGAGACTCAGATATATTATACAAGAGCCCGAAGTGTGAAACGCCACAGAGCTGTGTAATTAGAAATGTGGTTGCCAATATTTTATGTTGTTAGATCCTACATTATAGAAGGACAGCTGTACTATGCTCTACTTAAACCCAAAGGCCAGTGCCTTGGCCTAGCTGGGCATCTACATGTTTGTATTACAAGACAAATATGGGCACTGATCCTAACGAGGCTTGGATATTCCGGTACCTGCAGGAGGCCTGAAGAACTCAGTTCCTTCTGCCCCAAACCTGGCTTCCTTCTCAGGTGGAAGAATACAGATTTGTTCCTGTCAGAACTTGGCAGTGGGTATTTTTCCTGTTAAAAATTTATTCCAAACAAAATTGGTTCATGATAATGCCTCCAGATACTCATTGGCAGGGTAAAGAGACACAGATCTCCCTGGTGGATTGTTCTGGTTGGTGATGTGTGTTCATTTTTTGGTCTGCATAACATACCACCTGAACCCTTTCACTAGGACTCTTGGTACTGGTTCCTTACACTCATTGACTATACTCATTGCCTCATCTACCTACAAGATGTCAAAAGCTCTTACCCTTCGGACCAGATGCTCCTGGTTTATCTCCACTGCCCTGATGCCACAGCATTGTCTCAGGGAGCCCTCAGAGTCCTGGAAAACATCACCCACCTGAATGACTGGGCCACCACCAAGGGCTGTACCCTGGAACCTGACTAAAGTCCTTATTTTAGGAAAGGGTCACCCAGAGGAAGATGGGACAGACATGAAGGAGGAGGAAGGAGTGGGTGGGGATGAATGGCAGGAGGAATAGGCATGGTGGGTGGGGGGATTAGAGAAGAGGGGGAGGGGGAGGAGGAGAATGACATTGACTAGGAAGAGGAAAGAGGCTACAGAAGTTACTGTTTTGAATCCCTACCATTGCTGCTGTCAATATTACTACTCCCCACCCTCACCAGGTTTACAGACCCAGAAGGTCCTCACATCCTTCTAACATATGCACACCTGCAATGAGGACCTGGAAGGGACTGGAGGAAATTCAGAATTTGTCATCCTGTTTGCTTTCTCTCTTGGAAAAAGATTCTGAACGTGTGGGCTCAAACCTAGACCTGTTTTTAATGCTTATTTTGCTCCTCTTTACAGACTTAAACTTGTACATGGTTTTAATAGCCTATTAAGTTACCGGAATTTGGAAAGAAATAAGTCTTAAAGACTTCACCAGCAATGAAAAATAACTTTGTAGGCATATATTACCATGAATAATCATTAAATAAGAAAAGCTAGTTATCAAATGTACCCATATACACATAAATAGAAAAATATCTAGAAGAATAAACACCAAGTATTAGCAAGTGTTAGACAACTGAGTGGGTAGATTATTTTTGTTCCTTTTTGCTTGTCTGTATTTTCTAAATTGAAAATGTGTAGCTTTGTAATTATAAATTTTTAAAAAGACAAGTAAAAATAACATAGAAACTCCCTTTAGGAAAAAATAAAAAACAAAAGAAGGATAGACTAAGCCCAGTTTTTTCAGTTACTCTGAATGAATGTGTGTGGGAAGTGTGGGCTCTGGGGTCAACCTGCTGGGGTTTGGTTCTTGCTACTTTAACTGGAATAATTCTCTCTAGGCCCAATTCCTTATCTGGAAAAATAAGTAAAATATTAACACTAACTCCACAGAGTTGTTTTAAGGATTAAATGAAATCTTCCTTATAAAGTTATGTTTTCAATAAATGACAATTATTATCACTTGTATGTTTGAATTTATAGCACAGGTTAAAAACATGACCCCCCCCCCCCAAAAAAAAAAACCTTTTCAAAGTCTTTTTATACAGGCAAAATAGCGTTGTTGTGGGAGTTGCATTCATCCCCGATATGTGCAGGGTCTACAAAGGCTCACACCTAGTCTCAGCTTGGGCAAGTGCTGGCTTCCATGCCAGTAAGCATGTTCCCAAGGACTATCCTGCTGGTGCAGCATCACCAAAACAAAGAGGAAAAAGAATCTGAGCAGCTGACTTGTGTTGAAACTAATTACAAGAGGACACCATAACGAATGGTTTGCTTTTAGAATCAATACTGGCAGGGGAGAAAGCTGTCCTCTGGAACAGCCTTCCCTGTTCACTCGGGCTCTTGGTACTGGTTCCTTACATTCATTGCCTATACTCATTGCCTCATCTACCTACAAGGTGTCAAAAGCTATTAAACAAAAGCTCTGTTGCTTTCTAGCTGGGAAGAGTGCTTCCTAAAGGAGAAACTATTCTTCCCCTCTGTATGTCAATCTCAATGTGCAAGGTCAATCCACTGTCACATTGTGGAATCGAGTGGTTACACACTTGGCACTGTCTGAGGAGGAATGGAGTCGGAGAATTCTCTAGACAGGACAGTCTGCTCTCATTGGCTTCACAGGCTCTTCTCTCTCTTTCCTTGACCCTTTTGTAGAGCCCCATGGAAGCCCAGTCTCAGGAATCAAATGGAATCACACATCTAATCCACAGACTGGCCCACCATCCACACGTCAGCCCTGTCCTGGTGCCTGTATTTGGTAGCTACAATTTTGTCCTATTCCTAAGAGCTGGCCATTTCCTTACCTGATTCTCCAAGAATCCCCCCTCTAAATTTCAGCCCAGGGGCTTGGGAGCCCTGTTATCTGTTAAGAGCCTTGCCAGTGCAAACTGTCCATCTTCCACCTTAATTTAGGACCACCATCAGCTCCTAGGGGCCAGCTGCTGGGTATCCTTTTCCCTTAGGCAGATCTAAGCTTGAGTCTCTTCCAGGCAAAGTTATCAATATCATGCTGTCATCTTTCAAGAGTTAGCTTGGTGTGGTCTGCTTATCTATATTGGAGGGAGTAGGCCTGTCCTTTGTGATGTCCAGGTATCAATGGGACAGATCAGCTTCAGGTACTAAAAAAGCAGTGACTAAGGGATATGCCTTATGGAAGAGGTGGTCACCTAATTTGACCAGTCAGAACCAAGGAAAGCCAACAGAGTAAAGGTGTAATCTGCCTAAGGGAAAAGGATACCCAGCAGCTGGCCCCTAGGAGCTGATGGTGGTCCTAAATTAAGGTGGAAGATGGACAGTTTGCACTGGCAAGGCTCTTAACAGATAACAGGGCTCCCAAGCCCCTGGGCTGAAATTTAGAGGTGGTATTCTTGGACACCAAGGTGCAGAGAAATTAAGCCATTGTGATAAGTAAGAAACAAGGCCCTAAATGGAATAGACAGATTGACTTCAAATGCTATGCTCTTCATTATACCACGTGGTCCAATGGATATACCACGTGGCCCAACAAATAAAAAAACAGAACTGAGGGGGAGTTCTGTTTTAGGGAGTTCTGTTCTTAGGGAGCTATCAAAGGGAATGGATGCTTTTGAAACTAGGAGGTTTAGTTAGTGATTTTGGCCTTAGAAAAGGGTAAAAGAAAAGGGATGATATAATTTCCAATACTGGACCAAGTAAGTCCACTATTTTGTAGTAGAACATGGAAATGAAAACCCAGGCCAGACACCAGCCGAGTCAACTGTTAAACAGGCCAAGCCCTAGCAGAGAGCAGAGCCAACTGTCTTCGACCATTGGGACATGACTTCAGATAAGCCAGAAGACAGGCAGAGAAAGATGAAGGGCAAGCATAGCATTCCTGGAGGCCTTGGGTCACATGAAGTTTTTGAGTTAAAAAAAAAATGGCATGGAGGATCAGAAAAGCAGTCCCCAGATCCAAGGGAAATTTTAGACAGAGTGGGAAATGTATCGCTCATTGGTTCTGTGGCCACAGTGCTAATGTGCAGTTAGCTGTCTGAGGGATGAACAGACCTGAACACAGAGAGAAGACTAGACCCTGGTCCTAGGGTGAAATGAGGTCCCTGCCAGCCCTGATCCCAGAGTCACCAAAGTTCTTTTGCATCAAGAGACCATATGGCAAAAGGTTGAAAGCTGCAGTTCTGAAGCCGTACGACCAGGGTTTGAATTCCAGTTCCACCATTTACTACCTCTGTCAACTGGAATTAGTCATTTATCCTGTTTGTCATAAATGCAAGTGAGAAATACCCACTTCATGGTATGTTGTAAGGATTAAATGAGCTAACATAAGAAAAATAGAACAGTATCGAGAACAAAGAAAGTACTCAATAGGTGTTATGTTTACCATAATTACTATTGTTATTAGGGTTAGTTTATCAGGGAGGAGAAAAAAGTGGTAACAGTGAATATGGTATATTGAATCAAAAGAAGGCTGTAACTAGATGAGGTATCTTACACTTAAAATCAATATACTGAATACAAAATCAGGATACAGTATACTTCTAATTTACCTTTTGTTTTATTGTTGCTTTTAAGATTCCTCTGAGAAATTCAAATTAAAACTACAATGAGATTTCATCTCACTCTAGTCAGAGTAGCACTTATCAAGAATATAAGTAACAATAAATGTTGGCAACGATGTGGGGAAAAGGTACACTCATACATTGCTGGTGGGGCTGCAAGTTGGTGTAACCACTCTGGAAAGCAGTATGGAGATTACTCAGAAAACTTACAATGGAACCACAATTTGACTCTGTTATCCCACTCCTTGGTTTATACCCCAAAGACTTAAATCAGCATACTACAGTGACACAGCCACATCAATGTTTTTAGCAGCACAGTGCACAATAGTTAAGCTATGAAATACACCCAGATACCCTTCAACAGATGAATGGATAAAGAGAATGTGGTACATATACACAATGAAATATTATTGAGCCATAAAGAAGAATGAAATTATGGCATTTGCTGGTAAATGGATGGAAATGAAGACTATTATGCTAAGTGAAATAAGCCAGTCCCCAAAAAACCAAAGGCCATATGTTCTCTCTGATATGCAGATGCAAACTCACAATTAGTGGTGGGGAAGAGAAAAATAGAAAATCACTGAATTAGACAAAATGGGATGAAGGGAAGGGAGCAATGTGGGAATAGGAAAGACAATAGAATTAATGAGATATAACTTTCCTGTGTCCATTTATGAATACACGACCAGTATAATTCCACATCATGTACAACCACAAGAATGGGAAGTTATACTCCATGTATGTATGATATGTCAAAATACATTCTACAGTCATGTATAACTAAAAAGAACAATTAAAAATAAAAGTAAAAACGGCCAATCTTATTCACCTATAATCAAAGTGAGCTTTTTTTCTTCTCAAAAACAAACAAACAAAGATGTCCCCGTATTTCAGCTACCAGAGTGATAGGGTAAAACCTTCCCCTGATATTCAGGTGTGATGGGTTGGAGTGATAGTAAACTAACCTACTTGGGGGCAAAAAAAAAAAAAGTGAAAACCTACTGGGGCTGAGAAATGGACATAGTGAGAACTGCAGTTTCTTCTTATCAAAAGTGGTTTCCTACAGAGTCTCATAAGAAATAATTTTTTAACTAAAAATATGAAAGAGTTTAAATAACTCACTCAAAATTTGACTCAAAAGATGCTTCCAAAGAAGTCAGTGCAGACTCATTCCTTCTGTCAGGTTGGTTCTCAGTTTTTAGGTTGTAAGGTTCAGGGACTTGTGATCTGATGAAAATTTATCTAATCCACCTCTCTCCCATTTATCATACTCAGAGATTATCTGGCTTAATCTCCCACTCAACAAAAGACTCTCCCCTATACCACTCTTTCATTTTAAATATTTTTTTAGTTGTCAATGGACCTTTATTTATTTATACACATGTTGAGAATCAAACTCAGTGCCTCACACATGCTAAGCAAGTGCTCTACCACTGAGCTACAACCCTTTCCCTCATTTTTCAAGTGCCAAGTGCATGTTGGCTCACCATGCTAATCACTAGAATAAAAAAGACCAATGAGACAGAATTCCTGCACCCCAAAGAAGGTCACAGCCCAGCCAGGAAGTGAGGTTAGTGTAAATCTGATAAAGACACTGATAACTACCACATCAGGGATGTGACCAGAGCAAGTGTGTGTCTAGGAAAGGGAATCCTAATCCAATGCAAGGAGGCCCCTCAAGATTTCATAGAAGACATGGATACTTGAGAGTCAAAGATGAAAAGGGGTTGGTTGGTGATAGGGTGAGGACTCAGGAGACAGCAATGAGACTTGAGAGCATGACACATTTCAGGAAACCGCAGGATAGTAGGAGTACAGGGTACAAGAGAGAGAAAACACAGGGGGAAAGGCAAAATCAGACAAATCAGCAGATCATAAAGGTATATGGGTTTGTAAAATAAAGAGTTTGAATTTTATTGCAAAAGGAAATCATCTCTGGGTTCCACAGGCAATGGAATAGTATAATGTGATATGAATCTTAGGAAAACCACTCTTGTGGCAGTGTGGGGATGGACCTAAGAAGACCATGACAGAAGTCAAGGAAAACAGAAGGCTATCACCCTAATCAAGAAGGGCTCAGATCTAAGGCATTACAACAGGGATGGAAGAAAGTGCCTTTTTAAAGGGGCAGAATCAATAAGTCTTTGCAATGGACTCAGTGGCGGGTGAGAGCCAAGGAATCAAGAAAGATTCCCAGGTTTGTGGCTTGAGCAACTGGGTAGTCAGTGCCTTTCTGGGAGGGTAATACAGGAGTAAGGGCACACCAGAAATGGTAGAAGGGAGATGATAAGATGAATTTTGGACATATGAAGAACCCTCTGACAAATTAAAGCGGTCGCGTCCAGAAGGTGAATGGAATATGAATATGGAGCTGAGGGGTGAGCCAGGGAGGAGACATGAATTTGGGAGCCATTGGAATAGGGGTAGAAGTTGAGGCCAGGAAAATGCATTCCAGAGAATGCATGCAAAGTGAGAAGGAAAGGTCTGAAGAATAATCCTGGGGACAAGGGGAAACAAAAAGCAGGGCCAGCCAGAAAAACACCAGAATAGGAAAGCACCATGTCATGAAATCCTTTTTGCTTTTGGTACTGGAGATCGAAACCAGGGGTGCTTACCACTGAGCCACATCCTCAGCCTCCCTGACCCCCGTTTTTTAGATAGGATCTCGCTAAGTTGCTGAGGCTACTGCAAACTTGTAATCCTCCTACTTTAGCTTCCCAAGTTGCTGGATTATAGGTGTGTACCATCGTGTCTGGCAGGAGAAATGACTTTTAAAGAGACTGAGGTTGACAGTGTTGACAACAGACTGAGTTGACAATACTTCAAAAAGGCCAATTAAGATCTGTAAAGTATTCCTTAGATTTATCAACAAATTGGCTTATTGGAGACCTTGGTAGGATTAACCCAAATGGGTCACAGGGGAATATGCCCAATGGCAGGGATCAAAGGGACTTTAGGGGGTTAGGAAACAAAGATGGCAAACAAATTCTTTTTTTTTTTTTTTTTTTTTTTTTTTTTTTAAGAACTAGAGCTATGAAGGGAAGGATATACACAGGAAGTAGGGTTTAGAGGAAGTGATCTTGGTGGCTTTTATTTATTTATTTATTAAGATGGAAAAGACTTGAGAATGTTCAATCCTTAAGGGAAAAAGGTCGCCTCTTCTGGGAAAACCTCCAGCGACAAGAAGCACACTACATCACATTTTATTCTGGTTTTGCACAGCTCATAAAAAAGCAACCCATGGGTTAGAAGTTAAGAGCTGAATTAAGTTCAAATTGGCTTCACTATAGCTTTCATTCCTCTCTCTTCCACAGGAAGCCTTCCACTATCAAACCTTCCACCCCTCCCTTCCATATATTTACTCAAAACTGAACATATATATAGCTGCTTCAACTTCACAATCACGGCAACCTTCCCACAACGGCAGTATATTTTGTCAATATCATCCTGAAAATGTATTTTCCTGAATTAGGCACAAAATTCTATATGTGATCTAAATAGCCAGAAAACATAAAAAATTATTAATTTTCTAATATAAAGGTTACATTTTAATTTATATATTTTCTCAAAAGCCTTTAACAGTCCTATCTTCTGTAAGAATAAAGTCTAGGGCTGGGGATATAGCTCAGTTGGTAGAGTACTTACCTTGCATGCACAAATCCCTGAGTTTGAACCCCAACACCACCAAAAAAAAAAAAAAAAAAAAAGAATAAAGTCTAACCCCTTGCATCTGAAGGCCAAGGTTCTTGGGAATTCAGACACAACCTATATATATATATATATTTTAGCTTTTCTACAATGATTTACTCTCTGCCATGTAAAATCTTTTGATTTCATTAGCTTAACTGATTATTTTTACAATATCACAAATTTTTCAGGAGATGCCAGGAAATGCGAAGACTCCCACCACCACCATAGTTTTCCCTAAGCCAACACTGGGGAACAGCATTTTCTATTTCCTTCACCTAATGGAACAGACTATGGCCCTCTTCAAAAACATGATGACTTGCTTTCTGCGCTCCTTTTGCCTCTTTTATTTCTCCATACTGCTTTCTACTCACACGTTTGTAGATTTCATAAAGTTGTGCAATTTCTGACATATTCTCACCCTTTCTACTAAAGCAGGGCTTTTAAACAAAGAATCCTCTTCTATTGCCATTTTCTAATTATGAGCTCAATATCCTAAGGTCTCAGGAATGTTCGATGTATTTCATCTTCTTGTGTTAAATGTCTAAGTGTACTACTTGTTACACATGCCTTTTATTGGTTTATAGAAAAAGGCTATAAATGTGGTTGGCAATCTGTAATTTTTGTTGTTTCCCTGTTTGATTATTTAAAGTGATCTAAGGGTATTTTCTTCACAAAGTGCTTCTTTCTATGTCACTTTTGTGGTACGTAATAGCTTGAGCTTTCATGGAATAATTTTCTCCTTCTACTTCAAAAATCACTTAAATCACTTCCATATAGATCAACCAGGTTTTCTGTCAATGTATATTCTTCTTAATTTGTATATGATACCTTCCACCCCTTATCAGAAGTCCATCATGCCGGCTCTGTAGGACATAACCCAGAAAACTTTTAAAGATATATATGATATATATATGTATTTATGCATATTTTATATTAAATATGTTCAAATGTGTGTACAAATATATCATATGTGTATCATGTATACACACTCACACACACATTGCAGAACTAGGGATCTAACCCAGGGCTTCACACATACTAGGTAAATGTTCTACCACTGAACTATAACCCCCAGTATCTACAAAAAAAACTTTAAAACATCCTTTACATAGGCAGCCATTGGCTTCTCAAAGCCCTCCTTCTTTTCCGTAGTCATGTATCACATGAGATGAGAGATAAAAACACCACCTGTGCTTTCAAATCTTTCAGTTGTTACCAGAACTTTAAACTCATTACTAATTGGGCATTATGTAAAATTGTGGATGTATAACAGACGTGATTCTGCAATCTGCATTTGGGGTAAAATTGGGAGTTCATAACCCACTTCAATCTAATGTATGAAATATGATATGTCAAGAGCTTTGTAATGTTGTGAACAACCAATAAAAAAAATTAAAAATTTAAAAAAAAACTCATGAATGCAGTCCCAATGTCTTCTGAATGTGTCATTTGTTTCCAGAAGGAAGCAGCAAAGGAGGGGGACAATTTGTGGGCTTGATAAGAGGTTTGTGGTGGGCTCTCCATAACATCTCCCTCCCAATTTTCCACATCAGAGCTACAAAAAGTGACCTTCTAAACCTTTGGTGAAAGTCACTCACACAAAGGACTTCTTTCTTCTTCCTAAGAGTGGTCACAAAACCCTTCTCCATCAGCTCATACCAACAACTTCTCCCCAGTACCAGGGCTTTGGGATGTTCTGAATCCACCCCAACGGGAGATGTGTCATGCAAGATTGTCCTTCATTTATGCTCTGTTTCACATCCTTCTACTTGCCCACTGCATGACATTAACTTTTCTGCATTTTCCTGGCTTTCTCAGTATTTTTTTTTCATCTGCCTAAGAACCTTTTATTCTTGCTAAGAAGCTGGAGTGTGAAAAAAACATCTATTTAAGCTCTCTCAACTTTTCTTTCTGCTTGCATTTACAACTGCTATAAATGGTCATCGTGTCCAGCAAGAAGACAAGATGGAACTTACTCCAAAGTTCACTGCACCTCATCCTGGCAGCTATGTTTACTGGCTCTCCAGATAAAATAATCATTTTTCCTAGCTTTCACTAGCAATTCTCCTCAAAAAGTCCAAAGGGGAGAAGGTTATTTCTCATCTCTTATTTTGGAACTACTCTGAGGATTAAAATATATCAGATACGTGTTTCTCATTAGATTAGAATTTCTTCAAGATAGAAACCATGCCTCTTTTTAAAAATTTTCCACAGTACCCAACAATGAGACTTGGTGGGACACGGATATTGATGAAGGCTATTGTCTAACTCTGAGGGCACTTGCTTTCCCTATCTATGCATTACCTACTCTATTTGCCCTTTAGTACTGTCATAGGTTTCCTGATTATACCTTGAATATCTTTGGTGGTAAAGGTCACTGACAGATCCACTAAAATGCTTTCCTTCCATTTCTACATATTTTATTTTTAACCCAAACATGTAATGAATAACTTGTAGTGTGCTCTATTGAAGTTTGGAAAAAAAAATCCAAGATCATATGGCAAAACAATCAGAGATTATTGAAAGAGTTACTTAATCATGCCTATGCTTTTGATTTTCCTTAAATCTTCCTCTAAATTGTCTATTCTTTCAGAAATGTTATGCTAATGTTAGTTAACATGCTTAGCTGCTTAAATGTGATTTGGTGCTTTGAGGCTCTAGGTAATATATATTTGAATGTAAATGCTTGCTAATTTTTGACTAACTTAGCTTGCAGAAAGTCTGGCATTTCAGATAATGAGGCCATAAAGCAGACCACTAATGGGGTAGGCACAGATGCTATCTCAACCACAGGCATTTGAGTACTTTCCTCCCAAGTAATAGTAAATATCTCAGGACAACATAACAGTACCAACATTCTATTCCACCCCCTGGACAGACATGAACACATCTGTCCCCTGACATCTAGGCAATTCTAGGCAGAAACTCAATCTTATATTTGTTTATACTCCCAATGACACTTAATGTGCCATGCAAAAAAAATTATTAGTGCCTTTTAATACCTACTTTATTTTATGGCCTGAGTAAATTGTTGAGTTTATAGGCAACTTGAGTCAAGTGTTTACCAGAACCAGAAGGGAGTCCATTAAATCCCAGGTCTCATGTCAGCATGGACAACTCAGGAACTCAGCCAAGAAAGTTCCATGCACACAAATCCCCTGGTGCATCCCCATCCCAGAATGTGTAGCACCTGCACCTTGGTTGCATCCCCAGCAAGGCTGTCAGGACTGTGGCGCCTTTTCCATGACAGGCAGCCTGTGTAGCCTATTCAAAGAGTGCCACCTGCAGGACAAATTGAGGACTCCTGAATACTGCATCTTCAAACGATTTGAAGAATATGTTTAAAATGTATTCGAAAGCTATTAACATTTTAAGGTAGAGATGAATGATGGATAATGGATTTCTGTGTTAATTCTTCACAGTTTATCATTTATGTCTATTTTAATAGCTACCTTAAACGTCTTCACCTCAGAGAGGCCAATCACAGGTAGCCCCATTATCTTAGAGTGGAGATGCATTTGTCCAGGGGCTTTATGGCCCCTCAATCTCTTCTCTGGAACAGCAATTTCCTCTGCTTGGTGGCTTGATTTCCCTGCGGAAGGGGAAACTTGTAGGAGCTCTAGCAGATGTGGTGGCTCTCTTCTTGCTCTGATTTAAGACATTTATTTGAACCTGAATACTAAGAATGGGTACTTAGAACCTCCTCTAAATATCAGCCTCAGGATGACAGAATTGCAACCGTCTAGAGTCCTGCTCACAGCAAGCCTCCAGCCCCCTATTCCACATGTGCAGTGTCCTTCCTTGCCACATCCCAGGAACAGCAATCTTAAAGAAGAAACAAGAGTTTCCATATTCTGGCTTTTTATCATGGTCCTCCACCACTGATCCCATGACCCTCACCTAACTGAGAGCATGTGAAGCAAGTAAGATAAAAAGAGCCCTTTCCTTCCAGATAAGTCCCATTCCCACTACATGGTAATCAGGTCACACAGAACCAAGTAGGTGTCAGCCAGATTGCTACTGACACCAAACTGCCATCCATGGATTCCTCATGTAGACCAACAACTCCTGGTCACTCTCCCCAGAGTGAAAATTAAAGAACAAAACAGGGTTGATAAATTTCTGGGTCACAGGCTCTAAGTCTGCTGGCCCATTCACAGGGCAATGCGATGACCTCAGTACCCCACTTCCATTCTTCCTTTTCAGTCCACACTGTCTTCCCTTCCAGAAGACACAATCCTCCTAAAAGCATGGGATTCTTGGAAGTTAAAACTCTTTTCTCCCTCAAAAAGCATTCTGGACCCAGAGGTGGGGAGGTGGAAATGATATCCATGGATTACTAGTTAGCAGGATAAACAGAACGGTTGTAATGAACATCAAACAGGATGGTACAGCAGCAGCCCCGCTCTCGCCATTCTTGCTCTTTGTCCTGCACGTCCCACATGCAAACAGAGCCTTCAGAAATGAATTTTATACTCAGTTCCTACACCTCAATAAAATGGGACAGCATAGCTTAAGGGTAAGAAGATGACTCTGGGGTCCAACAGACCCGGATAATCCCAGAAGAGCCACGGACAAGCTGAATGATGGGGCCACATTGAAGAACTTTCTGAGCCTCAGGGTTGTCTTCTATAAAACAAGCTGGAACTATCATTCAGGGTTGGTATAATGAAACTTACTTCTCAAAAATGTGTCTGTTGTTTCCTTATTTCTTTAGTATGAATTTAAGTTAATGTATCTTTGCTACAAAATGATAGGTATTGGCCCTTATGAAAGGAATATCAAACGTCAATGAGAAGGTAGAGGAGTAGTCAGGAAAAAGGAAACTGGAGTGGCCACAGACTTGCTTGGTTTTAACAACACACAGAAATGACAGCCCCCCCCACACAGTTCTTTTCCCAAGACTGGCATTGCCAAAAGAACTGGAAGGGCTTTACCAGGTCAGGAGTACAGGTGGCTTGGGGTTATCCTTCTTAAGAAAAGGTTAAACCACAAGGCAGCCCAGAGGCAGGAGCACTCAAGCTCTGGGATGATTCTACTCCACAGACTATCCCTAGTACCATAAGCCCAACTCTCAGCGGATAGGAACATGAGATATAAGTGGAATCATACAACATCTGTCCTTTTGTGACTGGATTATTTGATTTAGCATAATGTCCTCAAAGTTCATCCACACTATACTGTGTATCAGAATTTCCTTACATTTTAAGGCTGAATGATACTATGTTGTATGGATATGCCACATTTTATTTACCCACAACCACCATTGGACATTTGCATTGCTTCTACCTTTTGGCTATTGTGTAAAATGCTGCTATGAAGCTCAATTCACAATAGCCAAACTATGGAACCAACCTAGATGCTCTTCAACAGATGAATGGATAAAGACAATGTGGTATATATACACAATGGAATATTACTGAGTCTTAAAGAAGAATGAAATTATGGTATTTATAGGTGAATGGGTGGAACTAGAGAATATTATGCTAAGCAAAATAAGTCAATCCCAAAAAATCAAAGGTCAAATGTTTTTTCTGATATGTGGATGCTAATTCACAATAAGGGATGGGAGGCTAGGGAAGAATAGAGGTACTTCGGATTAGGCAGAGGGGAGTAAAAGGAGGGGAGGGAGAAAGGGGGTAGGAAGGATAATAGAATTAATTGGACATTATTACCCTATGTGCATATATGACTCCATAACCAGGATAATACATATCATATAAAACCAGAAGAATGAGAAGTTATACTCCATTTATGTACAATGTGTCAAAACATACTCTACTGTCATGTATAACTAATTAGAACAAATTTTAAAAATGCAGCTGTGAACATGGATGAGCCACTGATTTAATTCCTTTTGGGAATATACCAAGTGGAATTGATGGTCTTATGGTAATTCTACTTTTAATTTTTGAGGAACCTTTATATTGTTTTCTCCAGGGACTGCACCATTTTCCATTCCCACAAACAATGCACAGGATTCCATATGGGGCCTATCTCCCCAGGTGGCAAAACACCCACAACCCCCGAGTTCAGGTCATTGCAGCCGTGGGTTTCTGGCTGCTGTAGGGCCTCTCTCTTTTTAGCATATTCTTGTAGCTCCCCTGGAGTTGCAGTAATTCTTCACAGCTTCTCTGTTCTCCTTTGTTTCTTCATAGGTCCTCTCTCTTTGAGCCCACAGCATATGTCTGTCTGGGACTGGCAGCCTCCCTGGATAAGGACTGGGACTTTGCACAACAAAGAATGGCTACCCCCTGGTGGGATCACAGCCAGTGCTGGATAAAGCCATGATGTGGCAAAACACAGCTTTGTCACCTCCTAGCTTCAGCAGCACCCACTCCTCAATCCCATAAAGCTGCCCTCGCTATCCCAACACTTAAGAGTTTTATTTTCTACTACAATTAACCCCACCTGACAAAACAAGCAGACAGCATATTTCATCTTGAAGATGAAAATTTTTCAGGATCCATTTGGAAATCCCCCAACAGAGAAATAAAGAGTGAAGATAGGCCTGGGGGCTATAGCTCAGTAGCAGAGCACTTGCCTAGCAAGAGTGAGACACTGGATTCCATCCTTAGCACCACGTAAAAATAAATAAAATAAAGGCATTCTTTACATCTACAATAAAATATCTGAGGTGGAGACTCTGAAAAGAAAACCTGTTTTGTTATTCTAGCATTAGACAAATGATTGGGTCCTCTTATACCATATCTTTGCACAAGTTAGAAAACTGCTCTTTTGGGGTCACCTGCACAGCTCAGATAAAAGACTGAATGCTATATAAATTATAGACTAAATTTTGTTAAGTGATCCCAAGACATAATGTCTGGGCACATTCTGCCCAGTGGCCAGCAATTCTTCCTCAGAGTCCTGGAAGGTACACATCTTTGCAAGCAGAGCCAGGGTGACTTTTAGCTCAGACTCACTGGCAGTGACAGTTAACAGCAGTAGCCCTGGATTGATGATGGTTCTAATAATGTTACCTGCCTGCCAACACCATCTTGTAGACAAGGCATTTTTAGATGATGCTGGCAGGAAAATTTTCTTTGAAGACCATAAACTTGGGGGTCTCTTTACCACTAACCTAGTGAGCTACGAGAACACAAAGTCCTCATTGCATCAGGCTTAGTAGCCACAGGCTATCAAACCAACATGCTCTCATCACACACACAAACATCTCACCTGAGCCACTTCTTCAAAGTCATCGTGTCTCTTCTGCAGGGCTCGAGCTCGATGCAGGGACTTCCCAACCCCAGTGTGTTTGCTAAGAAAGGCCTCACCGTGGTTTTCAATCCAGTCCAACACCTGGCCAGAGAAGAAAAACAGAAACAATGATTCCCAGAAAAAGGAAATAAATATAACAATACGTGCAACTGCTTCAGTCCTACCTATTCCCCATCCCTCAGCTTCAGCAAGAGCAGTCTGGTAGAAATGTTTAGCCCACTATGAACACAAGGGATTTCAGCAGTCATTGGCAATATAATGTTCTACCTTTAACTAAATTCAACTCCTTGATCTCCAGAATAGACTTCCCTCATTCTTTCAGCTTTCTAAGCCTTAATTAACCCATCATTTTATTTGTTTTATTTTCTATTTGGTTTTGGTCTAAAGAGTGAATGCAGGGCCTTGCACATGCTAAACTATGCTTTAAATAAGCTACAAAGACCATCAGGCACAGTTTAAACCTCCATTGCCTCTACTCCGGCCATGTAAAGTCAGACTAATTGGCAGGAAATTAGGTAATGGCAGGTTAGGCACTAGCTTGACCCTCACAACTTGTCTTCATTCCACCACAAAAATGCTCATAGCAGTGATGACCAGTCATGGAGATTCTGTTTCATCACGCTCCCTGGGCCCCTAATCTTGGAAGTAAAGCCTATAGTAGTCAGCTCAAGATTGCTGATCCCTAGCACAGAAGCCTTCTCTGGCTTCTTTCTACCTCTCTTCCAATCAGCTCCAACCAACCAACCAAATAAGTTAAGGTCTTTGTATTCTAAGGCCTTTAATATCTATGATTCTTATAGTAAGTATTGGAGACGCCATGTTCTTCCAGTCTTAAAAATCGAGTGATTTCAATAGCCAAGCTATGGAACCGAGGTGCTCCACAACAGATGAACAGATAAGGAAAATGTGGTACATACACATAATGGAATATTAATCAGCCATAAAGAAGAATGAAATTATGGCATTTGCCAATAAATAGATGGAACTGGAGACTATCATGCCAAGTAAAATAAGCCAATCCCAAAGAATCAAAGGCCAAATGTTCTCTCTGATATGTGGCTGCTAACATATAATAAGGGAGGGGGAGCAAAGAATATAAATTCATTGGATCAGACACAGGGGAATGAAGGGAAAGGAGGGGAGATGGGAATGGGAAAGATAGTAGAATGAATAGGACATAACTTTCCTATATTCATATATGAATACATGACCAGTGTAACTCCACATCACGTCCAACCATAAGAATGGGAAATTATACTCCATGTATGTATAATATGTCAAAATACACTCTACTATCATGTATATCTAAACATAACAAATAAAAAATTTATAAGTCTAGTGATTTGGCCCAAGGATACTAGTCTTAATGTATATAAAAGTTGGAGCAGATGTGGCTGGGGCAGTAAAAGGACAAGTGAGGGGATAATGAGAAAGTGAGAAAATACATTTCCCAAGGGGCACTTGGGAGAGGGCTTAGAAACCCCTGAGTAAAGCCTTGAAATGCAGCAGGGAAAAAGATCTTAACATTCTCTTTGTATTATCACAGATGGCTTCACAAAAAATGTGTGCATCCCAGGGGGAAGGAAAGAAGTTCATTTCTGGTCTCTGAAGAGCTGGGCACTCAGTAAATCAGAATTATAGTATAGACACACCTGCCAGGATTCTGCCAACACTCAACCGAGCCCATTCTGCTCCTGCTGGCCAATTAACTAAACATTTGATTAATGATGTAATGGACTTCTCAGAGTTTAGAAGGACTTTTTGGGAAGTGATTTAGATGAACTGTGTCTGTTAAAAAGGATGCTTCCATTGATTCCTGTTTCTTACACAGACTGCCCTGTGGCAAGCAGAGGTAGACCAAATCGTTCCATGGCCTACAGATATGGGAGTTCAGGCTGTACAGAATCCAGCCTTTGACTTCGCTTACTCTGGCATTTAGGTTAATCAATGTCTGAAATGTGCAAAGTACGGAGGTCTTCAAAGTCTTTAGTGTCATCATCCCAAAGTCCATACCAACATAGTGCAGTTCAGAGACAGATCTATGTAAATGTAAAAAATGAGGTTTAACAAGCATTCATGTAACAAAGATGAAAGGTCAGACAATTATCCACTATTATCCAAAATGGCTATTTATCTAAACATTAGGTATGAATATTGTAAACACTTTATATAACATTCTGGCAATGTATTTTTTAAAATAATATTCTGGATGCCCATCTGTAAAAAGTAATTGTGATAATGCTGGTATTTCACCTTTTGCACACACTGTAAGCAGAATAGAAAGGAAATCTTGAGTGTTTCTTAGAAAAACCTACATTTCTTTAGAATTATTTGTGGTGAAATTTCAACCAAAAAAAAAAAAAAAGTCAAGAGAGTATATTTTTACTTGGCCTGCCACAATTACATCTCATGATATTGTCTCATAAAGGGAATTAAAAGCTTTGGCATACAAGGTCAATGATAAATATTTCTCGGCATAAAGTTCCCCAGATATTGTATCATAGGTTAAGTTACAGAATTTTGATGCATATTTAAACTTTTATTAGCCCCTTTTGATAATGAATTGAGGTTTGAGAAATATTTTTTCATATATAAAAGAGTTATCTTGTAACCTTTCATGAGTGCTTTTGGAATTTACAACAGATTTTTCATATCACATTTTTTTAAAATTTAGATAAGTATGACCTTATCTCCCAATATTTTCATAAATTTATCTTATTTCATTTTTATATCTCTAGTTTTAAGAAAATTGGTTATTCTACAGCACACTGATTGAAGAGGCATATGTTTCATCTACTAGTGCATACACAGCTCCTTTTTGCACTCCCTGGAGTGCACAACTTTTAAACCTTTTTGTTTTTTAGGTAATTTGTTTCCTTTCTAAGTGGCATGGCTTTCATTAAAATATCAATTCATTTTTAGTTTACTTAATTAGCTATGCCTTTACCACTTAAAATCCTATTATTTCATATTTGAAAGGCTTTTCCTCCATTTAAACATAACTTGGTTCTGTGATCTTTTATTGTCACCTCTTAGTGCAACTTCTGCTGGTAGAACTGAAGCTGTGGGAAAATATGTGCAACCTGGATAAAGATTCAGGGGCTGCTTGAAAACCAGCCTAACAAATAAAAAAGCAAATGATTTAGGAAGTGAACAAAATTACTTTAGTAATACATAAAGACAGAGAAAGTACCCAAGGATGGATAAGCATATTATTTGAGGTCTTTTTAAAAATACTGATTTTTGAATGTTTTGTTTTCAGCCAGATCATTTAGAGCTCTCACTGCTCGATGCGCACATTCAGACCATAAACTCTCTTGACTCTGTTTTCATATTCTCTAACCCTGGAAACACAGCCCAGCTTTGTAGGTAGATTCTGCACAGCAGAGAAATGTGACTCTGAGCAGAAACTAGCATACCTGACAATTATATTACACACCAAAAATTAATTCGCAGCATTAGAATTCTAGATATCTACCAGTTTTGGTGAGTCTAGTTAATGCAAGCCAAGCCCCAGAGTCTGAGCACTACTGGATGAAGAATAAATTGACTTTCTAGCCAAAATATAGTTGCTTCTGCAGTATGATCATCCATCTAGGTACTCCTCGTTTCTCTTAAATATAAGATTATATTTAAGATACTCAATGACCAGTAATAGTCATGTTGGTACAGAATGATAGTTATTCATATCTGTCAATGACTTTGAACAGATAAGAAATAGTGGGTGCTGTAGTATATAGGCAGGCATGGTCTAGCATCCAGGAACTCAGGCTATCGAGGTAATAAGTACTGGTCACTAAATCACACAACTCCTCATTAATTGCAAAGATGTAAAATGCCAACAATTGGATCCTAGCTGGGGTGGTCAAGAAACACCTCTCTGAAGAAATAAGGTTTGGTTGAGATCTGAGAGTGGGACTTAAACTAAGTTAGACATTAAAAAGTCCAACATGGCTTGGGTAGGGAATAAGTAAGAAATACACCCAGAGAAGATGAAACCAGGTTGTAGAAAGTCCTGTTGTGCTGAATAGGAGATTTAAGTGTTCATTCTGAGAACTACCAAAAAGTTGCAAGAAGAGAGGTATCACCTGATCTGCATTTTAAAAATCTTGTTCTATGTTAGCAAGATTTATGGAACATCAATTGGAGGGAAGCAAGAGTAGACACAGGAAAACAGGAGGTGACCACAGAAATTCTGGTTAGAGTTGATGGTAGCTCATACAAGGCCAAAGTCAGTGACTATGGGGAGACAGGTTTGGGGAAAGAATGCTAGGATTTGGTAATTTAGTGTGGTGATAGTGGAGAGGCCAATAGCAAGGCTGACCCCAAGGTCAGGGCTTGAATAGCTGGGTAGAAGACAAAGCTAGTCACTGGAGCAGAAGCAAATGAGTAACAAGAAGTAGAACAGGATGACAGATTTTTCCTAAGACTTTTTTCTCCTTCCATACTTATGCTCTCATTTTCATAAATGACAGCTGTGCCCCTGAACTTGAGTGGGAAGTGGCTTCCAATGACAGTTGTCAATCTGATTCTGGCAAACTGTTCCTTTAATTTTAAAGAAGTAATTTACATGTTAAGGCTTAAAATAAATTACATATTGTTAATCTAGATGGATACTACTAATATAAAAATCCATTTTAAAAACACAACCCCAAAACTTAAGTGGAATCAACCTATACATTATTAAAGGGGCTTTTCACTGTGGCATAGTTTTTGAGCAGACCATTAACCTGACACTGAAGTCCACTCACTCTTCACCCCATCTCCAGGGAGCTCCTGCCTCATCCCTCAACACCTTAGAGGCTGGTTCTCATCTCACTGTCCCCTTCCCTTGAATGTCTATATCCCTTTTCTCCCTATACCCACTCTCCAGCCTGCCTCCTAGTCACCTTTTAAGCTCCTTCTCGGAATCCCTGCCTGTGGAAATCATCTATTCTTTAGTAACCATCCAGGCTGGGTGGCTGTTGCTTTATTTTAATTCTGTTCAAATGATTATGGCCCACAGGCCTGTCTTCTCCTGCTGAACTCCAACTTCCTTATAATCTCAGGACATGGCATAGCACTGCACAAGAGTTGTTGCTTCGTACATGTTCAGCTGAACTGAACTCAGGTGGATCCCTCTGGCATATGTTTTTGGGCTGAACATTAGCCTGCTTCCCATTTCCATTGCAACTCTATCTCAGCACCCCTTACTTCAAAGCTGTGTCTTCGTGCACCTCCACACCCTCTGGCCCTCACTTCCCCACCTGGCAGGGAGTTTCAGGGGAACAAAAGGAGGATGGAATTTTCATACTGAATCCTCCCATCACCCACTATGCAGCATCCTGCCTGTACCTCATACTTGGGAAATAAACAGTGAATGTTCATGACTATAAATTGTCATATGCCTCTGTGACTGAGACTCCTGCTCTACTCCTCTTGGGAGAAGTTATGCTGCCCCATTCTGAAGATGACTAATTTTGCCCAGTGACTGGGAATAATAGCACAGGTCAACCAAGACTCAATATTACAGCAGGCAACCTGTAAAGCTCTACTTCTTTTCTCTTGCCCCAACTAGAAACTGATCCTTTCCCAGAAAGCCTTTTCTAAGAAAGACACTCACATCTCAAACCAAATTTGGGAGCCAATCTAAAAACCATTATCCATAATTTCTTAATCACCCTTTCTTTCTCATCTAATTATGTTTATTTCAACCAGCATACAATCAAGTTGGAATATTTTTCAGGGCAGGAGACAGTCCTTTCTAGTTGTCAAGGAGAAGGGAAAAAAATCTTTTAGAAGAGAATTATTGATCATCTCCGAACAGTGGCCATGAATGTGACTGAATTAATGGGAGACCATTCTTGTCTTGAGGGATTTGTAGGTCCTGCTCCATGGGCCTGGACCCTCTTTTTAAAGCCATCCCCATTGTGTGTTCATTTGGTTCCCCACTCACACATCACTGGCTATCATGAGAGGACGGGCAAATGCATATTTGTTTGTTTTGGGTGTTGTTTAATTTCTACCTCCAAGTGTAAGATTCTATATGGATAGAGAGGCTTTTGTTTGGTTCACTGCTGTGTTCTCAAACAGTGTTTGCTGGATAAGTAAGAAAACTTAAAAATCTCATTTTGGGCAGGCTAGGGTTGTGGCTCAGTGGTAGAGCACTTGCCTAGCATGTGTGAGGCACTGGGTTTGATTCTTAGCATTGCATATAAACAAATAAATTTAAAAAGGTTCATTGATAACTATATATTTTAAATCTGATTTTGGAGCTTCCTGTGTAAAAAAGGGCAAATCCATAAAAGGAAATGAAGACATTTTGTGAACAAATGTGGAATCAGAATCCTAATCCTTTCATTCTCTCATTTGGCTTTCTCTGATAGATAAAGCATCTTATTCAAAATATGCTATTAAATTTGTCATAATTTGATCCACAGTAAGAAAAACAAGGAATTTGATGCTTTATGTACATGAAAAAACTCCTCCCTTTCCACTCCTATTTCCTGATGCCCCAGCTCCCCACCCCACTAGTTTGGAAAGCCGACATTCTGAGGCCAATGAAGGAGTGTTTATATGCCATCAGGCAACTGTAACACATTTTGTTGTTAAAGGCTCAAGTACACACGATGTGTAAGAGTACCCAGGAGAGTCCCTCAATTCATTATTTCTGTCTCCTTGCACAGCACACTGAGCGTTAGTTCCAGAGGGAACAGTAAGTGCCACCCCACATCCAGTTGGGCTTTGACTCGAGCACATGCTAGGAATGCCCAATTACCAGTAAGTCATTTTCTGTTCCCTCTTTGGAACAAGTATGATCAAAATAAATGTCTTACTATGGCAGGAAAAGCCATCACTTTTCTGAGAAAACTGAGCTAAAACTCATTAGCAGGTATATAGACTCTCCTTCCCCTGAGAGTTGCAGTCCTTTCTCCTGACAGACTCAAAGCTGGGTAAAAGCCAGTTGAGAATCCGAGGACCCCAAGTCTCAGCCACTCCCAACCCCTGGCCCTGCAAATACCCAACCATCCTGCACCTGTCTTTTCTGAACAAAACTGAGGATGGGGTAACTGGTATCTCCCTGAGAGACTCTCCTCAGCCTCAGGACTTGATGCCAGTCTATGGTATAGCATGCCTCTCATCACTAAGGCTTGCAACACTTATCAGAGGTTCTGAACTTTGGAATCTCACCTGGGGCTCTAAAATGTAGATGCCACTCACCCTCAGATTCTGAAACAGAATGTGTGGCATAGGGCCTCATGATCTGTGGGTTTGACAAGACCTCCACTCTGTTAGATGACTTTAATGCCAGAAGTCCAAGGACCACACTAGAGAAATACAAATCCATATTCACACTTGACACCTCCTGTTTCCTATAACAAAATGGACAGCAGTTTTTATCTATTTTTAAATAAATGCTCTCAGATCCATGGCTATTCTGTGACACACTATGACTGTGGCTCCTAGTCTCTCTCCACTCCAACCAGATTACCTCAGACTTCACCCTGATCATGTTTTTTCTCTGCTCAGAATCCTTCCATAGCTTTTTTTTTTGTTTATCCTTTAGCCTTGTATTCATATTTCCAGAATTAGCAGGTTGAGGTCAAGGACATGATAAGCACAGGGGTTATCAGAAAGAGGCGATTCTGGATGGTGACCAATTAGTCATGCATTAACATAATAAATTTAAAAAATGACTGAGAACATTAAGGATGTTAAAAATTTATTGTGGAGAGGAAGACCTGAGGCTCGGTAACTCCTGGGGCGACTTCCTCCTCTCACTGCGTCCTAGGCCTCACCAGCCTCCCATTATCTTCTGGAAGGAGGTGCTCAGGTCCTTTCTTGGTAGATGCTCACCATAGAAAAACCACTTTCTGTCAGGATAGTGTTTGCATTAAGAAAAACAAAGTAAATACCAACAAGAATATCAAGGAAGAAGGCTGGGGTAGGAAAGGGGCATGAAGCAGGCATGAAGTAGGGCAAGGCACAGCCAGCAGGGTGCGCTATGGAGTAATCAGGAGAAGAGGGGCTAGTAGTCCATGAAGTCCTCAGACAGGAAGGGTCTGAGCAGGCCAGTGAGGAGCCTCTAGCTCACTCCCTAGCCTGCAAAGGCTGGGAGCACACAGAGAGGAGCAGAGCCCAGAGCTCTCAGTTCTACCTCCTCCTAGAGAAGAGGGACAGAAGATGGCCCAAAGATGGTGACACCAAAGGGAAAGTGGGGGGGGGGCATCTACCTCACTCCAACTGTGGAGCAGGAGCTTCCATCTCTTCCTCCCTCCCAGATTCCTCTAAGCCTCCTACCCTGGGCTTTTACTCTGCCACAAAAAAGCATCTATTATCTACTTGAAATTGTCCAAATGATCAGAGGATTGCCATCAAAAAACTAAGCTGAAAGATGGCAGAATAAGTTGGATATCATTATCTTAAGTAAGTACATGGATGATTGCACGGTCGGTGTGACTCTACATGGTGTACAACCAGAGAAATGAAAAGTTGTGCTCCGTTTGTGTACAATGAATCAAAATGAATTCTGCCATCGTGTATAACTAATTAGAAAAACAACAACCACCACAAAATGAAGCTGAGAACTTTAAAGTTTCTGATTACTACCACAGCAAATGAATATCCTTCAAGATATAGGCCACAAAGATCAGCATCGGCAAGGCTGAGTTAATGTGATTGTAACTGAAAAATAAATGAGAATGGGTAGTAACTGTTTTAGGGTAATTTGTGCTACAGATAAACAGCTGTAATTTTTAAATGATGGGACATCTGGAAAGGAGTATTGGAGTCTGACTGTCTTATAGCTCAGGTAGTCTGAGGATTAATCTCAGGCTGTCAGTAGCTGTAGGTTGTTGTGCAAATCTTATCCTTTGGGACCAATTAATCTATCAGGGCCCTTTGATCAGTGATATTCCAGCAATAAAATTACAAATCTCTCAAGGTCAGAGTGTTTCTCTTTTCCCATCACCCAGCACAGTTCCTGAAAGCAGGGAGGCTAACAAGCATGAACTTTGATGTTAGGTGGACTTGGGTTTGACTCCCTGACCTGCCACTAGCTGTGTGACCCTGGAAGTTTATTTAATCTTTCCTAAACCTCAATTTCTTCATCAGAAAAATGGGAACCAGCAGTGCACAGTGGCACACACCTGTAATCCCAGCAATTTGGGAGGCTCAGGTGGGACTGTAAGGACAAGGCCAGCTTCAGTAACTTAGACCCTCAGCAACTTAGCAAAACCCTGTTTCAAAATAAAAAATAAAAAAAGACTGGGGTTGTAGCACAGTGGTAAATAGTTGCTGGGTTCAACCCCCAGTATTTAAAAAAAAAAGGCAGGGGGGACTGCTACCTGTCTCATATGTATAAAATAAGAAAAACCAAGTGATGGGATTAGATGTTCGATCACATTTATTTACACACATGAGGAATCCTGAGCTTTGAACAACATGAATTTTATAGACATATTTAATCTAAGTAATGAAATCTCAGGCCTGGAACCAGTCTTCCCTCTGATGTTTGAATCCAACTCCCAATTAACCATTATGTTTCAAACTTTGAAGATGGTTCCCCCATGTGTGCATTCTCTGATCTGATTGGGTACAGAAGGTGGCCCTGAGCCTTGGTTTCTTAGATATTTTCATTCTTTCATCTTATGGGAAGAGAAAGTTTCTGCACCCATTATTATTCTGGTCACTTTTTTTTTCTTAACCACTAATCATTCTAAGAGCAACCCACAGTGCTCATTGTGTATTATCCAAAGCTGTCAGTTGGATTACACAATGACCAACTTAGTTTAGAATGATTAAGGAGCTATAGTCACTACAGCTGGTGAAAGACTATTTGGAGGTTTTTGTTTTTTTTTTTAAATTACTCTCAAATCCCTTTCAGACACTCTTTGGCAAGCAAGAATTGACATAAGAAAAGTTCTAAGTTTTCACATGAGGCTCCAGAAAAATTCATGGAAGCAGATGAGATTTGTACTGCCCTATCCATTTGCAGTAGGTAGAGGAACTACGGACTTCAAAATTAATTTTCATTTCATCTCACTCTAGTCAGAATAGCATTATCAAGAATACAAGTAATAACAAGTGCTGATGAGGATGTGGGGAAAAAGGCACACTCATATATTGCTGGTGGGACAGCAAATTGATGCAACCAGTGTGAAAAGCAGTATGGGGATTCCTCAGAAAACTTGGAATGGAACCACTGTTTGACCCAGCTATCCCAGGCCTTGGTTTATACCCAAAGGACTTAAAATCAGCATACTACAGTGGCACAGTTACATCAATGTTTATAGCAGCTGAATTCACAATAGCTAAACTATGGAACCAACCTAGATGCCCTTCAACAGATGAATGGATAAAGAAAATGTGTTACATACACACAATGGAATATTACTGATCCTTAAAGAAGAATGAAATTATGGCATTTGCAGGTAAATGGATAGAGCTGGAGAATGTCATGCTAAGGGAAATAAGCCAATCCCCAAAAACCAAAGGCCAAATGTTTTCTATGATAAGCAGATGTTGATCCATAGTGTGTGTGTGGGAGGGGTGGGATGGGGTAGGGAAGAATGAAGGAACTTTGGAGAGTGCAGAAGAAAGTGAGGAGAGGGGTGGTGTGGTGGAGATGGGAAAGATGGTAGAATAAGAGACATTATTACCCTATATACATGCATTATTACACTACTGTTGTGACTCAGCATCATGTACTGCCAGAGGGGAAAAAAATTATGCTACATTTATGTACAACATGTCAAAATGCATTCTACTGTCATGTATAACTAATTAGAACATTTTTTAAAAATTATCCAGTAAAAATATTAATTTTCATAGATTCAGAATAAGTCACTAGGTTCTGATAAATTCTGCCACCTGAGTGGAACGGCTTAAAAGCAAGACACTATTTTTAAGGGAAGACACAGGAGCCTCCAATGTGTCATAGCATGTTCACACCATCAAGAATTCACCTAGCCCCTTCAGACTCACCTCCCACCATCACTTCCAAGAGGCAGCATCCTGTTAGACTTCTCCTCTGTCCCCTGCCTGTAACTTAGCTCCCTGCTTTCAGGCCCTCCTCAAGAACACCACCCCCAGCTTCCCTACCTGTGCTCCAAGGACTAGTGAAATCTCAGCCCCACCAGAGGGAACTCTCTGCTCCAACTCCACCAGCTCATTGTTGTTTTACTACTTTGGCCCTGAACCCAGATAGCCACGTGCCATTTAAAAGTCCTTAGGTATGTGTGTCTGCACTTGAGGTAGACACTTCAATCTCCTGAAACAGGTACTTGCATATAGTATGTTCCAAAACAATTTGCAGATTTATTTTGCAAAAAAAGGGGTAAAAACCATGGGAAAGACAAGAAGAATGGGGGAGGCTTAGTAAGACAGCCTGTAGGGGGTACTCTGAGAACATCGCTCTGGCTAATGGAAAATGGAATGGAATTGGCAGCTCTCAAAAAGAGCGAGCATGTAGTTAGTCCTTGTTTCTCCTCACAAGTCAGGTCTATCTGGAATTGAATTAGCCCTTTTACACACATGGGAAGTGGAGGAGTGAGGGGAGAATAATAAAAGGGGGAGACCAGTGATGCTGTTGTGGAGTGCCACTACAGACATTAGTACTGTCCTCTACTAAGCTGGAGAAACAAAATAGGACTGAAAATTATTCTGCCAGCAATAGTTTTGGAGGCATGCCCTATCCATGCCTCTTTTAGCTTAATGACTCCAAATTTTACCTTTAAGACTTATTTCCAGAATGATTCGGACTGAACTTTCCTATGTTCATACATGAATATAAGATCAGTGCAACTCCACACCATGTTTAACCACAAGAATGTGATCAAAGTTATAATGGGTTGAATCCTATGTGTGTATAATATGTCAAAATACACCCTACTGTCATGTATACCTAAAAACAAATTTTAAATTACATAAGGTATACATGTATCAAAATACCACACATAACTTCATTAACATAAAAAGTTTTGTTTTTATGTTTCAGTTAAAGATAAATTTAATTTTTTAAAGTTTAAAAAAGAAAATAAGCAGTAAGCATCATGATGACTTTCAAGTGCAACTCACATTTTATAATAAAAATTTATATATTTTTTATCTAAAAAAATCCATTCCTTTTTCAAAAAAAAAATAAATAAATAAATAAAGACTTATTTCCATCATTCCCCAGGTCAGCAGGGAAGAGAAAGCTGAGAATACACCTGGTGGAACCCAAAGGAAAGGTGTCTGGCCAGCTCCGGCAGCAGATATTTAAACAGAATCTCCTCTTCACTGGCCTTTATCTTTTTTTTTTTCTTTACTATAATTTGAATCCTTGGAGGGAAAAAATATTCCCACATCCAGAAGTGGTAACTGGGCAAAAAGTCAGGCAGGCAGAGGCTGGTATGCTCCCCACAATGGGGTATCAGTCTCTTTCTTGTCTTTTCCTTTACCTTCTTCCTTCCTTTCTCCTCCCATCCCAGCTATACCTGTTTTATTGCCCTCTGTCTTAAGCCTCTTTTCCTTTTCCTTCATTCTCCCCGCTTCCTGGGTGATGTGTGTTTTTCCCCTCTCTCATTCACTTCCTCTGTCTCCCTGCCTCCTTCCTCCTGTG
Source organism: Ictidomys tridecemlineatus (assembly GCF_052094955.1). NCBI lineage: Eukaryota > Metazoa > Chordata > Mammalia > Rodentia > Sciuridae > Ictidomys > Ictidomys tridecemlineatus. Next base: position 144,182,916 of record NC_135479.1, read on the forward strand.
GCTTTTCCATGCTCCCAGAAGTCACATTTCTCTAGAACACCTGTGTCAGAAGGTGTTCTAACTAGCTGTGTGATTATGGCCAAGCTACTGTATATCTCTGGGTCTCAGTTTCTAGATGCTCTTTCGGTCCTTTGCAGCTCTGAGATTTGTCTCTGAATGAAATGGAATCAACCCACCAACATAGCAGCTGCTGTTGTAGAAACAGGAAAATCAGGCTAGGTGCCCCCAAAAGCACAAGCACCAGGGGGCGCCCGAGGACCACTCAAAGACAGAGGATTTACTACTTGCTTTGCAGGCACTGTTCTGGTATTGCAATCTGTCTCGTGAGATGGGTACTGTTGGTGGTGGTCCTGTTTTAGAGGTGAAGAAACTGAAGCACCATGAACTGGAGGGATTTTCCCATGGTCACAAAGACAAGTCACATGAGAATAGGATTTACACTCAGGCAGATTCAAGAGCCTGTGCTTGTATCCCACAATTCTGCATTGCCCTGGCCACTGATGCTCACATGCCAGATTCCCATAAAGCTACTTAGTAAACACCTCTGGATCCCAAATGTGCTTCGATTCCTTAGGTCCAGAATACATGTATAGGTCCATCAATCTCTCTACCTCTGACCTCTAACACATTTGCCTATAGCTATTATTATCAACTCACTATTGCCCTATGTCCTCATCAGTATCCTCTGGTAGCCTTGTTCTTTATATTTTCAAATGTGCCTGTCTTCATGAGCACTGAGGCTGTGTCCCTATGTCCTCTTCCCGGGATGGAAACACTTGGAAACTCACGATTTTCATATCACAATTCTTGTAGGCAGCCTCTAGCTACTCACCAGCAAAGCTACTACTGGATGGATTATGAAGGATAAATGGTATTCACTTCACAAGACCCAGACTGGGATGCTCTAATAGTTTGGTAAATTCAGCAAACAGAAAGAGACAGCTCAGAGCTGTAAGGGACACAGAGAGGAAGAAGCCCTGGTTTCTACTTGCAAGGAGATAAGAGAAGCATTCAAGGATTGAAGATAGTGAAATGTAATGCAAAGGTGAAAGTGTTTATCAAAATCACAACACTCTTGGGGAAACAAGGGACAGGAATATTATTTGTCCAGTCTGATCCTAAAAACTAGGACTGGCTCATGCATGGCTAGGAGTCAAGAGACCAAAGAGCAAGTCCCTCCCTTTCACCTTCAAATGTGTGAGTCCAGCTCCCTTCTGAAGCACAGCTCTGACACCTGTTGGGCAGTAATGGCTGTTTGGATGTCAGGTACACAACTGAGACCCATCACCAGATTTAGCCACCCTCATTCTCCCACAATTTCTTTGCATCTGTGCCAGTGTCAGATACACAGATGAGTGAATGAGCATGTGAGCAAGTGGGACAACAGTAAATGAAGTCATGCTCTCAGAAGGCACAGTCACATCTCCTGAAAAGAACAACAAAATTAACCAACCTGGGAATTCAGTTCTCATAGAAAGAAAGCCCAAGCCCCCACACGCCCACCTTCTAATCTTCTGCCTGATTTTGTGCGGCACCCACAACATATAAATTGAAAGGCTCTCATTTTGTAGAGTATGATGTAGCCACCCATGCAGTGCTATTATTTTTCTTCATTTTAGTGTAGATGTCATAGTTTCCACAGGAAAGTCTGATAACAGCCATTCCCCAAGAATTGAAGCATGGCATGTCCCCTGTTCTTGGGGAGGCCCTGCATCTGCCCTCCTTGTATTTCCTCTACACCTCTCCAGAGCCAGCCTAGTGTCACAGACCTAAGAACAGAAGGAAGATGAAGAGAATCCCAGGAGACTGTCCATCCACAGTCCACAACTTGGTCATCTTGGAGAGTCATGGAGAGTTCATCCCATGCCCCCTCTTTTGTGCCTGCAAAGATTGATACCTCACTCTGTCTCAATCACAGATGGCCTCCTGCTATCCTGTGTTCAGGGGTGATGTATTTATCTGGATGGCTTGATATTTCAGGAGCTGGACACTGCTTCTCCACTCTCCACCAGGGTTTCAGAGCTGGGCCAGCACATTAGCACTGCCCTCCCTCATAAAGTGTCCCTCTGATGACTCAATCATGGTCCCAGTCAGGAGAAGGTGCTGCAAGGGAGTTTGGGAAGCCCAACAAAGGGAAGTGAGCCTAGAGGCCCCTCTATTCCTGGGGCTGACTTTACAGTGATGCCCACACGCCAGAAGGTGTCCCAGTGTTAGCGATGACCCCCAACCCTGCATGTCTACTCAGGCCTCCAACACTAGGGCCCTTCCCAACAACAGCTGTGAAGACACACACAGTGGGTTCTCAGGTTCCTAGGCCTATTCTGCTTCACTTGTTCATTAGACCCAGTCAATACCACAGAAAGAAAGAACAGAAGGAAAGTGAATCATTATTCCATTTGTATAATCCAGAAATTGTAAGGTAGCCACAGGAAAGTCTAGCAACAGAAGTTTGAGCCCAAGCCCCCTGGCCTACCTCTTGTAAACTCAGAGGGAAGTGACACTGATCCCCATCTCAGGCCCATATATCAGATCTCAGGGCCCCTCCTGGGATCTTCAAGGAGACAGAAACAGAAAGCACAAGGGGAAAAGAATAGCTTATTCCTTCTGAAAGAGCATTTGTGTCAAGGCTGTCTTCCATTTCTTCTTTTTTCTTTTCTTTTTTGCAGTAACGGGGACTGAACACAGGGATGCTTTACCATGGAGCTATAATCCAGACCTTTCTATTTTTCATTTTGAGACAGGGTCTTGCTAAGTTGCCCAGGCTGGTCTTGAACTTACAATCCACCCATCTTAGCCTCCCAAGCAGCTGGGATTACAAGAGTGTGCCACTGCACCCAGCTTCCATTTCTTCATTATTTGTGGTCAAGAGAAAGCCATGACTGGTGTAACGATGCAAAACAGTTAAAACCTAAAGCAACCTCTAATCATGGAATGGACAGCAGATGATAACCCATGTTTTAAACCTAGTTTCACAGATCCACTTGCCAATAATATTCTGAAAGTTCCTGTATCTTGCCCCTACTTGGTGGAGAGGTGAGCTCACTTTATGTGATCCTTTGCTCAGATAATCCTGCAACCCCCAAGCTGTCTAGCAATCTCACCAACTGCGTGAGGTTCAAACTCATCAAAAGAAAAATGGTATATGGCTGCAAGGAATTGCTGCTCTTGAGACTGAGCCTCCCTTTCCAACATCATATAGCAAGAAGGTCCAGTCTCCAAGCTACTTAGGCAAAAAGCATGCAATTAACAAATCCAGTGGTTTTTTGTTTTGTTTTGTTTTGTTTCTTTTGCAAGGTGTGGGGATATAGCTGCAGGATGAATTGCCATTTCTCTCTATCAGTATGGGCTTCCATAGGGCCTGATCCACAGGTCAGGGACTTGAGCTCAGTCTGTCTCTTGGGATAGATGATGGCTGCAGGGGAGCAGAGCCTGTTACCTGCTGCACGTCCTGCTGGAAGACGCAGAGCTGCAGCCGCTGGTGAAGCCGCACCTTGCGGTGCTGCCAGATGCTCTCAAGCCGCCGCTGGTGGTGAAGCACCTCATGCACCACATCCAGCACCTGGTGCACCGCCTTGGAGTAGTTGGCTGTGGCTGTGAGGGACTCAGAGTTACCAGGACTCAGGGGACGCTGCAACACATCCAGCAGTGCTTTGCCATCCTGGCTGACCTGCAGGAAGGAAAGAGTTTAGGTCAAGGAACCAGAGAGGCAAGAAAGTCTGCTTTAGGGGTCCATGGTTAAGCCTGAGAATCTCAGTCATCTCCAGGCTCATCAAAACCAAGACACATGTTAACCAGCAACAGCTGCCACAGTGCCCAACCCATGGCCCAGAAGAGGGAAGGTCCTAGGGAAAAAAGTTGCCTGGAGCCACGGCCAGCTGTCTATGAGACCCTCATAAATTTTAGCTGCTAAGGGCAAGAACTCTGCCTTGTTCATCCCCACCCCCAGGTCTAGAACAATGCCTGGCACATAGCAGGCACTGGATGAGTATTTTGAATGACTCATGGACAACATCAGGCAGCAGAACTTCATTTCACAAATGAAGCCAAATATGTCACCACCATAAAATCCTTTCCTGCTCTTCCTCCCTCAACATCCTCTATGTGGCTCTAAACTTCCAGATGTATGATCAGAGACTCTGGGCCTCAGTTTCCTTGTTTGCAGAGGAAGAATGAAATTGGCACATACCTCACAGAGTTGTGATATTAAATGAGATAACATATGGAGGTGGGCTTCCATATCTACCCCTGGGATGGGAAGGAGGGGCAGTCTATGACCCTACATCATTTTCTTTCCCTTTCTTCAGGCTTGGCTGGGGGTTGAGGATCACACAGGCAGTTGGTATCCTGCACATGAGGCCACAGAACGCTCTCTGACTGCGTGATTGAGAGCACTAGAGTAGAATGATTGGGAGAGGAAACCACCACTGCCCACCCAAGCTCACCCACCCCTGTCTGCCATCACTTATTGCTGGGGAGGTAGCTTATAACGCAGAGGTAATGCCCTCCTGAGATGTGAATAAGTATCCTATGACCAATCCCAGATCAGACCTCTTCAGGGAATTCTGAGCAAATTCATTCCCTCTCCCTCTTCCTCTCTCTCACAGGAAGATGTGAGACGGAGGGCCAAGTCCTGGAAATCCAAGTCAATCTGAGTTCCAGGCCTCTGCCTCAGTCTCCACATCTGTAGGAGGCTGGCACCACCCCGACCTCTGAGGTGGGCTTGGAAAAGGCTCCATTGTATAAAAGGCTCCAGCCACAACTCACAGTGTGAACCAGTGAGTATATTATTAATCTCAGTTGTGCTTTCTACTTCTGTATTTCATAAATTTAGAGATTCTTTATTCTGGAATAAATTTAGAGATTCTCTACCCCTGGGTAGAGGCACAATATTGTCAAAAGAAAGTTTTGAACCATTTGAATCCGAGCTTCTGAGATCTGATTTGGCTCACAAGTCCCCTCCTTTGTGTCTTAGACAATGAAAAACTCTGTTGCCATGTTTAGTACTGATCACTGTCAGGCACTGGGCCACATGCCTTACATGCATCGTGTTTACAACCCTTGACTGCATCCCAGGAGGCAGGTGTTCCCACCTTCATTTCACAGAAGAACCTGAGTGGGATGTGACTTACCTGAGGTCACATAGCTACGAAATGGGGGACCTGAGATACAAACTCAGTTTTGACTGTGACAAAAATGCTAGTGTTCTTTTACATATGCAACAAACTCACCTGAAACAATAGTTATTAAAATGTTATGTCCCAAGCCATACTTCTCGACATTCTGCTTCAGTCTGGAATGAAACCCAGAAATCTGCATCTTTAACTGCCACTCGTGAGTCTAACACATGTGGTCTGGGAATGCATTCTGACAAACTCTCCTCTCACTTCTGCCCCAGAGGAAATGCATGGGCCAGATCTACATTCATTGTCCCTTCCTCTCCCAGCTTCCCAAGTCACATCTCTTTCTATCCCTCAAGCCCCTTCCTTGGAATCCACTCCAGTGAGTGAACCTCCTTACCTGTGGACATCCACATGATGCACCCATACGGAGCTTTTCTTTGTACTTTGAAAGGAATGTCAAAAAGTTTTTCTCCAAACTTTGTAATTATCTCCCTGCCTTTGATTTTTTTTGGTGGAGAGGACTTTCAGTTTGTCCTCATATCCATGGCAGCTTCTCACTCCTGCACACTTAACTCTACTCATGTTTTTCTGTGGATCTTGTAATAAGAAAATTCGTTTTTTGAGGAGCTTCTTCATAAAAGGAGTGGCAGCAAGGTTGGTGTGAACATATTCATTCACCAACTGTAAAACCAGAAAGCAAATTCACAGTAGCCAAGCCTGGTTCCTCACATTCCTCCCCACAGAGAAGAAAGTCAAGTCTTTACCCACAGGGTGAGGTAGGTGTGTGGGTACATGCCTTGAGAGACAGAGAGAGAGGATGCGTGCACAATGGAGTGGTGCTTGCTAAGGGCCCCATCTGTATCTGCTCCTGGCTGGACACCCATAGTTCACAGACCAAGATCCCTACAGGTATCTCTGGAAGAAGACAACCTGCCTCTCAGTCCAACTCAGGCTATTCCATGTACAGGCAGGGCTCTTACCACACACTCATACGCATACATGCACACCCAGAACCCCTGGCTCCCCTCTTGGTTCTCACCTCCGTGTAGGCCTGGGTCACCTGCTCATACAAGGACTGGTGGTGGTGGATCGCCAGCTCCAGGTCCTGCATCTCGGACGGCAGCCCGCCTTCACTGCACATCTTGCACCAAGCATCTACTCCTGACAAGAACTGAAAGGAGATTCCAGGTGAGTGAGAGTGGGAACACTGGGATGGGGATGCATGGGTTATGTAGAGAGGGTTAGACACCCTGGGAACAAGCACAGGGACTTCCACTGGTCTTCAGAGACCATCACAGCAGGCACATCTTTTTCCTTTAATTGGCCAAACACTAACCCCTAGAAAGATGAAGGCCAAGCCAGGCAGCTGTTTGGGAAGTGTAGTTTCCACAGAGAGGTTTATCATACAACTGTGGGGCCAGACAAGTCATCTGAAGGCTTGCCAGGTTTCACAACAAATGCAAGGTACAGGTGTGGGAACCGCTCACTACAACCCACATATACACTGGAGCCTCTTGCTCTGTGCACACCCACAGGCACCCAATAGGGACTGCGTGCAATGTAATGATAGGCCTCCACACTTAAGCTCTGTGTGCACACTGAGTGGTGAAGAGAAGTAGAGAACACCTCCTGCAGGTCTACCAGGAACCTGTGGCACTCTGCAGAGACTATCCCCACAGGGGATAAAGACTAAGGCTCAACAGACTCCCACTTGGGTCAGGTTCCTGCAGGTGGGAGCAGGAAGAACAGTGTAGGGGAACAGACTGTGCTGTGTCTACAGTGACAATGGCTCCTGGGATGTGATATATAGACGCATATCTTAACAGACATCAAATTACTTAAAAATTAAAATTAACAACTGTGGAAGATGATGGGTCTCCATGCACAAAAGGATGAGCTATCTGAAATCACTCAGATTTATTGGGTGGAAAAATACACCTTTAAAATGCAAATAATTCTTCACCCAACAGTCTGGAATGGTTCTGTCTGTGATTCCCTGCGCCTGGGTGCACAGCTCCATTTAAATTAATTGCCTAAATACCTTTTTATCTCATTGCCTAGAATAGCCCATAGGAGGACAATAAAGAGCTGCCTAAATAAACGCAAAGAAAAAATAGTCTTGAATCAGTTTTTTTTTTCCTCCCCAGTTTAAAAAAAAAAAAAAGAGCATGGTTTATGAATTTCCCTGAAGGACTGATAATACCCAAGGAAATCACATTAAAAAATAGATACAAATAAAATTGCTTCGGATCCAAACCAATCCAAGTCAGAAAATATCAAATAAAATTTAACTCCTTCCGTTCCTCTCAGCTCTGGCATTCCATTCTCTTCTGCAACTACTCAGCTGCTTGACTTGGTGTCACTGTCAGCTTCAGCCCCTGGCTGTTAAGGTTGATTTTCCATCCTGTATATCTTTGGACCCATTAGGCCATTTCTCAGCAATTCTGGAAAAGTGCCCAGGTGCCATCCAGCATCAGACTGCTGGTACTTGCTGACATCTCAGAAGCTTCTTTGCTGAGTTATTGCTCCTCCAATAACCACCTTACAGAGGAACTCACAAGCAACTTGACATTCTTGTATCAACTGTGTGGGGAGCAGCTCTTCCAGGTCCATGGGATTTCTTTGAAATACTCTAATAGGAGTCCTAGCTCCGGACAATGGTCAGCTTGAGGAGAGAAGGCCAGCGACAGATGGAAACAATGCCTTCCTTGCCAATCCAGATAAATCTTGAATAAAGTGTGAAGGAATAGTGCTGAAGAATAGTAGATTATACCTCAGTATCCTCAAGGTCCTAAAAATGGAGTGGTCACTATCAATCACTACTTTAAAAGGAAAGGTATGACTAGATTGCTCTCAAAGTGTAGGGCTATGCTTGATGTGTGACTCAAGTATTTATTTCAGTGATAGGAAGGTTGTAGGTGGAAATAAACAGGCAGAGAAATTTAAAAGATACCAGGATAGTGTATAGAGTGAATACTCATGGTAGTAATGTCTGCTATCTTGTACACACTAGGTATCTTATATATTCCATCTGCACTGTCACATCCTTATAACAGCCCTATGAGGCTCATGATCACCACATTAGAGAGGAGAAAACAAGCTCAGAATGGTGAGGTGATTCACCTAAGAGTTAATGAATAGTGGACTAGGGTTAGAAGGCACAGGTCTGGCCTCTAAGTCTAGACTTTTCCAATTATTCTATATTGCCTTCTCTGTTAAAATAGAAGGAGAGTATAACCATGTGTCTCAGGTTCTTTGATCTGTGAGTTACCCAAATGTGATACCAAGAAAGAAACTCAGGTTAAGACCATAGGCTTTTATGTTAGACACACCTGAGCTGAAATCTCAGTGACCCCATAGATTGTGTGATTTTTAACAGGAGTATGTGAGCAAACATTTAACAATCAGCATATATATGCAATGCTCTTTATTATAATTTCATGTAGCCAATGGATTTCCTGTAGGATGTTTTAGTTGAACTCTTGAATCCAGTCAACATACGGCTGCAGCGGCAAACTTGTAGAGTTCTGACACTGATAATGCTGAATGATATTTTCACTTACATTAAAGAGTAAAGTAAAAGTGAAAACACCTAAAGACTTATGTCAGCATTTCACTTGTTCATGATTGATGTTTGTGTCTTCTTTGCTGAATCAAATGATGATTTTTGAAGATAAGAAGAATATCTCCTTGATTTTATGTGGTACAATGTGGTACAACTATAGAAGGGCACATTTTTAAACTAAGTATATATTTTTAAACATTTCTCCCTAATTTTCTTAAGACCCTAGACAATCAATAAAACCATAAATCAAGCCCTGGTTTGCGGCATGTGGTGCTTCTGTGGTGTAAAACTCCTACCATGGTCATTTTAAACTACCAGTGTGATATCATTAAATGTGCAGAGGGAAGAGATGACCATCAGCATGCAGTTGTTTAGGATTCCCGCCCCCCAGGGGAAAAAAAAGATAAAAATAACTTCAAGAACATAGATAATAACTAAACACAGCAGAATAATCAGGAAGTTAGGAGTTTTGAATCCTTACTACCTTTGCTTTTAATGAAACATAAATTTATATAATTTAGTTTTAAGTAGCTCATAAAATTCCTGAAAACTTAATAACTGGCTTTCCATGAGCTGGCCTGAACCAGGCTCCAACATATCACAGGTTCTTAGGCAGGTCACTTAATCTCTCTGAGCTCTAGTGCTCCTTTTTGTTACAAACCTTGCTAACATGGGTTAGTAAGGTCATTCACTGGCCAATGCTCAGCCACTTAATAAGTAAATGGCAACTATTTATTTCTACCCATTATGTTGTTATTATCTATAACAAATGCTTCATGTAAATTAATTTCCCCCTGCTCACAGAACTCAGTGATCACTGGACTTTCATCCTTTTGGTCTCTCTGAATGTATACCAAGTAGACAGTCAACACCCACCCTCACCACCACCCCCAACCATAAACTACTAAGCAGGACATGGCTTATTTTTAACTGCTACCTCCTAACAGGATATTGGTCTCTTTTTATTTATTTTTGTTTGTTTTTGTTTTGGGGGGTAGCTGGGATTAAACTTAGGGGAACTCAACCATATCCCCAGCCCTATTTTGGATTTTATTTAGAGACAAGGTCTCACTGAGTTGCTTAGCACCTTGTTTTTGTTGAGGCTGACTTTGAACTCAAGATCCTCCTGCCTTAGCCTCCTGAGATGTTGAGATTACAGGTGTGCACCACTGTACCAGGCCCTTTCTTATTTGTATGTCAAGCAAGGCCACCAAGAGCTAATAGTGTTTCTTTGTGAACACGGAGGCTATGAAAAAGCCGAACACCAGTTACTGCTGCAGCTGTTCAGCAGGGTCTTGGGTGTTTCAAAAAGACAGTAGGGGATTTCTGCAGAGATGGCGTTTGTGTCCCCACCTTGCCATCCATCCCCCACTCCTGTTCTCTTCCAACTTGTAGCATCACCAAAGGTCTCTAGGCCTCACCTGTTCAGCCTTCTGATGGAACACAGCAGACATAGCCAGGATGGTGCTGCGTTCATCCAAGGCAGCGGCGAAGCTCTTCCATTCCTGGTCTAGCTGCGTAGAGATCTGCTTGATTTGCTGGGAGGCATAATGGCCAGCCTCAGAGAGGCGGGAAGCCACAGACATGATGCGGTTGATATTGACATAGGCATTCTGGGAAGCAAAAGAGAGTGGATGTTTAGTGGGGCAGGCTGAGAAGAAAACCACTGGGCACTTGTGGGGTGGGTATGTTTTGGGAGGAGGAGGCTACCCAAAACAAAAAGTTTAAGAGAGGCTGATATTAGCATACTGGTGTAACCATTGTGGGTCCAAGGGAAGTTATTCTCTATACTATAAAATCTTGGTAGATGGTGGCGACAGTAGCTGAGACTTCTCCTTCTGGAGAACCAGCACAGATTTTGTGCCAATTATTAATGCACATTAATGCATGGAATATCTTATGTGATCCTCACATCGAAAAGGTCACTCTAGGGGGATGGCACAATTCAAGAGCACTCTTTGAAAATAAATGGTTCAGACTAGGGTTTAAGCTGAAGGAGGCAAACACGTCTCTCTTACTCAGGAGAGAGATGCATCCAGGACATTACCACCACCTACAACACGGCAGCGGTGCTCACCAAAGACAGCACACGAGACATGATGATTCTACATCTCTCTGTAACAGACCAAAGATGCCTCTCCCATCCTCCATCTCCACCCCACCCCCCACTGCCTCTGCCAGAAGAGCTGAGTCACTGGCCACCAGTCAGGGTGTACATAAATACAGCATGTGGAGCCACATTTTTCCATGATAAAAATAAGGTCTGTGGACCCCCTTATCACTGCTTGACTTGATCCCAGATGGCATCTGTGGTTACTCCAAAGAGCACTTACAGGGACTCTCTTGACCCTTTGTCTCCTTCTGTCTTGTGTTTTGTTTACATTCATCCTCATCTTTGCTTGCCAATTAAAAATTCATGAACATATGCATTGTTTCCTACCAGACCAGCAAAAAAAAAAAAAAAACCCTCCAGCAAGGAACAAGACAAAACCCCCACAAACATAAGACAGTAGCGATTCCGGTTATTTTTAACTGCTACCTCCTATTTAATCGTCTGAAGTGTCAAAACAATCAAGTAATATTGTGGCATCCACAGGGAGCTTCTCTGAATCACACCACGTCTGCCTGAGGAAGGGCCAGGGAAGCAAGTTATTCACACACCTTCACTCTTTGTTATAAATCTTCTCAAATGATAATAAATATTCTTAAGCAACAGTATTTTCTCTAGGCTCTATTAGCTCAGGTATAGTTCATTAATACTGGGGAGGCTTAATGAAGGTTCTTTATTTTCCTCTCCTACTTCCCTCATGGTCCCCATTCATCTCAGCTGTCCCCAGCCTCCAAGCACTCCATCCCAAACCTGGGCCGGGTTGACGAGGTCTTGCTTAATCTAAAAGTTCTCTGTGGAAGCTTAAGAGGTTAAGTGAGGTACTTAAACACAAATCTATCCTGAAGTCTAATGACCCCTGTGTGCTATCTCTGTTTTTAGTCTGGTGTGAGACCTTCCACACACACAGCATGTTTCTGTAACAGAGCTAGAATATTACTGACCGTCATTATGTGAAATAACTACCCTTCAAAGACTAGGAGTCATTATCAGCCCTATTTCTGAGTTAGAACACAAATTCTTCTGAAAATTAAACTCTATTTATAGAACTGACTGGGAAAAACACTGTACTTGGAAATAGAAGAGGGAAAGAGAAAAAAAAGCATGTACTGATTTTAATAGTTTTACCTTCTAGAGGAATAACATTGAACCCCTTCCCTCAAATTTCTTGTTTCTATCATTGTCTTAATTTGTGATTTCCCCAAAGCAGACCTTGAATTAAGAAAAGAATTTGGGGCAGATAGTTGACTTGGGAGGTCACAGAGAAGACTTGTGTATGGGGGGTGAATAAAAGATGTATTGCTTGCTGGGTTCGTGCTCTGAGCAGATGGGGTTCATTCCCTCTAGAGACCTTTTGAGAAACTATAGAACATATTTCTAACCTGTCCGGCTGAGGAGAATCTGGGGTATTCATGTACTAGGTCCTACTGCTCATCTGCAAATGACCTCCAGGATTGGCTGAATGGTATAGGTGGGACTTTGAGTCTAATAGAGTTGTCCTCCCTGACTGGGTTAAAATCCTGAACTCTCAACATTTGTCCAGACCTGTCTTTGGTGTCCAGTTTTCCTGTCTGGGAGGAAGGACTTATGCACAGCTTTGGCCAGATGGGATGCAAGAAAAGCAATAAGAGGTGCTGGAGTTGTAGCTCAGTGGTAAAGCACTTGCCTAGCATGTGTGAGCACTAGGTTGGATCCTCAGCACCACATAAAAATCAAAAGTAAAAGCACTGTATCCATATACAACTAAAAAATATATTTAAAAACAATAAAAGCATGGCATTACCCTGTCCCCAGGTGCATCCTTGCCACCTGTTTACATTCTCCTCCTACCCAGGGAACAGAGGGAGGTGAACTTCCTAGCTTTAGAGATGTCCCACTGTGGCTGCCTCCAAAGACTGTTAACAGCTTGTCACTCACTCAAATATTTATGGAGAGTGTTGGGGGTGGTGGGAGATCAAAGAGAGTTGAGACAGGATTCCTGCCCACCCACCCCTTTGCCCTCAGGAGCTCACAGCTGAGATTTAGATAAATCCTCAAATAACAATAATTTAAAACAAAATGAAATCAAAGCTTCCACAGAGGTGGAAGCAAGTCACTGTGAGGATTCTGAGGGAAGGGATCTAAGCCACTAGCTGGGATGTTGGGAAGGGGCTTTCTGTGCTTATATGTGCTCACTCAAGGGTATAGGGAGGTGGCTACTTTCCCAGGTTCCCTTCAACTTAAGTCTGTGGTCGCAGATGAACACTAAAAACAAGCAAACAGACCACGTTTACCCTTCATTCTGGAGACCAGTGCAATAAAAGCTTTCGTGTTTGCTTACTAGTGGGCAGAGAGATGTCTTACTAAAACTAACAAATAATTACGTTTCACAAAAGAAGTAGAGGTAGCATTCCTCACAATAGAGGGATAGATAGAATGTTGACTCGTGCATTTATTGGGTCATTGTCCCTCCCACCCCGTAACTCCTTTATAGAATATCACAACACCCTGGTGAGTCACACTGTCCAAATTCATTAGCTTCTTCATGTATTTTTTTTTTTAAATGTAGAACCAGAGAGGAATGGCAGATAGATTCTGAACTGCAGTTGTCCCTCAGAATGAGGACAGTCGCGAACTAAATGAGAAGGGAAGAATGGCAGGGAAGGTCTCCAATTACTTAAAAGGAAAGAGCAAGGTCAACAAATGGATAAAGCATGTGAATAAATAGGGGTGCTTAGTTGCTAGGCATAAATGACATTTCGTGGTCTTTGGTCAGTCCATCAAGTAGTTCTGAGTGACTATTTATGCCTCTGTTAAAGAACATTTGCGAGTCACTGCTTTTTCTGGGAGTTGTTTGTCCTTGGGACATGGCCAGCAGGAATGGTTATTTTGGCTCTTTTTGGCCTTTCCATCTTCTACCAGCTGCCCCTCTACCCTTTCCAATCAGCCTGGCACTCTCATTCTTCCCAGTCAGCCTCAAATGCCTTTCCATCAGCAGAGCTGCCCGTCCATCAAGGACATCAAGCCACTGGGCCAGGAGTCAAGAGACATGAACTCTGGTTCTAGGTCTGGCATTCACTTAAGATGTAGCTGACTCCTCTGTATCTTGGTTTCCTCACCTGTAAAATGAGGTGAGGAAGGAGTGGGGAGGTAGTTTAACTAAGTGATCTCAGAGTAAGCAGTGCCCAGGAGGCAAGGGCAGTAGTTCTGTCTACCCAGAGGTCCACATGCCTCAGCATCTCATTCTGTCTCTGCTCATTGCCCTGAAGTGTGGACACCAAGGCTGGAGCCAGACCCTCTCAGGCTCCAGGTGATCAAGGACTAGCTGCCCTTTCTCTCTCACTCTCCTCAGGCCCTTCCCCTGAGCTAAGCTACTCAGACTAATCACCTTCTCTGGCCAAAAAAAAAAAAAAAAAAAAAAAAGTAACCTGACTAATAATTCTGCTTTGATGAGCATCTTCTTAAGTCCTGACTTTAAAACTGCTTTATTAAATTTAGATTCCTCATGCATATGTAGTGCTATTATTATGATTCAAAGTGTGGCATGGCTCAATCTGTAACTATGATCTATCCTGCAGAATGCAAGGCACCTGTAGCATCGTCTGCCACATCATCCACCAATCCTACCTCAAAGCCTTTCATCCATCATTTTAATCACAAGCAGGAAAAATAACTAACTTCCAGTAAAATTGTGCTAACTCAAAAACCGCCAGGTATTGTCACTGTGCCCCACTTTTGCTACTTAAAATATTCCCCATTTTCTTGTTTCATTGACAAAATCACTAACTGGAGATAACAGGAGGGTGCATCCCTTCGCCTAAGGCCTTGCCTCCTGCTGCAATCAACTGAATCAACTTTGCAGAATCTTCATCCTGCCAAAAGGACTCCCACTTTGAACCTGGTTCCTGGCTTACCCCAACTGGCTAAAAAAAAAAAAAAAAATGATGTTACTTGCAAGAAAATGATAACTTTCCATCCATTAAAAACAGCCAATTTTTCTCTGTGAGATTTCATCTGTTGTATAATCTGAAAGAGATACTGGTTCTTCTAGAGACAACTATTTGATACAAGCTACGATTTTGGCAATCTTAAGCATGTTAGGGCCTGATTATAAGAGGTAATTGCCGTGTGTGTGTGTGTGTGTGTGTGTGTGTGTGTGTGTATGTTATTTGAATCTCATTCAATTCACTTTTACTCTAAAGTAGGAATGAACTTTACATATATGTGGTCACAGGTCCCCACTTTGAATCTGAAAGTCTTTTTATGAGTCACATGAGATGATATAAAGCACACAGTCAGTTGCCCAGCACATAACCATTACTGCAATGAAAGTATACCTTTTTTTTCATCCAGTACCAATGGACTGGCATTAACTCTCCAGTTTGTACAAAGTATCAGTAAAAGATATAACAAAAAGAAAAGCTATTCCAACAGATTTTATATCCAAAGTCGCATTGTATTTCACAGAGAGCAGGTCACAATGTCCCCTACTATTCCTGGGAAAAGGCCTTTTCTACAGGATCTGCCACACAGTCCTATAGTTGTCAGAGCTGTCCTAGCTGCCTGGCAGGCTCCTGCCCTGCTTAACCATGTACCCTCTGCTGGCAGATACCTGTCCTCCAGGAGTTAAGGGCTAGAGCCCTGAATGATCTAAAAGGTTTTCCTTAACTCAGATGGATAAGAGAATTCTGAATCAACCAATGACTTTGAGTCATGCTCTTTCAATATCATGTCTATATATATCTTAAGTTGGAAAAACAGGGGTCTTTGCCCTTTGGTGTAAATTTCTTTTTTAAAATTTTTATTTGTTTATTTGCAGAATGCATTTTGATTTACTATACACAAATGCAGCACAACTTTTCATTTCTCTGGTTGTACACAATGAAGTGTCACACCATATGTGCAGTCATACATATACCTAGAGTAATGATGTCCATCTCCTTCTACCATCTTTCTGGCCCCAATGCCCCCTTGGGGTAGACTTCTTGAGGCACTTGCTTGCCTTAGCATGTGTTAACTACATCCAGAACACCCACAAATGGGGACTTCTTGTCCTCATACTAGGGCACTAGACTGCAAAAGGTTGCAGAAACCTATTCCCCGAGCTGAGTGTGAGGCCCTTCATTTTGTGCTGTAGGGACAATGTGGTTTCAAGGCATAGAGAAGTCATCAAAGAGTTGTTCCTTCTCTGCAAGGAATGAGTCCTGAGTACAGGGTTCCAGTTAGTGGGGCTACAGCTTTTTAAACATTACTATGAAATGAAAATGAAGGTTGTGATCTGTTAGACACCACAGGAGGTGAGGCACAACCACCACTTCAGGGTTGCTTTCCCTAAAGGAGATCTATTCTCTTGACAAGCCCTGAAGACTTTGACCCTCCAAATCCAAAAGCCAAGGGAGGAAGGCCAGGCAAACCAACAATTGAGGGCCAAAGGTACTCAGCCAAACAAATTCAGGTCAAATGAAAAATAGAATGTTAAGTCAAAATACTACACCCAAAATACATAAAGAGTCTTGCCTCAGCTGAGAAAAACAAGCACACTAGGGACACACACCTAAATGTTATTAGTTATGGAACACTTATATTGTACCAGTTATGCTTGGTGGTGGAAACTTTCCTTTAGGGTCTCATTTCTTGTCTCTTGTTTATAGAAAAGTGTTTTATTGGGTCTGGGTCTGGGGCTCAGTGGTAGTGCACTTGCCTAGCACTAAGTTCAATTCTCAGCACCAAATGCAAAAAAAAAAAAAAAAAAAAAAAAAAAAAAAAAGGTCTATCAACAGCTAAAAATTTAAAATTTAAAAAAAAAGAAAAGTGTTTTCTTTTTTGATTTTCATAATCAGAGGAAAATGTATCCTTAAAACTATACAGATGGGACTCTCCCTCCCCACTGCAGTTAATGGTTAAAACATCATGTGTGCATATGTGATAGGACAGAGGAATTTATGTTCAAACTCCTGCTTTTATCCAACTCATTCTTCCTTTTTTCCCCCCTGCGGTGCTGGGGACCTAACCTAGGGCCTTGTGCATGCTAGGCAAGCGATCTACCACTGAGCTACATCACCAGCCCTCATTTTTCTTACAGAGGCAAAAAGGTTATTTCTGCGCCCCCCCCCCCCGCCCCCACATTATAAACGATGCTAGGGGTTTGAAAGTATTTTTATTTTAATAACCATTATAATGTATCTTTAATATTTTTGGCCAGGTTATACTCCATCAACATTGTATTTACATTTCTCCACTTCTCTTGACTTTGGTAAAGTTTTTATTTATTTTTTTTAAGTGAAATAGAATTTACAAATCGTGAGAAAGAGGCAGGTTTTAATAAACAAATACTGCTTTTATAAGGGAAGGAATGCCAAATCACTTTAATTAAAGTTTTTTGGAAGCCAAATTCAGGTAACAATGTCATTTTTACAGTTAGCAGGGAAAAAGGGAACCCAGATATTTCTCTTCCTTCCTTCCTTCCTTCCCTTTTTATTTTCTCTCTCAACCTACAGAAGCTCTTTTATTTCCTCCTCATTATTATTGAGATTAAACCCTAGTTATAGTAAACAATATTAAGGGAAGTCTTCAGGAGGAGAGTCATAAAAGCTCATCCTGGCAATGTGTGAAGGGAGAGGAGGGCAGTTTGCTGCTGGTCATTGTCACCCCACGATTCTACTACTGCCTGCTGCCTATATGCCCATGAATTTAGAATAAAGCCAAGAAAAGTATACAGGGTGGATTATCTGAGATTTTTAAAAGAGCAACATATCACAATTTTTACTTTTATGTTACATGTTCTTAAAAGTAGTCACTTTAAAAAGCTGGGCACCGAATCCCCACATCCTGTCATTGTTTATGCACACCAAATCAAAATTTATCATAGAAACTGAGATACTCTGAGAAGGACATTAGGTATTTTTAACAAATTGATATAACCATGCAGACCCTGGTCTTGGGGCAGCTAAGATGTGGCACCAGGTCCATTGGGCAGGGTGGAGGGGGTCCAAAAATGTTTTTCAGCAATATCCTCTTTATTTTATAAGACTGAACTTGTACTTATCTTTTGTTACCTTCAAAATAAGCTCTTTCTCAAAAGATGAAAATTTCTCTTCTCTGATGATAGTTGAGAGAATGCGCTTTGGGTTTTAATGAAATTCTAAATTTTGATCAAGAGCAGCATCTGTATACTATGCCACCCCAAAGGGGAAGCACCCTAATGCTTAGGATGTTATTGCACATTGTGCTCCTTGTGCTGAGGCCCCCCTAGGCTTACTTGAGGCCAGTCGTCAGGGTCACCTCTTTGCTCCCCAGTCAACTTTCTTCCCTGAAGTGGCATTTTAGGTTTCCCTTATCCCAAAGGCAGCTTTTCTCTTAGCAGATTGCCGAAACAGCTCTGTTTTAAATTCCTCCCTGGACTTTGGTGGAACTTGCTAGGCTCCCTCTTAGTTGTCACCAGAGACCACAGAGCTTCCCAGGCATGAACACGCAAGCGAGTAAACAGAGGCCAGGTCTGTGAGGCAGAGCTCAGCTCCTCCATTCATATGCAACCTGGATAAAGCTGGGCTCTCTAACCCATATATTTTTAAAATCCACCTAGCAGGTACTTAAAAACCTTATTTGTTAAATCAATCAAATGATGTGTTCAAAGCCACGAAAAAAGAAGGCAATAGAACAGAACCCAGGCCTCTTACTCCCTACTCTGGCTCACCCCTCTGCTTATTGTTGCTTTTTTCTAGTGCCCTATAGCTTATTTGTAAATTTTGTCATACTCAAAAAAAAAAAAAGAGCTTTGAGGAGAAGTATTTGAGGTTTTCCCATATAACTTCCAGAGGCTTTGTAACATTCAATATCAGCAAGAATAAAGAGATTGTGCCAAAGCGACAGAGAAAGCTCAGGCTCACCTTTCTCCAGCTGAATAATACCATATGTATTACTTACATCTTTGCTAGTCCCAAGCCCACTTTGGGTCCTAAAGCTGTTAAAGAATCAGCTTATGATTAATTAGTTTAACATTACCATGTAAACCTGCTGATCCCACCTCAAAACATATGGGCACTGGGATGGTAACATCTGGAGTAAGAACTGTCCATGCTTGAAACCATACTACAACAGCCACGGGATGGGATGAGCTCGAAATGAAACTTCCAACTTCTGCTTCCCACAAACAACAGTGCCCTCTTGGGTTGGTGGGGAGGTGGCAAACAGGGCAGCTGATGGATGATTATCTGGTCAAGACTGGATGAACAGTAGGTCAAACCATGTGGAAGCCATCTGTCACTGTTGGACAGAGAGAGGAAAGGAGCAGGAACAGGTCCAGTGCTCAGCAAAGATAACATTGGCCCATGAGTCCTTCTGTCCCTCTGGCCTGGCTGGCAGTAGTGATGTTTCCTCCAGCAATTGCTTCACAAACCATTAAGCAGCCATGAAAACAAGCGCCTGGCCATATGTTCAAGAGCCATAGAAACCCAGGAGCAGGTTTAAGGAAAAGAGAAACCACCCTCCTATCTCTCCTTCCTCAGCTCTGAGTAGAGCCTCCTTGCAGGGATGGATGTCTTTATGTGAGGCGTCACTGTGAGATTGAAATGGTAGAGAAGGGTGGGTACACCTGGAATTAAACATAGGGACACCAATGGGGAAAGTGACAGGGAGCAACACAGTTCTCTGGGTTGAGATGGTTAATTTTAGGCTGCCTTTAAGGTTGAAATCTGGAGATAAAAGACTTCAGGAAAATGGATTTGTCAGGATTTTATTCCCCAGCACTTTCCTATACAGGTCCTGACCACCCCAAACTGTCTTGAGCCATAGTATCACCTGTGAGCTGGGCAGCAATGCAGAATCCCAGGCCCCTCCCCTACCTTCTGAATCAAATCTGCATTGTAACAAGACTGTTCCAGGTGGCAAATATGCACATAAATGTCTGAAAAATTTAGTAGCTTGGAACTCTGAGGAGATGCCCCAAATAAGAATGACTTTTTCTAGCACTCAAGACCCTGACAAAAATAAACAGCAGACACTGGCCAAATATAACATTGTGCCAAATCGTGTATCTAAAATGCAGGACCACTTTTCATCTTTATCCCCCCTTTTCAGATGAAGTGATCGGGTTCTGAGGAATTTCATTACTTTGCCCAAGATCACATAATGAGGAAGGAAATATGGAGCTACAGTTAGCACCTAATGCCCATGCTCTTACCCAACAGAACGCTTTACTTTGCCTTAAATGTGAATGCTGTTGGGCTAGCCGAGGATGTTCTTCAAGGGAGAGGGGAGATGATGAAGAGAAATTTCTCTCAGAGGGGCTGAGGTGGTGGCTCAGTGGTAGAGCACTTGCCTGGCATGTGTGAGGCACTGGGTTCAATTCTCAGCACTGTATATAAATAAATAAAAGGTCCATTGACAACTAAAAAATATTTTTTAAAATTTCTCCCAGAGATTTAAGAAATCGTACCCAAAAGAAACAGGGTCTCTGGAGAGAGAAATCAAGAAAAATGTCTCCATCTCTGAAGTTTCTCCAATGAGCCCTTGATTTAATACCTCAGCACTGACAGGGCAGAAGTTCAGCAAGAGGACTTCTCCTCTCCACCTTCAAACCTGAGGCTAGTCACTCTCGAGAACAGGTATTTATCCACAAGAACCACAAGAAAGCTCAAGCAAATCTTTTCCCTTTTAATCAACATCTAGCTTTATTGCCTGAGTCTTAAATCTGCTCTGTATTTATTCATCTATCCAGTCAACAATGCAAGTCATGGTACAAACAGGGGACAAGACACAAAATTCCTAGGCTCATGGAGCTTCTGTGTTAGTAGGCAAGTCAGATGACAAGTTACTAAAGATTTACTATATATTTATTTCAGTGCTGTATAAAATACAGGTGGGAAAAGGGTAGAGTGTGATGGAGCTGAGGAGGGCAACATAAGATCAAGAAGCAAGGGAAGGCTTCTCTGAGGGGGACCCGTGACTTGTTCCTAAATGAAGTGAGATAGGGAACCATATGGCTGCCTGGAGAAGAGGCTCCAGGTACAGGGCGCAGCAGGGCAAAGGCCGCGAGGTAGGAATGTCTTTGGTGGATCAAGAAACAGCCAGAAGCTCAGGGTAACTGGGGCAGATGAGTAAGTTTTAGAGGATAAGAGAGGTCACTGGGGCCCACAATATGTAGTCCCCAGGAATCCATGGCAAATTATTTGAGCTATTATCCTGCAAAGGGTGGGAAAATATTAAAGCACTGTTAGCAGAGGAGTGACAGGGTGTGATGTACTCTACCTTTTGGCAGGATCCCTTGGGCTGTTGTGTTGAGAATGGATGGTAAAGGAGCAAATGTGGAAGCAGGGAGACCAGGGAGGAGATACTGGTGATAGCATTTTGGACTAGGGTGGTAGCCACAGAAGCAGTGGCAAGTGGCCAGATTTTAGATATATTTTTAGGGGAGAACTGATAGGACTTGCTGAAGGAAATCCATTAGCTCTTCCTCCTTTCCAGACTCCAGGCTGTGTCATGAACTCTGACCTCTGCTCTTTGTATTTGCCCACCTTGTCCTGACCTCTTACATAACTTGAATTTCCTGATTTGCAAACTCATCTGCATGTCCATGATCAATCTCTGTCCTTCATCTGGGGCTCCTGGTCAGCTACTACTCATGTCCTAGAATAGAATTTGCAACATTACTGATGCTTAATACTATCCATACTTTGTATATGTGCCCTGCTTTAGGTTTAAGACTTTTCATGTACATCATCTCCTCTTGCATTAGGTTTTATGGACCATTTCATGCCTTTCATTCAACTCCAGGAGTCCTCAAAGAAGAGGCATGTGTCAATTCTGGCTGGATTTCAGACAAATTAACTCCTTGGCAGCTGCAGACCTGGCAGTGAGCAGGCATCCTTATAGATTAGTATGTGTAAGCCTGTGGGTAAGCTGAGCTATGAGACTCACGAAGCAAACACAGGGAAGGCACCCAAATAATTTGGGGCAAGAAACCTGCTAATAGACAGCTCCAGAGGGCAGTGGATAGAAGCCAGGAAAGATGTATCAGGGATGTGGGCAGAGAACCAGGAATGAAGGAAAAGGGAAGGGAAATCTGAGGGTAGGAGGTAGTAAACAATCAAGAGAGAAGGCTGATCCTGGCCAGTACTAACCATGAGTCAGAAGTCTGAGTCTTCAGCCAAGCCCTGAGGGTGAGATTTTCAGAGGGGACCCAGGCCAGATGAGTGACAGCAGGTAAGGGAAGCACCAGCACTGAGAATCCTTTGCCTAAGGCCAGAAGCTTCCCTGTGTTTCCTATTTGAACGGGATCCAATCCCCAAACATGGCTGATTAGAGATTGGCGGGTAAAGGCAAATGGAATATCTGGGTGAGGAGCAAGGAGTAGGGAGCAAAGATAGACTAGCACTCTCCCTCCCTGGATATTCCTGACATCGAAGGGAAGTCCTCACCCTCCAACTCCACAGGTTAATTATCAGCTTTATAGTTTGATCCCAGGGCTAATTCACATGGCTTATTTTCTTCATCTTAGACCAGTGACTCTGAAACTGGTTCTCAACCTCGTACAGATTTCCTGAGTCCCACCACAGTACAGTTAAACTGGATTCTAGTGCAATAGGCCCCAGATGGGGTATTTCTTTTAAAGCTCCCACATGACTCTAGTGGGCAGCCAGAGTGGAAGCCTGCTTTTTTACACACATGTGCCAGCCTCATTAGAGCTGAGCAAAGAGCCCTCCCTCCTCCTCCTTCTCTTCCTCATCCTCAGGTCTAGTTTAATGTAGATGATGGTACCAAGAGCAAAATTCATAAATTAGGATCCTAAGCAGATGAAAAAATAAAATCTCATCCTCCAACTGAGTTGAAAAAAAGGGATATTCCATCCACAAAGTTGTTTGTGAAGATACAAACACTACATCCTGTTCAAGTTGATTTGTAAGAACAGGGCTGGCTGATGCGTGCAGTACTTTGCAAATCACAGATTTTCCTAGAAGGCTGGCCTTAGGGACCCTAGTGTTAATAGCAACCACTGGACACATTTTTTCTTGACAGAAAAGAGCACTTAGTAGTGGCATTACCCAACTTTAGGATCAGAATCTCAGAAACAAGGATATTCAGGGTGAAACTTGAAAGACTGTGTAGGCCAGTAGTTTATGGACACCAGTGTGTGTCTCTTATAGACCTCATAAGCACCCTATCTCTCAGACCCATTCCTAATGAACCAGTGTTCTTCTTCACCTTCTTCTGGTGGGCATGTGGCTTCTGCTCGAGTTATGTCTTATGAGCTCCTCAAATTAAAGGTCCTACCTGACCAGTTCTACATCTGTGCTGCCCAAATTCTGTGGTGATCTCAATATGCTTATTCATTCAAAAAGTATTTATCAAACACCTACTAGATGCCAGGAATTTTTATAGGTCTTGGGGATACTGCTGTGAATGAAATGGGCAAAGCTCCACCCTTAGGAGTTTATAGTCCAGTGGAACAAATTGTGTTTGCCTTAGGTACATGAATTTGAGAGTGGTTAAATTGCAAGTTCCCCCCAAAATAGCTTTGTGTCTTGTGAGTCCTGTGTTCTCAGTGTGCATCAAAGGGCACTGAGAATAAAAACAATGAAATTTTGTCAAATATACAATTGAGTGAATGCCTTTAGTGTTGGTGGCCACACTCTGCCATGGCCATTCTCCTTAGCCATTAAAAAAGTTATATCTTCAGTCTAACGGGGACCCACTTACAAAATGCTCATTCTCCATTTGTCTTTCTTTATTCTTTTAACAACTTTTCATGTTTACATGATCAACTCAAGTAAAGAATACAACTCATTGGTTTTTAGCGTAGTAGTATTTAGAATACAGGTATGTGCAACCAACACCACAATTTTAAAACATTTTCATTGAAGAATGATGGAATTTCCCAGAAACTATGGGACACCATAAAGGCAGTTCTAAGAGCAAAGTTTATAACTCTGAGTTAAGAAATATAAGAAATATAGGAGGGCTGGGGATATAGTTCAGTTGGTAGAGTGCTTGCCTACCATGTACAAGGCCCTGCGTTCAATCCCTGGCCTCACAAAAAAAAAAAAAAAAGAAAGAAAAAAAATATAGGTAGATGGGCTGGGGTTGTGGCTCAGCGGTAGAGTGATCACCTAGCATGTGTGAGGCACTACTGGGTTCGATCCTCAGCAACACATAAAAACAAATGGAAAAAAAAAAAGGTATTGTGTCCAACTACCATTAAAAAAAATAGGAAGATCCTAAATAAAAAACCCAATGATATATCTCAAGGACCACTGAGGGAAGGAAATAATTAAGATCAAAGCCAAAAATCAATGAAATAAAGAATTTCAAAAACTCATAAAGGATCAATGAAAGAAGAGTTGGTTCTTAGGAAAGAGGAACAATATTGACAAATCCTTAGCCAAACTAACTAAAAGAAAGAGAGAAGAATCAAATTAACAAAATTAGAGACAGACATCAGAGGAATCCAAGGGATCACTGAGGACTAGCTTATACTGCAGTATAAGCTTCTCGGAAAACTGAGAAGAAATGGATACATTTCTAGACACATATGACCTGCTAAATCTGGACCAAGAGGACTCAGAAAACCTAAACAGACCAATAGGAAGCAATATGATAGAAATAGTAATAAAAAGCCTTCCCACAAAGAAAACCCCAGAACCCAGATAAATTTTCAGCTGAATTCTATCAGACCTTTGAAAAAGAACTAAGACTAATCCTCCTTAAATTACTTCATGGAACAAAAAAGAGTGGAACACTTCCAAATTCATTCCTTAAAGTTAGTACCACCCAGATACACAAACCAGATAAGGACACACCAAGGAAAAGAAAACTATAGGCGAAAATCCCAGATGAACTTTAATGCAAAAATTCTTAATAAAATACCAGAAAGTTGCATCCAACAATGTATTAAGAAGTCTATACATTATGACCAAGTTGGTTTCATTCCAGAGCTGCAAGGATGTTTTAATATACACAAATCAACAAATATAATTCATCACATAAATAGAATTAATGACAAAAATCACGTAAGTTATCTTGATCAATGCAGGAAAAGCCTTTGACAAAATTCAGCATCCATTAATGATAGAAACCAGGGATAAAAGAAACTTACCTCAATATCATAAAGATTTTATACAACAAACACAAAGTCAACATCATACTGATTAGGGAACAACTGAAAACATTTCTTTAAAATCCAGAACAAGGCAAGGACACCTGATCTCACCACTTCTATTTAACACAGTACTAGAAACTCTACCCAGAGGTAGAATTCCTTCTCTTGCAATTAGACAGGCAAAGGAAATAAATGAATAAAATTAGGAAAGTAAGGATTAAAATTATCTCTGTCTGCAGATGATATGATCCTCTACTTAGAGATCCAGAAAGCTCCACCAAAAGACTGCTAGAGCTAATAAACAAATTCACCAAAGTAGCAACTATTACAAAATTAACATACAAAAATCCAAAGCTTTCCTATACACCAATAATGAATCTGCTGAGAAGGAAATCAGAAAAACAATCCTATTCATAATAATCTCAAAAAGCCTACATCCTGGGAACAAATTTTTATCCCTCACACATCAGATAGAGCTCTAATCTCTAGAGTATACAAAGAACTCAAAAAGTTAAACAACAAAAAAATAAATAACCCAATCAACAAATGGGCCAAGGACCTGAACAGACACTCTCAGAAGAGGATATACAATCAATCAACAAATACATGAAAAAATGCTCACCATCTCTAGCAATCAGAGAAATGCAAATTAAAACTACTCTAAGATAACATCTCACTCCAATAAGAATGGCAGCCATTATGAAGTCAAACAACAATAAGTGCTGGTGAGGATGGCAGGGGTGTGTGTGGGGGGGTACACTCATACCTTGCTGGTGGGACTGCAAATTGGTGCAGCCAATTTGGAAAGCAGTATGGAGATTCCTTAGAAAGCTGGGAATGGAACCACCATTTGACCCAGCTATTCCCCTTCTCGGACTATACCCAAAAGACCTAAAAAAGCATACTATAGGGACACAGCCACATCAATGTTTATAGCAGCACAATTCACAATAGCTAGACTATGGAACCAATCTAGATGCCCTTCAGTAGATGAATGGATAAAAAAATGTGGCATGTATACACAATGGAATATTACTCAGCACTAAAAAATAACAAGATCATGGCATTTGCAGGGAAATGGATGGTATTAGAGCAGATTATGCTAAGTGAAGTTAGCCAATTCCTAAAAAACAAATGCTGAATGTCTTCTCTGATATAAGGGGGGTGACTCAAAATGGGATAGGGAGGAAGAGCATGTGAAGAAGATTACCACTAAATAGGGAAGAGAGGTGGGAGGGAAAAGGAGAGAGAAGAGAAATTGAATGGAAGATGGAAGGAGACCCTTATCGTTATACAAAATACATGTATGATGTTGTGAGGAGAAAAAAAAGAAGTGTGTCACATTAGATTGGGTAGAGAGAAGTGATGGGAGGGGAGGGGAAGGGGGGACAGGAAGGGCAGCAGAATAATATAGACATTATTATTGCTGTATGTATATAGGTGACTGTATGACCAATGTGATTCTACAACCTGTACAATCAGAAAAATGATAAATTATACCCCATTTGATTCAAATGTATGAACTGTCAAGATCATTGTACTGTCATGTGTAATAAAAAAAAACACAAATGAACAAAACTAGGAACAAATCTAACCAAGGAGAGGCAAAAGACCTCTATAATGAAAAGACTTCTATATAGAAGACTGAGAAAGAAACTGAAGAAGACATTAGAAGATAGAAGGGCTTCCCAAGTTCATGGATATGCAGAATATTGTCTAAAATTGCCATACTACCAAAAGCAATATATAGATACAGGTGCAGTGTCCATAAAATACCAATGACATTCTTCACAGAACTATAAAAACCAGTTCCTAAAATTCACCTGGAAGACTAAAAGAGCAAGAATAACAAAAGTAATTTCAGGTCCCCCCCCCAAAGAAAAAACAATGCTGAAGGCATCACAATATCCAACTTCAAACTATACTTTTGAGCTATAGTAACAAAACCTATATGGTGGTGCAAAAACAGACACATAGACCAATGGGAGAGAATAGAAGACACAGAGACAAACTCACCCAGATACAGTCATCTAATCCTTAACAAAGGTGCCATGAATATATGTTGAAGGAAAAAAAAGAAACAGCCTTTTACACAAATAGTGCTGGGAAAACTAGCTATTCATATGTAAAAGAATTAGACTAGAGCCTTATCTCTCAGCTGCACAGAAGTCAACTCAAAATGAATCAAAGACCTAGGAAGTGGACCAGAAACTATGCAACTCAAGAAAAAAATATAGGGTCAACATTTCAACATTTAGGCACAGTCAACAACTTCATCAACTGGACTTCTAAAGATCAAGAATTCATACCAAGAATTAGTAAATGGGATGGCATCAAGTTAAAAAGCTTCTGCACAGCAGAGGAAACAACAATGTGAAGAAAGTAGCAATGGAATGGGAGGAAAAACTTTGCTTGCTACCCTACTGATGGAGGCTTAATATCCAGAACATATAAAGAACTCAAAAAACTACCAAAAAATATTTCAATTAATTAATGAACAAATGAATTAGATAGTTCTTCACAAGAAATAAAAATGGGTAACAAATTTATAAAAAAATATTCAACATCTTTAGAATCAGGGAAATGCAAATCAAAAATACACTGAGATTTCATCTTACACCAGTCAGAATGGCAGTCATCAAGAATACCAACAATATTCTCCAACTCCAACCATTTACTGGCACATGCCATAATTTCACTCTTCTTTAAAGCTGAGTAATATTCCATTGAGAGAGAGAGAGAGAGAGAGAGAGAGTGTGTGTGTGTGTATCACATTTTCTTCTCTAACATGCAGATGCTAATTCACAATAAGGCGGTGGTGGGGGGCACTAGGGAAGAATAGTGTTACCTTAGATTAGGTAGAGGGAAGTGATGGGAGGGGAGGGGAGGAGTTGTGGAGATAGGAAAGAAAGTAGAATGAAACAGACATTATTATTGTATGTATATATGTGACTACATGACCAATAGGATTCTGCAACATGTACACCCAGAAAAATGAAATTATATCCTATCTATGTATGATATATCAAAGTGCATAAATGCATTCTACTGTCATGTATAACCAGTTACAGTCATCTAATCCTTAAGTTAAAACAAATTTTTAAAATTTAATAAAAGAATACCAACAATAATAAATGCTGGAGAGAATGTGGAGGAAAAGGAAAACTTTTACACTGATGGTGGGATTGTAAATTAGTTCAACACTATGGAAATCAATATGGAGGTTCCTCAAAAACTAGGAATGGAACCATACTCAATTATATCAATTCTCAATATTTATCCTAAAGAATTAAAGTCATCATACTATAAAGATCATACATACTCATGTATTTAGCAGCACAATTCACAACAATCAAACTATGGAACCAGCCTAGGTGTCCATCAATGAATAGATGTTAAAGAAAATGTAGTGTATGTAAATATGCACTTGAATTTTGTTCAGCCATAAATAAGAACAAAATTGTCATTTGCAGGAAAGTGAATCGAACTTGAGAACATTGTATGAAGTGAAATAAGCCAAACTCATAAAAATCAAAGGTCATATGTTGTCCCTCATGTGTAGAAGCAACAAAAATAATTTTTAAAAAAGGTGTGTGAGTAGCTCATGGAAATGAAAGGGAGACTAGTAGAGGTAAGGGACCAGGAGAGGGAGGAGGGGAGGAAAAGGGAAATCCTGGGGAGCAATAATGGCCAAATTATACTGTTATACTGTGTGCATATATGAATATGCAGCAATGATTTTCACCATTATGTATAATGTATTCACCATTATATATAATTGGAAAAATAAAATATTTTCATCATCTCAAAAAGAAACTCTGTACATTTTAGCTTTCCACCTTCCTATCCTTCATCCATCCATAAGGAACAACTAATCTTTATAAGTTTGCTGGTTCAGAAATTTCGTATGTTCTTTGGTGATTGGCTTCTTTCACTTAGCAAAATGTTTTGCAAGGTTCATTCATGATATAGCTTGCATCAATCAGCACTTCATTTCTTTTTATGGCCAAATAAATATTCCATTATATGTACATAACATGTTTCTTTAGCCATTTGTCAGTTGACGGACGTTTGGGTTATTTCCACATTTTGGCTCTTGTGAATAATGTTGTTATAAACATTTGTGTATAATGTATGGACATCTTGTGTAGACATGTTTTCATGTCTCTTGGGTATATATCTAGGAGTTGCTTCACTATGTCATATCAACAACTCTATGTTCAAGTATTTGAGAAACTGCCAGAAACTGCCAATCTGTGTTCCAAAATGACCACACCATTTTACACTCCTGCCAGCCATATATGAGGGTTCTGCATTTCTATGTCCTTGCCAACGCATGTTATTTTCAGAGTTTTTGAGTGCAACACTCCTTGTGGTTATGAAAATATACTTCATTGTGATTTTGATTTACATTTCCCTGATGAGCAATAAAGTCAAGAATCTTTCAATATATTTATTGACCATTTGTGCATCTTTTTTGAAGAACAATCTATTTAGATACTTGTCCATTTTTAAATTGGGTTGTCTTTTTATTATTGAGCTGAGAGAGTTTATGTATTATAGATACAAGTACCTTATCAGATTAATGATTTCTATGTATTTTATCCCATTCTGTGGCAAGTCTTTCTACTTTATTGATTGTATATTGTGAAGCACAAAAGTTTTGAATTTTGATGAGGTCTGATATATTTATTTTTAATTTAATGTGAAGTAATTCTTAATTCTTTTACATAGGTTGACCTAATACCAAAAAGAATATTAAAAAGAATATTACTTCTACATTGAATGATTTTGGAACCTTTACCAAAAATCAGTTGACTGAGACACATGGGTTTATTATGGGCCCTTAATTCTACTCCTTTGATTAGTCTATCTTATGCCAGTACCACTATTGACATTTTAACAATATTAAGTCTTCTAATTCATGAATATAATAAATTTTTCTATTTACTTATATCTTAAATTTCTTTCAACAATGTTTTGTAGTTTTCAGAGTATAAGTGCTACACTTCTTTTGTCAAGTTTGTTCCCAGGTATTTTGCTCTTTTTTGATAAAAGAAAAGTGGTTTTCTTAATGTCATTTCAGGCTGTTCACTGTAAGTGTACAGAAATACAATTGACTTTTGTATACTGATGTTGTATCCCCAAACCTTGCTGAACTCAATTACTAACTAGTTCTAGTAGTTTCCACAATGTTTTAAGATTTTCACTGTCTACAAGATCATGTCCGCAATGACACAGTTTACTTCTTTCCAAACTGGATGCCTTTTATTTATTTTTGCTGAATAACATCCTTGTCCAGTTGCTGGTAGTATTCCTTTATAATAATTCTTATTATTCCAAGATTGAGAAGAAGTGACAAGAGTATCTTTCTTGTTCCTGATCCTAAGAGGGAAGTACATAACTGTTTGCCATTAAGCATGATGCTGGCTGTGAATTTTTCATGAGATGTCCCTTCTCAGGTTGAGAAGTGCTCCTGTACTCCTAGTTTGTTGATTATTTTTATTATGAAAAGATATTGGATTTTGTCAAATGCTTTTTCAGGGTCTATTGGGGATAATCACGTAGGGATTTTCCCCCTCCTTCCTTTTACTGACATTAAACCAAGTTCACAATCTGGGAATGATTGCAATTAGTGATTTTTTTCTATATATAACTGGATTTGGTTTGATAGTTTTGCTGTAAGTTTTCCCTCCAACATTCATAAGAGAGAATGATGTGTTGTTTTCTTTTATAATAGCTTTGTCTGGTTTTGGTATCAGGGTAATACTGGCCTCATAAATACTAACCAGCAAAATATTCCCTCCTCTTGTATTTTTTGTAAAAGCTTGTGAAGAATTAGTACTTATTCTTCAAGTGTTTGTTAGAGTTAAGTGTTGAAGCTGTCTGGGACTGGGCTTTCCTTCATATTTTTTTTGCCTATTAATTTGATCTCTGCTTGTTATAGGTCTGTTCAGATTATCTCTCTCTTCTTGACTCAGTTTCAGTAGTAATATCTTTCTAGGAATTTGTCCATTTTATCTAAGTAATTTAATTTATTGGCTTATAGTTGTTGGTAGTATCCCTTTATAATTCTTTTTATTTTTATATGGTTGGTAATAATGTCCTCTCATTTCTTTCCTGGTCATTATAATTAGACATATGCTAATTTTGTTGTCTATTCAAATAGCCAACTTTGGTTTCACTGAATTTCTCTATTGCTTTTCTGTCTTCTACTTCATTAATAATTGCCACCCTAATCTTCATTATTTCCTTACATTTACAGCTGTTACTTTCTCTCTAAGCACTGCTTAGAGAGAAAGTTTTAGTATCTCAAAGTATTTTTATGCATCTTAAAGTATTTCCCAATTTTCTCTTTTCACTTTTGATTCACTGGATATTTAGAAGCATGTAATTTAAATCCTACAAATTTGTTAATTTCTGGAATTTATTTTACTAATTTCTAATTTTATTCTGTATAGTTAGATGACATACTTTATATTTTTTCTATTCTTTTTTCTTAGTTACTGAAGTTTGCTTTATGGCCTAGCCATATGTTCTACCCTAAACAATGTTGCATGCTCTTGAGAAGAACCCAGGGTCTGTTGTTGGATACAGTGTTCTATAGATACCTGTTAGGTCAGTTTGGTTTACAGACTTCTGTCTTTTTGTTGGAGTCTTCTATTTCCTTGTTGATCTTCTGCTAATTTGTTTTATCTATTATTAAAAAGAAGGCATTGAGGTCTCCAACTATTATTATTGAATTATTTCTCCCTTCTGTCAACTTTTGCTTCATGTATAAGCGCACCTGTTGTTAGGTGCACATATGCTCTCACCGTTATATCTTCCTGATCAAGTAATGAACTTACCATTAAAAAAGTCTGTCTTTAGCTATAATTAGGTTTTTTAAAAAGTCCACTTAAAACCCTATTATTAATGTAGCTTTCTCATGGTTGCTATTAACATTCTCTTTCCTTTATTAACTAAATTCAAAAGCAATGATATAAAATAATATGTGTACGTTGCAATGTTGAGCCTATGACACACAAAGTGTTTGAATCAGGACAAAAAGCAATTACTCCAGATAATAACTGGATGTTTTTTTATCCTTGGCTTTTCAATTTGTGTCTTTGAATCTAAAGTATGCTTTCTGTGACAAAAGAGCGACTCTAAAGTGCAAGAATTAAAACCAAGAATCAATAAATGGGATAGAATCAAACTAAAAAGTTTTTTCTCAGCAAAAGAAACAATCTGTGAGGTAAACAGAGAGCCTACATCCTGGAAGCAAATCTTTACCCCTCACACAGATACAGCACTAATCTCTAGAGTATATAAAGAACTCACAAAGATAAGCACCGAAAAATCAAATAACCCAATTAACAAATGGGCCAAGGACCTGAACAGACACTTCTCAGAAGAGGATATACCATCAATCAACAAATACATGAAAAAATGCTCATCAACTCTAGCAATCAGAGAAATGCAAATCAAAACTACTCTAAGAATGGCAGCTCACTCCAGTCAGAATGGCAGCTATTATGAAGACAAACAACAGTAAGTGTTGGCGAGGATGTGGGGGAAAAGGTACACTCATACATGGCTGGTGGGACTGCAAATTGGTGTAACCACTGTGGAAAGCAGGATGGAGATTCCTTGGAAAACTGGGAATGGAACCACCATTTGACCCAGCAATCCCTTTCCTCGGTCTATATCCAAAGGATTTAAAAACAGCATACTACAGGGACACGGCCACATCAATGTTTAAAGCAGCACAATTCACAATAGCTAAACTGTGGAGCCAACCTAGATTAAAAAAAAAAAATATGTGGCATATATACACAATGGAATTTTACTCAGCAATAAAAGAGAATAAAATCATGGCATTTGCAGGTAAATGGATGGCATTGGAGAAGATAATGCTAAGTGAAATTAGCCGATCCCAAAAAACCAAACGCTGAATGTTTTCTTTGATATAAGGAGGCTTCATAGTGGGGTAGAGAGGGGGAACATGGGAGGAATAGATGAATTCTAGTTAGGGAAGAGGGGAGGGAGGGAAAGGGAGAAGGCAGGGGATTAGCAAGGATGGTGGAATGTGATAGACATCATTATCCAAAGTACATGTATGGAGACACTAATTGGTGTCAACCTACTTTATATAGAGAGATATGAAAAATTGTGGTATATATGTGTAATAAGAATTATAATGCAAAAAAAATACATGTATAAAGACGTGAATTGATGTGAATATACTTTATATACAAAGATATGAAAAATTGTTCTCTATATGTGTAATGAGAATTGTAATGCATTCCGTTGTCATGTATTTTAAAAAATAAAATCAATAAAAATAAATAAATAAAGCATGCTTCCTGTAGAAAGCACAAATAGATTGGTTTTTTAAAAATTATTTTTGGTAGTTGTAGTTGACACAATAACCTTATTTATTTATTTTTATGTGGTGCTGAGGAAGTGCTCTACTGCTGAGCCAAACCCCCAGCCCCTGGTTTTTTTTTTGGTTTTTTTTTTTTTTATAAATCTTCTCTGACAATCTCTACCTTTGGTTGAATTGAATACTCCTTTCACATTTAATACCATAACTGACACATCTGAATTTGTGTCTGCCATTTGATTTTTTCTGAATGTCACACATCTTTTTCTATACCTCTATCTTCCTAGTATGCCTTACTTTTGCCTTAAATGAATATTTTCTAATGTACATTTTAATATTTTTACTGACTGATCTTTTTTCACTTTTTTAAAGTTATATCCTTAGTTCCTGCTCTAAGGCTTAACATACACACCAGAATCAGCTTTTGATGGAAACTAACTTAACTCCAGTGAGACATAAGAATGTTACTCCCAGAGAGATTTATTCTCTTTCCCCACATTGTGGTATTGTTGTTACACATATTACATCCATAAATGTTTCAAAACCAACATTAGATTATTATAATTATCCCTCTTTTATAATTTTATGTCTCTTGAAGCTAAGAGTTAGGATACATTCGTAGTTTTTGTTATATTAACCTCCTTATTTATCATTTCTGGATATCTTCATTTGTCCCTGGAGACCCCAGTCACTATGTGAAGATATTTCCTTGGCCCAAAATAGATATTTTTTCCCCACCTACCTCCTTTTTGCCCTTCTTGGAAAATATATAACATTTACATATGTTACAGGCCCAGAAATATATTTTACATATGCTATTATATATAATTGCTTTTGAAATCAGTTAAGAGAAGGAAGAAAAGGAAATATGCACTTTACCCTGTCTTTTATAGTTATATAATTGCCTTTATCAGTGCTATTAGTGTGGATTTGAATTACTGTCCAGGATCACTTGCTTTCAGCACAAAGAACTTTCTCATTATTTCTCTTTCCCAGCTCTCTCTGGTAAACTAACAGGACTAAAGTTTAACCTATATTTCAAATGAATCTACCCATCTTTTCCCAGTTGCCTTTCACTAGATCATCCCTATGGGCATTTTTGAGAACACTGCCTTAAATTTCACTCTTCATTGCAAATAAAGTTAGAGCCTTTGGGGAAAGATTTGGAGCTCTCTGTTTTATAGTATGTTTCCACCCCCAGGAGGAATCTCCAGCCATGGCTCTAGAGCTGGGTTTGGGGACAGTAGTGTGCTTTCCTGAGTGATACCCCCACTTTAAGAGCTGAATTCAATGGAATTGGGTGAGTAGCCTCAGGTTTTCTTGGATTGCCTTTCCCAGGAAGGGTGATGGGGCCCTGATATTCTCACAGCATTGCACTCATGGTATAGCTATTGTTTCCTGAGTGAGGGGGCAGAAGGGAGCACCTACCTTTAGGCCACACTCATCCTGAACAGCCTCAGCAATAGGCAGATTGGGGCAGAATAAGAAATGCCCTGCCTGGGAAGGTAGTGCTTTAGCTTTAGCTAGGAGGTGGAGGGAAAGGGACTCTGTTCTTGGTCAATGCCATTAGGAGTGGAGTTTTCATACTACCAAGAAGGGAAAGGAGAGGGAGAGGGGGGGTCCTGATTCAAATACCAGAGACACACTATTTACTGAGTTTTAGTAGGTTTTCCTGAATAAATGCTTCTTCATTTACTGTATGCACTTGGGATCATTCCCAGAGACTTTAAATAGTTGTTTTAAGATAAATCTAGTTTCAATGGAGAGCAGATTTGCAGAGCTCCTCATGCTGGAAGTGGAAGTCTTTCAAAACTCAAGATGTTTTATTTTACGGAATAATTATTTTATACATGCACATCTCCACAGAACAATGGTTCTCCAACTTAAACGTGCAAGTAAACTACCTGGAAAACTTGTTAAAAATGCTGACTCCAAGGGCCCCAACCCCAGAGATTATGAGTTTTCAGGACTGGGATGGAAGTAAAAAAGAAACAAGCATTTTTAGCAAGCTCCCTAAATGATTCTTTGGAAAAAAGTTGTACGAAAACAACTAATGCTTCCCAGAGATGATTGATGATAATGTTATTATTGTTGTTCTTTTTCACAGATTCTGTCTACCTTAGTAGCTTTGCAGTTATGGCAGGATCAAAAACTAGCTACTTAAACATCATAATAGCGTGTGTGTGTGTGTGTGTGTGTGTGTGTGTGTGTGTGTGTGTGTGTGTGTTGCCATAATCTAGGAATTCAATCATTATAGGAAGTGCTGCAAAATCATGATTTGGGCTGTCTGGAATCAGTGACAGGGGACTCCAGGGTAAGGATTTCTCAGAATGGGGACCAGCCTGTCTCAGAATCTTTTTTCTTTTGTACCATATCTGACTTTTCTTTGGTGCTGCCATTTGTAACCTTCCCTCAAAACAAAGAGAGAACATTATAGTCTTTGTTGGAATTGGTCTGATTTGCACATCATCAAGAGCCAATATAAGCCTCTGGTGAACAAATTAATAGGATTAAAACAGCTATCAAGCATGCCACAGCAGAAAGGATGCCCACTGCCCAGCTGCACGTTGTCATCCCTAATGTGAGTCCTCACAGTTGTAATAGCAGAAAATGAATACCATTTCATATTTTAAAACTCCAGTCAGGAGCCATTAGCAATTTATTTTTTCCCAAAGAACCAGCTAATTAAAATTGTAAATAAGGCTGTGCTGTTTGTACATACTCCTGTCTTTCTCATGAAGAACCTGAATATGGATGGCTCCATAACTATTCTATACATACTAAAACCCGACTTACTTTAGTCTGCTCACACTCAGAGGAAATGGTCACACTCAGGGGAAGAATTTAGGAAAAAGACTTCCACAGCTGAAGACAGAATTAAGAAAGATGAGGGCCCCAGAGTGTTCAGGAAACCTGTCTATCCGAGGCACTGAAGGAAGCTAGAGGATATTTTCTACTGGTTTAGTAGGTGGGTATCATTATTATTAATTATTATTATTGTTGTTAATTAAAAAATAGGATTTCTCAATGGGAACTACAAAAAAAACACGTTATGACAAAAATCTAAAGATCAACCAATTTTAATTTGTTTCTTCCAGATTTGTTCATGTACATACCGAACAGGTATTTTGTTAGGCAGCCCTAACAGAACAGGGTATCACTCCCACTTTGCCTTTCACTAGATCATCCCCATGGACATTTTTTGAGAGCACTGCCTTAATCCACTATCAGTAGATTAAGAGTTGGTGGGCTTTGTTGTACTCAATCATAAATAAAACTTGGAAAATTTCTGATTTTCTTTCATAATTTTAATGGCATACAATTATTTCTCTGTGTTATAGGCTGAACTGTACTCTCATCCCCAAATCATATGTTGAACCTTTAATCTCCAGTACCTCAAAATGTGACTACATTTGGAAATAGAGTCTTTAAAGAGGTAATTAAGTAAAAATGGAGCCTTTAGGTGGTCCCTGATCCAATCTGACTGGCATCCTTATAACATGAGGCAATTAGGACACACAGAGAGACACTAGGGGTGTGCAAGCTCACAGGGAAAAGGCCATGTAGTGAGAAGGCCACCATCTGCAAGCCAGAGAGAGGCTTCTAGAAAACCCAAACCTGCCAATGCTTTGATCCTGGGTTTCAAGAATCCAAAACTGTGAGA
Source organism: Ictidomys tridecemlineatus (assembly GCF_052094955.1). Taxonomy (NCBI): domain Eukaryota; kingdom Metazoa; phylum Chordata; class Mammalia; order Rodentia; family Sciuridae; genus Ictidomys; species Ictidomys tridecemlineatus. Next base: position 144,219,811 of record NC_135479.1, read on the forward strand.
AAATAAATTTATGTTGTTTAAGACTGTGGTATTTTGTTCGGCAGCCCTAACAGAATAATGCATTTAGAGATGATCTTAGGTAGAGTTGGATCTTTAACCAGTCTATAAACACCGAACACAGAAAAACAAAACTTAAAAAAAATAGGTAAGAGGCTGGGGCTATAGCTCAGCGTTAGAACATCTGCCTTGCACGTGTGAGGCACTGGGTTCAATCCTCAGCACCACATAAAAATGAATAAAGATATTGTGTCTATCTACAATTAAATACATATTTTAAAAATAGGTAAGTTGTAAGCTCATCATTCTAATTTACAAATTGGTATTCCCAAGATATATTTAAATTGTAAGTCCTTTGGTACAATAGAGTTGATTCACATATTGTTCATCAGTATCAATGAATGAACAATGAGCATTCTTCAGTGCTGATTGCTAACTGAAAAAGGTACCCAATCCTGGCCCCTGGTCAGCATTGGCCTTTTTCTTACCCTCTGTCACAACCTTTCCTACTCTTCTGACATAAGACTACTGGTTTGTAAATATGCATTTATTTATGAGATTATATATATAACATCTTCCTGTCTATGAACACTCCATGGGACAAAATCTTCTGTTTCATTCACCACCTTATGCCAGACATCCCACACAATTTGTCTGACCCTTAATTATTTGTCCAATAAGCAAAAAAAGAAGTCATGAGGTTGTTGAGATATTAAATTGGGAAAACTGACTGGTAGGTCTTATTATTATTCCCTTATATTTCTTAAACGCTTCTAAAATGATTTTGTTCATGTATATGTTTATCTGAGGAGAGAACCCTCAACACTAGATGTCAAAGGGGAGTATGACTGCCCCCCAAAATAAGAAATCACTTACCTATTTCAGCCACAGAGCAAGATTAAAGAAAGGAAATCATCTGAAACAAAGCATGCTACATGTCTATTTATGTGTACAGCTGTGTGGGTTTATGTAAATGTCTGTGTATAAATTCCAAGAACAGGGACAGAAATGCCTCAATGAGTTTGCAGAACCATGGACACCCCAACCTTCCCTAAAGAACTGATCATTCCTGTAGTCACTGGGCTTGAGCAGTAGCTGCTCACATTCATGTTTCTTGGCAGCAACATTCATCACTCAGGCCAGGGAAAAGGAGATTGTCATTCCCTCCTTTCACCTGTTTGGGATGCTGTCATCCCTCTTTGTAGGAAGTTCATTTTAACCACAAACCAGTAAACTTCCCAGTTAACAAAGGCACTGAGCTATGTTTATGAAACAAAGGAGCCCAGGCAATTTCCTCAAACAACCATGGGGTTTCCCTTCACTTGCCCTACAGCTGGAGAGGAGAACAAGCATTCATGATGGAGGGAAGCTCCAGGATTGTCTAGAACGTGCTAATTGGCTGTTGAGTATTAGATCTTTTGCCATTAGTTCCAGAAGATACTTCCTTCCGACAAATTTCTTCCATCATTTTTGTCCTAAAAATGGAAGTGGTAACAGTAAATTTGTCAAAGCAAATATTTCCAATGTTCCACTCTCAATTATCCATCCTAACATAAGAGAGCAGATAATTCGAAGCCAAGGCTCTTTCCACTTAGCTCTGTAGTACATTGTTTCAAGGGGCTTGGGGGCAGACTTACCTCCCTAACTATGTTTGCTTTGTTACTTGTTAAAATGAGTTTGTTTGCCTTAGGCAGTTGGGTGATGTGAAGATTCTGGCACAGAATTTGTGAAACTCATCAGGGGGAATCTACAAGGCATACAAATAATCAAATTTGACTAGCTTTGAATTCACTTTCTTAATCACCTGTGATCAATGGTTTTTCTCCTCTGTGACTGAAGAGATCCAAAAACGAGAAATAATTATAGGAAACTAGTTGGAAGGGAATGAGTCTCTATACTTAGATGAAGACACAAGACTGCTGTGGCCAAAACGGATAACACAATATCTATAATTTCCCTGTCTAGTCTCAATCTTTTCGGCAGCCAGAGTGATCTTTCTGTGCAAATCCCATGATGTTCATCTCTACCTAACACCTTTTGTGGTGATGCTAGTCATTAGAGCTGTTCATAACTATACTGAGCTCTTTTGCCAATATGGGGTGGACTGTATTTTCCTAGCCACTTGGAGTTAGATGTGGTGGTGTGATTGGCATTGGCCAATGAAATGTGCATGAAAGCCAGTGGATT